>NC_136479.1:38641018-39841018 GCF_902686455.1 Sciurus vulgaris | reverse complement strand
TCAATTTCTTCACTTGAAAAGCAGTTTTCTCACCCACTGTGTCTTCATTTCTGAAGCCAGTCTCCTGATGAGCACTGGCGGCCATGCTCTGCGTCCCACCTGCGATCCGTGTTTTGAACGGCAGACCTCAGTGGCGTGCGTGTGGTGCCCGCGGTGGGGCCTTCTGGGAGTGGCCGGGCCGCGGAGGGCTCGCAGGGTCCATGCTCTTGGAGAGGTGATGGGCCTTCTCCTCCCACCCCGTGCCACGTAAGGTCGCGGTGAAAAGACCCCGTCTGCAGCAGACACGGGATGCTGGTGCCTTGGCTCGGCCGCCTCGGCCTCTGGGATGGCGAGCGATGGCCCTTGCCATCCAGTGGACGCCGTTCTGTCACAGTGTCCGCGCCAAGTGCCCGCGTGCCAGCGCTGCCACCTCAATGAGCGAGGAGGTGCTGCTGGCACCGTGTTCGCTTGCTCTGTGCTCACGGGGTTCTTGTGGCCCCACCTTCCAGGAAGGCAGACGCCAAGGAAAAAAGGCTCAATAGCTTTAGAATCCGTAGCAAGATGGACACGTGAAATGCTGTCCCACCAACAGACACAGGAAGGACCTGCAGTGGCCACTCACAGAAGAGGGTGCACTGGCTGGTGAGCCAGGAGGTCGGGTCCTCCTGGCAGCTGGCAGCCATGTTGGAGCAGAGCTGCCAGGATGACACAGGAAGGTCCCGTCTCCCTGGGGGCAGCAGGCTGCCACCGCCCGCCTGCCTTGGGGACTCCTTGACTCTGAGGCCTGGGGTGGGTGGACTGTGGGCAACCTGCCCTGTCTTCCCAGTGGTCCCCAGTCCCCGGCCTGGGTCCCTGTCCCCTGGGGGCAGCCCGCCTGCCTCTGTAAGGGCCTGTCCCCACTGTCCTCCTGACAGGCCAGCAGGGGCAGAGGGTGGAGAGGCCTGAGAAGGAAAGGGAGGGGTGGAGCAGGGCGCTCTCACCAGGGAGCAGAGCATCCACACGTGGCCAGGGTGTGCATTCTGCACCCCAGTGGACGCCAACCCTGGGCCTGACCCCAGGCCTGGCCCTGGCAGGGCCAAGCCCGCGGTGTGCGGTGTTTTCCCAGCATGACCACCACCCGCCAGCACCTGTCCCAGCCCAGCTCAGCCCCGATCCTGCAGCCTGCGGGCGACGCAGCCTTTGGAGGACAACAGCAAAGCCAGCAGAAGCTTCTCTTCCAGTCCTCAGGTTTGTGGCAGAAGATCCGTCCTGCTGTGCGTCTCTGCAGATCCAGCATCTGCCCTGACTTCCCTTTTTTTGTAGTTTACTTTTTTTGGTACTGGGGATTAAACTCAGGGGCACTCTACCCCTGAGCCACACCCCCAGCCCCATTTTGTATTTGATTTAGAGACAGGGTCTCACTGAGTTGCTTAGCACCTCGATTTTGCTGAGGCTGGCTTTGAACTCGCCATCCTCCTGCCTCAGCCTCCCCAGCTGCTGGGATCACAGGCATGGCCCACGGAGCCCGGCCCTTTCCTTCTTGAAGTCGAGAGCTTTCACTTACGGGAAACGCTTCACAGCTCCTTGGCATGTCTGAATGGTCTCTGTTCCTACAGAACCAGCAGGACGTGTGTGCGTGGTCATAGAGGGGACGTCCTACAGTGCTCACAGGACAGGAGCCGGTGGTCCACAGTGGGCAGCTGCGGCTGGACCGCAGGAAGGAGCAAGAAGTTGGCGACTCAGAGCAAGAGGGACCAGCGGTGCCGCCTTCACCAAGACGGAAGGCTGGAGCGCCGGGAGGAGCCACGGGAGCTGGGGTGGACTCCTCTGAGGGGCAGCAGAAGCACAGGGTGGCCCAGCATCGGGAGTGCAGGACTGCTGGGCTCCTCGCCCGCCTCCTGCACCCATGCCCAGCCTGCTGGACGGTGCCCACCTCAGGGTTCGTTTATTTCTGGAGTTTTCCTTTCAGTATCTTCAGACTCTGCCTGATGAGGGGTAGCTGAAGCCCAGAGGGCAAGCCCAGACAGGAGGGGCTGCACTCCGCGTGTCCCGTGCCGTCGTTAAAAGTAGGTTCTCACAGTTTTTTGGGTGGGGCTGAGGATCGAACCCAGAACCTCACGTGTGCTAGGCAAGTACTCCTCCACTGCGCCACAGCCCAGCCCTGAACATAGGGTTTTGAAGAATAATTTAATAGTATGGAAGATGTCCATAATAAATTTAAGTGGAAAATATAGGCAACAAATGATAATTCCAATTTTTTAAGAGTTTAAAAGCATAAAACATTTGTATAACAGGAACTCTAAGCTGGGCCACTCTAGGTAATTAGATTTATTGACTTTGTGTTTTTCCATATTACCTAAATATTCCACAATAAATGTGGTTTGAAACAAGGTGAAAGGAGCGACAAACACTTCTATAAGAACAGATGAAATACTTGAAATCAGTAATCTTAACTTCCATGTCAACATGGGAAGAAGTCATGTGGCCACTGGGCACGCTGGTCATCCTGTGATCCCAGGACTCGGGAGGCTGGGCAGAGTGAAGCACACAGAGCAAATGGGACACCTGGATCGGTCAGCTGGAGAGCCCAGCAGCAGAGAGACACATCCTCAGGAGAGAGAGCGGCCACTGGTTACAAGAGGGTCTGAGTTCTGCAGGGTCTAGTGAGACATGAATCATAGCAGAACTTGGGCAGTGGGGAATATGTGGGGTCCAGGGCTGGGACAGGGGAGCAGCCGTGGGGTCCAGGGCCGGGACAGGGGAGCAGCTCTGTGGGTCCAGGGCCGGGTCAGGGGAGCAGCCGTGGGGTCCAGGGCCGGGTCAGGGGAGCAGCTCTGTGGGTCCAGGGCCGGGTCAGGGGAGCAGCCGTGGGGTCCAGGGCCCATTGTTGCTGGTAAATGGTGACAGTGCAGAGCCCACATTTGACTCTCTCCCTGGGACTCATTATCCTTTTCCCTGTGGTCATTGTTTTCTGTATCCTTTCAAGAAGATGGCCAGTTCAAGGCCAGCTTCAGCAACCTAGTGAGGCCTTAGGCAACTCAGCAAGACCCTGTCTCTGCCACGATCAGCGCAACCAAACTCTCGGGTCTGGCGAGGGGCGAAGGGGAATTGGAAAATAAAGATTCACAGACACGCATCTTGAAGATTAAGCTGGGACCAGGTGCAGCTCTGCTCTCTGATGGGGACGCAGATCTAAAGAGTTACGCCAGCAATCTTTATTTATATGTGCCTCATTATCAGGTTAAAGACTACGCCACCATTATTCTTGGTATTCAGGAAAGTTACAGAGACCAGGACATGTATGGAGCTTTTCCACAGTTGCACAGTGCTCTCTGTGTGGCTCTCAGGAAAGCCCACTGTTAACAGTTACCGTAAGGCGGCAGGAACCTGGGAAGCGGAGCTGGTGAAACACTGTGGCTGTCTAGATAAGAGTTCCTTCCTTCCTGGAGCTGCACGCCTGAGGTCAAGGTCAGAGCTGGTAGGACCCCTGCACAGCCTCCATGCAGGGCATTGCCACAGCAGCCAGGCATCCTGTGCCCTTGCACAGGAGCACTCCCAGGCACCGGGCATGCCACAGCCATGAGGGCATCAGAGACCACGATCTCAGTCACTGCTGTCCCATCCCCTGTCACTGCTGTCCCATCCTCCGTCACCACTCTCCACATGTCTCTAAGTAACATTTTTTACGAAAGGGCTGAGGATGTGACTCAGCAGTCAAAGGCCCCCAGGTTTAATCCCCAGTACCAAAAATAAATAAGTAAGTGAAAGAAAGGTCAGTAGAGGAAGAAAGGTGGGCGGGGGGAGCAGAGTGGGGACAAGTCGCCCTCCGTGGAAGTGTGATTCTGTCAAAAGGAGCCCACGTGCTCACATAGAAGAAGAGGGCATTCCCAGTCCTGCGCTTACGCCCGGTCTGTCTGGGAACCGTGCTGTGTTCTCTCCTGCCTCTGAGGAGGCCTGACGCAGCCTGGTCCCCGTGGGCCTGTGGGACTGTGGAGTGCGTTCTTGGTCTGGCCTGCTGGGGTCTCATGCAGGAGCTTCGCCCAAAGTGCCAGCCTCCTGTGTGTCACAGGTGACAGAAGAGAACCAAGGCACAGCACCTGGGGGAAGCTGACATGACACACTCTGAGTGCAGACTACCAAGTGCCTGGGGGACAGCCATGACCCAGGAAAAGGACACCTTGCCCAGAACAGCCATCAGTGATCCCAGAGAAACAGGGACACACTCAGGACAGGACAGAACAGGGCGCTGCTGGACGAGAGTGACGGAGCACTCAGAACAGAAGCAGGCTCCCGGAGGGCAGAGGCTGCGAGACGAGGTGGCCAGTCAGCAGTGTGTGCAGGAGATGAAATTGACATGGCCACACAGGAAGGCCGAGGGGAGGAGGGAAGGAGAGGGCAGGACTCCGCGACAGCCAGAGTCCAAATCATAGGGATTCTAGAAATGGAACCCAGCACGGAATAAAGGCATATGTAATGAGAGAAAACTTCCAGAAAAGTATCTGTAAGGACGAGGTTGGCTAGACAGACCCACGCCAGGCAACAGAGCGGAGCAGGGGCCGGAGGGGGAGAGGAAGCTGGGGACAGAGGAGACCGTTCGGTGCATCCGTGAACCCATCACAGACTCCTACTGCACAGGCGAGAAGAAAGCAGGCCCTTTGTCCTCTGCAACGTCGCTGGGTTTCTGAGCCCAGCCCTGCAGAGGCAACTGTCTAGCTGCAGGAGAACAGCAACGACAGGACAGACCAGGTCCCTGTCCTCACGGAGAGCACCGACGGGTCAGCAAGACGAACTCCTAGGATCTATCCAGCAAGGGAGCTCTGAAGACTCGTGGAGGGCCTGCACCCACATGGGCCTGCCGGTCTAATCGCCCCTCAGTGCAGGGCGGTGGCCTGCTGGAGCGGCCCCAGGGGCCACGGCGAACTGTTCCCACCCTGCACATTCGCTGGCCGCGTGGCCACACTGCAATGCCACTGTCTCAGGGCAGACTCCATGTGCCTTTCCCCGAGGCTGATGGGTCTGCATCTCTTGCATGTCCTATGGGTCACGTGCATCTCTGTAGAGAAATCTCTGTTTATGTCTTTTGCTCAAAAATTAATTTTGCATGTGTGTGGTTCTGGGGGCTCAACATCAGCCTCCTCCCTCCTCCCTGCTCTCCCGGGCACCAGCCTCCTCCCTCCTCCCTGTTCTCCTGGGCACCTGTCCCCTTCCTCCTCCCTGTTCTCCTGGGCACCAGCCTCCTCCCTCCTCCCTGTTCTCCTGGGCACCTGCCCCCTCCCTCCTCCCTGTTCTCCTGGGCACCTGCCCCCTCCATCCTCCCTCCTCCCTGCTCTGGGCACCTGCCCCCTCCCTCCTTGCCTCTACACAGGCCCTCCGCCCTGCGACTCCCTCTGCCTGGCTGCTCTTCCCCAGGGCCCTCCCTCTCAGACTGCACACACCTCTTCTCAGCAGGTCCTTTGCAGTGGTGGAGAAGAGGTCCTCCCCACGCCTCTTTCTTAAATTTTTACTTTAGCACCATCCCCACCACCACCCTCTGGCCTACCTCGGGCATAAGCTCTGTGAGAGTGGGGAAGCCCCGGTGGGCAGGAGTGTTGAAGAGAACAACATGCAGAGCAGGGGACACAGGGGTGCTTGCCTCTTGTCCATAACTGGACGGACTGACCCTCCAAAAAGGGTGGGAATCTTGAGCACGACAAGAGGCTGAAGGCAGCTGGGGTTCTGGGGACCGGGGGTGCCTAGGAGCACACGCTCAGGCCCCTGAGCATGTCTGGCTGGGTCTGGGTTGGCCTGTGGTGGGCACTGGGCACTAGAGGGGGAGCAGAGTCCAGGTGAAACTGATGGCTTATCTGGCTCCTCCTGAGGCGTTGCTACCCTGGAACCCCAGATCAAGAGAGGGCAGTCAACGTCCCAGCGGTGCTCAAGGCCATTCGCTGCTCTGCCAGAGGACGCAGGTCCATCCTTACGAAAGGAGAACTTAGCCCCACAGATGACCACCGCACGGCCGGCTCCAGCACCTCAGGGGCTGCTGTGCCTGACAACGGGTTACAGGAGCCACTCACACTCTGCTGGAGGAGGAAGAGGAAGAGCCCCAACCGTCCTCCGAGCCTCCCAGTCCTTCCCTTTTGGAGACACGGATGACGTGCAGTGGGAGGTGAGGGCCGGTCACCAAGGTCTGGAAGCAGCACTCTGTTGGTGGCACCACGCCCAGAGGAAGGTGCCCGCCAGGTCTGGAGAGTCAGCCCAGGCAGCCCTGCCACCCTCACAAACACAACAGGCTCTTCGGGGTCCCTGTGCCCTGGACAAATCAACGGGAAAGCCAGGATCGAGATGAGCGGAAGTGGAGGATCCAAGATGGCCGACTAGAGGGAGGCTGCGTTCCTTGTGGCTCCGTAACTCGGGTTTCAAGCAGAGGAAAATCTGTTTCTCTGTGAGGCAGTCTTTGCTGCTCATTGATACCCACTGTTTACCCCATTTGTCCAACTCCATCACCTGCACCCGCAGTCTGCCAGCATATCACCCATGTTTTGAGAGGAGATGGCTCACTGACTGCCACCTATCATCCGCCATTTGCCCGTTTGCCTGCCTCTTGCCTGCCCATCGCCTTCCTTTCACCTACCCATCACCCATTGTCCAAAGTCCACCTGCCAATCATCTGACAGTAGCCTATAGACCACCCGCAGACTGCCAGTGGATCAATAACTGCCTGCTGTTGCCTGGAAGTCTGCTGTCACTGTGCCTGCAGGTTTGGTTACACATGGCTGTCGCCATTTTGGGACAACATCCAGGACCTGCGGGACCCCCAACACAAATGACCACGCCCAGCCTCCAGGACTCCTCAGCCCGACCAACCGTGCCCCCCGCTCCAGGACCCCTTGCTTAACTAACTGCACCCCACACAGACTTGGTGCCCATGCCCCGCACTGCAGCTCCTCATTTGCCAACACGTTTGGAAGCCAGTGCAGCCATCTTGGTTTATCCTGGAAGCAGAAGCTGCCATCTTTAGGTGGGGCCATTGCCATCCTGTAGGCCTGCTGGAGGCTTGACGCTCATTGTCAGGTACCCCTTATGCACCAGGCTATGGGAGACTGGGAGGTTTGAGTAGTATATGACTGTTATAGTGTGGGGTTTTTTCCTCCTTTTTGAAAATTTTTAAGTTTTTATTTCTTTATTTCCTCACTCTCCCTATTTTCCTTTCATTTACCTGTTTCCTCAGAGTCTCTTTTTCCCTTTTCTCATGCTAACAACCAACTTCTTTTGATCCTGCTTTCACTTTTCCTACAATCTCGTACTTCTATATGTTCTTCTCTTTTCCCATTAACAGCTACATCCTACACCCCTCCACATCCTCTTTGTCCTCCATTAGAAACTGCAGACCTCATTGCAAATCTATTTACTATACTGAAGATAATAATTGAACTCATCCTGTTTATTATGACAATATTCTTAACATCTTCATAGGGGCTGTTCGGTTAAGGGCTGCATATTGTCTGTACTGGGCACTGCTAATATTGATCTGCCCCTTAAAGAAGAGGTTTTGGAAACCTGCAGGGCCAATATGAGCCTATAGGGGGAAATCTGCAATACCCCAGATCTGCACTGCTAGAGGGGAAGATATGTGAACAACATGAAAGAACAAGGGAAGAAAATGATCCAAACAAATCTAGATTCTATAGTAATTGAATCCAATGACAGCATGGTAGAAAACATATCAGAAAAGGAGTTCAGAGTATACATAATTAAAATGATTCACAAAGCAAAGATGACATAAGAGAGCAAATGCAGGCAATGAATAATCACGCCAATAAACAGCTGAAAGAGCAACTGCAGGAAGCAAAAGATCATTTCAACAAAGAGTTAGAGACTCTGAAAACAAAACCAAACAGAAATTCTTGAAATGAAGGAAACAATAAACCAAATAAAAAACTCAATGGAAAGCATCACCAACAGACTAGACCACTTGGAAGACAGAATTTCAGACAACGAAGACAAAATATTTAATCTTGAAAATAAAGTCGCCCAAACAGAGAAGATGGTAAGAAATCATGAACAGAATCTCCAAGAACTATGGGACATCATGAAAGGACCAAGTTTAAGAATTACTGGGATTGAGGAAGGCACAGAGATACAAACCAAAGGAATGAACAACCTATTCAATGAAATAATATCAGAAAATTTCCCAAACCTGAAGAATGAAATGGAAAATCAAATACAAGAGGCTTACGGAACACCAAATGCACAGAATCGCAACAGATCCACACCAAGGCACATTATAATGAAAATGCCTAACCTACAAAATAAAGATAGGATTTTGAAGGCCATGAGAGAAAAGCTTCAGATTCCATATAGGGGGAAACCAATATGGATATCAGCAGATTTCTCAGCCCAGACCCTAAAAGCTAGAAGGGCCTGGAACAACGTATTTCAAGCTCCAAAAGAACATGGTTACCAACCAAGAATTTTATACCCAGCATAACCTTTAGATTTGAAGACAAAATAAAATCCTTCCATGATAAAGTTAAAAGAATTCACAAATACAAAGCCTGTACTACAGAACATTCTCAGCAAAATATTCCATGAGGAGGAAATGAAAAACAACAATGTAGGTAAGCAAAGGGAGGAAAAACCAATCAAAGGAGAAACCAAGTCAAGTTAAAAATAAAAAAATAAGCCACAATGACTGGGAATACAGCTCATATCTCAATAATAACCCTGAATGTTAATGCCCTAAACTCATCAATCGAAATTTTTCTGTTTCAAAAGGATTATGATTTTGTCAGTCTACATGTTAGGAAGGATGGTTCTTTGTGGTATGAGCTGTAAATATCCCCCCTAGTTGTCTTTTTAAAAAATTATGTTTATGCCCACTTATATTCATCTATATGTGTCAGTATAAATGTTGAATAAATTACTATAAGTGGAATTTCTATATTGAAAAAAAATTATTTATGATACTTCTTTCCATAAAAAATTGATTTTTATGTAACAAAAAGTATCAGTGAAATAATTTATGACTCTGGGATTTTGAGTCATGAAAGGTTAGATAGTTCTTGCTAACTCCAGATTAGTAATGAAAAAAAATTCAAGTTTTCTTTTTATTATTTAATGGTTGTGTTATTTAAAAAGTATCTTTGGTACATATGGACTTTATCATGGTATATGAGGTGCAGCAGGGATAGTACTCTACTTATCCCTATAACATTTATTGACTACTTCTTTTTCCCAGTGATTTGAGATGATGTCCTCATTATACATTCAATTTCTATTCGTATCTGAGTGTACTTACTTCTGTTTTGCTAATAGACCAGTATGATACTCTTAAATTATTTAGGCTTTTAAAAAGTTAGTTTTAGTGCTGATCCTACTTCTATGTTTATTTTTTTTCACTAAATTTAGCATCAGGTGATATAGCTTAAAACTGTTTTCACTGAGGTTTTGTTAAATTTACACAATAATATGTTCCTTCTATTTGTAGAGAGGCTATTTTTTGGTTTCAGTGGTATTTTAATTTTAATTTTTAATAGGTCTCACATTTTTATTGACAAACATTATTATATTTTTGTTACTGTTATATATGAAATTTTCTTCCATTAAATATTCCAAAATATTGTTTGAATATATGTAAACTACTGATTTCTGTATGTTGATTTTTGTACTTGGTAATCTATTTGAGCTATCTTATTGTTTGTGGTAGTTGTTAATAAAATTTCTTGAATCTTCAGAAGAAAAATAAAAGTAATAATAGTTGCACATGAGTCAGCTACCAGAATATTTAGTGCAGCACATTTATATAATAATAAATTGGAAGCCCAAATAGACCAATAGGTGACTGGCCAAATATTATTATAATACCACTACATAGTGGTTTCCTATGGAATCATTAAACTTATATAGTGTAAGACTAGGTAATATAGAAAATGAAACATTGTTGAAAGGGAAATGCAAGTTACAAAATACCGTAATAGTGTGATCCTATGTATGTGAAAGAGAAAAATCGTATGTGGCCTTTGTGTGCATTTCTGTGTGTAACTTGTAAATTGAAAAAAGATGACACATTTTGGGGAAAAAAAAAAATGATGAGCAGACTGAACACGAGTCCCTGGAAGAAACAGGTAACTAGGTGACAGGAGACCCCTCAAAATCCTGATCCTGTCACCAGAGAGACCAGAGGGGAAAGCAGGACGAGAGTTCAGAGCTGGTGCCGTCCACCAAGGAAAGGGCTGAGGACAAAAGACAGGAGGCAGTCCGCGGGCCCGGCGCTGCTTGGCAGGCCTTCCAGACGGGAGGACATGTGCGGAGGACATTGACCAGTTCTTTTCACTTTTCTAATTATTTTTGTGAAGCAAGTGTGATGTTTTTACCCAAACTTGATAAAAGTGACACAAGTAAGGAAAGCTAAGTCACTTGTGAGTGTTATTCAGCGTTGTGTGAAGCACGGGCAGGACTTCACGCCCCAGTCAGGAAGCCACACATCCACCAGGTGGGTTTACCCCGGCAGGGGAGCTCAGTGCTGGACTGGGAGACCCAGCAAGGTTGTGTGTCAAGAGACATAGGCAGGAGATAGGATGCACTTATCTCAGGGGGCTGAGGAGACCCCTCAACAGCCTTTCCAGGTGGAAACAGGAAGCATTGGCATTGGCGCCTACAATGTAAAAACGCACACACAAACACATGCACACAACTTTGTAAGTTCATTGCAGTCCCCATGAAAAATGCCAACAGATTTCTTCATCTGTGGCTCTGGGTTAATGAAATCCCCCATCCACTTAGAATTTGTTTTTGTAGCTGGAACAGAGCATGGATCTATGCTACCTTTTTAAAGCCACTGGCTGGCTGTCCTAGGACCATTTATTTAAAAGTCCGTATCTGCCCCGGATTTGAGGTGCACCTTTGTCAAGTGCTGGAACTTCAACCCCCCTTGCCTGTTCTGGGCAACCATGCTGCAGTGGCTTTCTGCATGTCCGCTTTCCCCAGGACGCTTCTTATTGACTGCCATGTTGTTTGTGACCTAACGCACGTCAGTTCTCGGGACTCTTGGAGGGTGCTTGAGAAGGTGGACTTTCTGTGACCAGACTCTGGCATGAGGTCCATTTCTATGTTATGACCCTGATTATTTCTTCCAATTACGCCTGGGCAGGGGTGGCGGAGGCACGGCTTGGTCCTGGTGATGGGCCTAAGCTTCTGCTGCCCAGCCGGAGGTCCCCACTGCCTGCTGCTGTTTGGGAGGCTTCACCTGGACACACCGTCCCTGTAGTGGATGCACTGTCCACATGGCTCCCTGCTGCTTCCGCAGTTCTTAGACTGACGGTGTGGTGCTGCCTGTCCTTCCGTTCGGATGCTCGTCCCTGGGTGGACGGCTTCTTTTCCAGGTGAGCTCATTCCCGCAGTGACCTTGTCTTGGCGATGGTCATAGCACCCATGCTGCTTCCTCCCAGCGCACACAGCAGCGGGGAAAGACGGAGCCCTTGGGGCCCTGGGACGTGTCTTGTGCTGAGGGTCCTGCTGTGGTCCCTGGGGCTGAGTGCTGTGCTGAGCAAGGGCCGGGGCATCTGGCAGCTGAGGTCATGCGGGCCTCTTCCTGGAGCTCTGGGCTTGCCTTTGGCACTTCTGCTCCCAGGAGGACGGCTAGAAGGCACACCAGCATGGCCATCGCACAGATGGCCACCTGCCAGCCCTCTAGAGTCCCTCACTCGGCAGTCAGCAGAGACTGGTGACTGGTGAGAAGGAAGAGTGACTTCCATGCCCCGGAAGCTCAAAGATCTGGGGCCACCACCCCACAGCTTCCAACGGCTGTCTCTCTACTGCCCCAGTTCTTTTGTGGACCATGACTTGAATGTCCATTTTGGGGGGCCTGGGGTGACGGCCTCACCTCTCATTCCCCTTCCCTGACCCGAGGGCTCTGGGGCCAGCCCTCTGTCCTCTACGTGTGGGCCGAGGTAGGGCGCAGGACACTCAGCTGCCCTGGAGGGCACAGGACACTCCAGTCCGCAGACCTACCCCCACGAAGGAATCAGCTGCTGCCCTCGGAAGGAGATGGACGACATCCATTCTTACAAGGCCCACCTTTCAGTCCGCTTCGAAGGGCCCCTGGAGCTGGTCGCGTGAGCTTGGCAGTCGTCAGCCCGCGGGGTGTGGAGGGAGCTCCCCGCGGCAGCAGAGTCACCCGGGGGGAGGGGAGCAGAGGCCCCTGGGGTCTGTCTGCCAAGCCCCAGAGGAGCCAGTGGCCCTGCAGCACCAACCCCAGTGTTGCTGGATTCTCAGCCGCAGCCTCAACTGTGGCCTGTCAATGGCTCTGAGATGCAGGGTCTGCCCTCTGGGGAGGTGGGCATGTGCGTGAGGGTCCAGAGGCAGCAGGACAATGGGCAGCTGGTCTTCGCGTCCCGCCTCCTGCTGTTTCCGCCCTGTGCTCTCACCTGCACCCCCTCCCTGGGCGCCTGGACTCGCTTCCGCCATTCTTGGACATCGGAGTGGTAATGGACTCTGGAGGGCTGTTGAGAAATCACCTGTAATCATCACTGAACAAGGGCGCCCTGCCCGGGCCATCGGCCCAGGGCCAGCATCGGCACACCGCCCTCCTGGGCGCCTGGCAGGGGAGAAGAGGCGGAGGAACCGGGGGCCACAGGGCTGGGGAGCAGGCGGGGGATTTGGAGCAGGCACTGCAGGCATCAGCTGTAGTCAGAGTCACGGCCCAGGGACACCGAGGACGTTGAGAATGAGACAGGAAGCCCAGCCTGCTGAGGACGGGCGGAGGAGAGCAGAGTTGCGTGTGTGAACCAGAAGTCTGCGGGGTTCCAGGAAGTGGGGCGCAGCCTGGGTTCAAGGTGGGAGGTCAGTCGGATGCTCGCAGCTGGGGCCAAACCCAGGCCATCGGGAGGAACCCTGGACGGGGGCTTGGGGGAGGCAGATGGGAATGGGGCCCGGACTCAGGGAGCCGGCAGAGAGAGGGCCAGGGTGCTGGCCATGCGGGAAGTGAGGAGGAGCACTCTGGATGACCAGGCAGCTCCCGCCAGGGCTCAGTGGCACTCAGCGCCTGGTGCGCACGGAAACAGCACACGAAAACATGAGCCCACCATGAACTCCGACGTAAAGCGAATGTGCGCAGGAGAGAGATGTTCTAGTCCATCAGGCATCTACCAGTCACGTTCTCGTAGCCGTGAGAGGGTCTATAAAATCACAGATAATGTGGGAGGATGAGGAAGTCGTGTAAGAAAGTTAAATCCTCATGTTCCAAGTTAGGAAGTCACTAGACAAAGAAAGCATGGAGTGCAAAGAAATCGGGAAGTGGAACAATAAATATGATATTTTGTGGCATGAAGGTAAACATGTAGACATAGAGACGAAATGGAACTGAATGAAAGAGGAAGGCTGAAACCAGCAGTTGGGGGATCCGTGAGCTGTGTCTGAATCACACGTCATACACTGTCCACAGTAGTCGTGGGGAGACGTGAGGGGTCTCTGGATCATAAAGTCACACAGGACGTCTGCCCTGGAGCCGGAGGTGGTGTCACGTTTAGAGACGTCCACATGCTCAGCTGTTTAAGAAAGCATGTATTTTCAGAGCTCAATACAACATTTCCTGAAAGCAGTCACATCTACTACCGTGGTATTTAAATGAAACAGTCCCCAAAGTTTGGGGAATGTGATATTCTGATCTCCTCACTATGGTCAGAAGTTTCCTCTAATAGAACCAGTGGTTAGAAGTTTTTTTTTTTTTTTTTTTCTGATAGAATCAGAGAAAAATAAAGTCCCACAATATCTGAGCATGTAATTCTAGTAATTGCACTACCTCTTTTTTTTTTTGTTTTGTGCCATGCTTGGGGATTGAACCCAGGGGCTTGTGCTTGCAAAGCAAGCACTCTACCCACTGAGCTATCTCCCCAGGCCTTCACTACCTCTTGAGGCCCTGAGTTCCGACAGATAGGTTAGCTGGGCATCCAGGGCACAATCCAAGGGCCTGTCTTGCTCCTTCAGAGGGCTGCTGAGGCTCCTGCCATGACTCAGGCTCAGTTCTAGAATCTTATATGGCTCTGCCACCCTCTGACTCCCCCAAGCCCTGCTCTTGGAAGCTCCTGCCATCTGCTCTTCACCCCAGCTTTTCTCTGGGCATTTCGCCCCCGTCCTTGTGTCTCTCTGCCCAGTGTCCTGACTCGTGTGGCTGCAGCTCTTCTGGGAGTCTGTGGGCAGAGGAAACAGGTGCCTTCAGCAGGTTAAAAAGGTGAGGAATCTGAGACGTTTGTTGACACATTTTTTTCTCATTTCGATAGCGACATTTTATTATTAACTCATTTCTCATTATTGTAAACAAAGTGATCATTTAGATGGTGTTCTTTGTTCTTTTGAATGTTTACATATGAACACTTTAAAAAATATCATTCACGCACGGTGAATCTGAAACTGAAGGAAGTGACGTTCTTCACAGGGCTCCTGATCGCAGATGTGTACAAAGGCCTGAAACCGTCTACGCTTACCCGTCCTCATGTGTGAAAGAAGGAACGGAGACTTGCTGCCGGGAGAGGGGGATCTTTTATTAGAAAAGTTTGTTGCCTTATACACAGTCTCGAAGGGAGCTAACTATGCTGTCTGCATAGTGCCAGCGAGGCATTTGCCTATAGGTCGGAGAGGGCCCAGGGTGGGCTGTTGATACCTAACTGGGTGGCTCAACGCGCCTGTTGGACGCCATTCTAAGAGGAGGGGGAGGAGCGGGGGGAAATAGAAAGGGGAATAACGAGGTGAATGGAGTCAGTAGTGTGTACCTCAGGTCTTTGAGGTTGAACTGTGGCAGGCGGGGCGCTGTGAGGGGCAGCGTCCCGGGGCCCCCACCCTGCGGACAGGCCCCGCACGGAGGGCCTTGCCTGGCGGCGGCGCTCGGGGCGTCAGCCTCCTGAGGAGCGGTGGAGGACAGCACCCTGTCTGTGGCTCTCTGGGCCCTGGATCACTCCCTGTGCCGAGGGGGCTGTGGTTCTGTGGCGCCCACGTACTGACTCTTGGTTTTATTTCTCGAGCTTCAGGGTCTCGTCAAGGAAGTCAGTGCCTGAGTCTGTCAGGGTGCAGGCCCTGTTGGCCTCCAGCGCTGGCCAGGGTTCTGGTCTGATGCCTGGGTCTTTGGTCCACTTGAAGGTGACCTTTGTGAGGGTGGTAGGGAGCTGGTTTCCTTCGACATACCGATGACCGCTTGTCCCAGCGCCATTTGTTACGGAAGCTCTCTTTTCCCAGACCTGTCAAGGGCCAGATGACGGGATCTGTGTGGACTGCCTCCGCGCCTCCCGTCCTCTTCCCCGGGCCTCCGTGTCTCTCTGGCGCCCATGCTGGGCTGTTTTTCTCTCTGTAGCTCTGTGGTATATTTTGAGATCAGGTATCATGGTGCCTCCGAATCACTCATGTTACTCAGAACTTTCTTGGCAGTTCTTCCAAAGGAGTTTCAGGACTGTTTTTTCTAGTTCTGTGAAGTTTGTCGTCGGTATTTTGACGAGGATTGTGTGGATTCTGCAGGTCGCCCTTGGTAGTATGTGATTTTAACAGCGTTAATTCTGCCTATCCGAGAGCATGCTGGGCGGCGTCTGCATCTTCTACTGGGCAAACAAACTAAGCAGACAGCTCTCAAAAGAGGAAATGCGAATGGCCAAAAGGGTACGGAAAAATGTTCAACGTCCTTGGCAACCAGGGAAATGCAAGTCAAAAGTACATTGCAACTTCCTCTCACTCCCGTCAGAATGCAGATCTACAAGAACGGAGGTCACAATGGAGGCTGGCGAGGATGGGGAAGGTGCACTCCCACACTGTCGTTGGGACCGCGCAGAGCACAGCACTCTGGAGAGCGGTATGGAGACGCCTCAAGAGACTAGGGATGGAGCCGCATTCCACCAGCTGGATTTTGTGGAGGCTGCGTTTCGGGGCTTGCGTGTGGGCCCCCTGCGCCCTTCTCCCTGGGGCACGGCCGTCACCTGTGTGACGTCCTCCTCTCAGGACCTGGACCTTCTTGCACGTCATTTAAAATGTGAGCTGTTCCTGAGGCTCCTTGACTGTGGTGAGGTTCGGACTCTGCCCCTCTGTCCAACATGAGCAGCTGCCGGGCCCGCTTGCGCTCCCTGCCGCCCGCCATCCCTTCCCCCGGGCCTCCCCTGCACGCTGTGTCTCCGCAGGGCCAGGGCTGGGTGCTGAGGGCAGGCTGGACCCTCCTCTGTGGCTCACCCCCTGGCCGCCACCCCTCGTTTCTCACGCCCTCACTTTACCGGGGTTGAGCACAGCGCCGGCAGCCCCACCCCTTCCCTGCCCCTGCCCCGCCAAGGGCTGGGGACTCCAGGCCGCGCCAAGGGTGGATCTGGTGGCCAGGGCCCGATCCTGCGGCAGAGGCCGGGCAGGGGCCTGCTGCCCGAGCTGCATGAGGCGTTGGGCTGGCCGCATCCCAGGAAGACGGCCTGGGCGCCCTGGCCACCTCTGGTGCCACCCCGGCCTCCCACGCTCCCAGGGTGGGTTAGCCGTGGGGAAGCAGGGCCGGGCTGGCTTCTGGGCAGGAGCGTGGAGCAGGCGGCCACTCCCCGGCCATCACTGCCACAGGCCCAGGTACAGGCGCCCGTCAGCTGCAGTGTGGATGCCCGAGGAGGTCAGCACAGCATCCTCCCTGGGATGGCCCTCGCCTGCCCATACCCTGCTTCCCTGCATCCAGTGCTGCTGCCATAGTGCAGGCTGCGCTGTCCCCTCTGCTGGACGCTCTGGACGGCTGACCTGGTGCCCTCTGTGGAGGGGGCCTCGAGACGCTCGGGTGAGTGACCTCTTTCTACCTGCCATCGGCCACTCCGCGGGGACGTGGTGCGACTGTTCTGATATCGTGTTATGGCCTGTGATCGTTACTAGCAGGCAGACGTGCCATCTTCGAAGCTGGAAAGAAAGGGCAGTCAGAGAGAAGAGTGCTGCCCACTGTCACCACGGGGTCCCTTCGTGCTGGAGAGCCCACAGCGCGAAGAGCAAGAAAGAAGAGAAAGGGTCTAAGGGTTAAAGCAGAAGGAACAGGACCGGAATTGTTTGCCGATGATGTGAAAATCCCAAGTAGTGTACAGAAGAAATCTTAATTAGAATAAACGCGTTAGGACGAATGCTAGATGTCAGAGCAACGTCCGAAAACATGCTGCTCCTGTGCACTAGCTCCAGGTCTCCTCGATCATATTTTGGAGCAATAGAGATTTGTCTCAGATTCCAAGCAACTTTACATCCCAGTTCTTTTATATATACATTAGTTGTAGATGTGGACACAATACCTTTATTTTATTGTTATGTGGTGCTGAGGATCAAACCCAGGGCCTCACTCACGCATGCTAGGCGAGCGCTCTACCACTGAGCCACAACCCCAGCCCTCTTCTTCAGTTTTGAAGATTCACTGTTACTCACTCTTCACTCTTGTTGTGTGACTCCACTTACAACCTGTGACATCTTTTCAGTGTTCAACGTTCTCTTTGTGCCCAGGCTGGCCTCAGACTCCAGAACTGAAATGGTCCTCCTCCCTCAGCCTCCTGCATCCTTCCGATGAGCTGGGAACTATGGAGGTGTTACCACGCCTGGCTGAAACCTGTGCTTGTGCGTGTGTTAGTTCCTGGGGGTCGAACCCGGTGCCACTGAGCCACAACCCCGGCCCCCATATCCCAGTTGTTATCCAGGTTCCTCTAGTTTTCTGTTTTTGCCACCGTGAGAGCCTTGGCTAGAGGGGAAGGGAGTTCTGGAGCTCAGGCAGAGAAGATGGGCAAGCCCTCGGGTGGCCTGGGCCTGCTGGGGCAGAGTGGAGGCGCTGAGCGGAGTGAGCCGCAGGGCCAAGGCTGCCTCCTTTGCCACCCTGAGCCAGCAGCGGGCACCCCAGGCACATGCACAGTAGGTCTGGACCCTGCTCACTGGAGGAGGGACCCGTGCGGGAGCGCCTACTCCACCTGCTGGGAGCTCCCTAAGAGCTGGGCCTCTAAGGGCTTGGGGTTCCTGCCCACAGACGTTCTGCCGGAGGTGGGGTAACGCCTGGAGTCTGGAGAGGGGGCTGGACAGTGAGCAGCTAGACTCTGGCCTTCACGGCACAGATGGTAGAGAAAGCACGTAATGTGGTAGTGGCCTTCGATGGCCCAGGACTCGCCCCGGGGTCCATGCCCCGTGCAGCCGGGCCCACGCAGAGCTGAGGCTTGCCGTGCACGCTGTACAACGTGGGGTCCTTCTAGGAGCAGGACCCAGGAGGCATGTTAGCGCGTGGCTGGTCCCCTGAGCCAGGCACTGGGGGTGGCCAGCTACCCCGTCACAGGGACGAGGCCCATGGAGGGAGCCATCTTGCTAGCGTTACTTGTGTGGACCAGCCACGGGGAAGCACTCCCGCTGGCTGTGGTTGAACCTGCACATAGTTGACTCCCGCCCCAGCGGACACCAGGCTGCCGCCCCACAAGGTCAGGCCGCTCCTGAACACCTGGCCCAAGGGCCAGCCACTCATGGTCGCTGTTTTAAGCCGCCGAGGTTTGATGGACTTGTCACACGGGCTTTGGGCTTGAGGCTGTGGAGTCACACTCCCTTCGTCCTCGGCTCTGACGCTTG
The DNA here is from genome assembly GCF_902686455.1 of Sciurus vulgaris. Lineage (NCBI taxonomy): Eukaryota > Metazoa > Chordata > Mammalia > Rodentia > Sciuridae > Sciurus > Sciurus vulgaris. The sequence goes on along the minus strand of NC_136479.1, from coordinate 39,822,514 downwards.
TGGACTTGACCACCCCCTTGGGATCAGCTCTGATGTGGCCCCTGGGACGAGTGTCCCGGGCAGAGTCCAGGCGTGGAGTTCCTGAGTGTGCAGGTCGTGCTGAGCAGGAGTCCACAGGCAACTGAGAGGACTTCTCCAGGTCAGAGCGTCCTGGGCAGGACACATGCCCCGTCCCTTCCCCCTGCCAGCCCAGGGCCCCATGCAGGGTGGTGCCTTTTAAATGCACTCCCAGTAACGGGTGAATGACAGGAGTCCCAGGGTGGCCCTGTCTCTGCTGGAGCCTCCAGCTCTGCTCAGCAGAGGGCAGTGCAGTGTGTCCCTGAGACTGTGGACGCTCCTCAGCTGAGGCAGAGCCTTTCCAGTTGCGTGGCTCTGTCATTGGGGATGACGGCTTCTTGCAGGAAGCTCTAGACTACCTGGGACTAGAAATCTGTACTCACGCGACACAACCGTGCCTTCTGAAGCTGCATGTCTGTCCACCTCATCTTAATAATAGGACGGCCACCTACAAGAGACACTGAAAGCCTAGGAAAATGGAATTCGTCTTCGTCCTGATGTCCAGCAATAACCTGAAGGAGGCCGTCTCCTAGGCAACTCAAAATCTGCAAAAGGTGCTGCAAACAGGGTGACATGTGGCATCAACCGTCAGTGACGAGCTTACTGCACCCGCTGAGCCGCAGAGGCCGTTGTGGGGCCTGCTGGCTTCCATTTCTATTAAACGTCCAGAACTGGCAATGTCAGGTGCAGGAAGTAGATTAGTGGTTGCCCAGGGCTGGGCAGGTGACGGCTAGTTGCTGTGGAGCTCAGATGACACGTATAGGACGTAAGTCTCCATGAAGCTTAAAGAAGCTAAGCCACAGAAACATGTTCCACGACTACGATGGAATTAAGCTCAACTAAGTTCCAAACGACAAAGAGCTCCTGGAAAATCCCCGAGTATTTGAAAACCCAATAACACAGTTTTAAATAATTCATGGACCAAAAGAAATCAGAACTGAAATCAGAAATTATTTAGAACTGAATAAAAATCAAAGTACCGCACATCAAATTTACAGGATGCCACCAAGTAGTCGTCAGCACTGACCCCTTTATCAGATGAGGAAGGTTGAAAGCAATAGCCTGGCTTCCACCTGGAGACACTAGAGGGTGCAGAGCAAGAGCACCCAACGTGGAGAACAAGAAGGAAATGGCCACAGAGCTCTGTGAAGTGGGACACAGAAGAGCAGAGACCACAACTGGTCAGAAGTCTGTTCTTTAATAAGGCTCCTGATGGACAGCTGGCAGATGAAAGGAGAAGAGAAGGACAGGCATTACCACCCAGGAGCAGAGAGGTGCCTTCCTCAGGGACACACGCATCCTGGGGGCAGAAGGGACTGCTGTGGACAGCTGTCTGGGCCAGCGAATCGAACGGCGTGGGCACTGTTACCAGAGGCAGCTCCCTGTGGACACGTGGTCAAAGCTCACTTGGGAAGAAAGCCCTGACCCAGGGGAGAAATGGAGTTTGTCGTTTAAAAGATCCACAGAGAATTTCTAGGTCACAGCATCTTCGCTGGTGGACTCTATTAAACCTTTGAAGAAGAAATAATATCAAGGCCACAAGCTCTTCCAGAAAATTGAAAAGGAGGGACTTGTTCCAACTTAGCACCCTAAAACCCAAACTCGACAAAGAAAAAGAAAGGCCGTGACAGGCCCATGACGCTCCTGCAGATCGATGCAAAAGTCCTAAAAGGAAGTCAGCGCAAGCCGTCCGACGGTGTGAGGGCTGCACCGTCCAGGCAGACAGAGCTGGTCCCACGAGGGTGGGCGGGCTCCCCAGAATCCGCCCTTGTGGAGGGACAGTGGCACATGGGTCCCACTCCCTGGCTGCAAGCTGCCCTCGGAGCTGTACACAGTGGGCCCTCCACCTGTGAAGCTCCCGTCCTCCTGCGGAGACTCAGAACAAGAGGACGTGCCCCCAGCATCCCGTCATGCTCTCCTGGAGGGTCCAGCTGTGCAGGGAGATGACAGGAGAGAGACGGCACCACGGCAGGGGGAGGAGAGTCACAGGCCAACGCCTCGGGGCTCCAGGGCTTCTCGTACAGCCTCAATGACAAGATGATGTGTGAGCGGAATGACAGTCAAGAGAGGACCAGAGAAAGTCCACACCCTCCCACACCTGGGCGGGGTCCAACCGAGGCAGCTCTGTGGACAGGCGAGTCTCATCTACTCAGTGAGTGGCCGTGACGACTGAGTAGCCAAACACACAGGGGACTTCGATTCGTACCTTGGATCTCACGCAAAATTAAACTGTAGCTAAGTCCTAATTATAAAACCCAAAACGATAGCATTTCTGGAAGAAGATATTGGCAACATCTTTGCGACCTTGTGCTGAGCAGAAATGTCTTAAAGTACAAAAGCACGTTCTATGTACGTATGAATCGACAAATCAGGGTTCACGGAAACGAGTTCGACCGTCGTGAGAGACGATGGAACAGAGTCGTCCGTCGTGAGAGGCAGCTGCAAGCGTGGAGGACGCAGCGCAAGAAGAACTTGTGGGAGGAAATGCTTCAGTGGAACCAAGACCAGCTTGGCCAGTGAACCCCGAACGTGAGCCACACGCACTGACAAGCAGCTGGCCTGCATGACAGCTGTTGGGCCGGAGCTGCCGCGTGTCCCCTAGGCGTGGTCTCCACAGATGGATGTGTGGCCTGGACTCGAACACATCCTCCAGGTCCTGCCCAGGAAGCCTGGGCCCCAGGGACCATGGAGAGGGGTGAGGCGTGGGGCAAGGTGGTCCGTCCCCAGCGTGCTGCCCTGGGTCAGTGCTGGCCTTGCAGAGTTCCTTCCTTCCTGCGAGGGCGGGTGGCTCTGGAGAAGCGGGGCTGTCCTGGCCTGGCCTCCCCAGCACCTGGCCAGCCATGCCCTCTGCCATGCTGGGATCCAGCCAGGGGCATTCAGCAGAGGCCAACTGACGGGGGTCATCCAATCTTCCTGCCTCCAAAGGAAGCCCCTCTTCTCCACCCTGAGCGGCCTCAGGTCCCACTGCAGCAGTGGGGACGGCTGTGCAGATTCTTACAGGTGTTTGGTTGGGGGCATCTGGTTATTCATGCTACAGCCTCAGTTCACTCCCACACACCACGGTCACTGGACACTGGAGTCTCTGTGGTGGCACATCATTAAGGACTGGCACCCCACAGGCTCTGGGCCTGGTCCCTGCGGGGTGTGGACATCCCCGGAGGTGGGACTGCCCGTGGGTGCCTGGCTGAGATGTCCCAGAGCCGGGCTGTGGTCCTTCTGCACTTAGTCACCAAGGTGTTGGAGGCCAGCACCGAGCAGCCTGCTTCCCAGGCCTCGGAGACGACGGCCAGGTGGGGAGGTGGCGGAGGCCTGAGGCCATGAGAGCGAGCAGTCGGGGGTGGCAGGCGCGGACCCACTGTGTGGCGAGGCAGTGAGCAGAGCAGAGGGTGGTGGCCTCCAGCAAGGTCTTGGGGCCCCGGGAGCTGGGCTTGTGCGGCCTCCTGGGCCCCGTCGCAGCCTGCCCTTGGCTCCCCGCGGTCGGGCCCTGCACCCTCAGCTCCGCAGAGCCCTTCTCCCCAGGTGCTTGGGACGCATGTGGGGGCGCAGCTTCAGAGCTGGCCGATCACCCTGATAAGTCAAATCTGAGGGTTTTTGCCACCGGCCTGCTGAGCGTCTCACACGACGCCCACAACAGCCCCCAGCAGGGGGTGCAGGGGTTCACGACAAAACCACAAGGATGACCGAGGCGCATGTAGGTCAGAAAAGACCTTGTTGAGACAGGTATTCTGAGTACACGAGAGAATGGTTTTCACTGCGCGTTTTGGAGTCATTTTTGACACGTCAGGGCCACGGGGACGCAGGAAGGGCACTGCACAGTCGAGGTGAATGCAGCCTCAGGGGCTGACAGGAAACCTCACAAGCTGGTCGGAACATGGCGTCACCCTGGTTCTCTCCCATCTCACACGGGCCTGTTTCCAGAACGTTTCTCCCAGCGGCAGCTTCACGTCCACCTGCGTGTTTCTCTGGTTGCTTTCTCCCCCGGCACAGCACAGTGCCCAGCAGGTCCTGCCCTGTCTGCTGTGCTGACCTCACTCCCTCCAGACCTGGCACAGGGCCTGGTCACGGTGTGTGTTTGCACCTCTGGGGAGCGAATGGGTGGACATGGTTTGAAGAGAACCTGGAAGAGGCTGGGGGCGGGGTGGGTTCTGCAGGCCGGACGCTCTGGGAAGGAGCCACCACACCCTGCCAGTGGGGGGCTTTGCCAACCAGGGCCACCCCGGGATTCCCAGGGCTGTCGGCCATTGACAACGAAGGCTGGTCAGCAGCTTCCTTCACATCTCCCGGGGGGAAGCAGGCCTCCCTACTTTTCAGAAGGTCTTGGGTGCTCTGTGCAAAGGGGGCCTGTGTCATGAAACTCATTTCCTGGAGAAATTCATCAAAACCTGTACAGAGCAGGTGAGAAGTCAGGCGCTCTGGAAGAGGAACAGCAGGTGAAATTAGGTAGGTTAGAGTTCACCAGGACTAGCAGCTCATCTGTCAATCAAATACTGGTCAGAGCAGGAAAAGACCAGCCATGGGAACATTTGTAGGGGGAATATCTGCAAAGCATGTGTTATAAAAGTCTTGTATGCAGAATATATAAAGAACTTTCAAGACTCAATAACAAGAAAACAAGCAAACCATTAAAATGGACACAGTATGTGAACACACGTTGCCAAGAACTCATGTGCAGGTAAATGAGCTTGTGAAAAGTGGCCAGCGCATCAGTTTTTAGGGAGAAGCAAATTAAAACCCTTATTTACTATTTTAATTGCATTGTTTATAAATGTTGATTTGACTTTTCTGATTCATAACAAGTAGGGTTATGGATCAGAACGATCTGTTTGAATCTTGCCTTGACCATTTTCCAGCTGTGTGATTGTTGGAAAAGGATTGTTTCCCTGAACCCCACTTTTTTATATGGAAAGTGGAATAAAGATAGCTGTGCTCAACCTTCTTTGAAAGGTCGCATTGGATAAGGTTAGTACATGTTTAGGACCAACACTGGTGCACGTGGAGAGCCCAGCTGCTGGTCCCAGGCCATGGTCACTCCTGCGGATGTTCAGGAGGGCTGGAGGGCCAGGCAGGGAGGCCACCCCTCAGGACGGGGCGAAGCAAGCAGGCGGCAATCAGCGAATGGGGGAGGGGCAGGTGTCTCCCATCGGGGGCAACGTGGCTCGCTCAGCTTCAGGACCGGGTGCTGGATACCTGTGCTGGTGAGGCCCAGGCGGGCTGGGGTGGCCTCGGACTTCTATGGCTCCGTAGGTCCTCCATGGGTTGGGCCTCGCCCCTGGGTCATCCACGGCTCTGTGGGTCCTCCCTGGGCTGGGTCTCACTCCTGCAGGCTCTGTGGGTCCTCCTGGGCTGGGCCTCGCCCCTGCTGGCAGCGCGGGCATTCCGCTTGCTGAGCAGGACGTCTGGTCACTGGAGTGCATCCTGGATAAGACACTCCCTGAGCTGGCTGCACAGCCCATCGCGGAGGCAGGGGAATCCGAGTCCTGGGATGAGGTGGGTGGCGGGCAGGGTCACGCGGGGCGTGGCTCACCAGGGCCCGAGGCTGCTTAGTTGCAGGAGGACGCTCCTCTGCTGGCCTCTCTGCTCATCACGGACAAGAGCTCGTGCAGTCGATTGCTGACCTGACGGCTTTCTTCCTGGTGAAGGTGCAGCTGTTTCTGGCTGGGAGAGAAGGCAGCTCGGACGTCACTGCCTGACCAAGGCCTGAGAACTTGAGTTCCGTGTGGACCTCGCGACTGTTCCCATCACGTTTAAAGACTGCAGTGCCCAGCTCCTCAGCGGCTCTGGGAGCTGGGTTACGGCCTGGGCCTTCTCTCTCAGCCGGGCCTTCCTGTCTGAGTCAGGCACCTGGGCACCTGCTGATCTGCGTCCCGGGCGCGTGGGGGTCATCGACTCTGGGAAGGCTGTGTCCTGACGGGCCAGGTCAGCCTTTCATCCGAGACAGACAGGCATCGGGACTGGGGAGCCCGCAGCCTTTCTGGGCCTTGGCCTCGGCCTCTGGCAGGGGGTCCTGGGGACCGTTGGACACGTTGCCAGAGGGTCAGTTGTGGAGGATTGTGATTCAGATGGGCACCTGGACTTGGTGGCTTTGCCGTGGCGAAAACTCAGGGCCGGGCGCCAGCTCAGGTGACCATGGCACGGGGGGCCTGGCTGATGGGACAGGCGGGCGGCCTCTGCAGCAGGAGCACCCTCCACCCTTCGCTGGAGGCCACCCTTGGAGGGGAGAGCTTGACCCCACAGCCCTCCTGCCTCTCCACAGGCAGCGGCAGGCTCCGTCCCTGGAGGGAATCTGGGCGCCGGGACCCACGTTCTGGGGGACAGCTAGGCACAGGCTCAGGGGCAGGTACACATAAGACCCGAGTTCAGGACGCCTGGGTGGTGGGCTCCATTCTGAGCACACCCAGCCTCGTGTCTGAAGCCACATGGGTCCACTTCACCGTCTCTTGTCCACAGGTCCATTCCTCGAGGGCCGGCTCAGGACCTTCTGCAGGCAGGAAGGTTCCCTGGCCGTGACTGAGAAGGTGGCCTGTGAAGTCCACTTCCCCGCCTCCTGGTGGGCCCAGTGGGGAGCAGCTTTCTCTTCACCAGGACTGAGCAGGACTCACTGGGACGCTGTCGGGTTCTTGCCAACACTTCGCTCCTTGACCAGCCAACCGCTGCCAGAGAGTTTCCCACTCTTGCGTCAATTCCTCCCAAAGTCAAGAGTAAGCGTCCCGGGTCACCTTTGCAGCTGGAGGCAGGCACGTGGTTGACGCTCTGTCAGTCACGCGCTCCTGGACAAACCTGGAGGTGGCACAGAGACATCCAGCCTCCGGGACAAGCTGTGCCCAGCAGGAGGGAGGGTGTCGTGCCAGGCCTCCCAGGGGCTGCGCTTTTGGAAGCACCGACAAAGCCTTCCCCACCTGGCGGTGCCGCGCGACACACACACGCTCTGTTTATTTATTTATTCTAACCAACAAATTAATTTTGCAGCAAAGAAGGTGAGGACGCTTAACAGACTAACCGCTGCCTCTTCCGCTGCCTGGCCTGGCTCTGTGCGGCGTCGGGAAGCAAGGGGCCTGCTCTCAGCTCACCCTCCTGCCCTGGCCTGTCTGGCCCCGGGTGGCCAGGACAGTCAGCGTTCCATGATCATTTCCCGGGTCCCTTTTATGCTCTTTACTGAGCAACTACTCTGGGCCAGACGCCTGTTTCTGTGGAGTGTCTGGGGGTGTGCGCGTGCGTAGTTCACAGTATTGCACACCTGAGATGCCCGGGGTGCAGGGTTGGCTCAACATACAGAAATCAATAAACGTAATTCACCACAACAATGGACTTAAAGACAAGAATCATATGATTGTCTCAATAGATGCAGAGAAAGAATTTGACAAAACACAGCACCTCTTCACGTTCAGAGCACTAGAAAAGCTAGGGACAGTAGGAACGTACCGCAACACGGCAAAGCTCTCTAGGCCAAGTCCAAGGCCAGCGTCATCCGAAGTGGAGAAAACTGACAGCATTTCCTGAACTGAACAAGGCAGGGACGCCCTCTTTACCACTTCTGTTCAACATTGTTCTTGAAACTCTAACAGAGCAATCGGGCAGACCAAAGAAATTAAAGGGATACAAATAAGAAAAGGCAAACTTAAACTATCACTATTTGCTGACAACATGATTTTATATTTAGAGGAACCAGGAAATTCCAACACAAAACTTCTACGATAAATGAATTCATCAAAGTAGCAGGATATAGCATTGATACCCAAAAATCAAATGCATTCCTATACATCAGTGATCAATCCACTGAAAGAGAAACTAGGAAAACCACTCCATTCACAGTGGCCTCAAAAAAATACTTGGGAATCAATCTAACAAAAGAGGTAAAAGGTCTCTACAATGAAAACTACAGAACGCTAAAGGAAGAAATTGAAGAAGACCTTAGAAGATGGAAACGTCGCCCATGCTCTTGGATAGGCAGAATTAACATTGTCAAAATGGCCATTCTACCAAAGTGTTATACAGATTCAATGCAATTCCTATTAAAAACCTAATGATATTCTCCATGGAACTAGAAAAAGCAATTATTAAATTCATTTGAAAAATAAGAGACCCAGAATAGCCCAGGCAATCCTTAGCAAGAAAAAATGAAGCAGGAGGCATCACAACATCAGACCTTAAACTACACTACAGAGCGATAGTAACAAAAATGGCATGGCATTGGCACCAAAACAGACATGTCGACCAAGGGTACAGAACAGAAGACACAGAGACAAACCCACATAAATATAGTTGTCTCATACTAAACAGAGGTGCCAAAAATATACACGGGATAAAAGACAGTCTCTTCAACAAATGGTGTTGGGAAACTGGTAATCCATGTATAGTAGAATGAAATCGAGACCCTATCTCTCACCCTGCACAAAAATCAACTCAAAGTGAACGAAGACTTAGGCACTAGAACAGGTCCTGTGCCTAATAGAAGAAAACATAGGTCCAGATCTTCATCATGTTGACTTAGGACCTGACTTTCTTAACAAAACCCCTGAAGCGCAAGAAGTAAAATCAAGAATCAATAAATGAGACAGAATCAAACTAAACAGCTTCTTCTCAGCAAAGGAAACAATCAATAACATGAACAGAGAGCCTACAGAACAGGAGAACATCTTTACCACACATAACTCAAATAGAGCATTAATCTCCGGGATATATAAAGAACTAAAAAAAGCTTAACACTAAAAAAACAAATAACCCAATCAATAAATGGGCAAAGGAACTGAACAGACACTTCACAGAAGAAGAAATACAATTGATCAACAAACATATGAAAAAAGGTTCAACATCTCTAGCAATTAGAGAAATGCAGATCAAAATTACACTGAGATTCCATCTCACTCCAGTCAGAATGGCGATTATCAAGAATACAAGCAATATGTGTTGACAAGGATGTGGGGAAAAAGGTTCACTCATACATTGCTGGTGGGACTGCAAATTGGTGCAACCATTATGGAAAGCAGTGTGGAGATTCCTCAGAAAACTTGGAATGGATCCTCCATTTGACCCAGTTATCCCACTCCTAGGTTTATACCTAAAGAACTTAAAATCAGCCTAGTACGGTGAAGCAGCCACATAGCAGCTCAATTCACAATAGCTGAACTATGGAAACGATGTAGGTGCCCTTCAACAGATGAATGGATAAAGAAACTGTGGTATATATATACAGAATGGAATATTACTCAGCCTTAAAGAAGAATGAAATCATGGCATTTGCCAGTAAATGGATGGAGCTGGAGAAAATCATGCTAAGTGAAATAAGCCAGCCCTAAAGAACCGAAGGCCAAATGTTTTCTCTCATATGCAGATGCTAATTCACAGTAAGCGGGGCAGAGAATAGAGGTACTTTGGATTTGACAGAGGGGAGTGATGGGCGGGGAAGGGAATGGGGTAGGAAGGACAGCAGAATGAGTCAGATATAATCACCCTGTGTGCATATGTGACTGCATGACCTGTGTGACTCTACATCAGGTACAACCAGACAGATGAGAAGTTGTTCTCTGTTATCTGAGGGGTCAAAGTGCATTCCACTGTCCTGTGGAGATAATTAGAGCAAATTCTAAAAAATGCCAAAAAAAGCAAGCTGAGGACAGGCTGTGCCAGAGGAGGAAGTTGTAGACCTGGTAAGAGCCTGGCACCAGGAGAGTGGGAGGCACTGCCTGCCACTAGTCAGCGGCAGGCAGCCCGGTTTATACTCCTAGGTTTATACCTAAAGAACTTAAAATCAGCATACTACAGTGAAGCAGGGTCAGGACTTGGACGGGCGTTTCTGCAGAGACGGGACGCTCAGCATCAGCATCATCAAAGTCAGCAAATCGAAATCCCAGTGGACGATGGAAGTGCGGTCAGCACCGTGGGCAATACAGCCCTGGCACTGCTGCTGGGTAGGTGCCCACCATGGTTCCGTGGGCCTCGAAAAGCCAAGCACAGACTTGCCACCTGCCCGGCAACTCTGCTCCCAGACAGATCCCCCAGAACAGAGAGCAAGGACCCCACAGCGTGTCCACAAATGTTACAGCGCTGCCCTTGATGGACCAGAGGCAAGAACCCAGACACCCCCCAGTGCAGGAACGCACAGCAGACCTTGCCACGCCCAGGCAGGGGACTATTACTCAGCCGTAAAAAGGGACAGCGTGAACAGACCTTAGAACCATCACCCAGGTCAAAGAAGCCAGCCATGGAAGGCCAAGCATGCGATGTCACTTGAATGAGTGCCCCGACTGGGTACCCCAGGGACAGATGCCAATGGGTGGGTGTTGGCAGGGCTGGAGACTGGGAAGAGCTGCTCCCTGGGCCACGGGCTGGAACACTCTGCGACAACCAAGGTCGACTGAGCAGCACGTGGACCTACTCAGCGCAGCACGTTTGCTTTAAAGCCGTCGGTCTTAAGCCACGTGAAGTTCACCTCAGAGAGTAAGTCAGCTCCGCTCAGGGCCTGTGGCTGGAGGGTTGGTGGGCAGCACGTCTAGCTCCAGTTGAAGCAGCAAGTCCAGCTGGTCCAGGAGCACCGTTGAGCGCTAGCCTGAGCGGGTGGGCCCACCAGCCAGGCGGGGGCTGCGCTGGGCCTAGAGGGGCTCCTGCCGCTCCTCAGGAGTTAATCTCTCCTCTGGCTCCTCCACCTGCCTGGCTGGCCAGCAAGGCCTGGCCGGGCTCCAGGGAGCTCGCAGCACGCGCCTCCCCTTGGCGGTTTGCGCAGGCAGTCCACACGAGGTCGGGCGTGCATTCGGTGGCTCCAAGGACCTGGCTGGCCCTGGCGTGGGGTCGCAGCTGTGTGGAATCCACCTTCCTGCCTCAGTGGAGGACTGAGGTCCTTTGGCAGCTCTGGGGAAGGACTCGGGACTGCCAGCAGCACAGGTGAGTGGGGATGAGGCCCCCGGACCCCGCGAGAGGCTGTCTCTGGCCCCTCTGAGGAGCGTGGCCCTGCCGCCCGCCTTCCTCACTACAGGGACCTACGGCTGCCCTCCAGGCTGGAAGAGAGCTGTCCAAGGACAGGTGCCAGTAATGTCTCTTGGTACTTCAGGCTCAATCCCAACCTCACCTCCTGTGGAAGACCTCAGCCCAGGGAACTGTCTTCAGTGCTCCCAGACCCTGTGCTCCTAGACGCTGTGCTCCCAGACCTGTGCTCCCAGACCTGTGCTCCCAGACCCTGTGCTCCCGGACCCTGTGCTCCCAGACCCTGTGCTCCCATAACCTGTGCTCCTAGACCCTGTGCTCCTTGTCCCTGTGATCCTAGATGCTGTGCTCCCAGAGCCTGTGCTCCCAGAACTGTGCTCCTGGACCCTGTGCTCCCAGACCTGTGCTCCCAGATCCTATGCTCCCAGACCCTGTGCTCCTTGTCCCTGTGCTCCCAGATCCTGTGCTCCTTGTCCCTGTGATCCTAGACTGTGTGCTCCCAGACCCTGTGCTCCCATAACCTGTGCTCCCAGACCTGTGCTCCCAGAACTGTGCTCCCAGACCTGTGCTCCCAGAACTGTGCTCCCAGACCCTGTGCTCCCATAACCTGTGCTCCCAGACCTGTGCTCCCATAACCTGTGCTCCCAGACCTGTGCTCTCAGAACTGTGCTCCAAGATCCTGTGCTCCCATAACCTGTGCTCCCATAACCTGTGCTCCCAGACCTGTGCTCCCAGACCCTGTGCTCCTCGTCCCTGTGATCCTAGACTGTGTGCTCCCAGACCCAGTGCTCCCATAACCTGTGCTCCCAGACCTGTGCTCCCAGAACTGTGCTCCCAGACCCTGTGCTCCTTGTCCCTGTGCTCCCAGACCCTGTGCTCCCAGACCCTTAGCTCCTAGAGCCTGTGCTCCCAGAACTGTGCTCCCAGACCCTGTGCTCCCCCTGTGCTCCCGGACACTGTGCTCCTAGACCCTGTGCTCCCAGACCCTGTGCTCCTGGACCCTGTGCTCCTGGACCCTGTGCTCCCATATCCTGGGCTCCCAGATCTGTGCTCCCAGACCCTGTGCTCCTGGACCCTGTGCTCCCATATCCTGTGCTTCCAGATCCTGTGCTCCCAGACCCTGTGCCACTAGACTCTGTGCTCACAAACCCTCCTCATCCCAGACCCCCTTTCACTTCCAGACCCCCTGTGCTCACAGACCCCCTGTGCTCACAGACATCCTATGCTCCCAGTAAGCACCTTCCCCTCTGTGTCATAGACACCCGATGTGCCCAATGGATACGGACTCCCTCTAGCTGGGCGCCGTCTTCCGGGGATCACGGGGTTTCCCATCACTGACTCTGTCAGTGCCGGGTGCTTGCTGCTGACCTGGGGAAACAGGGCCAGTCTAGTCTCTGACTTTGCCAGAAAAGCGCCTGTTCCCACGCAGACGCACATGCACGCACGCACACAGAGAGACGCACACACAAATGAACACACACGGATGCACACACACAGATGCACACATGCACAGAGAGGGACACACACACAGATGCACACACACAGAGACACTTACACAAATGAACATACAGATGTACACATACACACAGACACACACAAATGCATGTACACACACAGACACATAAGCACACACAGACACACACATACGCGTGTGCACACGGCCTCAAGGAGGAGAGGTGCCCTCCAGTTCCAGGCTGTGCAGAGCCAGGGTGGGCAGTGGGCCCAGAGCAGGTGCAGTGACAGCTTGAACCTGGCCTCCTGCCCAGCCCCAGGTGTGACCCCATGGAGTCCCGAGCTGGCCAGATGGCCCACTCGACTCCTTCTGATCCTCAGTCCAGGCCACTTGCTTCCCTCCACTCCCGGGGGCTGTCCCCTGGGTCGGGGTGTCCCAGACCCTCAGAGTTTAGGGCCCCTGTTCACTTCTGCGGCTCCTAGTGAGGAGAGACGAGGACCCTGAACTCAGAGGAGAGGAGCAGGCGACCTGCCCTCCCTGGAGCTCGAGTTGCCTTTCTCCTGCTTTATGATCGTCTCACACTCTCTGAAACAAGTCAGGCGTCTTCTATTGCAAGTGTCACTGTCCTGCCCACAGATCCCAGTGACCACACGGAAGGTTCACGTCTTCCTGCTACCATGATTCCGGGGCTTTATCGTGCTGGAGACTGTCTGTCTCTCTCCCGACTGTGACACTACCAGACCCCGTCTGTGGCTCTGGCCTTGGGAGCTGCTTCTACTCCTCTCCTCATTTCCCTGGACACAGCAGTCGGGTGGAGGTGAGTGGGCAGGTCCGTCCTGGTTCAAATGGGCAGAGGCCACATCCTGACGCTCCAGCCTGGGCTGGGAGCAGCCACAGCCCTGGCAGACGTGGGAGGTCACATCCGGAGCCCACCTCAGGGACAAGGGACAAGTAAGACCAGCCCTGAGCTGGGAAGCAAGCCGTCCGTGTGGGTTTGGGGGCAGAGACCCTCGGGAAGTTTCCGTGTGGTGTGTGCGCTGACACGGGAAGTCATGAAGTCCGAGAAGCGGGGACAGGAGCCGTGCCGTGTGGACGAGGCGATGTAGGTGTTGGCCGGAGGAGCAGGCCGGAGTGGTCCAAGGGTGTCCACCTAGAGCTGACCCGAGTCCTTCCTCTCCCACGCCCCGCAGAGACCAGAGCGAGCACCTGAGATGCCGTCCGTGTTTCGTCGGGGATGTGTGTCTGAGGGCCTGGACTCCGCGGTCTTAGCTGGGTTGAGGGTCCCCAAGGGTCCTGAGGCTGGCCTGGGCTCACATGGGGACACCAAGAGGAGCTGGAGTCTCCTGGGAAGCCCTGGGGTTCGTGTGTGGAACCACCTCTGGTGTCTGTCTGGGAGCGTCGCCAGTAGATCGTAGGTCCATCCTGGAGTACAGGACGCAGGCGGCTTCTCCTTTGGCACCTTGGCAGTGGGTTGTGACTCCCAAGGACTGGGCTGGGGCGCAGCGTGGTCCCCTCCGCCATCCCAGCAGAACCGTCTCTCCTGTGACTGAGGAGGGGGCTGGAACATCCAAATTCCAAGAACAGCCTTGGTGGGCTTGGCCACTCCAGGAAAGGTTAGCCGCAGGATGTCGCGGGAACTTGCCCCGGGAACACAGGGCAGATCTGGGCAAGCCAGGACTGGCCCGAGAGGGTCGCAGTGGGCTGCCTGGGGGAGGTGTGCCGGGCTTCGCGTCTGTCAGGGCCACGTGAATTCAGGGAAGGCGTGTTGTCAGGAGGCATCAGGGAACAGAGGACACAGTTTTGGCGTCAGACCCGTGTTGCGGCTCAGAGGCAGCAGGTCTGTCACGGGAGGGAGGGAGCCGTGTTTCTAGTGGCAGAGCTCCATGTGGCACATCGCCCTGAGCTAGGGTGCCCTGAGCCCTGCCCTGAGCCCTGCGAGCGGGGCCTCCTGACGTGACCCCTGGAGAAGCAGGACCATAAGCTAGCCGTCCTGGCCCCGCCTGCCTCGGTGCTCCTCTCTGAGAAGGGACCTCGTCACCTCGCACCACGGAGGTGAGGATGGCGCATGCTGCCCAGCAGCGGCACTGTGCTGTCCTCAGAGTGAGGGACACGGATGAAGGACACGGGCTTGCCCAGAACATGTGTGATGGCCACGGGAGGGTGCGAGCCTGGCCTGAGCGCGTCCCAGTCCACGAGACCGCAGGCACGTGGCCCGTGTGTCTGTCCTTGCGAGGGCCTCCATTTTCCAGCATTCTGGGCACGGGAGAGGGCACCAAAGGCCTGCGCCGGAGCCACCCCTGGCAGCGCAGCCTCCCTGTGGCCGGCTCCTCCTCCGCTGCAGCTCCTCGGGAGCCTGGCTCTCTCTACCCGGCCCCCTTGGCAGTACCGTGGGGCCTTCTCTCCACTGCCTCGGCTTATCCGTCGCCGCAAGCCTTGACTGAGGGTCGGGGATAAGCAAAGGGACGAACAACCGCGAGGGGCTCATTACAACCACTGGCTCCACCTGACTCCAAAGGGAGGGCGTGGGGGGGTGAGAGCAGGAATCGGACGCCCCAGAGGCCCACTGTGCGCTTGGCACTGGGTTTTGGTGCCACTACTCGGCTGTTCAAGGTCAGGGGTTCTCTGGAGCCCACCTCCGCCTTCAACCACCCAAGAGCCAATGTCTGGGCTCGGGGGCGGTGGTGGGAGGTGCCTGCCTCGCATGCACGGGGGCCCTGTTCACAAACACAAGCTCGGATCCCCCTGTGCTCTGGGAGCCTTCCTTCCCTGAGCGGAGCCCTTCCCGGAGTCCGGATTCCTGGGTCTGGGCAGCGCAGAGGAAGGCGCCGGTGGCACGGTCTGGGTGGGTGTTGGTCTGAAGTCCCGCAGGGCAACATGGGGACAGGTCCTCCTCCCTGGGCAGGCGCTCGAGTCCTGCCAAGCCAGGGGCCAAGTGAAGTTTTCTCTATCCCCCAGAGGGTGCTGTTAGTCTCGAGGAGGCAGGCGCGCTGGTGCATGCGGGGACCTGGGTCGGTCCTCAGAGGAAGGGCCTTGCTGTCCCACACCGCTGACCACCATTGCACGACCTCAGAGAGTACAACTATGGACAGTGCTTCTTGCAGAAAAGCTTTGGTAAGAAACATGACGTAATATGCAAAATGGAAATGGCACTGTTTTATGATTTTGCAAAGTGATGTTAGTCTCTCTCTGCCCAGTCTTTCAGTGTGTGCCTGAGTCCAGCTTCACACTGGACCCGGCAAAGAGAGGCCTCCTTATTCTTGGCTGCACAGAGACCATCCAGGCTTCGAGGTCCCTGTCTCTTTCCACTATGGGTCCTATTACATTTCCCATGCCCCACTTCCCTTCTCTCAAGAGCGGAGGAGGCCCCCAGGAGCATGTGCAGCCTCCCTGGGCCGTGGGCACTGGGAGGGGGCAGTAGAGAAGAGACCTGGATCAGTTCAGATCCAGCGGTCGAGGTCCCTCCACGTTTTCTTTATGGGGCTTCCTCCCTAATGTAACAACACCCCTTTCTCCTCTCTGAGCTACTTCCTGGAATTCTTCGAGTCTCTGGAAGAAATGATAGTTGACTGGTAAAGGCCTTTACCTGCCAGAGGTGTTCTGCTGTTCAAACCTGAGAAGGCAGGTGAGGGGTTTGGCCTCAGCCTCTGAGGCAGCCTGTCCATGCAGGTGCCAAGCACATGAAGCCCGGCCTCTGCTCTCCTGCTGTCCAGGACGGGTCCTGCGGGAGGGGCTCTGAGCTGTCACCATGGCGGCCATGGTCAGGGGGCATAAAGGAGCAGGCGGAGGGGAGTGGAGCTTGTGCCAGGCCCTGGCTGGCAGTTAACAAGAATACATGTAACAGTGGTGGCCCTGGATGGTGGCATCGGGTCACCTCTCTGTGCTTCCTAGTGTCCTATCACGGGCCTGCAGGGTCGTGTGTACGTTAACGAAGGCTGGCCAGGGGAGAGACGGAGCCCACCTTAGAGTGACCGGACGCCCGTCTGGGCTGGTGTGAATCACGCAGGGGTCTCTGGGCTGGGGAGGTCAGTGGGTCTTGGGTGGCCGGGCAGCCCCACCCCTGCTCTGCTCTGTCTCCCTGCGGGGCTTCTGTCCCAGGGCCGGAAGGAGCCGGTGCAGGGTGCTGGTGGCTGTTCTCACCTGACAGGCAACGCTCTGGTTGGCTCCACAGGTGCCCAGGCCCTGGTGGCGGCTCTTCCTTCATGGTGGTTTTGGGTTTTCTGCGCGCGGCCGGGAAACACCGACTGAGCACCACCCCTGATTCCCTCCTCCCAGCCTCGGCCGGATCTGCGCCCGGCTTGCTGACTGATCTGTTTTCTTGGCACCACGGTGCTGGCTGAGCTGCACCTTCTCAGGCTCTGAGATGAAGAAAGCAGGCTAGGCCTCTGAGCATCAGAGGTGGCCCTGCCTAGTGACAGCAGCCTGCTCACAGTGTGCACCCTCCTGGCTACATCTACTCGGGGGGTGGGATGGTTGGCCAGCTGTGCTGGTGCCCAAGGTCAGGTGGACAGCAAGGCCATGCATCAAGCTGCTGTGGCTGCTCACCACCTCCAGGAGGGTTGCCTGGGCTACCTGCTGGCCTCCCCATCTGCAGCACGGGAACTGGCCATGGGGGCAGTGCACCTGGTGTCCCACGTGAGGGGGCTTCTGAGGCCCAGGGCCCTTCGCTCTGGAACCCACCTCCATCCTGCATGGGCCCAGCCAAGCTCTGGCCTGCCGTGCCCAGGGCGCAGAGAGGAGCAGGGGGCCTGGAGGGGGTGGACAAGCTGGAGGGACCAGGACACCAGGACAGGGAGCAGCTTCTGCTACCTGCAATTCCCCTGCAGCCTGGAGCCTCAGGGCCAGGGGCGGAGCCCAGGTTCACGGGGGTTCAGGAGAAAACACTGTCCCGGGGAGGGAAGCAACACCTGGGGGACACTGTCCAAAGCCAAGTCCCCAAGTGGCGTGTCACAGAGGCTGGCGTGGGGAGACGGGGCTGGTCACAGCTGTCTTGGCCTTTGGGGGAGACTGCGCCAGGGCATGACCGCCACACCCGTGTCCACCCTCATCTCACGCGGTATTAAGGGCATGCGGGTGGTTTCCGTGTGGCCACCCGCAGGACCCCAGGTCGCACTCCACCTGGGGGAGAGGGCTGGGAGAGGGCACCACGCCTCCTGACCCCCCGAGCTGGTGCCTGGCGTCTTGCAAGCCACATCCTGTGGTCCAGGCAGCTGTTTCCTGCCAGATGCCTTTTCTTAAACTGGGAGGCAGACATTTCCTTAGAGTTAGCCTCTCTCCTGCAAGGTGGAGCCGCCATTGCCCCAGGGGCTTTGTTCCCACATTATGTGGTCTAGCCTAGTCCTGCATTATTAGGTGGGTCTAGGCTACTGCATTAGGTGGTCTAGCCTAGTCCTGCATTATTAGGTGGGTCTAGTCTACTACAATAGGTGGGTCTAGCCTAGGCCTACATTAGGTGGTCTAGCTTAGTCCTTCATTAGGTGGTCTAGCCTAGTCCTGCATTAGGTGGTCTAGCCAACTTCTACCAGCAGAGATGCAGCAAAACAACCTCAAAAAAATTGGCTCATGTGAGGAAAATGAGAAAATTCACCAAATCATTACTTGCGTGTTGTTCTGACACACTGGACAGCTATATTCACTTACCGAGCAGAGCATCCCTTGATCACGGGCCACTCATGGCTAGAGATGGTTACCATGTTATTGGAGCTTCACGGATGTGAGGTTTACAAATTTTGCATTGTACCTGAGGGAGCTGGGCTCACTTACTTGTTAACAGGTCGTGTACCTGCCAGCTCACTGTCCTCGGAGCTCATTGGGGACAAGCCCTGGCTGAGGGACACTGACTGGTCTCTTGTGGAGTGGGGGACAATCCTGTGGGAGGAAGGGTGGCTGGTGAGTGGTGATGGCTAAGGGGAGGAGGGCGCCCCTGCCTGGGGAGGGGGTGAGGGGCAGGTCCCCAGAGAGCTGCCTGTCCCTCTGGGCAGGCTGGCGGAGGAGGCAGAGAGCAGAGGGCGGCAGGAAGTGCCTTCCAGGCTGGAGCGAGGGCACGTGCTGAGGCCAGGTACGGAGCCGGCTTCCGGGAACGGAGCGTGTCCTGGGGCCAGATCCTTTTCGCTAGCTGGGAGCTGCAAGGAGGTGGAGGCGCTGAAGGTGGCTTGGGGCCAGCAGCTTACAAGGGCCTTCAGGCAGGCCGTGGGTTGGGCTTTATCCCAGTCAGCTTGGGGGGCACGTCCTGTCTCCGAGAGAGGTTTCATGGTGCTCCAACCGCAAGCCCATTCCCGTCTCCTTCGTGGTTTCCTTGGGTGTCCAGCGGGGCCCTTCAGCACCCCGCAGAGCCGAGATCTTGCACAGGGGTAGCTCACCCGTTGCCCGGCCTGCGCTGGAGCCCTTGGTCCGAGGTGCAGGTGCTGAAGGCGTGGGGCTTGCAGGCGGTGGGGCCTGGAAAGTCACTGGTGCGTGGGACCCTGGTTAGTTCACATGGGGCTGTTAGGAACGGTATGGCCCCCCTCGCTCTGCTCAGGCCTCGCCTGTGGTCCCCAGGTCCTGTGTGCATGTGCCCAGGCATCGTCTACCAGGGGCCTCCGGAGGCCAACCAGGGCCGTCCTGGACTCAGCTCCTCAAATTGACTCATGCAACCTCTCTTTTCCTTTATGCTTTTGCCCAGCTTCATTTCGTTACAGAAATGAGAAGCCAGTTGTATGCCTCCCCTGGGGCGCAGGAGGGGACAGGTCCTCCAGCCTCTGGGCCGCCCTTCTCAGGGCCGCCGGCTCGCCCCGCAGCAGCACAGCTCTCCTCACTGTGGCTCTCAGAGCGCAGACCCGCTCCGGGAACGAGCTGAGGGAGGATGGAGGCCCTCCAGCTCCCCAGGGTCTGTTGCCCAAGTTCTAAAGCACTAGCCGAGCAGACTAGCATTTACCCGCCACGCCCTTATCACTGCGCGGCCAGCCGGTGGGTGGGCAGTTGTGCCCAGTCCTCCGTGCTGGCGTCAGGTCAGCTCTTCATGGGTGAAGTTTCCTGCTGGCCCCTTCATGCTTTGTTTTGAGTTCACTCAATTTAAGCATAGACTGGGATGTTTTTTCTTCTTAACGCCTAGAATTTGCTATAACCAATGACAAACCTATCATGTAAGCAAGTGCCAATGGGCTCCAACTTGAGGGATCTTAAGATATTACTCCCTCTTAAAATTCCTTTTAATCTGTAAATGTTAACATTCATACTCCAAAACGTGGACTATGTGCCAGAATGTTCCTCCTGATTAAGGCACAACGTGACTATTAGAACACTCCAACTTGGGATCTCCAAGGAAAATGCCTGTCCAGTTAGGGAAACAACCATCCTAGATGCTTCAAGCAGATGGCACTTATCACGGGATCAGCTGTGCAGGGATTGGAAAGCTGAAGTCACCAGAGATTAGCGATCACGGGAGTACCACCAGGGGACGGAAGGAAGAGGTGGTCTCTCCTGGCTGGGCAGGCTGGGAGCTCAGACCCGAAGGGGTGTCCATCCAGCAGGACTGCAGTGGCCATGCCAGAGGTCATGGCCCGGCTGCTGGGGTGCCTCTAGGAGAGGGCAAAGCTGGTGCTGGACCTCTGGGGGCACAGCACGGCTGGCACAGGAGGTGCCCAGGGTCGCTGGGGCCTGGACCAAACCTGCGCGGCCTCCTTTTCCCTTGCCTTGCCCTCCTCCTGAGTCCTTCTTCGACGGACACTAACAGGAAGCCAGAAGGCAGGTGCGCTGGGAGATACGGTCTGGAGACCCCAGCCCCCGATATGCCTGGTGGCCCAGAGCTGAAGGCCTGAAAACCAGGGGACAATGGGCCAGCTGGGGTCCAGCTCTGCATGGTCACTCCCCTAGATGGAGGTCAGCCTCCCGGCTACACCGTGACGAGCTCATCTCCCTGAGGTCCAGCAGGTGACGCCCCTGCAGGTAGGAATGAAGGGGACTGACGTTCCATTGCCACTCAGCGGGGGAGGGGCAGGCTGTCACCTGGGTCAAAGGAGTGCCAAGAGTGGACCTTGGCTGGGTGAGAGCCGCCTCCTCTCTGGGACTTGGTCACTCCTGTTAGCAGCCGCCCAGGCACTCCTGGGGGTGGATGCTGTGAACCGAATCCCCAGCCTGCAGGACAGCTGGGGTCTGAGTGGAGCCGAGTCTGACGTGGTTCGGAGTCCATGCCACTTCCTTCCACATCGGCCAGCCTGGGCTTGGTTTGGTTTGAGGGGCATGCAGGTAGCTGAGGAAAGATGTGGACTGTGGGGTTCTGGGGCAGAGAGTGCCATGAGGTCAGCCCGGAGCGTGGGGAGTGTGCTCGAGGGACCTGAGAAGGGGCGGCGTGCAGGTCCGGTCCTGCCCAGGGGAGGGTCCTCCTTGTTCTAAAGCATTGGGGTGAGTTAGCAATGGCAACTGGGCAGAGGCCGAGGTTGGGCGGAATAGTGGGGAATTTCCTGCTGTGCTGGCCTCTCGATCTCACCTGGAGAGGTCCAGCCCTCACCGAGTCCTCCTCACCTGGAGAGGTTCAGCCCTCTCTGAGTCCACCTCACCTGGTCCACCTCACCTGGGGAGGTCCTGCCCTCTCTGAGTCCACTTCATCTGGAGAGGTCCAGCCCTCTCTGAGTCCACCTCACCTGGTCCACCTCACCTGGGGAGGGCCAGCCCTCTCCAAGTCCACCTCACCTGGGGAGGTCCAGCCCTCACCGAGTCCACCTTGCCTGGAGACACCCGCTGGGGCAGGGGGGCTCTGGAGCCTTCAGTCTGTGGGACACCCCTCAGGCCAGGCTCACGCCCCACCTGGATCGCCATCTCGCTTTCCTTGGAAAGTCCCCAGCGGGCCCTGGGCAGGGGACTCTTTCGCCCAGGTTCAGTGAGTGACGGCAGGGTCTTCGCTGACAAAGCCGCCTTGCCAGTGGGTGTGAGGACACTGGGCACCTGGAGGGGGAAGCAGGTGGGGTTGGGGGCACAGGGTAGTGTCCTGGGGAGGCCCCGCAGGAGCCTGAGCCAGCCGGAGCTGCTGTGCGGGGTCCGTTTCTCAGGGGGAGGCTGGGGGTGGGGAGATGAGTCCACCCTGGCCGACACAAGGCCGCTGGGAAGATCCTGCCCAGGACGGCTGGCCCCTGCCCCCTGCAGGGTGCGGCCCCTCAGCCGAGGAGGCTGGTGGAGCTGGGTGCTCCTCTGGAAGAGCAGTGTGACTCCGTCGGCCTCTCTCTCCACGCGTCAGGGACCTGGCCCACGAGGGGAGGGGTCGCCCTGCTCCTGCGTCCCGAGGAGGCACCTGAGGCCCACTCGCCAGCCGAGTGCTGCTGCCTCCTGGACCCAGCGCTCAGGCCACGGCTGGGCCCTGAAGTGTGTGCACCTGAGCCCTGTGGCTGGTTTCTCTCACACCTGAGAGAATGGCGTTAGGAACACCATGCTGAGGAAGGGTCGGCCCCACTGAGAGGGACGCCCAGCAGGTGGGCCAGCCTGGGGATGAGCCATGGGAACTGCTTCCTGGGTCAGAGTGGCACCCACAGCTGCACCTGCGGGAGCCGGCGGACAGAGGCCGTGTGGGCTCTGAAGCAGGACTGTCCCCACAGGACCCACTCCATCGAGGGTTGCCACAGAGGCCAGGCATGTCCCCCACCCCAGGCTGCTCTGCCACGTCTGTACTCCAGGCTCCCTGCTGGCCATGCTGTCCTGGCTGTCCCTAGGTGAGGCTCCCATAAGACGGGGTGTGCGGGTGGGGTGGCTCTGCAGACCACGGACCCTGGAGTCTGGCTAGGGAAGGTGGGCAGGTAGGAGTGTACACAGGCTAGCAGGGCATAGCAAGGTAGGCATGTGTCATCAGCAGGCCTGTGCGTGTGTGCCCAGGGGGAGGCTCACGTGGGGAGCCATGTGCATGTGCGTGGGAAGACACGTGTCCTGGGAAGCCACAGGCATGTGTGGGAAGCCACATGTGTACGCAGGAGTAACGAGTGTACCTGGGCAGTATGGGAAGGCATGTGTACATGTGGGGAATGGCATATGTGTACCTGGACAGGTGCATGTGAATGCACATGAGAAGGCAGTGTGTACCTGGACAGGTACATGTGAACATACATGGGCAGGGACGTGTGCACCTGGGTCGGGTGTGTATGTGTGGACAGGCACGTGTGTGTGCAACTTGTGTGACTGTCACCAAGCTGCGCTCTCAGGGACCAGCACACAGCAAAGCACGCTCTCACTTCACGGGGAGTGCTGTCCAGGCCCCTGTCTGGACAGTGCCACGGACACCACCCGCATCCTTGGAGCCCATCCCACTCCCGCGGTTGAGGAGACGGCAGGACTCTGGTGGGCAGGGCCTGGGTCCGCGGATCCACGGTCCTGATCCAACCCTTGTAGCCCGCGAGGCCCCAGCGCCATCGGCCCTGCCCTCCACCCTCCTGGCTGTCTCCCTGCTGGAGCGAGAGGTCTGCAGGAAGCTCTCCTGGCAGCCGAGAGCAGCAGCCGGAGCAGCCACCGCAGCAGCCGGAGCAGCCGCAGCAGCCTCCAAATCGGACTCTAGCCCTTTAAATCTGCTCAGTTGCCAAACAAGAAGAGGCACCAGACCCTGTTAATTAACGTTCGCCCTGGTCCACCTTCCCGATGGCTTAGAGGCGCTCCTTGACTCCCAGCCATGGATCTTGGAGAATTTCCCCCGAGATCAGCAGGAGGTATGGTCCTTGCCGAGGGCGCTCTGAGGCTCGGCGGCTCTAAGTCAATAAGAACACTGGCTGCAGGGACGCGCGCCGGCCCCTCTCTGCTCCCCTCTTGGGGAGCCCATGTTGAGTGGAGACAGATCAAGTTTCCTGGGTCTCAGAGGAAGGGGAGGGGGCGCCCTAGAGGGAGCGTGTTTGTTTTGCCCTGGCCTCACTCGCTCCCAGCGGCTGGGAGAGTGGGGAACGGGCTTCCTTAAGCCCGGCTCCTGCACATCCCTTCTTCCTGGCCGGGCCCTGCCCCCGATCACAGAGAAAGGGCATGACCCTGCCTGGACCCGCTCCTCAAATCCACGTCCCCGCTCGGTCTGGAGACAGAGTGGACCGGCCCCGTGCTGTGGGAAAACTCGTCCAGGCAACTTTCCCTCCGTGACTCTCCTGGAGGAGCCCCGTGCTCCCCGCGCCCCTCCCCGGCTTTGCGCGCTGCCCCATGGTCTCAGGAATCCCTGGCCCCTTTCCTTGGCGCCTTTTGAGGAAACTCACTTCCAGCCGAGCCTCGGGTTCTGTGGCAGAGTTGTTTTTCCCAGGAGCCTGCGCTAGCCTGGCAGGGAGAGGGAGGGCTCGTCTCCCGCACACTGCGTTTTGTGAATTGCACTCAGGCCCAGAGAACACCGGCTGCAAACCCTTCATTGACTCTCTCTCGCCCCCACAGCTGCGTTCTGGGCTGCAGCTCCCCCAGTCCCCTCCAGGGAGAGCTCTCCTCGCACCCAGCTTCGCACGCCTTCACAGACATCCCGAGCCAGGTCCATTACGGCTGATAGGCCGTGGGTCCTGGGACGCGGTCCCCGCGGCACGGGGAGGGGCCTCCGTGGCCCTGTCTCTGGGAGAGGCGCCAGGGAGGGAAGCACTCTCCTGATGTTCGGGTTTCAGGTGCACCGGGTGGGGAGCAGCTCCTCTGGAGCCTCGCGAGGGACGCGCACCAGGCACGGCGGGTGGAGCGGGATCTTCTGAGTCCTGGCCAGCAGTGCCTGACTGGCACGGTGGGCGCCGTGTGTGCTGCCAGCCCTCTCAGGGCCAGCACAGGCGCCGCCTCTAAGTGGGCTGGTCTGTTTCCCAGGCACCAAGGGGACCTGCAGTCCGTGTTATGGAACAGCAGGACTCTGCCCCAGAGGCACTTGGTGAGAGGAGGCTCCTGAGCCTAGCAGCGGGCGCTGGATGGGGTTGCCAGCCGGTGTCCATCGCTGCACCTGTGTGACCGTTTGGAGATTCCTAACAAGGAGCCTAGTGAGAGACGTTCCTGCAAGCCATCAGCAGGGCCTGTCGTGTGGGCAGGGAGGAGGCCCAAGGCCGGTGGCACTGGGGTCCCGTGGCAGGGGTCCCTCGGCCTTTCCCTGGGCCGTGTGTCCAGCTGGTGGGAGTGGGTCACCGAGGGCTGTGGGCCAGGCTGTGGGAGCAGGCGCCTTCCGGGCTCCCAGCTGAGGCCCAGAGGAGGGGTCCAGAGCGCTCCACAGAGCCAGGGCCACCTTCTGCCTCTCCAAGGCGTGGGCTCTCTGCCTCTGCAGCCATCGCTGCGCCAGAGCAAAGCCTGCCTTCCACGTTCTGGGGGACGCCCAGGAGCCTGAGCTCCTCAGAGAGGCCTGGGACAAGTGGCCAGCTGAGTCCTTGGACTGGCGGGCCACTCACGAGTTAGTGCTCTGCGCCTCCCCGTCCGTCTTGTCCACTTAGAGTGTGTGTGTGTGTGTGTGTGTGTGTCTGTCCCTGATTGTGGCTGGCTTTCCGGTAGCCAGGTTCGGATCCTGGTGGAGTCCATTCAGACCGGGCAATGCTGTACGTGTGGGACCCACTGTGCTCTCCCCGTGACCTTGGGACTCGATTGCCAGTGGTGGGGTGGAAGGGTCCCCTGCAGGGACTGACACCCTCACTGGCTCAGCCCCGTCCCCGGGTCAGGGCCAGCAACACGGACCTCCCTCGGTGGAACCTTAGTTTTCCACCTGTGATGTGGCCACGTGGGCCGGATTACGTGGGTCGCTCAACTGACGTGTGACATCTGCGTGTGCCACAGGTTCAAAGACCAGTGGCCACCGCAGCCCTCAGATGAACGCACGGTGACCCAAAGGAGGGAACCCCCCAAACAGCCGCAGAGGCTCCTCCCTGGCCACGGACCTGCCTGCTCTGAGGACGGGGAGGACCTCGTCTGGGTCACTGCCCCTCCCTGTCCTGGAGGCCAGCCGAGGGAGGGCATGGCACTTATGTCACATGAAGTTAGTTGAAGGAATGCCTGGTGTCAGGCGACATGTCACCTTCAACATAGGTGATTTTAACGACTGAGCAAGACCAGTTCTCCCTCAGTTTACTTAGGAAACAGAGCTGAGCCAGACAGATCCAGAAGCCCCGCCGTGGGAACGAACCTGGACTAAAACGCGTCCGCGGTGGGGAGATCTGAATCGCAGCACATCGCAGCAGGCGTGGCAGGTCCTGGCCCCGGGATGTCCTCAGAGCCGGTCAGCTGCTGAGCAGTCGAGGTGACCGCCCCTTCCCTCTGCACCACCCACTGCCTCCTCGCGGCTCTGACGCAGAGGAAGAGGCTCTGGCAGGGGAACAGCCTGGCGGAAGGAGGCGCTCCCGCCGTGGCCGTGCTGGGTGGACGGGTCAGCTCATACCAGCGGGTGAGCTGCCCTGAGGGCACCGAGCTGCCCGTGAGGAGCGTCGTGGACGCGATGACATCTGTCAGACATCATCTTCAGGATGTGACCCACACCACCCTACGCCGACGGTCAGTGCCTGGCCACCAGGGGCGACAGCACCGTGCTCCAAGTGGCGGAGCCGCAAGTCTCCCTGGAGGCTGGGCAGTGCCGCCATGCGCTCCCTTCAGCTGGGGGGCCCCACCCGAGGCCCAGAGAGGGCCTGGCCTCAGCAGCGGGCGCCTGGGCCACAGGAGCCGGCAGCAGTCCCTGGCGGGCACCGAGGGCTGTGTGAGGGAGGCTGCAGAGGTGGCACAGGCCAGACCCCTGAGGCCTGGGTGTCCTCAGGGTGGACGTCGTTCTCCAGGAGCGAGGCTTGTGAGCTGGTGCCATGCTTGGGGAACTGACGTGGGCACGTGCGTCCTTAGCTGCGCCCCTTGCTGCGCTGAGGTCAGGGAGGAGCGCGGCTCGGCCATCAGGGAGACCGCAGGACTGGGCCCTGGGGATGGCCGGGGAGCAGCTGGACAGCAACATTAGGGAGACCGCAGGAGGCAGCAGACAGGTGTGTGTGCACAATGGAGGGAAGCAGAGCAGAGGGGTGTTGCCGGGCAGTGGGTGTGAGCTGAGACAGACGCTGGCAGCGTAGGCTGCGGGCGCTGGGAGAACCCGGCCTGCCATGGTGCTGGATGGAGCCAGGCAGGGCGGTGAGTGGAGGGCATATCTAATGTGGGGGAGGAGGTGACCATGTGGCCCAGCAAGATGTCATGGTGGCCACTGAGGGGTCGTTGTGGAGACCCCAACGTTTCTCCTCGGGGATGAAGACGGGTCTTGCTGGTGGGTGAGCCGTGGTGTGATTGCTGGGTGAGTCCAGGGGCCTCCAGCCTCTCTGGCCCTCTTGAGTGTGGAGCAGGCTTGGGGAGAGCAGGGCCCAGGCTCCCACGTCCACTTGGAGATGTTCTCCAGCCTCCAGTGGACAGGCCACGTAGGCAGCCCTGAACTGGCTGGCAGCAGATGAGGTCATCAGGGATGGACAATGGCTGCAGAGGACGCAGGACTGAGTTCCAAGGGTCACAGCCTCCTAATGACAGAGCCACAGAGAGCACAGTGTCCTCCTGTTCAGGGCAGTTTGTGCTGGCCACAGATGGGCTCTGGTGTGTCCCCAGAGGCCATGCACGTGCCACAGGCATGGTGCCCGGTTTGGCACTATTGGGAGGTGGCAGAATCTTAAAGAGGTCTTTGTGTCTTGGTGGCCTATCCTTGAAGGGCCCCCTGGTCCCTTGCCCTGTGTTTTGACCCCTGACCATGAGGGGACAGCTCTGCTCTGTCATATGCCCTGCCATGACATGCTGCCTCCCCAGGCCCAGGGCAATGGGGCCAGTCATGGATCCAAAGTTCCACAGCTGAGCCTAATCAGCCTCTTCTTTGTATAAGCCGATGGCCTCAGGTACTTGTTACCATCACAGAAAGCTGACTGACTCATGCCTGTCTACAATCTGTCCTGTCCCTCTCTCCTGGCCTCTGCCCACCTTCCACTGGCCTGCCCAGATCTCCAGAAGCAGCCCTCCTCTGACCTCCCGGTCCTCCATTGGCTTTGGCCTCCTCTTCTCTTTTCCTGTGCAAATAAACTTCTCTTTCTTTCAGAATTAATTGCACACCTACTAGGCATGGAGGATGCAGAGAAAAAAACTCAGACTTTCCTTTCCTGAAAGATCTGCTTATATGTGTATCATCTACTTCCAGGAAGCAGTTTTGGTTTCATTTTGTTTGTGCATATACAAGGAAATATATAAGCTAAGTATAAAATATCTTGTACCGAGAATTTGTATTTGAATTCTACAATTTAGAATAGAGAAGAGAAAAAAACAGAATGCAGAAATTAAGGACATAGGGTTCTGTAAGAGTATGATGGAGCCACTAATCTGACCCCCACTTCTTGGTCAGATGAAGGAAAGCGGGAAGGCCTTTGAGATGGACTGATGTGTGACGCGCACATGAAAGCGCTCATGTCCGTCACCGGGTCTCTGCAACAGCCCTCCCGCTCTCAGTCTGAAGGAGGATGTGCTCCTCCTGGCCCCTGGGCCAGGCCGTCCTCCTCCTGGGAACGACATCCTCCACCTGCCTTTTTGGACGTTTTGGGAATTGCTTTCTGGGCTCGTTGTTCCTAAGGTAATACACTAGATTCATAAAGAAAACAAAATTTTTCTGATACTTCATTCTAAAAGAACATTTTCTTCTTGGGTTTCATTTAATCCCTTAAATGAAAAAAAAAAAAAATAGGTGGATGGTATCTTATTCCCATAACGCCTTTTGAATAGCACAAGAGTCGTGTTACATAGCAAAGCATAAAATATAAAACCATGAAGCCGGGACTCAAAGTCATTTCCCGTCATCTGAAGCCCAGCGAGGATGGCTGGAGGGGGAACCTGGAGAGAGATGGGTGTGGCCGGCAAGATGGGGCGGTGACCAGGCTGGAGGGTCCCTGGGGTCCAGAGAGCAGGCAGTGTGGTCGTCCTGCAGCAGCCACTGGCCCTTAGCACCAACATCATGTCCCCAGTGCTCCCTCCCAGTCACTGAAGCACGGTGTTTCCCACACCTCGGCCGGGACCACGCGTCCACGTCTCTGGAGGTTCGCTGAGACCCCCGTTCCCGCCTCTGCCCCCCCTGAATTCCTGCTGGCCTGGCTCCTCTGGGAAGGGGCTGAGAATTGCCTCTCACATCTCCCCCAGGGGCTGCTGGGGCCGCTGGGTGCACACGGTGGAGAGGTGCCTGGCAGGAGGGCGAAGGCAGGCAGCAGGGGCGGGCAAAGCTGGTCACAGGCCTGACCCAGGAGTGGATGAGGCGGGCGGCCCGCTGTGGGGGCGGGGGAGCCCTCCACCTCCTAGCCTCCCAGAGACCCCAAGAATGCAGAGGGCCGCGTAGCCCGAGACCAGCCCCAGAGGCCTGGTCGTCTCTCAGAGACCCAGGCACGGTCTTTGCCTGCAGTCCCTCTGCCCACCTGCCCACTCACCTGTCCAGTACAGGGAGAGTTGCAGGCCAGGCCACCGCTCAGACCCAGACTGGGAGCATCCCAGAGCTCTCCTGTCCATCCAGCCGCTTGCAAACGCAGGCTGTCCTCCTCCTGGGGAAGGGGTCACCCAGCTGGATGTGGCCCAAAGCTCCCCGAGCTTATTCCATTAGCTTGTAGTGCAGAGCATATGTCAAGTGGATTCTATGTCCCTGGCAGGTTATTACCCGCTGAATTAGTGTGGCGAAATAAAAACTATAATAAAGCTGTACCGTGCTCTTAAATTGTTAAAATTTATTATGAAATGTGCATGCTTATGGACTGATTTTCGCCTGTGTGCATTCGCCTGCGCCTGGAGCCAGGGAAGATGGACAGCAATCTGTCACGGCGGGGGGGGGGGGGGGGGGCAGAGAGCTGGCCTCTGGAGAGGCCCAGCGGGACAGCAAATCCACATGTCCCCCTCCGCATGCCACCTCTCCCGGTGCTGCCTGGGTTGTCCAGGGCTCCAGGCTGTAAATCCTCATGCTCTGGGAAGGAAACCCGCCTGTCCACTTCAAGGAGGCGCTGGGTGAGGAGAGGAGCGTGCAGAAGGCAGGCCTTGTGTCTCCCCCGGCAGAGGCCCCATCCAGGGCCCCTGCTCCACCTCAGCTGCAGGTGGGCTGACATCCTCGGCCGTGGTCTTCACAGGCTGCTTTCCAACCCTGGACCCAGGAGCCAGATTCCCTCAGCTCAATCCAGGACTGACTCCGGATGGGCCTGTCAGCAGGGAGCTGGTCATTGAGCCATCTAGGCCTCCCTAGAGTGCAGGGATGAAGCCGGGCTTCCCTCCCCTCCACCTGTGGGGAGCACAGGATGGTCTCCTGCTGTGGAGAGAGGGGCTCCGTGGGCGGGGCGGCTCCACTGGGCCTCTGCATTAGCCAGGTGCAGGCTGGGCCTGGCTCCAGCCAACACAAGCCTCTGGCCGCAGGGCAGGGCGCATTCTCTTATTTACTGGTCCTGGGTCCTTGCTGTCCCCCCAGACCAGCTGATCGCTGGTCAAGGTCAAGACACTTGTGCCCCAGAAGTAGGAAAGCAGAGCTCAGAATGCTCCCAATGCCGAGGCTGAGCATGGCCTTGCGTCTGCCACTGTATGCGGGCTGCTCTCGGGCCGCCAGCAGTAGGGATGGTGGACATTCACAGTGTCCCAGGAGCAGGGAGCCTGGGGGACCGGGCCCTGGCCTTGGGGCTCCCAGCCTTGCCACGACCTGGGGGATCCATGGAGGACTGAATGGGGTCGTCCTTGGCTTAGGATCCCTCTGGGAGGGTCTCCCTCCAGCCTGTTTCCCTCCGGTCCTTGATGCAGTGTTGGCATGCTGAGCTGGGGAGTGGACCTGGGCTGAGTCGCTGCTCGTAGGTGGACGCTCCCGTTGGACAGCAGTCCATCTGTTCTGATCCTGGGACCTAAGCTGCCACCTAGGTGGAAAGGGGAGGGGATGACCCCCGTCTTGGGGACTGTTGGGCAGCGCAGGTCCTTTCTCCCTTGTAGTCACTAATTTGGAGGAAAACAAAATCATACCAGCAGGAACTTAAGATGCCCAAGCTCCAGTGAGACTGTCCCACACAGAGTCTCCCCTCGTCTGCCCTTGAGCCTGAGGACAGCCATGGCCTCACCCCTTCCCACGCGCTCCGGATGTCACGCCGGGCACCCAGAAGACAGCAGGATGGCCGGGATGCGGGACACAGTCAGCTCAGCAGCAGCACCACCTCTGTGCCAGGCGAGTGATTTCCTAGCTTTGAACCACAGTGGAATCGCAAATGTGAGGGCTGGCGATTGCCAGGGCAGACGGTGAAGTGGCCGACCTCGGGGCCCTGGCGCCCCGCGACATTCAGACCCACTGACGTGTTCTCCACCCTGTTCCAGAAAGGAGGCAAGCAGTCGCAACAGGGGTGCGTCCAATGGCAAGACGCAGTTAAGTGAGACGCAAAGGACAAAGTCACCAGACAAGGGGACAGCTGGACCCGGGAAGCCAGGAGGAGCCGGGACAAGGTCAGACCCAGGACTCAGGAGTGGTCTCCTGGTGGCCCTGAGCTCTCTCACCCACAGAAGCAGGAAGGTCCCATAGAGCAGGCCAGCTCCACAAGGCAGAAGCCAGCAGGTGCTCCGGAGAGGCTCGGCCATTCCTGACCCTGCGGGCTGAGAGATGTATTCCCTGTGGCTCTTCCAAGGAGTGCACGGGGACACAGCCCCAGGGTCCTGGGTGGCCCAGGTCACCTCCTGTAAGGCTTCCCAGGGCTCCGGGGGGTGGGGATGGCTGGCCGCACCGTCCTGAGGTCCCCTTCAGTCTCACCGGAGCTAGGTTTCCCACCTCTCCTGCATGCCGTCCTCCCAGGACAGCTGCCTTTCACGGAGGACACCCCAGCTGGGGGGAGCAAGGTGTGCCACCTGTCCGGGTGGGCTGGGGGATGGCAAAGGACAGGCACGCTGACCAGCAGGCTCTGCAGACCCTGGGCCTCAGCTTCGCCCCTATCGTTTTTAAGGCTGGGGTTCCTCGCGCCATTTTACTTGAAGAAAGCCCCCCCACACCCACTGATAGCTTTGTAACCACGGCATGGGAAAGTGGACGGGTTAGCAGCACGGTACAGTGGGGACGCTGGGCGGGTCCAGGTGATTCTTCTGGACAAGCTCGCGGAGGGCAGTGTCCTGGGCTGCTGGCCAGGCCTGGCCCCATATGCCCTAACAGTCGGAGCACGGGAGGTGGCCCTGGAACCTTCCCATGCAAGCCGACAAGGCGACCAGGATGCCTCACAGAACAGGACGCTCTTCAGGATGTGGCTGCGGCCAAGCCCGCTGTGAGCGCTGGCACCTCTTCCCTCTGGCTGGCTTCAGTGGGGTCCATCTGGGCTGTCATGGCCTGTGCCCTGGGGCCTGTCGTCAAGGCCCCCCTGCCAGTGAGCAGGCGGAGAGACCCCAGCAGGGTCCCAGGTGGGGTCAAGAGGAGCCCAGCAACCCCCTCAGCTTTGGCCACGGCAGGACGACTGACCCAGAAAGCCGGGAATCAGGAGCACTAAACCCCCGTCGACCTTGGTGACTCACCTCTCCACAGAACTCCCCCGCGCTCTGCCTCCAGCCTCAGAACATTCTAGCTTGTCTGTTTTGTGTTGCTGGTGGTGTTGTCCCTAAAGCACTCACCTGTCTGAACGGTGAAGGAGGAGGACGATGTGTGATGGAATCCAGTGGCGCTGGGCTTCAGAAGGGCTGCGCTCTCCCTGATTCTGCTTGACCACAGCCCCCTCCTCTGTAAGAGCCACTACGAATTTGTGACCACCAACTGTTGCCCCTGGTGAACAGGAAACAGTGGACTTTCTGTCCTCCGTCCATCTCATCCAACAGGGGGCTTGGGCCCAAAGGTAGAAGATGGGGAAGGAAGGATTCGCCTTACACCACATTGGTGCCTAGGGACCGTCCACCACTGGAGGAGCTGGACAGGCGAGGAAACCCAGGCCCGGGTCTCACAGGCGCCATCCTGGAGTGAACAGCATGGCACAGAAGCTCGGCGGTTTCTTTTGGGGTCCTGAGTTGATTCTGATATCCACGTCAACTTGAAGTTGGCATCCGCGGCAGGAGGCCCGCTGCCCACCAGGATGCATCCTGAGACCCCAGCAGGTGCCTCGGGTGTGCTCCGTGCTGGGCCCCGGGCTGGCCTGTCCCTTTGCGTACACACCTGAGAAGAGGCTCAGCTTGGGAATCGGGCACCGTGAGAGGAAGCCGCACTCATGGTGGAGCAGCGTGGCGGTGATACTGTACCACGAGTCACGCAGGACTCCTGACCATCCACTTCCAGACTTTCCACCTATGATGCTCAGGCCTTGGTGACCAGCTGGGGAGGCGGCCATCGCCTTTCCTGCTGAGAGTGGGCTGCGCTCTCCTTCCCGGATGCCTCAGGATGTCCTCAGGCCTCCTCTGTCCACCTCGCCGGGCTCTGTTCTGGGGACAGGGGCATCTCCTGCCTGGTAATCACGCCTGAGATTCTGTGGGCGCCCAGCTTGGTGACGGATGGGTGCGTGGAGGTACTGGGCTCCCTGGGGGTCGAGGTCTCTTCTGCTTCAGCAGGGCCTCCGGGGGCTGCACAACAGCTGGGGTCTGTTCCCTTGGCCTCACTGGGCAGCTGGAGGGCCATGCGGTGTGGGCCGGGGGCCAGCTGAGGGCACCCACCCTCAGCTGTCTACGGTCCGCGGCTCCTGTGTCCCCTCACCTTCTCACCATGGTGTGTCCTCCATGTCCTCTGACTCCTCAAGAGCCAGACTCCATGTTCCTGGTTTCCACCATGGTAGAGGCCGTGGTAGGCAGGATGTGGCCCCTCGCAGCCTTTCCCTGTCCTGGGGGCCACCTCCCCTGCGTTCTCAGTGCCCGGCCACACCAGGGCCTCGGAGCATTGTCCAGGGTCAGTGGTCATTGTCTGTAGGAGAGTGACCTTTGGAGCTGCTGTCCTGTAAGACCTCTGAACTCAGCAGATCAGTAAGCACACAGTAGGGCGGTTCCAGACCGTGGTGGTGACAGACAGCCAGGCACTGGAGCGTGGAGGGGTGGACACAGCCGGCGGCTGGAGCGCCTCTCCAGGAACCCAAGGAGCCAGCCCTGCTGTGGTGAGTCACGCAGGGACTGGAGACTTCTCACGGGGCCAGAAGTCCTGAAGGAGGCCCAGGGTCTCCTTCGGCCTTCGCGGGGCAGCCCTGGCTCTGTAGAGAAGTGGAGCAGAGCCAGCGGGCAGCTCCTGCAGTAGTGGGAACAGGGCAGACGACATCACCCCAGCCAGGCTGTGAGCCCCATGGTGCAGTCTGCCTGAGCAGTGAACAGCAGGGGTCAGTGCTGACCGTGGCTGGCCACCATCCTCAGAACCAAAGACCAAGGTCTCCTCAGTGGCCGCAGCACCACAGCCCTGCCTGGCGCTGCTCGCCGCCCTGTGGGGCCTGGTCTGGGCTGTGCAGGCGTATGTTCTCGTGGAGGACATGAAAGTGTTAGGTGCTCCAACCGCCCAACAGTCCTGGGTCCCTCCCCCACGTCTAGTCCTTCACCCAGACCAGGTGCCTCCACACGCCTCGGGTAAGTGGACTCACATGGGAACCTCATGTCCTTTGCTTTCTGGAGGGCAGCAGAGGACATTCCTCCCGACTCCCTGCTCATGCCTGAGTCCCAGACACCCGGGGGGAGAGGGGGAGGCCCAGTCACGGGAGGGCTTGCCGTCAGCCTGAGGCGCTTGTCGCCTCTGAGCTGCCGTCGTGTGTGTGTCTGGCTCCCTCAGAGGGCATTCTGGATGGAGGAGGAGGACCCTTACAATCTTTCTCCAAACCACCAGGCAGCCACGTCCCCCAGGGGCAGCGTGGATTCTGCATGCAGGCAGGCCTGGATCCACACCCGCCTCTGCCACTCTCAGGCTGTCCATAACTGTCAGTTTTCCATTGTTGTAATGAAATGCTGAAACTGGATGACTTTATGAAGTAAAGAGGCTTATTTGGCTCACGGTTGTGGAGGTTCGAGGACGTGGTGCTGATTTCTGCTCGACTCTGGTGAAGGTCTCATGGCGGATGGCATCGTGGTGGCCTCTTGTTCTAGAGGGAGAGGTTACAGAGTGAGCTGGAAGCCAGGTGACCCACTGGGAACTAACTGGGTCCTATCAGAGCTCTGTTAAGGCCTTCTGAGGGGCCGCTCCAGTGAGCAGAGGCCCTCCCGCTGGGCCCCGTGGAGTCCCGCCACCTCTCAGCGCACACAGAGGAACGAGCTCCCAACCTGTGACACACTCGAACCCGGTCCCACCACAGCAGTGTCCGTCCTCAGCATGTTCCCAGCCCATGACCCTGTCACCTCGTCCGTTGGCAAAATATGGACACGCCCACTTCTCAGGGAGGCTGAGGATCCGCCGAGCGAGGGGCCAACGGGCCCTGGCAATGGTCGAGCCCATCCCTGAGGCTGCGCCATGACGGTGGCTCCTGAGCCTTCCTTGGGAGGGACGCCAAGCCCAGGGGGAGCCTGATAGCCGAGCGCTGCCAGTGTCCTGGGCCACGTCCTAGGGCAGAGGCTGCCACCAGCTGTCCCTACCCAGGCCCAGCCCCTCGCCCTCCCAGAAGAGCTGTCAGGAAAGGGGTGGTGGAAAGCAGGACAGGAAACACCAGTTATCCTGGACGCCTTGGAAGGCAGAGCGGGACCCAGCCCTCGGCCCTGCCTGGGGGGCCGACAGACACTTCACGTTGACACAGGAGGACCTGGGGGCGTGAGGCCTGCGAGATTGGGCGGCCTGGTGGACTATGCTCTGGTGGACACTCTGTCCTGCTTCTGCAGGTGGCTCCTGAGAGCTCCTGCCCCCGCGAGGGGCGGCTCCCACGTGCTGCTCAGCACCCGTCCCTCCACCTGTGATCCTGGAGGGGCCTCGATGGAGGCCTCAGGCACCCCTCCCGGGGTCGGGAACGGGCTGCTGCGAATGTCTTCTGGAGGGCTGGGGTAGGCGAGGCAGATCAGGGCCAGCCTGGCGGTGCCCTTCTTAGCTGGACACTGCACGCCTGTGTGCAGAGCCGAGGGGTCTGCAAGTTAAGGTGAGAGGAGACGGACGGGGCAGGAGGCAGGGGTCCCAGCTCCCGCCCGTCAGCACCCTGCAGGGCACCTGCAGGCCCAAGGGACTGCTTAAAGCAAGGGCAGCTTCTCGCTGGCTGTGCAGCACCACAGGCTGAGACCCCAGCCTCAGGTGGACACATGGCGACCGGGCAGAGGAGGCTGGAGATGGCGTGCGGGTGCACCTGGCGGGTGGTGAGCTCCTGCTGTGACGTCTGGGGCAGGCAGACGCCCATGACAGGGTCCTGATGGAGAGGCCTGGGGCCTGCAGGCTGGGTATGTGGTTGGTGGTGTCCTCAAGCCCCCCAGGCCCCTGGGACCACCCAGTGTCAGACCCACTTGAATCCCAAGAACCTGACATTCATCTAGGACAGGCCTCCTGTTGCCAAGGTAGGAAGTGATGACAGAAAGAAGAGGCCGTGTGTGGGTTCAGGACTGAAGTGTGGTTGCTCTATCTCACCAGGATTTGCCTTCGAGATTGAAGGTGCCAATCAGAGGCACTGAAAACTTTAGTCCCTAATTCCAGAAAGTTCAAAATCTAAAATACTTTAGAATGTGCCCCTACACTGGAGACAGGGCTCTGCCGTAGGAGCCTGCTGGGGTGCCCGGCCTGCCTGGGGGAAGCTAGCCTGCAGCGCTGCCCAGGAGGAATCTTTTAGAATCCAGCAGGAGTCTCCACCGGGAATTGCACATCTTTGATGGAGCCAGTGCTGGGCCAGAGACTTCACCAGGAGTCCGGGAAGCCTGGGTCCCTCCCACAAGGCCACAGACTCGGATACGTGCATTTTCCAGAGAATCTGGATTATAAAATGCAAGACTTCCTTGGAGTCCTAGATGGGGTGTGGCATCAGGTGCCAGGCCTTGTCCCTGCAGGGCAGTAACTATCGCTCTTGTGCCCCAGGGCTGGTGACTGGGTGAGGTGGTGGCAGAGCTCTTGGGAGGCGAGGTTGCTCCCTGACCTGTGCTGGGCTGTCTGCTCTACTCAGAAAAGGAAAAGAGGAGAGGGTGGAGGGAAGGACCGCGACCTGTGTGCAGAGACAGGGGAATGGCAGGAAGCGGGAGGGAGCATAGGAACTTAAAACAGAAAAAACAGAATAAAGTAGAAGCACAAGTTAGGAATAATTACCCCGTCAAAACACAGAACAGGGAAACCAACAAGAGGAAACGGGAGTGGTGAAGTGCCGTCATCTGAAGTAAGATGGGTTGCGGCCGACGAACTAGAGGTAAGTGCACCAGGAGTCCGTGGGGAGGAGAAGCCACTAGCTGGGGCGCAAGCAGGACAGCTGAGAGCAGTGTAGACCGGGGGCAAGGATCCTCGAAGGGTCAAGAACGAGAATTAAAGCCGTAAACGATGAGTGCGTCAGCTGAGTCTCACGGGAGGGCCGCTGAAAACTCAGGGTCCACATTCAGAGACCCCAGAGGCCGGGTGGGTTCCCAACCACGTCTCAGGGCATCCTGGCTAGAGAGGCCCCTCCAGAAGGGCAGTGTCCTCGGGGGTTCGCGCCAGCCTGGGCCCTGCTAATCCCACCACAACCAAGCAGCAGCTCAGGAAGGTCCCAAAACAGGGCTCCACTCTCTGGGATGGGAAGAGCATTAGGGCCTGCGGTCCACACCCAGCAGTTGGGAAAAGGCCCCAGGAGCAGGCCCCGCAGCCCGGGAGGTGCTGGGGCCTCGCTGGGGCTTCAGAGGCCATGGGTGCCCTTACCAGGGACCAGGAGCTCAGTGAGCGTGGCTCTCCCTCTGCCTGTCCCTGCGCCTGCCTCATGGGGATTGTGATAAGAACCTGAGCAGCCGGGAGGGAAGCAGCCGGGCCTGTGGGGTGGAGCCAGGTCAGGTGGCTGGGTCCCAGCACACCTGGGTGCAGGGCTGGGTGGTGTCTGAATCTCCTGCACCTGGTGACACCTGGTCTCATTGCCCCAGCTTCTTTCTGGTTAAGTCTCCATACGTCTCTGGAGTTAGGGCTAGGGTTCCGGGAGCACCCCATCTGCATGCCCACCTGGAGTGCTGGGAAACAGGGCAGTCCTGGGCTACTGAGGCCAGTGGGGATTCCAGTGTGCACACAGTCAGAGCGAGAAGGGCCGCCAGCGCTGCCCAAATCAGACTGGGAGGAGTAACCGAGCAGCCCCAGGCGGGAGTCCAGAGGGGAGGTGGCCAGCGCCTGCCCCAGCTCTCCAGAGAAGGAAGTGCCTGCGTTCTTGGAGCTCTGCCTTCAGGTTTCTCTCGGGGTCAGGGTCCGCCAAACCAAGGCAGAGCCATAACCTGGGAGGGTAGGGCTTGAACTACTGGAAGGCCTGTTCAGACACTGCCATCACCCGGGAAAGTGCTCGGAACCGAGGGGCTGTGCGGGCTGGGAGGGAAGCCGCGAGGACCGTCCCAGAGTGGGGACTGCGTGGCTGCCGGCGGAAGACCCGGGGAACGAGCGGCGGCAGTGGGGGGCTCCGTCACTCCAGCTCTGAGCCCCTGCCTGAAGAAGGGGACGGGAGGCAAAGGAGCAGCGCCAGCTGGAACTTGGCCCCGGTGTGGCCCCGACAGGGCCACAGGGTCACTGTGAGTGCCCAAGGGCAGCAAGGACCACCCAGCCCATGGCCGAGGCTCCCACCACCGTGGCTGATGAGCAGGAAGAGCTAGCAGGCTCCTCACCTCTGCAGAGCCCCGCCACGTCTGCCACCAAGGACGACAAGCACTTAGAAAGTAATTGTTCATCTGGACGAATCTGTTTCCGTCCACTGGATCGAGCACCATCGTATTAAATCAAAGGCACGGTGCCTGATTAGATGGTCACTTGGGAACCAGAGCTGGTGAGGGTTGCTGGCTGGCCACCGGGAGAGGGGCCACGAGCCCCTGGGCCTGGGGTGAGGACGGGGGCGAAGTCGCCGCTGACTGGGGACTGGTCAACTTTTTGCTTTGGTTTCGGTCTGATTTGCTTCTTCTCACCCCAACTAGCTTGTCTACACAGCTGGCCGTGGCTCCTTGTCCTGGCGGTGCCCCCTGGTGTCTGGCCTGAGCGTCATTGGTCTAGAAAGTGGGAGTGGGGGATGCGGATGCCTCTGGGGTGCTGGTGGCTAAAGCCCTCCCATCTTGTGCAGCCAAGGTCCGGCCAGCGCTGTGCCCACAGACAGGGCCCTTGCAAGTCCCATGTGTGGCCAGCCTCGTCCACGTCGCCCATCGGAGTGATGCTTCCACACTGGGTTGTCCTGTTACCCCGGCCCTCAGCCCAGCGGGGCCTCCTCAGCTCTGCTCGCGGAACTCGGGTCCTGGTCTGTGCTGGGTGAGGCTCGGGCCCCCCTGGGAATCCCTGGGAGCTGTGCCTCCTCCTGGCGGCAGACAGGCGCCTGCAGTGTGTCCTGCTGAGCCTGCCTGGCCCACTGGCTTGCCCTGTCCAGCACCTTGGCCTCCGCCCCCGTGGTTTCTTGGTGCTGCCTGCTCTGCCAGCCCAGCCCCAGGCTCAGCTGGGTGGGGACACTGCAGGTGGAGACAGGACGTCTGGAAGGTGGAGGAAGGGGCTGAGCAGGGCCAGGGAAGGGGCTGGGCAGGCATCTCAGAGCTTCGAGGGTAGCCCGGCCTCGTGGGAAGATGTTGCCTTTGGGACCATTTGCTTTGCCTGGCCTCTGGATATGTCCTGGCCCAGGAATAGAGTGGGTCAGATGCCTAGGGGGCTGCTGGCCAAGGGAAGCCCTTGATGGGGGAGCTGGGCCACCTCAGCAAGGCAGGGGACCTTCCATGCCCCAGAGCCACACTCACTCCTATGGCCTCCTTCCACTGCCTGGGCTTCCGGAATGTTCTGGGAGGCTCCAGAATGTCCCAGGAGGCTCCAGAATGTCCCAGGATGAGACAGTGCACTGGTGGCCCATGGGCCTGATTCAACGCACAGCCGGGTCTGGTGCTGTGACTGGCATTTGGTCTTGTTGGTTGTGTTTCTTTCTCACAAAGTGCCTTCAACCTGGAGTATGTGGCAGTGTTTACCTGGTGGACGGTTCTGGCCTTGCTGTACTCGGCACACGGGCGCTGCTGGGCGGGGCCCCTCACAGCCACGGTCAGGGCCTCCTTTACCGCGGCCTGGCGTCTGGCAGCTTTGGCCCTTCCTGTTACTCCTGGGCCCTGTGGACATCTCCGTCAGGGGTTCCATGATGAGGAGAGGACACGGTGTGCCAGCAGGGCAGGGGCCACACGCGGGTACCCATCAGACTCACTGCTCCAGCGGGCAGAAGCCCCGGAGCCTCGCCCTGGCCAGCTCGGGCTGCCCTGGCCAGTACAGCAGGCTGGTGGCTGGTGGGAGACGTTTACCTGTACAACTGCAGGCTGATGTCCAGGGGCCAGGCGACCGTGGGCCAGGCCCGGGGTGCTCGCAGGGAGCTGCCTGCCGAGATCTCTGGAGGTCTTGCTCTCCTCCTGAGGCCACCGTCCTGTCCCTCGATCACCCACCCCCCTGCAGAGCCCACGTCCCCTTCATTTCTCCTGGAACCTCGTCTCCAGGTGGCTGTGCTGGGTGAGGGCTTCACTGTGCTCCAGGGACAGCACAGCTCAGTCCTTAGCACACCAGGGTTCAGGATACACGTCCAAAGGCAAGAGAACAGGGCCAGGGAGGACGGTTAGATGGCCCGTGGTCATCTCAGACCTGCAGGCAGTGTGAAAAGGAAGGGATGGACTCCACGGGGGAAGGCTCCTGGGAGGAGCATCAGTGCTGGAGAAGCCAGGACGTCCTCCTCAGGCAGGGGCGGGGCCTCTGCAGGTGGGCGGTGCGCACGGAACATGTCCAGCCTCTGCTGTTCTGAAATCTCTCTGGGAAACTTGTGCTGCCCCACTGTGGGGAGGGAGGGCGTTAGGTGTGGAGAGAGGCTGGCACCAGCCAGGCCTTATTCCCAAGAGAAGTCGCTGACAGAGTCCAGCCTGCCCGATGGTGAACGGAGATCGGCTGGGTCAGCCTCTTCTGCAGGTGGCTCTGCTTTCAGGCTTGTAAGCTGAAGCCCTGTTAAGGCCACCAATCTGTGGTGGGCACACAAAGTGGATCTTCAGTCCCAGAACTCAGGAGCCTCACAGGCTTGTGGCCCTCCCGTGATCCCGGCCACCTGAGGGACTCCCGGTTCCCAGGTCCTTGCTCAGTCTGACCCCAGCGTGTAGCTCTGCCTCGTACCCCTGCTACTGCCTGCAGAGGTGATGAGAAGAGATGGGATTTGCTGATAATTAAGTTATTAGCTGCCAGAGCTTAATTGCTCTCAGGAGTATTTTAATTTTGCCAGGGGGCTCAAGAACAGAAAGGTTTGGAGACAGCAGAGGCACGTGGAGGTGGAAGGGGGAGCGTGTGTGTGTGAGTGTGCGTGTGTGAGAGCTCATGGGGTTGTGAGCCTGTGCATGCATGTGTCCGTTTTCTGTTGCTATAACTGATGGGGTAATTTGCAAAGATAAAATAAATTTATTTCTTAGGGTTCTGGAGGCTGGGAAGTCCAAGATTGAGGGGCTGCATATGGGTGGCCCTTGATGGTGGGACTCTGCAGAGTCCCAAGGTGGACTGGTGCCTCCCATGGCTAGCCAGAGCAAGCAGCCAGAGCTCACTCTTAGAACAAAGCCGCTCCCTCCATACCCGTCAGCCCACGATCCCCGAGTGGGTCCACGCACTCAGGGTCAGAACTTCACAACCTAATGACTTCTGACAGGTCTACCTGGTCCCACCTCTTAAAATCTTGTAATGGGAATTAAATTTCAGCATGAGTGTTTTGGGGTCGTGCAAACCCTAGCAGTGAGTGTGTGTTGCGTGTGTGTGAGTGTATGGGTTGGTGTGTCTGTGAGTGTGTGTGCACATACGTGAATGTGCACAGGTCTGCAGGAGCCGCCTTGGAGATCTCTGCTTGGGCACCTCTGCAAATATGCAGAGGGGACCCTGGGCCTACGGGGGGCACTGATCTCTTCCAGGTGGGCTCTGGGACTCCCCAGCAAGGCCTCCAGAGCAGGCAGCAGTAGGCCTGGCCGTGTGCACGAGGCCCACAGTGATCCTGAGCATTGTCTTACCTGGAGAGCTGGGCACGGGGCTGTGGCCACCCTGGGGTGGTCTGGGGGCTTCCTTTTGACGGGGGCAGGGGATCCTCCAGGGAGGGAGGGCTGGGGCACTGAGGATTTCTCTGCCCTGCAGTTGACTGATTCTGGAAACTTCCAGAACTCTGAACCAAGGACAGAGACTGGAGTTGGGACGTGGGGTGTTCCTATTGTCCAGCTGGGCTCTCCCACAGGAGGTCTGGCTCACAGGGAGGTGGGACGCCGTGCTCTGGCCCTACCCTTCTGGCCATGGTTTGTGGTGCTTCCTTTCCAAGGAGCCAGTAGTCCCTCAGCCGCTGGCTCCCCATAGGCAGTCCCTGGGAAAGGCCAGAGCTCTGTCTGGTTCTCTCCTCTCGTCTGTCATCTTGAAGGAGGCCTTAGTGCCCTGGTGGTTGTTTCTGTACGGTTTCCTGATCACGAGTTATGCCCTATGTGCTCGGGGATGGGGCTCCAAGTTGTTCCCAGGACACCTGAGAGCTTACCTGCTTTCAGCCTGGGCTGACCTTTGGCAGTTCCTCCTCTGGACCTGACTCTGTGTAGCTGGAAACGGCATTTAGAGACCAGAGTTGGGTACCAGCACTGCTCATTGATTACAGTGATATAATCTGAGTATTATCACTTGGACAATTTTTGGGGGGTCTTCTGGGGATTGAACTCAGGGGCACTCAACCACTGAGCCACATCCCAGCCCTATTTTGTATTTATTTAGAGACAGGGTCTCACTGAGTTGCTTAGTGCCTCACTTTGCCGAGGCTGGCTTTGAACTCATGATCCTCCTGCCTCAACTTCCCGAGCTGCTGGGATCACAGGTGTGCGCCACCGCGCCCTGCTTACTTTGATGATTTTAAAATGACAACACTGGGACATATATTTGTTTTAAAAGAGAAAAATAAATCCAGGCTCATGCTGATATTTTTATTCAACTAGATTTCAGGGGTTTTACTTAACCTTAATATTTTATATTGATAGCACTTTCCTTATCATAGAAATCTTGATTCCTAAGGGTGCTACATGAATCTCTTATCTATCACCTCTGTGGTTCTTTTTCCCTTCAAATATGTCTCACTTGAAAATAAAGTCAAAATATTATTTTTCATAGTAATTTGAAAAAAAAAAAATCCTTCTTTCTGAAGTGAGGCCACCAACCTGAAATAGAGCTGCATTTGCGTGCTTCAGTTTCTTTCCTATTTTTAGGAATCACAGTACTTTTTCCTTTCGATATAATTTTTAAATATGTAAAACTCATAGTTTAATTTTTTCTTTATAAATAGACTGGCTCGTCCATTCTTTCTTCAACTCAGAACTGGGTCTCTACGTGAAGTCTGCTGAGATCTCCGTGATGGCTTCGCATCCTACCACCTTACCAAAGTCTGTCAGAGGCTCCTCAGGAATTCTTTTGGGACTTCCAGATGTCACGTCACCCTTGGGGAGGGGTGGTTTCATTTCCTGTTGGGATGCTGGTTGCTTAGACCATCCGTGTTGGCTAATGCCTACAATAGCGCTGACAGCAGCAGGCACATCGGCTGTTTTCTGCTCCTCCTCCTCCTCCTCCTCCTCCTCCTCCTCCTCCTCTTCCTCCTCCTCCTCCTCCTCTTCCTCCTCCTCTTCCTCCTCTTCCTCCTCCTCTTCCTCCTCCTCCTCCTC
Source organism: Sciurus vulgaris (assembly GCF_902686455.1). Classification (NCBI taxonomy): domain Eukaryota; kingdom Metazoa; phylum Chordata; class Mammalia; order Rodentia; family Sciuridae; genus Sciurus; species Sciurus vulgaris. The sequence continues at coordinate 39,779,517 of NC_136479.1, read as the reverse complement.
CTTCCTCCTCTTCCTCTTCTTCCTCCTCCTCCTCCTCCTCTTCCTCCTCTTCTTCCTCTTCTTCCTCCTCTTCCTCCTCTTCTTCCTCTTCTTCCTCCTCTTCCTCCTCCTTCTTCTTCTTCCTCTTCTTCCTCTTCTTCCTCCTCTTCCTCCTCCTCCTTCTTCTTCCTCTTCTTCCTCCTCCTCTTCCTCTTCCTCCTCCTCTTCCTCCTCCTCCTCTTCCTCCTCCTCTTCCTCCTCCTCCTCCTCCTTCTTCTTCTTCCTCTTCTTCCTCCTCCTCTTCCTCCTCCTCCTCCTCCTCCTTCTTCTTCTTTCTCCTCTTCCTCTTCTTCCTCCTCCTCTTCCTCCTCCTCTTCCTCCTCTTCCTCCTCCTCTTCCTCCTCCTCCTCCTCCTTCCTCCTCTTCCTCTTCTTCCTCCTCCTCCTCCTCCTCTTCCTCCTCTTCTTCCTCTTCTTCCTCCTCTTCCTCCTCTTCTTCCTCTTCTTCCTCCTCTTCCTCCTCCTTCTTCTTCTTCCTCTTCTTCCTCTTCTTCCTCCTCTTCCTCCTCCTCCTTCTTCTTCCTCTTCTTCCTCCTCCTCTTCCTCTTCCTCCTCCTCTTCCTCCTCCTCTTCCTCCTCCTCCTCCTCCTTCTTCTTCTTCCTCTTCTTCCTCCTCTTCCTCCTCCTCTTCCTCCTCCTCCTCTTCCTCCTCTTCCTCCTCCTTCTTCTTCTTCCTCTTCTTCTTCCTCCTCTTCCTCCTCCTCTTCCTCCTCCTGCTTTTTACTGATTTTAGCAGAATGTCTCTGGTGCTTCCTCAGAAAAGATACTTGATGCTGACTTTTGGGCTGATATGGAGAGACGTATATTTATGTTAGGAAAATATCCATTCTTAAAAATTTTATTGTGGTTTTCAACTTGACATGTTCTGGGTCATTGTGGTTTTTTTCTTTTTCTTTTTGGTTCCAAGAATTGAACCCAGGGGCGCTTAACCACTGAGCCACATCCCCAGTCCTTCGTATGTTTTATTTAGAGACAGGGTCTTGCTAGGTTGCTCAGGGCCTCTCTAAGTTGCTGAGGCTGGCTTTGAACTTGCAACCCCCTGAGGCACTGGGATTATAGGCATCCACCTCGGTGCCTGGCCATTTGTGGTTCTGGATATTCACTTGGAGGGCCCAGGGTGTGGGTGCTTTGCTTCTGTGAATCTGAGCTGGACGTGAAGGGGCATTAGGGATCCTGAGGATTTTGCACCACAAAACAGTTACACGCAGGTGCCTGGGGATTTTCAGACTTAGGCTCAGCACCTTGGCTCTGCCTGGATGTGGGTTTTATTTCTGTGAAGCTCACTGGTTTTGAACAGAGATAGGAGACATTTTTATGTCATGTTTGGGGACTTGTGTTTGTGCATTTTCCAGGATCTCAGTGGACATTTTCTATGTGCAGTTTTTGTGGTTATTGGTGCTTTTGAATTCATGTTCCTCAAAACACTGGATGCACACCTCTGCAGATCGGGTCAGCACGGGGCAGTGTGGAGACTTTGCTGCTCACAGCACCTGGCCTCTCAGATGAACCCAGGAACCCCAGGACTCACACATCCCTGTGACCCTGGCGCTCAGCTTGGGGGCTGGCTGGAGCTGTCTCTGACCCCTTGGTCTCAGCATACCTGCTAAACATCAGGTGGCCTGTCCAAAAGACACCTTCAAAACAGTGTTCTATTCCGCTATAACCAAAGTGGCTTGCACTGCATGTGCTACCATGTGCAGAAGGTGTAGAAGAACGGTCTTCAGGCAGGACCCCGCCCAGTGCTGGAGGGGTGTCCTTGTAGCTGGGCCCTCGGCAGCTGCAGAAACTCAGACTCTGACCTGATGCCCCAGTGGGGCCAGAGAGAGGAGACGTTTTCTGGGGACCATTCAAGCTAGGTCCTTGAGTATCAGGGGCCTGGGGCCCCCAGGAACTCAGTAAGACCATGGAGCCAGATCTGGCTTAGTCACACTCCTTGAGGTGGCTGGGTTGTGTGCTCTGCTCATGGCCTTAGATTTTCAGCAGCACCTTGCTCCCACAGACACTCTGGAAGGGACCAAGTCCAGGAAGGGCTCACCAGGGCTGGCCTATGCCCCTGCCCCAGGCAGGTGTGGAGAGGACCAGGCTAACCTTCTGCCCATACCCGTCCTTCCTGGGAGGCAGGCCCAAGACCCTGTAAGGACATGTCTGGTGGCACAGAAGAGGGACTCAAAGCCCCTCCTGAGGGACACCTCAGCACCAACAGACCCTTCATTCAGCCTGAGGGAGTGGCAGGCAGCTTCTCTGTCCCGCCTGTCCACGTCTGGGCTGTGGCATGGCTCGGCTCTGCCGCCCATGGTGGATTCGTGTCTGCACTTCCCACCCTGCCCCACCAGGCTCTGGCACTTCCTCAACGCCCTGGTCTTCCCAGTGCCCTCGTGGGCGCCATTATAAACTGCCTACTGGGTGCAGTTTGAGATGAGGTCATTGAGGCACAGAGAGGGTGATACTTGCCCAAGGCACAGGAATATAAGCATGTCAGATTCAATGAGGCCTCTTTTTAACCACCTCCCTGCACCTGTCTCTGTTTACTATGAGCTGGTGGAAGGGAGGCAGCTGGAGGAGCACCCAGAGGGCAGATTCAAGGTACTGTCACTGCTCAGATGTCCCAGCATGACTCCCACTGGCCTGGGCCCTAAGGGAGAGACCAACCAGTGCTCAAGGGACATTTTAGGTGCTGAAGGAAGAGGGCCAGTCACCTACTAGAACAAAAAGCCAAGAGGACACTGTGTGCCCTGGTGTTGGCCGAAGTCTCTAGCTTCATGATTTGGGCTCACAAGCCAGCTCCTGCTGGCCTTGCAGATGATGGTGGTAAGGATGATTGGCAAGCGGACTTAGAAAACAAGTTCTGGGGTCAATCACTCTGAGGAGTCTGGGAAATGAGGGACCAACAGCCATTGCAGCAGGAACTAACCGGGACCCCAAGGTGCGAGGACCCAAGGAGGCTGCTGTCCCTCGGGAGGAAGCTGGGGGCTGCAGGTCCTTCCTCTAGGAGCCCCTGAGTGCCTCCCTGGTTGGCCATGGGCGCTTAGTCCAGCTGTGGTGGGGCCTGGCTTCCCCCACTCCTGTCAGGCAGCCGTGACATGGGGAGTGGGCTCTGGGAGGTGGCTCCATTTGTCCTCCTGCTCCGCGCTCCTCCGGCACATCACCGGGGCAGCAGTGAAGGGCACAGAGGCAGCTGAGCAGGAGCAGCTGCTCCTTACTGGGAGCCACCAGCTCCAGGCCCCGTTCCTGCTGAGCTGCGGGCAGCTTCCCAGCAACTAGTGGCTTGGGTTCTCAGCCCTCTGGCCAGGAGCTCGGGCACACTCACAGAGCTCCTGGTACTGCCTGGACAGCTCGGCAGCTCACAGGACATCTGCCCTGGGCTCCGCTCTGCCCGGAGGCGCCTCCGTGCCTTTGGAAGGTCTGCACGTGGGAGCTGGTTCTCCGCTCTGAGTCTGCATTGCCAGTCCCCACTCTCCCGGTGCAGGGACTACCATGGTAACTGAAAGGGTATCTGAAAATAAAATGTCACTTTTCAAGATCTTCTGCTGTGCTGACACAGGAAACTCACTTCTCCCTCTAATGCGCCAAGACAGTGGAGAGGCTGAGAGCCTAGGTGTGCTCGGTGTGTGGGGGGCGGGCGCTGCAGTCGGGCTCTGAGTCACGGCCTGTGAGCGCGGTGTGTGGCTGTGTGGGTGTGGGTGTGGGTGGGTGTGCTGTGCGAGCGAGCGAGGAGGCTCAGGTAGCTGCCCCGGTGCCGTGTGTTGGTAGCTGGCCATCTGAAGCCCAGTGCTGGAAGGTGTGCTGGAAGCCCCGGGCCAGGGCTGTCGGTGACAGCGGGTCTGAGGTCACAGTGTGTCACTGGGGGAGACACGTCTGGCTTGGAGCTGTCTGTGTGGGGCACCTGGTGTCTCTGGGAAGTTCCAGCACCATCAGGACAGCCCTTCCCCGGGGCCCAGCTGCACCCCTCAGCCCTTGGGGAGCCCTCGGGAGAACCTCCTGACCAAGGTGCTGGTCAAGGCGGAGGTCACAGCTGCCCACCCGCTCGGCTCCACCGTTCTCTTGCTCCAGGGTTGATGTGTCTCGGGACAGGGCTCTGGACGCAGCCTGTCTGGGTGGACTGGCCCAGGTGATGGTCAGGGGGTGTCCAGGTGTGGACCAGCCCTTCCCAAGGCCTCAGGCTCCCCAGAGCCATCTGGCGCCTCACCCCAGGGCTGGCTGCGCAGCAGACACTTCCCCAGTGTGGACCGCGCCCCTGGTCAGGTCAGAGGCTGGAAACGTGGAAGGCTCTTCCTGGGAGGCTCCGTTCCCAGCCAGGGCAGGGAGACGCTGGGCCCCATCCAAGTGGCCACATGCAGACATCCCCACGCCCAGCTTTCTCTGACGGGCCTTTGTCCACGACGGTGACTCGGCTCCGTGTGTCTCCTGACCACACTCTCAGCACTTCACATCTCTAGAAAGACTACACGTGATTGCAGTATTGTTTTTTAACTTCAACATGCAACCAAACAGAGTGGCTGTGGATGAGATGTTGTTTCAGCGAGTGTCTGTCAAATGCCAGTTATTTTAAGGCTGGCCCCGCTCTGGCCCAACAGCAGCAGAACACAGTGTTGGAGGGACAGGACAGACTGGGCATGAGCAGCAGCAGAGGCAGGCGGAGCTGGGGGCGCCCGAGCCCAGCTGTGGAGAGGGCCAGGTCAGGGGTGGCGTGTCAGCAGAGGTGACAGCCGAGCCGAGTCCCGGGGGCAAGTGGGTGTTAGCCAGAGGTCAGCAGGAGGGGACTCTCCACTTGGTGACGCACCAGGTGTCCGGCACCGGGATGGGCGGGAGCTGGCGAGGGGGTGCTCTGGGGCGCCCTTTGCTCTGTCGGGGAGGGTAGGATGCCACAGGCCTGGCACTGTGGCAGTGTCACACCCTGGGGCTTTGGGAGAGTCACTGCACGGGCAGTGTTTTCAGCCCGCTTTGTTCCTGGGGCCTTCTAGATGTCAGTGTCAGAACAAGTGACGCTGGCGGGTGCTGGGCTTCCTTGCGGGCTGCAGTCGGTTGGCGGCCTCTGGGCTCTCTCCACGTTGCTTCTGCGCCAGTGAAGCCCGCAGTGCGAGTGGAAAAGTACCTGCCATGTTGGGGTTGGTTCCAAGGCCCTCTAGGGTTGCTGTGTAACGCCCTCCAGTGACCTTGAGGTCTCCTTAATACCTAAACGTCGGCCACAGCCTCACCGAGTCTCTCGTGCCAGGACTGCATCTTCGCCATCACCGTCCTGTGCGCACGCGGAAGGGCGGGTGTGAATTATTTAGGCGACTGACTGAGTAAATAACTGCCGGGTGCTGTCTCCAGCAGTAAGTCTCTGTCCCTCCTTGCAGGGCCTCAGTGTCTTCGCTGACGTGCCTTTGATGTGCTCCCAAATCTCTCTGAGAACATCGCCCTGGACCCCCGATGCGGCTACCCGAGCAACCTGGAGAGGGGAAGCCCGAGAATGAGCAAAAGGGGGACCGAGGAGCCCCCGCAGGGGGAGAGGAGCCACCGAGGAGCCCGGCCCCCGCCTCCCCCGCCCGGCAAGTCTCCTGCCCACCCCAGGACCTGGACGGGTTTGCAGCCTGCAGGCGGGGGTGGGGGCAGGGTCTGGGAGTCTCTGTTGCCCGGGGTCCTGGAGACACTCTGTGGGAGCACCCCAGGGCGGGGTGCCCCAAGGCAACGGTCCCAGCCCTCCAGGGAGTCTGCCCTGTTCTGCTGAGACGGTGGAGTGGGCAGAGGGAGGGCTCGCAGCCTGGGCGAGGCAGGGGCTGCTGTTGGTAGGACTCAATGCAGAGCAACAGGCGCGGGACGGGCCTCACCTGCATGGCTTCAGCCACCCTCCCGGTGACCCAGTGCATGCTCAGCTCGTTCTCCAGGAGGAGAGGGAGGCAAACATCGGCAGCTGGGCCGAACACGCAGGCTGAGGAGGACTAGGATCCCTGCACACCATCTGAGGCCACACGTGCCCTTGGCACAGGCCTGGCCAGCGGGGGCCAGGGGCTAGTCCCTACTACGCTGCGGGCTTCCCTGGGTTTTGATGTTGCTCTTTCTCTTTTCCTTGGAGACACTCATGACTGTAAAGTCTGGAGAGGAATTTCAGCTCTGGGTGTTTTTGTGGAAGGAGTTTTGATTGGCATGTGTCTGGCCTCTGGTGGTCCGCAGAGAGTCCATGGACGGCACATTCAGCAGCTGCCTCCCAGGGCTGTCTGCAGGGGTCTCTCCCCGCTTTGCCCCTAGCTCCGAGTGGCGGCTAACAGTGTTTGTGGTGGGGACAGTGAGTTCAGGCTTCTGGAGAAGGAAGGAGGTGGGAATATTTTTGGTGCCTGCAGCTCCCAACTTCCAGTATTTTCTCCCAGGAGCTGGGACTGGACTGTAGGACTCAGGCAGGACGCTGCTGCGGGACTCTATCAGAGCCCTCTCAGGATCCTTCCTTGTTTGAGAAATCAGGACTGGGGACCAGTGACGAGGGCCCTGGCCGAGGGCATGGGGCCTGCAGGGCCGGCCCTTCTCAAGGACTCTGGGAAAGCTCAGGAGGAGGGCGAGAGGAGCTGGACCCATTGCCACACCTCAAGGACAGGCTTACAGGAGGTGCTGCTCAGAAAGGCTGGCCAGGACCAGAGGACATCCTGTCCCTGTCCACCCCTCCAGGAGAGGACCCCAGGGGACACTTGGGCCAGTCCCTGTCCACCCCTCCAGGAGAGGACCCCAGGGGACACTTGGACCAGTCCAAGTGTAAAATTCCCGCTTGGCCTTTCCCTACCCCAGGTGAAATGACAGAGAGCTGGACCTCCCCCTGGGAACTGGGGCCCACTGGGGAGGGCAGTAAGGACAGGTGGAGAAATGCGCCCACACATACCATGGCCAGCAAATGCAGCTGACCTCAGGGAGGAGGCCAGTCGCCTCCCTAGGTATGAAGATGTCACACAGCAAACCAGTCAAGGTCTGTGGTGGAGTCAGAAAGACGCGCTCACACTGAACTGTAGGCCCCTCGTCCTTGTGTCTCGGGGGCCTGGAACTGTTGGCCAGACCTGTTAGCGCCATGGATTAGGCAGTTCAGATCCACCTGTCTCTGGGGACGGGGAGCCCAGTGAGTTCTGTGGGAAGACAGGGAGGCGTCTCATGGCGGCCAGAGGTGCCACTGGGCCTCAGGGATGGAGAAACAGGGCTTCTCCAAGGCGGCCTCATTTCTCTGTCTCTGTCCCTGTGAAAATAATCACTGTCCAGTAGCTGCCCGTTTGGCACTGCGTTCCCAGTTCCCTGGGAAAGGAGCGTGCTGCTGCCCACTCCTGATCAGATTGTCAGTGTCAAGGAGGTGGGCCGGAGCTACGAACACAGCGGCTTCCTTTACAGATCTGAACCAGGAAGAGAAGGGGGAACGGGGGCCAGAGGCGCAGGCCTGCCTCACCGGCCTTGAGATACCAGCTTCGTATTCCAATTTGGAAGTTATGTGGCTGTCTCTTGAGGGCTGGTTGTTTGTTTGTTGTTTTCTATTCAGTTGTGTTTTATTAAGACTATAAGTTGGAGCCTTTTACAAATGTGGTCCCCCACCCCCAGAATGTGGACCCAAACCCCTGAACCATACCTGGTGGGTCAAAAGCAGGGGGGTAGACTAAGTGGCCAGGCACGTGGAGGGTGGACAGGGAGACCTTCCACAGAGGGCAGGAACTGGACCCCGTCCCCACCTCCAGCCTTCCTCCCAGCCCTCCTGTCCTGTTGGTCCATCTGAAGGACAGCAGAATCCCCCAGAGTGTGTTCCTGACTTTGCTAAGGTGTGGCAGGCTCCCTCTCTGTTTCTGGAGGTGACTTGGCTTGCCTTTTGTCACCTTCCTCTTGAGTCTCACAAGGGGGCAGAACAGTCAAGAACTGGTTCCTCTCTAGGCTGGGAAGGAGCTGGCTTCTTGTCTTGGTGTCCCGAGGTCTTTGGACGAGGTCTGGAGTTGGCTCATGGGTGTCAGTAGGGACGAAGTCACCTTTAGAGTTTCCAGGCAGTGGGGAGACACAGGTGGCTCCCACCAAGCTCGGCGAGATAAACAACCCTTTGCTCCGCTGCCAGCCCAGCCCGAAGGAAGCGCTTCTCCTACGGGGAGAAGTGGATGCACACTATTGATACATGAGCTAAAAATAACCCCTGTTCCAAACAAAGTGTTTTTTAGTATTTAGAAATGAAAACGTGTAGACAAAGCAAGGATCCAGAATGCATGACTCACGAAATTGCTGACTCTGAAAGCATTGGAAATTCAAGGAGAATTCTCTCTCTCCCCTTCTCCCTCCCACCCCTGTTCTGAATAGCTTATAAAAAGAGTCTCCATCACAAGCAGGACCCACGAACCCCTGTGAGTTGTGGTCCTGCACAGAAGAGGCTGAGAGGGCTCAGCTCTTACCACCCACTCACGGAGCTGGCCTCCCTCGCCAGCTTGGAAGCCTCAGTCCGAGGCCTCCCTTGCGAGGCCAGCTTTGCTTCTCCTCCTGGTGCGTCTGCTCCCTGGCCCTGGCAGGTGTCGGGGACTCCAGGCCCTGCTGGCCCTGGCTGTGCTGACTCAGCCGTACGCCTGAGCGCTGGTCCCAGGAGCCAGGCCGGGGGTGCAGCAGCGGGGTGTCCGTCCACACTGCCTGTCTCAGGCTCATCCTCAGCTGGTGGTAGAACAGTCGGGCCTGGTGTTCAAATTAAAGAAAAAAAATTGCTTTTGCTCACAAAACTTTTCCAAAATCAGCCTCCTAGGGACTTCGGAAGCTCAAGTAGAAGAGGGGCCACGTGGGTGGGAGACGGCGAAGGCCGTGCTGGAGGGCGACTCGCTCGCGGGCTGGGCGGTCTTGCCCTCCACGGTTCCCAGGTCTGCAGGAGCCTCTGCCCTGGGAGCAGACGGGCCTCCGTCTCTGTCCCATCACCTGCTGGCCCTCAGGCCACGTCCTTGGCCTCTGGGCAGCCTGAGCCTGCATCCCACCGAGCCTGGCCTCGTCTTAGGGTGACCCTGCCTCGGAGTCGACCGCCACTCTGAGATCACCCGTCGCTCCCGTGCTCAGCCTGGCCTGCTCACGCTCTGGGCAGCGCCTCTGCGAGCCGCTCTGCCGCCGTCAGTGCGCCCCTGGCTGTGGTTCTGCCTCTGCGGTTTCAGTTTCCAGTGCCACCTGTGGCCTAAGGATGTCACCGCGCACAAGGTGGAACCACGATCCGGGCTCACCACAACACGCGGCTTTCCGCAGCGTCTCGTCGCGGCTCTGCCTCACTTGAGGTTTGTAGCTCTCACTGCGCTGGCCTCTAGGTGAGGCTTGGCCTCTAGGTGAGGCTTGGTCATAGACACACATCGTGTTTGTGATGGTTCCCCAGCAAGGCGGACCCATGGGACACCTGAGAGGGCAGTCAGAGGGGACTCGCTGGCCAAGAAGTCCTGTGGCAGGCCGTCTGTGAGGTGGAGAACCAGAGAGGCCAGCAGCACCGTCCAGTCCAAGTCCAGAAGCCGCAGAACTCGGGAGGCCAACAGGCGGTCCGGCTTCTGAAACCAGCAGCCTGCGAGCCCCTGGCAAGTCCTGGAGTCCAGAGGCCGAAGAACCTGAGTTCTGACGTCCAAGGGCAGGAGACGATGTCCGCTCTGGGCGAGAAAGAGAAACAAGAGAAACGTCCCTCCTGCCTTTATGTTTTCCTTCCGGGATCCCAGCTGATTGGATGGTGCCCACCCACACTGAGGGCAGATCTCCCTCCCCACCCACGGACTCCCCTGCCAATCCTCCTGGGAACAACCGCAGACGCACCTAGAAACGACGCTTCTGGAGACCCAGGCTTCTCTCCATTCAGTCAGCTGAGAGTGAAGCTCCACCACCATGTACACCCCGTGTGGGAAGAAGCACAGGCTGTGTGGAGTCCTGGGCCCGAGGCTGGGCATCCACAGGGCTTGGGATGCACCTCCTGAGGCCGGGGACACTGGGACACACCTCCTGAGGACGGGGACACCCAGGACACACCTCCCCAGGACGGGGACACTGGTTTTCTCTCCCAGCACTTCCCCAGCAGGTGGCTGCTGCTCTTCCTGCTTCAGGGCCTGGAGCCCGATTGAAGGAGCCTCAGGGTGCAGGGTGGTCCATGCGCCCCTCGCGCCCCATGAGCCCTGAGCAGGGCTCACCGAGGCCTCAGACCTCGAGGCCAGGACATGCCCCCTCCACCAGGGCTATTTCTGCCCCTCCCGTCCTTCCAGGAACATGGTCACCTTCTCATTCCCAAGGAGAGCGGGGATCTGGGGCGGAAGCTTCTTGGGCTTCCTGCCTGGCCTCTGCCCTCTGCTGCCCATCAGAGTGCAGGAGCCGGGCCTGCCACCTTCCTTGGGCCCTGGTCCATCCAGGTGCCCCTGCCCAGTCTCCGAAGTCTTCCTTCCTCGGCATGAGCGTCACCCACCTCTGTCAAAGCCGCCCCGTCCTCCTGAGACTCGGGAAGCACACTGTGCTGCTTCTGCTGCTCTCCCTTCCTCTCCTGCTCCCTCCTCCAGGTGGCTCTGCCCCCATCTGTCCTCCCGTCCTGTTCTGGAGGGAAGGAGGAGCAGGGTGAGGGCGCAGGGGCTGGGCAAGGGCTGGGCAGGTAAGGCTCCAGCTCTTGCTCACACTTCATCTGTGACTCTGAGGACACATTTGCAGACAATGTCCACTAAGTCAGAAGCTTTTCAGGAAGGGCTGGACACCTCCCGTCTCCCTCCCTGACCCCTGGCCAGCTTCTGGAGGCTGCGTGGGGACAGCCCTCTGCAGGCGATCTCTGCTCACTTCTGAAGCTCGAGGGCAGCCATGCACTCACCTTCCCCGTGGAGGGAGCATCCAGCTGGGATCTCAAAGGCTCTCGGCTAGAAACTGCTGACCTCCTCCCCCTCTGGGGTCCTCTGACCGGCTCTCCCGGAAATCTTCCTTCCACGCGGATCCACTTACTTCCCATGTGATTCTTCTCAGGCTGCGCATGCTGGTTGAGGATCCTCAGAACATCAAAATAAATGAGCGGTCTTTCAAACAGCGCTCCACGGTCAGTGAGACTCCGAATGCTCCGTGAGAGATGACCCCGTGGAGAACACCAGCGCACGTGAGTCTCGAGGTGCCCACAGCACAAGACATGTTTTGTCTTCGTCTAACTCAGCTTTTCGCAGCCCGGGCCTGTGAGTGTGCATGTGTGCGTGTGTGCGTGTGTGTGTGTGTGTGTGAGAAAGCCAGAAATCAGCCTGGGAAGTGTCCATCACCCTCCAGGGACACACCTCATTCTCAGGTGGATGCAGATATCAGGTGCAGGCGTGTTCTGCACCCAGTGAGGGTCCACATCCTTGGACCGTCTTTGGTGGGCAGGCTCCATGCCAGGTGGTGGGATAGACCCTTCTCTCTGCAGCCTCGAGGCTCCTGGGGAAAGTCGGTTAGCCCACCGGAGTCCATGTGTCAGGATAAGTGCCGGCTTAGGGTGTGCCTAGCACACATCAGGGACCCATGCACGTGTGCAAGGGCACACACACAGGCAGGTGTGCAGCTTCGAGGACCCAACCCTTCACTTGGAAAACCCCAATACCATGGTACAGGTACCCCGAGTGCACTTCAAATCAGGAAGCACATTTACATCCAAACATGCAGAGTCCACTCTACTAATGCGGTCACACTGCTGGAGCTTGTTTTCACTCCATGATTTATCGCCTGCGTCCTTCCCTGTTGTCCCGTGATTTGTTTAGCCCCGTTGATGTCCGTTCAGGTTTTTTCCTCTCACTCTCTCCCCTCTTCTCCAGTAAGCAGTGCTGCAGTGCCTCCATGTAAATCCATCCTTACAGATTCGGGCGAGCGATCTAAAGATGACTTCCCTGGAAGTGAAACATCTGGGTCAAACGCGTGCACGTTTTTTCTTTTGCTAGATCTGGCCAAACTGCTCTCCAGAATTGTTGTCCTGATGCACCCGAGAGAAGGGCTTTTGAGGACAGGGGACCTCGGGTGGAGGGGAGTGAGACAACAGAGAGGAAGGACTCGAAGTTACATCGTGAGGGAGAGAGGATGCAGCCTTCAGGGAAGCTCAGTGTGAGTCCTGGACCGCACAGACAGCACTATCAGCCATCTCAGCGAAGGGGTCCCGAGGTCCTCGCACCCTGGGGATTCCCTGAGGCACTCTGGGGGCCCCTCCTCCGCGGGGTCCACTTCCCACCTGTGGGACTCTTCTCCAGCACCCACAGTGAAGGCCGTGGCATCCTTGGGGCCCTCTGAGAGCGCTCCCTGTGAGCCGGCAGTGGGCCCCAGGCATCCGATGCCTTTGGAAGGGCTGCTGAGCCTCCCAGGGCTGTCCTGGGCCCTGGCCTGGGGAACCAGTAGGGTGCACGGCACGTCCAACCTCATGGCACCAACGGGGTCATGTTTGCCGTGGGCACTCCGCCCGCGCAGCTCCCCTCGGGCAGTGCGTGGAAGCAGCCTGCCAAGCTGGGCGGCAAGTGTGCTGGTGGACCGAGGACGGGTCTGGGGGCGGCATCTGGCTGGTGGGCCCTGCTCTGGGTGGGTCTCGGGCGGCGGCAGGCTCACGGGCCTGTTCTGGGCCAGGCCTCATAGTTCTTATGGAAAACCTTGGACTCCTAGAGATGGAAACCTGTCCCACATGCGCCAGCTGCCATACCAGGTTTCAGTTAGAGCCTTTTCCTGTTGAGAGAGTGGGGCCGGGCGGGCGAGCGCATGGAGGCTGCCTGCACGCCGCTGTCAGCAGCCCTGACCCACAGCCTTCGCCTGGGCAGCCTCACTTCCCCGGCATGGAGGCTAAGGGAACGAGCAGTCGCCCTGGCCCCTGGGTCCTGCAGCAAGTGCCCTCCCCACCCAGACCTCCCACGGGAGCCACGCCCAGTCCTCCCGCTGCCCCTGTGGCCATCAAGGAGCCCCTCTTCCCCCTGGACCCTTCTCATCTCAGTCCAGTTACTTCTGTGTGTGAACTACCACCCGTGCTCCGGGGGCTCTATCTGCCACCTGCCGTTCGGGGCCTTCACGGAGGGACTCAGAGGTCTGGGGCTGGAACCATTGGCTCAGTCCCACACCGGACTGGGGTGGGGCAGTGAGGGGTTGGTTTGACTGGGGACATGGAACATGGCTTCTCCATGTGGCTGCTCTGAACAGCGTGGTCTCTGGGCTTTCAGACGGGCACCATTGAAGGCCCCAGAGAAGGGCCTCCCAGGGCCAGTGGAGCCCTGCTGGCCTTTACTACCTGGCCTCGTGAACCTCGCTCTGCTGGGTGCCAGTGGCCAGCCATGCAGACCCTCCAAAGGAGGCCCTGGCACCACATCTCCATGGGAGGAGGCTGGAAGGACTTCGGGCCTGGTTTTTAAAGTCACGATCCTTCTGCATCGTGGCCTATCCCGGCACTGTGGCACTCTCCAGACTCCTGTTGGGGGCATGGAAGAGTAGGAGCTGGGGAGTCAAGATGGAGCTCCCGAGCCTTAAGATTTGAGGCTGCCTCCGAGCATCATGTGTTCAAAAACTTCTTGTCTCTATTCTCCTGACCTAACCAAGCTCAGCCACTGCAGCTCCGCCTTGGTGCCATGTGGGGACTCTCAGGCCACTGTTTCCTTTCAGTGTGCAGCAGCTACAGTGTCACCCACCCTGGGGTTCATGGCGGCAGGCATGTGTACATGCGTGTGTGTGCCTGTGTGCACACACGTGGGTGTCTCTGTGTGTTCACATGTGTGCATACATGTGCGCCTGTGTGCAGATGTCTGTGTGTAGGTGCACATGTGTGTGTGCATGTCTGTGCATGCATGTGTGTGCCTGTGTGCACATATGTGTGGGGTGTCTTGTGTATGCATGTGTGCATGTGTGTGCACGTGTGCAGGCAGGTGCGTCTGTGTGCCTGCGTATGTGTGTTGTGTGCGCGTGTGCAGTTTCCTTCACTGCAGCCTCTCCATCCTCCACAGCCCATCATCACGGCAGATGTGTATAAATCACAGTTTTACCAACGTCTTAGGAATAAATGGGGAATTTCAGTGTAGGGAAAGATTACAATGTACCAGGAAATCTTCTGAGACTCAGAAAAAATGTTCGGAGAGTTCTTTTTATGCATGGATCCCTTTGGCAGTCTAGTGAGACGGGTGAATTATGTTTTTAAATGTATAAAATAGGAGGCAACAACAAAGTAAATCAATTATACTTGAAAACAGTACCAAAATATTCGACAAAACAAATGCGTGACATAATCACACGTGTGCTTGTCGAGGCACTGAGTAATTGGCCCTCGTGGTGGGCTGAGGACTCACTGATCTGCAGCACTGTGGTGAGTTCAAACAACATTCTGGAACACCGCGGCTCGGTGCTGGGTAGGAAGACCTCACCGCAGCGCCCATGCTGTCCATGCCCACTGTCTCCTGGCCGGCCTCCGTGTGGAAGGGGGAGCTGGATTCGAGGTCAGTGAAGAGGAAGGTCTGTCACCCACCACCCAAACTTGCAGGCCCCTCGAGTTCCAGGCTCAGATCCTCCACCCCTGGGACTCGTTGGCAGCGCTCCCCGCGGCGGGCTGTCACCACCAGTGCCTCATCCCTGGGGCGTCCAGGACAAAGCTTTGTCCCTCCAGGCAACCCATTTCCTCACCATGGACCCACTCCCTCCGGCTTCCTCCCCGACCTGGACATGCCGTACGGTGCCGTCCCCTGGGCAGCAGGCCATGGGAGCAAATACCCACTGGCCGGGGTGATGCTCCCTGCCAGGTGATGTCTGGTTGCAGCCTGAGCTCGGTCAGGAGGCTTCTGACCCCAGGGCAGGACAGCCGTCTCTCAGCCTCTCAGAGACGGGGGCTTAAGAGCCAAGCTCTGTGGGCGGAGGAAACTCGCCAGACTCGCAGCGTGAGGAGGAAAGCCTCGGGCCACCTCCACTTAGCCCTGAAGCTGGAGCCCGGGAGAAGGAGGATGTGACACGGGAGAAATAAAGGAAGCATTCCCCCATTTTCTGGTCAAAAGTTGGAGAATGGGACAAAACAAGGCGGAGGTGAGAGGACCAGAAGGTCTCTGCCTCCACCTCTCTGACCTGGCCCCAAGGGTGCCTGGGGTGGGTTCCAAGGACCTGGCGCTGGCTCACCCCGGGCAGCCCCTGCCCCACAGGCAGCCTCGCACTCTAGCTAAGCTGTGGGGGTGCCTCGCTCTTCCCACTCGGCTCCTCTGGGGCAGCGACCCTGGAAGAAGAGCAGGCTCCTCTGCCCTGACCTCGGAACAGAGGATGGGCGTGCAGGACGGCACGGGGCTGGGCAGGACGCAGGGCAGAGACCCAGCACCTACAGCAACGTGTGGCCGAGTGGGTGCTGGGAGAGCTAGGGCAGACACCAGGGCTCCCGAAAGCATTTCACAGCCAAGAAGGGGGAGGCTTGACAGGCTCTGGTCTCCAGCAGTGGAGGCCAGGAGGACCCCCATGACCTGGCGAGAGAATGGTGTCCACTGGCAGCTTCCTGGGGTCCGTCTGAGGAACACACGACCCTCGTCACTCTCCTGCTACGGATTCTTATGCCACCTCTTAGGGAGAGGGATAGGCGGGGAGACAAGATGAGGCTAGATATTTTATAAGTAAACCTATAAAATACTTATAAAATTTATAAACTTATGAAATCTCTACGGATTGCAGAGAAATGGTGGGCAGGTGCAGGAGTCCCCCACTGACCCTCGGCATCCTCCAGGTGGCTACATAGAATAAGTAGGGCTGGTGGGTCAGTTCATGAGCCATTCCCACACCCTTCAGTTAGGGTTCACCCTCTGCTGGGATTTCCCAGGCTGATGTCCTTCCTCTGCCCCAGGGTCTCATCCAGGTCTGCTGGTCCCCTGGATTGCCACGCCTCCTTAGTCCCTGCTGGCGGTGGCCCTGTGAGGTTTCCTCAGTGTGGATGACTGACAGCTGAGGAGAACTGGCTGGGCTCTTGCAGCGGGTCCTTCAGTTGTGACCTGCCTGATGGCCTTCTGGTGAGTGGCGAGAACTTGGGGGACAAGGTCACAGAGGTGCGGTGCTTCTCCACTCGTGGCTCGGGTGG
The DNA here is from genome assembly GCF_902686455.1 of Sciurus vulgaris. Lineage (NCBI taxonomy): Eukaryota > Metazoa > Chordata > Mammalia > Rodentia > Sciuridae > Sciurus > Sciurus vulgaris. Next base: position 39,763,518 of record NC_136479.1, on the reverse strand, counting down.
AGACGGTCAGGCATGGTTCTGACCGTGACCTCTCAGCGAGGTGCCCTTGTCGCAGTGCTTTCCCCCCTGCGAAGCTGCCACCCCGCTTCCGGCCGTAGGCCTGGCGGGGCTTCGGGTGCCCAGACGGCACCGGAGACACTGGGCTGGCTCTGGGGTGGAGCGCCTGCCTGGCCCGCGAGGCACTGGCTCCATCCTCAGCACCACACAGAGAGAAGTGAATAAAATGAAGGTAGTGTGTCCATCCACCACTACAATGTTTAAAAAACGATCTAATGCTTTAAAAAGAAAAAACGGAGAAGAAAGGGGGGCGCCGCTCCCTCCGCGGGGCGCAGCGCCCGGATCGCCGGACTCCACGGACTCCACGCGCACCTCCCGCGGCCTCCGCGGCCTCCTCTTTCCATCACGCACCCGCAGAGCGGGACGCAGGCGGGTGCGCTTCCTGCCGGCGCCACAACCCAGTACAGTGAGTCATCTTCTCGCCCAGTGCTGCGTGCGTGGCCCCGGGAGCGGCTGGCTCCGTGATTTGAGCCTGCTGGCTGTCTGGCACCACGAGTGCTCAGGCTCCTCTTACTACTCCTGCCCTGCTTCCTTTCGCTGGAGAATGGCGTCGGAGACCCCGGCCTGGGTGCCAGAAGTGCTGGTGGCTCCTGGGCCTGCTGGAGTCCAGGGCCATTCACACGTCTGTGCACGACCGCCCGACCTGTGTGGAGCTAGCATGCGGCTCCCCCTGACCCTGCCCTGCTCCTCTGTGAGCTCCTCTCTGCTCCCACACCCGCGGTGCTTGCGTTCAAAGTGCCGCGTGTGCCACGTGGCCAGCGTTGCTGATCAGACACCCGGGAGACAGCTTGTCGACTCAGCGCCTGTCCCGTCCCTTTGCCTGTCCTTTCTGCTCCTTGCTGGAGCTATTTAGGTCAGCACTTTCTCCTGCCCTCTTCAGGAAGGTCGCTTTATGCATTCCTCATACAGATCGATGTGTCAGTTTTGCTTTCCTTTCTGGGGTTCAGCTGACCTCTAAATGATTTTTTGAATTTGCATACATAAAGGTCCACTCCTGCGAAGTTCAGCGGCTTTGACAGACGTGTCTTGCCTCAGATCCTCAGGCCTGGCACCATGCAGAGGCGTCACTGCTCTGAACACCCTGCACCTGGCCCTCCCAGCCCGCCCGCCCCCACCCTGGCGACCACTGGTCTTGTGCCTCTGGTTCTGCCTTCCAGGGCCACATGGCTGGGGACATGCCGTGGGCTCTTTTCAGATTGGCTTCCCTCACTCGTGACCCACCGTGACCTCTCCTGTCTTGGTTTTGGGATGCCTTGTTTCTTTGCATCACTGAAGTCCAGTCCATTCCGTAGATGGACCACGGTTTGTTCATTGCCCACTCACTTCTGGAAGGACATCTTGGTTGCTTCCGGCTCACGAGGTCATGGTTGCAGCTGCAGACACTTGCATGCATGCTTTGTGGGACATCAAGGGAGCCGGGTAAACCCTGGGGCAGGGCCACTGTCCTGCAGGACAACAGCTGGCTTTGTGAGGGACTTCCCCAGCCTGCACACGTCCATCAGCAGGACGCTCCTGCCTGGGATGTGATGGCGACTGCCTGTTGGGGTTGCCATTGTCCTGCAAATGTTTTCAGGCATCTCTTCACATCTTTCTTTTCCACCTGCATATTTCCTGTGGTGAGGTGGATGTTCAAAACTTCTGCCCACTTTTTTCGTTGGATTGCTTTCTTATCTCTGAGTGTTAAGATTTCTCCATAACTTGATGATGGTATTTGTACCAGCATGTGGTTTCTAGCTGTTTCTCTCCCAGTCAGTGGTTGATTCTGTCTTTCTCCAAACAGTGACATCGATGGAGCAGAGGTTTTAATCTCAATTCATGCAGAATTTTGATTTTTCTCATGTAGGGTGTGCTTTTGGTGTGTTATCTAAGGTGCACACCCACACACAAACCACCTGGGTCGTCCCCACGTTCTAGAAGCTTTCCTTCTGTTTTCCACTTGAGGTGTGTGACCCACTTTGAATTAGCCTAGTGGACAAGGTGACTTCTGCGTCCGGGTTCCTTTTGTCTGTGTGGACACCCAGTCGTCTGAGCAGCCTCTGTGGACATTGGCATCTGCCTTCCCTCTGGCCTCCGGGGAGCAGACCTGAGAGAACACGCCGGGTGCCCCGGCTTGCCAACTCTTGGTCTCCTCCCAAGGACAAGCGACGTTCTGAGGTGGCACTGCTGACATCCCCACGGAAGGAAAGCAGCATCCTGAAAGGCAGCAGCACCTGTGGAAGGCCCTCGGTGGAGAGCACGCCGCCTCTTTCCCAGTCACACCAGGCGCACAACTGGGCTCAGGAATGGGGATTGCTGGACACCAGTGCAGGGCCAGTGCTCTGCACCCCGTTGGCTTCGCTGTAGATTCGGATACAAGCTGCAAAACCATCTGTCTCTCCCTCCACTGGCCAGAACGCTCTGCTACACAGGACTTCTCCTTCTGGAGGAAGACTGCTCCCTCCACTCCTCCCCTGAACATCCCCTGGGGGCAGAACCGGCCTGCGTGCTGGCCCTCACACAAGGGCTATCTGTGCCAGCTGCTGGGGACAAGCGTGAAGGCAGTGTCACAGAGGGCCTGCTCTCCAGGGGCCGTGCTCTCACTGGAAGGGACTCTGTGGAAGTGGGGTCTGAGAGCATCCCCCCGGTGGGCTGCCTGCTCCTCAGCCCACCCCTCCGCTGCTCCAGAGGGGCTTTCGTGGGTCTGTGTGCCTGGTGCCTTGGTTGGAACGTGGTCTGTCCTCCTGACGTCCATGTGCTGGAAGCCCAGTGCCCTGCGTGGCAGTGCTGTGTGGTGGAACCTGCACCAGGTGGGCCTGGTGGGAGGTGATTGGGTCCTGGGGCCCCAGACTCCTGCTCTCCACATGCTGTGATGCAGCCAGGGGCCCTCACCAGGACTCTGGTGCCTGTCAATCCCCAGCCACCAGAACCGGGAACCAAATGCAGCTCCATATGAGTTCCAAGCCTTGGACGCGGTGCAGCCACACAGTGGACCAGGACGTGCCTGCTGGCTGCCATTTCTCTCCTTTACCATCCCGTGATGAAGGAGGTGCCTCCTCTTCCCGTGAGTCTCTGCGGCTGATCCCAGATGTGGCCCGTGCGGGTCATAGATGAACCACCTCCAGGGACAGTGCTGAAGGACTTACCACCAGCACAGTCGGGATTCATTCTGGAATCCAAGGGGCTTATGCTTTTGCTTTGTTTGGTTTGCCTGTAAATTCCCAGACTTTTCTCCTCATCCTAAGACAGGCTTTTTAACAAGTGGCACTGGGAAAACTGGACATCGGTAGGTAGCAGAATGAAATTTGATCCCTGTCTCTTACCCTGCACACAAACCTACTGGAAGTGCATCAGAGAACTAGGAATTAGGCCAGAAACTCAGCAACTGCTAAAAAAGACAGGGTCAGCATTCCAAAATGTTGGCCCAGGTACCACTTCCTTAGTAAGACCCCTGAAGCTCAAGAAATAATACCAACCAGTAAGGAGAACAGCATCAAATTAAAATGCTTCTGTACGGCGAAGAAAACAATTAAGAGCATGAAGAGAAAGTCTGCAGAATGGGAGAAGAGTTTGGCCAGGTACTCTTTTAGGGGCTTACTATCCAGAATTTATGAAGAATGAAAACAATACCAACAAAGCAAACCAAAAACCTACTCCATAATGGGCAAGAATTAAACAGACATTTCTCAAAAGTAGACATTTAAATGGCCAAAAAATATGTGAAAACATGTCAGTGTCCTTAGCAATCAGGAAACTGCAAATCAAAACTACATTGAGATTTCCTCTCACTCCAATTAGAATGGCAAATCATCAAGGACATAAATAACAGTAAATGCTGGTGAGGATGAGAGGGGAAAGCTCCACTCATACACAGTTGGTGGAATTGCAAATTAGGATAACCACTCTGGAAAGCCTCATGGAGATTCCTCAGAAGATCAGGAATGGAACCTCCCTATGTTCCCTTCGCAATATTTATCCCAAAGAACTAAAATCGGCCTACTATACTGATACATGGATATAAATTTTAACAGACCTACAATTCATAATCACCAAGTTATGGAGCCAGCCCTGATGTCCACCAACAGACAAATGGATACAAGTCAATGTGGTTTATATGCACAATGGAGTTCTACTCAGCCATAAAAAAAAGTGGAATTATGTCATTTTCTGGTAAATGGATGGAACTGGGGAACATCATGTTAAGTGAAATAAGCCAGACCTCTCCGCATGTCCTATTTGGGATGTGTTTCCTTCTGTAGCACCTTGCTTCTCGTAGAATAAGGCCCAAGGCGAACTGAGCAGGAAGACGGGCCAAGTGGTCAGGGGCCTCGCATACCGTGGGAGAATCTTCTCGTGCACCCAGGAGGGGCTGTGACGTTTTCATGTCCCTGCAGGCTTTTGTGCTAGGGTCAGGATCATTTGAAGAGACAGGCAAGCTGGACAGCGAGTGGCCCCAAGGACACACAGACCGACAGGGAGGTGGATGGGCCCTGGAACAGCTACTGACATGGCTGGGCAGTGAGGGGTCAGTCACGTGGATGTCCACAAGCAGCACCTGTCACTGTATGGTGTCAGCTTGTCCCCTGTGGTCACAGGGTGTCCCCGGGGTGTGCAGAAGGCTCCTGGTGGACAGTGCCCTCTCTACTGCCAACTTTTATGAATGTGTTTGCACAGGTTTAAAAGTGGACCTCGGTCTGTGGCACTTGGTGACCTGGGAAGAGCCGAGCACTACCTGTGTCAGGCAGTTGGAATTTGAAAGAGTCGAATGGATGGCTTGGTGCGGCCTGGTACCACTGTCCTATTGGTCAAGAGGACTCATGGAGAGCCTGTGCCCCAGGATCTGGGGTGTGGCGTGCAGCCATACCGTGGATCCTAGCATTGTCATTCACCGGATGTAATTTATTTAAGGTTTGACCCTCTGATATATCCTTTGAAAATTGTCACATTATCATAGAAAATAAGAATAAACTGTTTGTCAGGGTTGACAATTATGTAGGGTTGTCATAGTAACCTGAATATTTTAGTGGCGCAATGAATAAGATGGATGGGCCCTCACACCTGTGCAGTCTGATGTACCTGGAGACCTCTCCTTGCTCCATGCCCTGGGGGCAGGAGGAGACTGGGACCTCCAGGTTACCCAGTAGGAGGAAGAGGAGATGCTGGCCTCTTTTTAAAAAAAATTTTTTTTAGATATTGATAGACCTTTATTTTATTCATTTATTTTTATGTGGTGCTGAGGATTGAACCCAGTGCTCACACATGCTAGGCAAGTGTTCCACCACCAAGCCACAATCCCTGCCTGGCACTGGCCTCTTAACTGCCCCAGTCAGGAGGGTGCCCAGCACCTCAGCATGCTTCTCATTGGCCAGAGCCAGTCTTCTGGAGCTGGCAGAGACAAAGGGCCACATAGATCATGTTCCTAATAGAGTGTGCCCCAGGCCCCAAAGCAGGAAATCCAGGGTTTTAAACATATTTTGGACAATATGTCAAAATCAATTTCATTCAAATTATCTCCACATTTTTCAGAGAGGTACTAATTCTAGCCAGCTATGTGGGGTGGCAGAACATACGAAGTAATAATTACCCAAAAGCAAAATGACTTCAGTATCTTGTTCCATCAACATATTTCATAAAAGAGAGCATGTATGTAATTAAAGACAGAGAAGCAGGGGCTGGACTGGGGCTCTGTGGTAGTGCTAGCCCAGCACGTGTGAGAAACTGGGTTCCATCCTCACATAAAAATAAATAAGTAAAGTAAAGGTCTTGTGGGAAAAAAGAGAAGCTTTTAATTCTAAAACATAAATGCAAAGCCCACAACCCCATGAAGTACACATTGACCAATACTGAAATAAAATCATTTTTAAAGAAGAATCGAGACAGATGTAGATGGTAAGTCTGAGAGTATTTGGGAGAGTATTTAATTCAAAACTAGGTTTTCAGGAGACTTTTGCTTCTGATCAAGAAGTAAGGACATAAATTGAATTTATCCTCCCACCAGAAACAATAGCAATAGAAACTGAAAAAAGGTATGAAACAATGGTTTGTAAGACATTACACTAAGATAAAGGAGAACAGTGAGACGTGGAAGAGAGGAAACAGCAGGACAAGCACTAAGCTGCCCACCTACTGCCTGAGAGGAATTTGTAGGACTCAGCTCAAGGAGGAGGAACTCAGGCAAGCAGAGCTTCAGAATGCAAGGAGTGAAAGCAGATAGAGCGTCAAGGAGAAAGAGACATATCTACAATTACAGCTGGAGAACTTGACTCTATCACAACCTTGGTGTGAACAACACTATCATTCAACTTGAGAGAATTAGAAGCTTACAGAATACTGCACTCAATAACAGCAGAATACATATTCTTTTTATGTAAATATGGAACATTTACTAAGGTAGATCATATAACGGTTATAAATACATAAAGTAACTTCAAAAGAATCCTAGCCTCTCAAGGTGTACTCTTTGGCAGACGCATATTTAGAAAAACCCATGAATATTTGGGACATAAATAATATACTTATATGTAAACTACAAGTTAAAGAAGAATTCAGAAAAGACACTGGAAAGTGTGTTGAACAGAATGAAAATTAAAATGGAACATTTCAAAATTTGTTGGTTGCAGCTAAAGCAGCACTTAGAGGAAAATTAATAGCAATGAATATTCATAGAAAAAATAGTTTCAAATCAAATATATAAGCATCCACTTTTAAGTCATTAAAAAAAGAGAAAACACATCCAAACCAAATAAGGAAATAATAAAAACCAGAACAAAAATCAACCAAACAGAAAACAAAAATAATACATGAAACTAATGAAACTAAGCTAGTTCTTTGAGAAGTTCTATAAAACTGATAAACCTCTACCTATATTTATCATAAAAAATTGAGTCACAAATTATCAGCCTCAGGAATGAGTGCTGATATTGTACATTCTAATTATTAAAAATAATGATAATAGAATATTGTGAATAGCTTTATGCCAACAAGTTTGACAATCTGGATATAATGAATTTCTTAAAAGACACAAACCAAGGAAAGCCCACTCAAAAAGAAATGCATAACCTGGATAGTCCTAATCCTATTAAAAATAAATTTTTAGTTTAAAATCTCTCCATAAAGAAAACTCCAGAGCCTGATGATGCCTTTGGTGAGTTCTGACTAACAGAAATCAAAACTCCACTCTCCTTTCTCCTCCCCAGGGGAACCACTAGTTTTACATTTTATTTCTATGGGTTTGCCTACTCCGGACATGAATGGAATCATAGCACGTGAGGTCCGTGGTTTCTGGTTCTTCCACTTCACGTTGTACCGTCAAGGCTCACCATGTTTTAGCAGGTATTAGTACTGCATCCCAGTACTTGACTGATTCACCTTCTGTTTTGTGGATCTACCATTTTGTTCATCCATTCATCAGTTGATGGACATTTGGGTCCTACCCAGTCTTTGGCTTTCTTGAATCAGCGGCTCTGAACATTCATTACCAGTTTTTAGTTCTGTGGGTATAACTAGGAGTGGGACTGCTGGGTTGTGTGGCAACTCCACGTTTAACTTTTGAGGAACTGTCAAACTGTTCTCCAAATGACTTGCCGGTCCACCTTCCCCTCAGCAGCGCAGAAGGTCCACGACGTGCCCGCACCCTCCACACTCCCAGTCTTTGCCATCCTGGGACTTCCACCTCAGGGTGGTTGGTTTGTAGTCACTTCCTTAGTGACTAATAATGTGCCACGTCATTCCCGTGCAAATTGACCATTTATATATCTTCTTTGGAGAAATATCCATTCAAATCCTTGCCCCTTTTTAATTGGGTTATCTTTTTGTTGTTGATGTGTAAGAATTCTTTATATTCTCTACATTAGACCATGATCAGGTATGTAACTTGCAACTATTTTCTTTCATTCTGTGGTTTATTTTTTACTTTCTTGATAGTATTATCTGATTCACAAATCTTAAAATTTTGATGAAGTCAATTTATCAATAGATTTTGTTTTTTGTGCTTTCTGTATCATATTTAAGAGACTGTTTCCTAACTCAAGTCCTGAAGTTGAGTCCCCCATGTTTCCTTTTAAGAGTTTTATAGCTTCAGCCCTTACATGGAAGCCTCTGATCCATTTGGAGTTAGATTTTGTATGTGGTTTGAGGCGGGTGTCCAGACTCTGTTTCTGTGTGTGCAGATATTCCACCTCCTCCCTTTGTTGAGAGAACCATCCTGTCCCCCATTGAACGTTCTTGGTGTCCTTGTGAAGCCAGAATTGGGGACAGGCAGTTAGTGTAGAAATAGGGGATTGGGTCAAATTGAGGAAAGGAAGGTCATGAAAGCCATCTGCCTCTGGAAGTTGGAGACTACCCCTGGGAGAGTGGAATGTCAAAGATCTCTGGAGCCCATCGATTACCAAATTTACCTGCCCTTATCAAGGACTGCAAGCATGGAGCTGCCAATTAATGGCCCTTGCCTGGCTGAATCACCTTGGCCCTCCCCCTGCCCATCCTTCTCACTTTATGCAAAACTAGTCCCTAGGCAGGAAGGAGAGATAATGGGGAGAGAACTGGAGAACAAAAGAATTTAACCTATAAAAGATGTAGGGTGCGCTCACTTCTTGGGACTTTAGAACATCAGCCATGGCCCCCTTCTTCCTCCCGGGAGAAGTCTGTATTATTACCTTTAAATAAAACCTGCTTAATGTGCTTGCCTGGACGTGCTTCTCTAGTGTTCAAACTTCAACATTAGAGGGAGCAGAACTTGTCACCGGTAAACAGCGGTGTCACTTGTCAAACATCAGTGACCGGAACGCATGAGTTTCGATTCCGGGCTCTCCGCCCCATCCCATGGATGATTTTGATCTTACGCCAGTGCCATTCTGTTTTGATTACAGTTGCTTCATTGTACATTTTGAAGTCAGGGTGTGTGAGGACTTTACTTTTTTTTTTTTTTTCCTGTTTTCTCTTTTTCAAGATGGTTTGGCTATTTGGGGTCTCTTGCATTTCTACATGAATTTTAGGATTGGCCTGCCCATTTTTGTACAAAAGCATTTTAGAAATTTGTTAGAGACTCCTTTGAGTGTGTGTGGGTCCATTCGGGGAATATTGTCCTTAAATGCTTGGGACTTTGATTCCTTTAGCTCTTCGACTGAAGTCCTTGAACAGTGAGTGGACATTGTGCTTCCTCAGGGAGAATCTGTTGCTCGGTTTTTCTCTGTGGACCACGCGGTTCACACGTTCTTGTTTCTTTGCATGCCTTGTAAGTGTAAGGAATCCCACGGAAACCACGCCGACACGGGAAATCACATAAGGGAGTTTATTAAGCAAACAGAGTGTCTCCCTGCAGAGTAAGAGAGAAAATGAGAGGAAAAGAAAGGGAAAGAGAAAGGGCGCATGCAAGAAAGAGTGTGAAAAGCGAGGAGGAGAAAGTAAGCAAGTGTGTAGGAGAGAAAAGCAAGAGAAAAGATGGCAGGGTAGCTACCCTGAAGCAGTTGAATTCTGCCGGGCTAACAGGGGACCAATAACGGAGAAGGATACTTGCAAGCTGACTGATGAACCAATAGCGAGCTAGGATGTTCACAGACTGACAGTAGTTGGGAGGCGGGGAAATGGCTGCAATGGAAAGGGCGGGGAGAGCAGCTTTGTACATTACAGTAAGGCTTTGTGGAACGATGGACGTTTTGACCATTATAAAAGGATAATTCTGGAAATTAGATCCTCCCCCCAGGTTTATTTCTAATTATTTAGTTATGTCTAGCAACTTTTCTGAATTTCATTTCTGAAGTCTGTGTGTGTAAGGGCCTCTCTGTTCTCTTAGCTTAGTAGTCAGCTCACGTGTGGACAGAGACGTCCTTAAACTTCTGCAAAGCTCTGCCGGAAGGCACATTGAGACTATAATGAAATGGCATTGCACACCTCTTAAAACGTCTATAGTTAAAACAGCTACACCAAGTGTTGGTGTTGAGTGGACTCACAGAACTCCCGCGTGTTGCCGCTCTATTATTTTGTATGAAAATTTGGCAGGTTTTCAAACAGGCATGCATCTGTTTTATGATGTCCATTCTGTTCCTAGGCATTTAACCAAAATGATTGAATACGCATGTTCGTGAAAGACTCGGACATGGCTGCTAATTGCAAATTTATTTGCAGTTGTCAAAACCTGGCTGCAACCCAGGCATCCATCAGGAGGTTATCGGATTGACAGGCCATGGCATCTTCGCATCACGGAATACCACGAGCAAATTACTGTTACACACCCGTAGATGAATTTCAAAGTGATCATGCTGAGATACTGAAGCCAACTAACAACGGTGGATATAATACCATTCTGTTTTTGTAAAATTCTAGAAAACCCTAACTGTAAAGACTCCAAGGGAGGGAATGGTGTGGGTGGAGGGGGCGGAGGGAAGGGACACAGGCAGCATGGGGGTCCAGGACCCGCGTGCCATCCGATGCGGTCCTGCACGTGCAGAAGCTTCCCAACGGCAGGCAGTGTGTGCAGCTGGTCGCAGTCAGCGGCGTCCCAGTGAGCGCTCCGGGAGGCTGGCCTGTGGTCCAGGGGCTGTTTCTCGCTTTGTCCGTCTGGATTCATGAGCTCACAACCGTCTTTGGGGAGGAAGCGTAGGGATGACTGGCAGGCAGCATAGCACTCTCTGGTCACTGTCTGGCCCTCGTCCCACCCCCTGTTCTTGGTAAGTAGCTCACCCGCTTTATAGCTGATGGGCACGTGGGCAGTCTCTAGGAGTGTCACGCTGCTGTAATATCTAGTGCCCGTCTTCGGTGAGCATGTGAAAGCCTTTTTTTTGGCTGGTTATATACTTAAGAGAGAAGTTGCAAGACCATATAAACACAGTTTAGATGTCTACACTCTGAAAGGTCAGCTGTGTTAAGGTCGTGTGACTGTGGAACGTGCCGGGCATCTTCCCAGGCCAGCCAAGAGCAGGCTTGGTGTCCGTACTCCCAGCATGCTGCTGCTGACCCATGGGCGGCTCCTTTGCTTCTGGTTTTCCACCAATACAAACATAGCCACGTCCTTTGGACGTTTTTATTCAGCTGACAGATTATCATTTTGGAACTGGAGTTGTTGGATACATTTGCACCTTAAGACACAAGTTTCCTTCTTGAAAGAATGAGGTCTGATTCACCATCTCACCAACACTGACTGAAAGGGGACATACTCATATACTTTTTTTCGTACCAGGGATTGAACCCAGGGGTGAGTGATCTCTGAGCCACAACCCCAGCCCTTTTTATTTTGAAATAGGGGCTTGCCAAGTTGCTGAGGCTGGCCTTGAATTTGCAATCCTCCTGCCTCAGCCTCGCAAGTTGCTGGGATGACAGGCGTGTGCCACCACACCTGGCTCCCTATTCATGTGTTCTTACCCTGGGTTTCCTCTGCATTTTTAACCTTTGCCAATCTGATAGAATAACTTCATATTCTTGCATTAGATATCTCCTTGATTATTATTAGTGATTTTAAACGTACTTTTAGATGTACCTTGCTAATTATTGTATTGTTTTTTTTCCCTGTTGATTTATAAAAGATCTTTATATACTGAAGACACAATTCTTAACTCATCTATGTTGCAGATGTGGATTCCAGGTTTTTGTTTGCCTTTTAATTTGGGTATATACATTGTAGTCACTCTTCTTTCAGCTTATATTTTTATTAAAAATTGTTGCTGTGACTGTTACATTGCTTTTGCTTTATGGACTCAACTTCATACATCTTTGCTTTTATGGCTTCTGGCTTCTGGTTCATATTTGAAAAGGCTTCTTTCCCTTCAAGAATGTACTAGCTATCTGTATTGTGGTTTTATTTTTGTATTTGAATCTTTGACCCACCTGAAATCTCTTTAACTGTGGAATGACAGAGTTTGGTTTTGTTATTTTCTAGATAGCTAGCCACTTGATCTAATGTTCTAATCTATTGTTTCCTTTCCTTTTAAATGTATTCATATTATTTTTGATGGACAGGTCATAATTGAATACAGTTATGGAGTACGATATGCTCTTTTGATATACAATGTAGAAAGATTACATCAAGTTAATTAACACATTCATCACCTTTCTTACCTATTGTTTCTTTTTAAATTTGAAATACACTTTATCAGTATTTGAAATGCCTGAGTATCTATTTCTGTCATGAGTTCAATTCTATTGCTTTGTTCCTTTGTCCATTCGTGCAACAAATACTTGGTTCTAGCAGCTTTTCCAAGCACTTGAGTTGTAACAGTAAAGAGAGAGACAGAGTGACAGAGACAGAGAGACAGAGACAAAGACAGACAGAGACAGAGACAGACAGAGACAAGAGAGAGAGACTTGCTGTGTACCGTATGTTTTGAAGGAGAGGAGAGACAGGAGGTGTTCCCGGCATGAGTTTTCTCCCTGGGTCCGTGAGATGATCAGACTCATCTGCAGTTTCATTGCTGAGATTCATGTGGTCCACGGCAGCAGCTCCTGGTCTTCCACATCGTCTGCTTTTTCTTGTTTGGAAACGTTGAATCTTGCAGATACATTTTAGAATCCGTTGATCAAATTCTAGGAGGAATCCCACAGGGATTTCAGTTGTGATTGTAAGGCAGCTTGGGACCCGCAGCGATTCTAGGCGCCGCCGCGCGATCCCGCTGAACTGCCACCCGCTCTCTCGTCTCAGTTGCGGGCTCGCCAATAGCTCCCAGAAAAATGCACTGCGGACACGAGTTCTCACGCAAGGGACTTTATTATGTGGACGACTAACACATCCCCTCAGGGTGAAAAGAAAGGAAAAAAGGGAAAGGTGGTGTGTAGCTTCTCCCAGATACTGAAATCTTGCGGGCTGGAAGGAACCAATAGTGGAGGAGAATTCTTGCAAGCTGACTGATGAACCAATAGCTAGCTAGCACGTTAGGACTTAATGTGGGAAGCAGGAAAATGGCGGCAGCTTAAGCCAGAAATTCCTCTAACGTAGGAGGTGGGCAGAGCACAGATTGACAGGTGGTTGGGAGGAGGAGTATCGGCTTTATATTACAGTGATCACCTTGAAATTTGAAATCAATTTAGGGAGATTGCTATCTGATACAATACTCTTTTATTAATAATAATAAAAAAAAAGATCCAGGAACAAGGTGCTCCTCTCCATTCAAACTCCCCCGTATTCAAGGGTGCTTCTATGTCCCTGAGCAGAATTTCAAAATTTTCTCCATATAGATTGTATATTTTTTTTAGCTATTGTAAATGAAAAAGCGTTTTCTTTTCATGATGTTTTATATCTTGCTATTATTTTATATGAGAAAGTCACTGGTTTTGGTGTATATTTTTGTAGTCTGACTCTTAGGTGAATTCCCAAATGGTTCCTAATAGTTTCTCAATGGATTTGTTGTTAGGCTATTTGTCGCAGGATGGTACATTACAGGTATCTTTTTAGCACGACTAAATGACTCTTTATCCTGTTTAATCGTTTTTATCTTGAATTCTGTTTGGTCTGCTTTTAACTTGTAGGCTTTGTTTTATCATCGTGTGACTTGATCTACATGATCCACCCTCTCACTTAAAATCCCTTCTTCTGTTACAAAAGAAGTGCCTGCCTGCCACGCAGCCCCAGCTCTTCCCTCCGGCCCACCTGGTGTCCTGCTGTCCAGTTCTCCATCAGGCACCGGAGTTCACCCTTTCTGCCGACTGATGGGCTCGCAGACAGGTTCAGCTTCCCGGGTTCCGGTCGCTTGCGCTTCCTGACCTCAGTGTGGGGTTTCCGTGATCCCGCAGGTTCAGTGATTTGCCAGAATTGCTCACAGAACTCAGGAGGCATCTGCCTGCCATCGGATGATACAATTCAGGAATCCGAGGGCGAGGTCTGGGAAGGTTCTGCACAAGGGCTTGGAGCCACTCCCCATGGACCAGGGTGGGTCACCTCCCAGGGTCGTCACCCCGTTCACCAGCCAGCAAGCACCACTGAGCTTTGGCATCCAGGGTTTCTTGGCGTGGCTTCGATCCTTTGTCTCAGGACTGAAGTGTCTCCACTCACTGCCCTTGAGCCCAGAGGGATCAGCCCCCCACTCACGCGGGTCTCCTGGTGACCAGCCACTGTCTAGGAGGCCAGCAGGAGTCACCTCGTTAGCATAAGCAGGTGCAGCGCTGGAGGTTCACGAATAACCAGAGGCTCTCGTCCCCACCCCCGAAATTCCCCTGATTTCTGCACCAGTAACTCAGGGCGAAGACCAGACAAATTCTTTATTATGCGGCACTTATGCAAAAATCTAGTAGCACAGAGAATGTTTGTATAGAAAACAAACATCACTCACCACTCCCCACCCCAGAGGTGCCCTGCTGAAGATGAGTCAGGGTTCTTCCCAAGTCTATGAGCAGGGCTGCTCCTCAGCTCCTGGGGCTGGCTCCCAGCAAACCAGCACCCAAGAACTCTCTCCAGTGGAGAAGACCTTGTATACACCCGTTCACCAGACAGCACCGCCGGCCGAGCCCACCTCAGGTCGCTCAGAGCGAGTGCATCAGCTTCAGTCTGGGCACCCTCCTCTCACCAGGGCCTGTCCTCATAGAGTCAATACCCCATGTCATTCAAGAGCACTATGTAGCTAACCGGGCACAAGGGTCCATGCCTGTAACCCCCGAGGCTGAGGCAGGAGGATCACAGGCTCAGACCAACCTCAGCAACTTAGCGAGACCTTGCCTCAAAATAAAAAAATGAAAAATAAAAAGGGATGGGGGTGTGGCTCAGTGGTTAGACACTGCTGGGTTCAATCCCCAGTATTGAAAGAGAGAGAGAGAGAGAGAGAGAGAGAGAGAGAGAGAGAGGGAGGGAGAGAAAAGGATGGAAGGAAGGAAGGAAGGAAGGAAGGAAGGAAGGAAGGAAGGAAGGGTAGGTAGGAAGGAAAGAAGGAAGGAAGGAAGGAAGAAGGAAGGAAGGAAGGAAGGAAGGAAGGAAGGAAGGAAGGAAGGAAGGAAGGAAAGGTAGGAAGGAAAAGAGGCTGTCTACACTTGAAGGCCACTTACAACTTCCTTTTAAAAGTCAATTTATTTTGAATTTCTCTCTGTTTCACTTACGCATAAACCATCGCTACTTTATTTTTAAAATGTTGTGGATTTTTTTGCCTTTATTTTATTTACTTATTATTATGTGGTGCTGAGAATCGAACCCAGTGCCTCACATGTGCTAGGCAAGCGCTCGACACTGAGCTAGAACCCAGCCCAACAATTGTTACTTTAAACCTCCACCTCATTAGTGCTTCATTAAATGCGCTATTTCTTAAATTAATTTAAAAAAAAACTTTAGAAGTCGGGTTGATTCCAGGTTTTCCCTGTTTTGGAAATCACCACGGTGTCTCCATGAACATTGTTAACACTTACCAAATACACACAGAAGATGCGTTGCCATAGAATAAGTCTGTGGATGAAAAGATGCCTGCTTTTAAATCATCACCATATGTTACAGGTAGTCCTTGGAAAATACCTAGCTAGTCACGTAAGGTGACTCGGGAGGCTGAGGCAGGACGATCACAAGTTCAAGACCAGACTCAGTAACTTAGCAAGACCTTGTCTCAAAATAAAAAATAAAAAAATAAATGGGCTGGAGATGTAGCTCTGTGCTAGAGCACGCCTGGGTTCAATCCCTAGTATTGCTGGAAAAAAAATCTAGTATTTCCACCCATGAATGCCTGCCACCAATTCTTGTTTTGAACTTTATTTTATTAGTGCCTTGTAGTCATTCACGATATTGGGTTCACGGTGGCCATGGAATCCAGGCTGCTCTTTCAGTCCCCAGAGCTTCCCCTTTCCTCCCGCCACCCCATGCGTTCCTTCACTGATCTTTCTAAATCAGTGCATCGTGGACGTGCGTGAAGGCGGAATGCACCCTGTGAGTACACAGGAAGGTCTAGCCACCAACCCCTTTCCCCGTCCCTACCCGCTGCCCCACCATCCCCTTTCTCTCCTCCACGGATCTCGGTTCTGTGGGTGGGTCCCCCCCCCCCCCACCTTTTTCCCTCCTCCTCCTCTTCATTTTGGCCTAGCTTCCGCTATGGGAGAAAACAGTGAAGCTTTGACTTCCTGAGTCTGGCTTATTTCACTTAGCATGATGTTCTCCAGGTTCATCCATTTACCAGCAGATGACACACTCTTCTTTATGGCTGAGTAGAACTCCATTGTGTACAGAGACCACATTTCCTTCTTCCATGCCTCTGTTGACAGACATCTGGGTTGGTTGCCTTGACAGACATCTGGGTTGGCTGTTGTGAATTGTGCTGCTCTAAATGATGGTGTGGTTGTGTCACTATAGTGTGTTGATTTTAGTTCTTATAGATAAATACCAGGGTTAGTAGTTGGGTCATATGATTGTTCCATTCCGAGTGTTTTGAGGAATCTCCACACTGCTTTCCAGAGTGGTTGTACTAATTTGCAGTCCCACCTATGATATTGAGTGTACCTTTCCCCACTTCCTCACCAGCATTTATTATTATTTGTGTTATTGATAATTGCTATTCCAAGTGAGATTTAATCTCCATGAAATTTCCCTGAGTGCTAGAAATGTTGAACATTTTTCATTTATTTATTGGTCATTTGTGTTTCTTCTTTTGAGAATTGTTGGTTCTTTTGCCCACTTAGTGATTGGGTTATTTGTTTTTTGGGTGTTGAGTTCCTTATCAATTCTGGATATTGATCCCCTACAGAGCAGGTGGCAAGTTCCTCTCCCCTTCTAAGGGCTCTCTCTTCACGCTCCTGTATCCTTTGCTGCATGGAAGCTTTTTACTCCAACCCTGTAGGGCTAGGGATGTAGCTCAGTTGGTTGAGTGCTTGCCTCACAAGCACAAGGCCCTGGGTTCAAATCCCCAGTACCACAGAAAAAAAAAGCCCCTTGATCCAACACTGTCCTGCTAATTGATTCTTGGTTTTATTTCTTGAGCTTCAGGGGTCTTCAGGAAGGGGGTCCCTATGCCGACTTGCCGGAGGGTCGATCCTGTTTCCTGCCAGCAGTCACAGCGTTCCTGATCTCATTCCTAGGTCCTTGACTCATTGCGCATTGACATTTGTGCAGGGGAGAAGGAGGGCCCTAGTTTCATTCTTCTACATTTGGATTTCCGGTTTTCCTAGCGCCATTTGTGAAAAAGGCTGTCTTTTCTCCAGGGTGTGTTTGTGGTGTCTTTGTCTAGTGTGAGGTGACTATGTGGTTTGTCTCTGCGTTTTCCGTTCCCTTGGTCTTCACGCCCGTTTTTGTGAGTGTTTTTGTTACGGTAGCTCTGTAACGTGGCCTGAGATCAGGTACCGCCATACCTCCAGCATTGCTCTTCCTGTGCAGGATTGCTTTGGCTGCCCCCAAAAGGAGTCTTAATGAAAATCTTTTTTAAAAATTGAATGCATATTCCCACCAACGAGTGCCTGGTCTCAATTCTTCCACTTTCAACTTCTTGTGTCTATTAAATACAAAACCTAGCCTGACACTTTTTCTTTTATGAAGTGAGTTTTATTTGTGCTTCTCTTTTAAAAAAATATGCTGTATGATCTTCAAATCTTTTCCTCTGGTGATTTGTAATGGGTAATATGTGTATATTTGTTTCCACTAATTTGTAACTTTACATGCCTAAGCTTATATATTTTTTAAATTAAATGACTTGAAATAGTTTCTATTGAACCTTCCCTCTGGAAGGTAAGGAAACATTATTTCCTTAAGTTCTATTTCCCCTTCTCTTCCGGTTCCTTAATTGATTTTCCTGAGTCCACGTACTGCAGCCTGATAACTTTGGTAACTTATATTATCATACGCACTAAGTGTGTCACTTGGTCTTTTATGTGATACCATGGTAAAATTTTAAGTAACAGTTACACGTACAAACTAACTTCTAGATTTAGAGGTGAAATCATGTTTCATTTAACATCTGCTGTATGTGCTAAGGAAGTTTACAGCAAATGCTATTCAAAAGACATAGCACCCAGTCCAAGGGACCCAGGCTCCGAGGCTTCCTGTGAGCCTGAAGAGATGAATTTGGGGAAATTCAGGAGCCCAGGGGCAGAAGGGAGTGGCCCTGGGGGCCTAGGAGACTTGTGCCCATGTAACCATGGAGACCGGGTTTGTGGTTCTGAGGATGGAGCCTGGGGGCCCTCTACCACTGAATTCTCTTTCCAGCTCCCTCTCCCTTTTCAAAAATTTTGAAACAGGGTCTCCCTGAGTTGCGAAGGCTGGCCTCCAACTTGAGATCTTCCTGCCTCAGTCTCTCAAACTGCTGGGGTCACAGGCTGCACTACAGCAGCCCATGAGCTTATCGTTAATTATAAAAGGCAAGCTTTTTTGTACAAAATATCAAAAGAAATACATTCTCATTATAACAAATGCCAACAAGGTGGAGCTGAATGATATAAGAAGAATCATGCTGCCTGCCTCTCTCTCCAGTGACTTCCCATCTCTCCTCTGAGGTGACTGGCAGCCAGGCCGGTTTTTATTAAACCCATTTTTTTCCTATGTTTATATAAGCACAGATTATGGTTTCATTCTTTATCTTATCTTTTGTTTTAATAATTTCAAACCTAGAGAAAACTGCAAAAGTAGAGCAAAGTGCATCCATATACCTTCACTGCTCTTTCTCTCTTCCCTGAAGCATTTGGAAATCAGGAGAGAGTGAGTCACTGAGGAGCCCCACTCAAGTTGGGCAGGTTTTCTAGGACCAGTGGCGCCCCCCGCCCCCATGACCATAGTGTCCTCACCACACCCAGGAGATTCAGCAGGGACACAGACCACAGTCCAGTCCCTCTGGATGTCTTTCACACATTTCTGTTTGAAGATCCAGTCGCATGTCACATGTCACATGTGAAACTGTCAGCCTTTGACCCGGCTCAGTGTCTGAGCTTCCTTTTCTGTGCTCTGCGACGCTGATGTTTCTGCAGAGTGCAGGTCAGTTTCGAGGTTTCCTGGTGCGTGTGTGTGGCGTTTCCTGGTGGTGGGATGAAGTCACAGCTTTGGCAGGAACACCACGTATGTGCTGTTATCGCCTCAGAGTGCCACCGCATGAGGTAGGCGGCAGCAGTATTTCCTGGTCCCAGGCACGTCCTGCTCCATCCTCGGCTAACGTGATGCTGTCTGGGTTCATCCCGTTGCTCTGGTTTGCATCTTGAAGGTCCCCAAAGGCTTAACCCCAGCCTGCACTGTTGGAGGTGGTGGGAGGTCCCGGGTGCCTGGGGCTGTCCCCTTGAAATGGATCATGGCACCTTGGTCTCCTCCTGCTTTTCCAGCTGGCCAGGAGGTGGGTGCACCTGTTCTGCCACATGCTCACACCTGAGGCGCTGCCTGGACACAGGCCAACGCCCCAACGCCTCAGCCAACCTGCCGGGACTGAGGCTCAAGACCGTGAGCCACACCAGCCCTTGCTTCAGCTCGGGTGTTGGTCGTGGTGACGGAAAGCTAGCCCACCTGTTCTCCAGCGCGCTCACCCTGGGGCGAAGGTAGGCAGCGCTCTCCGTGAAGGCCAGATGGCGCCTCCGCATTAAGAGTTTAGGCTATGTGAGATCTCTGTCACATGTTGTGTTTTGTTCCAACCATTTAAAAATGTAAAAGCCATACTTACCCAGAGAGCGGTAAGCACACCTGTGGCCCCGCGAGCAGCGGCCTGAGGGCTTTAGCACTCGCCGCCATAGCTCTTCCCACTTCCGCCTCTAGCTTCATGGTTGTAAAATGGTGACTTGAAATTTCTGTTATTCCTTCTATATTTATCAGCTGGCATTTCTCTGGGGGGAAAATGCTATCCTGTTTTTCCTTCTTTTAAAAAATGTTTTTGGAATCAGTAGGGAGTTATGAATTCTGTTCCCACTTTTTTAATGACTGCAAAATGTTGGGAGTGTTGATTCATTTATTCATCTGAAATTTACAGAGTGCAGACTGCTGGTCCCTGGGGAGGCAATGTTGAGCATAAATAGAAGCGGCCCTGACCGCGGGGCTTGCGTCTGTGACGGGGAAGCAGGTGTTGACCAAACGGTCACGCGTGGAACTCTCAGACGCACTTTGGTCTGCAGGAAGGAGCATTTAGCAGGGTGGGGACATGAGCCGCTCAGGGCAGAGCCGAAACAGAGGCTTCCCAAGGAGGGGACTGGGCTGAGCCCTGGAAGACGAGCTGAAGCCAGGGGACCCAGGGCAAAGGAGGCAGGATAGCACCTGAGCGTGGTGGAGCTGGCGCTGGGGCAGGACCGGACCACAGCCAGCGTGGGGCTGGGCGGAGAGCAGGCCACTGAACAGCGGTGATGGAAGTGCGCGGGCCAGGGTGTGGGGGTCCTTGTCCATGGAAGAGCTTGGATGGAGCAATACCCAGACCTCGTGCGCCTTTGAGAGAAACACCAAGTGTGCGCCAGGAGACCTGTCAGCAGGCCAGACCTCGGAGGGAGCATCTTCAGTCTCGACTGGGGGCTGTTGCCTGAGTACTGTCGCTTATCAAAATCATCTCCAAGATTAGGGCGGCTCCCCATAAGCACTCCCCTCGGAAAATAGCGTCCTGTCCAGTAACAAGAAAGGTGCAGGGCGGGGGGGCAAGCGTGGGACCCTTCCCGTAAGGCAGCCGCAGGCCCAGTGAGACACAGGAAGCTGCGCGGGTTCTCCCGCTGGGGAGGGGGGGGATCCGGGAGACAGAACCGGAAGGAGCTGTTTCACTGAGTTTGCTTTTTGCTTGGCATCTGAACCCCGTGAAAGGACTCTGGGGATCAGGTGGCGTTGGGGAGGGAAGGCCGTGGTGGCTCTGACGGAGAGCTCCGCCACTTCTAGCATTCAGAGCTATAGATAAGTAACCCCGGGGACACAGACACCTCTGGAAACGGGGAAGGATGTGGCCAAGGCCCAGGAGAGGGACGACCAGAGGCAGGAAGAGATGCAGGGCTTTCCAGGGAGAGGAAGGCAGGCAGGGTGCATGCCGGCCGCAGGCCAGCTTTGCCATCAACACCATCTTCACGTGTCTGTGCTGACTTTGTCTGTGGTGGCTTGGAAGGGAATCAACCAGTCACACTTTTCTTCTGCCTGCAGTTGACATTATTTTTAAAAGCTGGGGCCAGTGATTGGGAGTTGCTTCAGTTAACTTTGCATCTCTGTGACCGAAAGACCCGATGAGAACAAACTCAGAGAAGGAAAAGTTCCTCTGGCTCATGGTTTCAGAGGCTCAGTCCACGGTCGGCCGACTGCGTGTTTCTGGGTCTGAGGTGAGGCGGAGCATCGTGGAGGAAGATGCTCAGGCGTGGCACCAGGGACAGGAGAGCCGCAGTGCAGAGCCAGGGATAGGATGATCCCCGAGGGCAGCCCCAGTGACCCACCTCCTCCAGCCACACCCTACCTGCCTACAGTTACCACCCGTGAGTCCATTCACATCATTAATCTATCAAGTGGATTAATCCACTGAGTTGCGTCAGTTCTCAGGACCCCGTCATTTCACCCTGAACGCTCCTACGTGTCTAAACCACAACAGGGTTGAGACGTCAACATCATCGCACTGCACCCAGGACACTAGCCAACTGGCCAGCCACAGGTGACAATGGACGAGCCAGAGTCAAGGCCAAACAGGGTTCTGTGCATGGCAGGGGTGGATAGTGCAGAGGGTGGCACTGCCCATGCTTTGCCTTCTCCAAATTTCTGAGCCTGAGAAGGGAGTTGGGAGGCGGGGAGGTCCAGTGCTCCCAGGGAGCCCGCGTCCCAGGAGAAGGCAGATAGATCCCTGCCCACCTTTCCCGCAGGATTGCCGGGAACCCCCATGGCTTCCTCTTCTGCCAGCGTCGGGTTGACAGGCAGCTTTAAAACCTTGTGTACTGATGGGGCTGATTCTCTTCTCATCACGGACACCTTCCCCACCCGCCGCTGTGGGCACCCGACTCGTGGGTTCTGATCCCGTGGGCCTGGCGTGAGTCTCGTGTGTGTCAAAAGCGTCCCAAACCTTCACTGCTGAGGACATGTCACACGGCCGAGATGGAGGCGCCCTGGCACTGTGCTGGGTGGGTGGCATGTGTGGCCTGGGTTTTTCTCCACCTTTGACTTGCGATGTTGTTTAGAAATGTGCTTTATTTCTCCCTGATGCTCCCCTTTCCCCAACAAAAAGCTGGAACAAATTGAAACTGGCAGGACCAGGTGAGGAGGCCCCTCCTGAGCCTCTTGATCTGAGCTGCTGGTCCTGAGTCCGTGTCCGCAGCCCCCGGTTCCAGCTTGGGTGGCCCTCCGCGGGCACGGCTCCTCTGCCCACAGAACCACACTGGTCCTCCCGCTTAGGAACCGGAACAATTCCCAGCACCCTGTATTAGTGTGGTTCTCTTGGGCCGTGTCTGGAAACTGTTTCAGGCATTCGCGGGACTAGATGAAGGTTCTCCCAAAGCTGCAGCTTGGTTTCCATCCTGTCAGTTGCCTTGCTGGGCTTTGGAGATTTCAGGGAGGTTTTGAATGTGTCTGCTTACACCTCCCGCTGAAACCTCGACTTCTTTCTCAGAACCTCCAAAAGGAGAAAAGAGCGGCTCGGGAATGCCTGTGTTGAAACAGTATCGCGATGACTCCCGGCAGGGTTTTCACCTCCCTGAGCCCACTGTGTTGGATCAGATACGCTTCAACGGGTACAGACTGATTCCATACGTCTTCTAATTGATCTTAAGCAGTCCTTTTATTTTCTCTTGCACATCGTGATTCATGCTCTGCATTTAGTCCTTCGATGAGTTGCTTTGTCAGTCGGACTGGGTCAAGGTATGCTTTTAATTCTGTAAAGCTCGCTCTGTGCGGTTTGAGCCCAGGTTAACAGGCGCATCAGCTTTATGGATCTTCGAAGCATTCCTGATTGACACTCGCACACTTACGACACTTCTCTGTCTTCAGTAAAACCTTAGGTGTGCTGTCCTGCCGTGGCGGCTGATCAGCCTGCTTCCAGCGGGTTTTGCAGGCCGCTGTCCTGTTCTGAGATCAGCCGCCTCACATTCAGCACACGCCTCCTGTAAGCACAGACTAATGGACACCTGCAAGTCCGCGTTCCCTCTGGCCGTCTGTCCTAGTTTAGCACCGTCTGGACGGGTGACTCTGTGCGATTGCTGGCGTGTGGGGTTCAGTGTGCACGCAGCTCACCGTTCCCCCCTCCCCCCCTCCCTGCCCTCCCTCCTCATGGAAGCAGCCACGGTCACCTCGTCACTTGGTGGCCGCCCAGGACTGCCGTGGACCTGAGGAGGACATTTCTCGCCTGGACACAGAGCAGGGGCCTCGGCGCCTCTCCCCGCACCCCCCTTCTGTGTGGCCCCTATACTGGGTCTTGTTTCCCTGTTTGTCTCAGAACCTACGGAAATCATCAGGGCTTGTCTTATTAGATTAAAATGTGACGCGGGTTGAATCCAAAAGACCTGCAGCCAGGGGTGTTCAGATGTAGGGTTTTTGGGTTTTGGAATATTTGCATTTTATAAGGATGAGCTCTTGGGGATGGGATCCCAGCGTGGACACAAATTCATTCATGGGGGCTGGGGATACAGCTCTGCTGGTAGAGTGCTTGCCTCGCAAGCATAAGGCCCTGGGTTCAAGCCCCAGCAGGGCAAAAAAAAAAAAAAATTCACTTATGTTTCCCATACACCTTATGCACATAGCCAGGCCATGTGCATGGTATTTTAAGTAGTCTGGACACAAAACAAAGTTTCATGGTGTGGAGTTTCCCACGCCGGGCACCGTCACCCCTCGGGAAGAGTCGGATGTGGAGCAGTCCAGGTATGTGGGTCAGGGATGCCCTGCCGGCCACTGACGCTGATCATGCCTGATGCTCTGTGTCTTCCCGTCTCTGTTCTTCCGTGTGGAGCCAGAGTTTTTTCGGCCTGGAGAGCTCACCATAGCATGTCTTTCCTGATGGGTACTGGTAGCTGATTCTCCATCTGTGAGTTTAAAAATATATTTTTAAAAACATTAAAAAATATTCCAGCCTAACTGTTAACATTTTTTTTCATTTAAAATAAACTTTGGTTTTTATTGTAAAATTAACTTCATTGAGGGTAATTTACATACAATGAAATGCACCCGTTTGAGGTGTACAGTTTGATGAGTTTTGACAGACGCTTACATCTTTCTAGCCATTACTGTAGTTAATGGTTGTGTCACCTTGGAAAGTTCCCTGGGTGCCTTTGTTGTGAGCCACCCACCCGTTCTTGGCCCCGAGCATTCGTTGATTTATTCTGTGACTGCAGATGGTTCGGCCTGGTCCAGGATGTCACGAGAATGAAATAAGGAAGCCTGCATGTCTCAGGTCGGACTTCTCTCCCCAGAACTATGTTTCTGAGATCCCACTATACCATTGTGGGTATCTGGTTCATTCCTTTTAATTGGTGAGTAATACTCCGTAAGTGTTTATCCGTTTACTTGTTGATGGAGCTTTGGTCTGTTTCCAGTTTCTATTTCTCCATACAGAATCACACCGTGGACTTTATTTCTTTAATGGAAGAGGAGGACTGAGGTTGCTGACCGACGGAGCAGTGGCATGTTCAGCTTCACAAGAAGCTGCCCAACACTTCTTCAAAGCCCGTGCTCTGTTTCCACTCCCGACAGCATTACATGAGGGCTCCAGTTGTTGGACGTTTTGCCAACACTTGGTTCTGTCTAGCATTTTCACTTTGTCCGCCCCGCTGGCTGTGCAGGAGGAACCCACGGCTGTGTGAAGTGTCCACTCTGATGACCACAGGTGATGCTGAGCAGCGTGGGCCCTCGCATCCTCTGGGGGTTGTTCTGATCCCCCTGCCATGGGAAACACTGAGGTGCTTATTTTCATGATGTGGGCTTTTCAGATGCCTTGACCTGCTCTTGCCACAAGTCCTTTTTCAGACGTACTGTGAATATTTCCCCAGGGCCTGTCTCTTCATCTTTTCTAAGATGATTTTTAAGGAGCACAAGATTTAAAATCTGATGATGTCAAAATATCACATTTTTCCTTATGATTTGTGTTTTTTGCATCCTACTTAAGAAAATTTTGCTTCGTCAAGTTGCGCAATTTTTTCCCTGTATTTTTTTTTAAAAAAAACTCTGTGACTTTGACGTCTACCACCAGGCGCGTGATCCCTTTGGACTTCATTTCATGCACACGGTATTAAAGTTCATCTGTCGCCACGTGGGAATCCAGTCATTCCGGTACAGTCTGATGAAGGACCACTGGCTCCCTCACTGGATCAGTTCGGCACCTCCAAAAAGCCAGTTGATCGTACACAGGTGAAGGTCTGTTCCTTTGAGCTATGAACCTCTTCGTTGCCAAGACCACACTCTCTTGATTAGCTTTGCAGGTCTTGAGAGCAGATAGTTCTTTCCAATATTCTTAAAAAAAAATTGTTTTGGCTATTCTCTGTCCTTTGTGTTTATATGTAAAGTTTTAAACCACTTGTCAAATTTTGCAAAAATCCCTGCTGGGGTTTTGACAGGGATTGTGTTGAACCTGTAGATCAACCTGAGGAGAACGGACGTTTTGAGAACCTCAGGGTCCTGCCCGTTGGCACACTGGCTCTGGCCACGCCAGCCTCCTTTGCTCTCTCCTGGCAGAGATTTGTAGCATGGAGCCCCTGGGCTCTCGCTGGCTTCCCCAAGCCCGTCCCCGACCTTCCTGCTCTTGGTGCTATGGTGACTGGTACTGGTCATCAGCTCTTCATTTTTCCTGCTGCCCATTGTCGCTGTTGACCTCAGACTCTGTGACGTTGCTGGAGTTCCGTGTTCCTCTGAATCTTTCTGCAAATTCTTTTAAGATTTTCCGTGTTCATGCCAGTAAGAGCGGTGCAGCTCCTCTCCAGTGTGAATGTTTCTCTTACCACCCGCTCGCTTTGCTGGCCGAGCCTCCAGCCCGTGTTAAACAGAAGCCTTCTCCTGACGTCGGGAAAGCACCGGGTCTTTGGCTACTTAGTGCGATGACAGCCTGGCCAAGGGGAGGCAGCTCCCTTCCTGGCGTCAGTGTGAACGGGCGTTGCATTTCCTCCGATCCTCTTTACGCCTGCGTAAGGGTGATCACGGTTTCTCTTCCAAGAACAGGATGAATTGCGTGGATCCATCTTTTAGAATCTAAATTCAGACCGGCCGTGTGTGACTTGGAAGTGCTCTGCCTTGTCGACCGGTCCCCCCTTTGCATGCATCACTGAGCTCAGTTTGCTAACGTTTTGTCGGGGATTTTTGCATTTCTGTTCACTTTTTTTTTTTTTTTTTGTACCATTTTTATCTGATTTTGGTAACAGGGTGATGCTGGCCTCGTAGGAAGAGTTGAGATGTGTTCCAACTGAAGTTCGTGAAGGAATTTCTTAGGGTTGGTGTTTGCTCTTCATTAACTGTTTGATAGGATCCAGGAGAGAAGCCCTCTGGGCGTAGAGGAATATTTTTATGTTTTGGGGAACAGAAGGTTATTAGCTGTGAATTAAATTTTGTTAAGAGATACAAGGCTATTCATGTTTTCTGTATCTTCTTGGATCTATTTTACTAATTTGTTTCTCAAGGAATTTTTCTACTTTGTCTAAATTATCAATATTCTGGCATAAAATTATTTATAATATTCCTTTATTATCCTCTTTCATAACCTTAGGGTCTGTAGTGATGCCTCTTTCTTTTTTCTTTTTATATTTCTTAATCTTTTTCTTGTGATGCCTCTTTCTTCTCTGATTTTTGCAAATATGTGGCTTTTTATATGTTAAAATCAGTTTAGCCAGAGGCTTACCTATTTTGTGAATCTTTTCATTGCCTTTTTTTCTCTATTGTTTGCCCATTTTCTCTTTGACTAATTTCTGCTCTTCATTTCCTTTCTTCTATTTGTCTTTGATTTGATTTGCTATTCTTCTAGCTTCTTAAGTCGGGATCTTAGAACATTGGTCTTAAACCTTCCATCTTTTTCTAAAATAACTAATTGAGCTACAATTTTGCTTTTAAGCACTGTTTTACCTGATCCCACAATTTTAATTTAGTATGCTTTCATTCAGATCCCTTGTGATCTGATTTACTCTTGGACATGTGAATTATGTAAAACTATTTTTAGTTATAAAATATTGGGAGATTTTCCAGGTGTCTTCTTACTGATGTTTAACTCAATTTCACTGTGGTCAGAGAACGTTTTATGGAAGATTTCAATTATTTAAAATGCATTGAGAACTGTTTTGTGACCCAAGATGTGGTCTGTTTCTTTGTGACCATTCCAAGTATACTTGAGAAGATTGTGTTAATGCAGTGCCCTATAAATTAAATATGGTCAAGTCCTTTTGGAGTGTTTTGCAAGTCTCCTATGTCTTCATGGATTTTATCTGCTACTGAGGGAGATGTGCTAGTCTCCCGTCATGTTAGTGGATTTGCTGTTTTCTTCATGCATTGAACTTCCTGTATTCTGAAACCTTGTTATGGCTACATTTTGGATTTTATATGTTCTAAACAACTTGGTCCTTTACCATGATGAGTGAATGCTGTTCATTTCTAGCGAAGTATCTGATATTAATTTAGCTGTTCCTGATATTTCAATTTTCTGTCACTACAACAGATACCTGAGACAATCAACTAATGAAGAGAAAAAGGTTAATTTTGGCTCACGCTTTGGAGGTCCCAGGGCATGGTTTGTTGGTCCTGTTACTTTGGGCCTGTGGCAAAGCTGTCCATCACTGTGGTACCACATGGCAGACCAAAGCCGCTCACCAAATGGTTAGGAAATGAAAGGGAAAAGGAGGATGGGGCTGGCCTACTGTTTCCTTCAGGGACATGCCCCCAATGACCTAGAGACATCCCGCTAGGCCCCACCTCTGGAAGGTCCCACCACCTCCCAACAGCACCACAGGCTGGGGACCAAGTCTTGGAAGGACACTTAAAATCCAAAGTATAATATCATATTTCTTATGATTGATGTTCTCATGGTTCCACTTTTCCATCCTTGAACTCTTAAGATACTTATGAGAATATTTAAGAATATTTTTTTTGTAGACAGCCTACACTGTCTGTAGACAGTGGGTCTTATTCATCCTGGTGGTCTCTGCCCTAAATTGTAGAATTGAGCTCTTTAAATGCAATGCAACTCAGTGCATTTAGGTTTACGTCTCCCATCTTGCTATTTCTCTTCTATTTTTCCCAGCTGTTCTTCAGTCATTCTTTCTGTTTTATGCCTTTCTCAGTATTATTTTCAGATACTGCATTCCATCCCCTCTCTTGGTTTTGCTGGCTGCCTCTCTTTGTGCTTCAGGGCTTACCACACGCACCCTCAGCACATGACAGTCTCATGTCACATACAGTCCTCCTCGTGGATGAGTAAGCTGCCTTCAAGAGAGAACTCCGTCCTCTGCCCCTTCCTGTTCTTCTTGTCCTATGTTTTGCTTTATTGTAGGTCATTAATCCTGTAAGCATGTTGGTCTGTTCATCTCAGTGGACTAATTTTTTATTTTTATTTTTTTAGTGCTGGGGATTGAACCCAGGCACTCTACCAGCTGAGCTATCTCCCCAGCCCAGTGGACTAATTTTTAAAGAAGGTAAAAATAATTGAAATTTTTTTATACCTGCTAATATATTTATGGTTCTTGGGACTTATGATTCCTGAATTTCTATTATCATTTACTTCAGCCTAATGGCTATAAATCACCCACTTTTTGTTTATTTGAAAAACCTTTATTTCACCTTCAAATTTATAGGATCTGTATATCTATCTATCTATCTATCATCTATCATCTATCTATCTATCATCTATCTATAATATATCTATCATCTATCATCTCTCTATCATCTATCTATCTATCTATCTATCTATCTATCTATCTATCTATCATCTATCTATCTATCATCTATCTAGGAATTTAACCCAGAACCTTGCATCTGTTAGACAAGTGCTCTTCTGCTGAGCAACACCCTTATCCTTTTAAATTTCTGGACAGTTTGAGACAGGGTCTTGCTGAGTTGCCCAGGCTGGCCTTGGACATCTCATCCCCCTGAGCAGCTGGGATTAGGGGCTGGTGTCGTCTTGTTCACCTGAAATGTTTTTACTGCACAGAGAATTCTAGATGGTTCTGGTTTCCATCATCTTCTGACAGACATTATCTCTAAGAAAAAGTTAGTAGTGTTTCTATTCACTCGTCTCCTGAAATTCAATGAGGCTTTTCCTCTGAGACTGAAGGTTTTCTTTGACCCCTAGCTTTTAGTGGTGTGATTACAATGTGTCCTACTGTGGCCTTTCTTACTTTATCTTGGTTGGGGTAAATTGCATCACTTGGATTTATGTCTTGTTAGCTTTTATCAAATTGGGCAAATATTAGCCACTATGTATTCAAAGACATTTTCCCCTTGCCTCACTTCAAACACATCCTCTCTCTTTTTAGAAACTAAGATTGAACCTACATTAGATTGCTGGGTATTATCTCAGGTCACAAAGACATTTTGCTTTGTTTCTGTGGTGCCGGGATCAGACCCGGGGTCTGGAACATGTGAAGCAAGTGCTCTACTCCTGAGCGACATACCCAGCCCGAATCAAGACTTAATTTCTCAGTCACTTTTCTGCCTCTGCTTCAGTCTCTGTTGCTTTATTTCATGTTCACTTACCCTTTTTCAACAGCATCTAAGCTAAAGTTAAGCCCTCAAATAACTTCTTCCTGTTAAATATTTTTTTTCATTCTATGATTTCATTCATTCCTTTCCTAGTTTCTTCTCCTTTCTTTATTATGTATACATTTTCCTTTAGCTAATCAAGCATATCTATGACGGTCATTTATAAGTCCCCACTGGCTAATTCCATTGTGGCTGCCACTTCTGCCTCTGTTTCTATGGACACTGTTAATGTTCATGCTGTTGTGTTTCTGGATTTTTGTTTGCCTTTTGAAGCATTTTGAAGTTTGTTTGTTAGGCATTTAAGTTACTGGAGAATTACCTTGATATTTGTTTCTGAACTTTGTTAGGGAAGTCCTAGGGTAGTGCCTTCACTTAAGAGCTGGTTCATTCTTGCTACTGAGGGGCCTCTACCCTAGCCTCAGGCACTCACTGAGCTTTTCCCACTAGAGATCATTAGGACTGAGTTATTTCTTAGTCTTAGAAATGCTCAGCTTACAGCTCTCCTTATTAAGTGCTCTTTGCTGGGCTGCGTGGAATTTCATCCTTGTGCACACATTATAGTTATTAACCAGGGACCTACAGGACTCCCTGTGACGATTTCCCCTCTGACTCAGGGAGAGGGGAAATCCAGTTCCTCTCCAGTTCTCTGCCCAACGTCCTGCAACCACTTCAGCGTCCATGGGCTCCGCTCTCTGCTTCCTCAACTCAGGAGAGCTCTGTGCACTGCTCTGGATTCTCTGCAGCCATACAGAAGATGTCTCCAGGCCGACAGCCACTGCCGTGGGGCTCTCTTCCTTCTGGTCTGCTTCTCACAAGGATCCAGTCCACTTTGCCTGCTGTCCAGTTACTGAAAACTGATGATTCATATATTCATTTAGATTATGTTTGTTAACAGTTGAAGGGCAAGTCCAACTCAGAAGCAGACTCCTCGACTTTCTTTTTAATGAGTGTTTTCGATGCATCCAGATAAGGATGCATAGTTATTTTCTTTGAGCTCATCAAAGATCATACTAATGATGGTAGCTATACGAACATCTGTCACTTCTGTTGAGACGCGGCTGTTTTCCTGACGGTGAGAGAGATGGCGGCAGGGAGGGAGAAAAGCCGAGGCAGGGAGGGGAGGGAGAGAGGGACTTGGTTATTTCCCCGGGGTTGTCTTTGGATCCAGGAGTGTCCTTGTGAGTACCCCTTGTGTGGCGTCTCTGAACATGTCCTGCTTGGAATTCATAGAAATTCCTGAGTCATAACTTCATGGGTTTGGAATATCGGGCCCGGCCCGCTCTCTCTCCTTCCCAGGTTTTGTGACATTCCGGGCATTCTCGTGCTGGGTCTCGGGGACCTTCCTCTGTTCGCCTCCTTTCTTCTCTTGGCATTCCAGTAGGCTTCTTTCTACTGCCCTACTTAACACTCCACTGATCTTCTCTTCGTCTGTGTCTAATCTGCTTTAAGCACATCTGTTGAGTGCTTTTTCTTTTGTGGGTCTGTTCTAGAATCACTATTTTATTTTGTTTTAAAAAATAAATTCTAGTTATTCCCTGGTGCGTTTCTCTATTTGTCATCCCTTTGGCAGAACGGTTTTCCCAGTCAGCGTTGGTCGTGGGTGATTGCACTATCTGGGTGGCCGTGTTCTCATCTGCTCCTCTCGCTCTTCCTGTCCTCTTCACGTGGCCCCTTCTAGCACACCTGGCAATTTTTGATCAGAAGCCAGATCTGAAACCTCGTGGCCGTCCTGCCTGTTGTTCTCCCCGGTAGAGATCCGATTCCCAACTCGGTGGGTAGGGGTCACTCGTTGCTGACCAGTCCTGAGGTTAGGAGGCTGGACCTGGCTCTCGGGTCCTTGCTCGGCCCTGGGGGCCCATCCTGTGGGCTCCTGAGTGCAGGTAAGGGGAGCAGAGGGACCTGGCTCCTCCCACACCCGCGACTCGGTCTGTCTGCTGGCCTCGCTCTTGGCCCTGTTGGCTCTGCTCAGTTTCTTTCTTTGCCGTTCACCTTGTGCAGCGGCAGAACAGGCCCAAGCCGCGGGGGGGGGGGGGGGGGGGGGGGGGGGGGGGGGGGGGGGGGAGCGACTTCCTTCCCTTGGATTTCAGCAGCTGGGGCCGCTGCCCAGCTCCGAGGAAATGTGATTACTTTCTTCCCCCACCCTCGATGCTCCAGAATCTCCGAGACATTACTTTCTTCTTGGCCTTCTCACGCAATGCCACTTAGAAATTAGCTGGATTAATTAGTGTACAAGGCCCCGCCAAGGCCTCTCCCTCCTCCGGCTCTTGGCCACACTCCTGAGTTCTTAACTCCCAGTATTATTATTATTACTTTTTGCTAATATGTTTTTGGATTTGTTTTTTTTTTCTTGAGAGGAAGTAAAAACACCATTTATTTTCTGACCCATTTCATTTTAGGGGACTATTTTCCACCAACTTATCCTCCTCACTGAATATGTAAACCCTGGATGCGGCCGTTTCACCCTGTTTGTTAGTTCACTTTTCTTCTGGGTTCTAGTGTTGCATACAGTCCTCAAGCCAATCTTGAGATTTTTTTTTTTTTTTCTTTTGTTTTTTGTCTGAATATTTTGTCCTAGAAATGAAAAGAATTACTGGCACATGTGTCAGTATTATCTTTTTATTAATAATCCTATAACAGAGGAAACCCTTGGTTTTTTTTTAAGATAGTGATGGTTTTATTCTTTTATTACATTGAAATAAAATTAGTGAAGAACTCTTTCCTCATTTAAAAAATAAAGCCAATATGAAAAAGGATTTTACTGTAGAACGGAATTGTAGGACATCCATATCTGTACACCCCAGAAGCAGAGGCCCCTGGGATCCTGGTCCTGCAGCACTGGCTGATTCACAGACGGCATCGTAGTTGTATTCTGGGCAAATACATAACGTACACATGGGCAAGAGCAGGTTCTCTTTTCAAAAACAGCGTCATGTATGTTATTTTGCAATTAGCTTTTCCATTTCAGAGTGTGTTTCTGATATCTTTTCAGGTTAGTAGATTTGCCTAGTTATCTATGGCTTGAAAAACAAATCACACAAAATCTAAGTGGCTTAATAAGCAATTTCTCTCTACCTCATCCAGCTCCGAGAGTCAGGAATTCTGTAGGGCATTGCAGGGTGGCTTGTCTCTCCCTGCAGCATTGAGGCTTCAGGTCAAAGGTTCTCCTGGCAGGCCAGCTGGGGCTAGGTAGTTGGGGTAGGCCAGACACACCCCGTTTCTGTGTTCTGTCTGTCTCTTAAGTATATTTTTAGTTGTGGATGAACCTTTATTTATTTATTTTTATGTGGTACTGAGGATGGAACCCAGTGCTTCTCACACATGCCAGGCAAGCGCTGTACCACTGAGCCACAGCCCCGCCCTGTCTCTTTCTCTTTCCCTTGACCTCTCTCTCTTTCCTTCCCTCCCTCTGCCACTCCTCTCCAGATGGCCTCTCGCAAAGCTAGCTTGGGCTGTCTTTCAGCACAGTGGCCTGGGAGGGGTGGGGGGTGAGTGGACATTTTCCTGGAGCTGGAAGAAGCTTACTCAGTGAATGGGAAGTAAAAGTTCATGGTTGCCTGGAGCTAGCATAAATTATCTCCATCCATTGAAGAAGTCATGGTCTTGTCCAGATTAAAGGGTAAGGAGATGCAGATCTCAATGCTCCGTAGGGAAATGTCAAAGAATTTATGGCTATCTTTAATTTACCACTGTCAAAAACTTTGCCTGCATCAATAATTATTTGCATCCTTCTAACATGAAAATACCCAGAAACGTCCCCAGGCCTCGAGAAGTCTTGGTTCATCCCAGCACCAGTTTCAGGCTGAAGGTCCTGGATCTCATCATCCAAAGCTGCTGAGGTAGGGGTGAGTCTCCCGGGGAAGTTCTCAGTGTGAAGATCTGTTAGCTGAAGAAACAAGTTCTCTCTTCCCTTTTCTTCCCTGAACACTCAGCGTACGCTGGCCAGGCGGAAATAGAACATCCGCAATCCATCCCCAGTTCAAAAAGTGGGGGAAGACGGAGGTGTGTCCTGTAGCAGTCCCTGGTTCGTGACCATTCTGAAGTCACCTGGGACGGTGTCTTGCTGCTTAGGGACAAATCTCCTGCCTTTTGGTGCCACCATGGGCCCCCAGGGAGTCCATCTCCTTTTCCCATAAGAAACGACCCTCACTTGTGGCCTGCTTTTCCTTAGGGAGGGTCAGGGCTCAAGGTCAGCCCCTCTCCCTGGCAGGCCACGCTGGCGTGCTTTCCTACTGTGATTCAAAGTATAAGCCCTTCACTGGCCAAAAGCCACACGTGCACATACATCTCTGTGAGGACAGGACCGTCTCTACCTCTGCTCCCCTGTGAGGCTGCTGGGGAGGATGCAGGTTTTAAGATTCTTAGAAGCTCTTCTAGCCGTGCCCTTAAACATGCCTGAAGCCTTAGCCACTCTCCCTGCCTCGCCCCCACCTAGTCTTTGTCCAGAGGCCAGACTTTACTGCCCTGGGCTTGGCAGTTTCTGCTGGGAGAGATGACCATGAGGAATGGCTGCCCTTTCCAGCCAGCAGCTGCTGGCTCCCTTTTGTTTTCTCTTGGTTCTGCTACGAAAGGATGGAAGAGCTTCTTCCTCAGTTAATCTCTCTCTGCTTATCTTTTATCACAGGCATCTAGAAAAATTCAGTTAGCATTTTCTGTTTTCTACTTCGAAACGGCCCTCACTAGACCCAGGAGTTCATTAGATACCCTTTCCATTTACCTCGTTAACTCAGTCAGCAGTTCTGCTAGTTGTCCTTCCAGAACATGGCTCAGGTGCTGTTTCCGGCTTCCATGAAGTTTCTCCTCGTCCTCTGAGTCGCCAAGAGTCTTCGGAGGCCCTCGGAAGTCACCCGTAGCTTTCGGTCATCACCCGGTTTCAAAGTCAATGCTTTAAGTTTGCATCACAGCAGTTTCGTTGTGATTATCTGTCGTGTAACTGCTCCTGAACCTCTAGCCATGCACCAAGGAATGTGTTGTGAAGAACCCAGTGCAGCCTACGTCCTGCACTGGAAGGAGTGCATCGAACTTGTCACCCTCCAGCATATACTGCTCAAGTGGCCTTTTAGATTTCTATTTCTACGCAGAGCACAGTGGACCTCTTCAACACCTTTGTCCACCGCCTGTCCTGAGCACTTGCAGTTGATGTACTGATTGAGGGAAAGGAAAAGAAGATTGGGAAGGAGAGCGGG
This sequence comes from Sciurus vulgaris, assembly GCF_902686455.1. Classification (NCBI taxonomy): domain Eukaryota; kingdom Metazoa; phylum Chordata; class Mammalia; order Rodentia; family Sciuridae; genus Sciurus; species Sciurus vulgaris. The sequence goes on along the minus strand of NC_136479.1, from coordinate 39,728,859 downwards.
AGGTGGGGATGGCTTTGTCTCCTTCAGAGAATGATCTGACCAGTGAGGTAGCCGTTGTCCGTGTCTGACTGTGTAACGCCGGGTCCCAAAGCTGGAGGCAGGTGGGGGACTAAGTTACAAAGTCTGCTCCGAGCTGTTTCCTGGAAGGCTGAGTTATTTTAGGTTGGAGGGAGTACTTATGCTAAATCCAGCTACCAAGGCGTGATAAAGGGAACTCCCTCTATTCTTTCTGCTCTATGTTGATGTTTTGCTTCCATTCTGTAATTAGTAAAATATTTTATTTGGCATTTTCACTGGAAGGATATGTTTCATATGAGTTGGAGCGAGGGTGTCAGGGCCTGTGAACCCGCAGCTCCGTCAGCCTGGAAACCTCGGACGGTCACAGTTGGTGAGGACAGAGAAACTGCATCTGGCTTGCTCATCAAAGGCTGCCACTCTGCCTCTCTGGTTCCTGAGGTCCTTGAGCTTAGTATTCTGGGGCAAAAAATCCTTGATTTTTTCCTCCCAAGGTAACGCCTTTGATGTGTGTGAGCTGCCAACTGAGCGGGGCCACAGGCAACCTTTGCTGAAAGCTTACTTCATGCCTGGAACTGAGTGATCTGAGCGAGCTGCCACGGAGTCTTCACAAGAACCTGGTGTGGCAGGTACTACAACTGACCCCATTTTGCAGATGAGGACAGTGAGATTTAAAGAGCACAAATCAGGTACTCAGACTCACACTGGCATCAAGCGAGGGCAGAGTGAGAACACAGGCCTGGAGCGTCCCATCCTGGGTATGTGGGTGGCCTCTACATTTTACCAGGAGTCCGGAGTGCATCTCTCCACTCGCCACAGGGCTTTGGCAACCTGGTTGCCGTCCTGAAAAGTAACAAAACAATTTCTTACTGAAGCGACCAGTTGTTGGAAGATGCAGCTGTTATCCAAACCAAGGACTCAGAGAGAAAAATCATGTCGAGATTTCAACTCTGTTCCTCTTCCTGAAACCCTTGATGGAAGCCTCTTCCATGCACATCTCTGAGCTAGGTACATAGAACTCAACCAGTGGCCCAAGGTTAGAACTCGGAAGGAGGGCCTGGACCAGAAAAGATGCGGTAACGAACGCTAAATGCCAGAGAGTGTGACAGGGAGCCAGAAACTGCCCAGGCTACAAGCCGGAAGGCACAGATAGGGAGGGCACCCTGATTAACTTGTGTCACTGGCTGGCAGCGCCAGTGCCCGAACTCCCTTGGCAGTGGAAACAGGCAGTGGAGAGGTGACTGCTGAGCTGCCTGGAGGAGAAGCTTAGAGCATGCAGTCTGCTTTGCATGTATCTTTTCTTTGATTCTGGGAAGTGGAGGCATCTGAGCTGGTGAGCAGTCCGTCTACCACACAGAGGGGGCAAGAAACTGGGGATCCTGGAAAGGAGGGTGGCGGAAGGAAAGACTAGCCTGGTCCAGCACACCCTTGCATGGGTCCCAGGAAGGGGCTGGCAGGTGTCTGAGTCTGTCTGAGACTCAGCTCGGGGTTTCCATTTTTTTCTTGACAACACACACCTTGTTTGCATTGTGCATTCTGGCAGTTCCTGGGCACAGGGAGGGAGCCAGATGGGAACAGGGAGGTAAATGGGGACTTGAGGCTGTTTTCCTCTGAGGCATGGGGCATGGGAGACAAGGGGTCTGTCTGGGAAGAGACTTGAGGGGGGTCAGTGCCAGGGCAGGCCGTGGTCCATGAGACGTCCAGCTCACTCCTGCATCCAAGAGCCTACTCTCCCCCACGAAATTCCTTCTGTGACCTTGGGAGAAGTGGGGGCCTCGCCATGTGTTCTCGGGTCCCAGGGGACTGGAATCAGAGCTTGGCTGGCTGATATGCCTCCCGGGATGGTGCCTCCCCCTGGGGGCTCTGCCTTTCCCTGGACGCAGACTCAGGTGAATCGGTGAATTGTGGCCCTAGGATGTGGGCGCTGGGGATGAAGTAGTTAAGGTCGGAGGTGCTCGGCGAGTTGTCCAACGCAGAGAATCAGCAGTTTGCCAGAGTTAACGTGGGCAGCTTCTTTGGGGAGGAAAGGAAGGAGCACCGTCTGCCAAGCTCCAGCTCGCCCCCCGCGTGTGTCTGTCTGTGTGTGCAGAGTGCGTGTGTGCGCTAGTGTGAGTGCGCGCGCGCCGAGGCGTTCCTCAGGTTGCGCTGCCTGGAAACCGAAGGAGCCATTGGAGAGGCGAGGGGCTGGGGTGGGGGCTCCCCGATCCTCGGAGCAGCCGGGAGGCGGGCGCGGAGCGGGCCCAGAAACCCAGCTCCTGCAAGAGCGGGGCGGGGGTTGCGGTGCGGGCAGCCGCGAGGCCCCGTGGGCCCGCCGGGGAGGAGCCCGGGAGGAGGCCGGGGCTGCATGGAGTTTCTAGGGCGCGCAACTCCGGCGGGGCCTCGGCCACTGGGCTCCGGGGCGCAGCGAGGCAGCCGCGCACATGGGCTGAGCCCGCGCGGCCAGCGGGAGCGGGAGGGGTAGAGGAGTGCGGGTGCAGGGGGTGCGGGGCACACGTCCCCAGACGGGAGCAGAGGACAAGGACAGGAGGAGCGCGCCCGGATCGTGCTCCCAGCCGACGAGGGGCTCGCGCCGGCCCGGCGCGCGCGTGGGGAGCGGCCCGGGGGCGCGGTGGGAGCCGGCGGCAGCAAGGATGCCGGCGCGGGCACGCGGCCGCCGGCTGGGGGTGTGAGCCAGAGGCGGGCGCAGCGCTCGGCGCCTCGGTTCCGCGCCGCCCCCTGCCTGCGGGCCTCGGAGGAAGCCCCGCGCCGCGCGGAGGCGCCTCGGCAGCCGGGCTGCGGGGCCCCGGCCCAGCGAGAGGTGAGTGCCGCCGCTCGCCGCTCCCCTGTCTGTCCCCTCCGCCCGCGCCCCTCTCCACCGAGCCCCCCGGGGCTGTGGCGGGCCCCTGTCCCGGAGTGGGCGGGCGGGCTGCTGGCAGCGCCTCCCGTACCTGTTGGCACCGACACCCAGCACCCGCCGGGCGGGCTGGGGCCGCCGCAGCCACCTTGCCCTCCCTGGCGCTGGCCCCTGGCTGCCGCCCGGGGGCGTGAGGCTGGGGCAGGGCTGCGGCTCACTCGGGTGTCCCGGCACCGTGCGGGCTGGAGGCTGGGCGCAGCTCGCCGAGCCCCGGGTGCCGGCGACCACCCGGCTGCGCGCCCCCGACCGTGGCGCCGGGCGGTGGGAAGGCAGGGCAGGGGGCCGGAGCCGCAGCACAGCCCAGGTGGGAGCTCCGGCGACAAGCAGGTCTCCGGGAAGCCGGAGTCATGGCGATGGGGGAGGCGGGACGCAGGTTGCCCTCCACTCCAGCCCCTGCGCGGCTGCTGGCCCTCCTGGCCGCACGCTCTTCGCGCCACCTGCCCTGGGTCCGCGGGCCCTGGGACGCGGGGGTCACCCAGAGGCTTCGGAGGCCCTTCCGGGACCTGGCCGCCGGCTCCCGCAGCCTGACAAGTCGAGCGCCCGGGCAGGGTCGGCCGCCGGCTCTCCGGGGCGGACTGGGTTTCCGCGGGTGCCCGGGCTCCCCGGACCAGCGCGACGGGGAGTGAACTTCCTCAGACTTGGCCTGAGGGCGCCCAGGCAGCAGCAGGTAGTTTGGGCCGGCCTCGGGCCGGGCTGGGGAGGGTGCCTCACGCCGAGCGGCAGGTGGTGCGCAGGGTGGACGGAGGGCAGGGCTGGCCTTCCCGGCGGCCGCACGTGCGCCCTCGCCCCCGCCCCGGGCATCGTCTCCCTTTGCTTGTTCGCGTGGACTGGGAGCGTGTGAGGAAAGCACCTCGCTTCCATTTGTGTCCCAGCCCTCAGCTCCCAGGGGAAGCGGTGCCTGCAGTTCCTTGGGTGCCAAGACTGGGGCGCCATCCCCAGGCCCTGAGCCTGGTTTTTTGGGGGGTGGGCGGCAGGGGATGGTAGGGGGAGATAGGTGCGGGCGGGAGCGCACACACACACACACACACACACACACTCACTTTTAGAGAACACAGCTGGGTGCAGGCTGTGTGCGGCGCTGAAGTCTCCTTAGTGGTGGTAATAACTACATTCTACCGTGGCCAGCGCAGCCTCTGCAGTAGAGTTGAGATGACCTTCCCTGGAAAGAATGGGCAGATTTTTGTGGACATGTAAGAACTCGTCTTCTGCTTCTTTAACTGCTCACTTTCAGTTGCAAAGATTAAAAAAATAAAGCCCAAACCCTCTGCCCCCCCCCACCCCCTTCAGGCATCACAGCTTTGGAAGAGGTTGTAAAGCCATTTAGTGTGAAATTGTCCTGAGGCTAGAGCAGGGCATGTTTTTCATAGAAATGCTACTTCAGCTCTCCTGGGCTTGCAGGTGGGTTCCATTTCCCTTATGTAGGGTGGGGTCGATCTTTATCCCAGGTTGGTGGGGAAGGAACATGGGTCTACACCCCAGGCTCCTAGAGGCCATTTTTATTTGCTACCTGTGTGCAGGGGCTGTTGGCTGAAGTCTAGGTGGCAATTCAGTTTTCTCCTGGGCTGGAAGCTTGGTTGCTTTGCCTCGTTAAGGATGCATTCCAGGGATCCAGGAACTGCATAACTGCTAGTTCCTCAGGCACTGGGTGGGAGGCCCCATGGCCACCCTGCGCTGAATGGCCTGCTGGAACCCGGCAGAGGGGCTCTTCTTTCTGAGTTCACTGCCCAGGTGTGGGTTGTTCAAGGCAGGATCTGTGTGAAGAACGGCTGTGTTTACCATGAAGCTGGTTTCTGACGCTGAAGTTGGTCACTGGGCGTTTCCAAGGGGAGCAATGAGAGCAAGGCTCTTCGGAAATCCAATCCTGAGAATATTTTATTGGAGGAGAGCAAAATCCTCTTAGAATCGTCCACCAAGATGTCACCTTTCCTTGAACTCTGAAAGTAACCGTTATTAGTTTCTGGTCTTTGAGTCAGGGTGGAGGATGAGGGCTTTTTAGAAAGAAAATAATTTGATTCAGCTGGTTTCTTTGAGGAAATGATGGTGAGAGTAGATGGAGACACAGGACTCCCTTTCCTCTGAGGGCTTTGGGACAAGATGGCACGCGTGGGTGCGAGAGCTCCTCTTTGATGAGGTCAACATTTATCTCCCAAGCGAGAGGTGTCTGATCCGTGCTTAAGTATTGAGCAGGGTCGGGTTTCCAGGCAGAAATTGATAAATTGAGTTTGCATGGCCAGTAGGCTTGGGAGGAACCGTGTGTCTCTGGGTCACCAGCACTGGACGGTGTTGTGGCTGGCCCTTGAATCTGTGGCCATGTGTGCAGTGATGGCCCCTCCAGCCCACTCCAGGGCTGTCAGTCTGTGCAGAGCTGGCTGGGTGGCAGGAGGCAGCACGAGGTCTAACTGAGAAGATTCCGGCCCCATGACAGCCCTTTGAAGACCCTCGTAATTCAGATTCCGAGACGTTGATTTTGTTTCAGACACTTCTGCACATTGGAGCCCAGGTGTTCCTCATCTTTGGAAACTGAAGCTAGGGAAGTTCACGAGTCATGTATGTCCTGCTCCATCTGTAGCTGCAGCAGGGTCAGGGTGTGAGTCCCAGGGGCTGGGGTTTCTGATTCCACCAGGGTGCTCTGCACACCGCTGGTTTCTGATTTGCCAAGGGGCGTGGTACTTGGCCACATGCCTTGTGAGAATCAGGCACACCAGGTGCCCTTTCTGTGTTTATTGAGTGGATCTAGGTGTGCGGCACACTCTTCCTTCCTGAGCAGGAAACACTGGTGTAGAGGGAGCTGTGACTTGTGCCTGGAGTTCCAGGAAGAGGCAGAACTTCTCACCAACCCCCGCCCCGGGCCCGGCTGGAGCCACCTGTGGGCCCGAGCCAGGCTGGGGTGATTATACCTTCTTTATCATCATCACTCTGCAGATTCCTTGTCTGTGCCCATTGGCATTAGTGGGGTGGCGTCTTTGCCCTTCACGTGAGGCTTACAGGGAGGTGGCCAGAGAGTGTGCGGCGTCTCATGACAGAACCGTGAGGCAGTGCAGCTGGCAGCAGCCCTGAGCTCGGTGAAGCTTCAAGTCCCACTCTGAAGCGATGAAGCCGTCCTTCAGGACTGGCCGAGCATCGACTGGAGGGTCGTTCTGAGCGGGTGAGAGGAGAATGGAGACAGTCGTTGCCTCTCACCGGGGTTTTCAAGGTGAACGATGCCCTTAATCGCTCAACACCTAACAGACTTTTCCAGTTCTGGTTAATGGTAGGGTGGAGAGCAGAGCAGTGGCCTTCATCAGGAATTCAGAGGTCGGTGGGGAGGAGGCTGCGTTAGGGGTGCGCGTCTATGAGTGGCGGAGGGGAGGTGGCCTCGGAGCCGGGTCTAAAGGGGGATGGCGGCGAGCTCGGGCTTGGATGGCACTCCAGGTCAGAGGAACGGCTGGGGGAGTTGAGGAGGCAGCTGTAGGTCGGGGTTCTGGAACTTGAAGGCTGAGGCCACAGAGTGGGGGCAGAGGCTGGAAGGAAGGTGGGAGTCTTTGGCGAGGACCAGACCTCCGTGTTGCTCCACTGGGGACGAGTGACATGTCAGGCGTGGCTGAAGGCTGTGTGGGAAACGCTCTGGCAGGGAGAAGACCAGAGGTCTGGATGCTGGGGAGGCCGTGGTGCTGGACACCAGGCAGCGGGAGGAAGCTGGGCAGGAGTGTGGAAAGCACAGGCAGGCCCAGCAGACTCCTGAGGGACTGTCCATGGGGGTCCTGGGTTGTAAACAAGAGAAACTAACTCTGGTTAGCAACTGAAGCAGAGAACACTCCCAAGTGCTGACGGGAACTCGGACCCAGGGCTCGTCTGGAGAGCCGGCATGGGGCAGATGGGAATTAGGCGGCCGGGACTGCCTGCGGTGTCCCCAGGGTGACACTGTGAGGTGAATGGTGTTCGGCCTCTTGCACAGTAATGATTATTGGATTATTCTGCTCCATTCGGAATCTTGGTGGTATGGCATGGGGTTCCCAGATCTAGGGGTAGTTTTCCAAAAGGCCATTGGGATGAGTTGCCATTTTCTGGAATGATCCTGCTGAAAGATGGTGACACAGATGTTGGTCTGTCCTCCCCAGAAGGGGAAGCTGGCTGGACGTGATGTGGAGGTGGGGGTGCTCTGTGACCAGGGCTCCCTGGCTCGGGCGATGGGCTGAGAAGCAGAATTGGTCTCCAAGGCTGAGGAACTGGCTTGGTTCCTCACTGGAGGTGCTGGGGGTGGCTCTCCGTGTCCAGCTGGGCGAGGGGCTGGCCTGTTCTAGAGTCTCATGAAGGGGCTGTGCAGCCGCAGACAGGCCTGTTAGAGTGGGTGGTGTGGCGTCGTGCCCACAGGTCTGGACTTTGGCGAGCACTTGCACTTACCCCGCTCGTGTGTCTTGAGCGTCTCTGGCTGTCCTGCTGCGGGAAATGGCGGGTTAGAGAGAGGCGGCTCCTGCATGCGCTAGAGATGTCGGACATAAGAAAAGGGAAATATGGAAATAGAATCACCGGACATAACTGAGCGGCCCGGGCCATTTCAGATTGAGTGGGCAGGAAAGATCTCGCATAGGAACTCTGCTTGTGCTGACCCCAGAATGGCATGAGGAAGATCTGGGACGGAGCCACAGCAGCACGAACAGCCAGAGCGAAGGTCCTGCGGTAGGAACAAGTGGGGACTGTGGGAGCAGGAGGGAGGCGAGGTCAGAGGGCAGGGGCTGCTCTGTGAGGGTCACTCGGGCAGCTGGGTTTTGATGCCGAGTTGGATGCATGCCTCCGGAGGGCTCTGACAGGTTTGCGACGTGATTTAATGTATGTTCTCTGCTGAGCGCCCTGGCAGCTGTTCGTCCTGAACGTACTACCTCAGTACAACCCAGCGAGTGTTTATCCCGTGGAGTGTGGAGCGAAATGTAGTGTTTAAAAGGAACAGATGGAGAGAAATGCTTTGCTGACCTTAATTTAGTGATTTCTCCTGTGCCAATTAAATGTGAGTACAGGCAACGCTGCGTTTGTCGTATGATTTCGGTTTTGTTTTAAAAAGATGGTCCAGAAGAAAAATGGAAAGTGATGGACCACAAACGTGGACCATGCTGGTCCAAAGGCGTGGGCACTGTGCGTGATTTTTTTTTTTTTTTTAATATAAGCACACATTTCTTTTATAATTGGGAGAGTTTGTAGATGCTGACGGTCACACCGCTTGGGTGGGGTCACCAGAGTCCAGCCACTGGGCCCCTTTCATACCATTTTAATTCTGAGGTGTTAATGCCCCAACCCACTGTCCTGGTTGGGACAGAAGAGAAGAGGCTTGCTTTTCTCTGGCTTTGCTAGGCTTGAGAAATGTTTTTAGTTAAGAGAGTAAACATATTCTTTTTTAAAAAGACAACATAGAAATGTTACCTGAAAGCAAAAGCCCCTCCTGCACACGCCTTCCCAGAGCCTCGGAGTTCATTTCGAGTGTACATCTTGTTATGTTTTTTCCTGTTCACTGAAAACACACGTCTAGATGTTGCTCACGTTGGAAGGCGGCTGCCCAGGTTGCCCTGCCTCCTGGTTACCCTTCGAATGCCTTCGTAGACCTTGAAACCCAACTGACCTTTCCTCCCCCTTGAAACAAGTTACTGGAAAACGTAAACACATAACTAAGAGAAATGGAATATTGCCTCTTTAATATTCAAAGTGTTTACTGAAAGCATAATTTATACTTTTAAAGAACAGAGCAATTAAATATTCATTAAAAACTCATCTCTGAACATTTAGACATTATTGCTCTAGTACTGGATTCCAAAAGTTCGGATCATGATCACAAATCTCTTGCATTTTTTTTTTTTTTCATTAACCAAAGTTAGAAGTGTAAATTAGGCAGCTAAGCTAATTATTTTGGTGACATTTATTATAAAAGAATATAATATAAGCAGGAAAAGTACTGCCTGTATAACAGAATATAATATAAGCAGGAAAATTACTGCCTGAGCGTTGCTTAGAGGCGCTGGTGTGCTTTAGAAGGAGTCACATGTGCGTGAAGCAAAGTCAACCTCATCGCCTGGTTTGGATGGGTTGGGGGCTCAGGCGACTGAGGCATCAGTGCAACCCCACCTGCGGGAGCCCACCCTGCAATTCAGCAGAGGGGCTGCCCTCCCTCTTAGCAAGGCAAGCCCTCCCTGGTGGAGTGAGGCCTGGGCCTGCTTGGAGGGGTGCTGCTCTTCAGGGCCAGTGCGGACAGGGGCCCTGGTGGTCGACCTTACAGGGGGAAGGTGGCGTGGCGGGCGTTCTGTGGACGGCGTCCCCCGCCTGGCTCTGCGTCAGGAGAAAATGAATTTGTTTTATAAACTCGAGAATTGGGAGGGTGCTCTGAGCGAGGGGGAGCCGGCGGTGCGGAGCGGTTCATTCACTCTGGGAGAGGACTCCGTCTGCGTGCTGATAACGGCCTGATTGCTGTGTAAACATCTTTGCAGCCTGCTAAGGAAATCTCCAACATCTGTAGCTCACGGATGTGGCGGCACAGCCTCCAGCTCCGGCTGCTGGCTGAGAACCAGTTGCTCTGATTTTAAACCTGGTCCGTGGGCCATGATTCATTCACACACACGCACACGCACACACGCCTTCCATATCCAGCGGGAGCGGGTCCCGGGGCTCTCTGGTTCCCTGCCACTTGCGCGGGTCACAGGTCAGTGCTGGGCGGAGCCCCGACGGGGAGCTCTGTGCCTGGCTGGTGCAGGTCTTCCCTCCCCTGCGCCTCTCAAGACAGCAGCCTGTCTGCAAGAGAGACCAGGACTCGAGCTGCCCGAGGGCCTCAGCAGGTAGGAGCCACTCAGGTCTGGGCAGACTTGGGGAGCAGGGCTGCAGAGCCTCCCGGGCACTGCACTTGGAAGCCTGATCTGCGGCTGCTGGTGGTGGCAGGTCTGCCCTCTCTGAGGTCAGGGATCCTCTCTCCCAGCCCTCAAGTTAGTCGTGTGGACATGGCCCGGCTGCCCAGCTCTGGAGGCCTCCAGGATGGCCGGCTTCTGACTGGCTCCCCCATCCCCCAGTAAACAATGCTGTTCTCAAGTTCTCAGCACCCAGAGGGAACCTGCTCTCTGGCTGGGCCCTGGGAGGATAGTAGGCAGCAGGGAAAAGTCCCAGTGCTGCGATGGGTCCTCACTCAGGGGCCTCACTGTTGGCCCGAGTCACGGGTTCGGGGCAGGCTGACTCCTAGTCCTGCACCTAGAAGGGCCTGAGGCCCGGGAGCACTGGACACTGACCTGCCTGACTCCAGTGGCCCTGGCCTCTGGCCTGGAGGGTGTGTGCTTGGAGATCTCTACATGGGCGTTGCTGAAGAGCCAGTTCCCACCTCTGATTTGAGACACTGAGGTTGCAGAGAGATGGGTGCTGGAGGCTCAAGCCAGTGCCGAGGTGGCGGTTGACATCCCCAGGAGTGGTCATGTTTGGAGGCCAGCAGGGGGGATCTCAGGGAGCCAAATGCAAGAGGCAGGTGCTGGTTGGCACAGAGACCCCAGTGGGAATGGGAACCCAGAGTGGAGGCGTCCGCCATGAGGTCTTGGGGCAGGACCGATAGGGTGGGCATCGGCGATGCCTCAAATGCAGGCGGACAGACTCCCCAGCCCTGGGCTTGGGTGCAGGAATCTGAAGTGGAGACCTTAGTTCAGTGGTCCCAAGCTTGGCTGCGTGGTCGTCTCCCAGGGCCCTGAAGAATTTCCAGTGGCCCAGTTTCAGCCCAGACCTTAGACGTGGGCGTCTGTCAGGGTGGGTGGGACTCAGCAGGGCCCTGGGAGAGTGGTTTTGGAGGGGATGTGCCACCGATCCCTGGGATCTCCTGACACAGCTCACTCCCATCTTACCAGGTGCTGTGCGTTCCTGACCTGGTCCAGGAAGGGCCCCCTCCACAGACCACTGGTGGCTTCTGGGTTCATTCAGGGCAGGGTTAGAGACCAAGTGCAGGAACCCTGCCTTTCCTGCCCCTGGGATCCAGGGACTCTGCCAAGGTCCGGCGCAGTCTCCTGGTCCTCTCTAGAGTCACTCGGACTGTCAGGATGAAACTTACTTATCCTCAGGACCCAGCACAGTCTTCTGTCCCTGGTTGTGACTTAGGGTCAGATCTGAGGTCTGGAGAGCTGGAAGCACCTTAGGAATTATCTAGAATGAACCTTGCAGCTTTGTGATGCATGTAACTGAAGCCCAGAGTGGTTTGTCCGAAGTCCAGCTCATTAGGACAGGGTTGCTGTGGCTGGGGGCCAGTAGGACAGATGTGGCCGGAAGAAGCTGGGGCCAAGGCCCAGGGTACAGAGGGGCTGTGATGGACGTGCAGAAGGACTGCCGCATGGTCACGGGAAGGGCACCTGTGAGCGTGGTGCCCCCAGCTTGGGTTAGCCACGCGGGAGGAGTCCTTGCTCCTGGCTTGGAGTGGACACCTCGACAGACGTCCCAGGCCCGTTTCCCAGTGCTATGCTGCTGCAGGCCACCTTGCTTTGTGTACGATCGTCATGGCTCCTGTTTCCACCCCAAATATTCCCTCCCATCTTCCAAACAAATGAAGAAACTTCGTGACACATTGGTGTTGGGGTGCGGTGGGGCTCTGGACCTGGTGCGAGAACCGTGTGTGACCGATGCTCCTGGCGTTTGCCACCCAGTCACGACGTGCCCAGCCCAGGAAGAGGACCCCTGAGTCCTTTCTCCCCATGCTTAAACTTGAGCCGCTTCCCACGGTCTGTCAGCGTCCACAGGGCTTTTTCTTGCCCCTCTCTCCATGCTTTGTGACTGCCGGGTCGACCTGGGGATGGACCTGGGACGTCCACACACAGGGTGTGTTTCCCCGGGAAGAGCGAGTCCTCGGTAGGCAGCCATGGGGGCGCCTGCAGGCTAGCGTGGAGGTGGAGGAGCGGATGGAGCTGGTGGTCCTGTGAGTGGGCCTCTCTCGGTACCTCTGTGGATCAGGATGTGGATGGGGATGCCCCTGGCCCTGGGGCCTGGAGACCTGAGACTGTGGAGGGCGCCAAGCCCGTGTGGACGGAGCCTTTCCTTTGCACACGCCCACGGTGAAGTGTGGTCTGTAGGTCGGGCACAGGAAGACGAAAAGGTAACTAATGAGAAATCGGGACCGTCAGAATGATTGGGATGCATCTTATGTTCATGTCTGCCGCCCACAAATTTGATGCTTTTTCCGTCTTAACCAAGAACTTACCTCACACCATGGCTGTAACTTGCAGTTTGAGGTGCAGAACTAGCCGATTTCTTTTTCCCTTTTCACGATTTCGTGGATAGAAGATTCGGTCGTATTCTACGTCTCTGAACCCCAAACACACTATTTTTATTATTTGGTTATTATGTTGGGAACCTTCACTTTTTTCACCAAAAGGAAGTGTTTTAAGGCTTCTCTTTGGCATATCTGAATTGCCAGAGTCACTACCCTTGTGTTTTGGGGCCCTTATTAAGCACGATGAATGCTACTTGAACACAAGCACCGTGACACACTGGGACAGTAGATTTGATAACCAGGAGGCTCCTGAGGGCCTGGGTGGGTGGTAGCATATACAGTGTGGATACGCCAGAAGAGGAATGAGGCATGTCCTGGCCAGGATGGAGCGGGGCACCTGTACATGTCATCCTGCCACTCAGAGTTCCGGAACTTCCATTAAATATTTCCAGACAGCCGTTGACTACAGGTACCCGGAATTGCAGAAGGCAAGTCTTGGATGAGGAAGACATGCTCACTTTGCTGGAAGCCACACAGCCCATGTGTAGTGAAGTCTGACTGACGACTCTGGGACTCATGCTCTTAACCTGAGTCCAGGCTGCTCCCGGAGTCCCGGGTAGTCAGGGTGTGGCGCGTCCGCAGAGAACATGTGTAGGATGCTAGCACCCCGTGTTGCCTTCGCAGGCATCTGTGTGTTTTGCATTGCGGGAGCAGGGCCTGTCTCATTGCCTTAGTCTTTGCTGTGGTTCTTGGTGGACATGTTTACTGTGGGCACAAGAGCCACTTAGTAACAGAGAAGAGGCTGCTCAGCGGGTCCCTGGGTCGCATCATCAGATGGTGCAATGCAGGGGGAGCCCTGTGCACCTTGCATGCTTCAGCACCTTCCCGAGCTGGCTGCCCGCTGGACCTTCCTCCTACTGGCCACCAATTGCCCTGTGTTCTCCAGGGTTCCCTGGTTCTATTGTCCACCTCAGACTGGGACCAGCGCTCTGCTCTGCTCTGAGCCCTCGAGTGCCCGCCTGGTTCTTGCAGAATGTTTCCCCGGGAGGGGTTACTGCTGGAAGTTCTGTGCCTGGACAGCAGGGGGCCCCTGGGGGTCTCCTTGCTCCAGTCTGGACTGCCTACACCCGGTGTCGGGCTGGACTGCCTGCATGCGGTTGGCTGAGCTGTGCTGTGGTCACTCTGCCTTTGAGGTTCCCGGCCTCCGCTCCTGCTCCTGCCCGGTGCCCGCTGGGCCTGCTGTGGGGCCCTCCCTTTGCGTCTGCCATGTTTCTTGTTTCCGATGCAGTCTGTTCTTTCGGAGGCTGGCAAGCTATGGAAGGGCAGACGCAGGTCGGGACTGGACCGAGTCCCAGCGTGGCCTTTGGTTCAGTTTCACACCTGCCTGGCGCCCGCCTGGAGGTGACTTGATGTGGTACTTTCCGTGGGCTGTGCTTTCTTTCACTTCAGCCCATCACGGGGTCCGCGTGGGACTTCCCAGCTGTGTGTCCCATCGGCTCTGAGAAAGCTCCGGATTTTGGAGCATTTGGGCATTTTGGGTTAGGGACACTCACCCTGCAGTAGGTATTTTAGGCTTTTGGCTTACGTGCCCCCCCACCCCCCACCCCGCGACCACGCGATGCGCTGTCATGGCGTGAAGACAGATGCAGGTGTGACTGGTTCTCCGTGTGCCCACGTGGTCTTCCCCGTGCCCATCGCATATGAGGCCGGCAGCACGTTAGGTCAGGCCCACCCTAACCTCCTTGCTTTCTCTAGGTTTCCTCTTCTGTGACCCCATCTCCAAGTAGGATCATGTTCTGGCGCCTGGTGAGACCTGGCGCGTGACTGGGCGGGGCACAGATTGACCATACCTTCTCTGCCGCCACCTGCTCCTCAGGTTGGGGCGCCTCGGTTCAGCCTCCCACTCTGCTCAGCTCTTCCTGGTGCCTCTGAGTGCTCTTCTCACCCTCCGAGCTTCGGTCGCCTGCCGTCAGGTCTCAGCAGACGTGAGCCTGCTCCTCGCAGCTCCCGCTTTCCTACACCCACCCCGGCTGCGGGCGCTCTGCTCAGAGAACACAGGATGGATGCTGCCACTCAGCCTCCCGGGAACACGCCGAGATGGGCACTGGGCTCCTTCGTGGATTTGGTTCAGTTGCGTTGGCTGCTGTGTGCTTTTGCCCGTGCCATCGAGTCCCTGCACAGTGACAGGCCTCTGTCTTTGCTGGTGCACCTGAGCCTGGTCATCAAAGGCGGGTTGCGTCTGACCTTCCCCAGGAAGGGTCCTTTGACCCTAGCCTCTCCTGACCCTTGGTTTGCACAGGACTTAGCTTTGCAGGACGGTGATCTTCGTGCTGGGTGTTGGGTACTGCACTTGCACCAGGGAGTGTGAAACTAAGGGACTGAAGAAGGCACTGCCAACCAGGTATGATAGGCCCTCCAGGAGCCCGGCCGACCTGGGTGCAGGTGGTGTCCTCCTGAACGCAGGGAAGGTTGGTGTGTGCCCGCATGTGCTCTCTGCATGGGGTACCGTGCTCTGCCTGGAGACAGGTTCAGAGACGCTTCTTAAAGTCAGAGGACAGGCCTGTGGGGCCTTGCTTGGCCCTCTGGGTGGTGACACCTGGACGTCAGCCTGGGAAGAACTGGCCAGTTCCCGCGGTGACTCTCACAGCAGTTGGCCCTGATGGGTTGTCAGGTGCGGTGGTTTCTTTGCTCCAGTGTAAGGTTCAGGTAACGGCCCAGGTACTGCTCTCACTGGGCACCTGGGCGGTCGGGGGACTGGAGGTGTGTTGGTGGATGGCTTCTTTCAGTGCCTGAGTCCTTTGGAAAAGAAGCAGGAAAGGAGACAAAACGGAGCCAAGGTGCTTCTTCAGGGGCCCCCGGGACATTCTGATCAGATGGATGGGGAGTGATCATTTGCAGTGAGACCAAATTGTTCACTGGGTGCCTCTGAGACAGGGACTCCCCTCGGGAGCTGAGAGGTTTCAGATGGTGAGGTCTCTGGCAGAGGCAGGCGAGGGCGGGGACGTGGTCTCCGTAAGTAGTCTCAGCAGCTGCGTCAGAAGCACAGCTGAGGGGTCAAGCAGTAGGCTGCACATCCCTGGGAGAGAGATGGCACTCGATCTGTCCTCACAGAGAGCGGCTGCTTTCCCAGTGGGTGTGGCACCCAGAGGGTGCGGCATTTAGTGTCTTCGTCCCTTTCTTTGCCAGGCTTGCGTGCCTTCACTTTTTACCCTCCTCACAGAAGTTCTCTGGATCCCCCGTGTTGACCAGGGCTGGCACCTCCAGCCCTGGTACCTGTAGAGCTGGTGGCTCTTGGAGGAGCACGGAGTCCTTATCCCAGAAAGGCTGGAATCCGTCCCTCAGCTCCTCCCCTTCCTGTCCTGACCGCCCAGCGCAGAGCCCCAAGTGGGCTCCGGCCCTGTGGCCGTATCTCTGCCCGAAGGCTGCCACCTGCCACCCTGATGGATGCCTGCTGCTGTCTGTCCCCTCCAGAGCTGCAGAGCTGCAGGGCAAGCCCGGCGCCGCCTGGCTCTGCAAGATGCCCTCAGTCTGCATGTGGAGATACGGGAACAGACCCGTGGCCAGACCGTGGCTGAGACTCGGCCCCTCCGGGACTTCCCGAGAGAGCTCTGCTGCCCTCTGCTCTTGGCTTTCTGACCTCGAAACCTTGCCTTCGGTGCCCGAGCACAGGCTTTGCAGTTAAACTTATTAAAACCAGTAAACAGAAGAAAATGCAGTTTACTCTTAATCCCAGGGACCCAGAGGTCGCCACCGATGGCAGTTTGGGAGTAATGTGTCCCGGAGCCTGGATGTGCGGGTGTCCTGCGTGCCCGTGTGTCGGGAGCGTTGGGACGTGAACGTGCCTGTGACCTGTGGTCAGTGCCCACCAGCAGCTCACCAGGGCCAGGTGTTCTCCCCCACTGTCCTGCTTTAAGGTGCTGCCTGTCTGCGCCCAGGGTGTGCTCTTGGGGTAGAATCACCAGGCCAAGCACTCAGCTCTTTCCATCCCCCTCCATGGACATGCACTACTGGTGTTAGGGTTTGTTTTTGTTTTTAAATTGATCGTCAAAATGGTTTTGTGCTGTTTTATCTTGGGTTTCCAGGATTATAAGTGAGTGCACACGCATTTTTTCCCACAGAGGTATTGGCCGTTGGATTATTCCTTTTGTGAATTTTGTACTGATGTTTTATGTCTGTTTTCCTATTGCTTTTTAACTCTAGTAGAAAGAACAGTAGTCATTATTACCTGTGGCAAATTTTTCCAAGCTTGCTGTTTATTTTGAATTTAGTGATTTTTTTAAAGATATATCTCATCGAACGTTTTATCCTCCACTTTAAAAATCTTTAAATTTCAAAGTCATGCTTAAAAATTCCTCACTTTCAAGATCACATGAATAATTGTCTTTGTTTTCTTTTAAAATCAGAACAGTGAATTCTGCTTATGAGTGTAGTGCGTCACACAAACCTTACACACCAAGTAATATTAAGTGACTTCTGACACTAAGTGGCAGTCCTTGCCCTCCTGGGGAGCCCCGTGAAGCAGGAGTCACGGATTTGCTCCTCTCTGGGAATTCTGCCGTCAGGCTGAAGAGGGTGGCCGAGGGCCCTCTGTTCTGTGTGCAGACTGGTCCCCAGTCCTTGTCCTCAGCAGGCACTGCCCGCAGCCCTGGACTGGCCTGTTGTGTCCTCTCATTCATTTCTGCTGAGGCTCCTGGGGACACAGGACACAAGCCGCGTGCTGGCTGTGCAGGTGAGGACTGGGCTGTCCGTCTGTCCTGGGCCAGGCATCCCATGACACCGGCCAGGGTCCCAGGTACCTCTCGGGATCTGCATCCCATTGCTGGGCTCCCTCCCAGGAGAAGCCCACAGGGGCCAGGATCTGTCCTGCCTGTGGTCATCCTTTATCCTTTCCTCCAATTCTGACTTCCCGGGCTCCTTCGAAGTCTCTCTTTCTCCTTCCTCTTTGTCCTTGGGGCTTGCAGAGGACTATTTCCTCTGCCTCCAGCCTTCGTTCGTAATTTAGCAGCGTTCAGGAAGGAGAGAAGAGAAATGGGTGAGACCAGGTGGCCGGTTTTTAGCCAGAAGTCTGATGTGTACTCTCCTTTGAGCCGCTGATGTTGGACGTGGGGTCTGCCTGATTGTCGTTTTCTCTGGTTTTCCAGCATTACCCACTGACCTGAGGAGCAGCGCTGACTGCGCTCATTTGGGTGGACGTCTTTTGGTTTCTGTTCTGCTCTTCCATGTTCCATTGCCAACCAAGTTTAATTATAGTAACTTTAAAAATTTGTGATGAGGCAAATGTCCCCTTATTCTGTGTTGTATTTTTAACTTACCAATTATTTCCCAGTGGGGAAATATTTCCCCTATTTTATGGTCCCTATTTTTCTGGATGTCCCAGAGTTTTCAAACTGTTGTACTTTTTTAAAAAATGGTGCTGTTGTTCTTTCTTGCCCTTTCTTTCACGTCCTGGGTGAATGTTCTGAACCTGGGTCATTTTTTGAATTTGCAGAATAAAACTCACGGAAACCACAAGCGCAGGCCCTCCTCCAGATCCTGGCAGTGGCTCTCTCGGTGGCTCGGCTGCGCCTTCCTTTCCTGACCCCTCAGCTGCACGGTGGCACCGTGCTGCGTGTTGTGGGGACTCAGCTCTTGGGCACCACCTGGGGTGAAAGTAAAGATCAGCCTGACCTGTGGGAGCAGCTCAATGGAAATAATGTGCTTGCTGTACGTGGGCCGTGGCCCCTAGCAGGACCTATGGGCTCCTGGTGTCTCCAGGAGGTGGGTTTTGCAGGCTGCAGTGGCTCCCCGTGGCAGGTCGCTGTGGGCACCCCAGCTGGAGACCACCCTCGCTTCCTGGCTTCCGGTCCCTACGTCTGTGGGTCTCTCCTGTTTCCATGGGTCCTCCTGATGTTTCTTCAAAATCCCGGCCTTGCTACGGCATCCAGCCCTTCAGGAATCCCTCGCTCCTTTTAAGGAATGTGTATATGCACATGTGTGTGTGTGCGTGTGTGGGAGCACGTGCGCGTGCCTGTGTGCGCGTGTGCGCTCCACGTTTTCAAACCCCGTGGCAACCCTCCTTTCCTCTCCCGGGGGCCCTCCTAACCCTCCGCTCCTGCATTGCTCACCTCTCTGGGTGCCCCACCACAATCCCAGCTTTGTGACTCAGGCCGGAATCATCCAGGGCATTGCCCAGGGTGGCAGCAGAGTGGTGTCCCCGCCATGGCCACCAGGGCCACCTTTGCTGCCTCTGTCCCCCATTCTTTATCTTTGACGTTAGCATGGTACCAGGGCCGTGGCTGGGGGTCCTGGGCAGCACCCCGAGTGCTGGGCAGACGCAGTACCGAGTGCCAAGCTTTCTGGATGATCCCAGTGAGGCTGTGGCACTCAGTGTGCTCACCCCACGACTCCCCTTTTCTTTTTTTTTTTTTTTTTTTGGTACCAGGGATTGTACTCAGGGGCACTCGGCCACTGAGGCACATCCCCAGCCCTGTTTTGTATTTTACTTAGAGACAGGGTCTCACTGAGTTGCTTAGAGCCTCGCCATTGCTGAGGCTGTTTTTGAATTTGTGATCCTCCTGCCTCAGCCTCCCAAGCTGCTGGGATTACAGGCAAGTGCCAGGGCACCTGACTATACCTCTCGTTTTCTGGATGGGGAAACTCAGACGGGAACTCTGTGTACATTCAGGACGTGGCCTGAGGAAGGGAAGAGCCTCCCTGAGCGAGTCTGAGCTGGACACTGGCAAGATGCCCCACTGGTGGCCGCAGGTGGCCTGGAGGGGAGCACGTGGGCGTCCCTGGGAGGCCGGCTGACCAGCTGGAGACGGCAGAGCCCCTGAGGGGCCATGCTGGCAGGTGCGGGAGACATCAGAGCCCCAGGGCTGGACTCCTTGCCCTCCAGTCTACAATCCCCAGGCCCTGGGTGGCCCTGCATCTGGATGCACAGGCAAAGCCTCTCCTGCAAGATCAGTTCATCTCCTGGCGCCAGCCACTGAGGGCGTCTGGGGAGAGAGTGGCGGGAGATGACTAAATCAGGTTGGCTCCTGTGCCTCCTTGGCACGGAGCGGGGAGTGGACGCGCTGCTGGCTGTCTCTCCTGGCCGGCTGGGGCAGCAGACGACGGCTCCCGCTGGGACCTGCAGCCCGGTTGTTGGCTGCTCCGCATGTCCCTCCTGCCGCTCCTGATCCATCCTGTCCCTCGACGCCCCTGGCCAAGGGCTGCTGAAGGTGGCGTCCCTCCTCGGTCACGGAGGCCCGCCCAGCCCCCAGGTCCACCCCAGGTGACCTTCCCCGGGCCTGGCCCTGCTACCCAGAGGTCGTTGTGGAATTCCCTGGACTCGCATGCTGGCCTGCGGTGTGTTAAGTTGCAGACAGACCCATGCGTGTTTGGGAGGGCAGAGGCCCTGCCTCAGTCCAGCTTCAGGATGATGGCAGCCCTAGTCAGGACACGGGCCAGCTTGCTGACCCCTTTGCCTGTCACTCCTGCCCAGCTCAGCGTGATTTGCGCGGGCCCCTTGCTTGCGGCCTCTCCAGGCCCCTGCCTCAGAGGGCAGGTGGAGGGCAGGGCACAGGCCTTCGGAGCTCTGCCCTTGGCGCCTGCCTGCTCGGGCTGGCCCTCCTGGGCCACCACTTACTGACCCTGGCTTTGTGCCAGCCGCTCACTTGCCTGCGCTTGGTTTCCTCCTCTGCAGAGCAAGGATGGTGCTGAGCACACCCAGGCGCACGGGGTTCCTGGCCTTGCCGGGCACTGCCCGGCACAAAGGAGGACTTCTAGACAGCTCACTGTTTCCACGTGGCCGATCTCGGGGCGTTTCCTTTGGGCTTTCCACGCCAGGCAGGCGCAATCCCTGGAAGAAGCCATGGGACTCTGGTAGGCGCCTGCTGCTGGTTTGCTTTCCTGCCCCGCCACCCGGGCACGTTTTGTTCCAGGTTTGCTGAGGAGGGAGCTAGTCCTCCTCTCTGCCATCAGCCCAGCGGCTCTCAGGATGAGCCCTCCACACCATCTCTCTCACGATCGCGCGTACAGGCGTCCGGCGCTCGCTTTCCAGTGCTCCTGACACGCCCAACCCAGTCCCCTCCACGAGCTTGGTCTGGCGGTGTCGGCACCGGGGTGGTTTTCACGTGTGCTCTGAGCGGAAAAGCTCAGCATCCCTTCTAGCGGATGCTGCTGCCTTCCCGGGTCTCAGGAGCGGGGTGGTGAGGGCAGCCCTGAGCCAGCTTGTCCTCCCTCCCACCTTTCACATCTCCCATCGGCCAACAGATGTCTGGAGGTGGCCGCCTCCTTGCAGCCGCTGTCCTCTGGCTGCTGGGTGACTCTGTGCCCTCTCTGTGACATTCCGGCTGCTGTCTGCAGGGCTCCCGGGCCTGGTCTGCGCCAGGAGGTCTGTGCCCAGCCTCCCTCCCTGACACCTGCCCCGGGGCCCAGCCAGGTGGTGCTCTGCTCCTCTGTGACGGTGTGTCCTTCACAGGCCGTCCATCGCTGGGACTCAAGTCCTGGCTGTGTCTTGAGCCCTTCGAGGATGTAGGCTGTGACGGCTGCTGTGACACTGTCCTGGATCCCTGCTGTCGAACGTCCTAAGTGCCTGGCGCCCAGGTGACCTATTGAGGGCGCTCACCCTCTGTGGCTGGTCAGCCGGGGCTTTCCCAGGGCGCACGGTTTCATGGTAGAAGCTGAAGCCTCGGGGACATGTGAGGGCTTCTCCTCAGGGTTGTGATCACACGTACGCTGTCCACTCAGAAGTAGTAGGTGGACTTCTGACCACTTTCTCATTTACGGGCTATTTGATCTTGTAAGTTAGCCGGGTGAAGCTGATCTCCAGGTCGTCCCCTTTCTGCGTGAGTCTCTTAAAGTTCCTTCTGCTGAGATGGTGAATCCAGGTTTTAAAAGATGTTATAAAAAGCAAAAGGCCCAGGACTCCTGTTGGGCTCCTGCTTGGTTTTCCACCTTCTGGACCATGTTTGGTCTGAGCGTGTCCAGGGCTGGGGACTGGGCACTCCTGTCCCCTCCCTGTGTTCCCACACTGAAGCCCTCCCCCCAGGTGGGCAGTGGCTGGAGACAGGCCTTTGGGAGGACTCGAAGTTCAGGGAGGCTCTGAGGACAGGCCCTTTTAGAAGAGGCTAGAAAGCTGGCACTCTCTGTCTGACCTCCGAGGATGCAGAAGGCCAGGGAGAGAGCCCTGTCCGGGACTTGGCCATGTTGGGGTCTCCATCTTGGACTTCCAGCCTCCAGAACTGTGGGAACACTGATTCCCGTGTGCGAGGCCCCATGTCCCTGCTCCCTCGTCCCCGCAGCCTGAGCAGCCAAGGCAGCCAGGGAGACGCGGCCCAGCTGTCTGCAGCACGCTCCTCGGCAGCCTGGCTGCAGCGACTTCCCACTGACCTGGGGGGCCCCTCACCTCCCGCTGGTGTGGAGGAGAGCCTCTTAATTCCAGTGGGAGGGCCCGAGGCTCGTGGCTTGATACAGATGTCCAGCAGCCGGGAACACCTGAAGTACTGGCAGGACACCTCCCATGGGGACCCGAAGGGAGGTGACGTAGAGACGTGCTAAAGTAAATCTTCCGTACTCGACGCGTTAATTAAGAAGATCAAAATAGCCTCGAGGAGGCGTCTCACAGCAGCCCGACTTTGTGTCTAATTACGTTCAGGAGAGCCACTCAAATCGTCTGCCCAGAGCATCCCTGCTGCTGGAGCTGCTGCACTCCTGGCCCTGGCCTGGCGTTCCTTCCAACAGGGGAGCTTGCTGAGTACCTGCAAGATTCTTGGCAATTCCGGAGAGACGGTCACTCTCAAAGTCACCATCAGCCTAGGAGGGGGCTGACGGGGTGGCCTGGTGGTGGGGCCCAAACCCTCAGGTATGGGGTGCAGTGCTACAGGAGGGAAATAAAAAGGCAGGTTAGACAGGCGCCCAGGGGACACCGCTCTTCACACCAGTGAGACCCTGTGGCTCTGGCCCAAGCGCCGCTCCCCAGGCCGGCTGCAGAGCCGGGTGCCAAGCCCGTGGCATGTTCTGCCTGCAGGCTCCCTGGGCCCTGCGCTCCCAGGCCAGGAACGCTGGGCTGCTCCGTAGCTGCTCAGATCCTGTTAATTCCTCGGTAGCTGTGAAGACAAAGTCGGTCCATGGTTCCCAGAGTGGGGAGTCCAAACGAGGAAGCGTAGGATTACAGCAGATCCCCACTCAGCAACTAGGAAGCGTAGGATTACAGCAGATCCCCACTCAGCAACGAGGAAGCGTAGGATTACAGCAGATCCCCACTCAGCAACGAGGAAGCGTAGGATTACAGCAGATCCCCACTCAGCAACGAGGAAGCGTAGGATTACAGCAGATCCCCACTCAGCAACTAGGAAGCGTAGGATTACAGCAGATCCCCACTCAGCAACGAGGAAGCGTAGGATTACAGCAGATCCCCACTCAGCAATGAGGAAGCGTAGGATTACAGCAGATCCCCACTCAGCAACGAGGAAGCGTAGGATTACAGCAGATCCCCACTCAGCAACGAGGAAGCGTAGGATTACAGCAGATCCCCACTCAGCAACGAGGAAGCGTAGGATTACAGCAGATCCCCACTCAGCAACGAGGAAGCGTAGGATTACAGCAGATCCCCACTCAGCAACGAGGAAGCGTAGGATTACAGCAGATCCCCACTCAGCAACGAGGAAGCGTAGGATTACAGCAGATCCACACTCAGCAACGAGGAAGCGTAGGATTATAGCAGATCCACACTCAGCAGCCACCGAGTTTGCATGTTGGTTTATTTTCTCCCAAGAACTCTGTGTGTTTGTGTGTGTGTGTGCGCGCGCGTGCACTCACGTGTGAATATCTGCGGTACAACTAAGTGATTATGTTTTTATCGTTGTGATTATACTCTGGGTGCAGTTTTACGGCTGACTTTACACGAGTAACACAGGACTAGCAAAAGGAAAAGCTGCCTGGTGGATCCAGGGGAAAGCACAGCCCAGCAACCAGGCTCCGCCTGGGGGCTGCAGCCCTCTGACCCCTGGGGCGTGGCACACCTGCTGGCTGCAGCAACTGTGACCCTCTTATTTAGATCTTGGCCCTGCCTGCCAGCTCTGCCCGCCCCACGGTTGTGCCTGGATCTCACTGAATGGCCTCCTCTGCTCCCGGGCTGCAGTCTTGCGCCCACCTTGATTCCGCCCCAGAGGAGAGGCGCGCCCTGGTCGCCTTTCCCTTCTGGGCAGGCTCTCCTGAGGCTCTCAGGGTGACACTTAACCCTTTTCTCTTGGTAGAAATGAAATTTTGGGAATTGGTCTATTGATTCCCAATGCAAAACTGAGAATTCGCGTTTATGATACTGCGATTACGTCAGTGTTGTTCACTGCAGAAACAAATATATCATTAAGCCTGTGAAACTGGTAGGAGAAACGTAAACAGTAAATAAATTGGACCCGAGAGAGAGAGAAGCGGGAGGGGATCTGATCCTAACTGTACAGTCAGCCCTGGGCTTCCAGGGGTTGGTTCCAGGACCCTGTGGACACCCGGTTCTGCAGGGGCTCCAGTCCTTATATAAAATGGCAAAGAATTTGCATAAAACCTAAGTAGTCTTCCCATCGCCTCTAGATTTTTGTGATACCTGATTCAATGTAAGCGCCGTGCAAGTAGTGGCCACACCCTATTGTTTAGGGACAGAGGAAGGAAAAAGTCGGTATTGTTCAGAACAGATCCAGTTGCTTTCATGTATAGTTGGTCACAACCACCGAGGCTAAACCCTTTGCGTGGAGAGAGCTCTGGTGTTTGGCACGGATACTGCCTTCCCCCTCTCCGTGGGTGCACCTGTCTCCCTGGCTCAGGATCTGGAAGGCCGCTCCCTGCCCTGGGCGTGGATGCAGCTGTCTGCCGCCATCTGACCACCTGATTCAGTTCCACCTCAAGAGCTGGATCTCAGGTTCTCTAATTGCTCGGATTCTATTTTTGTGTGTATGTGTGTGTGTGTGTGTGTGTGTGAGTGTGTGGAGCTGGGGACTGAACCCAGGGCCTTGTGCATGTGAGGCAAGCACTCTACCACCTCAGCTGTATCCCCAGCCCTCTGTGTTCTGCTGAAATAATTTATGGAAGGATTCTCTTGGGAAGTTTCTGGACTGCAGACTTCCTAAGCCCCAATTTTGATTGGCTGTGGTTGGGCAGATGGTGACGTCCCCCTGAGGTTTAATGGCTGGTCCCACCATGGTCTTCAGGCACTGACCCTTGTGCAGCCAGGGGTCCTTGTGGTCATCCTCGTCACAGGGTGGTCCGTTCCTTCCTCTGGATGCTGGGGTCACCCGTACTGGGCGTGTTCCCTATTCCTTCCTCCCGTGTCCCTCTCTCCCTCCGGGTCACTCGGAGGGTGGGCCCCTCCACACTAGCCCTCCTCGTTCAGGGACGGCTTTTCTCTTCGGTCTGCAGCTCTGACTTCCCGGCGTTCTTGATCAGACCGTTCTTCCTTTGTCTGGCTTCCGAGCCCTCGATTAGAATTCTTCCAAGGGCTCCTTTTCCAGAATCACACGCCTGCCGCCGGGGTCACCTTTTCTGTCCGCTCTTTGGCGGTCCTGGTTTTCTTCCAGCGTCTGGCAATCCCGCTGGGCCGTTGGCGTTCCTGACATTTCTGAATGTGAGACACCAGTGAAGGGCGGGTTTCGACAGGAGCCTCGGGCTTGACGGAGGATGGACGTGAAGTGGGGAGGTCCGCTGGAGGACAGGGAGGGCGCCCGTGGCCTCTCCCGGGTGTTGCTGGGAGGTCCCGGCCCCGCCCTGTCCCGGCCCAGCCCAGTCTGGCCCCGCCCCATCCTGGCCCCGCCCCATCCCGGCCCCACCCCTGTCCCGGCCCCACCCCACCCCTGTCCCGGCCCCGCCCTGTCTGGCCCCGCCCTGTCTGGCCCATCCCTGTCCCGGCCCCGCCCCTGTCCCGGCCCCGCCCCTGTCCCGGCCCCGCCCAGTCTGGCCCCGCCCAGTCTGGCCCCACCCCTGTCCCGGCCCCGCCCCTGCTCCGGCCCCGCCCCTGTCCTGGCGGGAAGCCCCCCCGGCTGATCCTGGTGAGGCGCCCTAGCGAGGCCATCCCCTCTGGCCCTACCGTCTCTGAGCCCTGCCAGCCGGAGAGCCAGCCAGCGTCCAGGCTTCTGCCCACCAAGGCCTGCCCTTGCCCGTGTCCACCAGGACCAGGGCAGCAGCAGCTCTGCCTCTCCTGTCTTGGACTGATGGTGGCGCCCGGTCCAGGTGTCCTGTGCTCACGTGTTTCCTGAGTGGAGCCATCGGCGTGGTCGGATGTTGGAACGCAGCGCCGGCCTGTCCTTAGTCCCTTTCCATCCTGGCTACCTGATCGCCCTGCGGGGTAGAGGGTGGTGGGTTTCTTCCTGGGGCGCTTCCTCAGTGAGCAGCGCGGCAGGAGGGTCTTCAGGCGACGTCAGAACCTCGGCTTGCGCCGTCCATCCCGCCGCTGGACGCGGTGCGCTCTGCCCGTCGCCTGCTTTAGGTGTCCGCATGGTCCTCCTCGTCTGCTTTGCTCTTTGAATGCAGCGTGGCGGGTGTTTTGGAGTGCACACCTCCGGCTCCACACGGGGTAGATTTACAGATGCGGAGTGATCCGGTCGGAGGGTCAGAACCATGCCTTGGGCTCTTGCTGGGAAATCGCCACATTCCTTTCTTGAGCTGATCTGCAGCTGCCAGGAGGTGCCCTCCGCTGGGTTCTCGCCGCCTGCTGAAGCCACGGCCTCCCAGCTGAAGCAGGCAGCCGAGGCCCCCATGGGTCTGCTTGATCAAGAATTGGAGAAACGCGTTTTGTAATCGTCCTTCGTGTGCCTCTTCATACTTGTGTGTGTTTGTTTATTTATGCTGTTTACATGTGTAGCGTTTATTCTGCACCGGCAGCACTGTCAGCCCTTTCCTTTAGATTCTTCTCTGTTGTGGTTAAACTTTTAATGTCTCTTAACCACGAAGGATGCGTTGTTCTCATAGTCGATCCTAGCTTTTAGATTGTTTGGTGGGATTTTTTCCCCCGTTTTTTGGTCTGCTTCTTTAAACAGTCACTTGCTTTTCTGACAGGCTGCCTCAGGCAGAATTTCCAGGACGTTCTTGCAGCTCAGTGGGATGATGGGCGTCTCGTCTCTTCTCTCATTTTAGTGACTGTACCTCACAGAGAGCCTCAGAGGGAGGAAGGAGGCGTGGGTCTCCTGGGGGTGGAAGAGGAAGAGAGAAGGAAGAACTCTGGCTCTAGCGGTCCCTGCCGTGTAGACCCTGTGGTTCCACAGGTCCCAGGAGCCAGTGTGAAGCGTTCAAGGCCCTGGGGGCTTTGCGCAGGGTGTGGACGGTGGGTCCGTTCCTCACGGGCCTGCTTCCAGTGACTCCTGACGCTCGTGCCTGGTGGGGATCTGCAGTTCATGCCAGTCTGTGTTTAACTCCGGACTCTTGGAACACGGGCAAGAGGCTGAGACGATGTCTGCCAAGAAACCCGTCTCTGGGTCTTGCTGGTCAGGTAGGCCCCCGTGGGCCTCAGGACTGTAATGGCCGAGCAGGCGTCTCTGGAGCTTCCTGAGGGAGCCCGCCTCAGTTCAGTTACTTTATGACTTTAAATACGAGGAGCCATCAGATCAGACCAAAGTTGGCCAACACGATTCAGAAGCTTCAGAAGACTGATGAAGATGCAGGTCAGACCCAGTCTCGTGCGTGATGGGGCCTGGCCCGACGTGGAAGGAGGTGGAAAGGGCTGCAGGCAGCTTGGTGCCTCCGGAAGTGTGCGGCAGGTCCCGGGGGAGTCCCGGGGGCCCTTTAAGAAGCCGACAAGCAGGAGGGGCGCGCAGGCTGTCACGCCCAGGCTGTCACGCCCAGGCGGTCCTGTGTCTCTGGCCTCTGAGACGGCAGGACGTCATTGACCGCTCGCTCGAAGACAACGTTTTAATCAAGATTGAGGAAATAATTGCTTTTCAGAAGAAATTCACGGTGCCTTGGAAACCCTCAGCTGGGATGGGGTTTCCTTGACAAATCTGGAAGCAGGGCGCCGCCATCTGAGATGCGTCCACGGGCAGGGGACGCGTGCTGAGCAGCGGTGCTCCTCCAACCGGCCAGCCACCAGCAGACCCACCGGGAGGACCAGGCCCCATGTCCCTGTCAGCCGGAGCCCAGGGCGGCCTGGAAGCAAGACAGACCCGTGGGCTCCTTTCACTGTGATTCAAAACGCCTCCGTGCGTAGCCGCAGGGGCTCTGGCTTCAGACACTGCCACGGCCGGGCCAGCTCGGTCCCGGGCCTCGGTCCTGGGCCCTAGGTCCTGGGCCCTCGGTCCCGGGCCTCGGTCCCTCCCTCCCGGGCCTCCCAGTCTCCTCCTTCCTCCGTGTGTTTTGTGGTCCTTTTCTCACTGCGAGGCTGCTGCTGAGCACGGACCGAGTTTGGCTTTTTCTCTTTCCTCGCTGGGACGGGAGGGTCTTGGTGATCTGAGGATCTGTGGGACACTGTTTTTGAAATAAGCATCACTTTTATTTTTGTCACTTTAAACACAGCCTATGATTATAATTGTAATTTTAACTTCGAGGAAGTATTTAAGACAGCATTTTAAAGTTTCAGTTTTACTTTTAAAATATTGACTTGGACGACTGACCCTACTATTTCCAACTCACAGACAGACCTGCTTTTAAAAATACCCGTCCTGATGTTCGCTCTCTGGTCTCACATTGGATACATTTTTATAAACGTTTCATAGATGCCTGAAAATGATCTCGGGGTTGGGGCGAACAGAGGGACACACAGACACACAGAACACTATCGCAAACACACACACAAACTAGCCTGGGTGGAATAAGAGCTACATTGTTGAGACTCTGTTTTAACTTTCTGTCCAGGTGGTTTATCAGAGGCTTGGAGGGTATCTTCAAATTTCTCAATGATTTTTCTCTTTTGTTTTCTTTTAACATTTGAAAAAATTTTTTAAAATTTATTTTTATTGTAAACAAATGGGATACATCTAGTTTCTGTTTATACATGAAGTAGAGGCACACCATTTGTGAAATCATACATTTACATAGGGTAAAGGTGTTTGATTCATTCTGTTATTTTTTCCTCCCCCCCACCCCTCCCACCCCTCTTTTCCCTCTATACAGTCCCTTCTTCCTCCATTCTTGACCCCCTCCCACCCCCCATTATGTGTCATCATCTGCTTATCAGTGAGATCATTCGTCCTTTGGTTTTTTGAGATTGGCTTATCTCATTTAGCATGATGTTTTCCGATTTCATCCATTTGCCTGCAAATGCCATAATTTTATTATTCTTTATGGCTGAGTAATATTCCATTGTGTATATGTGTGTGTGTGTGTGTGTGTGTGTGTGTGTGTGTGTATATATCACAGTTTCTTTATCCATTCATCAATTGAAGGACATCTAGGTTGGTTCCACAGTCTGGCTATTGTGAATTGAGCCACTATGTACATTGATGTGGCTGCATCTCTTGATTTTAAGTCCTTTGGGTATAGGCTGAGGAGTGGGATAGCTGGGTCAAATGGTGAACATTTGGAAATTTTTTTAAGAATTTCTTTGACTTGGTAGTTGTCCAGACTGTGGGATTGGGTGACGTCTGGATACAGGCAGGTGTCCGGTACGGATGGTTCAGGTGATTGGTGGATCCAAACCACACTCACCGCTTCCTACGGCATTTGAAAGCCTCTGCTCTGCCTGCTTCGGAACACACGTTACTACGGCCATAGCAGCTGTAACGTAGCAGTTCCACCCCCTTGTGCAGCAGACCCTGGGGTTTGCCCCTCCTGTGTGCTCATAACTCTGTACCTGCTCACCTGCCTCCCCGCGTCCCCCCTTCCCTTCTCTAGCCTCTGTAACCCCTGTACCGACTCTCCATTTCAATGAGGTGAATGTTTTTAGATCCTACATGTGTGAGAACAGGTAGAATTTGTCTTTTTTGTATTGCTGAATGTAATGCCTTTTAGTTCCATCTGCATTGTTGCACATGATAGGGTTTTGTCCATTTTTGGGGCTGAGTAGTATTTCACGGTGTATGCACGTGTGTAGCACATTGTCAGTTCTTCAGCAATTTAAAAAATCACTTTCTCTTTGTACTTAGGTTATTTTTTTCCTATAATGCTATGATGTGGGCTGCATAAAGGTTAGTGGCTAACATGCTATTTTGAATCCTACACTTCTTAAACATAAAGTGGACTTACGGGGTGCATTCACAGCTTTTCAGTTGTTTGGAGTCTGAGCTCTCTTTTTCTGTTTGCCTGAGCATCTCCTCCCGTTGTTTAATCTGTAAATGTCTGAGAGCAGCATTGGGGTGGCTTGTGTCCTTGCTGTGGCCGCTGTGTGATCTGCGGGAGGCGGTCTCATTCTGTTTCTGGGTGACCAGCATTCTCTGCCTGGATGCTTGGAGAAGCTGCCTCATGTTTGACCTTGGGGGAGGTCACCAGGCCGTCCAGCTCCTCTGTGTGTTCACTGAGCTGGACCCAGGCCGTCAGGTGTGGCTCTGCCAGCCGTCTGCGCTGGTCCAGACTCTGCGTCTCCCTCCCACTTGCTGATACCCAGGGAGGGTCCCCGCTGGCTGCAGGTCCGGATTCCGTGGCCATTGCCTCTGGTGGAGGGGAGGCCAAGGTGCTCCCGCCCTATCCTCCTCCTCAGTGACAGCTCCTCCCAGGCTCCCACCCCTGCTGGGCACCCTCCATGAGCCAGCTCCCCTGAGCAGGCCGGCCTGGAGCGCCACCTCCCGGACCCCCAGACCCGAGGCGGGAGTGGACTTCTGCCGTTGCCGATCTCCGTCACCCGTTCTGCCCGTGGCCTTTGAGCCCTTCCAGCAGCTTAGCAGGCTCCATGTTTGAGGCCCTTCCAGGAGGCTACCCGACTGACTCTGGACAGAACGACGAGGCTCGGAAAGAAGGGGAAGCTCAGAGCCCAGGGGCACGCGGGGGTGGGCGCCCCGCAGACGGGCCACACCCTGTGCTTGGGCTCCAGCGTCCCTGCAGGCCTGAGTCAGGACGGGGAGTCCGGTGCCTGGCTGGGACATGTGCGTCTCCCAGGTTCATGTCACACCGCCGTCCCCAGTGCGAGGGTGTCGGGAGGTGGGACCCTGGGGAGCCAGCTTGGTCATGTGTGGTGTGGACAGGCTTGTGTGGCCCCGCGGGAGCTTGGTCCGCAGTGCGGTGGGTTTGAGAAGCGTGTTCTCCAGAGCGGAGCCCCATGGGGGCATCAGGTGGTTGGGGTGCTGCGTCAGGAGGGGCCAGTGAGTGCCTCCGGGACCCTGGTCACTTCCTGGGAGAGCGGTTGTTATGAACAAGCACCGGGTCCTGGCTGGTTAGCCATTCTGCAGCTGTGACTGACAGACTGACCAGCACAATGTAGGGGAGGAAAGGTTTCATTGAGGGCTCGGGATTTCAGAGGGCCTAGTCCACAGGAGGCTGGCTCCATTCCTCCGGA
Source organism: Sciurus vulgaris (assembly GCF_902686455.1). Classification (NCBI taxonomy): domain Eukaryota; kingdom Metazoa; phylum Chordata; class Mammalia; order Rodentia; family Sciuridae; genus Sciurus; species Sciurus vulgaris. Next base: position 39,698,406 of record NC_136479.1, on the reverse strand, counting down.
CTCAGGGTGAGGCTGGACATCACGGGAAGAGTGAGTGGCAGAGGGAAGTAGCTCACGTCATCAGTTAGCAAAGAGAGAGACTCCGCTTTTCAGGTACAAATGTGTACCCAGGCCCACCTCCTCCAGCCACACCCCCACTTCAGTGACCATACCCAGGCCCACCTCCTCCAGCCACACCCCCACTTCAGTGACCACTTGGTCAGTCCCACCTGGGATCAATTCACTGACGGGTCAAGGCCCTCTCGTTCTCCTCTGAACCTTCCTGCGCTGTCTCACACGGGAACTTTGGGGGACACCTCACTTCCAAACCAGAACATGACTTGCTCTGGCTTCCTGTCCCGCCACGTGACCATCCTCCTCCTCTCACATCCTCACACCGTGATGCCACCTGCCATGATGTGGTAGTTACAAGACCCTTGCCAGAGCTGGACGGGTGTGATTGCCATGCTCTTGAACCTCCGGAATTATGGGCCAAATAAGCATCTTTTCTTTATACGCCACTTGGCCTCAGGTGTTCTGTTACAGTAACAGAAAACATGCCAAGACTGGTCATGAGGCCAGAACTCTCATGAACGGAGTTTGTGCCCTTGGAAGCTTTCTCTGCTCTGTACCACGGGAGGCTATGACAAGAAGACAGTCACCTGAGCTTGGAACTTGCAGAGCTGACCCTGAGTGCAGTCTTCCAGCCTCCAGAACTGTGGGCAGGTCATGTTTGCTGTTTGAACCACCTGGGGTGGGTGTTCTGTTATAGCAACTCACGTGGTCTGAGGCATTCTGATAGGGCCTGGGCTCGGGCTGCCTGCTGACCCCGTAGGTGGCAGAGGAGCTCACTTCTGCCAAGAGCACTGACTGCGAAGCAGACGGTCTGCAGAGACACCAGAATGCACACCTGTCACGAGCCCGCCATCCAGGCTGCCAAGCCGAGGAGCTGACAGGAGGCAGACCCTCAACGGGCAGACACGGTCCTGTGTGCTGAGAGCCACCGGGAAGAGGCTGCCCCTGCTGAGAGCTGCCGGGGTCCCCGTGGCAGCCCACACCCCTGTGGTTCCGAAGTCCGAGTGGCAGGAGGAGGGTCCTGCTCAGGAAAGGGAGCTGGCAGAGGGCTGCTCTGAGAGCAGAGATGGAAGACGTGGCGGAGAGTGACCCCAGGGCGCAGGACGGTCCTGACCAAGGCCTCACAAGACCGAGGCAGCTTTCAAGAGCAGGGCTGCCAGAAGTGACTGCGGTCACCCACTGAAAGGGTCAGCAGAAAGGTCAAACTGCACGTCATGCAGGGCAGGGGGGAGCATCCCTGAACCCGAAAGTGACCGGGAGGAAATCTCCTGCCACGTTGGCAGAATCAGAGACACAAGAACCTGGAGCGTCCAGGGCAGGTGGGCAGAGGGGGTGCCGGCCAGCCCCAGCCCAGGGCTGCGGCCCCTCGGGGTTCACCCGGAGGGGCTGGCGCTCGCACGGTTGTCGGGGTGGTACTGTGCTGCGTGCACGCGGGGACACCTCTGGGACCTCAGCTGCGTGTGTGGGCGAAGGGGAGCCATCTGTCATGTGCCTGTGTGGCTGCGTCCCCCGAGCCCGCCCACGGTCCCCACCACGTCCACACACAGGCACCAGGTGTGATTGCGATGCACTGGTAACAGCAGACTGAGAGCGGAGCCCAAGAGCTCCCCCAACACACGGGGCTGTGGCAGGGCTGAGGGGGCTCATGGGCCTCCAGCTGAGTTGGGGTGAGCACCCCTGCAACTGGCTCCTGGGGTCCCCACTGAAGCTGCCTGGAGGGACGCTGTCTAGGCGGCGTCCTGTCTTGATGCAGCTGTGTCGGGACGCCCTTGGCCAGCGTCACCCGCTAAGAAGCTCCCGATTCCCACCTGCAAACCCCAAGGCAGGATCTGTTTTAAGCCAATAGGTTCAGGGCCAGTCATCACGCAGCAAGAGCTGGCTCACCCGGTCACTTCGAAGGGCGAGCTGGTAGAATCCAGGAAGGTGAGCGTGCACACGTGGGTGTGCGGTCCAGAGGACGTCCCGTCAGTGTGGACAGACAGACCCCCACGGGGATCCGTTGCAGCATACTTTTGTCAATTGTGTAATTGTCCTTGTCCCTTGTTTTTACTATAACAAAATACCCAAAGCTGGGGACTTTACAAAGAAAAGCACTTTAGTGAGTTGCAGTTTTGGAGGCTGAAGGGCCGAGATCAGGCAGCCCCATCTGGTTGGCTCTGGCAGTGTCGGGACGTGGCGGGTGACAGTGTGTGGCAGGAACATGTCCCAGTGTGGTCCGTATGAGTGGAAGGGGCCAGGCTTGTTTATGTGACAGCGGCTCTCAGGAGCTAGTTCCCAGCATTTGTCCCTGAAGGGGGGCAGTGGTGGCCAGGCCTGACCCCACCTGCCAAGGCCTGACTGCCTCCCAGTGGTGTCACGTGGGGATCAAGATTGGGCACGTGACCTCTGGGGCACAAACCGTGTCCCCACAGCGGGCACAGCAACAGACTCCCCTCTGAACTGGGAACCCCTGCACTGGGTGTGAGCTGCCCAGAGACCATGCGTGGACGTGGTGGGGACTGTGTGTGGACGTGGTGGGACTGTGTGCGGACGTGGTGGGACTGTGTGTGGACGTGGTGGGACTGTGTGCGGACGTGGTGGGACTGTGTGTGGACGTGGTGGGACTGTGTGTGGACGTGGTGGGACTGTGTGTGGACGTGGTGGGGACCGTGCGTGGACGTGGTGGGACTGTGCGTGGATGTGGTGGGGACTGCGGGTGGACGTGAGTGTGTCCATCCCAGTGTGGAGTGAGGCGCGGTGTCAGGAGCAGAGGTGAGTGTGTCTCACTGAGTTCCAGACATACCCTGTAGGGTAGCGTGTTTGCACAGCCACGTCCACACGTAGAGCTTGAAGGTGTGGGTGGGAGGCTTCTGTCCACCCCGAGAGCAGGGCTGCTGGGTTGGGGACGGGCCAGGGCACCAGGCTAATGGGTGATACGACTGAGCCTGGGTGGACAGGATGCATCATGTTGTTTTCTGAATGCCTGTTGTTTTGGAGCCTTCTCCTGCCGTCGGCGTGGATTACACCCTGCTGCCATTTCTGGATTCCTTTGCACGTCAGTCTGCTGTCTGCCCGCCTGTCTTCTGTGCCTCTTGTCTTCCTCCCTCCCTCCTCGTTCCTTCCCTCCTCCTCCTCTGCTGAGCCCAGGTCCTCCTTTCTGTCTTGACGTCTCCTCTGCTCACTCTGATTTTCTAAATTGTTTCTTATTTGTCCTAATTAGCTACACATGACAGTAGAGTGCACTTTGACACACGAGACATAATGGAGTGTGACTTCTCATTCTCCTGGTTGTCCATGATAGAGAATCCCACCTGGCATGGAGTCGTGTATGCACAGGAGATAATAATGTCAGATTCATTCTGCTGTCCTTGCTACCCCATGGTCCTCCCTTCCTTTTACTCCCCTCTACCTAAAGAACCTCTATTCTTCCCTAGTCACCACCCCCCAGTCACTGTATTGTGAATCAGCATCCGCATATCAGAGAAAACATTTGGCCTTTGGTTTTTTGGGATTGGCTTATTTCACTTAGCATGATATTCTCCGGCTCCATCCATTTTCAGGCAAATGTCAGAATTTCACTCTTCTTAAAAGCTGACTAATATTCCATTATTGCTACATTTTCTTTATCCATTCATCTGTTGAAGGGCACCTAGGTTGGTTCCATACTTCAGCTATGGTGAATTGAGCTGCTATCAATGAACAATTGAGCTGAACATCGATGTGGCTGTGTCACTGTAGTATGCTGATTTTAAGTCCTTTGGGTATAAACTGAGGAGGGGGATGGCTGGGTCAAACAGTGGTTCTATTCCTAGTTTTCTGAGGAATCTCCCATCACATTCCAAAATGGGTGCCCCACTCTGCAGTCCCACCAGTGATGAACGACTGTGCCTTTCCCCCACGTCCTCGCCAACATGTGTGGTTGCTTGTAGTTTTGATAATTGGCACCTGGGGAAAGCAACGTGGCCCAGCCTGGGGTATCTGAAGCCCAGACTCCCTCTGACATTGACTCCTGCGTTTGCATTCTTGCTTCTCAGACACGCTGCTTTCGCACGTGCTTTTTAAGGGTCTGAAGCAAAAATTGCAGCCGTGTCCCCTCTCCCTCGCCTGCCGCTCTGGCTGTGGTCTGTGGCCCTGCGTTTTGAGACTCCGTCCTCTGATGAAGCAGAGCTTGCCCACAGACCCCATGCGGTGCTCTTGCTTACTCATTCTTGTCTGACTTGAGGTCTGTCCAGGTCCGCTGTCTGCCAGTTGGCATGCCCCGCAGGATTTGACAAGGGAATGGAACTGTTTTGTAAGTGCTTTGCCAAATGTCCAGTGTCTAGCTGGCGTCCACCTAGGCATCTTTGCCGGAGGAAGATGAGATCTTCTTGTCCCCAGAACTTAGCTCTTGGACTCTGGGGGAAGACATGGATTTCTGGGTTGTCTGAGGACTTCTGCTGCTCTCCCTTCATCAGAAGCAGTGCCTGCCCACCAGCCATCCCCACAGGTCACTCCTTCCACGGCCCGTCTCACGGACCTAGGGCCTGCAGCTCACCACAGGTGTTCACGTAGGGACCATGTCTCAGACCCTCCCTCCTAACCCTCCCTGTGCTGGTCCCTCCAGCACACAGAAGGAGGTGGTTGGTGCTTCCCAGAGGTGGAAGGGATGGTGCGATTTGACCCTGGCAATCCAATAGAGCTGGGAGGACGATTCCCGATGTCCTGGTCGGTCATCCCGAGTCCCTGAGCAGACAAGACTGCGGGTAGATGAGAATGTCTTCTCATCTTTTACCGTCTGACTGTTATTCTGTCTGACTCTGGGGCCAGAGCACTGTGATTTATCACTTAGTTCTAACCGTGCCGGCGGAGCGGAGGCGGCTTCCACACACTGGCCTTAGTCCTTGTTATGGTTTGCACGTGAGGTGTCCCCCAGAAGCGCCCGTGTGAGACAGTGCAGGCAGGTTTGGAGGAGGAATGATTGGGTTAGGGCCTTAACCTGATCAGTGAATTAATTCCTGGTGGGGTTAACTGAGTGGTAACTGGAGGCAGGTGGGGTTGGCTGGAGGCAGCAGCTCGGGGGTGCGGGGCTATCGGGTATATAATTGGCATCTGGAGAGAGGAGTTACCGCTTCCTGATCATCGTGTGAGCTGCTTCCCTCCACCACACTCTCCCGCATGTCCAGCCTCACCTCGAGCCCCGAGGAACAGAGCCGGCCCTCTATGACTAAGGCTTCTGGAACCGCGAGCCCCCGATAAACTCTCCCTCCCCACCCAGTTGTGCTGGCCAGGCGCTTTACTCACAGCCATGGAAGCTGACCAGGACAGGCCTCTGGGAATGTCGCAAGATCTGGTGAAGGCTGGTCTCAGTTCTCTGGCTCTTTGGCTTTCAGAGCATGAAATGGACGCTGCCCCTTGGGTGCCTGGTCATTGGGAGCATGAGTGGCCATTGCATCTGCAGAGGATGCCTGCACCCCAGGCACTGCAGGGAGCTCAGGTGGCCACTGAGGGCGCTCGGCTCCCTTCACAAGCCCACTTCAAACGTGTTCAAAGTCTTAGGGTCTCTGAGAAAGCTCAGGGAGAGGTGAGGACGCACGTCGGCGTTTCCTTCCCCCGTGTCTGTGCTCAGGAACCTGTGTAGCCCAAGGGACTTTAGAGCAGCAGGTCCCAGGTCGCTGGTGAGGAAGGGCCAGTCCTGTTTCTTTTTCTTAACTTTCAGTCCTTTGTAGACTTCATACGTCGGTAAAGCACAGTGAGAGAGAGTCTCTGGGAAGCAAATTCAAATGCAAGAGTGTGTCAGAATCAGGTCCACGGGTGCTGGGCGGGGCCGTGGGCTGCCGTGAGGTGTCCAGGGCTTTCCACGTTTCCCTCACTCGTGGTGACGACTGGCAGGTCCGTGGACCACACTTTGAGTAGCACTGCTTCTGAGGCCTTGCAGAACAGTCTTCGCCCAGGAGAACCAGGTAGCGGGCCCCTTCAGCCTCGTGCCGGTCCTTGGCACTGAGGAGCGCTGCGTGGACAGCTGTTGAGGTGTTGCAGGAACAGCACATGCCTCTTCACGTGTGTGAAATGGTGTCTCAGGGACTGGTGCCGGGAAGATGGGGCCAGGGGCTGTGACCTGCCATCAGCCTGCTAAGACACAGGACAGCAGATGGCGCAGGTCCACCTGGGGCTGAAGGCCTGGGACTTGGGGCAGCTGCTGGTGAGGGCTGGAGCCCAAGTCTGAGCCCACAGGCAGGAGACTGTAAGGCTCTCCCTGCTCAGCACTTCACTCTTCCGGCTCCTGCTGCTGGACGGAGCCCACCACGCTGGGGAGGGCCCCTGACTCACTCAGCCTGCCCACCCAGAAACTCCCTGTCATCCAAATATCTGGGCACCCCATGGCCCAGTCGAATGGACAGAGAGTGAGCTGTCCCTGAAGGGCACCCATCGGAGTCAGCGTGAGTGGTCTCCCAAGGCACGTGCCGGTTCCTCCAGCTCCCCGGTGACTGGAGCTGCCTCTTGTTTTCACCTCTCAACACCTTTTCCTTGATGTGCTGTGAGCAGGCCCTTCCGGGATGCAAGGAATAAATAGCCTCCTCTTCGGCTGGTGCTCTCCTTTCCAAGAGCTGTCTTCCATTCACGCGGCCCATGCTGGCTGGCACGGCCCAGCGCCGGAACCCATGCCCACACCTGTCCCCGAGACTGTGGCACCCAGCCGGCTTCTCCCTGAGGTCACCCTCTGCTGGGTCCAGCCGGCCCTCCTTCGTCGCAACTCAGTGTCCTTGCAACCTAAACCATCTGTGCCGCCCTCTGTCCCCGCGTCCTCAGCAAACCCTATGGACGCTGCTTACAGCCTGGGCCTGGCTGTCCAGCTTCCCACGCTGCGTCTTATCTGATATTTTCGGCGTTGCTAGTCAGCATCACCAACACGACACTTACAGAGGAAGAGATGAGGCTTTCGCTAATAAGGGTGGAGCTCGGATCCAATCCAGACGCCAATTCTGACCAGCAACTCGAGGCCCAGCACACTCGGTGTCTGGTGAGGGCCTTTCACTGCTTCCAAGATGGTGCCTCGCTGCTGTCCTCACATGGCAGAGGGGGAGGGCTGAAGGGTGCAGCTAGTTCCCTTGGCCCTTCCTAGGGGTTCTGATCCCGTTTGCGGAGGCTCTGTCCCTGGGACGCAGCCCCTCTTAGCACTATCACGCTGGTCCTAGGTTCCGACATATGAATTTACAGGGGCACATGGTCAAGCCATGGTACTGTCCACCGTGAGCCAGAAAAGCCAGGTGTGGGTGGACGGCCACTTATGCGATGTTTCCCACTGCGGGAAATCGCTCTGAAAGCATGTATCATCTTCGCTCACTGCCCTCCACGTGAGGATCCATCTTTAAGTCTCAGTTTTGGGGCTTGGTTTGTCCTTGCTCCAGGGCTGTGTGTTTCTGTGTTAGCTGAGGAGAAAGTCTTCGAGTCTGGGTTTGCCCGGGCTGCTTGGAGTGCAGTCGTCCTTGACCGTGGCTGCCTTTGGTAGTTTGCTTGGGGAATGCTCTCCGCTCTCCCGGGCGGGACTTCACTCACCTACACGGATGGTTCAATCGCACACATTCTCTTTCCCGCGAGACCGGGCGTTTGGGTGCAGAGCCTGAGTGAGCTGCATGTGCGCCTCCTGTCGTGAGCTGCTTTTTCTCAGAAGGAGTCGTTGGCGTATCAGGTGGGACTCGGCTAGACCCGCTTCCCAGCAGAGCACCCAGCCTGCATTCTGTGGCTGACGTGGGGGTTCGATGTGTTCTCCTGAGGAAAGCTTTATTGCTTTGACTTTGTTCCGTGGATCCCAGGCTTCAGGTATGTGGGAGGAAGGTGTTGCTGGGGACACGTAGGGAGCGCTGAGGAAGGGCCGCTCCTGGTGGGTAGGAGGATTGCTCTGGGTCCTGCACAGACCTCAGTGGGTCTTAACCGATGGGCGGTCGGCAGGCATCTCCCAGGGTAGGAGAGATGAGAAGGTTAGGATCACAGCTGGCAGGGTAACTGGCGAGGGGTCAGGGCTGAGGGCAAAGCTAAGGTCCCACGAAGGCATCCGCCAAGTGGCCTTCTCACCACTGACCGTTGACATCAGCCCCTGCTCAAGTGACCATGGCCACTCCCCAGGTGGTCAGGATTGACCTCTCCTCCACAGTCCTAGTTTGTACATGCGATTTCCCTTTAATCCTGTTTGATCTGAGAGTTAACTTGAACAGAAGAGTTGAAGCGTCTTCCAGAGAGGGGATCTCGCCTTTGTTTATGTGCAAGAGTAGGTTTGGCGCCGTAGATGTGCCCTTTACCCTTGCAAAGCTTGAGTCCTTCGTGGCCAGCACCCTGCTGTTGTGGCTGGCCTATAGACAGAGCCGGGAGGCCGGGAGACTGATAGGTGGCTCCTGCCTCAGCCCTGGACCTTTTTCACTCTGGGGACCTGAAGCACTTGGGAGAGTTGCCCCAGCTGTCATGATGGGTGAAGGCTGCCTCTGACAGAAATGGAGAAATCAGGAAGTGCGGCCTATTTTGTAGGAAGAAAATCAATTCGTCTTTAGACATCTTGAGTTTGGAGTGAGGGCTTGACATCTGGGTGGACGTGGCTGGTGCTCATCTGAGGCTGCCGGGTCGAAATGACGATCAGGATGCTGTGGTTCTGGAACTCGCTCTTCAGGAGCTGGCTCTGTGCTCTCGGTCCAGCCCCTCACCTTGAGGACTTTCACAGGGGATCCTTCAGGAAGCAGCGTGCAGCCCAGCGGGCCAAGCGGTGTCTTGGGCTGAGGGAGCAGGAGAAGTGGAGTCCTGCTTAATGGTGTGCAGGGAAGAGGCAACGGGAGTCTGGTCCTCTGGCCCGGCCAGCGGCAGCATGCCCTGATGAGGAAAGGTGGCTCTCATCTGGATTTTTCTAAGGAGTGTGGGTTGAGAGACAGCGAGGTCTGGGTGCTCTGGTCATCCTGAGAGATGGGTATTCTGTCTCTCTTTCCCTATATGTTTACACCTTGTCACTCAGGAAGGCTCAGAGGCTTGCAGCTCACTGCAAGCTCAGTGTAGATGCAAGCTCACAGTAGATGCAAGCTCACTAAGATGCAAGCTCACAGTAGATGCGATCTCACAGTAGATGGAGGCTCACTAAGATGCAAGCTCACAGTAGATGCGAGCTCACTAAGATGCAAGCTCACAGTAGATGTGATCTCACAGTAGATGCAGGCTCATTAAGATGCAAGCTCACAGTAGATGCAAGCACACAATAGATGCAGGCTCACTAAGATGCAAGTTCACAGTAGATGTGTGAGCTCACAGTAGATGCAAGCTCACTAAGATGCAAGTTCATGGTAGATGCGAGCTCACAGTAGATGGAGGCTCACTAAGATGCAAGCTCATAGTAGATGTGAGCTCACAGTAGATGCAAGTTCACGGTAGATGCAAACTCACTAAGATGCAAGCTCACAGTAGATGTGAGCTCACAGTAGATGCAAACTCACTAAGATGCAAGCTCACAGTAGATGCAGGTTCACTAAGATGCAAGCTCACAGTAGATGCGAGCTCACAGTAGATGTGAGCTCACAGTAGATGCAAACTCACTAAGATGCAAGCTCACAGTAGATGCAAACTCACTAAGATGCAGGCTCACTAAGATGCAATCTCACAGTAGATGTAAGCTCACTAAGATGCAAACTCATAGTTATGTAAGCTCAATAAGATGCAAGCTCACTGCAGGCTCACTGTAGATGCAAGGCAACTGTAGAGCACACTGTAGTGCCAAAAGGGCCATTGTGGGTGACTTGTCTGGAATGTCAGTTGTGTGTGGGGTCAGCTCAGAACCTGGCAGGGAGGCTGAACCTCCAGTTGAGTGAGGGAGTGGCAGGCATTCAGCCCTGGTGTGCCTTAACTTACCTCAAGCTTTGCTGGGGAGCTGTTCCTGGCCCTTCCCTGCAGTCGGCTGCCTGTGCTTCCTGCCTGTTGGCCCTGGTCCTGCTCAGAGGTCTAACACTCTTGCTGCCTTTTCTGGATGGGAGGCGGATCCTGCATGTTTGGTGGCTCCTTCACCAAAACGGAGGGTGTCCCTGGCAGGCTGAGAGGGAGGAAGCCCCGCACTGGGGGACCCCTGTGTAGGCTTTCTCCTTTCTGGTCTTGGTGGGCTCTTCCATCCTCCCTACTGCCCCTCTGGCCTCCCCTTTGCCTTGGCAGAGCCTTGGGCCTGCCTCACATGGCACGAGCTTCCCAGTCCCTGGGTCACCTCCAGGGCAGGAGCTGTCCTGGAAGGCGAGTTAGTGGGCTGAAGGTGCTCTGGCCTCCCGTGGGCGTGCCGAGGACTCCTCTAGGTGCCACTTCCCTTCAGGCTGCAGGTGTGATTGGCATCTCAGAGTGCATGCACAGGAGCTGCTCAGGGGGCATGGGCCGCTTGGTCAGGCTGCGCGTAGCTGCTGAGGGGCAGACCCTGGTGCCAGTGTGAGAGGCACCTGCATTTCCTCCCTGTGGTGAGTGGGGAGGGATCGACACCTGCCTTCCCCGGGAAGAGTGAGACTCTGGGATGGCCACAGGGCTGGATCCCGGGGTCCAGTGGTCCTTCTCCCGGAGCAGGGATGAGGTGCCCTCAGGCCAAGGGAAGGAGCAGCTCCCCTTAGTGTCTTCAGCCTGGTTGACGGTGGCCTGGGGAGTCGGGTGTAGACAGATGATGAGGTCCACCTTCGAAACCAAGGGGAACGCGAAGGAAGACCTGAGAGGAAGGAGACCATAGAGCCCAAGATCCCTGGGGGCTGCGCAGGCCCTGGGGACATGCTGACTTTCCCTCTGAAGGTGCTGCTGTTATTTCAATGACAACACTGGACGACCGAAGGTCGGTGGATCTTAAGGAAGGACAGGAGGACCCAGCGAGTGACCCTGTGCCTCTTCTCTGCCCCTTCTCTCGAGCAGGGAGAAGATGCCGTTCCACCACGTGACGGCCGGCTTGCTGTACAAGGGCAATTACCTCAACCGGTCCCTCTCTGCGGGCAGCGACAGTGAGCAGCTGGCCAACATCTCTGTGGAGGAGCTTGATGGTAAGGAGCCCTGGTGGGCACTTGGGCAGCCAGGGAGGCCTCTGAGGCCACCGGGAGGCCACGATGGGAGAGCTCGGGGCCCTGGCCATGATGGTGCAGGGGAGAAGCTCAGACCTGCTTTTGCCTGAATGACCTCTGGTGTGTGGGGACGTTGGAGCTGGACACCTGCGGGGTGTGTTCTGGTTTACCTGGCGACTGCTGGGGAGAGGTGAGGTCCACCTGCCCTCCTCCTCACCTGTGGGATCACCTGGCCCTGTCGTTACTGTGGACTCCAGCTGCAGGGGAGGGTCCAGCCCCATCAGTGGCCATCTCTTGACGTGGGGCCCCGGTGCCTGGGACACTGCCCGGAGGGGACTCATCCAGAAGCCCTGCCCAGGACAGGACTGGAGAGCGGTCATCTTAACCATGTCTGCAGTAACACCGGGCAGCCCCGGCCATCCAGGACGTGGGTTGGGGTGGGAGCAAACCTGGGAATATGGGCACCAGGTGCATTCTGGGAGAGCGTCCCATTGCATCCTGGGTAAACCAACCCCCTCAATAAGAAATAAAATTAAAACAAGGGAGAGAGAGTCCCCCGAAACCTGGAGAGTCAGGTCGATTGAGCAGAAGCCTCTGCCGAGGCCACACCAGGGCCGATTCCTGGTGCTTCTGATGCTTTGCTCCCTGGTGCTGCCTCAGGGAGCAGTCGGGTCACCCACCCTCCTGTGCTGTGAGCGCGTGGTCCGCAGCCCTGTGCTCGTGTGTAACTGGAGAGCGTGTTTCTCACTGGGGTTCCCGGAAGGGGTTGGGCTGCAGGTGTGTCCTCCCCTCTTGCCGCTGTTTGCATCTCCCTCGAGGCTTGCTCATTTTCTTGGATGAGCCGCGCGGCCGCAGAGGCCGCAGCCCTGTGGGCGGGATCCCAGGAGCAACTAGGAGACATGGGAGAAGCCGGAGGGTGCGAATGGACCAGGCTTCGTGGGAAGCAGCTGCTCTCCACAGCTGGACAGGGCTGCTGGCCTGAGAGGAGAGTGGGGCCCTCGGGTGGCCAGAGCGTGTGCAGGTCCAGGATGCAAGCGGAGAGCAGGCCCTGCCTCCTGGGCCCAGGGGGTGGAGCAATGCTTGGGTGGCATCCGTGACAACGAGTCACCAGAGCCTGGGCGGCTTGTGAGCCATAGGGGTCATTGCCACAGTCCGGGACCCTGGAGGCACAAGATCAAGCAGATTTGGTGTCTGGCAAGGGCTCTTGCTGGTTCACAGATGGACTCTGTTCTCACTGGCAGAAGGGCCAGGAGCTCCCTGGGCCTTGTGTGTAAGGGCACTGACCCATTCCTGGGGGCTCTGCCTGCCTGGTCACCTTTCAGAGGCCCCTCACATCATCACATCGGTGACCAGGTTTCCACTGGGAGTGGGGAGACTCTCAGGCTCCACAGGCATTGGCAGGTGGGAAGCGAGAGGCCTTTCCCCACCTTTGGGGCAGTGCCCAGAGTGGAAACCAGGAGGCACCTGGGTGTGGGGGCTTTCCTTGTTTTGATTTGAATAGATACTGCTGGTCAGTTGCTGGCAGGAGGGACCAGGACCGTCCCGTGCAGATCTGCTGAGCAGCCCTGGCGTCTGAACATTCTGGGTGGCGCTCGAGGAGGTGGAGAGCACCGCGAGTCTCCAGGGCCAGCTCCTCCCTCCACCTTCACCCTGGGCTCTCGGGAGCTGATTTCTGGGAGACTTCTCTGAGCAGAGCTTCCTCGGTGTAAAGCTGGGCTCTCAAGGTGACTGAGGTCCCCAGAGGGTCGCCTCACAAGAGGACTGCAGGCTTGATTTGGCCTTCTGGCCAGGTGTGGGCCTGGCTGAAATGCCCCCAGGTTCTTGGACGAGTAGAGTGCCCAGGCCGGCCTGTCCAACAGGCAGGGGCAGTTAGTGGACACCTCGGCAGGTGCACAATGCGGGGAGAGGGCTTTACCAGCCCTGCAGACCGGGGCTGGGTCCCTGATTGAGGGTCGCCTGCGCTCTGGTTCTTGAGGCCAGCTGTGAGGAGGATGTGTTTGTCCTTCAGGAGGGCGATCGGCTCTCGGCCTGGAGAAGGGCCATTTATCTTCTGACGGAAGATTCACTCTCCTTACTGATTTATTTTTCTGCCAAGGTGAACACTGAGTTATGACGCCTCCTGCTTTTCTTTTTTATAAGCATCTTGGGGCTCCGGCAGGACAGTGCAGATGTGTTCTGAGTTCAGAGCAGGCAGAGTCTGACTCCAGCCGGCCCGAGTCGGTCCGATGGCCTTTGTGGACTGGAACTCGGGGAAACCAGTTTCTAAGATTTCAGTCCAGCCTCCTGAGGAGGCCGCTCGGGCCACTCCTATCTCTCAGAGGACAGGTGGTGTGGCACAGGACCTAGTGAGCTGGATGCCAGTGGACACCTGCCACTGTGGGTGTGGATGTCACTGACACTGTGCTCACACACTGCCCACCTCCCACACTACAGCTGCAGCCTCCTGCTTGCAGACGGCCCCAGGGGCGGCTTCCCACCTGGTTCCTCATCAGTGATGGATGTAGGGACCGAAGGCATCCGTGATGAGTGGTGACCCTAGAATACAGGCCATCTCTAGCTGCAATTCACTCCTGCCAAATTTCTGTTTCTTTAAACAAAGCTCAGAAGAGAATAATGCCAAGCTGAACAGAGTTGGTCAGATTGGAGTTGGAAATCTCCCAACCCAACAAACCTCACAAGGATGGGCTGATGGAGACATTCTTGTGTTCATTCCTATTCATTAGCCCATTTTCTGTTACTATGATGAAATACCTGAGGCTGGGACTTTATAAAGAAGAGAGGTTGATTTAGCTCTCGGTTCTGGAGGATTCCAGAACATAGTGCTGGCAGCAGTTCAGTTCTAGTGAGGACCTCATGGGGGTGGCATCAGAGCAGGTGCACGTGGAGAGGAGAGGTCGTGATGTGATGGGAAGCGGGTGTTGGATGGGAAGGGCACCATTCCTGCTCTTTGGAACAATCTGCCCTCGAGCGAGCCAGGGTCCCAGGAGAGTGGCATCAGTTCCTTCCAAGGGCAGTGGCCTCTGTGACCCAGTGACTGGCCGCTGGGCTCTGCCTCCTTAGGGTCCCCCCTTCTCAGGTGAGCACACGGGCACCCGGGCTCCCAGGCGCCACAGCGGGGCAACTATTTCAGGTCAGCTTGCCGCCTGCTCGTCCGAAGCAATTGCTCATTGCTCGTCCAGTAAGCGAGACTCGCGCTGCCTGTACCCAGGAGCTTACGGTCCACCTGGGGTTGACATAGGCGCGAGACCTGTCCGTGGGGCCTTGAACCTCTGGAAGTGCAGCGCGTGGGGCTTTATCAGACGTGTGGATCATGTTTTAAAAGATGGCTTCCTCCCTGCTCTCCATTCACTCACGTGCAGTACTGCCTTGGTTAAATTCGCCTCCGCCCAGGGTTCGTTTCCACTCGTAAGCGTCCCGCCCCACGGGGGTGCCTGTCCTGCTCCTGGGGGAGGCTGGGCTGCTCCCAGGGGGAGGCCTGGGTTAGCTCCTAGTCCGTTTTGCCATTTGCTCTGTCCATTTGCGTCCTCCCAGGCCTGGGTGAAACCCTGGTGGGCCCTGGGCTGAGGGGGGTTGGCGCATGTGGCATCTCCACTGTCTGGAGGAGGTTCACCTCCTGCCCGGCCGCTGGGTGGGACTGGGTCTTGGGGGCCCCACCGCTCCTGTGTCATGGGGTCATCTGTCCCTTCAGTCTTCCCCGCCCCTTCTCTCCTTCCTGTCCCCAGGCCAGATCCACGGTCAGTCGCCCCGGGGACGGTCTGGTTCACTGCCCCCCGGCCAGCCAGGGTGGCACAGCCCGCCTTGTGCCCTTCCTTGGTGCTGCTTCCCTGGTGGCTGTGCATATGGCTCCTGTTGGGCAGTAGGTTGCCCTGGGGACAGTTGCTCTGAGGAGGTGGTGGGCGTCTCCTGGGGGCAGGGGGTGTAAAACCGCGTCTGCTGCCATTTCCCGGGGTGGCCTCAGGGCAGGCTCTGGCCTCCCTCCGAGGTCTGCCATCTCCAGGGCGGTTCTGAGGACCTGCTCCTGCACGTGTGGGGATTTTACTTGGGGTCCGGGCGTGGCCTTTGCAGCCTGGGGCCCCGGCTGCCCGAGGTCCTCCCGCGCCTGTCCTGTGGTGCTATTAGCACGCCCTGGCTTTCGAGACCCCTGACTGGTGTCCTGGTCAGCGGCTGGCCCCCTCCTCCACCCCGCCGTTTCCACATGCGCTGTGGACCCTGGTCCTCGGCCTGCTCCCACCTGGCTGTCGCCGGCATCCCAGGGAAGGGAGACTGCCTGGCCGATCTCCGTCCTCCCTCCTGAGTCGGGAGGGTGTGCAGGTCCAGTGCAGCTGTCCTGCGGGCTCTGGGCTCCAGGGGTCCCTCGTGGACGGGTTTCACTTGTTCTCTGTGGCGGCCCCTCCTTGCAGCGCCCCACAGGAGGCTCCCTGACCCTGTCCCTCTCACCTCCTCTCCTACACCTGCCCCAGAGGCTGCCTGCAGACCCCATCTCTCCTCTGACCACAGGCTGTTTTCTGGGGCCAGGTCCCTGCTGCCCAGACACCCGTGTCCCTCAGAGTTGACCCTGAGTCTCAGCTGTGACGCTGGCCCTATGTCGGGCCGGGTCACTGGAGGCTGGTCCTTAGACGCAGACTGTGAGGTCACACCTGTTTGCAGCACTTATTCTTTACATGTGCGTGTCGGAAACACACCCGTCTCCTCCAATCAGCTGACCTGCAGAGGCCTTGGACACAGCGAAGAGCGTGAACACGTAACGTGTATCTATGTGTCCTGTGTAGACACTCGCACGACCGTAGACACGTGTGCTGCACGTGGATCTGTGATCACGTGTTCTTCAGCTGTTCTTCTCGCCCGGCTCGCTCTCTCCCTTTCTCAGGACTCACACGTGTGCACTTTCCCAGTTCTAGAATGTTCCCTATGGCTCACGGTCTTGGAGGAGGCGTGGAGGCGGCGGGCCCTCTCAGGGTGGTCCTGTGGTTGTGGCTCACACGTCCTATTCTGGGCACGTCCGTCGGTATGTATGACAGGCGTCCCGCTGCTGCTGTGGAGATTGTTCTGGTGTCTTCCTCTGGAGAAGGTGGATTTCTGTTCCAGCAAGGAAGCAAATGCCTGGTGCTCCGCCATCTTTCCTACTCCTCCGCCTTCTCCACTCTGAGCGCCAGGAAGACCTGGAGCCTGGAGTCTCGGCCCTGTGGCCGCGCAGCCATGGTCACAGCCGAGGTCCCCGCTCTGTGTGGAAGCTCTTCACAGGACCTGGGAACTAGCAGGCCTGCTAGGCAGGTGCTGTTTTTTAACCCTGGTTCTCCGAGGTGAGGCTCCAGAGCCTGGCGACCTTGTCCAAGGTCACGCAGCAGCATCTGTTGGAACTGGGATCCACAGTGTCCCCTGGTCTCTGAGCCCAGGCTTTTCTGCTTGGTGTTCTGGCTCCTGCTTCCTGCTGGACAGGCCTCTGGACCCACTTCTGCTTCCTGCCCCAACATGCCCGCACACGGCCACTCTGACACGGGCGACAACTGGCAGGTGGAGCCCATGTCCAGTGGGTGGGGAGGCATTTTTAAAGCACAGAGGTGCACTGCAGGGGAGGGAGGTGGCACGGGCCAGCCCTGGGGACGCGCCTGGGGGCCAGTGCCAGGGCCACCCACCCACCCCACCCATCTGGGCCTCCTGTATTTTCTGATTCTCCTCCACCTCTGATGGTGGTAAAGGGCCCTAGAGGCATGCCCACTGGCCTTTCTGGGGACGCTTCCCTCTGACGGCCCCTGGAGAGAGGGCTTTAGGGAGGCAGAAACATTCCAGTCATAAGAAGAGAAGCTCAGGGCTCTGGAGGAGGGTGGTGGCTCCAAGTTCTGTCCTCCACAGGGAGCCTCTGCATTGTCCCCGAAGGGGAGCGCAGGGGACGCGCTGGCTCCAGCTGGGCACCGGCCTCGTGCCAGCCTCTTGTCTCCGGGAACCTTCCTCCTGGACCTGGCCCGCCTTCCAGCTTGGAGAGGCGTGAAACTTTGTAGCGTGCGAGGGAGGATTTCTCTGACGGCGTCCGCCTTCAAGGTCCACTGCTCAGAGGGCCAGTGCCCGAGACTCTGGGGCTTCCCCGCGTTGGGTTCTGAGAACATGGTTGGGAGCAGTGGCCAGGAAGGGAACCTGCCCAGCTTCTTCCTCCCGGTTCCACTTTGTTCGTCTGTGATTGATATTCTGCCTGCGTCCAAAAGTGATGGAGACGCCCGACATGAAAGGGAAGAACAAAGGCTGCCAGACAGAAATAGAAATCCACACACAAAGGAGACAGGGAGGTGACGTCCGCCTACAGTAATGCCTCACCGTGAATGAGCATCAGATTTAGCTCCAAGCTTCCCATTGGTTGAGGCCAAAAGGTAAACAGGGATTACCTTATTCTAAAGATAGCCTTAAAGGGTCCGGGGAAGAACAGTTTTTTCAACGGTGTTTAGCCTTTCACCCATAATCAAGATGCCAACCATCTAAGTATTTTGGATTATTGTTTCAGATGCACTGATGGCATTCACCGTATCTTCCTCTCAAATTTCTGAGGATTATTTAAAAACACATTTCTTCCTAAAAGTGACTTGATAGAGGCAAATCTCAATAAGGGACAAAAATGTTGACATCAGAATTTCTAACTGCGGAGAGCTGAGGGTAGCTTTCTGTCACATGGTTCTAAGTATCTCCTATTTCTTTGGTTCTTATTTCTAAGAAAGTGTTTCAGCTAGCAGGCAGAGATGAGATCTTGGTTTGTTAGTCAGTTTTCTGTTACTGTAATGAAATAGCTGAGATAATCAACTATTAAAAAGGTTTGTTTTGGCTCATGGTTGCAGAGGTCTGAGTCTACCACTAGCCCTGACTTTAGGCCTGTAGTGAGACAGCACATCATGGCAAGGACTGTGTAGTGCAGCTAACAACTCACCTCATGGTGGCTGGGAAGCTAAATGGAGAGAGGAAGAGGCCGATATCCCACAATCCCATTGTGTGTATGGCCCCGATGACCGGCAGCCGCCCTGGCCCACCTCTTGCATGTTTCTGCCACTGCCTGAAGGAAGCAGGCTGAGACCCAGTCCTCATCACCTGGACCTGTGGGAGAATGCGAGGTTCACACTGCAGCTCCTGGTAGGAGGATACAGGGGCAGGCGGCATAGGGCCTGGCCTTGACGTGGACACTGCAGAGCAGGACCTGTGACGCAGGGCCTGGCCTTGACGTGGACACTGCAGAGCAGGACCTGTGACGCAGGGCCTGGCCTTGACGTGGACACTGCAGAGCAGGAGTACGACCTGGACGCTGTTGCTTGGAACAGAAGTGCCTCCCGACCTGTCCCCTGGTGATTCGGCCCCGTGTGCTTCTCCAGCTGACGGAAGGGTCCCCCTGGCGTGTACTGTTGGGCGTTTCCACCGCGCGCTGCAGAGGGCTCGCCAGTCCCCACCATCGCCGTGCCGACTCCACTGGTGCTGAGCTGCTTCTCCTGGTGGCACTTGGGCAGCAGC
Source organism: Sciurus vulgaris (assembly GCF_902686455.1). NCBI lineage: Eukaryota > Metazoa > Chordata > Mammalia > Rodentia > Sciuridae > Sciurus > Sciurus vulgaris. Next base: position 39,679,876 of record NC_136479.1, on the reverse strand, counting down.
AGATCAACGGTTTCCTGGGACGACTCGGGGGTGATGGTGCCCGTGTTCTCACGGGCTGGCCCTGCTCCTGCCCCGTCACACTGCCGTCCCGGGCATTTGATCCTGCTGCAGCTCATTTCAAAGCACGGGAGGGTTGGGACCCGCTAGCTCAGGGACCGCCCTCCCGTCGGGATATCACGCCCCTTCCTCTGATCCCAGCGGGAAGAGCAGGAGTTTCATCTGGACTGTGTGGCTCGGTGGCGACTCAACACACTACAACCTGCGGGTTTACACAGCTGGACTCTCCTCCCTCCCGGGTCCGGGAATCAGGAGCCTAGAGGTTTCCGCCGGCCCTGCTGGACCACGGCATCTGCAGGTCCGGTGGGGGATCCGGGTGGGGGATCCACGTCCACACTCAGTGGCTGCTGGCTGGCATCCTCGGTCCCCTGCATGAGGGCCCCACCAGAGGGTGCTGGGTGGCTTCAGGGCATGGGATTTGGCTTTCCCTCTGAAAAGGGGCCTTGGGTGCCACGTCTCGGATGTCACAGGGTCCCCTCTGCAGGTCTCTTCATTGAACGTGAGTCACTGAGTGCAGCCCACTTTGGTACCAGTGCCTTTGAAAGACATCAGGGAGTCAGCAGGTCTATTTTAAACCAGCAGAAGCTCTGTACCCCAGCTTGGCAATGACTCGAGTGACAGCTCGTGACAGGTCACGGGGTGTCACAGAAAACCCTGAGATCACGCTCGGCGCTTCTTATTCAGGGAGGAAGAGACCAGTTACCCAACCTGAAGTCAACGCCTGCGTGGTTGGGGACACAGGGGCTCTGAGCCCCCCACACCCGGGCTTGGGGCACAGGCACACCACGCAGCTGCTGCAGGTGGCAGTGGGCGCCTCCCCACTGCCCTTTCTTCTGTGGTGACCGTTTTCATCTGGACAGAGCGGTGTCCAGCATGGAGACCACTGCCTGGTTTCCTGGAGAGCTGGGTGCTGTGTGAGTTGGCTCGGGCTGAGGACAGCTCTGCCCACGGCCACTCCCTGGCCCTTCCTTCCCTCGCTCTTGGAGTGGGCTGTCACCTGCTGACACTGGAGGGAAGGCCAAGTGCCCAGGTGACAGTGGAGACCCGGGCAGAGCTCGGCACAGAGAGAAACTGGTCTCCCTCTACTGGCTTGTCACTCGAGCTGACCTTAGGTCGTGGAACAGCAGTGGGTGACTTCCCACCTCTGAACCTAGGGCTCATGTCAGGCTTCCTTCTAGAACATTCTGCATATTGCATTTGAAGAGGAGGCGGTGTAGATTCAGGTCCAGAGGTGGAGCTGCAATCCAGAGGCATCACAATGTTTGTCTTTTTCTGCACACGCATGTGCATGCATGCACATGCACACACACACATGCACACACACGTGTGTGCACACATGCATGCACATGCACACATGCACACACACATGCACACACATGCATGCACATGCACGCACATACACACATGCACACACACACAAGCACTGTTTTGAATTCGACTGTTGACATGTGAAAGGAAGCAGTTTGCCAAGGCCAGAGGAGTATCGCTGGCAGGGAAGGCCAGGTGGCATGGTCCTCGAGGCCCCAGGAGGACATTGACGCTGGGGCACTGGTCTCGTCTGGATGGCAGTGTCTGAGGATGTCATGCTGTCCCCAGTCTCTCAGCGGTTGACAGGTGAACCCAGGTCCTCTGATAAGAGTGCCTCAGAGAGAGCTGACTGCTCCTGGTGAGTCACCCATCACAAGTCGAGTGGGAGAGCGGTGGCAGAGAGCCGCTGGCGTGTGGCACCAGTGTCGGGCGACCTCCTCAGGGCTGGAGAGGTCGGTCCCCTCGCCTCTGCAGTGCGGGAGCGGGACAGTCCCTGGAGCAGCACTGAGTCCCTGCTGCGAATCCGGCATGTCCCGCGTACCCACGCGGCAACGCAGTGGCCGGTACCGTTACTGTTATGGATTTTATGAATACGTCATCAGGACGGGACACCTGCAGGGGTTGTCCTCCCCACGGTGGGCTGGGTAGCCGCTCCGCGGAGGACACAGGGAGCCCTGGCCGGTGTCCTGCCCCTCTGTCCTCTCAGGGCAGGCCCCTGCAGGCGTTGGCACCTGGGCTGAGAGCATACTGCACGTGCTTCCAGGCCTTGGCACCAAGCCTGTGGCATGTCGTGCCTACTCCCCTACCCACATGGGTTGGGAGGAAAGAGTCTAAACGGCCAAGAAAGCAGAGGGAAGGAGACCCAGTGACACTGGCGCCCGCTCCCGGGCCGTCCTGAGAGTGAGGACCAGGCTCCCGGGACCTGGCTCTGAGGTGGATTTTCTCTGATGGCTGGAAACGGGGTCTTCCCAGTCCTCGCTGGGCGCAGCTGCTGACATGCTGAAGACCTCCTCCCAGAGCAGGCAGTGCCTTCCACGCCATGTTGGGGCTCCCGAGCGCAGGGGAGGTGGTCGGCTGGCGAGCAGATCTGCCCTCCCTTCCTGAGGGGCGCTGGCCACTGCCTCCCTCCATGCCAGGCGAGGACGGCGCCCCTCCCTGGGGCAGGTTCCTGGCCATGGAGGAGCCTGGGGCTGCTCCAGCTCTGCCCTCCTCCGGCTTCCCCTCTCCCCCTGGGTACGTCCCAGGCCACGTTCGCTCCCATCAGCTGCACTGGCGGCTTTGCCAACCCTGAGCTCCATGGCAACAGTGAGGACAGTGTTGTTGGTCCCATAAAGCTGTGACCACGGACGGCCAGGGCCCAGGCAGTGCTGTCCTGGGCACTGTGCTGCTGTCCGCGTGCTCGGGTGAGGTGGCCTTGGTACTGCCACTCTGCTGATCCCGTAACCGTTGGACCACAAGCTGACTTTTCTGTGCTTAGGAGCACTGCAGGGAGGATCCACGGTCCGGGTCTGGTGCCCTGGGCCCCGTGCCTTTCGAGGACTTCAGAGAGCCTGGCCTCTCTGCCGTCTTGTGCTTGGGCGGGGGGAGGCGGGAAAGGGATTCTGGTACCCAACCTGAGAATTCCGTGTTTCCTGCACTTACATGGTGTCCCTTAGAGGTCACCTTTGGGGGGTGAAGAAACACCTGAAAGACCAGGGACCTAGAATAGCCAAGGCCACCCTGAGCCAGAGCAGGACGCAGGAGGTAGCACTCTGCCCAACCTTGAGCTACACCACACAGAGCTGTGACAAAAACGGCGTGGCATTGACACCAACAGAGACACGTGGACCAGTGGTGCAGAATAGAGGCACAGAGACAAACCACATGAGTACAGTTACCTCACACTAGACCAAGGTGCCAAAAACATACAGTGGAGAAAAGACAGCTTCTTCAACAAACGGTGCTGGGAAAACTGGAAATCCATGTGCAGTAAAATGTAATTAAAACCCTATCTCTCACCTGCACAAAACTCAACTCAAAATGGATCAAGGACCTAGGAATTAGACCAGAGACCCTTCACCAAATAGAAGAAGTAGGTCTGAGTCTTCATCATGTTGGTTTAGGACCAGTCTTCCTTAACAAGACTCCTAAAGTGCAAGAATAAAATCAGGAATCAATAAATGGGATGGATTCAAACTAAAAGGCTTCTTCTCAGCAAAGGAAACAATCTAAAAGGAGAGAGAGCCTACAGAGTGGGAGAAGATCTTTGCCACCTGCACTCAGAGTCAGTGAATTGGGATTTGAGTTTTCTCTCTTCAGTTAGGTGCTAGGTTTTATGTGGCAGCGAGACCTGAGCCGAGAAGGGACGATCACTTCACCAGCTGAGAATGTGGCGAAGCCCCATGTTCTGTCTCTAAACTGCTGGTACACCTGTCCTCTGTCCCGAAGGCCCTCTCCACCATTCCTGCCCAGCCGCCCTCCTCCCCGCCGTTCGATCGCCACATCTTCCATGGAAGCTTCTAACAAGACTCACTCTCCGTACTGTGACTTGGTTCGGTGTCATCTGTATTATGATCATTAATCAGAGGCCTGTCTCCCTTTTGTGTCTTGATTACTCAGTTACATGCTGGGGGCAGAACCCACTTTCTTCTGAGTCCCTTGTAGTATCTGCAGGAGAACCTGCATGCTGTAGAACTGAGTAAATATTAGCGGACGTGAATAGCGTTGGTTTTTCAAATAATTGAGACCAAATTCCCAGGATTCTGCAATAGGAAGCTCTCAACCCGTCATTGGTTCGGACCCAGGGAGGATGGATGAAGTCTCCCTATGTGTTGGGCCCTGAGAAGGCAGGAGGAAACCTCAAGGTCTGCCGCTAACATCAGAGATTTCTTCAAAATAGCAACTTTGGGTTCTTTTCTGAGCTTGTGTGCAGGTTAGTCTGTTTCTTCCATCTTCTGTGTCTGTGGTCTTCGGAGAGGAGATTTAACCTTCAGAATGACCTTCTTAATTCTATGAGATGGGGAGGGGGTTCAAGATCCAGCCCTCGAGTGGCTCCAGACAAGAATGTGGTGCAAATGAAGGTTAAAGAGAAGGAACCCAAGTCCGTAATACATTCTGGAAATATTTCCATTCAAACGTACTAAATAGAAACGGCCCCTGGTCCTTAGTCAGGGGAAGATCCACTTAGTTGGTATTCTGGTTCCACCTGCAGCGTCTGCCCAAAGGCTCATGTGTTGGTCAACTTGGGAACGTCCAGAGTGAAACGGTGGTCGCGAGGGCTGTGACTTTGCCGGGATGAATCCCTGGGAGGGCTGATGATCCCAGCAGACCACGGCGGGTCGCTCTAGGGAGGGCAGGTGTGGGCCTGGCTGGGGAAGCAGGTCCCTGGGGACGTGGCCCGTTTCCCCCTCTGTCACCTAGCTGCCGTGGGCTGAGCAGCTTTCCTCTGCCACGCCTTCCTCCATGGTGTGGTCAGCTGACCGTGGACCGAACCAAGAGCCCAAATAAGCCTCTCCCTGTCTAGGTCGCCCCTGTCGGGTGTTTTGGTCACAGCGGTGGAATGCTGACCAACACAGGCAGGACGAGGGCTTTGCCATGGTCCAGAGTGCCGTCCACACTCAGGATCCTGAGGCCTGCGGGCTCTGTGGGGGGGGCGGTCACTCAGCACAGCCACGAGAGCCATGCAGAGCGGGAGTGGGAAGGGATGGACGGCGTCCTGACCCCTCATTGTCAGGTTGGAGTTTCAGCCTGGGGTGTGAAGAGGCCTTGGTGGACAGGGGAGGGCCTGCGTTCATTACACCCGGAGCTGCACTGGTCAGGTGGCAAGTGCTCGGCGCTGCCCAGACCTGGATCACAGCAGCCTGGGACTTTCAGGGAGCATGTGCTTCCTCTGCTCACGACCTGGCTGAGTCAGAGCCTCTGTCATTTTGGGACATGAAAGAGTGTTGTCCCAGGTGTGTTTGAACCTCCCTGTGTAAGTGGTCAGCAGGGCACAGGGGGCCGTCACGGGTGCTTGGCCTTCTGACGTTGCAAAGCTGTTAATAAGAGAACAAAACAAAATCCCCCAAGGGGCACCTCCAGGAAATGCTGCGGCCGCCCCCTCTGCCCTGCGTCTGTCTGGCACAGGTTTGGTACCTGTTCACTGCCCACTGAGTGGGCGTGACCTGCCAGGCAAGGCCTGTTGGAAAGTGCCATGAGTGTGACCCTCGAGGTGAGCCAGAGACACCGTCCCTCCTCCCAGCAGTATGTGTGGTCAGTTCTGGGCGTTTGGTGCAGATCAGCCACATTATTGAGTTTGGGGTGAGGCTGGTGTTTTCTGCCATTACCCAAAGGAAGAGTTCCGCGGCTTTAGCTCTGCAGCCAGGTGCGGGCTGGATGGGGGTTTCCCTCGCGCCTCTGCTGCTACTTCTGTGGGCAGGCTCCTCACTGCAGGACGCTCCCTGTCGCGTGTCCTCGTGCAGTTGCCTGCTGAGGGACCAGCCTGTTCTGTCAGTTTCTTCCCTAGTTGGTCTGGAGGGCGATGGGTCCACCTGAGCCGGGGGTGTTGTGACTTTGGGCGTTTCCTGTGATCTTTCAGCCCTGTCAACCGGCAGTCATCCTTCATCCCTTCTTGCTGGCGATGCACAGCTGTGTTAATTAGACACGAGTAGCTACAGTGGTAGTAACACAGGCGGCGAGCCTGGCCACCGTCCGGGGGGTGACCACTCTCCCCGAGCCTGGCCACCGTCCGGGGGGTGAGCACTCTCCCCTTCTAACCTGGTTTTTCTGACACTGGAGGTGTGGAGGGAAGAATGTGAAGGTGGGTCCTTTGGACCCTGGGGCTTGGTCCTCCCGAGGACCCGCCCCGCCCACTTGCAGTCCATTTTCCAGGTGGTGCCGATGCAGGTGTGGGAGCCAGGTGTGGGAGCCAGGTGGGGGTGGCCAGAGTCGAAGAGGGAGCTGGTGGTCACTTGGCTTTCGAGAATCGCGAGGCTGAGCCTGGGAGGCGAGGTGTCTGACCGCAAAAGGAGGACGTTCCAGGCCCAGGGTTGAGGGGACTGGAGTGCTTTGCGTTCAGAGATGTGCCAGCTCCCAATGCGGCGTCTCAACCTTTCGTGGCCTCGCCGGTGAGGGCCGTGACTGCACCCTTCCCACTCCGCGGCACAGGGAGCAGGCTCTGCTGGTGGCCCTGCGTGGGGTCCCATCTGTGCGGGTGCTGGGTGTCTGCACGTGGAGCTGCTCCTTCAGCAGTCGCCTTCCATGCTGTTCCGCGTTGCAGGTCCCGACAGCTCGGAGAGCTCCGTCGCTAAGGAAATCCCGCGGGCACGGCCGTGTCGTTGCCTGTTTTCTGCGCGCTCGTCTGAGGTGCTTCTGTGAAGCAGACGCCAGCGGGTGTGCTGGGAAGTGAGCGGCACCAACCGGCCGCTGCTGCTTTTCCGTCCACTGTGGAGTACTAGCTGGGCAGCTGAGGTCCAGGACGGGGGCACGTGGAAATTAGGTCAGGGCTGGTCTCATCCTTGGGAAGTGAGGAGGACACGACGCGTGGACTTCCTACAACAAGGGCAGCAGCTTCAGTGTCACAGGCCACCCGACCCCTGGCCTCGCGGGTGTCGGCCCAGGAGGTAGCTCCATGGCTGGCAGGAGTTGATCGCAGGCCAAGTCTCATCTCAGGGACGCTTGCTGTCTTCTGTTGACGTCTGTTATAGTTGGGATGTGAGGCGTCCCCAAAGCTCCTCTGTCAGTGCAGGAACATTCAGAGGTAAATGATGGGAGGGGACAGCTGTGACCTCATCGGCCCACCCAGCGTGAACGGACTGGGTGGGAGCTGTGGGCAGCGGGGGTGGCTGCAGGGCTGGGTCACCGGGCTGCCCTTCCTGCCCCACCTGCTCGCTGGCTGCCTGTCCTGAGCTGCTCTCCTCCCCCACGCCCGCCCACCATGATGGGCTGCTGCATCTTGGGCTCTGAGCAATGGGGTTGGCCGTCTGTGGACTGGGGCCTCTGAAACCGTGAGCCCAGATAAACTTTCCCTCCTCCAAGTCGTTCTTGGGTGTTCTGGCCACAGCAATGGAAAAGCCAACACCGCGTGCAGTGCCAAGCCCTTGCCTCGCGTGTTCCTGCCGCTAAGGGACCCTTCCACCGAGCTGTCCAGAGTGGGCTTCTGCCGAGCTCAGTCCCCTGTTGACATCACTGGGCCCTTTCTTGTCACACTCCTGCCCTTGGCTTGTCTCATGACAGGAGATACCTTTCCCCTTGTGAACGGGTCCCCTCCCGCAGACCCTTCCCTCTCCCAAGCCCGTCCCCCGTGGTCTGTTCCTCTCCCCTCCCCACTGTCCACTCATGGGCTCCTCCTCAAGCCTGGGATTGTGCTCCGGGACTCCTCACCTGGGAGATGTCTTCCTCTTGCTCTGCCGTCTGCCAGGCTGCCGCCCAGTCCCCTTCCCCACGGGATGCTTTCTAAGAATCCGCCTGGTCTTCCCTCTGCTCCGCCTCCCTCATGCTCCTTCCCCGGTGTTGAATCAGCCCTCGGGGTCATGGGGTCTCTGCGCAACCCCTCTCCCCGGGTCCTTATTCTGTCTCGGACTTGCTTCTTCCCCTCTTCTGACTCCTGAACTTGCTGCTCGAGTTACTCCCTCTCTGCTTTCCTCCATGTGCCAGCGCTTTTTCTGGGACCTTGGTCACCTTTGACATTGACCTCTGCACTCAAGCGTCCCCAAATGGTATTTTTAATTGTCACTGTGATCCTAAGATTTTGGCCCAAATTTGAACCTCTTGCTAGCGCGCCTGGGTGTGTTGGCACATTTCTGTCATCCTAGCCACTTGGGAGGCTGAGGCAGGAGGATCTCTAGTTGAAGGCCAGCCCCAGCAACTTATGAGACTGTCTCAAAATAAAAAAGACCTGGGGTTGGGCTGGGGTTGCCTGGGGTGCAGCTCAGTAGTGGCTCCGCCAGTTCCAAAACCAAGCCCTTGCTTGAGTCTTGGTGTTCCTGCTTTCTCTGGTACCCTGCCTGCTGGCCCCATCAGTGGTCTCCCTGTGACCTCGCCAGGATGGCCTCTGTGTCCTCTTGACGTTCTCCCTGGACCAGACCTGCTGCTGGCCACCAAGCCCCTGTGCTGTGTCTTCCCAGGCCCCTGCAGAGGTCCCCTCTCGTGTCCCTCGCTGCCTGGCCCTCACCAACCCCCTGCTCTCCTGCCTGGGCACCTGCTTCCTCCCTCCTGCCACCCCAGTGCACCCAGCCTGCTGAACCTGGACTTACAGGAGTGCCCCTCTGGCCTGTCCCTCTGCCCTTAACCCCCAGCCTGCAGTGCAGGCTGCCCACAGTGTGGCACCTGCCTCTGGTCCCCGCTGCTGCTGGGCCAAATGCTACACCTCTAGTGGCTGGAGGGGGCGGTGGGAGGCGGGTCAGCCTGGGTGAGGTCACTGGGCGGTGCTTCCTCTACAGGTTGGGGTGCAGGGCGGGGTGGGTTCCTCGCCCCTGCAGGGGCTGCGGCCTCCCTCCTCCAGCTCCAGGGCAGCAGTGCCCAGAGGAGGGGCTTTGGGGAAGGGCGTGGGGTGTGAGCCTCCCACCCCATCAGTGGATTGACCCTCGGCGGATTTAGGGCTGAAGGGATGAGGGCAGGCGGTGGAAGCTGTGAGACCCAGTTAAAGGAGTGGGTCTGGGGCGTGACCCTGGGGACCCTGCCTGCCCCTCGCCCCCTCTGCTCCCTGGCTGCCGCGGGGTAGACCACTGCCCCCCTCCTCACCCTTCCACCATGGAGTCTGCTCATCTTGGGCCCAGAGCAATGGAGCCAGCCGACCGTGGGCTGAGCCTCCCCCTGTGGCTGACTCTCAGGTGTTTCATCACAGTGACAAACACCCATGGACTCTCTTCCTAACGGTGCAGCTTTCTGTCCTCTCTTCTCTACGTGGTGGGAGCGTCTGGGTGATGATGGCGACCTTCGACCTGTCCACACGACCCCGAGAGTGCTTGGATGGTGGGGGTCCACCTGTGCTGTGAGGGGGACTGCTGAGCGGGGCCGCCTCACCTGCTGCCGTCCCTCTCCACCCTTCCTGCATTGTGGAGGGAGGGCGCTGAGGCCAGGGGGGGAGGAGGAAGGGCCGCTGCCCATCTCAGGGGCCTCGCGTTGTCCCCGCCAGGGAGGGGGGTGGTGCCCTCCTCCTGCAGACGAGGAAGCGGTGGTTCCGAGAAGAATCCGGCTTCGTGAACAGTCCTCCGTGCCGTTTCCTTCCGCACGCCCTGCAGCCCTGCAGACAGACGCATGGTGCGCAGGGGGCTCCGTTCCGCCCTGGTGGGGGTCTTGTGCAGACACAGCCGATCTGTTTCCCGCAAAGGGTGCGGGAAAGTGGCGAGCACTGGAGATGGCGTGGCATTTCACGCCCTTTCTGTGGACTCTGCAAAGCCACCGAGGCAGCGCCAAGGGCCTCACTTTAAAATAGGACGCACATGGAGTGGCTTTGGAGCCGGAGCTCCGTGTGAGCTCCGCGTCTGGCTGCTTGTCTTTGCACAGGAGATAGAAAGCGACCTCTTCGTGGACTGGCTGCTGCTTTCGAAGGTGGAGCATGGTCCACAGGGCGAAAATCCCCTGCTGGCTTCTTTGGAAGTGGCCCTTTTGGGCTGCCACTTCCCACCCCATCCCAGGGACTAGTAACTGCCACTCAAGGGTCAGGTCAGTTGGAGGAAGAGCAGAGGCGGCAGGGGTGAGCGCGGGACCCCTGAAGGAGGCTCTCCGCGGTGGGAAGGCACATCAGAGCCCTCCCTGCTGCTTCTGGTGATGACAGCCCTTCCTGTGAGGCTCCGTGTTGGGCCCGGAGGCCAAGTCCAGACAGGGCTGGGGTATCCTGCTCTTGTGAAGCCGCAGAACCAGGGCTTCCTCTTCTCCTGGGTTTACTCCTAAGCAAGAGCAGCGGCAGTGGGCGGGGCCAGCTGGTCCCTTTTACTGGGTCCTGTCCATCAGGACACAGTCCCCTCAGGACTGCTGGAGCCTGGCAGCACTGCTCCTCCAGCTGGGTCCCTGTTCTGGACACACCGCTGAGCTTTCTTCTGCCTTTTGCCTGCTCTGGGGCCGTGGAAGGCGCTCCCTCGGGCTCCACCTGGGGGATTACCAGCGAGTACATCTCTCAGCTCTGCTCTCCTGGGGTGGTGTTCTCCCTCCCCTCTCCTGACCATAGCCCACCAGTGGCCGTCTTCCAGGGAGGCCACGGTTCTCCTTGTGCCCTGTCCCCCTGCCCACGTTCACTGCCGACCGTCTGCTGGGGCTGCACTCACCGCAGGCAGAGCCTCCCGTTTCCCCACCTGGGCTCTCTGGCCATGCAGCCTGCCAGTGGCCATGCCGAGCCGGGGCAGAGGGAGGGGAAGGTCAGTCCTCCAGGCTGGGCCTCCGTGTGGGGGCAGAGGCTGTCCAGGGAATGGCACCCAGACTCGCCTAGGCATTTCCTCGTTCGTGGGCTGGCTGAATGCTGGAGATTCCTGTTCAGACGGCCTCTGCTAAAGCCTGGGCCCAGGAGTGGACATGACGTCCAAACTTGGATGCCCCGCCCCAGGATGGACTGTAACCTGGATGGGTTGCGTTTTGTCCTTGGCAATGAACCAGCTTTCCAGCAAGACTTGCTCTGCATCTCCGCGGCCACAGTGCTCATGTGCCGTCCCTGTGGCAGGTGGGCTGGGTGGGACCCTGGGGGGCTTTGGAGGGGTGACCCTAGCTAGCAAGGGTTCCCTTTGTTGTGGCCAGCACGGACGTGCCACCAGCTGGGCTTTCCTGTCCATGTGCCCTGACATGCAGGGAGTAGAAATTGCAGAATGTTAGGAGCTTTGGTCTTTGTTTCTCTGCCAGTGTCTGGTGGGAAGTAGAGATGGCCACCAGAGACAGTAGCCAGCCAATGCCACTGTGCCCTGGAACCAGCTCTGGTGTTGGGTCCACTGTGTGCCTGGCTCTCCTCAGCTCTGCCTCTGGAAGGAGGTGAAGGGTATGAACGTGAAGACGCAGGGTTAGAAGTGATCTGACAGCTGCTGCCCTCTGAGGACTTGGTGTCCAGGGAAGGACATGAAGACTGGAAAGGAGTGAGTCTCCATGTCCCCAGGGCCAGCAGGGAGCTTGGCTCCTTCTTGCCTTGCTCAGTCTCACGAGCTATGTGTGAGCCGGGCATAGGGTCCACACCTGTAATGCCAGCTACTGGTGAGGCTGAGACGGGATCGCAGATTCGAGGCCAGGCTGGGAACTTTGTGAGACCCTCAGTAAATTAGTGAGATCCTGTCTCAAAATAGAAAGGACCGAGTCTTAAAAACATTTTTTTGTGTGTGGTGCTGGGGATGGATCCAGGGCCTGTTGTGTTCTAGGCCAGTGCTCTACTGCCGAGCCACACCCCAGTGGTCACCTGCAGAACCCACAGACCAAGGGTCAAGACGGTGCACCGTATGTGCCCGTGGAGCTCTGCTCAGCACGAGGAGGAGCGAACTCGTGGCGCATGCTGGTCGATGCATGGCACTGGAGTCTGGGGGTTGCCTGTGCAGCCTGGTTTAGAAGGCAGCTCGGGCCGGGGTTTGGGTGGACAGTCCCGTGGACAGTTCTCCCATGCGCACAGGACTTTCTTACATGCCGCTTCCTATTAGTGGAGAGTTGGGTGAGGGTGTCCTGCACGTGGCCCCTGTGAATTCCACTGGACTCAGACGTCCAGGGGACCCTTAAATGAAAGGCATTGGATTTCATAGTGGTGGCCCCTGGCTGTCACTGGGGAGGGACTTTCCATGTTCTGTGCTGGCGGTCAGCTGGTTGTGTGACCGAAGGCCATTAAGAAGCAGAAGCCCGGGGCTTGCTGGGCAAGCTCGTTTCCTCAGGGTTGGGAGCGGGAGACCCGGCAGGGTGCAAGGTGCCGCCGCGACTCCTGCCACCCTGCGCGCCCAGCGCTCCCAGGGTGCTCCGTCTGCTTCTCTCCCGTCCTCGCCTCCCTCCAGACCCCTGGCTTCCCCTCTGTGGTCTCAGTGAGACAACATGCCTGGGCCGGAGTCCTCTGGGCGGGTTTTCCCTGCAGAGGAGGGTCAGGCGGTGGACAGGGTGCCGGTCCGTCACGGCCTCACAGGGCGTGCCCCGAATGTCCCCAGAAAGGCCTGTGGATGGTGCCCTTTGCGTGGTCCAGAGCGCTTCTTCGAGGCCTCCTGTCTTTGTTTGGAGGTGGCGTTAAGGCAGAGCCTTAGAGCTTGGGGGGGTGCCGCTTCCTGCCCCATTTCCACGGGTCCCAGCCCCACAGAGCAGAACACCCGGCGGGCACCTAAGGGCAGCCCACCTTGGGGCCCTGCACCCGGGTCGCCTCTGAGGCCTCTCCCTGCAGCCCTTCCCCACGGCGACCTCTGGACCTGGATGTGGCTCCCTGGATGGCTCCTCCTGGCTGCCCAGGGCCCAGGGTGTGGTTCTGCCCTTCTGCCGGCCACACTTAGCTCTCGGAGTGCACTGGTTGCCGCAGAAGCGGTGACGTCAGGGCGGTGGTGAGCGCTGGGTTGGTGGCTTTGTGAGTTGTCCTCTGTAGTGATGTTTGGGTCTGGGGTTCCCCACGCTGTGGGTGGCAGGGTGCCTGGCCCTGACTGCCCCTGCCTGCAGGCCTGAGTTCTGTGCTCCCCACTGGGCGCTCTGCTGTCTGCCCCAGGGAGCTGCTGTGCCGCGCCCCCCAGGGCCTTCCGGTCCACCTGGGCACGCCTTTGGGGAGCGAGGGGGCAGGGCAGGGCCACACCTGGTCCCCGGGGAGGCCAGCACCCTGAGAGGCACTGCGCGGTCCCCTGGCCTTTCTTGCTGGCTTGTGTTCCGTCGGACCCTGTCAGACACACGTTCTCCTCAGGTGCCGAGAGGGCGGCTCCTCTGGGGCAGGATCCCCCCCGCACTGTGCCCTGCCTCACTCTGGCATTGGAGTGGCACCGGCCCAACTTCTGTGCCCCATGCCCACCAGGAAGGGGACCTCCCTGCCCCTGGGTCAGGAATGAGGTCGGTGAGGGGAAGCGGAGGTGGAAGTCTGAGCTGCTGGCCTCAGCCTTCCCTTCTTGGGGCTCCTCGCGGACTCTTCTCCCCGCCCAGGAGATGTGTCCCAGGCTGGGCAAGATGGCGGCTGCTCTGAAGTGCCAGCCTCCCAGGCCCGGCCCCGTGAGCATGTTCCCTTATAGGTGAGGGGCATCGAGGTTGCAGGTGGAATTAAGGCCGCTCGTTGCTGCCTCAGGACCAGGAGGTTAGCCTGGACTGTCCAGGTGGCCCAGTACACTCACAGGTGTCCTCAGAAGTGAGAGAGGCTGGGGGGGACCAGGACCCACGTGACGCAGCTGAGAAGGACTCTGGCATGGGTGGCTTTGAGGACAGAAGGAGCCAGGGCCTGGGGGGCACAGGCAGCTGCTAGAGGCTGGAGAGGCGACGAATGACCACTGGAGCCGCCAGCTGGCCCGGCCTAGCCAGCGCCGTGGCCTTAGCTCCGCGAGGCCCATTCCATGGCTTGAGTTCCAAAACCGTCGAGTGATTTCTTAGTGTTCAGTGACCTCGTCTATCCCCAGTTTTCAGCAGCAGCAGGAAATCAATATTTGCCCCTAAGCCCTTCTGAAAGGTTGGGCCTTCCACTCAAGGCCTTGGACCCCAACGCTGCGTCCACTGGGGACTGACTCCTGGGGTTCATGAGCACCAGGGGAAGAACCTTGCCCAGGGGTTGGGGATGACCTTCGGCGGGTTCTGATTTGGGATGGGCACAGGGAGGGGGCAGTGACTCCCAGTGGCTCTTGAGGTGACCAAGTTTGTTGGCTGGGCCTTCCAGGGACAGATTTGAGATGGAGCCTGCCGGGTGTGCTGGGGGAGGAAGGAGGTGACCAAGTGCAAAAGGGCAGAAGCAGACCGCAGCAGATTCAGAGAAGCCTGTGTCCCTTCGCAGACTCGGGCTCCGGAGGGGCTCATTTCCCGATGCAAAAATGGCCGTCAGTTCCAGAGGGGTCTTAGTGTTGGAGGGTACAGTGAGGATGGTTTAATTGTGCGGTTTGGGAAGTCGGGCTGGTCATATAGGTTAGAACTTTAACTTTGGAGGGTAGTTGTAAAAGGTTGTCATGATTATATAGGGAGACAGGAGTCCAGACCCCGAGCGGTGAGTACTCAAATCCTGCCCCTTGCTTTTCTTTCTCTGGGATCTGTTGTTTCCCAGAGTTCCGATATTTGATGTGCCTCCATTTAGGGCTAATTTGCAATGGGGGGAGGTCAAGGTTCAAGGCCAGCATTCAATGTCAGCCCTTGTCCTTCAGGACCCATTGTCATTGGGAAAGGATGTTCTGGGAGGCTAATCCCTGGCCAGTTTTCCCTCCTCCCGAGCTGCTCCTCTCTCCGCTTTTCTCCCGGGGCTATCTTGTAGGAATATTTTCTATGATCCTTCAGGTGACACTGGCTGTGACAAGGACGGGGCTGGGACCAGGCTGGGCAGGCTGAGCCTCCAAAGCAACGCAGATCCGACCAGGTCTCCACCAGACCTGGGCTGTCCTGCAGCAGAGATGGCCTTTGGAGGAGCCCTGGGTCCAGTCTGATGGCCAGGCTCAAGGCCCAAGCAGAGCTGGGTCGCTGTCCAGGCTGCGTGCGGGGAGGGCGTGGCTGTGGCTGGAGCCATCGGTCCCCAGAACCACGGGCAGTGGCAGCTTCCTTCTTGCAGGGAGCTCCTGGCGATGTGGATCCGTGGTGGCCACGGGAAGTCTGTAGCCGCTGCCTGTGGAGTTGGTTCTTGGTTTCAGGTCTTTTGAAATATTATGGGACAAAAATTGATTCGGGTGGGGACCTTGCTGCCTCAGCCCTCCGGCTTTGATGTGGGGGTGTGGTGGTGAGCAGAGTTTGCATTTCCGTCTGGTCCAGGCTTCTGTGGGTGTGGCCTGGTCTGGCTGGGTGGACTTTGCATAGTGGGCGAAACTCACCTTACACACCTGGGGGCCCTTGCCCAGGCCCTCTGAGGCCCTGCTCCCCCCGTGTCTGTGATGCCGGCCTCCTCCACCCTCTGCTGCACCAGGCAGGCCCCTGTGGCAGTGCCCACTGCGCTCCTGGACCCTCCGTCCCTGGCAGGTCTTGACCTGCACCCTGGCCTCTCATCTCCCTGGAGCCCTTGGATGCCAGAGGGCCTGGCCTGTCTGCCACCCAGCAGGGTGGGAAGGGCTGGAGGGGACTCCCTCTTCTCTTCCCTCTCTGGCCTTGGGTCTGGAAGGACTCTGCCCACGAGGGTGGCCACGGACCTGGTGCTGGCACGGCAGTACGTCCTTGCTGAGTTGCTGTCCTGTCCCTGCCTCACCCTCTCTCCCCAGGACTCTGTCCCCCAATGGCTTAGCATATTGCAGGGCGACCTATTAAAGTGATTTACGCATCACAGAATCCACAGCAGGGCACAGCCACCGTGAGGTCCGAGGCCGGCAACTCCAGCCCCACACGTGCCTCAGGCCCCTGCGGCTTCCCTGTTCCCGCTCCCAGCCCCAGGCAAGCGCTGATCTTTCTGCCCCTGTGAATTTGCCTCTTCTGGCCCATCAGCTTTTGCCGCAGGCTTTGCCGTTTAGGGAACGGGGCTAAGACGCAGAGCAAACGATCTGGAAAATTCCTTGATCTCCAAGGGTCGCCTCAGGGCCTCTCTGTGAGGCAAGTCTGCCATCCTGGGAGCCGGCTGGGCACCAAGGTCAAGGACAAGGCGTCAGCAGATTCCGGCTATTTTTAATGAGGATGCGCCGGGAAGGACAGTGCTGGTAACCCGGCGAGCGGGAGCGGCCCTCCTGGAGGGACCCCGTTTCCTTCCAGTGCTTTCCTTTATGGGCAGAAATTCCTTAATGGTGTTAAGGAATCTCACACCCGGTGACACGGGGCAGTGCCGGCTGCCAGGCGTCCCAGCGAGGCTTTCCCAGGGCCCTGGCTTGGCGTCTCGTTGCCCTGGCTTCTCAGTGGGAAGGGCCCCTGGAGAATGCGTCCACGCTGGGTGACCCGCAGGCAGTTGGGCAAAGGTGTCCTGCATCCGGGCTCGCTGGACGCATCTCCACAGTTGTGTCTTCCACATGCTGACCCCAGGGTGGGACTGGAGCTGGGAAGGGATTCTGGAATGGTCCGCAGCACTGCACTCCTCAGGCAGAGCCTGCGGCTTTCCTGTGCCTTTTCTCTTGGGTGGTTCGGCCCCTCTGTGCTATTCAGGAAGTGTAGAGACCCGGAGCTGAAGTGCCCAACGGTCGGACTCCTGGGAGCCACTAGCAGAGTTGTTTGTCCAGGGGTCTGTGAGTCGGGTGTGAGGTCACAGGTCACGCATCGTCGTGCCCTTAATGCGGGCCAGAGAACGCGCCAGGTGCCTGCCTCACACCCTTCGCTCCTCCGTGTAACCACACCATCGTATCTTTATTTTTGAGACAGAGAGAGTGGCCCGGGTGCGGGTGCCCCGCAGAGCAGGCCACGGCCTCTGCTGCTCAGCCAGGCAGGCGCCGAGGGCCTCCCTCTGCCATGGTCAGGACAACCAGGCTCGGGCGTCTGTTCTGCTGCCATGGGAGTCTGTCCAGCCCACCCCTGTCGCAGACTCCTGGGGTCATTGTGGCTGTGCACTGGGCAGGGGTCAGGCAGCTTGCTGGGGCCGGAGACACAGGAGAGGCACTTGCCCAGGTCCTGCCTGGGCACCAAGGTGGAAAGTGGTGTGGGGTGGGCTTCTGGGGTGCAGGCCATGTGGAGTTGGGTAGCTGGGGTGGGCAGGGGGCGTGGGGGCGCTTTGGGCAGAAGCAGGTGTATGTACGTCAGCGTGGTGGGTCTGGGGAGCGTCCAGGGCTGGGCCCCTGGAGAGCAAGCCCTGGGCAGGGAGAGGAGGTCTGGAGAGGCAAGAGGGTCAGGGACAGCCGGGAGCCAGGGCCGCGGAGCCTGAGTAATGGTGTTGGCAGCGAGACCCCCTGGAGAGGTTTCATCAGAGATGCCACGATCAAAGTTTCATTTCAGAAACATCACTGGGACAGTCCAGACCTCTTAACAGAGTGAGTCATTCCTCACGCTGGGCACGGCTCCCTGGGGACAGAAGGCACAGGAGGGTGGGGAAGCCTGCACCCAGCGAGCCGACCTCACGCAGGGTGAGGGATGGCAGGCTGCGAGTGCATGGCGGTGCTGGCAGCCTGGTGGACCTGCAGCCTCCTCGGGAGGCCCGGGGGAGCTGGTGACCACGGAAGGAACCAGAGAGCTGGCCGGGAGGTGCTCAGACAAGCGCTGTCGGTTTTGACCTTGGTGGTTTAGGACATTAGAAGAAACATACCTGGAGCATAATCAGTGTGCAGCCTGTAAGCACATGGGCCAGCAAGCTCTCCAGTATTCTGCAGTGAGGTCCACCGATCAGGCCCGGGAGGGCCCATTTTCTGGTGCGGAGCTGGCCCCCGGGTTACAGCAGCAGCCTGGGTTTCGTAGTCTCATTGGAGGCGCGGGCGTGCGGTTCGGCAGTCGGGGGCTGGTTGTACATGTCGGAATTTTAACTTTGGAGGGTAGCTGTCAAAGGCTGAGACTCATTGTTGTCTGGGGAGAGAGGAGTCCAGACCCCGACGGGCGAGAACTCAGATCCTGCCCGTTGCTTTTCTTCCTCTGGGATCCGTTGTTTCTCAGAGTTCTGTATTTGCTGTGCCTCCATCCAGGGCTGATATGCAATGGCGGGTCAGGGCCAGGCCCAGCGTTTCGGCATTCCTCTCCTCCCTCGAGCCCCTGGGGTTGGAAGGGGTGAGTGTTGCTTCTGGTGGAGAGGCTGGGGGTGAACCCAGGAAGGGATGGGCCTCTGCTGCTTCCCTCGGGGCCGTCGTTACTGGCCAGGGATGCACGCGAGAGGCTTGCTGTTCGGCTGATCGCCCTGCCTCCTCCCGGCCACACTGTCCCTCCAGTTTTCTTGGGGAGCTGTCTTGTAGGAATGCCGTCTTCTCAACCCTTCATAAACCGGAGGGTCTTCACACAGTGGGGTGACAGCTGCTGCGCAGAATCAGGACCCGAGCCCTGGCAGCGCTGCTGCCGGAGAGTCCAGGCTTAGAAAAGCCACGCAGACCCAGGTCGCAGCGAGGCGCCCAGATGCACCAAGCTTGAGGTCGAGTCCTTAGGGCAGGCGGGCAGGGGGTGACTGCAAGGGGCGGGGGAGGCCTTCCTGTTGCAGAGCAGGGCCGTTCCTGGACTGAAGCAACCGTGGATGTCCTTGGTCACCGGTTCCTGCAGCCACACAGAAGGACTGAGTCACGCTGAGCAGCAGGCGTGGATTTATTAGAGGGAATGGGAAGAGTGGAAGGAGGACACTCTCTCGAGGGACAGGCCTGTGGGTCCTCTCGGAGAGGAGGGGAGGCACCCGCCCTCCTGCTATGCTAGATCCTTGGGGAGGGTCGGAGAGTCCTGCCCAGGCCCCCTCTTGACCCCTGACTGACAGCAGGATGGCATCGGGTTCAGGTCCCCAGGCGCATGGGCGTACCCCCAGGAGGGGAGCTGTTACCGTTGGGGAGATCCAAGGCAAGAGCCAAGGCGGCTCCGGCTGACCAGTTGCAGCTGAAACTTGTCCTCACAGATGAGATTTTGGGTTGGGGTGGGGGCTTTGCATCCGATGATCCTGTCTCCCTGAGCCCTGGAGTCTGCTCTGTGTGAAGGTCACAAAGTCCCCCTCTGGGTGACTTGTGTTGTTCTTGTGGGCAGGGAGGGGCCTTTGGGCTTCCTGCCTCCTACAGGTGACGGTTGTTCCCTGGGGAACGTAGCAGATCCTGTGCTTCAGTCGGGGGGCCAGGCATGGCCTCCTAGGAGCCCTGTGGGGTCAGCTTGAGGGCTGGGCCGCAGAACCCCCCAACCCCTGTGCCACGGCCCCTGTCATTTTTAAGATGTTAGAATGTTCTAACTTTGGCTAAGTCGATGAGGCCCCGGAGGGAGGTGGGGGAGGACCAGAGCCTCCTGGTGCCGTCCGGCCCCCTCCCCACCAGGTGTTTTCCCACCAAGTGGCCCAGGAGTCTGACGTACTGGGCTCACGGTCGGAAATGATTTTCATCCACCTTATACGTGTCACTGGGCATTTTCAAGACTTGCTTTTTTCCCATCACCAACTAATTCACACCCATAAAATTCAGAAAAGTAAAAAGAAGAACTAGAGGTCGCCAAGCATTCCGCCACCCAGGTGGAGCCACTGTGGACACACAGGTGTGTGGTTGAACACTCTTTTTGTTCCCGAGCGGACTCTTGCACGGTTGCTAGTAGGCGGCGGGTCCTGTGGTTCCAGGGCCTTCCATGGCACTGTGTTTCTCAGCTGGGCCTCAGTAGTGTGTAAGGGTTTTAGTCATATTTAGTTTTTTAAAATATATACTCATGTATTTAGAATGATGGCTAAAAATAGCACACAAATGGATTATAAGCCACATTTATTAGAAGCCACAAGTGTAAAAATTCATATAGCTTGGTTAATTTGTAATTATGTAAAGCTTAAAGATAACTTTCCTCCTGTGATCTCTGATTAATTTAAAAATATTATAAGAAAATGTAACTTTTAAATCCTGTTACCATTTTTAACTATCAAAGTGAGCTAGAATTTTTTTTCAATAAAAATTAAAATGAGTCCAGGTGCAGTGTCCCATACCTGTGATCCCACTGGCTTGGGAGGCTGAGGCAGGAGGATCACAAATTCAAGGCCAGCCTCAGCAACTTAGTGAGACCCTGTCTCAAAACAAAAAATAAAAAGGGGATAGTGAAATAGCACAGTGATAATGGGCCCTGGTTTCAATTCCCAGTACCCCTCAAAAAATTGGAGTAAGAGAATGTCATCTAAGACTTTTATTAAATGGAAAAATCTCATCTATTCTTCTCAACGTAAAATTGAAGTTTTCGTTTAAAACCCTCATTGTTTTATTGGTTGATTTTGTAAGAAGCAAGTTTTGTCAACTGAACTTAAAGAACAAGTGGATAATAATAAAATACTGGAGTTGCACCAAGATTTTTTAAGAAAGGTTGTGTCTAAAACCTTTGAAACCAATAGTATAGCTAAAATTGCATGGACTTAAACAAGCTACTTTTTTTTTTTTTTTTTTTTTTTTACCATAAAAGTAATATGTATGTATTTTTGTTATAAATACAAAAAATGAAGAAAAATAAGAGAAAGAAGAACCTCACCCAGGGTCCCCCGTCTCACACGAGCAGCATGCACTCAGCAGACCCTGAGGACCTCAGGCATTTGCCGGAAGCGTCCAGATCTGAGGTTGGGGTGTGGAAGTGCAGAGGGGACTTCCTGCCAGGTTTTCGGTTTTGGCAGGGGGAGACTCGAAGGTGAGAAAACAAACTCAATTATTCTAGCTGCTTCTAAATGCTATGAGAAAACAGAACCGGCTGGTGAGACAGGAAGGGCACAGGACGTGGACCCTCAGGGTCCAGCAGAGGGACCCCTGAGGGGAGGCTGGAGAAGACATCTGGGCGAGCAGCCCTCAACCCCAGACATGGGGACACAGCTGTCTCCCACGGAGAGGCGAAGCCGGCCTGGCTGGATCAGGGGTGCCCGGCAGCAGGCGGGAGCAGGCGAGGGGCCAGGCTCCGGGACGGGTCGGTGGTGCCTGAGTCTTGCTCTTTCAGTGTGTGTGGATGTTTTATCCTGTGCATTGGTGTCAGAGAGGATGTAGAAACTACCTCAAGAGTTTTTTCTCTTTACTCTTATTAACACTTTGTAGTTACACATAGTAGTTGGGTTCATCCTGAAAAACTCACAGATGCATGGAAATTGATTTCTGTTCCTGACCCCCCCTTTCCCTCCCATCTTCCCTCCCCTCCCCTCCTCCTTCCTCTATCTCTTAGACTGTTATGGCCCTTTATTTCATTTTATTTATTTATTTATATGTGGTGCTGAGACTCGAACCCAGTGCCTCACACATGCCAGGCAAGTGCTCTACCACTGAGCCCCAACCCCAGCTAGACTTCCTTTTGCTTGTCTATTAATTTGTATTGATTGGTTCTTTATTTGGTCTGATCCTTCCCTCCCCCATTCCTGTTATTTACTCTAGTTTCTGCATATGAAAGAAAACATTTACCTTTGAGTTTCTGAGTTTGGCTGATTTCCCTCAGCTTGATGTTCCCCATTTCCATCCATTTACTGACAAATGCCATAATTCCATCCTTTTTTATAGCTGAGTAGGACTCCATTGCATATATATACCACAATTTCTCAATCCATTCATTTATTATCTACTGATGGGTAGCTGGGTTGATTCCATAATTTAGCTTGTGAACTGTGCTGCTATAAACATTGATGTGGCTGTGTCCCTGTAGTAGGCCAATTTTAAATCTTTGGGGGAAAATACCAAGGAGTGGGACAGCTGAGTCTTATGGTGGTTCCTTCCCTGGCCTTCTGAGGAATCTCCATCCTGCTTTCCAGAGTGGTTGCACTAATTTGCCCTCCTACCACCAGTGTATGAGTGTACCTTTTTCCCCAGAATCTCACCAGTGTTTATTATTGATTGTATTCTTGATGATCACCAGTCTGAGTGAGATGAAATCTTAGTGTAGTTTTGATTTGCGTTTCCCTGATTGCTAGAGATGTTGAACATTTTTTCACATATTCATTGGTGATTTGAGTTTCTTTTGAGAAGCTTCTATTTAGTTCTTGTGCTATTTATTGATTGGGTTATTTGCTTTTTTTTTTTTTTTTTTGGTGTTGAGTTTTTTGAGTAGTTGACCAAAATTTTCTCGCGTTCTGCAGGCTCCCCTCACACGCTCTGTCGTTTCTTTTGCTGTGCAGAGGTTCCAGTGTGATGACACCCACTATCCTGAGTTTTACTCTTGAGCTGTGGGATCTATTGAGGGAGTTGGTGTCAGCACCGTATGAGGCAGTGTTGATCCTTTGTTTCTCTGAGCGGTTGCAAGGTTTCTGGTCAAACTCCTCAGTCTTTGATCGCTCTCAGTGTGAGTTTTGTGCAGGGTGAGATATAGCGGTCTAGTTTCATTTCTCTACATATGGATAGCGAGTTTTCCCAGCGCTATTTGTTAACAAGAGCTTTTCAGTGACGCTATGGGGTGGGTAAAGGGGGCTCTGCATCCGGGTGGATGGGTGGTGTTTATTTCTCACAGGAATGCAGGGCCTTGAGTTCACCTGATGTGGTTCCAGTGATGCCAACCTCCGGCATCCCTGTGCCCAGGTGGCCCAGATCTCATCAAGGGATCAGCTGGTTCTGGTGGAAGATGGAATAAGCAGGAAGAGTCAAACCCTCCATTCAGAACACAGAACAGATCTGCATTCAGAACACGAACAGACCTGCTGCAGGAAGTAAGAAAGGGCATGTTTCAAAAAGGATTTTCCTTCCAAAACAAAAACAAACATTTGTCAGCATCTGCTCTGGTCTTAAGGAAACAGAAGAAACTTTGGGCTTTAAAAGAAGAGAGCAGAAGCTGGCAAGGTGGGTGTCTACAAAGGCCGTGTGCTAGGATGACAGTGAATCTGGCAGGTAAGAACTTCGGGAAGCAAACCAGGCGGCCAAGTTGCGGGTGGGTCAGAGACACGGGCAGAACCAGTGCCCCAGCATACCTCTCCCATGGCAGGGGGGACGGGTCTGAGAGGAACCCAGAGTGCAGAGGGCAGGGACAGGGACCAAAGGCACTAAGAGGTAGGCATGGAGGGTGACAGCGAAGATCCAACACGCGTGCAATTTCCCTTTGGAAGAAGATGTCAGAGCAGAACAGCTGGCTGCTGTTTCCACCCGACAACAACCACAGAACTCTCCCCGGGTGTTCTTGGGAATGTGACAACATTGTTCTGAAGTCCCTTTGAAGAGTGAATGGCCAAGAAGAGCCAATGAAGTCACTGACACAAGAGTGCGGTGGCGACAAGCACTTGCTGCCTCAGAGGCAGACTCGCCAGAGCACCTGGGCAGTGTCGAGTGGGGCTCCTGCCACAGGGGAGCAGTGGGGCAGGAGGAGCAGGAGCCAAGCTGTGCGGGGAATGTCCCTGGTCAGAAGGGAGTCTGCCCTGCCACCGGGAGGGTCACCAGTACTGAGGGGAACGTTGTTTCTCTTCATGCAAAGCGAAAATAAACTTGGAAATTAAAAAGTTGAATATCAAACGTAAGATCACCAAAAACTATTAAAGGTTGAAATGTAGCCAAAAATGCTTAAAGAAAAACAATACTTGGATTCAACCCCAACGCCATACCTTACGGAGGAAAGGTAGATCTGACGTCGTCATATTTAAAGCACTAAAAATCAAAACATTGTAAATGAACCCAAAAACTTAATGACAAACTGAAATAAAAGTATTTTTGATATATATTATAAAAGTTAACTTCTAATCAAGAAAGTGTTTTTGGCAGTTGGTAGAAAAATACTCCTAATAAATATTGGACAACGAACGTGGACAGGTTTTGTACAAAAGGAAAAAAAAAAAAACCAAAGTGATCAATAAGCCACAGAAAAGAAGGAGCAGCTTCGTTAGTAGTAGAATTGAGAATAGAGCCGCCTCCGGAGAGCTGGAGGAGACGGGAGACGGCGCTGGCCAGGGTGTGCGCAAATGGACACCATCGTTCCTGACCGGCGAGGTTATGAAATCGTAGAACTTGTGAAATCAGGTAATGCGTGTGACAGTTTAAAATGGGAGTTACCGCTGCACACAGCAAGTTCATTTCTAAGAATTCTATCTTAAAATTAATTGTAGTACTTGAAGACACACGTAGAAGAAGGTGCCCATTCAATGCTGGGCCAAGGACAGAAGCTGACCAAGGACGTACTCTCCACCACGTTGGCAGGAGCGTTCCAAAGCGTTTTCACGCGTTGCTAATCACACACATTTGTTCTCTTAAACCCTGCGACTGAGTTAGGCACTGTTCTAAGCCCGGCCATGCATGTGAAGAAACAGGCACAGATTGTGTAATTAATCTGCCCAACATTGCATGGCTAATAAATGGCAGAACAGGGATCTGATCTCTGGAAATTTCCCTTCCCAGGCTATGTTTTTGATCACTGCGGTTCGCAGTATTAATGTGGAATGTGTAGCATAATTCCTGTAGTGCCCCAAGTAATTGCCGATGATCAAGGATCGTCGAGCGAATCGTGAGTCAGTTATTCATGGGAAGAATGTGCTCAAAACAACCTGCGGAAGGACTTCTGCTGGGGGAACGTCGTGGTGCTTTGTGGAGGGAGGAGCGTGCAAGCCGTGTGTAGACGCCATCAGCAGGCAGACCGCTCGCTTGGGCAGGCCAGGGCGGGTTGGGGGGCCCTGTTACAGGAGCCACGTGGAGCTTCCTGTTCTTAGTGCTCCCTTATTGCAAGGGCTTACTCCCTGATGCTGCTTTTCTGTGTTTTCTGGATTGTGCCTGCATGACTTCTGCTTTAAAAAAAAAGGCCATTAAGTAAAGAGGAAACAGAATCAGACTTAGTTGCGTGGCAGCTTTTAAAAGACGCCCTTGAGGTGGTGCCTTCAGACGGTGTGGGTCTGAGTGGAGGAAGGAAAAGTGAAGTTCCCTGCCTCAACGCTCACACGGCCTCTGGCCCTGTGAAGACTTAGCGCTTGTAATCAGAGGACAGAGAAGCACCCGCCATTGTCTGACAGGGTCAGAAAACTGGGCGTAGCCCCTAGGGTGCAAGGTGCCACCTGAGGGGCCCAGAAGCTGGGAGTGGGCAGAAGTGGACCTGGGGCAAGATTGCGGGCAGACACAAGGTGACACTTGCCCTGGGTGCTGGCCCGTGGGGACCAGGTGTCAGGAGGAGCCACAGTCCACTGTAACATGGCCTGCTCACGTCAGCATGGACAGCAGGTGACTCTGCTCAGGTGCTTTGTCTGCAGTGTGTATTCTAGAGGTGGGACTAGTCCACCACACCCTCCTACTGCACATGGAAGCCTTCTCAGCATCACGGGCTCTCCTTGACCTTCCCCTCGTCTGTGTGGATGGCATTCCAGGGTATTCTGGAACTTTCTACCACAGAGGACAAGTCAGGGTCAGGCTGGTTTTTTACCCTTTCTGCATAGGCGTATTTGTGTTCTCTGAAGGAGTCAACCTTTCAGTGGACATTTTGCGACCACTTTTCTTCTTGAGGACATCTTCTTATTGACTTTGGTATTTCTTAAAGCACTCCTCCTTTCTTTCATTAGTTCATTGTTTTTGTTTGGTTCAGTTCTTCTGAAAAATCGATGGTCTTTGTGTCAAGCTTTGGCCTCCCACACCCAGCCTGTTCCTGGCCTCCTCTCTGCTCTCCCTCCACCTGCTGGAGGGCGGCTCTGCCGTCCACTGTCTTCCCTCACCCCTGTTGAGGCACCTGTTCTCAGGTCCTCAGCTCTTTTGCTGTGGGCGCTCACCCTCGTCCACGTGTCCTTGGGTGTCTCGAGGCTGGTCTCCCCTGGGGCTTTGGGATGTGGTTCTGATGCTGTTCCACACATGGCCACGTCAGCTCCTCAGTGAGGTCTGTCCAGCCAACAGGGTGTGCAGTGTGCTCTGTGCCCTTGAGTCACCTGTGGGCAGCCCTCCCCTCAGGCCAGAGAAGACCTGGTGTCAGATGCTCCAAACTTAGGTGGCCGGTGGGCGCTGGCTCCTGCCTCCCACCTCTGCTGTCCTCGACCAGGCACTTGTCCTGCCTGCGGACCGGCTCCCTCCTGTCAGAGGCCAGAGCTGTACTTCACGGCCACGGGTCATCCCCAGGCCCCAGCGCACTCCTTCCCTGGTGGAGACCCCACCTCAGCGAGGCATGTGGGCAGAGCCCCAGCGTGGCGGTCAGATCTCGCCTGGGCTGGCTCTGCCCCACTGGCTCCATCACCTTGGGTTCTGGACGGAGGCCGGCAGAGGGCTGGCTTGTCTCTCTGAGCCTGAGTCCATCCATCCATGCAGGAAGAAGCCTTTTCGTGATGATGAAATGAGACAAGGTGAGCTGCTCCTGTGGCATGCTGGGAACTGGGAGGGGTCCCCTGAGCCCGCTGCGGCCAGGCGCTTCCGGGGCTTCTCCTGGGGTAGAAGATGAGGGAGGCACCACTGATATTTCTGTTCACAGAGAAGAACGGCTCTGAGAGGGCAAGGCAGTGGCCCAGTGCTGCACAGCTGTGGGTGGTGGCCCCAGAGCTCACCCCTGGCTGTCTGGCCTCCGGGTCTGGGCCCCTGACCATTGTGTCACCAAGCCTGGGCTCCTGATCATCACGCCACCAAGCATGTCACTGCCTGTCCTTCCCATGTCACCAGAAAGACCATGAGCCATGCAGGTGGGGGTGGTGGGGGGAGGCCTCCATCTCGCTGTTCTGTGAGGGTGGAGGCAGCAGAGCCGGCGGGGTCTCTGCAGCCTTCCTGGGGGCTGGCTTTGCCCCCTGAGCAGGAGCCCGGGGTGCAGGGGTGTGGTCCTCTCATTGGTGGGGTGTGGGGTTCTGTCGATTGACTCCTGGCTCAATTTCCAAGTCCTCTCCTCGAACCCCACCCTTCTATGGGGTGCTGGGACAGTGGACACTCGGACCTGCCCTTTGACACTTCTGCTGCTGATTCTTCAGATGGCTCTGGACAGTCCCTTGTGGGATGCCCCAGAGGGCACATAGGTCACTGTGGGGCTGAGGGAGGCTGATGGCCTGGAGGTCCTTCTCACATGGTCCTGGGAGAACCCCCTGCCTGTTGGATGGCGCAGGCCTGAGGTCACAGGGCAGCTTCTGCCTGCCAGCACTGTCCCTGCGGAGGGTGTGACGGTGCTCCCAGTTCTCACAGTGACTCCTCTAGCGATCCTTCTCCTTCTCAGGTTGGATGCATGCTGCAGCCGTGGTAGGTGTGGGGCGTGGGTTGATTTAAGGGGTGGTGGGCAGGGAAGCAGGTGGGAGGAGCTGATGTCTGTGTTTAGTGCATGTGGCAATCCCGTTGAGGGGACTTTGATGTCAGGACAAAGGGATCCTTACTTGAAAGATCACACATTATTTTAGGAAAAAGCCTGGACTGGTTTGATAACAGTGATGTTTTTATCTAATCTCAGGTAATAAATAAAGCAAGTTACCTGCGATCCTTTGCCAAAATTCAAATGTCAAATTGATTATGTAAGAAGCAGAGGAAGCCAAGTCTTTCCCGTGAAGGTTTATATCTTTCCATGGCCATTCATCATCCTGGAGTTAGGAGCCTAGCCGTATTGAAATATCTGATTACAAACGGCGGCTCTCCTGGCCTTTCAGATGGCTCGACTCATTCTTCCGCTGTTGGCTTGAGTGTGCGGCTGGCATTAAGCATGCATTACCCAGAGGGACATTGCTATTGGAAAAATAATTCAAGAAGTTGGAATTTCCCTCTTTGAAAGGCTGTAAACAATAATTATATTTCCTTTATCAGGGGAGTGGTTGTTACCTCCTCTGTAAAGAGGGTCAGGAGTCCATTCTGTGTTCACAAACTGGATTCTACCTGAGACCACAGAGCAAAATCCATCAAACCCCTTAACTTGGAAATGGTGCCGGCGCGTTCTAACATAACACAATTCTAAAGAAATAAGCAGAGAGATACAAACACAGGAGAGCAAATTATGTACACGGTACAAAGCTGGGTCTCAAGTGACGTGTGGCCAAGGTTCCATGTGAAAATTATTCTGCCTTGTTTGAAGCCACTGGGTGTATGATTTTTTTTTTTTTTTTTTTTTTTTTTTTACAGCAGCAACAAGAAACTCATACAGACTAAAGTTTGTGGCTCACCCTGGACAAGGCCCCCTGCCATCCTCTGCCCCATGTTCTCTGTGCCCCACCTTCCCCTTCTCTCACACACTCTGTGCTTCCTCTTGAGTTACCGTGTGACTCTCTGTTCACCTTTCAGGCCTCAACACTGTGGTGGAGGCACCAAGTCCTCCGGCCGTTCCCTATACAGCCCGTTCTCATTCCTGACTCCAGGGACTGGTTATTTGTTGACACATCTTCTCTCACACTAGACCAGGACCTTTGCCAAAGCTGCAGGTGTTCCTTAGCCTTTTCTCAGGCCTGGCTCCTGCTGTGTGTGGGCCACTTGGGTTCTTTGTTCAGCGAATGAATGCAAAAGGGTCCCCAGTTAGAAGGGAGAACCCCTGTGGCTGTCGCCTG
The DNA here is from genome assembly GCF_902686455.1 of Sciurus vulgaris. Classification (NCBI taxonomy): domain Eukaryota; kingdom Metazoa; phylum Chordata; class Mammalia; order Rodentia; family Sciuridae; genus Sciurus; species Sciurus vulgaris. The sequence continues at coordinate 39,651,597 of NC_136479.1, read as the reverse complement.
ACAGACCCTCGACAGGAAACACACGACAGAATGCTGGTCAAGCTTGAATCAGTTTACAGAAGTGGGTACTCAAATCAGTAGTGCAGGTGTGGACTGAGGAAGAATTCATAAAATGCCTCAGCTGGTGCCTTCTCCCACGAGACAGCCGACGGAGTGGCCGGAAGTCTCTCAGGTGTTTAAGGTCTAGGAGAATCCTGAAAGTGAAAGGATGATCTGAAACATGGACGAATCAATGCATTCAAATTGTGCTGCTAGGCAAACGTGGTTTTGAATCCGGATGTCAGTCGTGTATTTTAGAGGTAAACAAGTCTCCCTCTTTAACAAAGCAGCATTTCGGACACTGGTGTTCTGCAGAGCAATGCTGTGCAGATGCAGATGGGCGTGCTGGGAAGGTCCCACGGTTGCCTGGCTGGGCACTGCCATGCTCTGTCTTCTTAAGGTGCCCCGGGCATGCGCCAACAGTGTCTGGGGGTTCACGCAGCAGAGACCTGCTGCCATTTCCTTAACCCACCATTCTTCCTCAAATTGGAGAATAAACCCTTTTTAAAAATCATTGCACATTCAATAACATCTTCTTGAGCAGTTTAGAATATGCTGACATAGGCCAAAAGTCTAAAAGAATTCGCTCATGGACGTATTTGCCGTGTGCATTCGGAATCCTGCCTCCCTGCCCTGGTGGGGAGACTGGGGCCAGGGTTCATTACCGTAGTTCATCTTATGAGTATAAGAACAAGATGAGGAATGAGAACAATCTCAGTGCATGGTAATGTGATTTAGTAAAGTTCAACCCTCATTCTTAAATGAAGCTTTATAAATCTAATATAAGAATCCTCTTTGAAACTAGAGACCAAATGTTAGCTCACAGAGAAACAAAATCATTTTCTGATAAAACTGAGAATGAAGCAAAAACGTCCACTATGATGGATATAATTCTGGAAATTCTGAAATCCAGCAGAAATGGTGCAGGTACTCGGCCTCCCGACCTCGTCTCCCTAGCCTGGGACACTGGTCCCTCGCCAGTGCGCCGGAGGGGGATGCAGGCTGGTTCTCATCCACGGGGATGCTCGTGTCCTTTCTGAAGCGAGGGTAGTTCTGCACTTGAATGATCTGGGTAGTCAAACATTTCTTACTTACAGCACTCATCCTACACGTCAGCTCCCAAGGGCCAGGCGCCATGGTGGGCACTGCTTGGTCTCATTCTCTTGTCCTGAGTCCAGAAGGCAGGCAGAGTTCTGGAAGGAGGAATGCTTGTTCCTTGTTAGACTGAAAAGGGAGGACCTACCTGTGTGTGGTCAGGTGGGCTGCAGGACCTGCCTGTGTGTGGTCAGGTGGGCTGGAGGTCCTCCCTGTGTGCCGTCAAGGGACTGGAGAGGAGGGTCAGGAGCCTGCCGGGGGCCTTCACGCTTGTCCTCCTGGCTCCCGTTGCACGCCCTGGTGGTTTGTCATCTGGAAGCAGAGGTGGTCCCCAGGCCCCTGCCTTCGGCCAGTGCCCACCTTGGTACAGTGGCTTCTGTCCTGCGGCCCTGTGGTGGGAGTCAGCCTGGGTTTTATTAGTTCTGCTGTAGCTCAGTCCTAATAAAATGTCACAGATGAACTTATAAAATGTGGAATTAGGGCTTTCAGCAGAGGCAGAGCGAGCACGTGTCACAGGGTTTATGCAAGTCATCAGCCCAGCGAGCAGTAGCTCACCCCAAGGACAAGTCCAGCAGCCACCCTGTCAGCAAGCAAGGGAGGCTGGATTTGCCGATGGAGGCTGGCGGGCCTGCGTCTCTGTGGGCGGGGATCCCTGGTGTCACTGTCCCTTCTACGATGTGCAGGTTGTACAGTGGCGTGAAAGGTCACGGTGACGGGAGGTGACCGGAAAATCGTGTCGGCGAAGACCCCAGCGTCCTCGCTGTTTCCGCAGAGCAGAATGGTCCTCCTGTGGCGGAGCCCCTTCCTGCAGGGCCCACTGGCCAAGCTCTCACTTGCTTTCCCCAGCCTCATGGCTCAGCTGTCACGGTGGTCCCTTCTGCCTTCCCGTGAGCACCCCGCCCACCGACCCTCCCTGGCTGGCACCTCTGGCCTGTTTGCTTTGCAGCCTCCTCCTGGCCGTCTCCTCGCACGTTCAAGGGCGTATGTGAAGAGCTCGCTCCTAGTCCCCTGCTCTGCTCCCGCGTTGGTTTCTGACTGCTACTGTGTCGGCTGCCACCGTCTCAGAGGCCTAAGGCCACGCAGGGCCCCGCCTCCTCGCGCCCAGGCTGGAAGGGTGGTCTGTCGGCAAGGCCGTGTCCTTTCGCCGCTCCTGTGGAGGCTCCTCCCCGGGCCCCTCCTGCTTTGGACAGCGTTCCTTGGCTCCTGCCCTGTGTCCCCCAGACTCTGCCCTCTCTGACCCTCTTGCCGTCCTCTTAGTAGGGACCCTTGTGATGATAGTGACGCACCCACACAGTCCAGGGGAGTCTCCATCTCCAGACCCTCCACCTCGTTGCTTCAGCTCTGGGAGGACATGGTCATGGACGGGGTCATCTCTGGAGGGCCTTACTCTGCACGCCACCTGGTTGCTGGGGGCTCTCCAGGAGCGTCCTCACCAGCCCCGTTCTGACCTTCTCCGCCTATGTGTCCGGCACAGCCTCGTCCTGGTTGCTCTTCCTTTTCTTCTGGAGCCTGTCTCAGCAGCTTCCTGCAAACACGCCTGCCCTCCATGTGTCCTATTGACGTCTCTTCCCACGTGCACTTTACCAGACTCCTCCGTGCCTGGACTCCGTGGGGGGCTGGCTGACCTGGAGAGACCTCCAGGCCTGGGCACATGACCCCAGAGTCCTCGGGCCCCTGAGGAGGGTGCTCGGATGGGCTGCCTGGCTGTCCATGCCCAACTCCAAGGTCCCTCTGGGGCTCTCTGAGGCCCAGTGGATACTTGACTGGCACCTGGGGTAGGAAGCAGTGGGGAAAGAACCAGAAAACCATCCGATGTTCTTCTTACTTCCACAGTGTGAGTGTGTTCACCTCTCCAGATTCGGCACGACAGGAGCCGATGGAGTATCATCACAGCCGCTGCAGCCGAGGGTCAGGATGCGCTAGAACCGTCTCAAGCCCTTTCCGTAGTTCTGACTCACACACGCTCGTACCTCACAGGTCATAAATAGAGTGTAAAGCCAGGGGGTGTAAACGTGAAAAGCGGGCACGTGAGGGTGCCTGAGTGGCCACAGCACTGCTGGAGGGTGCTGTGCTGCCTGCTTTATAGATGAGGAAACCGAGACGGAGTAAATCACGGCTCAAAGCCAGGCAGAGCGGGATCCCAGCCCACGCGCGCTGGTAGGTGGCCTCGGATGTGGAAGTCCAACCCGGGGCGGGTGGCTCAGAGCTCACCTGCCTGCCTGGCGCTTCCTAGTCCCGTGGGGGCGTGAAGGAGGGAGAAATCGCCCAGTGCCAGGAGGGAAACGGGTGCAGTGCACTCAGGACTCAGGGACCACCACGGGAGAGGCAGGTGGGATGCCCCTGCTGGTGGAGCCCCCACTTTTCTTTGGGACACAGTCAAAAGGTCTGTTGGTAGTGACCATTTCCCCCTGTGGCAGATCCACCAAACATCTTTACTGAAAAAAAAAAATCAGTTTTTCTCTGCTCCAGGGAATTCTGGTTGCTAGGAAACCCAGACCTCAAACTTGAGAATCTTATTTTTTTTAACTTTAAAATTTTTTTGATCAGCATGTTTTAATTATGCATGATCACGGGGTTCAGGGTGAGGTTTCGATGAATGCTGCAGCGTGGGCGCCTTCTTTCACTCTGGGGACGGCCGGCTGGTGGACTGGACATTCATGATTCATTGTCAGTGGGACATTGATGATGTGAGATGTGGAGGCTGGCAGTGTGGCCGTTGGCGATCTGAGTGCGTCTCTAAGGTGGCGATCTTGACGAGCCGACTCCCCGAGGTGGTTTTTGTAACATGCCTATTTGAAAATATACTCAGTATTAATTCTTAATCAGTTTGCCCTCTGACTCTGCGAGTTTGCAAATGGGATTGCGCTTCGACCGCTTGCTGTTTACGCTTGGAACCTCTGAGTGGCCTGCGTCCTCCCCTCTGCCTCTCATGGCTTGTCATTCGCTAAGTTCCACCCGTGTCCCCTCGGAAGAGCTTCCGGAAGCAGCCTCCACTCCCTTCTGCTCCCTGGCAGGCTCAAGGGACACTCTGGGCCCGGTGACTTTTCATCTGGAACTTGTAGACTTTTAACTCTCTTTCTCCCTCGGCTTCCTGTCCCCTGCGGTCCCTCCAGCCTCTCCTCCACAGCCTGACCATGTTGCTGTTGCTTGAGGACCTGGCGATCCCCTGAGCCCAGCGACAAGTGACTTGGACCCCTTGCCCTGGCACCAGCACAGGCCCCATCCAGCCTTTCCCAGCCCTTCCCAAGCACGCCTTGTCTTTTGGCCACACAAAACCTGTCATTGAGGTCATGAAACTGTCACATCTCCATGTGCTGAAGTTGGTCTCCCTGTCTAGGATGCCTATTCATCTGTCCTCCCTCCATCCCTCATTCCCTCCCTCTCTCCCTCCTTCTTTCCCTCCCTCCCTCCCTCCTTCTTCCCCTCCCTCCCTCCTTCCCTTCCTCCCTCCTTCCCTCCCTCCCTCCTTCCCTCCCACCTTCCCTCCCTCCTTCATTCCCTTCCTCCTTCCCTCCCTCCCTCCTTCCCTCCCTCATTCCCTCCCTCCCTCATTCCCTTCCTCCTTCCCTCCCTCCCTCCTTCCCTCCCTCCTTCCCTCCCTCATTCCCTCCCTCCCTCATTCCCTTCCTCCTTCCCTCACTCTCTCCCTCCCTCCTTAGCAACACTGGTGAATTCCAATCTTCATTCAGAGCCAGCTGACATTTACCTCCTCACTGAGAATTCCTTGGCCTTGCTCTCGTCTGCAGTCCTGTGTGCTGTGAGAACACCTCTCTGCACGGTTCTCTGACCACACGGTTCCCTTTCTGGACGGCCTGCTTTTGGACCCTGATGCATACATATGGCGCATAGCACCACACGCCGTGCTGAGAGCTCCAGTGGTGTTCTCTGCGTCTGCTGACCTCTGGGTACGTGGAGACTGGCAGCATTGTAGGACTAACCTTGAACTCATTCCTGTTTGTGTCTTCGAAAAGCGAGTCTTCCATAAGCATACCTTCTCTCAGGTGGTGGCTGGTTGGTGACCAGCCTCTGCCCGATACTATGTGGACAAACAGCTGCTTTGACCTGCAGTCCTTTGAGGACGGGCCATGTGCTCTATCTCTGCCATGCAGCCACCTGATGCAGCGGGAACCCCACAGATTTCCGTGATGTAGAAATGTTTGATAAACTGGAAGGCCTGTGACCTTGGCAACCGTTTTTATGTGGGAGGAAGTCGGCCTTTCCTGCAGTCCTAGACAACAGTCACAGAACCTTCCAGGAGCCGGGCACCTTGCTAGGTGTGAAGACAAATGGGTGGTCACAGGACAAGGAGCCACGGAAGGAGATCTGCCGTCTGAATCGGGCAATGTGAGCATCAGGACCAATAAATCCAGCTGGTAGAAACACTGAAAAACATGCAGCCCCCTTTTGGTGTTCGGGAGGGACTGGCTGCAGGCCCCCCGCCAGTGCCACGCCTGCAAACGCCCAGGTCCCTTCAGATGAGATGGTGTGCTGTTCGAAGGCCCTCTGACCCGACTGTGCCACCTCTAGGTGACTTGTGGCACCTAAGACAGAGGCACGCCGTGTGAACTCAGCTATGCTGCACGGTTTAGGGGAGGGTAGCAGGAGAAGTCCTCACGCTCAGAGCGGACACAAGACTCTCCGAGTGCATCTGGTCTGTAGTGGGCTGCGTCCGTGCTGTGGATGCTGGGGCAGCGGCCGGGAGGCGGGGAGAGCCTTGAAACACAAACACGTGATTGTTTGCACGTGTGTTTCCGTGCACTTCTGCCAGCGTGAATACAGAGGCACTTACTTTCCCAGTCTCCAGCACGGTAGACCACGGCTCCTAGTACCAGTCCGTCCCTGGAGATTGGCACGTAGGAAACGCAGAGCCTGCCAAGTGGTCCAAGCTGAGAAGGAAGGCCCCGTCGTGAGGAGAGCAGACGGTACCAGAGTGAGTGAATTTGGGAAAGTGCCAGTTTACTACCAAGAGTGGGAGTTTTACACCCAGCGGGCTCTCAGCGGAAGAGACTACTGATGAAATGCTGGTGGGAAATTTCAGTCCCTCTATGGGGCCTGCTGGTCCCACAGCTGGGACGACCAGGCGTTGTGGGGTCCCGACGGGAAGCAACAGGAAGCCCACCACGTGAGGTAAGAGCTCTCCCTCCAAAGGCAAGCCTGACCTTGATCGAGCCTCTGGAGACAGCACTCCCAAGGGGCAGAGACCAGCCTCCCCGCCTCCCCAGGGCTTTTAGGATGCAGGCCAGCCTGCAGGGTCCTGGGCCTGGTTTCCAAGGCCATGGGGAGAGCGGCCCTGCCTGGGTCAAGACAAGCACGGTGTGTCATGTGACAGCATGGACAGGTCATGTGACAGGGCTCTGGGAGCAGACGGGGTCTCGGCTGCTCTCAGTTGAGAACATCTCATCCTGAGAATCTTCGTGTGTGTATTTATATATGATATTTATTTTTCACCTCATCTTTACTTTTCATGGGAGACATTAAACAGTGATCATATAAGAAGACTCTCCATTGGCGAGAACGTGCTGGGTTTTGCCGGCGGAAGCTCAGGACAGATGCTCGTAACTCTCGCCTTCGCCCCTTTGGTTTTCTGGGACAGGTGTGTTTGCCGGGGCCAGCCATTACTCTGCGTCAAAGTAGGGCACTCGAGAAGCCCGTCTGCCACTTTAAAAAGAAGCTCTGCTCTCAGGCACATTAGTCTTAATGCAGATATTAATTGCTCATGAAACTTATTTAGTCTTCAGAGCTGTCTGGTTAGAGACGTAACTAGGGTGTTCTTCTAATCTACTCCCCTTTGTTATTGAATGCCCTTGAAAGTCATGATACTGAATTTATTTTAAAAGGATCTCTGTCTAATGCAGATCAACTTTTCATGCAGATGGACCGACCGAGATATGAGTTCAACTAGGAACTTACTTACTTGCATTTGAGAAAATACTTAAATTTTAACTTTTGTGAATCTTAGTCCAAAACAAACAAACAAACAAAAAGCCATTGGCTTTCTTTTAGTGTCTGGCTTGTTGCAAAGGAAATCATATACTATCTGGGGGTCCATATTTTAAAGTTAGGCACAGTACCTAAAGACCAGAAAAGTTTAAAACAGAAAAGCCCGGACTTCAGATTTTATTAAATGAATCTGATATGAAATATAAGGGAAAAAACCCTTCATGGTGGCTGGATTATCTTTCAATGGGCTCTAAGTCTGCAGAATTCGTTCTGCTTTCGTGATTGAAACAGACACTCATGACGTGTTCACAGAGACCCTCCTTGTGAGGAACTGAGGGAGCCCATTAGGACCGCCATCACACCTGGACCCCTCCGTTCCACACTCTCACAGGAGCCTGCTACAGCGGCCACCCGCCCAGTGCTATCCCTGAGCAGGACCCCCTGGACGTAGAGCTGAGTCGTCCTCGGTGCCGAGCTGGGTCTGGTGATGTCATTCTGCCATCAGGACACCTGGGCCTGCCCTCCCTGGGGACAGTGTGTGGATTTCCCCACTGCATGTGGGAAGAGCGAGGGCAACACACCTTCCTGGCCTCCTTTCACACGGAGGCCTGATGAGATCAGAGCCACCAAAACCCTCAGGCGCGGCAATGCCTGGCTGTCTCCGCCCTCTGCACAAGAGCGCTTGGAGAACAGGCCTGTGGGCCAGAACGAATCCTCTGGTCGCCCTGGCTGGGCACAGGGTGGAGGTGCCCACGAACTCTGGTCTGTCCATGGAGGAGAGCTGGAACCGAGAGAAGCAGCAGCCAACAGCTGGCCACCATGGTTGCGGAATCCTGGGTGACTTCTTCCGAGCAGGGCCATCCTCAGCAAACACCTCGTTCCAACATAAAGTCTGGCCTGGAGCATTTGACTCCTGAGCCGGTGGGCACAGGCAGAAGTGAGTGACCAAGGCTCGAGCTGCTTTTCAGTCTGACTTGACCCCGAGTGAGAGCCCCTGGGAGCCTGAGGCCTTGCTTCTGCTCATCTTCCTCACACGGGTCTGAGCGTCCTGCCCCCTAAGTCAGCACTGGAAAGCGCCATGCGCAGCCGTGTCTGCGCAGGGCAGGATTCCGGTGCCTCGGCGGCTCCCTGTTCCTGGCTCTGCTGGTGGCCACGGGCCCTCCTCCTCAGCATGCCTGCAGGAGGGGATGGACGTGGGTTGGCTGCAATCTGAGGCTGCGGGACAGCACCCCACGCACCCCAGGGTACCATGGGGTCTCCACCCGCCACTCTTGTCTGGGCCAACTCCAGACTAGCCACTTGTGCTGCCCGAGCCTTTGCACGGGAGCAAGCCACAAGTCATCCCGCTTCTGCCCAAGTGTTCCTGGGCCAGAAGGAAGCAGGACGAGGCCCCGGGCAGAGAGGCAGAGCACGGCCCTTCAGTGCCCTCCGACGTTCTGGCCTGTGGGGGCAGCTGTCCGGCAGAGAGAGGTGATTCTCAGCTTTGGGCTCTCCTGTGTCAACTGTGGAGGACAGAGAGCTGCCCGCGCAGATTCCTAGCACCCCAGTTGGAAGAGGCCTCCTGTCGCTCTCTGCCAGTGTCCTCGTGGGGCCCTGGCTGCCCCTCTCCAGTACCTAGGAACCCCGTCGGCAGCACGGCCAGTTTTATCTTGGGCTCGTTTTCTTGTTAGGGAATTATTTTCTACTGTCTGATGAAGGCTGCTGTCTTCAGATCCCACCATGCCACCTGGACTTTGCAGTAAGAATGCCCGGAAGCTTCTCTCGCATCCGATGGCCCTCCAGACACCGGAGGGCCCTACCGTGTCTCCACATGTCTCAGACAGCTGTGCTTTCTCACCCCCTCACCTCATTCTGAATCCGCTCCGCTTTATTTTCATTGAAAATATACAGTGGGCCCCCGATGTCTGTGGGTTCCAGGTCCACGGAGAGGACCGTGGAGTGAGGTTGCATCCCTAGGGAACCACGTCACGGTGAAGACGTCATGCCCCAATCTTTCCTCTTCCATGGGCACACAGCTCTGCCTCCCCGCTCCTGCCTCCCTGCCCCAGCTGATCTGCGTTCTGGAGCTTCATTTCTAGAAGTTTACACAGTGGAATAACGTAACATGCACTCTTGAGTCCTGTTGTCTTTCTCTCAGCTTATTTCAGGATTCCCTTTGTGATTATTATTAGTAGTCCGCTCCTTTTCATTGCTGGGTAGTATTCCATTTTATGGCTGCGCCATAGTGTAGTCACTCACCATTGATGGACGTTTGTGAGCATTGGGGCAAGATTTTGAGGGATTTAAATAAAATTCCTTGAGCATCCTCATGCACATCTTCTGTAGACATACATTTTCACTCCTTGTGGAAAAGCACCTAAAAGCGGAACGGATGGTTTATGGCTAGGTGGATGTTTGCTTGCTTTGTAAAGAAATTGTCCAACGGTGTTCCCAAGCGGTCATATCATTCCACACCCTCACCACCGGCCTGTGAGATCTCCTGTTGCCGCCCATCCCCGCCGACCCTGACGTAGTCAGTCCTGGATGTGAGCTGTCCCACTGGGCTGTGGTCACACGTGGTTGTGAATTGTATTCACACTCCTGATGGCGACTGATGGGCAGGCTTTCGTGTGTTCAGCAGCCGTGTGTCTCCTCCCTGGCGACGACCCTGTTCAGACAGCTCTGCCCGCTTTCCTGCGTAGCTGCGAGTGTTGACAGTGTCTTCGGGATGGAAGTTCTTTGTTTGGAAAGCTATCCCAAGTATTCATTCTGAGTCTGGGGCTTGTCTTCTCCTTCTTTCAACAGTGGCCCTCGAAAGAACAAATGTTTTATTTTTTATCAAAATGTCTCCTTATTTTCTGTATGACTCATGCTTATTGTGTCCAACCTAAGAAATATGTATTCTGAAGTCACAAGAGTCTCTTCTGTTTTCCTAATGCTCTCTAGTTTTTTTTTAATTTATTTTTATTATGAACAAATAGGATACATGTTGTTTCTGTTTGTACATGGAGTAACAGCATACCATTTGTGTAATCACATTTACATAGGGTAAGGGTGTTTGATTCATTCTGTTATTTTTTCCTCCTCCCCACCCCTCCCACCCCTCTTTTCCCTCTATACAGTCCCTCCTTCCTCCATTCTTGCCCCCCTCCCACCCCCCATTATGTGTCATCATCCGCTTATCAGTGAGATCATTCATCCTTTGGTTTTTTGAGATTGGCTTATCTCACTTAGCATGATGTTCTCCAATTTCATCCATTTGCCTGCAAATGCCATAATTTTATTATTCTTTATGGCTGAGTAATATTCCATTGTGTGTGTGTGTATGTGTGCGTATATATATCTCTCTCACAGTTTCTTTATCCATTCATCAATTGAAGGACATCTAGGTTGGTTCCACAGTCTGGCTATTGTGACTTGAGCAGCTGTGAACATTGATGTGGCTGTATCTCTGTAGGGTGCTGATTTTAAGTCCTTTGGGTATAGGCCAAGGAGTGGGATAGCTGGGTCAAATGGTGGTTCCATTCCAAGCTTTCTGAGGAATCTCCACCCTGCTTTCCAGAGTGGCTGCACTAATTTGCAGCCCCACCAGCAATGTATGAGTGTACCTTTCTCCCCACATCCTCGCCAACACCTGTTGTTGCTCGTATTCTTGATAATCGCCATTCTAATTGGGGTGAGATGAAATCTTAGGGTGGTTTTGATTTGCATTTCTCTTATCACTAGAGATGTTGAACATTTTTTCATATATCTGTTGATTGCTTGAACACCTTCTGTGAACTGTCTGTTCTATTTTAGTTTTTATATTTAGTTCCATGATTAGTTCACCCTTATGTATATGATGGGCTGAGGGTTGAACGTTCCTCCTTTTCCCACATAGATGTGGAAACTGTGGCTCTGTTTATTTATTAAAATGAACAGACACACACGCTACTTCTTCCACGGAATCGCCTTAGAGCCTCTGCGAAGTGTCCTTGGTCCCATATATGCAGGTCACTTCTCGACTCTTTACTCTGGTCCATTCATCTGTAAGTCTTTTTCCTTTTTGATACAGTGTCTGTAAGAGAAGTCTTGAAATCAGCTGAAGTAAGTTCTCCAATTTGTTCTTTTTAAAACGTGCTTTGCCCTTTTCTATTTATTTTGTGTTTTCATATAAATTTTAGATTCCAAATTCTTAATGTCTGTGTAAAAGTCTGACAGGTTGATCAGAATGACATTGAATCTATAGATCAATTTGGTGAGAATTATCCTCTTAATATACTCAGTGTTCCAACCCATGATCATGGTGTGTGTGTGTGTGTGTGCATGCGTCTGTGTGTGCGTGTGTACATTTACATATATAAGGTAAATGTCCACCTTAAAGGCTAAGTAATCTTAAATTGCAGTTTAGTATGTTTTAATTAAGGATATTGTATATGTTTTGGTTGGTTTTATTCCTTACTTTCTTGAACTATGATAGATGGAATTGGTTCTTCTTGTTTCAATTTTGTTTTCTCTTTTCCTACATAGAAACATAATGGATTTTTCTGTATGAACTTTATATCCTATGACCTTATTAAATTCTTTATTAGTTCTAAAAATTGTTTTGTAGATACCTTGTAAATTCCTACATAAAGTTATTTAGCTGCAAAGAGGAATAGTTTTACTTCTTTTGGTAAACATCCTTATCTTTTTTTTTCTTGCCATATTACAATGGCTAAAACCTATATCACAGTGTTGAATAGAAATGGTGAGAGGGTTGTCCTTATTCTGTTCTCGATTATAGAGGGAAAAGTCTTCAGTCTTTCACCTTCAAGTGTGACAATAACTGCAGGGTTTTCATAGATGATACATTTTGTGAGATTAAGAAAATACACACTATTACTAATTCTCAAATTTTTATCATGAATAGTTGTTGAATTTTGTCAAGTGCTTTTTCTACAGTTGTTGAATTAATCATATGGGTTTCCCACTTTTTTTCTGTTGCAATGGTGAATTACTTGTATTTTAAAATATCAAACCAGACTTGCACTTTGGGGATAAATTCTACTTAGTCATGGTGTATTATCATTTAATATTTTTTAGTACATTGTTGATTTTCTGATATTGTGATCAGAATTTTTGTATCTTTCTTCCTTAGAATTATTGGTGTGTAGGTTTCTTTTCTTGTATTTGCTTTTTTCTACTTTGCTCCTGTTCACTCCAGAACATGAAGTACCAGGCTGTGCCTGTCTGGCTGGTGGCAACTTTTGCTTTTCTTTATCAATGGTTGCTAGGAAGAAGGGACAAGCAGTCTGAATGGGCATCGGTGGTCCTTCATGGTGGACATTGCCCACATCTTTTTAGCAACCTTCTCACAAGATTAACTCTACTATTACACAGGAAGAGCCTTAAAAAACTAAGACGAATGCCTGTTAAAAACTCAGACTGTTTGGTTCCACATTTTCCCAGATTCCTTGCCCCTAGCTGGTCACAGTTGGGCCGCACTCTGTGTCTGTCCTCCGGTGAGGCAGACTGGCAGCGACAGAGAGCGGTCGCAGCGAAGAAGGCCCAGAAGGCAGGCCCTCCTGGGCGTTTCCTGTTTGGATCTGGTGTTGGCGGTGCTGTCTCATGGCTGCGTGGCCCATGCGGATTTCTTGATCCTCCTGGATCTCAGTTTCTTTACCTTTAAAGTAGGAGACATTCCTAGAAAAGTTGCAAGAATTGACGACTGTGTGTGTGTATGTGTGTGTGCCTGGCGTGCAAATGGTGAACATCATTCCTGCAGGTTGAGCACCCCTGACCCTAAAGGGCCAACTCTGAAAGGATCTGCAATCCGAATCTTCTTCAGTGACAATATGATGTTATTGGAGTGGTTCCACAATGTGACATTGCTTCCTGCACGTGATCAAAACATGTATGTAAAATGGTCTTCAAGTTATGTGTAAGAAGTTTGGTGAGACGTCGGTGGGTTTTGTCTTTGGAAGTGGGACCCTTTCCCAAGGTATCTCATGTGTGCAAATATTCCAAAATCTGAGAACATTCAAGATCGGAAGCACTTCTGGTCCCAAGCATCCAGGCGGGAATGCACGACCTGTCCTTCATCTTTCCATTCCAGAGCCCGAGTGGACTCATGGAACAGAATGTGTCAATGAGGTGACCACAGGGTGTGACCCTAAAGTGACAGTACTGGGAACGGCAGTGGAGCCCACGAACCCCCTGCCTTCCTCTGACCTGCCTGTGGGCCTCCTTCTCCAGGTTGACATTGGTACTGAGAACGTGCTGGGTTATTAACAGACCTTCCTGTGTTTTTATTCATTGATTTGTTTGTCCACTTATCACCCACTTACTAAAAATGGTCTCCCTCACCACAGACTCTGGGGCTGTACTTCACGAGACTCTGAACCACTTGGAGGTCTGTAGCCCAGTGGAGGCCCAAGCCCGAGGTTCTCCTCTCCATTTGGGTTTGGCTGGAGGCAGGCTCTCTTCTGGGGGCTTGGGGTTTAAACCAGCCAGTACTTGATCTCGACTGTGAAATTCTGCTCACTATCGCTCATCATTTTATCTAAGAGTTCCCAGAGGTACGAGTTTCCGGTTTTTTCTCCTTAGTTCGCTTATTCAGTTTACCTCCTTCTGGGGTAGAATACAGCCAGTAGTCTTCTCTCTCCCCAGAAGGTCTCCCTCAGGGAGTCTGGGTCCTGGTGGTGATCAGTCCCTGATAGGGGCACGGCAAGGACAGGGGACCTGAGCCAGCTGGGAATTCCCAGGGGCCCCACCTTGAGAACCCAGGGCTCTTTCTCATGCCTGCCGCCTCCAGTTCCTGGGGAGACGGCAGCATGGCGCCCCTGGGCCTGACGTTCAGCCGTGGCTCCTGCCACTTGGAGTCCTTCCGTGGCTCCTCCCTGGCTCTGGTGGACCTCCTTGTGAGGGAGGACCGAACGCGATCGAGGAAAGAACGTGAAACCCTTTCCCAGTCAGCCAGTCGTGAGGCCTCAAGTAGACAGGAGAGCAGATAGTGGCCGGGGAGGGAGGGGCGGTCAGGGCCTAAACGGGGCACGGGAGACCCACACACGGTGACGCGAGTTTGCTGTTGGGGAAGATTTTTGCCCCTCGAGTCCCTTCCATGCGGGAGAGATGCAGGTGAGGCGCGTTCATGTTCCAGTCAGTAGTCACTCATTCATCTCCTGCCACATGGAGTGTGTGCAATCGTAAGGAAGAGGGCCATGCAATAAGTAGGCGCTGCTGTGTGCATCCTGGGAACCTGCCGGAAAAGGGACAGAAAATTGGGCAGTGAAGCCGGCAAGCGAGGGTGTCGTGGTGGAATGTGGACTGGCGTGCAGCAGGGACAGGCCTGGTGACTGTGGACAGGGAGGGACTGGGCGCTCTCCCTGGCCTTCCTGGTGACCGTCAGTCCGTTGGCTTTGGAAAATGCCTTGGAGAAGACAGACAGGCACAGTGTCTGACTTTGTGCAAACATTATAAATAAAGCATTTCTCGTAATCCTTGGAATCTTGCTTGGTGCATTTTAAAGGATCTATATTTCAAATCCTTGAGCTGTAGATTCACAAGAAAAAAGTAATTTCTCTACTGGTGCCAAACATAAATATGAGTTCATGTAATTTTCTAGAGCTTGAATGACTTTTTAAAAAATCATTCACAGTCTGTTTCACAAATAATCAACTTTTGCTTCTTTGCGCTGAAAATTATTGACTTTGTGGGCTTCAGATTGTCTTTGTGAATATTTCATCTGAGTCCCTATTCTCAATTCACAATCCAAGTCACTGTTTGTTTACAAAAAAACAAAAAACCCAAAAAGTGTGTGTTGAGAAAACATGAACTAAATTTAATGCTAACTTCAGGAGAGAAGTGACTTTGAAGGAAAGTCTGGGTGTTACAAAGACTACCACTGCATCCTCAAATCAAATAGGAATCGAAATCATTCTGCAGTCATTCTAAAATCAAACGGGAATGGCTTCTGGCCATCAGTGTAGGCCATGCAATTGTGGCAGCAGACCACCCCTTGCCTGGCGGCTGAGGTCTTCCTCAGGTTCCTGGCTCCCGTGTTCGCTGTGGAGAGCAGTCGGGGGTTCCTGTCTTTACTGGCAGAACCCCGTCTCCTACATCCTGCTGATCGTGAGTGCCAGGAGCTTGGGTGAGCCACGGCGTGGCTCCCCGGATCTGACCTGAGGTCTCATGAATATTTCTTGCGTTCTCACAAATGCAGCCGGCCCACCTGACGCAGGCTACTCGCGAGCTCTTGGGGGGACCAGGGGATAGTTTTCCCCCACATCTGTCTTCAAGGGAAGGAAAGACAACCCGGAGGTGTGAAGCGACCCTCCAGATTCAGAGCCTGTGGCCAGTGGTGTCAGGACAGGAAGGCCGTCTGGGAACTCAGTCCAGTGCTCTCCTCTCCGCTGCACAGCTGGGGCCGCAGCCCAGCCACTTGGTCCACCCGGACGTGGTCTCCCAGGGTGTTTCTGAACAGCGTCAAGGTGCAGGTGTCCCCCAGGCAGAGACGAGTGCCCCATGAAGTCACTTGGGCCCAGCAAGCCGTCCACAGGTGGCCCGAGGGCCTGCTCACGTCTCCGCCTTATGCCTGTTGTTGGCTGCGTCACTTTTACTTGGAGGTTCCCTTGCTGGGGACTGCCAGCCAGGAAACCCGGATCCAATGTGACGTCAAGGAGCGGAATGGACAGTCCCCAGCTGTTGGAACCAGGAAGGAAGGGAGGAAGGGGTGAGGGCGGGGCAGGGGCAGAGGGGCCCGGGGTCCCCGTGAGGAGGAGGGGAGGAGGGGAGGAGGGGCGCTCGTGAAGGGCTGGTGGGGGTGGAGCCCTGTGGGAAGCCATGCGGAAGCTCCCTCAGGAATCGGGTCGCCTCCCTGCAGCCCAGGGTCCTACTTCTGGGTCCACGTCCAGAGGTTGCGCAGGGCAGGGTTCCTCCCCCTTTAAGGCTGGACGGCCTTCCGCTGCAGGCACGCAGGTCCTTAGTCCTGCTGCGAGAGCAGAGCTGCGGGGACGGGGGTGCGGATGCCTCCTCCAGACCCCGATGCCTCTCCTTCCAGCTCATCCAGACGTGGGTCACTGGTCACACGGTCCCTCTGACCAGGGCTAAAGGCCCCTATGCCGTTTTGCCCAGTAGCCGGTCCCAGCAGCAGGGTGCAGGAGCCTCCTCTGCCCAGCCCAACCTCGCTCCCCGGTGCTGGCCCCCAGCAGGACTGAGGGCTCTGTGGTGCCCACCTGCGCTTTGCTGTCCATCAGGCCAGGCGCCTCCTCCGTGCTGCCCTCCACTGTCTCCTTCAGGGGGACCTCCGTGGGGCTGTGGCCCACCGAGTTGGCGTGTTTGCCACGGTGTATGCTCCTCCCAGGCTCTGACCGCCCTCCTGTCCACACATGGCTTGCAGACGTCTCTTGGCTCTGACCACTGGCCTGTCCACACATGGCTTGCAGACGTCCCCCGGCTCTGACCGCGGCCTGTCCACACGTGGCTGGCAGATGTCTCCCGGCTCTGACCACCGGCCTGTCCACACGTGGCTGGTAGATATCTCCTGGCTGACCGCCGGCCTGTCCACACGTGGCTGGCAGATATCTCCTGGCTCTGACCACCGGCCTGTCCACACGTGGCTGGTAGACGTCTCCTGGCTGACCGCGGCCTGTCCACACGTGGTTGGCAGATGTCTCCCGGCTCTGACCACCGGCCTGTCCACACGTGGCTGCCAGATATCTCCTGGCTCTGACCGCCGGCCTGTCCACACGTGGCTGGCAGACGTTTCCCGGCTCTGCGGGCTGCCTGTTTGTTCTGTCGATGGTTTTCCTGGTTTGATGTAGTTCTACCTGGTGTTTGTGTGTGGTGTAGGACGGCTGCTCTTTCACCATTTGGGGAAGAACTGGCTTTTTATCTCTGGTCCCGATGCCCTTGCCTGTATGTATACTGGGTTTTCCTGGGTTCCGATCCATCCCATTGGCCTGTCTGTGGCTCTTTGCTGGCACCTGTCATTTGGAGCACTGTGACTCGTGGGAGTTGGGGTCTTCCCGCCCTCTCCTCCTTGCTCGGGATTGCTCTGGCTGGGATTGCTCTGGATCTTCGGTTTCCTGTGGTTCCGTGTGAAGGCTGCTCTTTGTTTTTCTATTTCTGTAAACATCCTGCTGAGGTTTGACTGGGGTTGCGTCCTGTCGCGTCCTCGATCCTGTCGGGCAGTGTGGATGGTCTCACCGTGCAGTCCTCCCATCTGGGCAGGCTCTGGCCTGCTGTCTGTCTCCTCCAGCGTCCTGCAGGTTTCACTGTGCAAGGCTTTCAGGTGGAGTGTGCCCAGGGACAGAGGAGGCTGGTCCAGGAGATACTCGGGCCAGAGCACGGTCACTCACGCCCAGCGTTATGTAACTGCGGTGCTGGCACCAGATGACAATGCCGCGATGTCACCAGGTGACGGGAGTCTTTCAGCCTTAGTCTTCCCTTATGGGACCACCGTACAGTGTGGTCCATTGCCGACCAAAGTGTCGAGCTGTGGCCCATGACGGGTCCCTGACTTTATGTCATCAGCCTTTTAGCGCAGGACAATTGGGTCCTCCTGCCCAGAAGTCCTTTGTCCACCCAGCTCCATGTTTGTGGGTCTGTTTCCTACAGCCTCTGTTTCAAGGACAGAATTCTGGATATTTAGGATACAGATAGCCAGCAGCAAGTAGGCATGAACCAGTGCCTTAAATAGGATGCTTTGGTTCTGGTTGAGAAACCCGCGGCAGAAAGCCACCACGTGGGCTCCGCGGACCCACATGGGCCTCTTGGCCTTCTCCACCCTCCTCCCCCTGAGGTCACCCTTTCACTTTCCCTCTTTTTCTTTTCTCCTATGGTCACAATGTGGCTGCAGGAGCTCCAACATTGCAACCTGACTGTCTGGGGGAGAAGGGAAATGAGAGGCCCAGCTTGGTCCTTTACATCAGAGACGCAAACACGAACCCAGAAGCCCAGCTTCTGCTGACTTGCTTGGGTTTCACTGTGGAGACAGCTTTGTGGGTCCCGGAGATGCAGAGGAGCTGGGACACGCTCTCCTGGCGGGTGCTGGGAGGGGCTGTGGGGTCCACCTGGAAATTGACTGCCCTGTGGGGGCAGCCGTTCCCCACTCGGGACTCTCCACCTGCCCGTGTGCCTCCCGGGCCTCGGGTCTCAGGCTGAGGGGAAGCAGGAAGGGGCTCCTTGCTCTGCCAGTGCTTTGCATCCACGGGTAGCTCGAGCGGTCACTGGGAACCACCTGCGGTGTCCGCATGCTGCGGCTCCCAGGCCTTCGAGGCTGCGTCCCTCGGCTTGGCTTTGCTGTGACCAAAGCACCCGACGGGAACACCTCAGAGGAGGGTGTGTTGGTTCTGGCTCCGTTTCCGAGTTCTCGGCGCATGACTGCTCGGCCCCACTGCTCGGAGCCCTGGTGCTGCAGGACATCAAGGTGGGAGCTGCCGGCAGGGCCGCTGCTCAGCTCAGGGCATCCAGGAAGGGGGCAGAGCGTAGTCCCTGGGGTCCCCAGCACCTGCCGTCCTCCAGCCTCCCCCGCCTACAGGTACCACCCAGTCGTCTGATCGGTCTTCAGCCTTTGGAATGGGTTTCTCCACTGACCAGATTGCAGCTCCATTGTCGATCCTTCCGCCTCCGAACCAGGCTGACAGCTCTCCAGGGACACTGCACATCCAGGCCTCAGCACTGGCTGTGTGCTGTGTGGACAGCGTGCTCTCTGATGCTGGTGACCGTGACTGGGCCCTCTCTCCCCATGTCCATCATGAGGACTCGGTACTGATGGTGTTCCCGGGGCCTCATCTCTTGGAAGCTCCTCGGCAGAAGATCCCCGCTGTCCTCTGCTGTCATGGTGTGATTCAGGAAGCAGCTGGCAGGTGCGCCATGCCAGGTGGACTCGCTTGGGTTGGTCGCCCAGCCCGGCCCGGCCTTTCCGTCCTCCGCTGTGCAGCCTTCCCGGGACGTCTCGGGGGACCTCCACATGGCCCACACCTGCTCTTCTTCCTGAGTTCCCTGATGCAGCGACTGACAGCCCACCTGTCCAGCTGGTGCTCCCAACTTGGAGACAGCTGTCTGCTTGCCGCCCGTGACAGTCCGTCCCCCAGCCCTGTCCGTCATCCTCGCGGCTCTTTAGTTCTGAGCCTGCCCCTTCTTCCGTCCCCAGTGCCCGCGTCCTGGTACTGCCCGTCCAGCGATGGTTTGTTCTGTTTTGTTTTTCCACGAGTTGAGTGCCCGGTGGGAAGTGGTTCCCCCACGTGCGCCTCTTTGCCTCTGCGGTGCTGGGGCTTCAACGCGGGGGTCTCAGGCAGACACACGCTCTGCCACTGAGCTACCCCACCCCTTCAATTCCATGAATTTAAGAAGCAAAAGGCGAGAGCGTGTCCCCCTCGACCAGGAGGAGCGCCTTCTCCAGAGGACCCTCATGGCAGCGTCTCAGGCCTGGGGCCACACCTGGGGCCACACCTGGGCGTTCTGGGTGCCTGGCCTCAGCAGGACCGGGAAAGGGGGTTCCTGCATCGTCACCTGGCGCCGTGGAGGCCATTCCCCAAGGTGACGTCTTGCCAGCCTTGCCACCTTGGGGAGGTGTTCAGGGGGCCCCCAGGCGCACCCATCTCCTGGCACCATGGCCAGCGCCTCCGACCCAGGTTCCGTCCCTGTCCTCAGCCCTCCTCCCTCCCTGCTGCTGCAGGGGCCCCCCAGGCTGTGGTCGAAGTGACCCAGAGGCTGAGCCGTTTGTCACCAGAGCCTCACAGGAGGGGACTGCACCAGAGGAGGCCCCTCATTCCTGCAGCAGGGGACCCTCCTCCAAGTCGCGATCAGGAGGTGGCGACCGGGTTCACCCGCTTCCCTCAACTGCCAGGCCCAGATGCCGTGGTGTCTCCTGGAACCAGGATGCCCTGGTGGAATGGGCTGTGCCCCCTCCACCGCCACACCTCCCAGGCCTCTGTGGTCCCTCTGCCACTCTTCCCCTGCTTGCTGGGGCCTCCCAGGCCTCTGTGGTCCCTCTGTCACTCTTCCCCTGCTTGCTGGGACCTCACAGGCCTCTGTGGTCCCTCTGCCGCTCTCTCCCGCTTGCTGGGACCTCCCCAGGCCTCTGTGGTCCCTCTGCCGCTCTTCCCCTGCTTGCTGGGGCCTCCCAGGCCTCTGTGGTCCCTCTGTCACTCTTCCCCTGCTTGCTGGGGCCTCCCAGGCCTCTGTGGTCCCTCTGTCACTCTTCCCCTGCTTGCTGGGGCCTCCCAGGCCTCTGTGGTCCCTCTGCCGCTCTCTCCCGCTTGCTGGGACCTCCCCAGGCCTCTGTGGTCCCTCTGCCGCTCTCTCCCGCTTGCTGGGACCTCCCCAGGCCTCTGTGGTCCCTCTGTCACTCTTCCCCTGCTTGCTGGGGCCTCCCAGGCCTCTGTGGTCCCTCTGTCACTCTTCCCCTGCTTGCTGGGGCCTCCCAGGCCTCTGTGGTCCCTCTGCCACTCTTCCCCTGCTTGCTGGGGCCTCCCCAGGCCTCTGTGGTCCCTCTGTCACTCTTCCCCTGCTTGCTGGGACCTCCCAGGCCTCTGTCGTCCCTCTGCCGCTCTCTCCCGCTTGCTGGGACCTCCCCAGGCCTCTGTGGTCCCTCTGTCGCTCTCTCCTGCTTGCTGGGACCTCCCCAGGCCTCTGTGGTCCCTCTGTCACTCTTCCCCTGCTTGCTGGGGCCTCCCAGGCCTCTGTGGTCCCTCTGTCACTCTTCCCCTGCTTGCTGGGACCTCCCGGGCCTCTGTGGTCCCTCTGCCGCTCTCTCCCGCTTGCTGGGACCTCCCCAGGCCTCTGTGGTCCCTCTGCCACTCTTCCCCTGCTTGCTGGGGCCTCCCAGGCCTCTGTGGTCCCTCTGTCACTCTTCCCCTGCTTGCTGGGACCTCCCAGGCCTCTGTGGTCCCTCTGCCGCTCTCTCCCGCTTGCTGGGCCTCCCAGGCCTCTGTGGTCCCTCTGCCACTCTTCCCCTGCTTGCTGGGACCTCCCAGGCCTCTGTGGTCCCTCTGCCGCTCTCTCCCGCTTGCTGGGCCTCCCAGGCCTCTGTGGTCCCTCTGCCACTCTTCCCCTGCTTGCTGGGACCTCCCAGGCCTCTGTGGTCCCTCTGCCGCTCTCTCCCGCTTGCTGGGACCTCCCCAGGCCTCTGTGGTCCCTCTGCCACTCTTCCCCTGCTTGCTGGGGCCTCCCAGGCCTCTGTGGTCCCTCTGTCACTCTTCCCCTGCTTGCTGGGACCTCCCAGGCCTCTGTGGTCCCTCTGCCGCTCTCTCCCGCTTGCTGGGCCTCCCAGGCCTCTGTGGTCCCTCTGCCACTCTTCCCCTGCTTGCTGGGACCTCCCCAGGCCTCTGTGGTCCCTCTGTCGCTCTCTCCCGCTTGCTGGGACCTCCCAGGCCTCTGTGGTCCCTCTGTCACTCTTCCCCTGCTTGCTGGGACCTCCCAGGCCTCTGTGGTCCCTCTGTCGCTCTCTCCCGCTTGCTGGGACTTCCCCAGGCCTCTGTGGTCCCTCTGCCGCTCTCTCCCGCTTGCTGGGACCTCCCAGGCCTCTGTGGTCCCTCTGTCACTCTCTCCCGCTTGCTGGGACCTTCCTGGGTCTTGGGATACCACAGTGTCTTCTGCCTCATCTTCCGAGGAGTTTCCGGTGTCTTGCTCATCCCACTGACCCCTCCTTCGAAAGCACTTTTCGGTGGTCGCAGCACCTGCTCCGGGAGACTTTGGGCTCTTTCTCCCCCTGCCACGTGGATGCCCGAGTACCTCACGCTGGGTTCATCCCAGCTGCTGTGATGTTTTCAAACGCCTGCTCTGTTGATGTAGGTCCGCAGGCGTACGTGCCATTGCTCAGAGTGTGCAGCTGCATCGTTGCTGGGACAATCCCAGAGCCACATGGTCAGCCATGTGGTGCACTGCCCACCCTGCGACGTCCTCTAGGCCTCCCTGCCCCAGCCCCCTCGCGGGCCTGGGGTCTGCTCTTGGCCCTGCGTACCACCTGACCTGACTTTTCACGTCAGTGGGACTTAACCTCTGTCAGGCCCCGTACTGCTGCTGTCCCTGCGGCCTTCCAGGGTGCCCATGGCTAGGGCTCAAAAGCAAATATTTGTTGAATTACCAGCTGGCTGAACAAACGAGGGCCGAGGCCTCCGGGGCCGGCCTCCTCTTTCTGTACACTTACAGCCCGCACGCACATGCACTGCTATTTACACCACCTGCTTGGGCATTTTTAATACACTGTCCATCATCCTGGGCCAGGAGACCCCGAGGACACAGGCCAGGCCTCGGCTGGCCTTTAGAGCTCCTCTCGATTGCTGTGCGTGGCCTGCGACGTGTTCAGCAGGCTTCTGCTGGGCGGGTGACTGAGGAAGGATGGCCGTGCCCACCAGTGCCCATTCGGTCAGTGGGCTGCTTCACACTTCTGGAGTTTGCCTGGTTTTCATGTCGCTCCTCGAGTTCTGGTGCTGCCGTGGGGACGCAGCTCTCTGTGGCCAGGTCTGGGTCACTATGACTCGGTGTCCCCTCAGTGCCCAGCACAGCCTCTCACACAGACCCAGGGGCTCGTCACGTGCTCTGAGATTTGGAGCGTGACCTCTGAGCTCCAGGCCCCCAGGTTGGGTGATCTAGAGCTCCCCGTGGCTCGGGTTCGAGTGTGTCCCCCCAGGTCTGTGGGCTGGCCTGGTCCCAGGGAAGCTGTGTTGAGAGGCGGCAGGACTGTGAGAGGTGGGGCCTGGTGGAAGGCGACTGGGTCCTCAGGCGCCACCCTCAAAAGGGCTTGGCGCAGTCTTACGGGACTGGGTGTGTTCCTCTGAGGGTGGGTACTGTCAAGCAGGATCACCCCGTGCCTGGCTCCTTTTGCACGTGGTCATAGCCCTTTCAACTCATGATTCTTTCCAGGTGCTGCTCCCTTGCTCTTTGGATATTCCAGCCACCAGAATCATGAATCAAATAAACCTTTTTTCTTTATACATTACTTTGCACCAGGAATTCTGTTATAGCCACAGAAAATTGCCTGAGATAATTATCTTGAGGTGACATCAGAACTAGTGGTGGCTTCTGAGCCTCCACCACCCAGAGGATTCCCACCATGGGAGGTCCATCTTTCAAGTGATGAGATCATGACGCAAAGGGAAGACTTTGCTCCGGGTGGGGCACCTGTGTCCGGATGGTGGTGGACTGTCTTCATGTGTTGAGACCCTGCTTCGGATTGCACTAGGCTCTACTGTAGGTCCCCACAGTAGTGGAGAGAGGCTGACTTGCTTCTGGCTTCCGGCTGCAGAGACGGTGGTGGACTCTTGACTCTGGGCCTGTGGGGTGGGATTGGTCACTGGGTCCTGGCACCCTGGGCCCATCTGCCCACTGTCTCTCAGCCGTCCCACACATCCCACAGGAGCAGGTGCTGCCACAGCCCCCAGTTGGTGGTCTGAGAGGCAGGCTCCTCCTGTCACCCTGCACAGGGCTCTTCTTCAGGCATCTGGGCCTCTCCTGTCAAGCTGTTTCCCCACAGGCCTGTTGCCTGCTCCCTGGGAAGATGCGCTGCCTTGTGGGTAGACCCATGTCCTTTGCTTGGACATGGAGTGCAGAGCTGGACCCTGGGGCCGTAAGGCACTGGCTGCTCTGGGGCCGGTTGCCTGTAGTGGTTGAACAGCGCTCCCTCTCTGCCAACCGTGTTTGCAGCCAAACCCTGAAACTGTGACTGTCACCTCCTCTGGCCCAAGGTCCTTG
Organism: Sciurus vulgaris; assembly: GCF_902686455.1. Lineage (NCBI taxonomy): Eukaryota > Metazoa > Chordata > Mammalia > Rodentia > Sciuridae > Sciurus > Sciurus vulgaris. Next base: position 39,627,888 of record NC_136479.1, on the reverse strand, counting down.
GCCACGTGCTTGTGAGATTCTCCAGGACTCTCTGGGTGGCCCCACGTAATCAGAGGCGCCCTCCCAGGAAGGAGGCAGGAGGCCAGAGAAGCTGTGCTGCTGGCTTTGAGGGCGGAGGAAGGGGCTGTGGGCAGCCTCCGGAAGCTGGGAGAGCCCAGTCGGAACATCTTGAGGACCCCAGAAGGAACATCCCTGCCAGCACCTGACGTGAGTCCCACGAGACTCGTTTCAGGCCTCTGAACGTCCAGAGTGTAAGAGAATGAATTTGTGTGGCTCTAAGCCACCAGGTTGGTGGCGATTGTCACAGCAGAACGGGGGACCAATGGAGCGCCCCTCGCTTGGCGTTACGGCTGTCCCTGGTACAGGGGGCATTCCTCCACTGAACCCAGGTGCAGCTGTCCTGGTAAGCTCAGCCCACCTAACAGAAGGGCCCAGTCCGGGGCCTCCAGCTCTCTATTCCCCTGGGGGCCAGGCCCGAAGCCCCAGCTCTGGCAGGAGGTGCAGGGTCAGGGCAGCTTCTCTCCTGGCTTGCGACCTTCCTGCAGAGGGCCTGCCTCCGAGTGTCAGGGAGAGTGGCTGGGGGCTCTGAGGTCCCTTTCTTCTCTACTTCTGCTGCCTCTGCTTTTAATTTTAAAGAGCTAATTATAATTTTCTATTACTTGTGGTAATAACAAATAACCCTTTTATGGGTCATGCACAGTCTTAAAAATGAAATTAAAAGATTTCTAGCTAGGTTTCGTGCATATTTTCTGAACTGTGGCAGTATAATTTCCTTAAGCTGTTCATTTGATGTTTCGATGTAGTGTTTGTAGAGTAAAATGCACAATGAAGTAATTATGTTAAAAAGTCTCTTAAAACTGATAATCTGCTCCTCTCCAAAATGCCAGTATCGTACTGTCCCCAGACACGGGATTCTCCTGGTGCCTGGGCCCTCCGGTGTCTCTGTCCTCTTGCAAGGACCCCAGTGCTGTTGGCTCAGGCCTCACCCTTGAATGACATTTAAGCCCGATTCCTTCCTGCAGCATTGTCTCCTAGTCCAGCCACTGTAGTGTTGGGGCTTCGCATCAGAGTTTGGGGGTCCACTTATGTCTGTGGTCACATCCGTGGGGAGGCAGGGGCTCCTCAGGCAGTGTGTCCCCGATCCTTAGTGCCCTTGAAATGATGTCAGCGTGTGGCCGCTGTGCTGGTGTCTTGCGGCCCTTGGGCTCCATGACCCCGAGTCCAGGCCACTCGTGGGCTGCTCCTGAGCTTATGTGGGCCCACCTTCCAGCCAGTGTGTTTCCCTGGGCAGTTGTCAGACGTGTGGACTGAACGCTGGGCTTGAGGCACAGGTTCACGGGCAAAGCCGAGTGTGGCCTTCCACACCATGCTGGACGAGGGGCCGGCAGCCTGTGCAGTGCCTCTCCCGCTCCCACCTTGGCAAAGGGGCAGTATGCCCAGTATCCAGCCGGCTTTCCCTCCAAGGTGTGAAAGCCGGCCGTGTTCATTCCCCTGGCCCAGCGTCCTGCGGTCAAGCTTGCCGCTTCACTGGGCAGAGGACGTTCCAGCCTGTTCAGGAGCAGCCCCAGGGGACATAGGCCCAGTAATCTCCATCCCAGTGTCCATGGCACAGAGAAACTACTTTGGGCTGAAGTCCACTCCACTGTGCAGGGATGTGGGCTATTGAGGGCCCATGTTGCCTTGGAAACGTGAACGTCACATCTCAAGAGAGCCAGGCACCCTGTGAAAGGGCATTCTGGGCCCCAAAGCCTGGGTTAGCCAGGGGCAACCCCAGACAGGTACCCAGCAGAGCGCAGCAAAGCTTCCTTTCCACGCTGGCTGTGGGAACTGCTGAGTGGCTGTCCCGTGACGGTGGGCACAGAGCCCAACACTGCAGAGACCTCTGCACCCTGAGAGGGCCTCTATCCTCTGTCTGACACCCCTTTAGAGATCCAGAACAGGCAGCGGACACCACCAAGGTCCAGATCCCGCTCCAGAGGTGCCTGAGGCAGATGGAGACAGGACCACTCTTTAGGAACAGTGGGGGTGTTTCCAGGGACCCCTGAAGCCCAGGGGTGTTGGAGACAGACCCTTGAATACACCCCTCGGATCTGCAAGTGAGAAGTTCATCTTAACATTTGAGGCTGATTCATAAGGCAGGCGACTGGATCCTTTGGGGTCCTGGTGAGCGCTGAGATTTTTCTGCTCTGGCGGGAGTCTGGCTTTGTACTCTGACAGGAAGGGACGTAGCTCCAGGCACTGAGACAACAGCTGTGTTTCTGGGTTTATTTGTCCAAGTGTCCAGGGACAGTTTGGGGACAAACGGTGCTTTATTTGGAGTTGTTTCTCCTTTCTGTGCCGCTCCTCTGCAGGGTGACCTCAGATAACCTTCCCCAATTTGGAAGACCTGCATCAGCCAGTCTGCAGCCTGGGGGAGGCTGTCTGCCGCAGCCTGGGTGCGTCCTGTCAGTTCAGAACCTTAAGAAAAACCAGCAAAGGCGGCTCTCTTCTGCCGGGGCTCCTCCCTGGCCCTTGGCTGGTGGTGGGGTTGAGGCTGGAGGAGTGTTTGGGGTCTCTGCTCCCTGGAGGGCGACTCGGGCTCGCTTGGCTGGGTGCACCTCCAGGGTCTGTCTTGTGGTCCCTGGGACTGGGTTACTGCCCTGCTGAGACACCCGGCAGGCAGATGGTCCTGTCACATCCAGCTGATGGCTGCATAGGGCTGCAGTGCCCCAAGGTGGTCGTCCCCTCCAGCTCTGCTCTGCCGTCCGAGGTCCAGCTCTCTGGACCTTTTTCCTTTTTCCTTCCATAGGAAACCCGGCACTACTGAAGCATGTGGCCCATGTGACATGACATCCTGAAGCCTCGTGGTCTTGCAGAAGCAGGGACCCTGTATTTCTTCACAGCACGCTGGGCTCCCCTGTGGCTGACCCTCGAGTCCCCATCACAGCCTTGTTGGGGTGGGGTGGACGCCTGCTCTAGGGTGGCATCAGGCTCCCTGGCTGGTCTGCGGTCCGCCCAGAGTGCTCAGGGAGGTTCTGGAGTGTGTGTGGGTTCAGGGCCCCGGGGGGCGTGGCTTCGGACGGCACTGGGGATGAGACGCAGCCCTCAGGACAGAACGCTGAGTGTGAGGTGTGGTCTGTCATGGGTCAGCTTGTCCCCCAAATGAATGGTGTCCTCATCCCTCCAGGGCCTCAGAAAGTGGCCTTGTGTGAGATGGAGTCCTCCGGGGTAGCCGTGGAGGTCGCTGAGCAGTAGGAAGGTGACCTTGTGGGGGCACCTGGAGGAGGACAGCACAGCGAGAGCCAGGTGAGGCCCAGCAGCACCAGGGACTGCCTGGCAGGGGTGGGCACCAGCTGGCCCGCACCTCAGCCAGAGTCCAGCCAGCACTGTGGTCAGGCTGCTGCTGTTGGAACTGCCCTGGCAACAGATGCAGGACTTGCAGGGGGAGGAGCTTGCGGGTCACCCCGGAGGGTCACCCAGGAGGGTCACCCCGGAGGCTGCCAGGCAGACGGCCATGTGGTCCAGGGCAGTGTGTGGTCTGCCTGGTGGTGGTGCCTGTGTCTTCGCTGAGAATGCAGCCCACTGCAGGCGTGGCAATGGCGTCATTGTCACGGCCATTATCATCGTCACTGTCCTCCTCTTCGTCATTACTGTCATCGTCATCATCACCACCACATTGTCATCGTTGTCATCACCACCAACACCATCATCACTGTCATGTCCTCGTCATTGTCCCCAGCACCATCGTCCCGTCATTGTCACAGCCAGCACCTGCTGAGCATCTGCCGTGTGACACACGCACTGTGCATGTCCATCGACACCCCGTGAGGTTGGTGATACTCCCGGTTTGCACACGAAGACACTGAGGCTTGAGGGGGATGGAATCTGCCAGGAGCCAGTGGGGCAGGTGGAGAGGCTTGACCTCCGTTCTCAGCCTCCCGTCAGTCATGCTCGCCTGCCCCTCAGGATCCTCTCCCTGGCCCTTGCCCCGCCCAGGTTGCTTCCCGCAATGTTTCTGTGTCCCCAGCGCTTTTTCTATCTGGTCCCGGCCCTGAGGGTGGGCCCCTGGGAAGACCTGTGCCCGGCCATGGTGGCAGGCCATCGGCCCCGTTTCCGGTCACTCTTGCGGCCCCTGCACCACCTAAGACTCCCTTCTTGCCACGTGACGGCCCTTCCTGGCCCACCTGCCTGTAAGCTCTGTGAGACTTGGTGTGGCTTCTCCAACCCTCTGGTGCAGACATGTCAGTTCCTGGAGCCAGGGGTGTTCCTGGCCCAGCCCCTTCCCCTGCTGGTGGACAGTCCAGGCCTGCCCACCTGGAGCTGGCTCTGCCTTCATAGGCAGAAGGTTCATCAAGGCCCTGCAGGGCAGAGGGCGGCTGCCTCCTGCCTGAGGCTGAGGAAGCTTCAGCTGGTCCCGGGAAGGCTGACTCTCACCTGGATGACCGCTGACCTTTCCAGGAGGCAGCAGGGCAGGGCAGCTGCACCTGGAGTCCGGCTTGGGCTTCACCTCTGGCTGCTGTAGCCTGCAGGTGCCATGGTCTCCACTGGGGAGCCCCTGTCCTAGGGAGCCTCAGAAAGAGGCTGCCTCCCACCAGCTGGGGCTAGAGGCCACAAGGCTTCAGGGCGAGGTGCCTGTGCCCTGGTGGGTGGCTGAGCAGGGCCCTGGCACCCTCCCCGTACCCAGGACTGTGCATGGCGAGAGGCGGAGTCAGGTCCTGGGAGTCAGTGGGCTCCAGGGAAGCTGCCTGAGACGTGCCTGCAGGCCCTGTGTCCCTCCTGAGGCCTCCCAGAGTCTGCAGGGCCCGGCCAGCCGCTCAGGGCTGCTGTCCACCCAGTTCATCCTGCAGCCAGTCCTGAGCACCGCCATGGTGGACGGTGGTGGACGGTGGGTCAGCAGCCATGGGCGTGCCTGGGCTTGCTTCACGGGGACACAAGCTGGAGTGAGGGGCAGTGGGCAGGGTGCTGGGTCGGAACCCTGAGCCCTGACAGGCAGCAGACTGAGCAGCCCCACTGGGGGGCTGCAGCCATGGAGGGGCTCCTTCCCTTTGCTCCTTTGGCACGTGGGAGGGCGACACTCTCGCCCAGGTGTTGTGGGGTACGGCCACAGGTGCCAGAGCGAGAGGCCGGGAGGGCCAGTCCTGAGCTCGCCTCCTGTGTCCCCCTGTGGTGGGGGCGCGTTCTGACAGGGTCGGGGAGAGGGCGGAGCAGACCTGGTCAGCTGCTCCTCCTAGGGAGTGGCTGTGTCCTTGCAGACGAGGCAGGAGAGGAGGGTGTCCTAGGCAGAGACATGGCCCCGTCTTGAGAGGGGAGTCCTGCCCAGTACAGTCAAGGGCAGGTGACCCAGGTAACCCGGGGGCAGAGGGACGTGCAGCGTGGCCCAGGCGCGTGACCCGGCGGGGTGGAAGGGCTGCTCGGAAGTGCCTGTGGGATTGAGGAGTGAGTGGGACCCCGTGCGGAATCCGATGTGGAGCCCGGTGAGACGTGCCAGGTGTCCTAGGCATCTAGCTCTGGACGAAGGAGGACCGTGGACAGAGAGTGGATGGGACGCCCAGGCCGGGGAAGTGCCCAGCTGGCAGCAAGCTGATGCCTGAGGGCTTGCCATGGCGTGGGTGGCAAGGCTGGGCAGGAGCTTGGTGCTGTGTGCTCTCCTGCAGTGCGAGAGCAGGCCTGGTCCACTGCCCAGCGGGCCTGGCTTCCCGGGGTGGCCATGCCTGGGAGCTGGTAGAGAGGGAGGCCAAGGAGACAGCCTGCCAACCGCTCCCTGAGGTGGCGTTTTTATCAGGCATATTGTCACAGGACCAATTTTTGTGTTGAAATGGCTTTTCTCCCCTAAACAAATGGCTTTTCACGTTTCTGAGTGGGTGGCGGGGCGGGCGCTGGAGATGAGCTCCCCGGCTTCTCAGCCCAGAGCCCAGGAGGGCGGGGTCTGCTGTGGGCGCGAGTGCTCCCAGGAGCCCGGCCAGGAGCGGAAGCTTCGTGTTTGGTGACAGGAGGCCTTCCCTCCGAGGGTCAGAGGTCGTGGAGAACGGAACCACGTGGACGGCAGGGTGGGCAGGCTCTGCTGGTTTCCTCAGCAGCTTGGATGCTCAGACTTCTACTGAGCCCAGCAACCTCCCCTGCTCCTCTCCCAGCGTCAGGTGCTGACCCTTCTAAGAGGCCTGTTTTGTTCTGTTTCCTGGAGGCTCTAGGGTCTGTCCTCCAGGGGCCACCTGCTGTAGTGGTGAGGGGTGGGACCCCTAAGGGCCGTGGCCTCGGGGAAGAGGTCCTGGAGGTGCCGTCCTCAAGGAGATGGCTGCAGGCTGTTGAGACTGGATTCGTCCTGTGAGAAGGGGTGACTGCAGAGCTGACTTGTCCCTGACTCTCCACACACCACAGAGCTGCTGCTGTGTGAGCCCCAGCTGCCATGGTGCCCTCCACCACGGGGCCCCAAGCAGAGCCGGCCAGATGCTCTTGAGCCCCCAGAACTCTCAAGGGAATTGAACTCTTTTCTCCACTAAGTTCCCAGCCTCAGGTGTTTTGCATAGCAACAGAAGGCTGTAGGTACACTTCCTGTCTTTCTGCCCCACATATGTTTTCATGGTTAAAAATCACACTGCATATAAAACTTCTTGTCCCCATTTCTTAAGAAATTACATTTTCTCACGTCACTTAGAAAGTGCAGTTTTTGATTGTGCATAATCTACCTTACGGAGGTAGTCAAGTCACCATCAAATGGTCTTTTCTTGTCCTGTTTTTACTACTTTATTTTAAATGATTTCAAATGTTGAGAGATGTCTCTGCCCGGCAGTGGATTTCCTGTCCGTTGATGTTTGACTGCGTTTGTGTGACAGATACATGGAGACAGGACTTTTGCAGCCCTTTGTAGTGTGGGTAGGGTGCGTGACGCCCCACCGAGAGCGTTTTCCATAGGACGCTCTGCCGTGCAGCACGCTGCAGTCCCCAGAGTCGGGCACTGCACCACCACGTCTGCTCCCTAGGCCACGTCCAGTCGTGTCCTCTGGTCGCATCACCCAGGGCAGAGTCTTGTGTGGTGTTACCCGTGACGCGCATTGCCTCCCTCGGATCTGGAAGGTTCCTCAGGCTTTGCGCTTGGCCTCCAGCACCAGGATCCAGGGCCCTTGTTCTGTCAGAGGCCCCCAGTCCGTATTTGTCTGCTGTGTTCTCACGACTAGAAACGGTCACGCAGCTTTGGGAGGAGTGTCACAGCGCGACGGTGGCTGTCCTCCCGTGGCCTCCGGTCTGGTGACACATGGCCACTTGGTCCCCTTGACTTCCCTCAGCGAATCAGGGTGGAGCTGCCAGGCCTCTGCTCTGCACAGGCCTCGCTCCCCGAGGTCGGTGTGCGCTCAGCGGTGCCGGGAGCTCGTGGATACCCGGCCGCCGTGGCGCTGAGTCCGCTGGCCTGGGACTCTTGCTGGAGCCGACGGTTGCACAACCACGCTGCGGCCTGGGTGGTTTCCAGAGTCCACCCTCCTTCCTCGCCTGCTGGGTCCCACAGCGGGAGCCTTTTCCGAGCTCTGCCGGGGTCTGCGTGGACACCCTGGCCGCGTTGACAGAGCATCTTCCCCTCGTCTCCATGTTCCTTGTGACGTTGGCAGGCGCCCCTCAGGCTGGTTCCTGGATCCCTCGGGCGGAATCTCATCATTCGGAATGGCGCTGGTGGGGCCTGTTTATTTCTCGGCTTATAGTAAGTCACGGGCTGAGCCTCGTGGCCTGTTCTTAGCAGCAGCGCGGCCTTCGCTGCGCTGGGTTTCCTGGTGGGCAGGGTTGCCTGGGAGAGCCGGCACCTGCTGCGGAGGAGAACCAGCAGGAGCAACCCCGGCGCTCGCTGGGGTCTGGTTTTTCCTGAAAGCACGATCAGTGTGATTCCGGCCTCTACCTGTGACGTCCGAGCAGTGGCCAGAGGGATGTCGTCTGCAGAGGTGCCAGGACCGTCTCCGGGGTGATTGTCACGTTGAGAATCAGCAGCAGCCTACGTGTCCATCCACCGGAGATGGACGCGGTTCCTTGCTAACCCGAATTGCCTTGCACCGGGAGCATATGTGGTGGATGCGTGTCCTCGGGCACGCTGCAGGCCTGTCATAGATACAGGGCACGCGGGTGAGCGCGTAGCTGTTCAGATTTTTTTTTTTTTTTTTTTGGCGGTACTGGGGATGGAACTCAGGGCCTTGTGCTTGTGAGGCTAGCACTCTACCAGCTGAGCCATCTCCCCAGCCCAACAGCGTAGCTGTTCAGAATGAAGGTGTGGGTGTCGCAGGCAGCAGTGAGTCCCGAGGTCCTGGTGGTGGTTATCACCAGGTGGGAGGAGAGGGGGAGGCGGTAAGGGGTCCACGGGCCTCGGACTCTGCGTAGAATGAGGCCTCCTCACAGGCGCTTGCAAGACCCGAAGGAACGGGGTAGTTACAGGTCTGGGACAGCCAGGCGGGTGAACGCCTTCATTACGCTACCCTCGCTTTCCTGACTCTCACGTTCAGAATACTTTATGATAAGAAATGAGGACTTTTCTCTTTGCAGTACTGGAGATTGAGCCCAGGGTGTTGAGCATGTCAGGCGAGCCCTACCGCTGAGCCACATCTCCATCCAGCCCAGAAATAAAGGGTTTTTTTTTTCTTTTTGGTACTGGGGATTGAATCCAGGGGTGCTCACCATTGAGACACATCCCCAGCCTCTTTTTAAATTTTTCATGTAGACACAGGGTCTTGCTAAGTTCCTGGGGGCCTTGCTAAGTTGCTGAGGCTGTCCTTGAACTTACATCCCCTCTGCCTCGGCCTCCCCAGCTGCTGGGATTACAGGTGTGGCCACCACACCCAGCATAAGTAGAGAAGTCTAAACACATGGACAGGAATGATAAATGCCCAGTTCAGGCTGGTGGCTGTGCATGGGCTGTGCGTTTGAGATATGGGCTTCCCTGGGCTTGTGACGTCCACTTCCTTTCCATTTTTCAAACTGGATCACAGGGACAAACTCTTACGATCTGATTTGGCTGACTGTGGGCTCACTGCCGTGTCTGGGCTCAGGGTGACAGCATGCTGCAGAGCCCTGGGCAGGACGGGAGTCCTGAGTCCCGCCATCCACAGCCTGGAGCTCAGGAAGCACGGCCCAAGTCACACTTGAGTGCCGCCTCGGAGGAGGTGCAAACCAGGGTGGCAGGAATGAGGGAGAAGGGAGGCGAGAGGGAAGCGGAGAAGGCAGGTGCCCAATGCCACTGGGCTGGCCACCGCCTCACGCTGTCCCCGCCAGGCAGGACGTCCCCAGATTGGAGACGCTCCCTGGGGGGGGGAGGAGTGGGGAGGGATTTGTTTCCTGGCTCTCCTTTCCCCTTTCCGGTGGGTCAGAACTGAGTTCCCGAGGACTTGACGCCCTGTCCTCTGGAGGGCGCCATCTTGCCCATGTGGCCCCTGCTGGGAGGCCAGCTGCTCTCAGCTCAGAAGTCATGCAGGAGTGAGGCCCCTGTGCTGGCCACAGGCCCTGGGCTCCATGGCCCCAGGGGAGTCTTGTCTGAGTCCCTGAGGTGGCCTTGGCAACGGCAAAGCAGACGGCCACGGCAGGGAGCCCCTTGTCCAGGGAGCCCGAGGCAAACAGGAGGTGCCTCTCTTCTGGGTTAAAACAGGGAAGGAAGGAGAGCGGCTTCTGTGGGGGGGACTTTGCAGGGAGAGGGGGGGACTTTGCAGGGAGAGGAGGGGACGTGGAGCCACTCTGGACCAGTGGCCCCTCTCCTTCCTGGGGGCCCTGGAGGAATGACATTCCTGTCTTTCTAAAAACATGTGCTTCATTACTGCGACTGACTGGTAGTGTGTGTCTGTGGCACCAGGGACGTCCCAGTACTGCCTGCAGTGTGTGCTGACCAGGTCAAGGCACCAGGCGTGCCTGTCACTCATGGAGGGTCCCTCTGTTGGAAACAGGAGACGCCCTCTCCACTCGTGGTTTTGAGAGACACTGAGGATGCTGCCCCCTCTGGTCACCCTGCTATGCCCCAGAGTGCTAGAGGTCATTCCTGTTGTCCAGCTGCCCCCCTGGGCCCAGTGGCCACCCTCCCCCAGTGCCCTACCCCATGCCCTCCCCTGTCAGCACTAACCACCATCCCACTCTGCTTCCGCGAGATCGCCTTTTAAACTTCCACACGTGAGTGGTTGCCCTTCCTTCCCAACATTTCACTTGGCGGATGAGGAAAGCTACGTCTCCATGGAGACCCTCGGGATGAGTTTGGGAAATGTCCTTGGGGGTCAGAGGAGAATCATGAAGACCCTGGTAGCAGCCGGGGTGGGGAGAGGACTGTGTGGCCGCAGGGGTGCTCGTGGGTGCCCAGGGAGCAAGGGTGCCGGGCGGGAGGCTCCCGGTGACGCTGGTCAGGGAGGCGGTCAGGAGGGCTGTGGGCTGGGTCAGCCCGGGGAGTCCAGGTCTGACCTCCCGCCTTTCCCGTGTCCCTCGTGCTGACTCTCAGGACGTCCTGGGGCGGAATCTCGAGATCCTTCAGGATCCAGCTGTTTCTGCTCGGCTCTGCTGCTGTGGTCCTCTCACCTGGGTCTCTGCTCCGGTGACTGTCCCAGCACCCCAGGTGGCCAGAGTCCGGCTGTGGCCCTCCTCTGCTCAGCCACCCGCCTGGGTGCCATGGGTCCTGCCATGCTGCGTGGCCTGCTCTCCGCCTGTTCCCGGGTCTTCTCCCTGCTGCCCTCCACTCTGGCCACCTCTCCAGGGTCTCCCTGCCCTCGCTCTGTCACAGCGGGCCATGCCTGTGTGGGGACTTAGCATGGAACTTTCCCTCTGCTGGAGTGTTGTTCCCAGGCTGCCCACAGCTGCGGCCTCACACCTGTGTCTTGGCTCACGTGCTCCCTGGGCAGCTTGGTCCTCCCAGCCTCCATGTGTGAGCCTCACTTCTCCCGGGCCTCCCTCCGCTCGCAGGAAGGTTGGCTACCACCCTCCTGCTCACCACGTCCCTCTCTTCACAAAGGGCCAGTGGTCCATCTGGGTGCCCGTGGATGCAGGCACACCGGGTCGGGGTCTTTGTCCTGTGGTCACGTCCTAGCTTCTAGAGCAGCCCAGGGCAGGCAGCCCCGAAGGCGACACGTCTTGGTGACGTCCGTCCCCGTGCACCAGAAACGTGGCAGAAAGAGAACCGCGAGTGAGTAGAGGTGAGGGGAGCTGGGACCTTCTCTCCCTCCTGGGGACGCCGTCTTCTCCTGGGCTCCTCTGCTGGACACTGCCACACGCGTCCTGCGGGTCAGGGCCACCATCCTGCTATCCGCTCGGCTGTGTGTTTTTCCAGCTGTCTGCGTCCGCCTGGTTTCTGTTAGTGTTGGAGGCAGCCCCTCTGTTCTTGGGACGGGTCTTCTGTTATTGTCTGTTACTGTTCTATTTCCATCTGCCTTTTGATTTCTCAGTAGCGCAGCCCTAACCTGGCATCTCCCAGTTCTTGACCGACCATGGCGGCCGTTCACGGAATGATTTTTATCCGCCATAGGGCGACGTGGCCTTCATCACCCGGCTGGTCTCTGACCCCAGACCCACAGACACGGGGGCCTCCATTTCCTCCTGCCTCCCTCCTGGTCGCCCCTCTCCCAGCGGCTGTAGGATGGTGTAGGCTGCGCGTGTGTCCTGGCCCTCGCTCGCTCTCGGGACTCACCTGGGATTAGGTTTCTGGGTAGAATTCCGGAGGCAATTATCTCCCTCTTCTGAGCTGCCCTCTTAATGCGGGAGGCCTGGCCAGGTCGGGCCATGCTGCCGATTTCAGATTCATTCTCAAGCTGGAGCGGGTGAGGCTTTGAAATCATCTTTTTGAAGGTGCAGACTTATTTTCGATAGAGAACCAGCATATTAAGACAAAATGAGGGAAGTGGCAATTTTGACCAATAAATTGCTTCCCGTGGATAATGGGATATTTCTGCAGCCGCGGTGGAGAGTGGTCTCTTTCGCATCAGCCCCTTATCAATTATCAGGGAGGCAAATGGACTGGAAATAACGAGGCAGGGAAGGCAAGAGAGGGGTGTGTGAGGGCTGCAGGTGGCTGCCCGGTTCCCTCTGCACCTCCTCCTCCCACACTGCCCTCCCACACCACTGAAGCCTCAGCTGGCCGCCTCTTGCGGCGTCCTGGCCACGCGCCCTTCTGCCTGAAAACACTGGAAGTGAGGCCAGCTCCCGTGTGCTCCTGGGTGAGGAGGCAGGTGGCTGGGTTCAAAGTGAGTGTCCCCGCAGCAGCGGGTCCCCTGGCCTGCAGGGCACTTGCTCTGACCCCCACGGGCCGTGCCCTCCGCCTTGCCCAGGAGGCCCCGCACAGGTGACTTGGTGAGCCTTGAGTCTTTTAGGGCTCAGTTGCCCGTGGTCTTCTGCCCTCTGTGGGCAGCGAGGGGTCCTGTGGGCCGGTTGTGGGCACTCGAGCTGCTTCCTTCTCAGGTGCTACCAAGTGGATGAACGAGAGACTTGGGCCAAGACCATGACCCTTACTGTCCCCGAGCCCTGCGGGGGTCACTCTGGACACCGGCAGGAAGACGCTGCCTGCCTCCATCCCCTTCTTCCTCCCTGGCAGAGGTTGTCACGGATGAAGGGCAGTGGCCAGCGGCTCTGGGCAGGAGGTGGAGACCTGTGAGGACCAGCTAAGATCGGCAGGCCTGGGGGAGCCGCCGGAGCAGAGGCCTCTCTCCGTCCTCCAGGATGGAACAGCCTCCTGGGGGGGCAGGAGCGTCCTCCTGAGAGGGCAGGCTCACTGTTTGGGAGACGGTCCTGCTGAGGTGGGTGGCTGCTGATGGCAGCGTGTGTGAGTGACCACTCTGCAGAAGGCTCACTGCTTCAGGGATCCCTTGGGCGTCCTGGGATGAGCTGGGAGAGGCCAGGGTGGCCAAGGACAGCCTGTGACCCGAGTACATGTCCCAGCGAGACCCGGCTTGTGTCCCCAGGGGAGCCAGGACATGGGTGAGGCCACGGTCCTCCGAGTGTTGGCCCTGGCCCGTCCTGGGTGGGGTGTGTTAATAAACAGGAAGGAGGATGGTGTCGGGGTGTCGTGTCTGGAAAGGACGCCTGCGGTTTCCGGAAGCGTCTGTTTGGTCAGAGAACACCCAGTCACATTCGACCTCAGTAGGAAATGCAGGGTGAAGCAGGTCTGTTGGGGAGCTGCTGTGGGATGCAGCTGGGGCCCGGAGCTGGTCGAGCTGTCTGGAAGTGGGCGTGGAGGACGCAGGTGCAGTCAGGGAGCTTCTGCGTGTGCAGCAGGCCTGCCACGGTCAGGACCTGGACTCTGGCCCTGGCGCAATAGCAAGACCTGGGTTTCACACCTCTAGCTTTCGGGTTGCTGCAGGTCTAGGAGAGGTTTTGTTTGTGCAGGTGCGGATTATTCTCTGCGCTCTGGACGTTGACTTGCACAGTGTGGAGTGAGAACTGAGTGGTACTGACGTGACCACGATGCTCTCAGGGGCTCTGCTGCTCGTGGGCACACTCGACGCTGCCTGGCCCAGCCTCACCTCCTGTCTGGGCACTGGCCTCAGGTTCCCGGGAAGGTGCTCCTTGCTGCTGCGGGAAGAGGCTGCTGTGGTGAGGAGACCAGGCCTCCCTCTGCTGCTGGGGAGTTTGCTGGACCCTGGGATGTGGCCCTTCATCTCAGGACCAAACGTGGTGACCGGGTGCTGGCCTGGAGGGCAGGAGCCTCTGCAAACTCCCCTGGGTTCTCGAGCTTGCAGGGGCCATGGGCTTGGGTCTTCCTTAGGGCCACTCATAGTCCGTGACCACCCTGCAGTCTTTTCCCAGGTGTACGATAGTGCCCCCTACCCTCGGGGGACACGTTCCCAGACCCCCAACAGATTTCTGTAACCACAGACAGCACCAAACCCTGTGTCCAGTGTTTCTTCCTGCACATAAAGAGGATGATAAAGTCTAACCCCACACCAGGCTCCGTAAGAGATTAACAGCAACGCTAATAGAATAGAGCAGTTACAACAGTGTGCTGTAATCAAAGTCACTTAGAACTTGTGAGTTGTTATTTCTGGAATTTTCCATGGGATGTTTTCAGACCCTGGTTGGCCGTGGTAACTGAACTGCAGACAAGGGGGCCCTGCTGTATTCTGACCTGTCTGTCTTGCCTCGAAGCTGTTCCTGTGATTCTGGATCTTGAACTTCAGTAACTATAGCCCGAGGGATAGCTGGGTGACAGGTGTGTCTCCTGGGCTAGGGACCTTCATACTGAGAGTTGATGGGGTGTGGAGGAGGGTGGGAAGGACCCGCCTTAGGGAGGAACCTCCGTGACGTGTATCATATGCCTCCAGAGCAAACGTCTCTGCCTCTGGGCACCGTGATCCCTTTATCAGGGAATCATCCCACAGAAACGAATGTCAAAATAATCCAGTAGTCATTTATTTTTGTGTTTGTGCGATGCTGGGGGTGGATCCCAGGTCCTCACACGTGCCGTGCCGGCCTCTACCCCTGAGCTGCATCCCCAGCCCACACGACCGTTTGTTTATGTGCAAAGATTTCCACTGCAGCCTTGTTGAAAATTGGAGATGATCTAAGTGCCCCACACTGAGTTTGGAGAAGTCGATTTTGCTATAGCCAATTGGAATTTTGAAATACCAATAATGTGGAAGATTGAAATGAAAGCTTAAAAATATAAAGTGATACTGAGAGCATGACTCCTAATTTAATGAAGAACGTGTATCGGTAAGCTCGGAATCAGTGCCCCACTATGCCAGTGATGGTTAGGGCCACCTGGTGAGTCGTGGGTGACTTTTTTCTTTATGTATTTGGGGGGCTTCGTTTTGGTGCGGGTGCTGGGGACTGATCCCAGGGCCTCGTGCATGCCAGGCAAGAGCCACAGCCACAGGTGTAACTTGGAAATTGCAGCGAGTCCTGTGCTGGCCGTCTGAGAGGCCGGCGCCCGGCTTGCCTTGTGGGGTGCAGAGGTCTCTGTCCCTGCGGAGGGGTCCCCCGCCACCGTGACCAGAGCAGCCCTGCCTCCCTGGACGCTTCCTCTCTCTACTTGGCATCTGCCCGGAGGGCCGGCCCTGTGGGTTCTGTCTTCATGGTGAGGCTCCTTCTCTTTCACGTTCACATCTGATCTGAGCACCTGTCAGCCCTGTGGGGACTTTCAGCCGTCACTGGCCAGGGTGGGCTTTCCTTGGTGGGCTTTCGGCACTCTCCGGCCAGGGCGGGCTTTCCTTGGGGTCTTTAGGCCCTCTGTGGCCACTGCGGGCTTTCCTAGTCAGTCTTGGTTCTGATTTGCCTTGTTCTTTTACTGCTGGTGAATTTTCCACTAGCTTCGGCCTACAGCATGCAAAGTCAATTCAGTGTATCCGTCAGGGTGTAAAACCTGGGGGCAGATGGACTCTCCACTTCTAAACCTCAGAAGCGCCCCTGGCCTCCCCACTGTCCCTGCCACCCAATTTATGAAAGAAATGCTGACTTTTCAGGACCTGAGATGCTTCGTCTTTGTGCGTGTAGTCTCACCTCCTTATAAGGAGGTGACAGTGTTCGTCTTCCAGAACGCCAGGCAGGAAGGGAGTTGGTCTTCCACACACAGAGGCATGACTGTGGCCTTGAGATAGTGGGAGGGGCCGGAGCCTGGGGACCCTGGCACACACGACAGGCCTGCTCTTGCTGGCCCCCCAGCCTCCAGCCCAGGCCTGGGAGCCTCTTTCCACACCTCTGCCTCTTGACCGCTCCCAGGGTCAACAGTGACTTGCCCTTTGGCAAGAGGGTGGTGGGCCAAGGTGAGTCTAGGGCCCCAGAATCTGGGGAATATGCAGATTTGCAGGAACCCTATTCGGTCCTGGGTTTTAACCTCAGCTCAAGTGTGGTGAGCCCACAGGCCAATACTGCAGTCAGGATCCCAGGGAGGGACACCACTGTGGCCAGCCTGTCCCCTGCAGGGGCCTCTGACCGGGGCTCCGGTACCCCTCGGTCCCCTCCACCCTGGCCCCTGTCTCTGCACGGCGTCCTCTGCCCCTGGGCTCCTGGAGGCTCCTCCTCTTTCCCAGAGTTTTCTGCCTCATTTTCTCCCTCAACTCCTGTGTCTTCCCCGTCAGGGGACACGTTAAGTGCTTTAAGTCTCCTAAAGTCCTTTGTGGAACCAGAGTCCTCTTAAGCAGACAGATGCAGGACGGGCCTGGGGACCGAGGGCCTGTGGGGGTGGGCCTTGCGGCTCTGCAGCCTTCCTCTGGCATCCTGGCCTGTGCAGGGCAGGCTTGGGCTGCCTCACCCCTGTGGTGACGAGGCCCAGGAGCAGGCTCCCTGGAATCCTGCTCAGAGGGCGCCAGGAAGACAGAGCAAGGTCCTAGAGGAGGTCATGCGACCCTGTGGGCCTGTGGCCCCATGGGCCAGGCAGGAGCTGCCCAGCCTCTCTTCCCAGCACACTGCCTCCCGGGCCCTGCCCCATGCGCTCCCCACACCCTGCCTGGGCTGCATTTCCCAAATGACGCGCACCATGATCACACTGGCACTCCACTCTCTGGGCCCCAAGTGGCTCTCCACGCCACCCCATCCGTGTCCTCTCCAATGGCATTCTCCACACCACCAGCCGGCAGACTGGCCAGGCATTTCCAGCTGCTTGCAGGCAGTGACCACCTGGACCTGTGCTCAGGCCTTTGTACTCAGAGTGGCCCCAACCCCGTTCCCGTCCCTCCGCGAAGCCTGTGCTTCCTTCTGAATCCTCCCCATTAATGTCACCATGCCTCCCATCTCTCGAGCCAGAAACTCTGGGGTCATTCCACAACCCTGGACCCCTGAGCCTGCTCTGAGCATGTCTGCACCATCTCTGAGGAGTCTCCTTCCCACAGGTGCTCTGCTAGGGCGAGGACTTAGCTCCAGGCTCAGCCTCTTCCCCCAGACCCTGTGTCAGCCTCCATCTCCTGTCACCCCAGGATGACACCCTGATGCTAGAGCTCTTGGTTTAAAAAGCTGATTGTTCTCCCCCTCCTCCCTCCTCCCCCCTTCCCCTCCCCCATATTCCCCTCCTCTCTCCTCCCTCTCCTCTCCCTCTTCCCCTCCTCCTCCTCCTCCTTCTTCTTCTTATTATTATTATTAAAATCACTGAGGACTCCCTGTGGCCTACATCAAGGGTCACAAACCTCAACTAGGAAAGACCAGAGTGTAAATACTCTCGTCTCTATGGGCTGAGTTTGTGTGGCCCGTGTTCCTGTCCACCTGTGTGTAACACCAGGTGTTAGAAGCAGCGAGTGAACCTCACCCAGGCCAGTGTTCCAGTGAGACTGTTGATAAGCGAGGTGGGCACAGACCAGCCTTGGTCAGCAGTGAGCAGACTGGAGCCCCGAGGCTGCAGAGGCCCTGCCGTGCGGCCTTCGTCCAGTCTGCACCCTGGTGGGGCAGCGTCCATGTTTCTGCACCCGCTGCAGAGAGCTTCCGAGGCGTGGCCTCGTCCCAGCTGGTTCTCTGCACTCTGCCTCCTTGGTGTTGAGACTCCAGAGCTTGCAGGGTGACCTCCTGCAGCCCTTGTGGCCAGGGTCCCTCAGTGGCACGGACTCTCGTGGGATTTTGCACAGACGTATATTATTGCATCTTTCATCCTTGCTTAGGAATATCTGGTCACCCCTCTGTCTCCAACTAGTACACTGGGTTCTCGCAGCCTGGAAGTTCTTTTGCTACCTATCCTAGCACAGCCTCTGGCCCACAATAAGAGTAAACAGCAGCTGTTTGTAGACTAATCGGTTGCATTAGCCATCTTCAGATATTCTTCTTTTTTGACCTTCCTTAGAGAAGGTGGAAACCTTCCACATTCCTCGTACCATTGGCTCAGTCCCCACCCGATACGTGGCTCCCTCTGAATAGAGACCTCGGTGTGTCTCCTGCCCTCTGGCGCCTCCTCGCTGGTTAAGTAACGCCTTGCCCAGCCTCGCTGAGCTGCAGTCTCCAAGTCCACCTCGGTGACGTGTGTCAGCAGAAGGGGGCTCCTTGTTAATCGCGCCCTCACTCGATGTGCTCACAGCCTCCATTCTTCCTCCAGATACACTTCTCTATCTGGGATGGCGCTCGGAAAAATCGCTGCTCTTCGTCACTGATTGAGCCCTGCGAGTGTCAGCTGATGCTTCAGAGCCAGGACACTGGCCAGCTGTTGTGACCGGCCGCTGTCAGACATCATCCCTTGTCTGAGAAGTGGGTCTGTCTTCTCTGAGGCAGGGCCCCTTGTCACTGTGCCTGCCTGAGTGGGCTGTGTCCTCAGGAAGGCTCACGGAGTGGAGGCCGGCGTCTCGGGAGGCAGAGTGTGAGTGGAGGGTAGGGGTGCATTTTAAGAAAAAAGGGGCGACTGGCAAAGTGGGAGGAAGCCCATCCCCTGGGCTCCGTCCGGAGCAGGATGTTTGCCATCGGGCCTTGCTGGCCTCAGGACCATGCACGTCCCTCCAGGAGGAGAGGCCCAGCTCCCCTGGGAATGCAGACTTCCATTCTGGACAGTTTCACAGGCAGAGACTGGATTCTTTCCAAAGATGCCCTTCCCGTGTCTCTTCCGTACTCCAAGCAGGGACAGTCGGGTTGGCCTGTCCCCATGACAGGCCTCCCTGATTCACGGGTGCCTTGGGGGTGGCAGGGGGGCCCTCCTACTGCCCACCGTGTTGTGTGAGGCTAAGAAGAAAAATGGAGTGAAAGACCAGAAGCATCACTTGCTCACGAGACTCGGAAGCACCTGGGACCCAGGCCTACAGGGACAAATCCCAGTGGAAAGCCCACGAAGTTGCCGGCTCTCTTCTACAAGCAAGATCTGTGGTCCCCTCTTTCCAATGGGGGAAGGCGGCCAGGCCCACTCGTCTGCCAGCCGTGCGCCTGGGCCCCAGGCAGACGGTCCCGCCTGCTCCGCTGTCTCCACTGGTTTTATGGGCTTCGTTCTCACACCCTGTACTGCTATTAAAATAAAACGAGGCGCGCATCACGTGTCTCCCCAGACTGCGAGACTCATTTCCTTCCAAGCAAGCCTCTGGTTGCCTGGGTTTTCCTTACCCGGAAAGATGGAATCTCCAGAGCTTCCCGCTGCAGACTTCCCATTTCATACCCTGTGTCCCGCCTTCTCTGCTATTTTGAAAGGAAAAGGAGTCAGTGCCTGCTTCTGCTCTCTCTCCACCTGGGAACCAGGAGCAGCTACTCTGTGCAGACTGAGGGCAGCTTTGACCTACTTACCTGCTGGCCTCTGGGGAGAGGACCTGGCTGATAGATGTCTGCTCCATCCCACGCTGGGCTGCAGGGCTGGCTGGGCATTTCTGCAGACCAGGCAAACTGGGAATTCAAAGCCTTGGAGGAACAGGGCTGCCCAGTGGGCAGTCCTGGGTGACCCCCACCACACCCCACTTCTTGATGTGCCTGATCCTCTAGCCCAAGGGGGAGGCAAGACTGGCAGCAGCGCAGACAGCTGGGTGGGTGCAAGAGGCGCGGCAGCCAGTGTCCTTGCTTCCAGGTGTGCTCTCAGTGCCCCCAGGCCCCTCAGGGTGTCCAGTGTGAGGATGTGAGCTGGACACCACATGGGATGTACCGGGAGACCTCAGGAACAGGACTGGGCCCTAGCAACACAAGGGAACCATCTCAAAGGGCGACGTCAGGTGCCCAGAGTGTGCAGGATGGATGTGGAGATTATGTCCTGGAAGGAGCCGTCCAGAGAAAGAAGGGCAGGGCCCAGCCTCAGCTGGCCTCCACGACCCTTGCTGTGGGTCGTGGCTGACAGTTTCTCCTGTCGTGTGGCCTGTCCTGGCCCCAAGAGGCTGGAAGGAGCTCACACCCAGCCCATTCTTCAGATGGGGAAGTTGAGGTTGAGGGGAAGCCTGCCCAGGTCACTGGGCAGAGCAGAGACCCACAGCCGTGTGGCCCTTCAGGAGACCCTGCCTCTGTGCGCCGCCTTCCCAGGGGCCAGGGTCTGGGCTCCACCTGCACAGCTGTGGTGTCCCCACCCCGAGTACTTGTGCCTGTTCTCCTGAGAATACCTGGGCCTGGGTGGAAAGGATGTGCCCGCTTTGGGTCCTCTTGGGCATGACTGTTGAGGGAAGGCTGACAAACACAGACACATTTCCCGATTCAGGATTTGGAACTGGAGGGAAAAATGCATTCTATCGTGAAAGGAAGGGGTGGTGTTTTGAAAAGCAGATCAACAGGGTATGTTAGAGAACAGTTTCCTGTTCTTCTTTTGAGCACTTTAACTGTGTCTGCAGATCCACAGAAAGGAGGCTGGTAGGACTTAGAGGACTCTGCAGCCAACCCGGCCCATTTTACACATGAGCAACTGGGGCCTCCGGGTTTGGCTGCAGACTTAATTAGCTACTGCGTCTGGCCAGAAGCCCCGGTCCCGGCTCAGGCTGGTCTTCTCTCTGCGGGAGCCCAGTTTTTTACAGAAAGCATTCAGCATGCTGAATTAGTATTGGTAATTGATAACAAATTGACTCTGCTTCTTATCTCCTCTGACTTCTCCGTTACACAGCCGTCTGTCTAGCGCCTCTGCCGGGGGTGGGTGGGGAGCATACACAGATGTTCCTGAGACACACGAGGTGCTCGCAGCCAGGGAGAGCCGCGGTCTCTGTGCAGTCTGGGTTTGTAGAAGGGTCGTGTGAACGGAGCGAATATAAGGTGGCTGTCCTGAGCAAAGGCATTTTGTGGAGGCCTGGCCCGTGACGTGGCCCTGAAGAGGGATACGATTTTGGCAAAGAGGCAGGGAAGTCGCGTCAGGTGGAAGAACTAGGTGGAATAGTAGAGTCATCTCAAAAAAGGCCCCCAAGGACAGCAGGTCCCACTCCCTGGAATTTGTAAACATCACAGTGGATGACGGTCTTTCCAGACGTGTTTAAGTCGAGGATTTTGAGATGGGGAGGTTATCCTGGGTCATGTGGGTGGTCCCCATATCAGCTTCGCGGTGCTATGACCAAAGTTCCTGACGGAATGACTTAGAGAAGGGAAAGTAACTTGGGGTTCACGGTTTCAGAGGCCATTCTATGGTTGGCCCACTCCCTTGCTCTGGGCCTGAGGCGAGGCAGAATGTCGTGGTGGGAGGGTGTGGTGGAGGGAGAAGAGGGAGGGAGGAAGAGCAAGGGACCAGGGACAGAGTGCCCACCACGGCGCCGACCCGCTGCCTCCAGCCACAGCCTCCCTGTGGGAGTTCCAGGTTCAGAGGATCGACCCCTGAGAGGCCTTGGCTCCCACGACCCAATCATCTCCCCTCTGAACCTTGCAGCGTTGTCTCATGTGAGCTCCTGGGACACTGCCTATCCCAACTGTTACAGTCCCTAAATGCGAACGTCCCTGTAAGAGCAGTCAGGGGAGACGTGGAGCGGAAGAGGGAGGCAGCACTGGGCTGCTGCGGCCACAGCCAGGCACCGCTGGTGGCTGCTGGGGCTGGAAGAGCGAAGGATGGTCCCCTAGAGCCCCCGGGAGTGCAGCTTGGGGACACCTGGATTTGGGTCTAGTGAGTCTGCTAGGGAACAGATTCCTGTTGTGTTAAGCCACGAGTCCGTGGTAGTGGCTTGAGACGGAGCCTGTTCAGGAAAGGGCGTGCCAGGAGGAGTCAGTGAGTGGGTCAGGGACATGCGCCTGTGTGGCCTGAAGAGGGACAGTGAGCTGCCCACGCCTCTGGCTACCGCGGCTGGAATGCCGGGAGAGCAGGAGGGCTGCCATGCCCATGGATCATTTTCACTTCTCTGTGGCACTTAATGCAGCGCTCCTCGTGTGACATGTACTCAGCGCTCCTCGTGTGATAGATACTCAGTGCTCCTTGTGTGATAGGTACTCAGCACTCCTCGTGTGACAGATACTCAGCGCTCCTCATGTGACATGTACTCAGCACTCCTCATGTGATAGATACTCAGCGCTCCTCGTGTGACAGGTACTCAGCGCTCCTCGTGTGATAGATACTCAGCGCTCCTCGTGTGACAGGTACTCAGCGCTCCTCGTGTGACATGTACTCAGCGCTCCTCATGTGACATGTACTCAGCGCTTCTCATGTGATAGATACTCAGCGCTGCTAGTGTGATAGGTACTCAGTGCTCCTCATGTGGTAGGTACTCAGTGCTCCTCGTGTGATAGGACTCAGTGCCCATGACAGCCTGGCAGATGCTGGTCGCCGCCACACCTGGGCTTGCAGAGGGTTCATGGAGACATCTGGAACCTGTGCCAGGTCTGGGGTACCCAGATGCCATGGAAGATGCGCTTGTCTCCTGAGATCTCAGATTCCCCAGGTCGGGCCCCACAGGGCTGCTCTGTCCTAGGACATGCTCAGCCGCCCCGGGAGGCTGGGGGAAGTCGGCAGTGGAATTGAGAGCAGCTCTGGTTGGGGTAAAAGGCGGGGAGCTCACCTGCTGAGGGAGAGGGTCCTCACTGATAGCAGAGCAAGTTCTCTGCCAGACTCTGGAGAGAGTGATTAAAGATGCCGTCTGAGCCTTCATGACACTCGTATCGATTTGAGGTTGTTTATAGCCGTAAAACAACTGTAAATTAGAGGAGCGAAGGGGAAGCAGCCGGGTCTTAACTCCTGCCCTCCCCGGAGGCTGGCGAGCTTTCTGCAGGCTCCTGGAGCCGCAGGGACCTGTAATGTGTCTGGGAGGGGAAACAGTCTCCTTTCCCCCGGGGTTGGGGTGGAGGAAACTGTCCTTTCCTGGGAGCCGAAGCGTGACCCTCAGCCTTGCTCGGGAGGGTCCCTGGGTGGCTGGTCTTCAGCGGGGACCTCAGTCTGTGCCCACTTGTGTTCTGGACGCCGGGCCCCTGCCTGTTTCTCCTCCTGTCCCTCCATGTTCTCCCCTTCCTTCCCTTTCTCTGTGGTTTCCGCTGGCTTTCTTTCTCTGCTCTCCTCTTGTCTGACTGGGGCCTTGGTGGATCACCATTCCTAAGAGCCAGGCCTTACCCAGAGACAGTCCTCGTGGCCCCTGCGCTGACCCCGCCGTGTGACCTCGGCCTTCCTCTGCTTTCCTTGTAGAAATCCGAGAGGCCTTCCGAGTTCTGGACCGGGATGGGAATGGCTTCATCTCCAAGCAGGAGCTGGGCATGGCCATGCGCTCTCTGGGGTACATGCCGAGCGAGGTGGAGCTGGCCATCATCATGCAGCGCCTGGACATGGACGGTAAGGCCATGAGCAGCGCCTCGCCTGGACAGGCGCCCTCTCCTCAGCAGACCATGGGCTCTCGAGGCCTTGTAGCTGGGGCCAGAGACGCGGGTCGTGTCTGGGTTTATGGCCGAGGAAAGGGAATTCAGGCTCGGTCACGGTCTCCACCAGTGCCCACGGAGCTCTGGGCTGCAGGGTGGTCCCGGCTGCTGCAGGAGCCTGAGGAAGGAGCTGTTCGAGCCCCTTTCCTTCCCTCTCTTTTTAAAAGCAGCTTTATTGAACGAGAATTTGCATCTCATGAAACCCACCCGTTGACGGCACAGAGTCCATGGGTTTAGGGAATTCACAGGTTTGTGCAGCTAACGCTGCAGTCAAGTCTAGAACATTCTGCTACCCAGAAGAAACCCCACACCTCCCAAGCCCGCGCCCAGCCAGCCCAGCACCCACGCGTCTCCTCCCTGTCTCTGGGCCCTGCCTGGCCAGACCTGTGTGAATGGGAGTATCCTGTGGTCATCGTGGCTGGCTGCTCTCGCGTGGCACCGTGTTTCCAGCTCACCGCGTCCTGGCATGACCACTGCTCGCTTCTACTGATGGCTGAGTCACGTTCCAGCGTGTGGTGATGAAAGCTTCTTTTATGTCGTTGGACATGCGGGGTCTCTACGTAGGACATCACTGGCGAAGGGTCTCTCTGGAAAACGCTGCTATTGTCCTGGGGAGAGCCAGGGGAGGCTTCCTGGAGGAAAGGGACCCTTCGGGGAGGACTCTGAGGAAGGGTAGTGGTGAGCCCACATGTGCCCTGGAGCTGGAGATGGGGGTCTAGCTCTGCCTCAGACTCCCTTCTGAACGGGGAGTGTGAGTCTCCCGACGTCTCACAGGGTTGTGGGTTCGAGTGTGCACAGCTGTGTGGCAGCACCAAGGCCCTAAGAAAAGTGCAGCGGGTCCCTGGGTCTGGACCTTGCTGACTTGGGGGTGCCCGACTCCCCCTCCACGGGTGGCGTCCTTGTGAACCAGCCCTGGGCCAACCTCATTCTGGGCCCATGTGTCCAAGTCCCTACTAAAGTGGAAACAAATCCAAAAGGTAAAACGGTGGAGGAGGATGCCCCAAATGCGACGGCTCTGGCCGTTTTTAAGGTGCTTTCCCGCGCACACCACCAGTGAAACGCCACATCACATGCAGCCCCCCAAAAAGGGAAGTCATCCTCCACGTACGCACAATATGTCAAAGTACATTCTACCCTCGTGGGTGGCTAAACAGAACGAGTGAAAAAAGATGGATACGAAAACCGTGCTTCAGCCATTCTGTGTTAAGAATTTGTATCAAAGAAGTAGTCAGAAGTGTGGATCGAGCTTCCTGTGTGTTTACTGCAACTTTATTCATAACAGTGGCATATGAGATATGTTTAAGATGATAGAACAGCAGGCAGTTAAGTCAATTATGGTACATCTCTCGGACACAATATAGTTATTTTAAAATAATCAATGCTACTGAAAATTGTCACTGGTGAGTTGTCAGATGTGGGTGTGTGAGGACTTGTACACTGTTTGAAAATCACTATACACCCAAGAAAAACAATTCAGTTGCATCCATATCAAAATCCCAATAGTCGTTATCTCTGCATATAAAATTGTGGATCTACTAAGGTTTTCTTTTTGTTTTTCTCTATTTTCCTTAGTAGAGAACATTTAATAATAAACATTTGTTGATTTTATGATAGAAAAAGTTATTAAAAATAAGACAGTGACACACACACACACACAAGGTTCCTTCTGGCCTGAAGTTTGGGACCTGTCCTGAACTGGCCGTGAGCCTTCTGGCGGGTGCTCCTGTCTCTGCAGAAGGTCCAGGAGGGGCCTTCTGTCGTGTCAACCCAACACCCCCTCCTCCTCTGAACACCAGCTTGGATCCCAGCAAAGGGTCCCGAGTGGCAGGCTTTCAGTACCCTGGGGTAGAGTGTGAGGTGGGCCAGGTGATGGGGACCAGAGGAGAGGGCCACCCCGTCTCCTGGAGGAACAGATCAAGGTAGGGAGAGGTCAGCTTGCCTGCAGACTAGTGGCAAGAGCGTGGCTTTCTCCTGGTTTCTTGCTGGACTTGCGGGGAGTGAGTGGAGACCAGTGCCAATCTCCAAGTGCAGCTGTGGACCTGTGTCTTGTCACCATGGAGATGCCGACAGGCGACAAGGTCAGGGTGTCCATTATGAGCCGTCCCAACTCTGAGGGACTGTCTTTGCAGCCCTGACGTGCCCTTGCTTGGTATTTTAGAGATGGTTCTGAAGAGCTGGAGCGAAGCCCATACTTTATAGCAAAACCTCCCTTTCGTGGATTTCCACCATCCTTTCAGAGATACTCTGCAGAAAAAGTTTCCTCCTTAGAACCACAGACATCTTAACCCGCACCTCTGTTTACCGAACTCAGAAGGTGGTGGGCTTTTCCTCTTCTTCACCCAATGGCTGTAATAAAATCTTGGGCTACGTGCAAATGGATTAATTAGCAGCTTTCCTAACAATGAGCTGGGCTACTGTGGGGAGTCAGTGCTCTAAGATTTAAGGGTCTCCAGCCAAGTCCTTTCCTGTTCTTTGTGCCGTCCGCAGCCATAGTCCCCTCTCACCCCTGGGGGATGGCCCCAAGACTCCCAGTGGATGCCTGGAACCACGCATGTTGCCAAACCCAGTGGATGCCGTGTGTTTCCCTCCACATGGATCCCTGCAATAAGGGTTAATTCATAAACTAGGAACAGTGAGAGATTAGCAACCATAATTAATGTAAAATAAGGGTTCCCAGAACACAAAGCCCTGCAGAGAATGACAGTCCATCTGATAACTAAGATGGCTACCAAGTGACGGGCGGGTAGCATATACTCTGTGGATACCCTAGACAAAGGGGCAATTCATATCCTGGGCAAGGTGGAGCAGGATAGTGTGGGGTTTTGTACTCCTCAGAACAGTAGTTTGAAACTTATACACTGTTTCTGTAATTTTTCATTTAATATTATTTGACTGTGGTTGGACTTGGGTACCTGAAACTATAGGAAGTGAAATCATGGATACAGGGGCTGCTGTGCTCCCCTCTGGACCCCAGCTCAGAGGGAACTTCTGCATCACCACAAACCCTCTAGTGTCCGTGGAACCTCACGTGAGACTGTCTTCAAGGAGCTCATACGGGTCCGTCTGGGATGCCGTGGGGGAGAGTTTTCAAGTTTCACCGATTCACTGGCAACTTATACTGAGCTGCTTGAAGGCAGAACTCGCAAGCCTCGTAGAGAATCTCGGTGAGCTCCTGCCACGAGAGCCCACGTCTTCTGCTGCTTCGCAGCGACCCACCCGGTAAAGCTCATTCGCTTATCTTTAAAGCATGGCTACCTCCAGGTTTTGTTTTGGTGCCTGCAAAAGCTTTAGGACCCAGTCATGGAAATCACGCTGATACAAAGGCAGGAGGAGCCCGTGTGGCTCATGTGGTTCATTAAACTCGCAAGTGCAAGGAGAGCCGCCTGCCGGAGGCGGCTGGGGCAGTGCTGTGTGCCTGGTGCTGGGGTGTTTGGAAGCCATGCCAGCAAGGGACACTTCTGGGGACCTAGCTCTGGATGCGAGTGGACGGACGGCTTCACGGCGTCCTTCTCTTAATGGGTCCTTGGGAGCCGTTCTGTTGAAAAAATGGGATCTAATTATATCCTTCCTTCTCCCGTCCTGTGCAGAGATGCAGTCCTGCCTAATTAAGTTTCTTTTGGGGATGGAACATACAGAATGGCAGATATTTTTATGGGAATAGTGCCAAAAAAAATGAGAGAGAGAGAGAGAGAGAGAAGGGGTGAGAGGAAGCAGAAGGAAAGGTGTGTTTGAGGCGGGTCTCGGATTCTAAGCGTAAGATGTCCGTGCCCCCCTCACAGACCCCGCATCCGGGAGGGCAGGGAGGCGGCCACTCTGCTCCCTCCATCCCCGCTGGCCACAATTAGGGCAGCTCGGGTCCACACACCAGCCTTCTCTTTCTGGGGTCCCTACGGTTTGCCTGACGGTGAGGTCATCCCTTGGGCGCGAGGCCCAGCTGAGCTCGGCCTGCGCCTGTGTGTACCGCCAGGTCCACGCAGGAGGTTCTCATTAGGAGGCTCCTGGGGAGTGGGGTGCCTCGCTGGCGGCACACGTGAGAGCAGGATTAGGGAGCTCGCCTGGGTTTCCCAGACAGGCTGGGCCAGACAGCTCCAGAGGGCGGGGAGGAAGGAGGCCCGAGGGTCTGGCATTACTTCCTGGCCTGCAGCCCGTTTCCCCTGTGTGTGGGACTGTGTGTGAATGCATGTGCGTGCTGCATGGGCTGAGCCACTTGGTCAAATATGTAGAAGCCCCAGCGTCCACCGGATGCCCAGGCCTCCTCTTTGGCCCATGCTCCAGAGGTCTCTTGGGACTTTGAATTCTGCACTCTTGGCACTCCCTGCTTCATTTCTCTTTCGTGGGGACCAGGATTCGCCTTTCCTGAAGGCTTTTCCCAGGATCTCCAGCAGCCGTGACTCTGGAAGGCCCAGGCCCTGCTCCTGCTGGCTAGAGCCCTGGGTTCCACTGCCTGTCGGGTCCTGGCACCTCTCCCATGCACCCTGAACCCATCCAGTGCCATCCGGCAGAATTGGAAACAGGGCTGCTCAGAACATCATCTCTGAATTCTGTGATAGAGGCGTGTTGAGCACTGAGCCTGGGAACCACTGTGGGCTCCCCCTGGCCCTTCACCCCGCTCCGCTCCACATCCCCAAGCTGCTGCTGGGCCCAGCCTCCCGCGTCGTTCACTGGGGAGAAAGCTGGACCTTTGGCTGACTGCTGCATGCTCAGGGGTTTTGGTGACACGCCACCAGGGTCACCTGGAATAAGTCCAGCTAGCCTGTGACCCAGGAGACACCTCCTCGCCCAGGGCCTTTGCACCTGCTGTACTGGCATCCCGATGCGGTCCTCTCCTCTGGAGAGCAGTGGTCACCTCCCTGCACCCAGCAACACAGGTGCCTCTTGGAATAGGCGTGGACTGGCCCTTCTCAAAGAGGACACATCTCATTCCATCCTAACCGGGGGCATTCTGAAATCTGTTCTCATGGCTCAACATGCGGGTTGTGTCTTTAGGTCCTCCCCCCGTGGAGAATCTGACTCAGCTGGGCTGTGTGGAAGACACCGGGAGGCCACGTCATCGCCCTTCCAGTGGCCTGCCCACTAGAAGCACTCCCTTTGCTGCTGAGTGGTGTCACATGACCTCCTGTCTTCCCTAATGCGACCTTGTGAGCCGCGGTGGGTGCTCACCTCCTGGGGGGGTGGCGCGCTGGAGCTACGTGGTATGCTCAGTTGTGTCCCCGAGGTCACGGAGCTTCGTCTCCAAATCCAGGTGTCAATGGTATTTAGAGGGGGGACGTTTGGGATGACTGGGTCCCGGGAGCTCTGCCCTCATGAGGGGGTTCATCCACGCGCCGGTCGATGGGCTGTCGAGAGCAGTTTTGTTGAAGCAGTGAGCTCACTTCCTCTGTCCCCATGTGTGGCGCGCTCCTCTGCGTGGTATGCGCCAAGGCCCTGACCACATTTGAGCAGATGCTGCGCCTTGCTCCTGGGCTTCCGGCCTCCAGAGCCCCGAGCCGGGTAGACCCCTGCTCTCTCTAGTTCCCCAGTCTGTGCTGTTGAGACAGAGCAGCAGAGAGTGGATGGAGATGGTCTGTTTGAGGCGGAGTGAGTGCTCTTTTCCTGCCTGCTGGTGGCTCCAGGGAGAACCACTGAGGCGAGCGGTGGCTCTGGTCTAAGAGAGGCCCCAGCCTAACTGCACCTGGGTGTGGTTCTGAAGCACGTCTTAAAACATACCAGCAGCACCGGCATCCCCAGGAGTGCAGCCCCGCACCCGCATCCTTACCAGAAACATCGGGTTGTCGTGCAGCAGTCTGTCAGAACTTCGGTAAAAGGGAACATCTTTGGCTAAAGAGAAATGGTCAGGTCTGGGGACATTTGTATGAGCAGGAAGGTCCAAGGGAGGCTGGTGTCTGCGGGGCCAGGAGATGTTTTCCTCTGGGAACTTGGTGAAAGAAGCAGTCTGTCTTGTGGGTCAGTCACCTCTGCCCAGAAGCAGGTGGCCGTGAGGTGCCTGTGCACCGAGGCCTTGCTCTTCCAACAGCATCAGCACCACCTGGGAGCTGATTCAAAAGACTGAGCTCAGGGCTGGGGATATATAGCACAAGGCCTTGGGTTCAAATCCCCAGTACTGCAAAAAAAAAAGACTGAGCTCAGGGCCTGTCCCACGCTTGCCGAGCAGACTCTTCCTCTTCCTTTAACGAGATTCCCAGGTGGGTCAGCGCGTGTTAATGTGTGGGGAGCTCAGGCTGGTGCACACCCTGAGAGATGGAGAGCAAGCCCGTGCCCTCTCCTGCTTCAAGGACCTCTCCATAGGAGCTGAGCCCCAGGCTCCCCCAGCCAGCCAATGCATGGCGATCCATGGCTTTAAAGTGAAGTAACTCGTAAAGCCACGAGCTTGGGTGAAGAATCCTCAAAGGAAAACATCTCTCCAGATGCTTGCGTTTATGAATAAGCATGATTGGCATGAAGTGATTTCATATTTCATTCTGTCTCAGTGAATTATTGCCAGCCGTTCTTGTGGTAAGTTTTAACTGAGTAATTACTGATACTGATGCCATGCCCCCCGTAATTACACGGGGGAAACAAAGGACTAACTGACACACCAGGGGTTTCATTGGGGCCAAACAGCTCCAAGCCCTTCACTGTCAACTTGCCGAGCCCTCTCCACAGCCGTGGCGCTCACTGTCATGAGTCTCCTTTCACAGATGAGAAGAGTGACATTCAGAGCTTCCCAGTGGCCCAGGTCCTACTGCTGGTCACAGTCATGTGACTTCGAGTTCTCCACCATGTGTCTTGTAGGTAGAGCCCTCTTTCTGTGGCTTTCATGGATGTAGCCACTCAGGATGAGAAAGGACGTCAAACAGGAGACACCACACAGGAGTCGGGAGCGCCTTGGGTTTCAAGCCCATGTGCAAACGTTTTGCCAGTTGCTGTTCTAAGCACTTCAGAAACATGGGGTTCTCCAAGGTCACCTGGGTGGGGTGGGAGACACCAGCACCCTCCAGACTGTCCTTGTGTGTGAGCAGAGGGTGTGAATTGAAGCAGTGTCTCTGGGCATCTTATTTATTGTCCCTCCTGAAGGGAGAGTGTACAGACCCTCCTGGGGTATGTATGGTGGCGGGTGTTCATGGCAAGCACAGCCCAACATTCCGGCCTCCCCGCCAGTTCCTTCCGCTAGGTCTTGCCAGGAAAGGTCTGCCCTCTCAGAATTACTGACAGGTGGTCATGCGGGATCCAAGTCTTGGCTAATGGCAAAGCAGACTGTTCAGCTCACTTCCAGCTACTGAAGCCAACATAATAAAAACAATTTCTGGTGCACACACCTCTTCCGACAGGAGCAGCCTCATCCAGCCTTGTGTTCTGCCTTCCTTGGATTAGCGCCTGGGAACGCAGACCCACACCTCTCCCCTGGGTTTATGCTGAGAGACATGGACACCGTCTTCCCACTCTGCGCCGGCCATACCAGCCTTGGAATATGCCGTCCTGGGATGTGCTGGTCGGATTTTAGTCATGCATTTAGAGACAGTGAAGGTGGTGGAAGTAGATCTTGCAGAAACAGGTGTTCTACAGCGGCAGAAACAGCTTCCTACGCGGTACTGATTGTGGTGGTCTGTGTGGACTGCGGGCTCAGGGGTCTTACTCGACCTCAGGGAGCTATCGGACTCGGGGATTCTCCTGGACCCACCCAGAAGTCCCCATTCCAGGTCTCAGTCCTTTCTAGTCAGGGCCCTGCCTTTTACCTGAGTCTTGGCGAATCTGTGATTTCAATTTTATAATTCCGCAGGCCACCCAGTTCCATGTGGGGTCTTCCCTGCAGTTACGAAGGTGGTCATTAAGGCCACCACAGAAGCATTCTGGCTCTCTGACTGCGACTGTTATTTTCTCTTCAAGGCATTTGGAAGCAGCTGTCCCACCCATAGGTCAGATGTGGGGCCACTGGGGTCTCCCAAAGCCTTGCCATCAATAATTATTTTATTCCAAGCAATCACAGGTGGCATTTAATTACTGATGACACCAGCATGCCTTGGATACTGGTATCCTGTTTGGCAAAGTTAGCTCTTCATTTAAGATCAGAGACAAGCAAACCAACCTCAGAATCC
Source organism: Sciurus vulgaris (assembly GCF_902686455.1). Taxonomy (NCBI): domain Eukaryota; kingdom Metazoa; phylum Chordata; class Mammalia; order Rodentia; family Sciuridae; genus Sciurus; species Sciurus vulgaris. Next base: position 39,596,746 of record NC_136479.1, on the reverse strand, counting down.
CACTCAGGAAGTCTGCTGTCTCCTGGGTTCCACAGCTGAGGCTTCACAGAAGCAGACCAGCATGCTGGATTCCTGGATTCCTAGAGAGAGAGAACTGGGAAGCGGGAAGCAAGCTTGTTGTGCTAAAGCTCTTCACAACATCTTACTGTGGAAAAGTTGAACAAAAACAGCGTGTGAGGATACCTATCTCAGAACAGCCTGCCTGGTACTCAGAGTCTCCATTGAAAAGACCATCACTAAGATGACTGGAGAAAAGCGGGGCTCACTTGGGGTTAACTTCTGAGCAAAACAAGGTAGATTTTGCGTGCTGATTGGTAATCCCATCTCCGTTCTCCCTTTGCAGGTTGCCTGCTTTCTTTTTAGATGTGTTTCAGTAAGGATAGGCTAAGTCATGCTGCAGCAACAAATAAAACCCTCAAACATCAGTGGCTTTAGGCCACAAAATCAAAGTTCTTGCTCATGCTGTGTGTCCTTTGTGGGTGACTGATTCTGTTCTGTCCTGTCCTCACTTGGGGGTCCTGGAGCAAGGGGGGGAGATCAGGAGAACCACACAGTGGTCACTTCTACTCACATTTCATCAGCTGAAGTGAGTCTTGTGGTATGTCTGCTACTGGAGGGTGTGGGGCAGTGCGATCTGACCGCGTGCCCTGAAGGGAGCACGGGTCACGTGGTGAACAGATACAGTGTTATTGATAACTTGAGGATTCTAGACTTTTTAAAAAATTAGAATGTAACACTCATTACAAAATTTCTGTCTTACAAAACGTTCTGGGAAGGTTTATGAAAAGGAGCAAAGTCACCATGATCATGGGAGATTTTACAACCTCCTTTCAGACTGAGGGAGTGGACGGAGCTAAGCAGAGGGCAAGAGTGGCTGTGGACATGTGTGTGTGAGCCAGCCAGCGAGGGCGACCTGCATTCTGCACCCTTCGAGGTGAACAGCCTTCTTTGTAAGTGGTTCTGGAACACGCACACACACATGCCTGTGCAGTAGGCAACAAGGACGACCCAGCCAGATGCCAAAGGATGGAGTCCAGCATGTCCTTCAGCTACAGCGCAGCACACCAGAAATTAATAACAAGTTTGACCCAGAGCCCCACCCACTTGGAAACTTAGAAAGTTAAAACACAAACCTTTCAGGGTAGAGAACAGGTGCAAGGGCTGGGTCTCTGAGGGAGCGAAGCAACACGTAGACAATGGCAGCCCTTTAACTGAGAATGAAAGTGACCACGAAGTCGAACCAGGCAGAAGTACCTGGGGGAGCTTTTAAAGCTGAGCAGTGGGTGTCGTTCCGCGCTAATGCCCTTGAGTGCTGCATGAAATGGAGATTTTTCTGGAAAAATACAGATCTTTGAAATTGGTTGGAGCTGCAGCAAATCATATAAATCCAAAGTTGAGTGCTCGGGGCCTGCTAGCCAGCGACAGCTGGAGGGGTGTTTTCCTTGGCCCGTGTGCTGCTTTATAAAGCAGGGAAATTGCACATTAAAATCTCTGCTGCTCTCTGTTCCGAAGCCCTGGGACATTGCGAGACTTCGAGCTGCCTGCCTTGTGCAGTGACCCGGGAATTTCCTGGCCCCTCTGGCAGAACCTGACGCCACAGTCTCCTCCACTCTCTCTCGCCTCGCCTGCCCGATCCCCTGCGCGGCTCTTGCTGTTGTCCAGAGGCTCTGGAGCTGGGACCCGGCTCAGTGGGCCAGCCACGCGGACGTCTTTCACTGCCGTATTTTCTTCCTCCATCTCCTTCCATTGTGAGGAGCGGACGTTTTCATGTTTGTTTTCTTTCTTCCAGAGTGTTTTGTGAGCACGGCGCCATTTCCAGCTACTTGGGTAGATTATTTTGTTCCCTTCCGATTCTCCCTTGCCTAATCATCAGGGCAACTGGGCTCTGGGATTCACCACGGAGAGAGCGATGGTCTTCCCTCCCACATTGTGGTGGTTGTCAGAGTCTCCATGTCGTCTTCAGGACATTCTATTCTTTGTTTTTCCCTCCGCAACTTCGCGAATCTCTCAGGAAAGCACGATTTCTGAGCAACTGGGATTTTGAAACGCCTACTGTGCGTTTCAGCTCTGTTTTCGTCACCTTGTTGAAAACGAATACGACGTCACCGAGAACAAGGCGCGTTGCTGTGAGGTGCTGCTTCTGGGGTCTGTGTGTCCTGGGGCCACCGTCACCTGGCCCCTGGGGAGCCCGGTCGACCTGGGTGCACTCCGACCGTGCACTGGCGTCTCCGAGGCGGGCACCTCCAGCCCTGTCGTCACCGGTGCTGGTGGGCCTCGCGGCAGCCTGGGGGTGCTCAGGGTCTTTGGTGCTCTCTTGGGCGGCTGCTGATTCTGCTGTGTGGCCCTGTGCTCGCTGGCCTGGTGTTTGCTGGTGGCGGGGCCACACGTAGCTCCTCCGCTGCTCCTCGTGGGAGCACGGTGCTCACACTGCCTTGCCTGTGACTTTGAACTCGTGCACCTGATGCCCCTGGGCTTCCGTTTTCCACTATTCCAAGCCTTTTCATGGATGAGCTCACTGGGCCTGTGGCATGGACTCCAGAACATGCCAGTCTCAATGCTGCCCTTTTGTTTCTTGCAGGTCATATTGATCCGTTTGGATCCGTTTTCTGCCGCTAGACAAGCTCTTGAGATAATCAAGTTCAGAGGGAACAGGTTTATTCTGGCTCAGAGTGGTGGAGGTTCTGGCCCGTGGGTGGTTGGCCTCCTTGCTTGGGGCCTTCGGAATGGAAGCACGAGGAGGAACAGAACCCCATGCCTGGTGACCAGAGCAGGAGAGGTGGAGGCTGGGACTGGAGGCCCCCAGCACCTCCCCAGGCTCGCCCAGCAGCCTGATGGCCTCCTGCTGGGCCCATCCCTCCAACAGCGCCATGCTGGGGACCACGCTGTGAACACGCAGACCTCTGGGGACCTTCCCAGCCCCAGCCGCAGCCCCGGTTCTGTGCGCGCACAGGGTTTTCTCCCCTGTCGGCATCGTTGCTTTGTCTTCCGCATGACCCTCTCAGTCGTTAGAGGTTAAATATCTTACTTTCCCTCTCTAAAGTAATGACTATGGAATTTTTGTGAACTTTTCTCTGACAGCCAACCTCCGTTACAAATTAGTACTGCCCTTCCCGGAAGAGAACGACTTCAGTGTTCCTTGCTGATTTTAATATGTGGTTGCTATAAATATGCTCCCTTCTTTTTTTTTTTTTTTTTTTAACAACTTGTATTATTTTCAGTTTTAAAGATGTTACCAGTTTCACAATCCTATTTAAAATACTTATTTCACCTGTACGTGTGTCTTTAATGCTTGCCCCTGGCCCCATGTAACTCATTTTCTGCAGATTTTTATTCAGTATTCATTTTTCTGGCTTATGCTAGAAAGACTTTCATTGTTCCTTTTCCATTCAGGAAGCCGGCCTCAGTCTTCTTAGTTGCAAATCTGGGAACATCCTTCTCAGCACCTCCATCTGAGCAACCCCATATGAAGTGGGCGCGCCCTTTTTTCCTTTAAGTGTCTGTGAAGGCTGCTCCATTGTTTGGGTTTCAAATGGCAGGGAAGTGCACGACAAGGTGCTTGATTCTGTGTGCAGGGAAGTGCACGACAAGGTGCTTGATTCTGTGCAGGGAAGTGCACGACAAGGTGCTTGATTCTGTGCAGGGAAGTGCACGACAAGGTGCTTGATTCTGTGCAGGGAAGTGCACGACAAGGTGCTTGATTCTGTGCAGGGAAGTGCACGACAAGGTGCTTGATTCTGTGTGCAGGGAAGTGCACGACAAGGTCGTTTGATTCCTGTTAATGGGTGACTCTTTGGGGTGACAACCGGGCAGGAGGTCCGAGGTCTCACTGAGCTGTCCTGTGTGTTGCTGGAGCTGGAACTTTGGTGGGTGCCGGGCTCCCTGGTCTGTGATGCCCTCTCTGGGTCCTTCCTGAGCTGGCCTCCAGAGGACGTGACTCAGGCCTCTGTCGGTCCGTCTCTTTCTCCTTCTCTGCAGGTGGTCCTGAGCCCAGGCTGCCACCCTTCCCTCTTTCCTTCACCCTTCTCTGCCTCTGATGTGTGGTTTGTGTTTCCTCTTCCTCTCTTAGAGGCTCTTAGGGAGCAGTCTGCTGATGGCTGGATTTTATTTCTGTAGCCGTGTTCTCTTCTCTGGCTCTCTGCTCATGAGAGCTGTGGACAGCTCGCTCTTGGAGCTGTGGACAGAGACTGGGAGCGCCTCCGACCTCCTGGGTAGCTTGGTGCAGAGCCTGGCAGTTTCCAGGTCCTCAGACAGCAGGCAGTGACTCGCAAGGCAGCACTTATCTGGGGCTCTGGAAGTTCCTCCTGGGGGCAGATCCAGATGTCTGGTGTTGACTGAGGTCAGGTGAGACCAGGTTCCAGCAGGGATGATGCAGGATATCCGTCAGAGCTCCTCTAGTCCAGGAGCAGACCGGTGGGATGAGCCCAGCAGGTGACTCTTCGGCAACCCGGAAGTACTGAGGCGGGGAGGGGCCAGCTGCAGCCCAGCTCACCTGTCCACCTGCAGACACTCCCCAAAGTCCCCGAAGTCCCTGGGCCTGTGCTCTTTTTGTTTCTGTCCTATTTTAGCGAGCAGAGCTTTCAGATGAAAATTCCATGATAAGGATCATTTCAGACATTTCCTTTTGTTTCTGAGTTTAATAGAAAGGCCCCCGGGGTTTGCTTAAACTTGCATCAATTGCTATTTGAATAGGGTATTATGTGTTATGGTGAAATAAGCTTCTATTCTTGGTTTACCTCTCTTACTTTTGAATCAATTAGGACTATTGAGTGATTCTTACCACCTACTGAGGTCATCATGTAGTTTTTATCATTTTGCCTCTTGATGATATGTGTTGTTTCATTGGATTTACTCAAATTAAAAAAAGAAAAAACTCGCACCAGCCAGAGATGCTTGCTCTGCGGTCAACACGAGTGAGAGGGCTGTTGTGTTTGGGTGGCTATTGTTGTCCTTAGGTTTTGCATCTATTGCCATAGAAACAATTGATCCATTGCATTTTCTTTCTGTTTGAAGGTTTTAAACATCCAGAGTGGACTAGATTTACGGGGCACTTGACTTTTCCATCTTTTTACACGCTGGGAGAGGTTATGTAATAATCATTTTAAGATATTTAGACACGTGTGCCTGTGAAATCACGCACACCTAAGGTGCCCTGGGTTGGCCGCGAGCTCACTCTCGTCCATGTGTTGGCTGACCTCTGTGAGCGAGGCCAGTGGTCGCTCTGTGCCAGATGTCAGTGTTCTTTTGTCTGTTACCTGTCATCTTATGGGATTCCTATTTTGTCCCTTGTTTTCTTCTTTTGATTTCCAGCTGATTTCCTTATTAAAGATATTTTACTAAGAGAATTATGTCAGCTATCTTGATTTTCACTAGTACCAGTTCAGGTTTTGGAGAGAGGATTTACCTTGTGGATTTTATTCTGCTTTTAGTTTTTTAGATTAGTTGTCTATTTCCTTTAGTCTTTCTAGATTCCTTTTTATCTCAGCTGTTTCCTTGGTTTTTGATTTTTAATTGAGATATAACTGAAATACCTTAAAATGTACACTTCTTCAACATTTAGGTTGACAAGTTTGACAATTATACACAGCAGTGTAACTCACACCCCAAAATAAAATATAGAACATTTACATCACCTGAAATGCTCCCGACAGGTAATTTTTCCCCACTCGGTGGCTTACGCACACACTTCCTGACAGCGTCTCCTGACCAGCAGGCATCTGGTGCTTTGGTGAGATCCACTCTGAGGCCTCTCCTCTGCATTCAGTGCTTTTAGATTCCTGTCTACACCCGCCTTTGCCAGCCTCAGTGTCGGCGGAGGGTCTCTCCAGGTTTGCTTCTAGGAGAGTGACGGCTCTGGCTTTTGCACTTACGTCAGCGATCCGTTTGAAATGGACCTGGCGTGTGGTGTGGACCTGGAGGGCTCTGTGCCCTGCACACATCTTCAGCTACCTGAACACAATTTGCTAGAAGACTTTTTTTTCCTCGTGGAATTGATCAGAGCCTCGGTGGAACATGGAGTTGTCACGAACGTGACAGTCTGTCTCTGGGTCCCTGTTCTGTTTTCTTTCCCTGTTGCAGTTGGTTTATTTGGCACTCAAGCACCATCCTATCCTGATTAGAATAGCCTTTCTGGGCTGAGTCCTCATGTCAGGCTGTGGATGTCTTTTTAACAGTTATTCTGGATCCTTTGTGTTTCCATATAGATTTAAAGTCAGCTTGAAAATTTCATCAATGACTCTCTCTGGGTTTCATTAAATCTCTGTATGGATTTTAACAGAACAGGCTTATACAATAGTAATCTTCCCGTGCGTAAAAGGACAGGTCCTCTCTCGTTCTTAGTCATGTTTCTCTCAGAGACACCTTATACTTTTAATTATTGCTGCTCTTTCATTCGATTTGTTCTTAGGGACTTGATGATTTTTAGCAACAACATAAATTAAAAAAAAAAAAAAAAACAAACACTTTTTGGGAGTGGCGATTTGAATTCTGGTCCTCAAGTGGTCTGGCGACAGGAGCACACCTGAGCTGGCAACTCTTGGTGCAGAGGCCCGGTTGAGAGTGCCCAGTTACCATGGTGATGCCCTGTTCAAAGGAGGACTGTCGGTCTTGACTTCAATTTGGACACCAGCTGGGGCGGTGAAGAATTACAAGCACAAGTTCATGCTTACACTCAGGCCACCGGTCTTCGGCCTTGGTCCTGCCTGCTTGGTAGAAGCTTTCTCACAGAGAACGCGTTTGATGTTAAAACCTGTGTGGTCAACGTACCGAGCCAGCTCTGGGGTCGTTCCGGCTCCGTCGGGGTGACGTCCTACCTGGGCTCAGCTCTCTCTCTGTGTCTGTCTTTCCTAGTCACCTGGCTGCTGTGCAGGTGGCTGTGTTCCCTGTCAGGTTGTTTGCTGCTACTAGGTAGATCCGGGTGCCGTGTAAATCGACCCTGGATGCTGTTGCCTGGCTGGTTCTAGTGGTTTGATAGCTTCCACTGTTCTGTGTACTTAAAGATGTCTGAGAACAAGATTTAAAATTCTTCCTGACTTTCATGTCTTTTTGTACTTTTTACCCCAGCCAGGGTGGGTTAAATTGATGGGAGGACACAGTTTCATTTCTTTGTTGTGGAATCCCCCCCTCAGTGTGTAGCCATCGGGTTTTGTTTGGGTTTACATCAGGTGAAGTCCCCGCTCTCCCTCCTTCCTGAGGGGCTCTGTCTTGAGCAGGTGCTGAGATTTTTTCAGATGCTTTGTTGCTCCTAAATCAATTATGTTTTCCTAAAGCAATTACGATGAGACCTCTGTGGTGTATTTAATGTTGCTTTAAATAAAATGGTGAATTATACTGATAGATGCTCAGTGTTAAGCCACACTTACATTCCCAGATACCCCATGCTTAGTCATGGTGAGTTTTCGTCTTCCGATGTTGCTGGACTTGGTCTGCTAACGTTGTGACAAGGACTTTCCACCGTGTTCATGAGGCATGCTGGTCCACGATTCTTTTTTCGTGTGTCCTTACCAGGTTCAAGGTGGCCTCACGCAGGTTGAGAGGTGCTGCTGCTTCTGTGATTCTGGAGAGTTCAAGGCTGACATTTTCCCTCATTACAGCATATCTCACTCTTCATTTGAATGTTTCCTTGCAGCCATCCAGACCTGGAATTTTCTTTGTTAGAGGATTTTTTTTTCTAGGATTATATTATAAAATTTTTGAATCATGCAAAAAATGTTGACTGGGTGATTCAGTGAACATGCGGCTGCTCATGGTATTGATTTTATAATGCTAAACCTGGCTCGGTGGCCACACCTGTAATCCCAGCAACTTGGGCAGCTGAGGCAGGAGGAGCACAAGTTCAAAGCCAGCCTCAGCCACTTCGCAAGGCCCAGTCTCAAGATAAAGATGTTTGAAAATGGTTGCAGCTGTGGCTCGGGGTGAAGCACCCCTGGGTTCAATCCCTAGTACCAGAAAAATAATAATGAAAATAATTTTAAGTGAGTGTCTCTTTAATTTAAGTGAGTTTAATTTAATTTAAGTGAGTTCTCTGCTGTGCTGCAAACTCACAATTTAATGCCATTATCACAGTTTTAAGCAGCTGATAGTCCTTGAAAATAATCTGGAAGCCTGTGCAGCTTGCTTGTTGCTTACTAGACTCTGAGAATGGGGTTTTGCACTTCTGGCCTTTGCCGCGGCTCTTCCTCATCCTGCTTCTGCACCCTGGCCTGTAGCATCTGGTCTACTTCCTTCCTCAAGGTCTGCTGGCTCCGCTGTGCATGCACCTCTGCTGGGAGGCTGCTCTGGGCTCAGTTGACCGAAGGCACCTTTTCCCCACTATTTCACTGTGGTCAAACACGTCACCAGGTCTCCCCCTTCAGCCACTCTAGGTGCCGGTTCAGCAGCATGACTCACGCTCAGCACTGGCAGCCATCGCCCTGTTTCTGCAGCTTCCAGTCACTGGGAGGGTCTCCGAGAGCCTGGAAGCAGCAGGCCTGTCCCATCCTCCCTCCTGGCCACCCCCAAAGCACCTGTGCAGCCGCCCACACCAGGCACGTAACAGAGGCGCAGCGGGGGTTTGCCCTGGGCGCGAGCACCTGTGTGTCCTCAAGGCTGACCCGCGGCCAGCATGCTGCAGCACTCCTGCCGTGGTCTGACTAGACGGCCTGTGCCTGGCCATTCGTCCCTCGGTGACCCTGAGCTGTTGCCACCTGTCTGTCCTGAGTAGCTCAGTGGAGACTGGTGCACACGGGCCTCCTTGGAGAAATGTCTGCATCTTGCCTTCATTTTGAAGGCTGCGTGAGGAGGGAAGATGGGGTGCACAGCCTTTCCCTGGGGCTGGAGCTGTGGTTTTGTCCTCTGGTCTCCATTGTCTCTGATGAGACCTCTGTGGGTGGTGGCACTCCTTTTCCGTGGGCGGCCCTGAGGGTCCTCAGGCTGGGACCTGCCGATCACTGCTGCCCTGGCAAGTCCTGAGCCGCTCTCCACCTGCTTCTCCCCCTGTTCCCTCTCCTCCTGGCCCCGTGAGGACGGACTTGGCGGGTGCTGGACGTCGTCCCCCACGTGGTGAGTGCTCCTCCTTTCCTCTCTCCCTCTGTCCCTCGGGTTCGGTGGACGTTTTTTATTTGGCTGGTTCCCTTATCTTCTGCCTCCATCCAGGTTTTTAGTTCCTCTAATGCTTCGTCAACTCTGCCTGCCGTTTTTCCTTCCTAGTATTCAGGTGTTCCGTTTTTGTAATTTCCGTGGCTCTCCACACTTCCCGTCTTTATGACTGGACCTTTTAGCACGTTTTTGGAAGGTCTGATGATCACATCCTATGGGACGTTTCTTGCATTTGCTTCTGGAACATTTTGACCACACCGTTTCTGCTTCTTACTGTTTCTGATCAAACGCTAGCTGTCGTGTGCGTGAATAAAAATCTGTGCTACTGAAATAGAACGTCCTGGGACGGAGGCAGCCCTGCTCTGGGCACCAGCACCGCTGGTTCCAGCCGATGGGGGCGTGCTGGAGTCCGAGTCCGTCTTCTGTTGCTAACAACCCAGTGCCGCAGGCCGAGCAGGTCATAAGGAAGGCTTCATCTGGGCTTACCGTACAGTCCAAGATGGGGGCCACACACGGTGCAGTCCCGAGGCCAGGCAGAGCCTCATGTGGTGAGGGCGACCAGGAGACATGGCAGCAGGTTGGGATGGTGGCCTTCTTGGGATCGCCTGTTCAGCCACCATCACGGGAGTGGATTAGCCTGTTCCTGAGGACAGAGGCCTAATCGTCCCTTGGAGGTCCCACAGCTTAATGCCTCACAATGGGATTAAATTCCAACAAGAGTTTGGAGGAGACAACCCTGTCCAGGTTCTGGCAGCTGGATCGCAGCTCCTACGGCTCCATGAAGTGGGCTAGACGCTGCCAAGGACCTGTGAGTCCCTCTGTCCCTGTCATTTATGAAGCACGTGAAGGTCATTGTGACTCACAGTCACCAGCCGTGCCGTCCAGCAGGACGCTTGCTTGCTTCTCTACTGGGTTCTGGAACCATCTTCCACCCTCCTCCTCCCCGCCCCTCCCAGCCCCCAGCAGCCACTGTTACACCTGTGGGTCAACCTTTGACCCACCTGTGAGAGCACCTGTGAGAACACGCGGTGCTTGTCCTTCCATGTGTGGTCATTTCACTTAGCACGACACCCTCTGGTTCCATCCGTTTTGCTGCAAATGGTCGGAGATCGTTCATTCATGGCTGAATATTATCCCACCATGTATCCAACACAAAGTAGTGACAGGGACCTGATTGCCCTTATTGATCATTACACTTTACGTGCTGAAACAGCACTCTGTAACTCAGGTATGAGTATTACGCATCAATCAAAAATCTTAAGAAACCATTAAGGAGGTGGAAAGACTAACATCACTCGATGGGTACATATCACGTGCACATATTGACCAATCACACTGTGCCCTGGAGTGTGTAGAATTGAAGTAATAATGAACAGACGTCGAGGTGAAGCCAGGACATCGTGCTCCCTGCACCTGGGACGGCACCCTGGGAAGGTGTCTGTGCCCTCTGACCACCATGGCCCCCTGGCCTTCAGGAGCCCACTCTCCATTCTGCAGCCTCTTCCTAGGCCTTGGAGCACAGGCACAGGTGTCCATGAAGCCCCAGCCCTGGGGGGCCCGGAGGGATCCTCGGGTCTCGGTCACGGTGCACCCAGCCTGCTGGGGGCAGAGTGCTTGGCAGCCATGGCTCCTCAGGGTCCAAGTCCATGGAGAAACCAGTGGGCAGCCGCTAAAAGTGAGGCTGAAGCTGAGAAGTTACAGGAGTGAAGAGTGGAGTCAGGAGGGAGGATGGAGAGAGGGTGTCGATGGTGCAGGGCTGCATGGGCGGGAGGATTGGCCTCTAATGTGCTGTGACACAGGAGGGTGACTGGTGCTAAGTGCTTGCTGCAAGAGAGCGAGTAGAAAGAAGTCGAAATGTTTCCACAGGAGGAAATGATGTGCCCGAGGTGACGGATGTGCTGGCTAGCTGATCTGAGCATTGCACACGGGTGTGCCTGTATCAGAATGTAGCGATATGCAGAAGGCAGGGCAGTGACATGTGCAGAATGTAACAGGTGCAACATGTGATCACAGGGCAACATGCTGCTCAGTGAAGACATGCACACGTGACTGAGGCCAGCCCCTCCCCTCCTCTCACATCTCCCCTGGATAAGAGCCGCGGGCTCTGCTCTCCTGGGAAGGGCTCAGCGGTCTCTGGGATTTGGTTTCTTCAGCTTTCTCTGATTCCTTAGCTGTCTGTGCTTTAGGAAGGGGAAGGCTGAGCCACAATGTTGCACCATGTTGAGGCTTATCCAACTTGTTCTTGTTGGGGCCGGGCAGGGGGCAGGGTCTTGGACCTTCTCTAGTCCAATCTTTGTGACACTCACCTCATCCTTCTGGGTGGTCTTGCACAGCTCATGTTGTCTAGGAGTTTCCGAGAACATGGGCAGATCCTTCCCAGGCATGTCTTGCAGTGTCTGTACTCAAGTGTGTGTCCTGGGTAGCCGTTATTGGAGATTTCCCATAATGCACTCTTCCCACGTACCCCACCAATACGACCCTGCTACTGCCTGAGGTGGCTGGTGACCCAGGAATGAATCACAGGCCCAGCCTGATCAATTGCCAAAGGAGGGGCATGTGGCTCTCCTCTGCTGTCACGGATGCAGTCTCAGGTGGACTTAGCACACCCTCCGTCTCATCCCGGGATTCAGTAGAGCTCACCCAGCATGGCCTGCTGTTCTGGAGACCCCTGCCCACTGTCCTGTCCAACTCAGAGCCAGCAGGCACGTGGAAACCTGCAGCTCCTGAGCTTGCTGGGCAGGCCATCCCTGCCCTCTGTGGATGCCCTTGCAGGCACTGCACACAGTGACTCTTCTGTCCACTCACCTCCCTGCAGCCTGCCTGCACTCCAGCTCCAGACCAGCTCGTTCATCCCCACATGCCTATTGAGCACCTTCTACCTGCCACGCGGTGCTCTGGACATTTGCACAGGTTCACAAAGAAAACGCACCCTCAGAACCCCTGCCTGCAGGGAGCCTGTGTTCTAGGGAAGATACTGGTTTTGCCTCTCTGATCGCATCTAATCCTCACAGAAACCCTAAGAAACAGGCTCCTGGATGGTTCTCATTGTCCAGATGAGAACATGGACCGCGAGAAGTACAGGGAGTGAGCACCCGTGGACCCCCATGGCTGTGGACAGCAGGCAGGCATGCCCTCTGAGTCCACCTCCAGAGGTCAGGCGTGCCTCTGCGTCTGCCTCCCGGGCCTGTTAGTTGCTCGGTGCTCTGTAAACCTGGGCTCTGGTTCTCTCTCGTCCTCCCTGTTATTTGGGGCTAGTTTTTGCCTGGTCCTGGGTTTTCATAGCATTTTAATTAGGAATCAGGGGAGGAGCAATCAGGTATTTCAAGGCTGCTGGCGGGACAGCTCGGGAGTCTCTCAGGCCTCACTTAAGTCTCAAACTGCCCAAGTGCCATCATTGGGGCTCATTGCTTGTGAAATGAGCATTCGCTGCAATTTCCCCTGAGGGACCCTGGGTGCAGGTGGCCTGTGCCTTGTGTTTTTCTTTAATTCCAGTTCTCCGGGTAGCCGCAGAGAAACCACTCTATGCAGATACTGTGAAAATAATCATTTTTTCACGGTGAGCTCTGAAAACAAACATTAACCAAAATTTTACCAAACACATGCTTTTCTCACCCTCCACCCGTCGTTCCTTTAAGCCTCAGAAAGGGCAAGGAGCTTGGAACAACTGGCAAATGATGAAGAGCTTCTTTCCTTATTTACATACTTATTCATTAGCTGGGTTGCCATGGCGACTGCACCTTCTTGACAGAGACCTGGGGCCAGCGCATCTTCATGCTGGAAGCTGTCTAGATGCCTCCAGCGCATGACAGGTGAGGGACATTTTAGGTGGCAGGAGCCTTGAGGCTCCCAACAGCCTGTGAGTGGCAGTTACCAGGCACCGGACAGACCAGGAGAAGCATTTTGCAGGAAGAGTCTGCAAGACTGTGGCTCGGGTTCCTGCCTGTCCCTGGCGCTTGGTGGTCAAGTGCAGACAGTGGTCAGCAGTAGTCCACCAGTGTCCTGTGTCCCTTGGACACATGGCTGTCTGTGTGAGTGTCTGGTACACAAACACACGTGCATCCCCACGAGTTTTATTCAGGGAAGACAAGACTCCTCGGGGGGAGGGATGGAGTTGGGAACAGGGAGAAAGTGGGCAGGAGATGGAGGATAGAGGATGGGAGACCCTGGGGGTAGGTTCTGAGCTTGCCCAGCCGGGTCCTGCGACCACCTCCATGTCTTCCAGCTACGTGGAAGTGACTTGAGCTCTGCGAATGGCAGCGTCCCCAGACGGGCAGCGGCCTCTGGGGCTGTGTTCCCGGCCCTCCTGGGGAGGTGGTGGCCGCTGGACAGATGCAGCTCAGAACAGACGCGGCTTTGCTCGGGCACCAGCACCCCGTGGCTTTGTGCTCTCACGAGGCCATCGGCCACTCTGAGCTTCTCATGCCCAGGGCTTGCACCAGCTCGCTGAGGGGTTGGCAGAGGGCGAAGCCTGCCCTTCCGGCTGCTCGAGGGGCTATGGAGGGGGCCTGGCTCCCCACACTGGCCTCTGCTGCTCTCTTTGGACACCCTGCCCCAGAGGTCCTCTCCCGGCCATCAGCCTCTCCCTGTGTGCTCCGAGGGACGCTGCACACTGTCCTCCGTCTGTTCCCTCTGCTGTGCTCAGCTCCCCCCACAGTAGCACTGAAGCCTCCCTGGCTGCTGAGCCTCAGAGGCAAGGCAAGGAGTCCAGGCGTGGGGTCCGGACAGACTGCCCAACAGAGGTGGTGGACGTGACAGTGGCTCTGCAAATGCAGCCTCCTCTGCACTCTGTGTACAGCTGAGTGCAGTAGTGGTGTGTTCCTGTCTGTACTAAGCATACGCATCATCTACCTATTATTATGTACTATGGAGCAACAATGGAAAAATATATGATCATGTGTGTTACATAATGTAATCACGTAGATACTATGTATCTATAATTCGTTATTCTATACCAAACTGTAAATACAGCCAGCCCTTCCTATCTGTGAGCTGCACATCTGAAGATTCAACCAACTGTGTATCAAAATATTCAGGAAAAAATGCATCTGAGCTGAACGTGCAGACTTTTTCCTTGTAATGGTTTCCTAGACCATGTGGCATAACCAGCATTACTCAGAGCATTTGCGTTGCACTGGGTATGGTGAGCAATCAAGAGGTGACTTCCGCACGTGGAGGGTGTGCACAGGTTACATGCAGACGTCATGCCGTTTTATATAAGGGATGTGACATTTGTTAGTGGGGGATTCTGGGGCCAATCCCTCACAGACACCGAGGGATGATTCTATCTACCCACCCATCTGTCTGTCTGCCTCTGTTGGTCAGTCTGTCTCTGTCTCTCTCTCTCTCTCATCTCCAGCATCTGTCTCATTTGGCTCCGTTCTGTTTCTAGGAGATCCCTGACTAATACCACGCTGTTATCTTGACTTGAAGCACCTTCTTTCCTGGCTCTGTGACCTCCATCTTCAGAGGCCTCCTCCTCCATCAGCCTCCTCCAGTCCTTCCTCACAGGACTGGAGGACTTGCCTGTCCCTCCATTTTCCTAGCATTTAATGAGTAACCTTCTACGTCTGTGTTTTGAGAGCTCACCTCAGGGACTGTAACCCTCCTTTCAGGCATGGTCTTCAACCTTCACGTGGCTTCCTTGGCTCCAGGGGCAGCGCCCAAGACACGGGGCAGTTCCTGTGAATGTGGGTTGGTTGATGGATGAATGAGTGTCTTGGTTCATAGGTTTCCTGGCACCAAGTCTGATGTCAGGATTCCTGTGAAGGGAGTAGCTTTGCTGGTCCGTTTTGGCAGAGGAAGCTGGTCTCAGAAGGTGCTAGAGGTGAGCCTGCAGGGTCCTGGCCCTCTGATTGGGGTCCTGCCTCTCTCAGACCTCGCTTGGACAGCATCGTCTCTTGGAAAACGTTTCCGCTCACAAGTCGAAATGCTGACTTTCTCTGAACCAGTAGCAAGGATCTTTTGTACTCCCTTGCCAGTTTAGCTGTTCAACTAACCCACCAAAGGCTGGTCTTGAGTCTCATCTAGAAAAACTGCTGGGGTCGCTGCATTTGTGACTTATGCCCCAGGAGCAATGGTCAGTTTCCTTCATTTTTAAAAAGCTATTAGTTTTATGTCAGTCAGGTGTTCATCACTGTGACAAAACACCTGGCGAGAACAACGAAGGGAGAAGCTGACTCTGGCCCGGGGTTGCAGGGGTCTCAGCTGTAGTCAGCCAACTCCATTCGTGGCTCTGGGCCCAAGGTGGGGCAGAGCATCATGGCGGCAGGGCGTGGGGGAGGAAAGCTGCTTGGTTCGGGGCAGCCCCGAAGCAGAGCAAGAGGAGCCAGGGACAAGACATAGTCCCCAGGGGTCAGTGACCCACCCACAGCGACCTGCCTCCTCCAGATACACCCACCTACTTTCAATTACCACCCAGTAGTCCATTCAAATTTTTAATTTATCAAATGGATTAATCCGCTGATTTGGTCACAGCTCATCATCTGATCATTCCACCTCTGGACAGTCCTGCATCGCTACATGATCTCTTCAGTGGTCACCTCATATCCAAACCATAACAAGTCTCTCACAGCACAGGGAACAAAATGCAGAGTTGCAAACCAATATTACAGTAACACTGGAGGACACTTCCCTTTAGCATTTCTTGCAGGGCAGATATAGTGATAATGAATTGCCTCAACTTTTACTTAGGAGTGCTTCATTTCTCCCTGCCTTGAAGGGTGGATTTGCTGACTATTGGATTCTCAGTTGACAAGGTTTTTCGTGTACGTCTTTGATTATATTGGCCCACTGCCTGCAGGCCTCTGAAGTTTCTGGTGAGAAATCTGATAACTCATTCAGGATCCCTTGGATGTGATGAGTCTCGTTTTCCTTGATGTTTTGAAGGCTCTCTTTTTGTCCGTGGCTTTGACGGTTTGATCATAACGTGTCTTGGTGTGAGCGTTTTGTATTCATCCTAGAGTTCATTCAGCTTCGTGGATATTTATATTAATGTGTCACAGACTTGTGGGCTTTCCAGCCCTTATGTCTTCAGAGTTCCTCCCCCTCACTGTCTCCCTCCAGGATTCCTGCAGCATGTGCACTCTTCTCCTTGATCTTGACCACAGCTGTGCTGTGCTCTGTTTGCTTTGCTTTTCTCTGTGATCTCTTTTCTTTCTGTTGTGGAGATTCAGTGATCTTCTCCGTCTTGTCCCGAGCTTGCTGGTTTGTGTCCTTCTGCCTGCTCCCCTGTCTCTCTGGATGCCCCAGTGAACAGCCCTTTCCATTTTATTCACTTATTTGTTTCCCTGACTTTCTCCACGTCTTCTTTTGGTTCATTGAGCATGTAAAAGACAGTTGTTTGAAAGCGTCTGTCCATTAGGTCCACCACCAGGTCTGTTAGAAGGACAGGTTCTGATTATTTTTTTCCTTAATGGGTCAGACTTTCCTGTTTCTTCATATGCCTTGTAATTTTGGTTAGAAAGCTGGAGATCTGACTTTAATCATGTGGTGCCTCTGGAAATCGTGCTTCCTCCCTTCCCAGGTTTATATTTTTGTAGGAAGGTTGTCTGTGCCACTGGCCATTCTGAGGTGTAAACCTAAGGTCTTCCCAAGTCTTTACTGACCTGGCACTTTTTTTTTTTTTTAATATGTGTGTGTGTGTGTGTGTGTGTGTGTGTGTGTGTGTGTGTGTGTGTGAGATCACTTTCTAATTTCTCCCGCCTGTGTGGTTGCTTTTGAATGTCCCGATCTTCAATAATTGACATCCAAAACGGGAAAAGAAAAATATGAAAGAAGTGAAGTGGTGCTGGCCCTTTAAGTCCCCGGAAGTCCCTTCAGCTGAAGGAGAACTTGGGACCGTCGGGAGCCAGGGACACTGCTTCTCTGAACTTCTGTGATCAGAAGCAGCAGTCCCTTACAAGAGCCTGGAGCCCCTGTATCTGGAGAACAGGCTGCTCCTTTGCCCAGACTGGCTCCTGCAGGCTGCAGGTTACTCCAGGAACATGGGGACAGGGTCTGCCAGGGCTTGGGAGTCAGGGCTGGGTGGCCGGTGCTGGGCTAAGATGAAATTGACCAAGATCACCCACAGTTTACCATCCAGTCCTTCCCTGTCAGTAGCCTGGAGTTACAGAAGAGCTACAGAGACTGCTCCTGCAGCCTCTTGCTGCCGGGGTGGGGAGCTGGGTTCTGAGCCCCTGGCTCTGCCCTGGTCTCTAACTAGTTCTGCCCCAACCCTGGGTGAGCGTAAGCAGGCCTGGGCACTGGCAGCTCTTCTGTTTTATCTCACATCTCATGACGGGTTCCATAAGCCACACCTTTAATGTCCTGGTCACGAGTAGGGGGAGGCTTACTAAGCGGTGCAGCAAAGCTTGGTCCCCTCCACTGCAGCTGCAAAGGATTCTGGGACCAGAGGAGAATCTGTAACATGTCAGACCTGGAAATCGACACATCGTGGTCTCTTTGGTCTCGGAAGAGAAGTGTTCATACAGAAATGGAGCCGTAGTAAGCTCAGGGAACTTTTACCCTTTGAAGAAGGCAGAAGTGGACGTCAAGAATTGATTCTGGAGGGGTCTGAGCAGATCCGTGAATCACAAGTGAGCCTAGGGAGCGGGTGGAGTGTGTTTAACTTTGGGCACCACCAGGAGGACAGCCTGGCCGTGTCTGCAGTCCCGGAAGCAGCAGGACCTGGACCAGGTGGAGCCTTTGGGTCTGGGGCAGTTGGATTTGTTTCCTGCCCCAGCATCTGGGGCACGTTTTCTGATCTGAGCTCCTGAGGAAGCGGTGTGAGAAGTGACGACCTGGTACGAGTCTTCTCCTGAGTCATCGGAGAGGAAAAGATGGGAATTCAGCTTTCCGGCCTCGCCCTTGGCTTTCACCTCCGGCCACCCTCCCGGGAAGGCGTGTGGCAGCTGACTGCCCAGACTGGTCTCGGGGAGGAGTTTCCTTCCCAGCCACAGGGTTTCCTAGAACCACCAGGGAGAATCTGATGAGGGGCCAGTGTAGCTACTGGAGACTGGGGTGCCAGGCTCTCGCGGGGCCTGGGGGAGATGCTGCGTTCCTGCAGGGGTGTCCTCCAGTGGCCCTGGTGGGCCCTCACTCCTGTGACTGCTGCTGTCCTACGTCCACAGACCACAGAATCAGGCCCTCGGGGTCAGGGCCCGGGGAGGGTGCACAGGGCTCAGAAACGGCCTCCCGAAAATGTCGGGTTCACGTGGCCTTCGTGGGAGAAAGAGCCTCTGCAGAGGTGGTTCCCTTCAGGCTCTGAGTCGGGAGGGGATCCTGGGTGTCAGGGTGGCCCCAGATACGATGACATCAAGCTCATAAGGAGGAGGCAGGGGAAGATTCGACACACAGAAGAGAAGGCCACGTGAGACTGGAGGCAGGGATCCGAGTGATTTAACCAGACACCAGGGAGCCCGGCAGCCTCCAGGAGCAGGTAGGAGCCAGGAGCCATCTCCCCAATGCCTGAGAGGAAGTGCTCTCGATGTAGACCCAGGGACCCCGATTTCAAGTTGCTGGGCTGCACTGTGAGAGAATTAGCGTGGCTGTTTCCTGTTTTCTATCATCCAGTCTGTGATGACCTGTGTGACACCTGCCACAGGAAAGTCACACGGGGCCTCATCACTGCAGTCGCCCACCCCTGAGCAGGCTGTGCTCAAACTTGCTGCTTTCCGGGACAGCCCCCTCCTGGGGCGGAGTCCTGACAGCCGGAGCGGCTTCCTGGGGTCTGAGGTTCCCACGGGTGTGCAGCCCCTGCCGCCTGTGCACCTCACGCCCCTGCTCTGGGCGACTCCCAGAGGCCCCGTGATGGGCGACTGGTTCTTACTGTGCTCAAAATGCTTCTGAACTTGACTGCAGCTTAGAGTCGGTCCACGTCTAATTGGGGGAATTTAGTGTGCCGATTTCCTCTGGCTTTTCCACAGCCATCAGTCAATTGAATAACTATTAATTTTATTACTTGGATTAATTTTATTATTTTAAAAATTAATGAAATTAGCATGATTGCTGGGCACGGTGGCACATGCCTGTGATCCCAGCAACTTGGGAGGCTGAGGCAGGAGGATGGCAAGTTCAAGGACAGCTTGGGCAACTGAGCAAGACTCTGTCTCAAAATAGAAACTAAAAAGGTCTGAGGATGTGGCTCAGTGGTGAAGCATCCTGAGTTCAATTCCCAGTACTGCAAGGTAGACAGGTAGGTAGGGAGGGAGGTAGACAGGTAGACAGGTAGGTAGATAGATAGGTAGGCATGTAGGTAGGTAGGTAGGTAGGTAGGCAGGTAGATAGATAAGTAGGTAGATAGGTAGGTAGGTAGGTAGACAGGTAGATAGATAGGCAGATAGATAGATTGATAGAAGATAGGTAGGTAGATAGATAGTAGATACGTGGGTAGATAGATAATAGATAGTAGATAGGTGGGTAGATAATAGTAGGTAGGTAGATAGGCAGGTAGGTAGGTAGAAGGTAGGTAGGTAGATACAGACATTTTGCATCCATGATGGTTAGCCATTTTAGAGGTGCTTCTTGTTTCTCCTCTTCTTCCTCTTCCTCTTCTTTTGACCATCTTGTGTTTGGCGGCCAAGCGAGTATCATCATTTCAACACGAACGTGTAAAGAGAGGATCAGGAGGGGCCGGGCTGGCTCAGCCAGTAAGCCATGGTCCTCCTCCAGGATCTCTTCAGCTTCCTCATGGTCTGTGCCTCAGGATCCAAAGTGCTGGGTGTGCGGGATGAGTCCAATGAGGGCTGGAAGAAGGTGCTAGAACTTCTTTACATCTACTCTTAATCAACAATGAGCTTCCCTGACACTTGACAAGTTGATCCTGTCTGGGGGCTGGGCTGTGGCTCAGTGGTGAGCGCTTGCCTGGCATGTGCGAGGCACTGGGTTCCATCCTCAGCACCACATAAAGATAAAGAAATAAAATAAAGGTTTTCCAAATACAGTAACATTCTTTAAAAAGAGTGCCTGTCTGCAGTGAATGCAGGAGATCCCACGAGCATCTCCCCCTGGCTGGCGGAGCTGTGCTTTGGGAGCGAAGGGCACTGTCTGCCCTCCCACCCTTCCTTCGTGGCAGAGACCCTTGGTTGAGCTCCACTCAGGGTGACGTTTATGCAGGAACACATGGAGCTGAGATGGCTGGAAGAGTCTGGCTCACCGCATCGTGGAGGAGGGGCAAGACATGCAGACAATGACTGGGAGTCAAAGCAGGGGAAGTGGAGACGGGTAGAGGAATCAACTTTTGAGGAAGTAAAACATTCCACCGTTTGTGAGTGGATGAAATCAGGCGGCTCTCCTTGCCCTGGACTCCTGTGCACATGGGGGAGGCAGCCATGGTGGCCTGAGGTCAGCCCCTGCCAGAGGAGCGTCACTCAGCACCGAGCGCGTGTGGACACTTTGGGAAGGTGTGGAGGATCCTAGGCCCTGGACTTTTACTTACTTTTGTGTTTGGAGAGACTTGCTGTGGTTTAAATTTCCTCTATGATCTCCCTCTCCTGGTCCTCTGGAGGCTGGGGGCACCGCAGAAAGGTGTGTGAACCCCGCTTTAGCTCAGCAGAGGTCAGACTCTGCTGGCGTGTCTCTGGTTTCCTCTCCCCATCACTCCACCAAGACGTGGAAGAAGCTTCTTCACCTCCACACTAGTCCTAGCTGGGGAGGAAGAACACCCGCAGGCCCCTGTTCAGGGGCTCCTAACTGTTCTGCGCCCCAGGTTCTCATCCATAAAACAGGACAAAAATAGCACCTCCTTACAGGGCTGTCACGGGGATTAAGTGAATCATATGTTCAAGTGTCTTAGAACGGTGCCTGCCATAGCCCAAAGTCCCCAGGTGTGAATTAACATCATTACTGCTGTCAGTGTGACTGATGAAGGACAGGCCTGCTGTTGACACGGTTCCTAGGTTCACACCTGGGCCACCCTGAGCTGAGCCCCTCGGATACTGAGCCCCCCCTGCTCCTCTCCATCCCTACAGTCCATCTTGACCCCAAGGCTCCTTAGGAAGCTTCTGGGTGTCCTCAGGGCTCCAAGGAAGCCCCAGTGTCCCAGAGCAGCGAGTTCTCAAGGGTCAGTCCTTCCTGACCGCTGATCCTCTGACACCCTGGCTGGACCCTGCAGTGGTTAAGTCACGCAGACTCCCAGCACAGGCCAGTGTCCATTCTGTCAGAGACTTGAATCCCGGTTAACAATCACAGGTGCGGGGCCTGTCCACCAGGGCCATCTGGTCGTGCTTGGCTGTCGTCGGCTTGGCACGAGGGAGGGCTCCTGGTTACAGGCCACAGGCCTTTGTTCCCAAGTCTATGTTCTTCAGAGATTTAGGCAGTGACTTGCTGAAGCCAGTACATGATGGAATTAGGATCCCAAAAGGTCCTGGCAGGCTGGAACAGATGGACTGAAGGTGAGAGCCAGCAGACATAGAGCCACCGCCTGCGCTGTGTCCACCAGCCAGTGCAGGAGTGGGAGGGGAAGAGCGTGACCAGGAGCTGGCTCTGCAGCCCAGGTGCAGGTGCCTGCCATCAGGGTGACATGCACCCATGGTGCCAGGGCACGCGCCACAGCGAGGCCTCCCAGCCGACGGTGAAGAGGGGTGCATCACAAGAGGGACTGCCAGCCCCTCTGTCCTTGCTGCGTGGACCGCGGGTCAAGTGTGGGTTCTGGTCTCCTGACCTTGACCTTGGTGTCCACGGGGAGGAGAGAACAGGATTCCAGCAGACGGCAGCTCGTGCTCTCTGATGAATCACAGAGGACGGAGGCTTGCTTTATAGGGAGTGCAGGAAGGCCTGTCGGTGGCCGTCAAGAACTGCAGGCTGCTGCTGGGTCTTTGAAGGGTGTTGTGCTGGGGAAGAGTTACACTGTGCCTAGAGCAGCCCTCAAGGTCAATGGGAAGCCATTGCTGGGAAGGCAGAGTGGACAGAAAGGAAGGAGTCTGTCCCTGCTGGCGCCTCCAGCAGCCAGCACACGGGGCCGACTGCAGTGGGCACAGGCAGCAGAAACAGGGGCGCAGACGAGGCTGCTGGCTGGCATCTGCAGGATGTGGAGTGGACGGTGGCTCCTGCATTGTTAGACCCCAAGTGCAAGTGATAAAGATAAGGAAACACAGCACTCTGGCCTCTGTTTGTGCCCAGATCTGAAGCATCCGTACTTCTGCCCAAAAGTGGTCCCGGAACCACAAAGAACAGAGCCCAGATCTTTTATTTTTCAAAGAGGAATTTGAGATCCACTTAAATGCCTGAGCAAGTCCTCTCTGGAAGCTAGAGATCATGCACCAAGGGGTGTGAGAGAGATGGCCTTGAGCTGGAAGGTTTGATGCAGACTTAACAGGCTCCCCTTTGTATGTTCAGAGTAATATTGGAAAAGACACAGTTGTCAGTAGGATTATGTAGTCATAGCTTGCCAAGATTAGCTGGCTGCCCACCCAGCCCCACTCACCTAACTGGACAATTTACACATCCAGTCAAGTTGTTTAGAATTGTCCATCTGGCTACTAAAGAGGACCTGCCAAGGCTATCAGGTTCATATTGCCTTAATGAATTTTCAGTAATTTTCTCAAAAGGTTCAGCTGTACTTGGAGGGGTCATAGAATTCTCAGAGAAAATAATTTTGTTTTTCTTGTTTGCGATTACAAGACCACACATACCCAGTCATCCATAAAAGCTTTGCTAAGTAGTCTAAATGCACACTCAGGTGTACCAGGCCAGTAAGATGTGTTTGACCACCAGTCTGGGAGGTGACCTGGCTTTGTGGACTCGTGATGAGTCTGGAAGGAGGACGAGCTCCTGGCCACTGTGGCCCTCGGAGATGTCAGGACTCTAGGTCAGCAGCGCCAGGCTCCTTGGGCGGACCTGTAGGTGCAGGATGGCAGGTACCGCCTCCTGAAAGGAGGTGCCCCTCCTAACAGAGAGGAAGACCGCCCCGAGGGTCTCTGGCATGTGCTCCTGTGATGCCTCCTGAGCCCTGGCCTGTGGAAAGCCCCTTTTGTGTTTTGCAAAGTTGGACCTGGCCCCTCCCTGCGGTCTGAGTATGTGAAAGGTGTGGACCTGGAAGATTCAATTTCTTAAAATTTTGATTAAAAAAAAAATGACATCTGGTGCAATTGCCATTTTGGGTCCATGTGGTTCTATGAATTTTGACACCTGCAGGTTCTCGTGCATGTGAACGGCAACTTGGTCCACACAGAAGACCTTGGCCATGCAGACAGCAAAGACCCAGGCCCTCCTGCTACCTCTTCATGTCCACGTTCATGAGGGATCCTGAGCCATGGCTTATTTTTTTCCTCGTAATGTCCTTGGTTTGGGAATTGGGATATTAGCCTTATCGAATGCTTAGAAGTAGGTCTTCTGCTTCTATTTTCTGCATGGAATTGTGAAGAACTTAACATTATTTACCAACAGAAAGAAATGTTGTTTTCAATGTTTGGTAGAATTTGCCAATGAAGGCATCTGAGGCTCAAGATTTATGTCAGGAAAGTTTGAATTTACCTGCACTTTCTTTAATGGTACTGTCCTGGTCGTGTCTTTCATCTCTGGTGAGTTTTTTCTACCTTAGGAATCAACTCACTTGCTTTGTCTTTCTTGCCAGGGGCGTAGATATTCTATCTACCAACATTAGAAACCCCATCAGACAGTGTTATGATTTTTGCTTTTATTCATCAACCTTTTTTTAAAGGACAAAATGAGATGAGAGTAATCCATTTATTTACCCAGATATTGACGACTCCCTGTGTTCTATGTTCCTTTCTGATGTCATTTTCTTTCTCTCCGAAAAGCATTTTTTAAGAATTCTTTTAGAGTGAACCTGCTACCAGTGATTTTCTATGCTTTTCTTCATCCAAGAATGTCTTTATTTTGGAAGGTCATTTTCACAGGATGTAGCATTCTGGGTTGACAGTTCTTCTCTCTTGGCATTTAAAATATTTTGTTCCACTTCCTTCTGTCCTCTATATTTTATAATGAAAAATCTGTAGTCATTTGAGTCTTTGCTTCCCTCTTGGTAATACATCATTTTTCTGTCTGCTGTCTGGATTTTTTTCTTTGTCTTTACCTTTCAACAATTTGATCATGTTTTGTCTGAGCAAGTATATCTTTATTGTTTATTCTGTTTTGGACTCGCTGAACTTGTTCAATCTATCAGTTTATTTCTGTTAGAAAATTTGAGATTTTTTTTGTCGTTATTCTTTAAAGAATTTTCTTCTCTTATCTCCTTTTGCAACTCTAATGGTATGAACATTAGAGTTTATTAATCACAGAAATAGGAGAAAGACTAATGATTCCATTAATTTATCTTCAAGGTCACTGACTCTTCTATGATCTCCATTTTGTAATTGAACCAATTTAGAGAATCTTTATCATTATTTTTTTTTCCAGTTCTAAGTTTACATTGGTTTATATTTATATCATTTATTTCTTCATTGAGATACTCTATCTTTCCATTCCTCTTAAGACCATTTCCCCTCATTTATCTCTTTCTCCCATGATTTTGCTAAAAGTCTTTTTTTAGTTAATCTAATGTGTGTTATTGGCATCTGTTATTGTATTTTCCTATGCAGGTTGAAATTTCCCTGGTTTTTCATATGTTGCATACTTTTATATTATAATCTAGACACTTTGAATATTGTGTTATGGGTCCCTGGGCCTTCTGTGCCATCTATGGCGAATGCTGACATTTTTGTTTAAGCAGGTAATTGACTGGGGTGGGTTTAGTCTGCAAATCCTGACCAGTTTTCTTTAGGTTGTGGTTCAATGTCTTCTTAGTTCTCAAAGACCTAGCAGTGCTATTCAGATCTTTTCTGCCTGCGTGCCCCCCGTAGCCATGCTGGGCATGTGCAGTTATCTGTCGTGTTGTCTAGCTCTCAGGGTCTCTACTGTGCTGTTTAGGCTCAGACTTACACACACGTGAACAACTTGCAGGTGAGGCCAGGGTTTGAAAAACAGTGTTGTGATGTAGCTTTAACGAACTCTTCACTTTCAGAGCTCTCTCTGATTCTTTTCAGTTCCTCGAGGGCTCTGTATTAGTTAGCTTCACATTACTCTAATGAATACCTGCGGCAACTAATACATAGAAAAGGTTAATTTAGCTCATGGTTTTGGAGCTCAAAGACACCGTGCCTGCATCGGCTCAGTTCTACTGAGGGCAGAGGATAGCACTCACATCGTGAGGAAGAGACAGGATCCCTTGTTCCTCTTTGGAGGCATATCCCCCTTGGGCCCACTTTTAAAGGTTCCCCTGTAGCAGGAAGCAGGGTGAGATCCAGAAGCAACTCTTTATTAGTGGTGTCATGGCCCAGAGGGATAATCCCCGAAGTCTCAATCCCGAGCAAGTTTTGGGCACATCAAGTCCAGGGAGTCGGTGCAATTCTATGGGAGGGTGCCTTCTACACTCCTTATATGGGTGCAGGCTTGTCAACAGCCCAGGGACTGAGCGCATACAGCTCAGGGACTTTCACTGCTCTAAGCCTAAAGCAGATGGCTCTGTCCTGTTGCTTCTGCTAGTGGTTATCTGACACAGGGACCTGTGGCCACTGCAGCCTCTGTGGTGAGTGGCTGTGTGTCTGCCTGCAAACAACAGCCCGTCAGCTCTAAACTGCTCAGGTTCCAATTTTGCTCCACCACCTCCCAACAGCACCCGCCTTGGGGACCAAGTCTTCACAGGCAGACCTGTGGGGTGCACATATCCCAGCCATAGCCAGGTCCCCTTCTCACCCTGTCGGTGGTGAGCTGAGCTCCGTTTGCCTCACTATGTGTGCTTGGCATTGCTCTATCCCTATGGTCAGAGAACATGGGGAAAGAAGGTCTCCAAGCATTGTTCCTCCTGGGGACAGGGCTCCTGTGATGGAGGTTCTTCTCCCTCAGGGCTTTTAGCCCCACGGCTACTGTGGATTGAGCTTGAGCAGTGGGGGCGTGGGAAAGCGTCTTCCCCTCACTCTACATGGCAGCCAGCCCTCCCCTCCTGCCCAGCTGGCACCCCAGCCCTCCTGGAGTGTCCATCCACATGTGCCGCCTGCCAGGTGTCCCCTGCCTTGCCCTAGCCTGGGCCCCAGGGGATGCACGAAGCTCCTTGCTGTCGGGTGGTCTTCCACTTGCCACCTGCTACTGTTTGCTCTTAGGATCCTCCAACAGCTGCTGTGTGCACAGTGGCATTGGGCGGAGGACGCAGGCTGGAATATTCCTCCAGCTCCCTGTCTCCAGAAGTGTTTGGAAACAGTCCACGGCAGTTTTCTTCAGCCTAAGTAGTGGATTAGATATCAGATCAACAGTGGGCTGTATCTGGACTGTGCAGAACGGCAGGGGCCTCTCGGTCACAGTGAAAGCCACAGGGACTCAGCAGTGAGAGGGACATCAGCTGTCATCAGTTGGTCCATCGTGAACATCTGGGCCCAGAATCGGCAACCTTGATGGCTAAGCTCTGACATCTGTTATGGTCCAGCTTCTCTGGGAACTGTTGAGTCTGTCGTAAGCTGTCAGAGCAAGTTAATTCCCCAGTAGTTCCCTTTAAATTAAGTTTGAAGTACCTGTGCACGGGCTTCTCCTTTCAGGAAGCTTTTGCCGAGACGGGAGTCAGGGTGGGCTCCCTAAGGACTGGGGGTGGCCGTCCCTGTCTCTGTGGCGTGTGTCACTGAGGTCTGCGTCCCTCATGTCCAGCAAGCATGGCATGTGCATGCCATCCTCACAACAGCCCTGCTACAGAGAGGCAGACTGGTGTCCGGAGGAAGCAGTCCCCTGCCCTCTGCCCTCTGACCTCTCAGGACAGGAGGTCCAGATCTTTAAAGCAAAGAACAGAGAAAGACCGGGGACCGCAGGCTGGCGGGCAGCACTCCAGCGTGGTTCGTTTGTTTCCCTGGACAGAGATTCTTCCAAGAGACCTTTTCGGAGTGATGCGTCCTGCTCAGAGTGATGCGTCCTGCTCGGAGCGATGCGTCCTGCTCGGAGCGATGCGTCCTGCTCGGAGCGATGCGTCCTGCTCGGAGCGATGCGTCCTGCTCGGAGTGATGCGTCCTGCTCGGAGTGATGCGTCCTGCGTCCCTTACGTGTCCTGAACTTTTGATCCACTTCTGAAGTTCCAGTTTAAAAATCTGAGTGAGATTGGATATTCGCAACCCGGGAAGCGTGACATTTAGATCCCAGTCCAAATTTAAAACGTTGACTCTTCAGTGAGATGGAACCATGTCAGAACGACTACCCTTCCCTGCTGACAGCCGGGTTTCAAAGCCGACAGCCTCAGGAGTTGGATCTGACGCTCTGGGTCTTGGATGCAGAGACCGTGGCTCGTTTGCACACCGCTGCACCTCCTGCCGGTTCTGCCTGGGGTGCCCGTGCCTAGGGCCTGGGCAGAACAGAGGCACTCTGGCCTCAGGGGGTTTTGTGAAGTCCTTGTCCTCCTCATTTCAGCTCAGAAGTCACCATTTCCCAAAGTCCTGCATCCTTGGCCCTCTGTCCAGTGTGTGGACACAGGGTTAGGGAGGGACCCAGAGGTGTCCTCTGGCATGTCCAGGCTGTTCCAGCCTCTAAGCTGGTCATTGCTGGAGGTGGTGCAAATGCGCCTGTTGTCATCCAGGGCTGCACCTCGGTGAGACTTGCTGCATACACAGATTAACGGACTGTGATTCTTTAATACGGGGTAGGAGGGCAGGGCTCCGGAAGAGCCAGTGACCACCCAGTTCTGATGAAGCCATCTGGATGGCGGCTGTGGGCGTTCATGCAAGGTGGGTGGTGCCCAGTGAGCAGGTGTCTGCACCACTTGGGAAGTCAAGGTCGGTGGCCCACGGAAGAGGTCATCAGGATTCAGCCGCCTGCCCTCCGCGGGAGAACCATCACCTCGGAGTGACTTCTGTGGACATTGGCAGCACTGAAGAGAGAAACAGCTTACCGATGCCTTCCGAGACGCAGGCAGGCCACGTGTGAGCAGAGGCCTGCTCGTGAAGGCTGCCTGTCTGCACGGCCGTCCGGGACCAGCTTTGCCGTGAAGGGTTTTAGCAGAACGTCCGGCAAAAAGGCCTGGAAAGGATTATTTAGATTTTTTAACTTACTGGCTTAGAAGAAGGTGGGAAGAAAATAGATGTCATCTCTGGGTGGCAGGTTGATTTTTAATTTCTTTTAAATTTTAATGCTTTTCCATGGTTCACTATGATAAATAATGCAATGATAAGCAGCATAGTGCACACATCTCTGCCACATTTCTGATCACTTCCTTGGGACAGATGCCAGAAAAGGAATTACTGAATCAAAGGAAATGAGCATTAAAAGGGAACTTTTGATCTACGCAGCTCTGCCAAATTAGCATCCAGAAAAGCTGGGCCAGTGCCTGTCCCCACCAATCCCAGGGAGGAGGCTCAGCAAACTGCACATTCAGTCTTTTCACTTAAAAATGAAGTCTTTGCCTACCGGGAATGTGGAAGACGCTATCTCATTATGGCTTTAATTTGCATTTATTTTCATGTTATTGAAGTTGGACATTTCCCGCGTGTTTCACATTATATTTTCCCTTCCTGAATTATCTGCCGACATCCTCTAGTGTTTATCTTTTAATGAAATTCTGCACAGTTAAAGAATGTTATTCTACCATCTCACTCATTGTGTACAGTTTTCCTAGTTTATTGCTAAATATTTAATGTTGTCTCTAGCATTTTTAACATGAGCGTGTTCAAAGTCTGTGATGTTTTAACTTTTCTGGATGTTTACATTGATTTTAAGCTCAGAAAAGTTTTTCTTCATTTTGCCTACGTATTCCTCTACTTGATGTCTTCAATATTTTAGAATAAAATACAAAATGAGGAGCAAAATTGATTTTTTATTCTTAAATTCTTGACCTATCTTTCCAGCATCATTTGTCAAGTGAGGCTTATTTTTTTTTTTCCTTTCAGTTATTTCTGTTTATTATCATTATTTCTTGGGCTTATTTTCTAAACTGTTCTGTGCCAGCTTCTATCTGATCTTATATCCATATTTTTTTTTCATTATTGTAGTTTTGTAATACATTTTATTGTTGAATATAGCATCACTGTTCTTGGTAATTTTTAAAGGTTTCCTGCCTCTGAGTTCTTCCAAATGACCTTAAAAATCATGGGGAATCTTCAAAAATTCCATAATGGCTTTTGTTTTTGAATTGCATTAGACGTATCAATTAATTTGGGAAAAATCACCATCTTTACAATAGAAGGGTTATTTTTTTTTTTTAAAGTCCTCTTAAATGTTGCACTTAAGTCATTTGGGTTTCTTTGATGGATCCTAAATACCAAGTTTTAACTTATTCCTGTTTATTTTGTTGCTTCTTTGCAACTATGAATTAGAATAATTTTCTTTACTTGAGAATTTACTGCTTGTTTAAGCACAACAGCAAATGACCACTTGTGGTTGAAATCAAGACGCTGGAGTCAGATCTCTGCCATTTGCCCTTGGCCCTGGCTTGGCCAGAGCAAAGAAAGAAACCAGGTGTCTCCTGGTCTGCACCTGCTGGGCTCTCTGGAGCGTTAGGCTCTTATTCCCATAACTCTAGGTGTGGCGCCAGGCAGGTTGAAAGTCCTGAGAAATGTCAGCTGCCAGGATAATGTCATCTGCCCTTTGGTTCTTTGTTCAGAACCCCTGTCCCTCACAGGCAGATCTGGGGTCTAGATGCCAGCTCTGCCGCTTCCTCCCATCTCCCTCTCTGCTCCCTTGTCCTGGGTGGTGGCTCCTGTCGCTGGTGGTGCCCCCGCTCTTGCAGACCCCTCTCCAGGACTGTACACTGGGCACGGGAGCCCCGCTGCCGTTCCGAGCACTCCGCCTGCCTTGTTCCAGGCACGTGCTTTCCTCGTCCTCTCGCTCTCGCTCAGTTCCTGGCTGGGTCTTCTCCCAGGTGGTGGGAGGCAGTGCTCCAGAGGCCGAGTTTGGTCATCACCTCTCGCTCTGCATCCCAGGGAGTGTCCTTTCCTTCCTTCCTCCTCCTCTGCCAGGCCAGAGGGCCTCAGGGCCAAGGCAGGGAGACAGGTGGACAGCAGCCTGGGTCC
Organism: Sciurus vulgaris; assembly: GCF_902686455.1. Taxonomy (NCBI): domain Eukaryota; kingdom Metazoa; phylum Chordata; class Mammalia; order Rodentia; family Sciuridae; genus Sciurus; species Sciurus vulgaris. Next base: position 39,566,726 of record NC_136479.1, on the reverse strand, counting down.
CCACCTGGGGCTGGCCTGCGGTAAGTGTGCACACCCTGCTGAAGCTGAAGCAGCCCCTCACTTTTCCTGGGCCCCCCTCCGAGGAGCAGGAAGTCACCTGTCACAGCAAGGGTCTCCAGGCTGTCAGGGTCCTGTGCACCTGGAGGGGACCTGCCCGGAGCTGGCAGGGACAGTGGTCACAGCTCCCCTGGTTGCCCACAGCCCCTTACTCTTGTCTGTCCATTATTCTAAATGTTTTGGTAGCCACAAAAGCAAACTGTTGATTTTTCAAACGTCAGCCGAGTCCTGCCCTTGCCACAGTCCCCAGGTCCCTTAGACTTGCATTTGGGGGGTTTCCTTCCTCGAGATGATCAACCATGTGTCCCCTGGATGGTGATCTTCTTGTTTCTTCCACCCGTGTTCCTTTTCCTTACTTGTCTTTCAAGCCACAACATTGAACAAAGTTCATATTTCAATGGGTGCTGTCCCCGGGTGTGACCTGCCAGGGAAGGATTATACTTTTCCTGATTTTAAAAAAGTCCTTTAGGAATCTTGTACTTTACCCAGATCCTTTGCCACATGGAGAGAGAGAGAGAGATCGCCACATTTTTAATTGTATCCATTGATTTGATTTGTTATCTTAATTTCTAATATTAAATTGGACTCGGGTTGTGCATTAATCTGTCCTTGACCCTGATAGGCTCTGCTTTTAATATATTTTAAATTAAATTTTCCAGCCATAGCTTTAGAATTTTTGCACGTGAGAGGCGTCAACTGTTTTCTTTTTGTGAATTTTGGAATCAGAATCATGTTGATCTTCCTGTTTTTTCTTGCTCCTGGAACACTCGATTTAACGGGGGGGGGGGGGGGGGGTAGGGGGGGTATATTTCTCAACAACATGAAAAAGCCTTGTGCGGTTTTTCCTGGTTTGAGAAACTCTGTGAACATTAAAAAAAATTTTTTTCCAGTTTTTAATTCTGCTTTCTATCTTTCCTTGAATCAATACTGATAATTATCTTTTACCAATAAGTCCCTAGTTTCACAAAACGGTTAAAAGGGCACGTACCTTTGGTTTCAACAAGGATTTCATAATTTCCATCTCTCATACCTATTGCTGCATGACTTTTCATGCTGTGATTTCATTTGGATCTTTCTGGACTGGGGTTGCCAGTCTTCTGTGCATTGCATGGTGATTTCCGCGTTCTCTGTTTTGGTGATGGTCACCCTGCCTGTTTGTCCATCTGTCCATTAACTCTTGCTGCTCATTCCAAGCCATTACTTGTGTTACCTTAATGCCTACCTTCTCTAAATTTTTATTTGAGTGGTTTTTTTTTTTCCTTTTAAAGGAAAGAATCTGTTGAGATAATGAAATTATTTATAGTGCTTTTGGGATTTATCCCAGAGGACGACTTGGATCACTTAATTCCTACATAGTTGAGATATGTCATGTTCTCGCTGTCATTTTCTTTAAGTTTATTGTCTTATGCTTGCCTTCTCCAGGAGAGTGGCTCTGGTTTTGGAGCCGTGGAGGGGTCTCTGCTTCAGTGTGCTACGAGGAACTGGTTTCTTTGAGTTTCTGTAGGAAACTGAGACCTATTAATTTCAGCTTTGGCAGAAAGAGTTAATTTTGTGTGGTGTGGTGTGTGTTTGATCTGTCGTATAATCCTGTATTTATGAATGCTGCGTGAGTACTCTAGGGTGTAGTGTGTCTGCCACAGCACTCAGCATGTGACTGATGATTTAGTATTTGCAATGGTGTGCTTAGATTCTCATCCTGGGAAGCGCTTCAGCCTAATGGCAGCAGCAGAGGTCAGGCTAGCCCTGATGCCCTGGGCCTGGCCTGCAGCTCGCCCAGTGAGTGGTGGCTCCTGCTCACGTTGGCCACCTGGTGGGCTGGCGGCAGGTCTTGTCTCCTCAGCTTCTCGGCTCTGAGTGTCTGGTGGTGGTCCCTGGGGTGTCCTCAGACACCTACCTTTTCCTTCCTGTGAAGCTACGCTCCCGGATTTGTCCTTGGTCACCTTCCTCATTGTGCATTTCTTCCTTCCTCTGAAGTCCCAGTTCTCTGGAGCTTCAGTTACTTCTGTGAACCTCAGTGTGGGCCCTTCTCCCGAGGTGGCTCCTGTGCTCCGCACCGAGCGTCATGAGCCGAGGGCCGAGGGCTGTGCTGCGCAGGCCCGTACGCGGGCCGAGACCCGAGCGCAGGTTTGGCTTCTCCAGCTCCCAGCAGGCTGCAGTTCTGCCGGGCCCCGCAAGCTGCTCCTTTGTGCTACTTTTTCAGCATAAAAAGGCCACCACTAGGTCGTGGCCTTTGTAACACACACCCCAAAATACAAATTCTAAGGGACCAACTGGAACAAGGTGTACTATTTTCCCTGCGAGGACCCCCGCAGCCTTACCTCCTCGGCCTCTTTCCTGGAGCTGCCTTAGTTCGCGGCCCACAGGTTCGTCCAGGTGGACCGTGGCTCTCCAGTCTGTTTCTAGGTTCATGACACCCCGTGGGGAGTGAGCACACGGAAGTCATCTCCTTCCTAATCCTGAAGTCAGGTCGTTCTGTGCGGCTGCCTCCATGTCCAAGATGTCTCCCAGCACAACCCTTTTAAGCAAGGCCACTCTGTGAAGGTGGGAAGGCAGCTTGCGCCACTGCTGGAGCAGCCCGGCTTTGGACACATTAAGACCGTCAAGGGGCTCGGCTGGCCTCGATGGTCCTCCGCCACGTGGATCCTCGAGGGGAGGGGAGTGTAGGGCAGTCGGAACGAGAGGCACAGTGCTCTCTCAGTCCTGCCTTGCTCAGGTCCCACCCTGGGGATGGAGGTGAGATAGCTAGGCTTCCTCTGAGGACACGGGCCCTGGCCGTACCTGTCGCACGGCTGAGAAGCACTTCTGGGGAATGGTTTTGTCTCGGAGCATGACGTGTGCCATCTCCTGAGAGCCGACTGTGGCTGAGCTCCTCTCCTCGGAGGTGGGTGGGGAGAGGGCGCGGTCACAGGACCAGGAGGGTATGTCACTGCCTGGTGACCTCACTCTGCTTTGGTCCGTCTATGTTTCCCGCTCTAACATGAAGCAGGAGCCCACACCCTTCCCCAGACTGTCGTTCTTCGTTACGTAACACACGTAAAACTTTGTGCTCATCGTGCAGCCCCGGGGGGAGGCGGGCTTCTGGGGTGCCGGCTGCTGGTGGAAGCAGGCTGCTGATGTCTGTGCCTCCATTCTGCTTTTCTCAGGCCAAGTGAGGACAGGCTAGCTCAGGGACCAGGAGGTAAGATTCCACAGGCAGGAGCCGGCGATGCCAAGACTGCTAGTTCTTCCAGGAGAACAGCAGAGCCTGGTGTTGTGTGGAGGGAAGCGTCTCAGACCCAAGGACACAACCCATGTTGCCAGCAGATGCAAAGTCTGTGTTAGGGACTCTGAACCACCAGAAGCTGTGCATTCTGTCCTGAGTGGAGATGTTGATTTTGTAGATTTACATGGCCTTGAATCAGTGAGAGGAGTTGGGTGCAGAGAAGAGTCACATTGCAGGCTGTCCTTAGGAAGGTCCACCTGCAAGCTTGGCTCTTGGTTGGTGTCTGGGAAGGTGGATTTGGGAAGGCTTCCTGCCATTCCCAGAACTAACAGGAGGGTCCATTGTGCTGGACAGTTTGTGCAAGCCATACAGTTGATGCGAAGCACCGCTTTGCTCTGGGGGATACTGAGTTTTAGCACAAGCCAGGCAGAGGGTACCTACATGGCCAGCCCCCAGTTAAACCACAGAGTCACTCCCCTGATGGGATTCCTGCAGGCAGCATTTCACACATGCCCACTGTTCATGGCAGGGAGATCTGAGCATCCCCTGTCCTGCCCACGGCCCTGGAGGGGATTCTGGAGGCTGGCCTTGCCTCTGGACTTTGCGGAGCCCTGCACAGCTGTGTTCTGCATCCCTTCTCTGTGGCAGAGTCTAAACTGAGAGTGCTGCTGTGTGCCAAGGCCTGGAGAGCCCCTCGCTGAGCCGTGGGCATGCTGGTGGGTCTGGGGTTCCTCCTGTCCATGACCCACTGGACGCCTGCTGCCCCCTTCCAGCCAGGGGCTGCTCCTGAGCCCCTCTTGTGAACTCTGGATGGCGGTGTGGTTTTACCACCTTCTCCCTCCCCACCCCCAGGACAGCCATGCGATGTCCCTTCAGCCCACTTGGCCTGTAGTAGCACTGAACGTTACAGAGAACAGTGACCGCCCGTTATGGAAGGTCTGCTTGGTCTCCCGGTTCTCCTCTTCCTTCCCGCCGTTCCCCTCCTGCCTTGGACACACAGCATAAGAGGATACCAAACTGTACTCTTGTCATGGTTCTCACCCCGAGGCTCACGAACAGCACAGTAGAGACAGGCCTTTCCTCCCAAGCCCCAGGACTGTGTGCTGGGCTCCTGCTGGTGGGGAGAGCCCTGCTCTACAGCGCTAGCCACTGCTCTTCCATACCTTCGGGTTTTGGTTGGTTTGGGCTGACTGTTGCCAAGGTTGTGTGGCTTGGGTGGCCTCAACAGTGGACACACAGCTTCTCATGGGTGTTAGGGGTCAGCAGGAAGGCCCTGCTCCTCGGTGGATGACAGCCTTTTCCTGCGTCCCACAGGACCTCTGCTCCTGCGTGTCCTCCGCTTCTCCTGAGGGGTGGGTCCTGTTGGATTAAGACCTACCCTCTGGCCTCAGTCACCTTCAGCTGCCTCCTTACAGGACTTCTCTCCAGCCAGTGCGTGGCACACACCTAATCCCAGCGTCTCGAGAGGCTGAGGCAGGAGGACTACAAGTTCAAAGCCAGCCTCAGCCATGGCAAGGCACTAAGCAACTCAGTGAGACCTGTCTCTAAATGAAATACAGAAAGGGCTGGGGATGTGGCTCAGTGGTTGAGTGTGTCTGAGTTGAATCCCTGGTACCTGCCCGCCTCCACCAAAAAGAACTGATCTCCCAGCACAGGGGCAGCTCTTGGTGCACAGCACGTTAGCGATGGAGAGCTGCTGGTGGGCTTGGGTCTTCTCACATCTTCCAGGGCAGGGAGCACCTTCAGGCTGAGCTGCTGGTGGCTGCTGGAGTTCCTAGCAGGTGTGGGCTGGGGGCTGCAGCCAGGTGGAAGCGGAAGGGCTGCTGTGGGCTTCTCAGTGAGGCATGAGGCCAGGTAGAAGCCTCCTCTGGGCAGAGGATTGCCGAGAGGGCTAGTGTTGCCCCCATGGAGGGAGGGACCTCAGAGGCCCCGCTTCTGAGCAGCACCATGCTCCACCCCAGGGAAGACCAGGGATGGGCAGCTTGAACAGGGAGCTGTGAGAGGGGGAGCAACTGCATCCCCTGGAGCCAAGCTCACCCATAATGCCAGCTGTCCCTGCAGCCTGCTCCCCATCCTGCCCTTTGTCCCCTGTCCTCTATCTCAAGGAGTCACCCAGAGGGACACAGGAAACCACATTCATTGTTTCAGCTTTCAAATGTATTTAGTTTTTAAATAGGTAATATGATATGGTTCCAAAATAAAAATATACTTCAATATATAAAAAATATATTATATATAAAATCTATACATAAGTATATTTGGGGGATCCTGGGAATAAGGCAGAGTGGGAAGTACCAGGAAGCTGTCTATCAGCAAGACAACATTACCCTGGCAGAATCTGTCTGATCAGATTCTCAGAGCTCCAGGCCATGGGGGCTTGCAACTTCCTGGGACAGGATCAGAGGGTGGGTTGTGGCAGGATCTGAGGGTGGGTTGAGGCAGGACCGGAGGGTGGGTTGAGCCCACCGATGGGTGAATACATGAGCCAACGGGGGTATGCACATACCACGGACTGTCCTTTGGCCCCAGGAAGGAGAGACATTCTTTAAGTATCTGTTTCACCTTGTATTTCATATATTTAATTTTTTAAAATAATTATTTTTCGTATATCTGGCTGTACACATCACATCATGGGATGCAGATAGGTAGTAAAAAGGTCACCATAAGCAGAGAAAACTGGCATCCCTGTCATCTCACAGAGCTACCCTTGTAGAGCAGCTGGAATGTTCTCTTGTGGCGTGGATCCCAGTGGGGTGCAGCTTTATTATTCATAGCTCCCGTGTGACACTTGACATCTCTAGACTCCAGCGTGGACCCTGAAGATGGAGTGTGACATGAAAGCAGCCAGTCACGAGGACGAAAGCTGCAAGATGCCCTCCGTGGGAGGCATGGGGAACAGTCCCACTCATGGGTGCAGAGGTGGAGGCGGGCTGGGGGGAGGGGAGGAGGCGCTGCTGGTTCAGTGCGGACGGTTTTGCAGCAGCAGAGTGGTCCTGAGACCTTGGTGGCCACCGTTGGGCAGCGTTTGTGAAGGTCTCTTAGACTGCTGAATTGCACAGTAGTTGAATTGCTGAATTGGAATGGTCCAGCTGGCCAATTTCATGTTCTAGAAGTCTCACCACAATTTAGAAAAAGAAAACAATTCTTGTGAGAAGACCCGCCCCCAGCCCTTTGCCCTCCCTGCCCAGACATCCCCAGGGGTAAACAGCTGTCGTTGGTTATTTGTGGGGAGGACACAGTTGCACATATTTTGACAAAAGTATTTATTCAAGAACATGAATGCACATCCTCCTTGGCATGCTTTTACCCAGGTCACGGCACACTGCACAGCTCCCCACCATGGAGACTTCCACACCTTTCCACAGAGGGGAGACTTCTGACCCCACATTGAACTGCTGGGTGCTCTCTGCCCCCATTCCGCAGTAGCTCACCCCCAGCACTTCCCGAATAATCCTCCTGGGCTCTCCCTGGCTCCCCATCAGCTCTAGGGTCTTCACAAAGCCCCAGACTCAAGGCCACCATCACCTTCCTCCTTCCCTCCTGCCACCACACTCAGTCGCCAGGGCCAGGTGGGTCAGTTCCCTGGCAGCTCCCGTCCCTGGGTGGGCTCTCCACTCCCCCTCCTCTACCCTGGCCTCGCCATTCCTGCTTACCCACCACCGCCCTTCCTGGGACAGCTCAGCCCTTTCCCGTCAGCCTGTGCAGTGTCGCCAGGTGTGGCCATGCAGGGCACTAAGCCTGGGCACTTGGCATGGCCCTCGTGGCAGACAAGCTGGGCCTGTCTCCTCCACTCTTCCCCAGAAATCCCAGGTCCTGCTCCAGGCCCTGCTCCAGGCCCTCGCTGTTCCTTCCTGGGGTCCTCCCCTTGCTCTGGGCTGACCTTGCCCCTTTCAGCTTGGTGGTGTCCTTCCCTCCTTTGAAGACTCACTGCAGAACCATGAGGAAAATGACCTTGGGAGCCTCCTTGGCTCCCCACCTGCCTAAGCTCAGCTCCAGGTCCGTCCTGGCTCTGTCTGGGAAGGCCGCTGAGCCTGCCTTCTGCATCTGTTGCCCCAGGTACATCACCCGCACACCTGGCCCTTTGCAGGTGCGGCTGGGCTAGTGACTGGAATGGGGTCTCCCTGCACCCTCTCCCCCGTTGCCCTCCCACGTCCGCCCTCTCCCTGCACCCTCTCCCTGTTGCCCTCCCACGTCCGCCCTCTTTCTCCGTGTGTTCTTTTCCTTCCTTGTATTTTGCAGTGGTTTTTAGGGTGATTTTTGCCTCCTTGCTGGAGGTTCAGCTGGTTGGACTTAATGAGCGCCGTGCAGTCCGGGCCCTCCTGCCGCTTCCTGCCCTAGTTCAAGTTCATCACTGTGACTCACACAGCAGTGGGGAGCAGGAGATGCAGTCCTAGCAGGCCAGCTTCCTGTACTTCTCGCTAAGTGGATCATGATATTCGCAAGCTGGGGCAGGAAGAAGGAGGCTTGGCGGGAGCGAAGTCCACGCTTTCTGCGGTTATCCTCTTGTTCAAGACACGTGAAAAATTTTAACCGAGTAGTTTTTTTGTTTGTTTTTTGTTTTTCTTTTCTTTCTTTTTTTTTTTTTTTTTTGCAATCAAGACTCCTCTGCAGCCCTTGAGAGGGAGCAGGGCTGAGAGAGGGCCCAGCGCTGTCTTCGGGGGTACGCGATTGTAGCGAGGGTGGTTGGCTGTGACCCGCTGGGCTTGCAGGCCTGGCTTGTTAGACCAGTTCTTTCTTCTTGGGAGAGATTCAGTTGTGTGGTGGGCTCTCTGTCACAGACCTGGCACCTCTGGGAATTGACCATCTGTGGAGAAGGCTGAGACCCTGACCCTAGGCAGAGTGGCCTAGGGGAGCCTGTGGCTTGTAGGCAGTTGTTATTTTTGCCTTACAATTCCTGAAGACCCAATTTCCCATTAAATTCCTCCTCACTTCCCAGACAGGAAACACATCACGACTCTCAAACTTTGAAAAGAGGTGTGAATCCACAGCACAGCACGTGCTGGGTCTCTGCCTTGGAGGGAACAGTATCCGCGGGTGGTGGGGTTCTGAGCAGAGCCCCTGCCCTGCTGCATGCCAGCCACATGGCCGTAGGCACGTTTCGCCTCTTCTTACTGAGTTTTCTTTGCAAAATGTGGCAGGAGAGAACCTACTCAGAGTGTTGTGGTAGAATTAAAACTAGATCACTCTCAGAAAGCCCCGAGCCCCACGCCTGGCCCTCAGCAAGGGTCAAGTCGGCATGGCCTGTCCCTTAATATTACACTTCTAAAGCACTAAGCAAGACCTCTGGAGGCTGACCTGAGACCAGCAGGCAGACCAGAGAGAGCAATTTGGATTTCAGGGCGACCTGCACACCAGGCACCCACTGAGCTCCGGTGCTCAAGAATGCCAGGGGCAGGGGAGAGGGCCCAGACAGGACCCTCCAGAGACTGGCTTCCAGGAGGGCAGCAAAGGCCCAGGACTGTGGGGTTGGAATCCCTGCCCTGCTCCCAGGTGAGCTTCCACAGGCTCCTTGCCCTCAGTACAGCGTCTGCTCTGCAGAGCGGGCTGCTGGAAGACTCCGTGAAGGAGCATAGTCCGTCCTCTGTCCTCAGATTCAACAAACCACAGATCAACACCACTCAAGAAAAATACCGTACCTGTGCTGAGCATGCTCAGCCTTTCCTTGTTCTTATTCCTTAACCAATACAGTGTAGCAACTGCTTGCCCAGGGTCTGCATTGTACAAAACAGTGTAACAACTACTTGCCCAGTGGCTGCATTGTACAATACAGGGTAGCAACTGCTTGCCTAGTGTCTGTCTGGATTGTACGATACAGTGTAGCAACTGCTTGCCTAGTGTCTGTATTACAGTTTAAGTACTCTAGAGATTTTAAGTGCATTGGCTGTGTACAGATATGGTGCCATTTTACATAAGGAACTTGACATCTGCAGACGTTGGTATCCCTGGGGGTCCTGGAATCAGTGCCTGTGGACACCAAGAGAGGACTAGATGTTGAAATGTCTTAAATAATGCATGGCATGAGAGCTACATGTTAGATATGATTATCATCATGGTACTGACCAAGCCTGGCTCCTGCCCGGGAATGGATTTTAGTAGAAGAGATTTAGTGCTAAAACCTGCCTCTAAGATTTCGTCTCTCTCAGTACCCCTGGGACCAGTGTGGGGCTGGGGACGTAGGGCCTGGATGTGGGACAGCTTTCAGGACGTGGCCAGCCCTGCTGGTCCACTGAACTCGGATCAGTGGAGATACCTCTTCCTCAGTCTAAATCCAAACAGGAGCCGTGTATTGCATTTGGGCTGGCGCTGAGCCTTGTTGGAAGGAGGCGCCTTCTTCCTCCGAGGCCTCTGCAGAACAAGTGCTGTGTTCTCAGGCAGGAGGTAGAGCTGCAGGTGCCTGGCGTCCTCCAGCCATGGGGCGGATGAGCCGCTGTGTCCTACCGGAGCAGAAGGGAGAGACTTGCCCCATGCTGCTGTCGCCCGAGGTGGGCTCCTCCCTCACCAGCAAACCCGCTTCCCTGCAGACAGTGACCGGATGTCCTGCACCCAGGTTCAGGTCAGCTGCTATCTTCCTGGACTCGGTGGAGGATTCCCAGGCTCAGCACTCAGTCCCCCAAGATGCCAGGTGGAAGCCCAGGTGGCCACCAATGCTTCTGGCCACACATCAAAAGTGCCCACAGCCCTCGTCCTCGGGCCCGGCCCTCTGCTGGAGCAGCGCACACAGCTCAGGATGGCACTTACTGCTATCGGCTCATTGTAAGAGGATACAGCTCAGGAATGGTCAGAGGGAAGAGAGCCTGGGGAAGAGTGGGGAGCAACCTCTCTGTGCTCCCCACCCTGGGAGCCTGTGGAGCCCGCACCCCGGGATCTGCATCCCTGCTCACGCGAGGCTTCAGCAAAGAGGCACGGTCAGTGTCAACTCAGTGTCCAGCTCTTTGGCCCTCCCCAAGGACGCACATGGGGCCGAGAGCCCACGCTTCCGGGTTGATTTGCTCTCAGCTCCCGTCTAGGAGCCCAGCAGGACCTGCCTCATCAGAACAGACGCTCCTCTCATTTAGGGCTTCCGAGAGATCCAGAGCCCATGTCACAAACTGGAGCCGAAGATCAAACATTAGAACACGCAGTGTTCCTGGCACCTGGGCACTTAGGAAATTAGAAGGGCTTTCTGAGCCGGGTGCCAGGAAATGGGAAGGAAGACCAAGCATATCATACAAATTATATAAGCAACATAATAAGAAATGTCTTATTATAAATCACAATATCAATGGGTGAAGTAATATTTTGACCCATTATAAAACTCTAGGATTCCAGATGTCCTCTCCAGAGTAGCTCACAGCTGTCCTTACATGATGACACTTTGTCCGCCAAGTCCCTTCATCTGCCGAGTCCCCACATCCTGGTGCCAGTTTGCTGCCCACGGGCTCCTGTGCTCCCTCCCCAGGGTTGCTGTCTGTCCAAGGACCGTAGATGGTACCTGAGGTGAAGATGAATTTCAGAAGCTCCGTTCCTCATTGATGACTCTACCCCTTGGTGCCCTCAGCCTAGTGTGCCACCTGTGAGCACTGCCAGGGACCAAAGTCCACCTGGACCCTTGAGATGCACCAACCCCGCACTCTCTGCTCCCTTGCCCTGGGGGGCGGGTTCTAGAGGTGGGTGGTTTCTCTCCTCCTACCTGGAAGGTGGTCTGTTCAAAGACAGCCTTGTGTTCCTGGCGCTGAGGGGTGTAGGTGCTGCCACATCCTGTGGACCATCCTCTATTTGGCTCCCTCGTGAGAGAGAAGGGTGTCCATCACCATGGCCATAGCTCGAGTGACCCAGCCTTTTATGAAGACTCCGCGAGGTCTTCACATCCTTGAGCTTCTAAGCCTTTGTAACTGCCGGACTCAACATGGTGAGGGTCAGGACAATGCCCACTGCTACCAGACCAATGTGCCAGCCCAGAGAAGAGCCACAGCATGTGCTGGGGTCCAGTCTCCTCCTGCTCCTCCTCCTGCTGGTCAACCACAGAGCTTTTAAGCCGTGTGTGTCTCCCTGGGCGCCCTACTCACATGAAATGCCAACAGCACAGATATGCCGTTGGTGTGCTCTGGTCACAAAGCATTGTAATATTGAAGAATATTTGTCCCCTGAGACTCCATTTTTGTGCCACTGGGCATGCTACCTTCTCTACTGAGTGGGCATACTCTGGTCTGAGACCCACTGTGCCTTATGGAGGTGACTTGGGTGAGCAGGTGTCCAGTGTCCATATGTGACTGCCTGCCTGAGACGTGGAATCACCTGGATGCCCTGAAGGTATTGAATACTGGGAACCCGGGGCCATTCTTTACCTTTCATTTTTCATGTTCATAAATACTGGATGAGTCTCTGGGCAAATGTCCTGATCTGCATTCAAGGTAATCTTCACTTTTTTCTTAAAAAGCGGTTATTAAATTCCAAGGAAGCAGCACTTACAGCCTCTGGATAGGACTGCCTGTTTCTCTCCAGAGGGGGCAGCCAGCAGCGCACACACAGCCCTCCCTGCGTGCCTCTGCAGACACCCAGTGGTGTTCCTCTTAGTAAGAATCTGCTCATACCGAATGGCGAGACAGCAGCTTGTGGCTGCTCAAATTTGCTCTGATGCTTACCAGTGAGGGTGAAATTCACGATCCCTGTCCCCTGCCGAGTGGTGAGGGAGAGATGGATTTCCTCTCCGTAGCTCATCGACTGTCCCACCCCATTTGGTGGCTTGATCTTTCCCTTTCCCACTCACTTGACACGCCTCCCTATCCTCTCCAAAGTTATATCCACCTGGGATCTGTTTCTGGACTATTTGTTCTGAATTATTGACATCTTGGTGATGACATCTGCCTGGATTTTGGAAGTAGGTTTTTGAATGACTGTTCTTCGAAGGCAGACACACTCTGAGAGTGGATGGGCTGATGTGCCTGCATTTTGGCAAACTCGTGTGCAGGCGCCCCGGCTGTCTTTGCTGGCCAAAGTAAGGTTGGATGGTCTCCTGGAGGAGAGGCCCTCTCGACAGGTTCCAAGGTGGCAGAATGCCACACTGGTGACTCACCCTGCCTCCAACAGTGCCCTGGAGGTGCAGCTTTGTCTCTAAAGTTGGCTAAATCCATTTTTTTGGGTGGTATCAGGGGTACCATGAAGGACCCAACAGACGCTCAACTGCAAAAGGAAAACCCAGCAAGAGACATCCTTCCTTCAATCCACAAGTACATCCGAGTGCTGGTTACCGTGTTGAATACACAAAGACACTTCAGACCTGGTCCCCGACCTTGCAGAACTCCCAGACCAGGTGGGAGACAGTGGATGGGATATAAAGTGCACGTAGAAGACACAGAAGAATGTTTGACCAGCTCTGCCCAAGACCAGGGAGGGTCAGGACAAAATGAATGAGAATGTGACATGTCAGCTCTGTCCTAGAGAAACAGATGGCACTCCTCAGGTGGACAGATGGGGGGAGGGCACCCAGGGGAACAAAAGGGCACAGAAGAGGTAGGGGGCTGGAGCGTGATGCTGGGGTGGGCTCCTAGTGTTGGCAAAGATGCTCTTATGGTTTGGATACGAGGTGTCCCCAGAAGGCTCCTGTATTAGTTCAGGAATATGAAATGACTGGATCATGAGAGCCGTGACTAATTAGCCCATCCTGGTGTGAATGGACTATCTGTGTGGTACCTAGGTGGGTGGGGCATGGCTGCAGGAAATGGGTAACTGGGGTGGGTCCCGGAAGGGGGCATCTTCCTGTGTTGTTCCCTTCTCTCTGTCTCTCTCTGTCTCTCTGTCATCTCTCCATCTCTGCTTTCTGATCACAGCTTTCCCTTGCTGGGCCCTTCCGCCATGATGTTCTGCCTCTCCTCTGGCAGTGGAGTCTCCTGGAAGGTGGGGTGTTTCCAGGGTGTGGACGATTCTCAGCCCAGCTTGCGGCTCTCCTTCATTTCCTGAGGTTGTGCCAAGGAGAAGATGGAGACGTTCACTGCGTCGGGTGCCGAGGTCGAGGTCAGCGACTTTTCCACTAATGCTTACGTCTTTTCCTTTCAGGGGACGGCCAGGTGGATTTTGATGAATTCATGACAATTCTTGGGCCCAAACTGGTGTCTTCAGAAGGTCGCGATGGTTTTCTTGGAAACACAATAGACAGCATTTTCTGGCAGGTAAGAATGTGTTTTTAAGGTTAAATTTGACAGAAACCTGTCTGGGACTGACTTCACTCTGAGGAGCTCTCGTGCCTCAGTTAAGGTCGCTGCGTCCTTGAACAAGGAATTGGAACGCCACTCAAATGGGGTTCGGAGGAGTGGAGCATCTCCCCTTAACAGCAAGACCTTTGCCTTGGGGAGAAAGGAGATGCCTCCACTTCTGATTCACAAGTCTTTTTCCAGGAGACACTGAAAAAGATGCCCTGGTATCTGACCCAGTTCTGTCCTTGTCCCTGGTTGCAGGAGATCCTTGCTGAGAGGCTGGCGTGGTGGCCTCATGCATTTGGGGTCCCATGGACACTCTCACTCTGAGTAGGACATAACAGTTTGATCTAATATTTGTTGCCGACGCTTCTCCCTTTGCTCTTATTTCTGTCTCGTAAAATCTTCTAGGAGACGCCTCAGGTCTACGTTCTAACTATTAGAGTTCTATTAAATAATTTTTACCTTAGCTCTCTGATTTTGAAATGTGACTATTTATTTTGTGAAATTTGTGGGAACCGGTTTATTAATCGTTATTTTAAGAATTTGAGTCACATAAATTGCCAAGTTGAATTACTGGCTAGGCACGTAGAGCACCATTCAAACACAGTGTGGGCTCCTCAGCTTCTCGACTTGGCTTTCCCCTTCACCTGGGCCGTTTCTGTGACCGAGTAAGGGTCCCAGGTGACACGTCTCTCTTGTATTCTGACACTCAACTGGCGCTTAACCAACAAGTACTGAACAGGAGCTTGTCATAAACCCTGAGTTCTTCTCGGTCATTTGTGGGTTTTACAAAAAGCATTTAAGACCAAGTCCTGGCGATGTAAGGGTTTGGCGGAAGACATGCAGTTAAGAGAGGGAACAGGAAATAGTGAGTGGTGTGGGGGTCGCCAGACTGACGTCCTTGAGGCCAGGACTTCGTGGTCATAGCCCTCGCGCTGGCCCTCGGCCCACAGGGGTCTCAGTGGAGTTGTTTCCACCGGACGGAACAGAAGTTCCGGAAGGAGGTGTCCTGGGCGCCCGGGTGCAGACAAGGCTTTGAAAACTGGTGGCATTTGCTTTGGACCTTTGAGGCACCAGGGAGCTCTTGGGAACCCCGCTTGCCAGGTGGCGGGAAGTGTGGGTGATGGCGGCTGCAACTCCAGGCCTGCCCCGTGAGCCATCGCAAGGGGATGCAGTCAGGTGGGGAGCATGGCTTGGGGCCCAAGGGCAGAATGCCTGAGGAGGGAGCAGGGGAGACATTCCACAAAGCTCCCAGCCGCTGTTCCAGACAGAAGCTGGGCCAGGCGGGTCGTCCTGAGGCGAATCTCAAGTGGACCTGCTGAGTGGGGGGCGAGGGAAGCCCTCGGGTCTGGAACGTCCGCAGGAGCCGCGGCTGGAAAACCCAGGTTGGGATTCAGGAGAGCAGTTTGTCAAATATCCAAGCACCCAGTCCTTCCCGGAGAAGCTCACATGCCCGGCGCTTGGGTGGTTTTCTGGGTTTAGGTGGAAGCTGTGCGTGCGTGTGGGCATCTGCCCCTTGCGCCCACTTCACTGCAGTGCTTGAAGATACGGGGAGCAGGGAGAGGAGCTGGAGGTCAGCTCTGTGCCCGTTGGTGCCCCGGCAGGGTCGCTGACGAGGAGGTGTGCTGGGATCCCAGAGGGGCCCATCCTGCGCGAGAGGCTCCGTGTGGCTTCCCACCAGGCAGGTTACTATGGAAAACAGAGCTGTGTGGCTTACCTGGAGGGTACATTTGTGACTTAGGGGCGCATGATAATACAGTACCACCCAAATCCAGGGGCGGAAGACGAAGCAGTAACGGCAGCCGTGCCGCCTGGTGTCTGTGGGCTGGGAACTGGAAGGCAGCGTGGCTCACGGGACTCTCGTGAGGTGCTGCCAGCTGCAGGTGGGGCTGTGGCCGCTGGAAGGATTGCCTGGTCCTGGAGGAAGCTCTTGGAGCTGGCTCGCTGGCCTGGCTGGCAGGGGTGGTGGCCCACCCTTGACAGAGGCTTCAGTGCCCTGGGTTGGACCTCTGCACATGCCACTTGCCCATCCCCCTGGCCTGGCAGCCTGCCTGAAAGCAAAAGATGCAGCAACTCTCATTAGCCCGACTTTGGAAGCTGAACTCTGGCATTTCTGCAGTGTCCTGCTGGTGAAGTACCGGAGGCAGGGCCTTGGGGGCTGTGGTGGAGACTCTGCCAGCAAGGGTGCCGATTCCGTCACTGGCTCTCTCAGGCCCAGTGTCGCAGTCACGAGCCGCTGTTGGCCCCAGTCTTCAAGGAGACCAGGATCAAGGCTGTGTCACTGTGGGGTGGCCCTCCCAGGCACCAGGCTTGTCCTCCTGACTGAATCTGTTCCAATGCTCTTTCCTTACTGAATTCTAGCTCACACTGTCAGGGGTAAAATAAAATCGAATGGGATTCTGCAAAAACGACTATTTTATCGCTTGTGCTAGTCCCAAAATTATGAGCGGCTGGCTCTCTGCAGGAACTCGGGAGTTGGTGAGGGTGGAATGAATCTGGCTACAAATACAGCCTGCTTCCCAGGGAAGGGGGCCCCAGAGCCACGACCCAGCAGCGGGTCCTCGGGTCGTGCGGCCCTCCCGGTGAGGCTCGCCGAGTTCCGGCACCCAGTTGGAGACCCTCTGCGCAGGTGAAGGATAACCTGAGATTTACCGAGTTCATACTGTTCTTTCGGCAGGTTCGGTGTCGGCTGTTGCTGCCAGTCACCTTCTGGAAGAGGCGCGTGGGTGTGTTTGAAGCTGGGGGACGCGGTGTGGCAGTGGTGGAGGGGAGGGAGGAAGGGCTGCGTGCAGGAGGGCGCTGGGCCGTGTCAGTTCTGCAGGCCGACGGTGATGGCTGACACTACTGCTCCGGCACTGTCCCCATGGGCTCCGACCAGCCGCACGACTGAGCTCTGCAGAGTTTTGCGGAAGGGAGAACAGAGGCCACGCGAGAAGAGGCCTCCTGGAGACTGAGCAGCTCTGCCCCTCCAGGGCCCCGCGCTTGCGCCTAAACGCCTGTTTCCACCAAGTGTGCCTTGGCTGTGGGTGCCCTGGGGAACAGGCAGCACCTTTGGCCCAGCGTGGGACAACATGGGAGCATGGCCGGGGCGCCTGCTCCTCCTCCATGGTGCTCGCGATCGACCGCGGTCATCAAGCTTTGCTGTGGAGGGTTTCTGTTTGGAGAAATGAAACCCAGTCACATGTTGTCAGCAGTTAGATCCGTGCCCTGGACTGCCCTGGGCGTGGGAATGCGTGTGGGGATGGGACGGCCGGTGACTGGGTGCTCAGCGTGTTTAGGGAAGGCTCTGCCACACTCACAGAGCAGGGAAGCCGGAATGCAGGCCGGCCGTGGTCAGGGCCATTTCCCTCTCACAGTGTCCCGTGGAGACACTGAACCCTGCTCACATGACGTGGATCCCGATCGGGCTTGCTCTGGCCCTGACCACCCTCCCTCAGGCTTCGGCGCCCTCTTCGTGGGAGATGGCCCAGGCACGGCCAGTACCTGCTCCCTAGGAGTCTCCCCAGGCTGGTCCTCTTCCCCGTCACCAATGCCTCCTGCCTCCCTGGCCTTCTTGTCTGTTTTGGCCTAATCTAGCCTCCCCGCCCAGGGCCAGTCCTCTCCCTGGGGCGTTTAGCGTGCTGGCTCTGCTGTTGTGGCTGAGGCCATGTCTTGGCCTTCTGGAGGCACAGGCAGTTCACGGTGCCTCGTGTCCCTTGTTCAGGACACGCAAGGGAGAGCCCAGCGCTGCCGGTGCAGGACCCGAATCCGTGATGCCATCAGAAACCAGTAGGAAAGCTGTTGGCCTGACTCTGGTGGGGAGGAGGGCCGCCTGCTCTCTGTATTTCTAGAATACCAACAAGTGGGCATAGGGCACTTCCACAATGGGGAGAAATGGCAGGGAAGAGAAGGGAGTGACCAGAGAGCCAGTGTCTACCACGATGGGCTGCGATTCCTTCCTCTGTGGAGCTGGAATGGCCCGCGCCCTGCGGCTCACGGGGCCAGAACTCGAGGAAGAAGCAAATCCCAGGCCTTCATGTGAAGAGCTGGGCACCCAAGGCCCAGATCTTGAAATCGCCAGGCAGCCTCTTCAGCCAAGGGGTGGGTCTCTGTGCGTCACATCTGGCCCCGTGGGCTGGCTCCCACACTTTCTCAGTCTGTGCTCTGCAGGTTGTGGCCCTAACCACTGCCCTCCCCAGCCTCACACCTCAGGGAAACCTGCACAGCCTGCAGCAGTGACACCTGTCACAGGCCTCTGTGACTCCCCGACCCTGAGTCATCGTACCAAGAGGGCAGTGGAGAAGGGGAGGCCACCAAGCCAGCAGTGGCCTCCAGGTGTGGTACCTGGACCAGCGACAATGCCCGTTCCCAGGCCCCGCCTAGACCGCTGCGTCAGAAACCCTGGTAGTCGCGGCTTCCACAGCCTCTGGGTGGCTCTGCCGCTCACGCCGGTTTGAGAGCCCTGAGTCACAGTATTTGCAGGAGCCTGAATCTGGGCAGGGCAGCAGGCCAGGTTCGCTGCTGTGATCTTGGTTTCCCTCTGGGTTTGGTAACTTGGGTTTTTTCCTTATCCATGTCATAAGTGTAACTGAGTCTTAGTCCATGAACACTGTGGTTCTAAACTGCTTTTTTTTTTTTTTTAAACGTAAGGAAATGTTGTGTCAGCAGGTAGTTAATTTCTAAGCAGGAAGGGCTCAATACAACCGCTGGAGGCTCGGGATCAGAACTGGCCCTGCACTGGGCCTGGCCCTCAGCCGACCCACCCACCACGGCAGCTGAGCTTAGGAGGTTGCAGGAGGCCCCGTGGCCAGTCAACTGATCAAGCCGTGACCTGCTGACCGGCTGGGCAACCAGGCAGTCGCCCCTGCCTTGCTCTCTGGGCCTCACTCTGTTCCTGTCAGCGTGGCCTCATCGGCCAGACGTTTCAGATCCTGATTCACGAATCGTGTTTGTTTTCCTTCACTTGCTCCCATAGACTCTGCTAAGTTCAACTGACCTAAGGAATTCTTTTTACCAGAAATGGCTTCTTGAGCTTGAACGCAGTGGAAGAATCATAAATAAAACGTAAGCTGTTCACTTAAAACTTGTACAACATTTTTAAATCCTACCTGGTGACACTCAGCCACACCTTTTCCACGTTTAAACCCTGCAATTAAAAACAGTCTATGTCCAGGAATCTGAGAGGTACAGAAGAACACAGCTCCAGAGGCAGAATCTCCTACAGTTAAAAATAACATCTTCATGTTCTCGTCCATGGAAAAGGCTGGAACAGAGGCTGGACTCACAGCCTAATGGTCTGACGGTGTGTTGTGTGGGCCTCAGACCCAGGAAGCAGAGTCAGGGTCCCGGCAGGCAGAGGCGGCAGCCCCCAGCCTCAGCCTGAGCCCCAGTTCCACTCAGCCCTCTTCACACAGTCCACAGCAAGGACCCGCCAACAGGTCCCACCGTGGCGCACCTCACGGGCAAAGGCCATGACCTCGGTCCGCACCCCAAATCCCAGTGCCTCTGACTTTGGCTACACGCTGACCAGGATGAGGCCGACCTGTGGCCCTGGCACACCCTGAACAGAAGCCATGCAACACGTCACGTGGCCCTGCCAGAGCCTGGGCTGGGGGCCTGGCAGCAGCCCTCCTGGCCTGCTGTTCTCTACCATCCCAGGCTGACCTGTATCCCTCCCTTGTGGTCACTCCACGCCCACATGTGTTCACCTGCTGTGCACCTGTTTGTGTCCGCAGAGAGAGAACGCTGGGTGGACTGGGACGGTGCCTGTCCCTGACCGGAATCCAGGGGAACACCGTCCTTTCTTTATGCTGCTCTGGATTTTACCAAAGCTGTGCAGATAGGCTGTGTGGTGGGTTCTGCTCTCGTTCCATGAGGTCAACACAATCGCAAAGTAACACAATCGCACAACAAAGCACCTGTTTTCAAGGCAAAATGATTGGAAGTGATTTGGAACCAAAAGGGTCTCTAAAACCCACCCCCTTGCTACCTAAACAGGCACAAAGTCCATATGAGGTGTGAAAGCTGAGTCAAGGTCAAGTGCAGCCAGCAGCTGCTAAGAGGAAGCTCCTGCTTGGGGCTGCCCCCTCGCAGCCCCGTGGAGCCTTCTCTTGGGGACACTGTGGGGTCCGTGGCCCTGTGGCAGGTCACCGTGCCCTTCCCTGTGTCCAGGTAACATGCTGAAAACCCACACTGGAGGAAGATGTCTGAACTGACCTCACGATAAAAACTAAGGCAAAGGTAATTCTGAAAATCTCTTTGAAGGAAATTCAAAACCCATGGCTGGGCAGAGCTAACCAGTAGCCTCAGGCAGAAAGATGAAAAAATCACCAGCCGCGCTGGCAGGAGGGTCCTGGCTTAACTCTCCTTTTATAAATTTATTCGATTCTTCATCTTTGGTGCAGGGGCGCGAACCCAGGGCCCGGCCTGTGCTGGGCACGTGCAGCCCCGACGGAGCTGGAGCCTCGCGCTAGCTTCCCGGGGACTACTGAAGCTCTCTTCTGTCACCCAGTCTGCATGTGCTCAGGTGTCCAGGGTGTAGGGAGTAGTACAGACGTGCCTATGCTCCGGGAGGTCTAAGTGGGGAGGACAGAGGGAAGGAGCTGTCCTGTCAGGGCACGTCCTGCCCTCAGCGGAAAGTCTGGAGGAAGCAGCAGGAGCCAGGGCTGGCCTGGCGGCTGGGGCACCTCTGGACAGCCATCGCATCCTCCCATACCTGGAGCCAGAAGCCACCCACGGCCAGCTTCTGAGGCCATCGGGGCCTCCTGCGCTTCAGGTAATGCTCCTGGCACACCTTCGGCCGCGGCTCTGGGGCTGTGGATGACACAGGACAGTTCTGAGGTTCCCAGGTCTAGCCGGGGAGATGCGGGGGTTACCACAGCCACGTCCCTGCCCTCTCTCAGCCGGTGCCCGGCTGTGGCCTGCGCTGTCGTTAGGGGCGACGCCTGTCCAGGTTTTCTGCTTTTGCTATTGTGAATAGGAATTTGATTTTTCAAAATACATTCCCTTCTCCTTTCTGCCAGTCCAGCTGAGAGCAGATTTTGAATCTTTCTTTTATCTGACTACTACTGAATTCTCTCATTGGCAGGGACTTGTCGGTTCAGCTGCTGTAACAACCCCCAGCCCTGGACGGCACATAAACAAAAGCGGGTGTTCCTCAGGGTTCTGGATGCCAGACCTGGCGAGGGGCTCCTGGGGTCACAGCCAGCTGCTCCTGGCACCTCGGAAGGGCCAGAGGGGAGTCTGGGGTCCCTCTTGTCATTCCTGTAGCTCCAGCTGTGACCACCCTCCTCTGGAAGGCTCCCGGCTCCAAACACCATCACGCTGGTGCTTGGGATCTCAGTGTGTGAATTTTGGGGAACAGAACAGCAGTGCGAGAGTTTCCCACTCGCCTTCTTAGATTCTCTGTCTGCAAGACTTTGTCTGCACATTGCAGCAATTTTGGAGCAACGTATCTGTTTGTGCTGACTTGGAACCGACTGGTTCCTAAAGCCTCCAAGGCTGCCGATGATATTTCAGGACGTCACCTCTTCCCCGTAGATTTTAAAAGTCACGAATATCTGTCGAGTGTCCTTTGAATCTGTGATACTGGGATTACATGGTTGTTCTTGCTTTGACACACTGTTATGATGTGGTAGTTAATGAATTTCCTAATATATTAAATAACTTATGTTCCTCAGACTAATCTTTGCTGTCATGGCAGGTCATTTTCTTAATGTAATTTGAATTTATAATGCAATTTTAAAGTTTGATTTACTATTAGTTTTGATTCTTTTATCCATATTTATAAGTAAAGGGAGTCTGTAGTTGACAGAAACTATGTGTCATTGCTAGGTCTGGAAACATAGTTGTCCTAGTGTGATAGTTAATTTACTAACTCTGTCATCTGTCAGCAGTGATCTCCATACAGTGTAGAATGTACTTAAGACTTTGAATTTGAGTGGGCCAACCTCTCAGTCGAGAGGTTGTATGCTTGTTTGTTGAGGTAATTATTTGATAAACATTAAAAGTTAATTGTTGCTCAGTCTGTTTTGAGAATTTTAGATTACCTAAGGAGGTTACCAGTTCCTCAAAATCACTTCTTTATTAACATTTACTTGCACATAACTTGGCTCAAAAATTGCTTGGCAATATTGTCTTTTAATTGTAGCTCCTCTCAGTGGTGATATGGTTTTTCTCATTTCTATTCGTCGGACGAGCCAGATGGTTGTCCATTTTAGTAATATTTTGGAGACACTATACTCTCCTATTGAATGAATAGTTCTTCCTTCCTGTTTTCTGTTCTCACGTTTTTACCTCTAGTCTTCTCTTCATTTCTTGTCGTCTGGTGATTATTTGCTGAGGAATTCAGGTGTAAGCTGTCCTCTTTGCGCAGCTTTCCCCATGCTGAGGTTTTGGTGACGGCTGACATCACGCGCCCCAGGGCCTGCAATGGTGTGCTTACTCTCTTTTCTTTCTTGAGCTACTCGGGAGACCACTGCTGGATGTCTTTACTAACTCATCTTCTACTGAGTTCCCACTTTGCGCCATGATCCCAGAACGCTGGCCCGTACTCTCTTCCTGCTGACCCTGTCCCATTCAGTTTCAGCAAAACCATACTGGGATTGACCGACTGCCTTCACAGATGACAGGAAGCAGGGTGATTGACCTACATGCGCCCAGAGAGATTCTGTTAGAACCGTATGTCCTTCCTGATGCCACATCTGCTCATGCTGTCCCAAGTGGACGGTGTGGAATCCACCTCGGCTGTTCCTCTTCATGTGTGTGTCTGTATGTGTCAGACATTGTCACCCAGCCTCTGATTGACTGACCCCTTCCGCAGATGCTACCCAAGTTTCAGGTTGGATGGAGGGTGGAACCATCTTGGCCAGGTGATTGGTACCTGGCTCACGTGGATTTGCGTTCTGGAGTGAGGACAGGAGAGAGAGGGGCCTCAAGTTAATGGATGGTAAATAAGATGATTTCAGATCTTGCTGAGTTCTGTGAGTTCATAAAGTGGGATAAGGCGATGGCGGGTGGTCACCCTGGGAACTACACAGTGGTGATGGCAGACCTCTCTGGGGAGGGGCATCTGCACTGCCCCTGGCTTTGGTCTGAGTGCTCATGTGCAGTTCATAAATGGAAGGAGGCAGGGCCTCTGGGAGGTGGGTAGGTCCTGGGGAGGAGCCCTCCCGAGTGGACTCGGTGCTCTTGTGGAAAAGTGAGGTATGGAGTGCCCTTCTGCCCCGTGACAGCAGAGCCAGAAGGAACAGCCTCCAGGAGGCAGACCTTGCTGGCCTCGGCAGGGGCTGGCCCCTAGTCATGGACTTCATGGCCTCCAGGTGGTAGGGAGTGAGTTTCTGCTGTTGATAAGCCCGCCCAGCCTAGGGTGTTCTGTCATAGCATCCTGCAGACCCGCACGCCCCAAGCACCAGGTGTTCCAGCTCTGCCGCCATCTCCTCCAGCGTGTCCTTGTTCACCCTTCCTTTAAAGACTACTTTTTTAGGTCTCCCTCTCCGTATAAGAATCATCGTGTAAGATCCATTTTATAAGCCACTATGAGGGAATTAGTCCTCTGATCTGTTGCTGATCGTTTATAACAGCTTATGTGCACTTCCTGGCCATATTTGTGTTCCTGGTTTTAAAAGCCATTTCCTTTGCTTTCTGTCTTCTGCTGTATCAATTGTTTCATATGCTTATCCTTTAAACTTATTAGCAAGATAGCTCTATCTTGTTATAGACCATTTTGCTACTGATTGTCTTCACCTTTATGAAATATGCATTTGAAGTTATATTTGTCTTAATATTGAAGTCAGAGGAATAAATGGCTTCTTCGACTTTCTAAAAGGAATTTTAGCTTTTATTTACTTTCTCTGTCCACTTCCCAATGTCTGTCACATATTTCGTTTTGTTTTCATAAATTCACTGAAGGGGCTGCAGATTCACCTGCAGTCATAAGAAATAGTCTGGAAAGAACCCCGTACCCACCACCCACTTCCCCCTCTTGCTTGCCTTTTGCAGAACCTGAGTTCGCATTAGGTGTCTCTTCTCTGAAAGGCTTGGGGCCAGACGTGTTTTGGATTTTGACTATTTTAGACTATTTGCCAACACATACCGAGAAGCCCTGGGTAGGAGCAGATCTTCCACGGAGCTCAGCGTCATGGAAGGCACACCTCCCTGGGGCCGAGGGCGAGTTCCGGCCCTGTTCACCATGCACCTGTGTTTGACGGCAGCCCTTCACTGAATTTTCTGCTTTGGGCCTCATGTCACAGCTCAAGAATTTCAGATGTTGGAGCTTTGGATTTGGGATTTTGAGATTAGGGATACTCCACTTATAACGGGGATTTTGTCTTGTTTTGTTTTGGGTGCTGGGCATCAAACCCCAGGCCACGCAGACGCCGGCTGTGCCACTGATCTGCATGCCCAGCCCCACTTCCTACTTTATTTTGAAGCGGGGTTTCACTAAGTTGTCCAGGCTGGCCTGGAGCTTGCCAGCCTCCGGCCTCAGCCTCAGAATGGCCAGAGGCAGGGGTGTGCACCACCGCACCCGGCTATGGGCGGGGCCTTGACAGTGATGCACACCACCTGTCCCCTTCCCATGTCCCCTGACGGGCGTGACTTACCATGTGTGTGTGTGCGTGTGCGCATGTTTCCCTCTGTGCATTTTGTCCCCTGCGTGGGCTTGTGTGTCCATCAACACAGTTGGGACACTGGGTCCTCCGTCACCATGGCCCCAGGTTCTGCACCTGGCCTTTCATAGACCCCCTCCCCAGCCCTGCTGCCGTCACCTCGTTTCTGCCTTCCATTTCTCAAACTTTGTCACTTCAAAAATGTGTATCGATGAACTCGTGGAGGGGGCAGTTGGGGAAGGCTTCCTCCCCCCATCATCGTGTACTTGAGATTTACCGGGTTCTGCTGGTTGGGGGGTGTTGCACGTTGGGGCTCTGACGTCCTGCTGGGTGTGTGTCTGTGCACGCCCAGGTGTGGCCTCCTTTTTCTCTTCTTCATGCGGGTTTTGGTACAGCGGGGTTTTAAATTTTGACAGGGTTCAGTTATTACATTTTTTAAATTATGGGTTGTATTTTTGAGTTTTGGGGCCTAGATCCCAAAGATCTTCCCCTTTTCTTCTTTTCTACAGTTGTGTGGTGTGCAGGTTGATGTTGAAATCCACGACGGGCCTTGTTAATTTTTGATGAGGTGTGAGGCTGAGCCAGGTTCTTGTCCTGTGTTTCTGTGGGTCTCCCTCTGGGGTCTCCCTGCAGCAAACGGGTCGTTGCTCTCACCCATTCAGTCAATTCCCCTCTCCTGAATTTTTCTGAAAGTTGATTTTTTTTTTAATCATTAATGAATGTTGGATTTGTCAAATACTTTTTCTGAGTCAGTTGATAGGATCATATGAGTTTTGTCTTGAATTTGTGGATGGCTGTGGATTGCATTCACGGACTGACGTTTTGGGTGTGTTTTCGACTTTCCTGTGCAGTGCTGGTGGGTCAGCCCAGGCCTCGGACTTGCTGTTGGGAGTATCCCACCTGAACTGCTTCCCCAGCCCCTCACTGCCTGGTGCCGACCCTGAACCAGCCCAGCAGTCCTGAAGTGAGCACGGCTTAGTCACAGCGTCTGATTGTTTCTGTTTACTGACGGGTTCACTGTGCGGGTATTTTGTGAGGATTTCTTCATCTAAATTCATGAGAGATGGGGTCTGTAATTTCTTTTCTTTTCTTTTTTGTGATTATCTGTCTGATTCTGTTATCAGGTTTCATAAAATGGAATTAGGAGCTGTTCCTATTTCTTCCATTTTACGGGCGAGAGTGTATAAAATCGTGCATGGGAGAAACTACACAAAGCCGGTGTTATTCCTCTGTCGGTGGTAGATTTCCTCAGTGCACTGCCCAGGCCTGGAGATGTTCTTTGGGTTTTAGGAGCTCTGAAATCATTAATGTATTTTCTTTTGTGATCACAGGGGTATTCAGACAGTGCATTTTGTCTGGGAGAGGGTCTGCAGCCCCTCCCAGGGACTCGTCTTAATACCCCCAGGAATCGGTCCTCCTGAGTCATTGGACTTGGAGTGCAGGGTGCCTGGCTACCTTCTGGGTGGCCGTGGTCTGCGCGACGGCCCTGCTGTCTCTCCGTCTGCCGTTGCTCTGCTGGAGTTCGGCTGGTCTCCTTTTTCCACGGAGCCAGGTTTTCCTTCACTGATTTCTTTCCCACCGTGTCCTCCACCCCGTCCGTCATTTCTGTTCTTTCCTTCCTCTGCCCGCTTGGAGCTTTGGCATTTCCCATTCTCCTCTCCCTGTTGTTTCGCAGGGTAGAACCTTGGGTTCCCGACAGGTGCTGGGTTCTCACTCTGATTCAGTTCTCTGCTCGCTGTGAGCTTTTTCCTGTGAACCCTGGACTTCGAAGTGCAGGTGAGTCTCCATGCAGGGAGCGGTTTCTTGGTGCCTCTGTTATGCTTTTTAGTGATTCTGTTAGAGTCAGAGAAGACACTCCGTGATTTCACATTATAGCTCTGTGCCTTGTTTTCTAGCGTGGCCTGTCTGGGTGAGTGTCCCTCGAGCATTTAAAACATGCCTATTCCATGGCGGTTGGGTGGGATGCTGTGTGTCACGGATTCTGCTGGCTACCCTTCTTAGGTCCCCTCCCTTGCTGGCTTTCTCTGGTATTTCTAGCCTTTGCTGGGGGGAGGGGCGTTAGAGTCCTCAACCATAATCAGAAGTTCATCTGTTTTCCTGCTAACTCTGTCCTTTTTGGTTTCACATATTTTGAGGCTATTTTTTGGTGTGTTCACACAGAAAATCACAACTGGTCTTTCTGGTGGATAGATCTTTTTATTATTGCAGGATCTCTCTCTTTGCTTCTAGTGGTTTTTTTGATTGCAAAGTGTATTTTATTGGTTTTTAATATGGCCACTGCTGCTGCTTAAAGCTGGTATCTGGGCTGGGGGTGGTGGTACAGAACTGTAATCCCAGCTGCTTGGGAGGCTGAGGCAGGAGGATTGTGAGTTCAAAGCCAGCCTCAGCCTGAGTGAGGCCCTAAGCAAACTCAGTAAGACCCTGCCTCAAAATAAAACATAAAAAGGGCTGGGGATGTGGGTGAGTGGGCAAGCATCCCTGGTTCAATCCTGGCACCAAAAAAAAAAAAAAAAAATGTGGGCTGGGTTGTGGCTCAGTGGTAGAGCACTTGTCTAACACACGTGAGGCACTGGGTCTGATGCTCAGTGCCTCATAAAAATAAATAAGTAAAATATAGGGCGTGTCGTCTTCCGTCCTGTGCGGGCTGAGTTTGAAGTGAGTTCTCAGCAGCATGTGACTGGATCGTGCTCTGGTGCCCTCTGCCAATCCCTGCAGACTTGGGTCCTGGGTCTGGGTCGATTCCTGGGAAGTCTGCTGTTTTACGTGGTGTTCGGCGTGGCCCTCGGTCCTGCTCCTGTCCTCTGGCTTCCTTATGGGGGCCCCTTGACTTTCGGGGCCTGCGGGTCTCTCTGGGTGGTTTCGAGAGTGGCAGCTCTGTGACCGCAGCACGGGTCCCCCCTGGAGGGTGACGAGACGAGGACACCTCCTGCCCGTCCTCCTGCCGCCCGCTGGGTTTGCCCGTCCCTCCAACGCTCCCCGTGACGCTCGGGTGGCATTGCACCAGGACTGGAGGGGCTTTGGGAGACACCAGGTGGTGGCGGTGGAGTGGGTCGGCCGTGGCAGGAGCAGGCTAATGGTGGAGGGCAGGGTTGGCCGCTTTTTCCTGGCCCCTCGGGCGGGCATCCTTGCTGAGTGGTGGTGACCCAGGGTGCCGCTCAGCCAGCAGGCCTCCGCCCGGCCCAGCGCAGCGCTCTTGGACTCGCAGCCACAGAACCGCAGAAGGCAAACGCCCTCCGTTCTTCACAAATGACCTGAAAGGGCTGCAGAAACTGGCCGGGCAGTCCCTACCCTACACAGCGCCAGGTGTGCCGCCACCTCTGCCTCGACCCGCGTGCCGGTGATTCACAGGACCCTGGGAGCAGCGAGTCTGGTGGCTGTGCTGCATGTCCACCCTGCACGTCCACCCTGCTCCCTCCCTCCCCGGCTGGAGTGTCCTGCTCGCTGCCTGCCGCGCCTCCTCCAGCCCGTCCCCTGTGGTGGGTCTGATGGTGACAACTGCCGTCCGCTTGCCTTCCGAGGGCGTCTCGCTCTCCCCTCGTTCCTCGGGGATGATCTCGCCAGGCGTGAAGCCCGCGGCTGACGGTTCTCTTATCCTCCAGAACCCGAATGCGTTGGCACTCCTTCTGGCCTCTGCCATTTTTAAGTGAGGCATCCGTTGCCATTTGAATTCCTTTCCAGGGCAAGGCAGGCGTCGCGGCACTCTGGCTGCGTTCCTGAATTCCTCTGAGTTTTTAGTTTTCAGAAGTTTAATTATGATGTGTCTGAGGATGGGTTCATTTGGATTTTTCCTGTTTGAGGGTTGGCTCGGCTTCTGGAATCTGTAGGTTTGTGTTTCTCAACACATTTGGAACTTTTTAGCCATTGCGTCTTTGAAGACGCCTTCGGTACACTTTATTTATTATTCATCTTGGTGCCAGGACGGAACCCAGGGGTGCTTCACCACTGGGCCACACCCCAGCCCTCTCATGTTTTGTTTTGAAACAGGGTCTCACTGAGTTGCTTAGGGCTTGCTGAGTCGCTGAGGCTGGCCTTGAAGTCATCATCCTCCTGTCTCAGCCTCCGGAGCGGCCGGGATCCCAGGCGCGTGTCACCGTGCCTGGCTGAGTGCGCTTCATTTCCTCTCCTGGGATCGCAGTGGGTGGTGGTGTGTGTGTCCCAGGCCCCGAGGATCCCCGTCTTGCTGCCTGTTTTCCTTTGTTTCCTGCGTGGAGTGAGTGCTGTTGGTGCTGATCCATCATCCCGGGGGTCGAGTGTGGCCTCTGTCATCGCTGCCGTCCCTCCGGCACGTTCCTGATTCCTGCCATGGCGCCCGTCCGTTCCGTGACTTCCACTCGGTTCTCGGGCGGGACTCCTTTCCGTTTGTCGAGATGCTCCTCCTTTCATTCATTTCATTCGGCTCTGGGGGTTGTGACCCGCCGTGGAAGCGTTTTCCGGCGGCTTCCTTGACGTCCTGCTGGGTGACTGCGGCCTGAGCGCCAGGTGGTGCTGGCTGAGCGAGTCCTGCTCCGGTGTTGGCCCTAGTGGACGGCGGACCTGCTCAGCTCAGCAGGCGGTCCTGGCCGAGGTTCCCATGGTGGCATCATCGCAGAGCGTTGAGGTGACACTGGAGTCAACCCCATTTACCTGGTGCCCTGGGGCCCTGCCCGTCCCTCCTGGTGCTGCTGGAAGGGACAGGAAGGGGCTCCTTGGGCCAGGGTGCCAGGCATCCCCCAAGCCTGGACGGAGAGGCTCCAGCTGGTCTCTTCTGTCGTGAGGCCCTGAGCGCCCGCCAGGCTCCGGGGAACCCCACGGTCTCTGGGGAGCCTTTCCGCCAGCGGAACCGAGCTGCCCAGGCCGCGCTGGTCGCTCAGGTGGCCGTCCATCTTCCTGGGCCTCGCTTTCACTTGTGGGGGGCACTCCCTCCCTGCCAGCGGGAAGAGAGCTGAGCTGTCCTTGCCACCAAGTGGGGGGCACTGGAGCCCCGTCTGTCACGGGGCAGGCCTGGCACTACCCAATGCGCCCCTTCCACTGGGGGACGGTGAGCCTCCCGTCGCAGGGATGATGCTGGATGCTGACTGTCCTCCTGCTGGGCGGCGGGTGGCAGACATCCTGCTGTGCCATGCCCAGTGCTGGGCCTCAGACCTCTCAGCTCCATCCCTCGAGGCTTCTCCTGGTGGCTTTGTCACCGCGAGCTCACGGGTGCTGGAAGCAGGAGCAGGCGGCCCAGCCGTCTCGTCCTGGGCCCGCGGCCCCTTTGTGACCGCCCGGTTTCTGGGTGGTTCTGGTCTTTGGTGTTGCGGTCACTCTCACACAGCTCAGTCCCCGCGGCCCTGAGCCGTTTTTACGCCCTCTTCATGCTCCGTCTCCTGGTCGCCTGGAACTCTGCTTTTTCCCAGGGGGATCGGGGCCTCCTTACTCCTGTGCTGGGGTTCGGGGCTATCCATCAAGGCCCGGTGTGCCGGAAGCTTCCCCGGGTGCTGTGATGCTAGCGGCGCGCTGAGGCCGGAGATGGCAGGGCCTTTCAGAACCTGAGCACGTAAACAGGTGGTGACGTCACCAAGGGCCCGGCCCTCGCAAGGGGTACCACGCTGGCCTTGCGGAGTCAGGCCATCCTTGTTAGGAAGGTGCAGGCCTATCCCCGAACCTCTCCGCCCTCTCCCCTTCTGCACGTGGACGGTTCCCTGTCTGATCCTCCATCGGGTTTGAGAGCAACTAAAGGTGCCTTCACTGGAGGCCGCCTGGAGAGAACACTTGGACTTGAACTTCTACCCTCTGCAATGGTGACCTAAGTGAACCTTTTTTTCTTTACAAAGAACCTGCCCTCAGGTATTTTGCTATTATTTGCAGATTTGAAAATATGATTGTTAACTTTGCTAATGAGATTGTAGTGTGGTTGAGTATAGAGTTCTTGGGCCAGAGAATTTTAACTTCAATGTCTTGTGACCCAATGTCCTTTTTCATTTTTGATGACCGTATTGATTGTGCATCCTCGTGGGGCTCCGTGGGATACTTCCGTATGTGCACAGAGCACGCACTGATCACAGCCAACCTCCCTTTCCACCCGCCTCCCCACCCGCTGCCTGCACCCTCCCCATTCCTTAGTAAGCACTGTCCTGCTTTCGGGTAAATTTTTTTAGTTTCCACATGTGAAAAAGAATGTGAACTTGTCTTTCTATGTCTGGTTTATGTCACTTAACATGATGTCCCTCTGGTTCCATCCACTGTGCTACCAAAGACAGGACTCCATTCTTCTTCATGGCTGAATACTACTCCCTTGTGTTTGTTGGCCACATTCCTCATCCCAGCGAGTGTGAGTAATGCCAGAGCAGGTACGCCCACTTCATTTCCTTTGGAAGTGTGACCAGAGCGGGGCAGCTGGCTCATATGGCGGATCCCACGTTCTCCACAGTAGGAATGCTTCATCTTAATTCATCTTTAAGATATTCATAAGGCACTTCGGTTTAATTAAAGCCTTCCTTTTGGAACCTTGCTTCGTTCTGTTTGGAATGCGTTTCTCCAAGTGCTGAAGCGGCATGACAGGCTCCCCCTCTGCTCTTCCTACGAGCGCAGTTGGCCCTCTGAAGCCCCGGCTCTGATTGTTGGTGTCAGTCAACAGCAAAATCGGCGGATCTGTAGCACATAAGTGCAGATCCTCTTCTCTGCCCCCGGAACTATACGGTGTAGCGGCTACCTACATACGTTTACACCATGTGGGGTGCTGTCCGTCATCTAGAGACACACACAGCTCACATGCAGGGCCTGCTCCCTTCTAGTTCCCTGGCTGAGCGTTCTGGGCCTCCTGGAGCCCATCCCCAAGGACACTGCTGGGGACAGTGTTTCCGTCCTCTCTGCTTTCAGGAACACACAGAGGACAACTGACCAGTGGCTGCCGTAGTCGAGCTGTGGAACTAACCTCATGAGCAGGCAGGCGTTCAGGGCAGGGCAGGGGCTGGGTGACGTGGTGCCGGGACCCTCTGGGCCTCTCCGTCCTGCTGGCTGCACCAGGGCTGCGGCAGGGTGGCCCCGAGCTCTGTGGAGCCGGTGGGGAGCGTGAAGCCTTTCTGTGGCTGCTGCTCTTTCCCTGCAGCTTCTCCCGGACACCTCCCTGACCAGAGCAGAGCCACGGGCCCACCGTTGGCTGCAAGGGAGGCGGGAGACGGGAAGGGGGAACCTGGCCCCTGGCTCCTCCACGGAGCCATCAGACCAGCTCTGTAGTGGACAGGACAGGAGGAGGGGATGCTGTGGGCGGAGGCCGCCCGCTCCCTCTGAGGGAAGCAGAGAGCCACCTTGGCCCCGGAGTGCCCTCAGATGCGCGTCCTTGTTTCCTCTACTTGGTGGGGACAGGCTTGAGGGCAGCCGGGTTCCGTGTCCTGCAGCTGGCTTGTTCCTGGAGTGTGCCCGGCACTCGGGATTTTCTGGTCTGCTGAGAGCCGGCTCCTGGGCAGCAGTGGGCATCCTGGACGAAGCCCGTGCCCCCGAGGGGCAGCGGCAGCCCTTCGCTCGCCCTGCGCCGTGTTCCGTTTTCCTCCTGGAACGGCCGCTTCCTGCCCTCGCTCCTTCCTTGCTCCATTCCCAGGCTGCGCGCTGGCTCTTCCTCCACACTTGCCGATTCCGCCCCCATTTCAGTCCGTTTCAACACCAACTCTGAACAATTCAAGCACAGATCCTCTGCACGAGCCCTCGCTGGCCGAGCGTGTGCCAGACTCTCGAGACCCCCGTGTGCGTGAGGGTCTAGACGTGAGGGGTCCCCAGAGCTCAAGTGGGAGGCAGTGCAGGAATATTTGGGGTCAGACGATGGGGCTGGGGAGCCGCGACCTGACCAGAGCGCCTTCCCGGGTATGGTTGGCTGCTGGCCACTGCGGGCGGGTGGGTGGGGCTGCAGGACGTGGTCCCTGGGCGGTGCTTGGGGTTTGTGTTGTGTCCCTGGTGAGCGGGGCTCTCTGCCTGCTGGTGCCCCGTCCTGAGCTGCCCTCCTCCACTCCCTTCCGCCATGATGTCCTGCCTCCCTTGGGGCAGAGCCATGGAGACGTCTGCAGACTGAACCTCTGAAACCGTGAGCCCCAAACATCTCCTCTGACCTTTCTGTCAGGTCTTTGGGGGCAGAGGTGAGAAGCTGGTAGATCACTGTGATTGTACCTTGGCTCTTGACTCTGGGTTTCCTGACACCCCTCCTCCGTCCCATTTCAATCCCTCCTTCTCTGCTCTGGCTTCTCCTGCAGCTGCCCAGTGGACAGGTCCCCTGGACGTTCCGAAGACACTAAACCAAGTGTTCTCAAGTGTCCCTGAGGCCTGCGATCAGCACTTTCCAGGGCTCTTTCTCCTCCGCGCAGGGTGATGCTCACTCCCCACCCTGAGCGACTCTTCTCTCTGGCTCCCAGCGCCCTGGGAGTCCACGAAGCACGAAGCCTGGCCCTTAGCATGGTTTCTCTGCCGCTGTGTTTTCCTTCCTGTGGTTGAGAAGTTACACTTGGTGGCTTCGACCATCTCACCCCAGGGACGTGGCCATTAATGGAAATCCTTCCCGGGTTTCGGGCTGTGGTTTTCTCCTCTCTTCAGTTACAGATGGTACTATCCTTTAAAAAAAACGTTAGTGTGTGTTCTGGGAGATTAAGCAGGGGATCTAGTGCGACTGCAACCCAGCCCTCATTCCCAGCAGAGGATCCTTGGAAATTCCCAGGGAGGTGTGTGGAGTGCTGGAAAAACGCAGGACTTTCAGGGGAAATGGTCTCGCTCCTAGCACCACCTCTTTATTTTTTGCTGTGTGACTCTAAGCCCTTACTGTGCCTCTCTGAGCCTCGGATTCTTCAGCTCTGATGGGGGAAATCACATGACAAGGTCGTTGTGAACAGGGACTGGGTGTTGCAGGAGGGGGCGGGGCGCACTGGCAGACTGTGTCCGCCTCTCCCCCTCCTGTTCCCAACATGCTACACAGTAGCCAGAGCTGCTGTCCTGCCCAGACTAGAGGCCATGTCTCAGCCACTCTCACGGCCATGGACTTGGGTTCCAGGGAGGCACAGCCTCGAGGGATCATGGGGCAGAGAGTCTGCTCTTCCCTGATGGCCGCTCCCCTCTTTCATTGCCTCCAAGGACAGAGACGCCACAGCGTCCACCCTCCACCTCCTCAGTGCTGGGCATCTGTAGCTCGGAGCAGAGGTGACTCCGTAGGGCCAGACGGAGGGAAGGGCTTGGGCCTTGCCCTGGGTCTGCGGGCACAGGGTGCAGGGCCCGGGGGCCGGGGGCTGCCCTGCGCCTCCCCGCTGCAGACCCTTCCCGCTCCTGGGTCAGGCCCAGGCTCCGGAGCCGCCGGTGCCGCTGGCTCCCAGGTCTGCTCCCGCTCTGTGCTGCTCGCCCTCGATTCTGAGCTGGGGACTGTGGGACGCCTGCCCCAGGGCCGGTGGACCGCGGGAGCCGTGGACGGCTTCCTGACCTGAGGCAAGGCTCTAGCGTCTCTGTGGCTATGACGCCCACGGTGATGAGAAGGGCAGCCGTCCCCTGGCAGGGCCGCCCTCCCCGCGCCGCGTCGCCCCACCGGCCTCCCTGGGCTCTGACCCTGGGCTCTGAGCCTGGGCCCGTCGTTCCTCCGTCTTGCTGGACGGAGTCACCTTCTCCCCTCCGAGCTCCAGAGACCCAGCACTGAGGAGGTGGAGGGGACCTGTGTCCTGGGAG
Organism: Sciurus vulgaris; assembly: GCF_902686455.1. Taxonomy (NCBI): domain Eukaryota; kingdom Metazoa; phylum Chordata; class Mammalia; order Rodentia; family Sciuridae; genus Sciurus; species Sciurus vulgaris. Next base: position 39,533,064 of record NC_136479.1, on the reverse strand, counting down.
GCAGTGGGAGAGGCAAACTGCCTCTGGGAGGAGAGGCATCTCTGCCCTCAGACTCCAGGCTGTGGGGTGAGCCCCCAAGGCCGGCCTCTGCGGGGAACCCCTCAGAGACTCCACACCTCCCTCAGCAGAGTCCAGGTCCGAACCCTTAGCACCCGCCCTTCATCCAGCCCCTAGCAACCCCTCAGGAGCACCCACGATCTCCAGGTGCCTGCTGGGCCTGGCCACGCCCCGGCCTCCCACCTGCACACCTCCAGGGCCTCACCACGCCTGGGCCGCTCCCGTGCCCCTGGCTGCTCCTGTCCTGGCTCAGGAGGAGGCAGACACCTACCCACCTAGGCTGCCCTGTCCTTGGTTCCCCGTCCAGGCTTGTGCAACGGCTCATGGCTGCTGTCCTGAACCCAGCAGCCTCCTGTGTTCCCAGGACGCTGAGTAAGCACAGCTGACCACGGAGCCAGAGCGCACGCCCTGCCCTGCGGCTGCCCCTGCGACATCTGTCCAGCTGGAATGTCACTCTGCCTGGTTGGCAGGGCCACGGGCTCTTACGAGCTGCTTACTTCACTCATTACAGAAGAGCACCCAGCAACCATGAGGAGCGTGTGGTCCCGCTGCTCCCCGCCTCGAACGGGGGCCTGCGTGATGCTGCCTTCCTTGGGTCCCTTGCACATGGTGGCCGGGAGGCCCTGGCTTTTCCGCCCCGCACTCACAGGCAGGCCTCTCTTCCCGTCCCCAGCGGGGCCGACCCTTGCTGATCACAGGGCGCTGTGTTCTGCTGTCCTGCAGGTGTGTGCCCCTCAGACAGCGATGCGGTTGCGGCTTCACAGGGCGGCAGCCGCCCACGTGGCCCGCAGCCCCTGCCAGATGCCCTTCCCTCTAGTGGGTCCCACGCTGTGCACGTCTGGACTGAGGTCTGTCTCAGAAACGGACTTGGGTGGTGCCAGGCCGCAGCTGGCCACCTCTGGTTCCCCGAGGACATTTTAAGACCTGTGGACACCAGTGTGTCACGTCTGGGTGACTCGCTCTCCGTGGGGAGCCACTCAGGATCCTGCGAGGACACCAAACCCAGGACACGCGAGTCCCTTGCACAAGGTGGCGGGTGCTGCGTGGGCCCGGCCCCTGTTCTCTGTGTCCCTGGGGGTTCCCTCCCGAGGCACCGGAGTGCGGTGTAGACAAGGCCACACTGCTGCTGAGGGGTCATGACCAGAGAGGTCCACCTGCCGAGAACAGGCGTGATTGTTAAAAAACGGAGTCTATTCATGGGATACGTATTCATATCTACTAGTCTTTCTCTGTTTCTGTGGATGTATTTCTCGGTAGAAAATAAGAATCGGTGGCACCCAGGAATGGTGACACGGGCAGAGTGCTGGAGGCTCTTGTCTCCCGCCCTGAGGATGGAGGGCAGAGGTGGGAACTCAGAGCAGGTCAGCAGAAGCCAGCGGGGAGGCTCCCGCGTGGAGGATCCCAAAGACGGGGACTGCAGGCAGCTGGGTGAGGAGCCGGCCCTCCCCGCAGAACCCCTGGGCTCCCTTCCTCTGACTCCCAAGTTCAGTCCCTCCCTCCCCTGACGGGGTGGGTCAGCATGTCCTTGCACCTGTCCTGGACTCGTTCCTCAGAACAGAGGCCTGCTTGGGTCCGACAGCTCCTAGGGGCGGCTGACGTCGGGCAGCCAGGACGCCCGGGCAGCCCAGGATGTGTGGGCCTTGCGGTCAGGCAGTCGGACGCAGAGCAAGCTGGAGCCGGGGACTTCACCTGGAGGGAGGGGTCCCGCTCTCCAGGTCCCCTTCCCATCCACCGGTGGGCAGTCTACCTCCGGCCTCCGAGGCCTCCCGCACACTTTCCTTCCTGAGTCCCTCCTGGTGTCACCGGTCCCCTGTCCTATCTTGGAGCCTTGGTGTGGTGACCAGTGCTGCCTGCTGCTTCTCCAGGCTCTGCTGGACATGGAGCCGCGTGTGGTGGGATGCGCTCCTTTTGGCCCCGTGAGGACGGCTGACTGGTTTCTGAAGAGCTGTTTCCACCACCGTCTCACTGTACCTTCTGAGCTCCGTTTTCCCACATTCCTGGTGGCTTCGTCTCCACCCAGAGCTGGGGTTCAAGTGGAGTCACGTGGGTTTTGAGGCACGCAGCTCTCTTGTTGGTGAGGCGGAGAGGCGGCCCTGTCCCCTGCCGCCGACCCGCAGGACTCGCTTGCACTCTGGTTGTGCGCCTGCCTCGTATTGATTTGTTTTGACTTACCGTTCTCCCAGGTGACTCAGTGTCCTGGGCAGGAGCAAAGGCAGAGAGAATGTTCTAGCTGCAATCTGCCTAGACTCAAGCCAACTCATGGCGTCCCTGGGAGAGAGAGACCCTCCGCATGTCCCCCATGGAGGACCAGGGTGTGACGGAATGAGCAGAACAGCAGAGGGCAAGGGTGTGCAGCCCCGTGGCCAATACCTAGCACTGGCTTGGCCAGTGTCCCTGGACGCTGGGGCCGGTCAGCACGTCCAGTGATGTCCCAGATGCAGGCGGCAGATTAACTCCAGTGCTGTGGGCTGGAAGTGGGTTGAGTCTGTCCCCAAGGATTCATATGGTGGAAAGTCAGTTCCTGCTTTGGCCATGTGGGGAGGTGGTGGTCCTTCAAGAGGTGGGGCCCAGGGGAATGGTCCTGAGGCCCTGTTCTCCATAGGATCAAGGTGATTTCCCTGGGACCCCGGGGTCAGGACTCTCCAGAGAGTTGTCCTAAAGGAGTGAGCCCTGCCAACCTGGCTTCCTGTTAGGGGACAGATCTCTCCCTCTCCCTGGCTTCCTTTTTCGGGACAGATGCCAACTGCTGTGACCCTCACAGAGGCCAAACCAACAGGGGCCACCCATTCTTGGACTTTCTGCCTCCAAAACTATAAAGTGAACCCTCTTTTCTTCCTCACTGGCTTGCCTCAGGTATGTGGTCATTGTGATGCGAAGCAGATCAGCACACCCTCCACAGGATTCCTGCTGGTTTGCATTGGGACTCTCAGGGAGCTCTCCCTGAGTCTCCCTTTGAATTACCATGTGTTTTCTGGGTGAAGGGGTCCTGGAGGAGAGCCCCCCACAGCTGATTACACCCTCTGACCTTGACCAAGCCTCTAACTCTCCTGGGCTGGGTTCCTGTGATTTCCTTGGCCTTCTCATTCACAGGGTCAAAAGAATCCCAGTGGGTTCACATCCTGCCCTTCTCTCCTCTCTCCTCCGCAGCCTGTGTTGAGACCCACCTGTTCCCTGACACCTTGCCCTCCTGCGGGGTTTTGCCGAAATTCACTTTTCTAGCAAGGCAGCCCAAGGAACTGCTCATTTGATTGATTTTTTTTTTTTTTAGACTTAATAACTTATAGACTTTTTCTTAGGTTAGCTAGAGATTAATATGTTTTTTAAATCTTTGGGTTTGGTTTATCATCTCCACCATTTTTTAGATCATTTTTATTAATGTTTTTCTCTTTAACAGTTCTATTCTGTTTATTCTCTATGTTTCTGTATATTTTTGCTTGGATTTGTCTTCATAAGCAGCTGATGGCTGGATTTTAAGACATCCGACCAAACAGCCTCTATCTTAGAATAGATGAGTGTAACCGGCTTCCCCTGTGTGGGGGGTTTCAGACACTGGGACATGTATCGGACGGCTTCTCCTGTCCACTGAATAGATTCACTACCCCCTACACCCTTGTTTCTTTCTGGGGTTGCAAACTATAAATTACATTCTTGTTAAATACAGTTTTTTTAATGTCCTTCTGTGTGGTTCAAAATTATTCAGTGCGTCTGTGGCCGCCACCAACCTCCCTCATGCTCTTGATTATCCAGAACGTGACCCTGGCAGTACCAGGGAGATGGCCGGATGGCCTGGCCAGGTCCTGGTGTGTGCTTCATCTGCTTCCTGTGGCCTCTCTGCGGCTAGCGCTGTGTCACCTGCGGAGTGGAGAGAACTGTGTGGCCTTTTCTGTGCGTGGCTCCAGGCTCGGAGCCTCGTCAGGCCTCCCTCCTGGGCGTGATTTCAGACCTCGCAGCCTGGCGGGCAGCTCCTGCCTCCCCAGCTCCTTCTGTCCCCAAAGCCAGCAGGTTTGGTTTTGGGCAGTTTTCTGCCTTGCATTTGGGTTCTGCTCTTGCCCGCAGGTGTGACTGGCTTGTTCTCTGCCAGGCTGTTTCGCCTTCCATGTTGACGCTGCACTGGTGGGTTGGGGTTCGAGGCACACCCTCCTGGGGTGCACCCTGCTGTATTCTGAGTTCTATGAGGATCAGAACCACTTCTGCGTTTGGAGGTTCCTGAGTGAGCATAATGCCGTGCTTTAAAGTGGGGTCGAGAGCGAGGATGTGCCTGAGATTTTACACCACTTGCAGGTAAGCCGTGAGCCTGCAGGCGAAGACAAGAGGCCCTGGAGTAGAGAGGAAACTGTCATTGCTCGGACCATAGCAGTAGCCAGCTTCCATCATTTTAGCTGGTTCCCTGAGCCCCGATTCCCACAGGTGACCCTCGGAGGACCTGATGTCACCTGCAGAGCATTACAGGAGAGGACACTGAGCTAAGGAACTGCTGATTCTGTCCTGGAGGGAACATCATCTTTACCATGCTGGGCAGTAAGCAAACGTGCGCTGTGCTCTGGAGGGAGACTGTGTCTGCAACGGCCGTGCTCTCTACCTTCATCCTTGAGAAGAAGTCTCAACAAAGGCAGCAGGCCTGGTCTCCAAGGCATGCACACCCCGAGAGACCCTGCAGACTTGTCTCCCAGCAGGGAGCTGCTCGATTAATCCTTCCTGCCGTTCCCTCGTGTGAGTGGTAGGTAGAGCGTAATGATCGGCACAGGGCCGCGTGGAGCTTCAGTGTTGTCCGTGGCTCTGGGAATGAGCTGCTGTGGGCTTCGGGTCTCTGCATGTTCCACCAGGCAAGACCCCGTCAAGAGCAGGTCCCAGGAGGACACCACCACCCACGGCCACAGTGGGTGCTCCCTCCACCCTCCATACGGGGCCAGCGCTATTCCTCTATCCACATCCTCCAGAGTCTGAGCGTCCGCATCCCTGGCTCCCGAGTCAACATCCTGGAGGATGAGGAGGGACCTGACCTCGGGCCGCAGCTGCTTTTCGAGGATGTGTCTTAGTGACTCGAGTTCCCACCACCATCCTGCTGGAGAGCAAGCTTCCGCTCAGGAGAGGGGCTTCCGAGGGTGGAGCCGTTTCCTTGATAGCAGCTCGCACAGGTGTTTGTTGGCGTCTGCTCCAGGAGCTGGCTGGCAGGCAGGGGCTTTGTTCTCCTTTGCTTTGCTCTTTGCAAGCACTGTGGCAGCATATGTGCCCCATCGCCTGTGGGACAGGCGTGTCGGGCTGAAGGCACGAGCCACCGTCTGACTGTGGAGTTTGGTGGAAGAGGCCAGGACCCACCTCCGGGCCGACTTCATCCCGTCACACGCTTTCAAAGGGGCTGAGGGTCCAGCCAGTCCTGGCCTCCTGCCCCCTCTGGGAGGCCCTCTCTGCCTCGGCCTCCCCGCAGGTCCTCTTCCTCTGCTCAGAACCTCCTCGAGGAGGCTGTGGAGGCAGCCCCTCTCCGAGGACAGCAGCCTTTGCTGCCTCTGCATCTGGTGAGGCGTTGGCTCTGGAGAACTGCAGAGCTCAGCCCTGCAAAAGTATGACCCAGACCCTCCTCCTGACTCCCCTGACCTGAGGAAGGGCTGCTGGGAGGCCATGTCCAGCCCAGAGGGGCCTTCCTGCTGTTCCTCAGCCAGCCCTGTTCAGGGACATTGCTCAGTTGTCACCAAGATGCGGTGGCAATGTCGTTGTTCACGCTCGCGTCCCTAACGGCTCACCCTGCGAAGCTCAGCGGTGCTTCACTGAGATCATCGTCCAGTCAGGTCCAGTCAGAGGCTGACCCCGGCCTCGTTACCAGGAGAAAAGCACTGTTCATGCTGAGGACCCCGAGTCAGCTGTGCCGCGCTGGAGCCCGTCCCACAGAGCCGAGCTCTGTGATTAGAGACCTGGGAGCTGCAGGGGGACCTTCACAGAGCCGGTTCTGCACCGGAGCTGATGCCACAGAGAGGACCACGGAGCCGGAGGGCCAGGGTCAGCATGGTGGAGGGCCCCGCCCGGAAACTTCCGGAGCACACGGGTGTAGCAGAAGCACGTGGGAAAAGGGTGTGGATCCCGACTGGAGGACTGACGGGGTGGCGGAGGACAGCGGGAAGCTCACGCTGATCCTGGTGTTGGATTTAAACTTCATTCTTAATGTCTGAGGCAGAGATGCCGCCACCAGAATAGCCAGGGTCACGTTGGTGGCCGAGCAGGTGCAGGCAGGCAGCGGTGGCGTCCTCCGAGGGTGCCCTGTCCAACACCCTCCCTCTGGGCAGCGTGCGGCCAGCGGGTTCACCCAGAGGTGAGCATCTGTGCGCAGCGCCTTCCTTTCTGATGAGGGGAAATCCAGCCAGGCTGGTTGGATTCGGCGGAGACCACAGCTGGCTGGGTGGGCGCTGGCAGCTACGGGAAGCCCCGCTGCAGGACCCTCTGCTCCCAGACAGAAGGTTAATGAGAGCAAGAGCAGCCTAGATCAGGAGCCTCCCACCCACCTCCTGGGCTGCTCTGAGGGCCTCCCGCCCAGTCCTGACCTGAGCAGAATCCCTGCAGTCCAGGGCAGCTGGTGCCCAACCTGAGCAGAACTGCCCACCAGGTGGTGGCCATCTTTGCTCCCGGAGTGCCAGCACATTCCAGCCAACAGTGGGGCCGGGAGGAGGAACATCTGCTGCTCCGTTTATAGCTCGCTGATGGCCCTGCTGATGGACTGGCCCCCAGACCTGGTCCACACTTGCCCACCTGTTCTCAGGAGCTCAGCCAGGTCATGCGGGGCCACGAGATCGGACCATCCACCATTCCCTTAGAACCGCTGGGGACAGAGGATCAGGTAACACAGCAGCAGAACAGAGCCTCCCAGGACTGTGGGAGCCAGGGAGGACCTGGCCGTGTGCTCCTTCCCCAGGAGGCGAGACCCAAGTGACTGTCTGAACCCCAAGGCTGGCCACAGCCTGATCCATGTCCATCAGTGCTGTCTCTGGGTTTGCTGCGTGTTTCGTTGAACTGCATCAATGCAGACCTCGTGAGCAAGGCTAGCCTGGACTCGTTCAGAATGTCTCATTATTCAGGCATTTTCGAGAAGTGGGGTCTGGTCACATGATTCCCCACATTCTCATGCATGTCAGGTAATTGGAACTAACTGCGACTTTTACAAAGTGTTTTTAAATGGAAGCTCCGAGACACATGGGTAATTAGCATCCTTTTATACCCTCAATTAAGCTGCCAACGTCCCTTGCAGTTTTCTTTTTTCCCGAGTTACTTAAACATAGCTGTGTAATTCTATTTACCCTATTTGTTTGCCCAGGCGGGTAGGTTTTTTTTTTTCCCAGCGATAATGAAGATGAAGACTTGGGCCCTTGTTGCATGAAATTATCATAAATTTTAACTTTGCCAAAATCCTTAATGAGAATGTGTAGTTTGTAAATGCATCTCTGGTTTCCAAAGCCCACGTCTTCAGCAAGCAGGAGACAGGTTATTTCTGCTGTAACCGTGCAGTGGGTGACATGGATATTGGCTCGCAGCCCTGGGTCCACTGGCGTATCAGTTATTTCTGTGGCGTCAACAACAAAAGCAGGGAACCCTGGAAGCCGGATTCCATTTTCAGGAAAAGCACCTGTTCGGTTGCGCGAGGCAGTGTTTGTGAGGTCTGTCGTGCACTTTCTCCTGTTAGGTGCTCAGAGACCAACTAGAATGTGTCGGCCCCTGCTCATCCGGCTAGGGATGCGGGGGTTGCAGAAGCCCCTCCTGGCTTGTCGGACAACTCCTGGGGCTCCGGACAGTGGCCCTGTCCCTCTGTCCCCTGGCTGCCATGTGATGGCTGGGAGTCACGGAATCTGAGAACACACAGAAGATCAGAGGAAATGGCGCAGTGCACACAGGTCTGCAGATCGGCTGCTTCTGGCTGCAGCTGAGGCCACCGATGCGTGATTGCCGTACAGGAATCAAATCAGGGAAGCCGAAACACCCATCCATCTCTGCCAAGCACGCGTGCAGGTGAGGCACCAAGTCAGAAGCCGAGTGGTAATCCACGGAGAGCAGCTCATTAAAATCTGCTCATTCCCTACATTGGAAAGCGACCACCCTCCCACACACCTTCCTGTTCAACTCCAGCGGCTCGGCCTGGTATTATTTATCACTCGTGGCAGAATACTCAGGAGAAGTGGACACACCATTGGCCAAATCATCACACTTTACAGCCATTCCTCTGCATGCGTGGAAGAGGTTGGACTCTCTCCTAGCAGACGAAAATAGAAGAGAAGGTAAAATCACTCTCTTTCAGGTATAAACTAAAACAAAAAATGGATCAGACCATGCATGTGATAACCTGAAGTCTTTGGGGCAAAACAGCCTGCAAGTCAGCTGTACAGTTTCTTCTCTCCAAGCAATCAAACACAAACACCCCAACACCCCAATACCCCCAGGATGTTCAGAGCCGGGAGAACGTCAGCTTTAAGCTTTGGGCCTGGGCACCCTTGGGCTGCAGGTTTTGAAGGATATGAAAGTCTAAGCACATCCAGGGCCAGATATCTGGAGGTCTTTGGGTGTCCTCTGTGGGATCCAGTTGTGGACCTGAGGCCCATAGCCGCTGCTTTTTAATTGGGCTGAAGTTGGGCAGACAGTGTGACTTCTCAGGCCCTCCGTTCCTGCACCCTGCTCTTGTGTTTGCTGGGAGGACCCAAGATGATGATGTACATAAACTCTCTAGTTTGGTTCTTAGCACATAGTAGGTGTGCTCAATAAACGTGTTGGTTTTGAGTTCTGCTCATTTCCATTCTAAACTACTGGTCCTGACTTAATGTTTAGAAGTTACTGATGTAAATATTTCTTTCAGATTTTTTTTTTTTTCTGCACTGTGACCGAAAGACTTGACAAGAACAGTTTTAAGGAGGAAAAGTTTATCTGGGGGCTCATGGTTTCAGAAGTCTCCGTCCACAGACAGCCCACTCCATAGCTCTGGGCTGGAAATGGGGCAGGACATCATGGTGGAAGGGTGTGGAGGAGGAAAACATGGCACCGGGGAGCAGAGAGCAGAGGGCTCCTCAAGGACAAAATACAGACCCCACGGGCACGCCCCAGCCACCCGCCTCCAGCCACAGCCCCCTGCCTGCAGGCCCCTCCCCGTGATGCCCCGGGATGAACACACTGCTGAGTGTGTTCCCGTGACCCAGTCGCTCACTGTGAACCCTCTTGCACAGTCTCACATGTGTGCCCTTGGGGGATACCTCGTAGCTGAACCCTAACAATACTTTTGCTACGGAAGGTGTTCTCTGGGGTCGGGGGGAAGCCCGTTGTCGCTGAGTCAGCAGGTGCATCCTGTGTGTCACTTGTCCCCATCTCTACCACTTTCTTTCTGCCCCTTCCCACAGCTGCCCCGGTTGCTCCTGCTGACGAGTCTCTCTCCTGCTTTGGGCAGTTCTGCACGGTGGTGCGGAGTCACCTCACAGTGTCCTTACTCCTTCCTTTGCTCAGTCCCCAGTTTGGACCCTGTGCCTCAGATGCCTCCAGGGTCTTTCCTGTCTGCGGGGAATGCCGAGCCAGCCACGCGCCTGGAACCGGCCTGAAATGGGCTCCCAGTGTTGCAGAACCACCGACCACACTCCCCGCGTGCCGATGGAAGTGGCTTTCCCCGATCGTGGGTCTTGCTGCCGGGTAACAACTGGGCTTTGTCAAACAGAACGCCCAGTGGCGAAGATCAAGCCCTTCACCAACTTCCTTTCTCTGCTCGTTACTGAAAATGACCCATTGCCTAAGTGTCCAAGCGCCAGGGCTAAGTGGGCAATGGCTCCAGCTCCCGTCGAGGGTGCCGTGCCCGCTCCTGGAGGGCACCGAGGGGCAGCCGGCTGCACAAGAGAAGCGTGAATGTTGCAAATACGAGACTCCAAATCTCTAGTTGCAATTTCGCGTTTGCTTTCTTAAGGGTCTGATCCTAAAATGGGTGGAGGGACGTCTCCTGCTCCGCCTTCTTGCCTGGCTGACGTGCGGGGATTTCGGGGCCCTGCAGGCAGAGACCGTGGGGGAGGAGCGGTGGCATTTCCTCGGTCACAGCTCCTGGTGGAAGGCGCCGGCTGCTTTCTCCCAGGAGCGAAGCGCCGTGGAACCCAGATTAGAAGGAAGCCACCGTTCGTCTAAACGAATCCCATGCAAGATCCGATCAAGTAACAGCACCCTGGGCTCGACCGTGGCCTCCGCTGCCCTGAGGCACGTCCACTGCAGGGCCACAGTGCTGCATGGAACTGCCCACCGTGCACGAAGGACTCGGCGGATTCCAAGGTCGCAGGCACCCCCAGGCCCATGCTGACCCGCGGGAGAGAGTTGATCTGCTTCCCGTCCGCCTGACAACCAGGACCGTCTTGGAGGTGGCCGTCGTGGCTCCCCACTCTCCACTCGGATAACCGCCCTCACTCTCATTCCCACATCCCGTGATGCTAGTGTTGTCCTTGTTCCACAGGGAGCGCGGCATCGGAATGAGGAAGCCTGCAGGGGGCTCCATGGCGATTGATGAGTCGGCACCTGCGTGCGTCCCTCTGGGGCCGCGGCGACGTGTTAGTGCGCGTGTTTATCCACGTACGCGTCCTCCACCCTGATGGACACGTAGGTAGAGAACATTGAGGTCAAACAACTCGGCAGAAGGAAATTCCGTCTCAAGACGAGTGCAGATAGGAAAAGCGAGGTCAGGCCCAGGAAGACGAACTCCCGGACGCCAGGACCGGACCGGAGAGGAGCCGGCTCTTGCTGGTGCTCGGACGCTCCTCCCGGGGCTCCGTGTGAGGGGTCGCTGGCGGAAGCACAGGGGCTTTCATCCCCGTGACTCGCCCTTCGGGAGGAAGTCAACCTACCCTTGTGTGCAGATGGCGTGAGTCCACGCGCAGGAAACCAGGGAGGTGCCACCGGAAGACTCGGCTGACCGACAGATTCAGGGTGCAGCGTCCACTGCTAAAGGACCAGCGTTTCCATATACATGGCTACAACAGAAGTCCTGAGCCATCCTGTTCAGTGTCCTAAGAAAGACGATCAGTGCCCAGGAATAGATCCAACCGGGGGCGGGAGTGTCTTCCACGAGGAAAACTGAAAAGCACCCTGAAAGAAATCAGAGAGGACACAAGACCACGGAAGGACCTCAGGTGGACGGGGTGGAAGACTCGGTGCTGTTGAAATGCCCGTGCTGCCCAGCGATTCACAGGCTCAACGCGAACGCCGTCAAAATGTCTATGGCATTCCTCACCATCCTGGGTTCCTAGAGATGCACCAACGGCCCTGAGCAGCCAGAGCAGCGCGAGCCGCTGGCCTCCCAGTACCTGATGCGCTGTGGGCCACAGTGACCCAGGCAGCCTGGTGGAGGCCTGCAGACCACAGGGAGACCCCCAGGCAGATAGAAACCGCAGGACAAACCGGGCGCCCGCAGCCACCCGGCCCTTGACGGGGCCGCCAGGAAGGACTGGACCCTGCGTGGCACTGGGAAGCTGGTTCTGCGCGCAGGACAGGGTTTGGCCCCTCCCACACCATGTCCCCCAAATCAGCCTCTAACGGGTCACAGACAAGTGTAAGACCTGAAGCCAAGAAACCGCAGCGAGAAAATATCGGGGAGTTCCAGGGCCCTGGTGCAGGCCTTGGATTTTTGGATACAAGAAACAGAAGCAGAAATGAATAAAAGGTTCCTATCAAACTAAGACGCTTCCACACAGTGAAGGGACGAAGGGTCGCCAGAGCAGAGAAGCAAGGTCACTCGGAAGGGAGAAAGTGTCTGCAAACCGTCTGAGGAAGGGCTAGTGTCCCCGATGTTCTCTGGTGGACATCCACTGGTAGGAGCTCAGAAAACGGGACCTCAGTGGAAAGTGCAGGTAATCAGTGTTAGAGGGAGCGAGTGACCTGAGGAGACGCGACTCAACAGAAGAAAGGGCCGGCGAGCGCGAAGAGCCCTTCCTCAGCCGGGGCCTCCGGGGACCTGCCAACGGAAACCTCAGCGAGGTGCCATCTCAGCCAGTCAGACGGCGTTGGAAAATATGAGTCAGTCCTTGACAGACGCGGTGGGGACCTGCAGAAAAGGGAGCCCTCGCGCTGCGAGCGGGAGCACAGCCGCTATGGGGCACCGTGCGGTTTCCTCAGAAAACCAAAACGAGGTCCACCCTGCGACCCAGCAAGCCTACCAGGGACCCTGGGGCCACAGGAAATGAACTCAGCACCTCGGATACCCGCTCTCACCCAGGTTTGTGAGAGCACCGCTCATTGTTGCTGAGATACAGAATCAACCTCAGTGCCCATCACAGGTGAAGGGAAGAAGAAGGTGCGATGTGTATGCACAGTGGAATACTCTTCAGCCATCAAAAAGAATGAAATTCCGTTGTTTGCAGCAAAATTGATGGGGCTGGAGGATATTACATTCAGTGAAATAAGGCAGACACAGGGGAGCAAATAGCTCCCGCTCTTCTGTGGAAGTTGAAAAGGTCTATCTCTGAGTGCGACAGAATCGTTGCTGCCAGGAGGTAGGGCGGTGGGGGAGGGGAGGTAGGAGGCGGACCCCAGGTACCCAAAGCATTCAGGTAGGAGGAAGAAGTTCCATGTTGTACAGCGGCAGGCGATGGTCGCTCACAATGGCTCTTAGTTCTACGACGAGGGAGAGGCTCGGGGCTTTGAGGTAGAGATGCCAGTCCCCGGCTTCCATCAGCACACGTGTCTGCGTATATCGAGGTTCGCGGGGTCTCATAACTCACCAACCATTGCCGTGTTACAGTTGTTAAGTGGACATTTTCCAGTTCGCCTTTGTCCTTGTGTAGTTCTGTGAATCTTGATAACCAGATGCTCGTGGAACCTCCGCTGTGACATAGATTAGCTCCATCACCTTGAGTTCCTGGTCCCTTGGAACCTGCGTCCCCCCAGCAGCTGCTGCTCTGACCCCACAGCTTGCCTTCCCCCCCAGGGCGGGGAGGAGAGCCTGCTGAAGCGCCTGGGTCTGGCTGCTCCCCGGGCGCCCTGCTGCTGAGCTCGCCCTGCTGGGTGCGGCCAGCGCACCGCTTGCTCCTCAGGTCCTCGGGTCCTCGTGAGCCTGCGTCCACCTTGTCTTCTCCTCACTGGTGACTGCTTTTCACTGCTTCCGGTTGACTGAGGATGGATACGGTTGCTGTGGCTCATCACGCATGGTGTTTGCGTGGCCACCCATCTCCACGTCTCCCGAGCGCTCACCTGGGTGTGTGCGATTGCCGGATCATGTGATCACACGCACGTTCGGCTTGATTAACAAAACCTGCAAAACCGTTTTCCGAAGTGGCTGTGCCCCTCTGGATCCCTGCTGGCGACACGGGAGCTCCAGGTGCTCACCAGCACTGCTATTCTCAACTTCCCCTTGTCCCTTAAGGTCTTCCTGCTCCGTGGGATGTGGTGGCATCCCCCAAGGTCGCCATTTATAGGATTTGCTTCATATTCTTCAGTGCCGTTTTTATTGTACCGATTGTTTTCTGATTGAGTTGAGGGTTCTTGATCCATTCTGGGGGAAATTCTTTAAGGATTCTTTGTCTTGTGCGTGTTTTGGGCTGGCGTTTGTCTTGCCTTCTCGTTGTCTTTTGAAATCGTTGTCAGTTTTTACAAGTCCAGTCTGTTTCTTTTTTCCTTTGCAATTCATGCTTTGTGTCCTAGGAAACCTTTGTCTAACACACCGTCTCCTGCGTTTTCTTCTACACCTTGTGTCGTTTTAGGGTTAAATTTGAGTTGTGTTGGTTTTGAGCTGTGGGCTCAGTACATTATGAATAAACAAGACAATGGGTTTCAGAGACACGAGTCCTAAAATGCTCTTAATAAACCCGGGGAAGCGGGCCTGAGGCCACGCCCTGTGGCTCTGACATGACCCGTGACAGATTCCGCATGCGTGGAGGACACTCCCTGATCTGAGGGGTGAGCACGGATAGAGCTGCACGCAAGATTCTTCTAGCTTTGAATTTCCCTGGAGAACTTTTCTGTCCGTCTTTCCAAGGAGGCAGTAACTACTACCTGTTCCCAAAAATATTAAGAACCATTTACCTGGACCAGGGATCCCCAGACCACGACCCGGGGCCATTTCGACCCGCCACCTGTTCTGCAAATCCAGCTTTCCAGCAGCTCAGCTATGCCTGTGGGCCTTGTCCACGGCTCTAGTCTCATTATCATGGTGGCTGGGTGGACAGTGAAAGGAGCGCAGACTTGAAACAGTCATTCTCTGGTCCTGTTCAGGGAGAGAGATGAACTGCGTAGCCCCCAGGTTAACACACAGAGGTAGACGCCCGAGCGGGCTTCTTTCTGCAGAGCAGTGCGTGTCTCGAGAAACACCCTGTTGGCAGCCACGGGCGTCCCGCGTTGGACACTGTGAGCTCAGCGGGCGTCCCGCGTTGGACACTGTGAGCTCAGCGGGCGTCCGGCGTTCGACGGTGCGAGCTCAGCGGGCGTCCCACGTTGGACACTGCGAGCTCAGCGGGCGTCCCGCGTTGGACACTGTGAGCTCAGCGGGCATCCGGCGTTGGACGGTACGAGCTCCGAGAGAGCCCGCAGTCCTGACTAGAAGGCTCTCTTCCCTCCCATGGCTGCAAGACCCAGGAGGATCCTCTGGCCTCATAAATACTAAGGTATCTTTGCAAATTATGTAGTGGCCATGCCATCAAATGACCCTGACATGATGCCGCCCTGACCCTTGCTGGAGGCCTGTGCCCTGCCGGGCTCCATGAAAGCTGGGTGGGTAAAAGCCAGGCCCTGGGCTGTGCGGACAGGTCCTCGGGGCCAGGTGTCTGCCCCTCTGTGATCCTGAAAGCCATCTGCTTCTGTTCCCGGGCACTGGGGGACGTTCTGAGGATGGCGATGGTCGGACAGGTGGGACGGCGAAGTGTCCCCAGCTCTCGCCTGATGGGCAAAGCCTCAGCCTGGTGTGGGCTTGCTCCAGATGGAGGCTGGTGTGCCCCTTACACTGACGAGCACCCCGAGACTTGGACCTCCTGGTGGCCATCATCAGGAGCCAGCCAAGCACTCGGCAGGGGTGGGTGAGGGTCCAAGGCTGCAGTATGGCCACAGTACACCGAGTCCATGGTGAGGCCAGGGCTGCCGGCGATGGGGGGGGGTCTGGCGGGAGGGTAGTAACAGGAGGCCGAGGGCAGGCCTCACCCACGTGGACCTCTGTGGCTGCTGTGAGCAGTTCTCCAGGCCCAGGAGGGTGTGCGTTCCATCCATTCTGGGGAACCTCAGACCTAGACAGGAGCACTAGGCGGAGACCTTTCCCAAGATGGTGGAGGAGAGCCCATCATTCCCGGAGTTCCTGGGCCTCAGCAGAGGGGCCTGCTGAGTGGCTGGTTGGGTCTCAGTCACGAGGAAGGGGAACTGGACGGGGCGTGGGCCACACTGACAGTGAGCTCCTCCAGAGGGGCCTGCGGAACCGAGTGGGCCTGGACTCACACCAGTGCCCCCAAGTGTGGGCCCTGTGGACGTGGCCTCACCCCCAGCCCCAGCCGACGGCCCTGGAGAGAGTTGCTCCTGATCCTGGATCAGAAGCCACGGATTCTGAACCCAGCAGCTCCCGAGGGGGAGGAGGAACTGAGGGGCCACTGCCCCTTCAGGGAGATGGTCACCTCCAGGAGAAGCTGTCAGGCCTGCAGAGAGCCGACCCTCCCAGGAGAGGGACAGCAGAGCCACGGAAGGGAGTGGACCAGCCTGGAGCCCGGGCAGGAGGCCTGGAGGCTGCGTCTGAGCATGTGAATGCACAGCGGGGAAGGCCAAGAGGCCAACCCACACCAGGATGCGGGGTGCCGTGGAGAGGGGGCGGCCCCCCAGGACGGCCGGAGGATGGGGGGCCACACTCACGCAGGAGCGGATCCCCACCTTTCTCTTACCCTGTACACAGCTCTCAATTCCAGAGGAATTCTGAATATCAGTTTGAAAAACAAAAAATAATGAGGCTTCTATAATAGAATGAGGTACTTTTATGTCTTGGGAGGAAGAAAAGATTTTTTAAACAGGATACAAAACCCACTAACCAGCCAGGGCAGGGGAGTACACCTGTCATCTCAGTGGCTTAGGAGGCCGAGGCAGGAGGTTCGCAAGTTCAAGACCAGCCTCAGCAACTTAATAAGACCCTCAGCAACTTAGGGAGACCCTGTCTCAAAATAAAATATAAAAGGATTGGGGATGCGGCCCAGTGGTTAAGTGCCCCTGGTTTCAATCCCCAATACCAAAACTACAACAAAAACCACTAACCGGAAAGGAAGGATTAAAAATCGGAAGTATATTAAGCTGTAGAAGGTCAGTTCATCAATAGACAATATCAAGGCAGGTCAAAGTCTAGAGGGAAGAACATGATCACGTCTGTGAAGACAGGACACACCCAAAACACATAGAGAACACCAGGGAACACCACAAATACTGGTGGTTGGAGAGAATGAGGGCAAGAGACTTGAATGAGCACATCACAACAGAGGAGTCTCAAGGTCAACCCTAGTGCACACATCCATCCAGTCTGCTTTTTACTTAAAGCACAAGAGAGAAAAAACACAACCACCTTTCACAGAAAAGGAGAGATGGAAGCTGAATGAAAATACTGATGGGTAACCAGGTATGGTGAGCCGCTACTTGCATCTGCATGATTAAAATGGAAGAAGATGACACCCTCAAATGTCAGTGAGCAACAGAGCTGCTGGAACTCTCCTGCTCAAGTGAGGGTAAAAGTTTCTTTGAAAGTTGTCTGGTGCCGTCTCCTTATGCTATGAAAACCCAGATGGAGAACACTTCTCACTGTGTGTCTTACAGAGTAGCAGCCACAAGGCACCAAGACCCAGTCATGTTAGAAGTCAGAGCAGCATCACCCCAGCCCTAAACTGAAAACCACCCAGATACCCATCAGAAACAGAGTGGAGAGATAATTGTGGTGTACTCATACACTGAAATATTATATAGCAATGAAAAAGGGCACACTACACCAGGGCCCAGGGTAGAATGGCACAAAGAGAAGTCAACATAGCCTTAGCTGACACCAAATGTAGCCTGTTAGAATTCATAGTCTGAAAATGGGACACTTCTGTGTTTTTCTCCTCTTTTGAAAAGTTACCACCAGCAAAAATCCAGAGTATCAAATAGCTTCATTTCTAACTCTGAAAATTGTATGCATACATTTGAGAGATGAAGTTACTTGTGGCTTGTAAGCTGAGAAAGGCCTCCTGGGTACGGGGTCAGCACAGGGATGGACGGGGAGGAGCTTGCCTGGGGGCGGGGAGCAGCGTCTTTCTGAGGGTTGAATTTTTGTAGGTGAAGTATTTCATGTTTGAGTTTCCCTATACAGAAAGGTGCCCTTGCTTTATTTTCAAAGCCTTCCCGTCTCCCGTTTTTGCTTCTGTACCAGATTTCTTCATGTGTTCACCTTTCCAGAACCAATAGTGATAGATTCTTACAGTCAAGAAAAATATTAGGTTTAACCAGGAGTCAAAGAGCCATGGCCCCACCCGCCTCCTACCCGCCTTGCAGAAAGAAGTGAATCAGAATTCTTTCACAGAAAATGAAAGAGAATTGTCCATCAGAGCGGAGAGTGGCTGCAGAGCGCTCGGCTGCCAGGCCGCGGCCTTCGCCGAGATAAAAACAAGATGATTAATTCCAAAGCCTCCTCGGCGTCTCATTTAGTCTCTGCTGTTCTCCACCAGTCCAGAAAGCTCTGTGAAGGGCGAGGAGGGAACCCACTGTCACAAAAAGAGAACCAGCGCCCCGGCTTGCCATGTGTCTGCACTGCCAGGTGCCAGGCCTGGGGCTGGCGCGAGGCGGTCACGCTCTCAGGTGCCAGGTCTGCTGCCTTCCCTTGGCCCAGGCCCTTCCACAGCATGCAGCGTGCCCTGCACCCCCATCACAGAAGGGCCTTGTCTCCCGCCCAAACTCTGCATGGACAGCTGAGTCCTCTTTCCAGGCTTCCGGTGCCTGCTGGACTCAGCCCCGAGCCCCGGCCCTTCTGGAGAAGGTTCTGGGTGCTTCACAGTTGGGTGGCCATGAGCGATCTCTCCCTCCCAGGGGGCTCTCCTGAGTGCCAGATCTTCGGGGTCAGCCCCAGGTCTGCCCCATAGAGAACGCTGTGTCCATCAGTCCACTCTTGGGGAGCAGCGGGACTTGTTCTGCATCCCGTCTCGCCTTCACGCTGGGGTCTCTCTCGTCGGCACGAAGATGTGCAGGACTCGGTGGTTTCCCTGCCACTGTACCCTGCCCACCCGAACACCACACACTGGGACTGTGACCCTCGAGGCCAACAGCGAGGTGCTCCTGAGTCAGGAGGAGCGCACCTGCTCCCCACGCCTCCGGACCGACCTCCAAGAGCAGTGGACGCACCGCCGTGGAAGCCACCTGGACTGTCTGAGTTCCACTCCTGCCTCTCCTAAAGTCCCTCCGCTGAAGGTCATTGGGGCCACCTGTTGCTCAGTCCAGGGGCAGGTCTCAGTCTGTGTTGTTACGGTTTGGACGTGAGGTGTGGGACGCAGCAGGGGCGTTCAGGGAGGTTCAGGGTGGGATGCGGGGCGGCGGGGGTGCAGCCTCACGGTGGACTCGCCCACCTGAATGGACTACCTGCCATCCGCAGGCGGGGCGGCTGGGGAGTAGCTCCCTGGGGCGTGCCTCGGGGGCCTTTATTTTGTCCCTGGAACCTCACTCTGGCTGTCCCTGCTCCTGGACCCTCAAGCCGAGCCACTTCCTCCTCCACCCTCCACTGCAAGGTTCGGCCTCACCTTGGGTTCAGAGCTATGGAGTTGGCCGACCCTGGACTGAACCCCCGAAACCGTGAGCCACGAACACCATTCCTCCTCTGAATTGTTCTGGTCACGTCTTCTGACCGCAGAGAAGGAAAACCGGCTAAAACAGGGTCCCACGGGGAGCCCCTGTGTTCTCCTGGACTCTCTGGGCCTGGGCGTCCCGGCCCCCGCCAGCTCCTCCCATCTCCCTCGCTGGGTCCCCCGCACCCCGAGTGCCCTGGGCTCTTCTCTCCCTGCTCCCACCTCACTGAGCGGCCATCCCTGGAGGAGCCTGCTGACCACAGCTGCCGAGGGAGCGACTCTGCCCCCTACTCTTCTCCAAGATGCTTTCACGTGGCTTCGTTAGTACCTGGCTGTGTCCCCTGAGAGGGGAGCTCACTCGGAATTTCATTCACACACGTGTATTGGACCCTGGCTGCATCGCGGTCGCCGCAGCTCACTGAAGGACTTACGGGCCCAATTCCAAGTCCAGACGTTATCAGGAGTAGACGAGAGGTGTCCCCCAATGCTCGCTCCACTTCTGTCCCCATCATCTGGATGAAGAGTCCATGTGTCCAGCTCCCACCTCCTTGGGGAGCTCCTTGCACCCGGGGGGACACCCCAGCCTCTCCTTGCAACCCACAGACAGCCTCCTGGGGGCCACACCGGCCAGGGAACTGAGCCGGCCGTGGACGGGCTTGGGAGCCTCGAATCCCCGAACCTGCCAAAACGGTGGTATTTATAACATCTCCTCGGCCTGAGGCAGGTGCAAGATCAGAAGAACAAAAGATGAAAGAGGGCTCGTCTGCACGGGATCCTGGGGGGTGAGGAGAGAAGGCCAGGTGCCAATATCGGTAGCTGTAGTGCCTCGGGCGGCAGCTTTACTGCTCGGTCTCCATTTTCCCCGT
Organism: Sciurus vulgaris; assembly: GCF_902686455.1. Classification (NCBI taxonomy): domain Eukaryota; kingdom Metazoa; phylum Chordata; class Mammalia; order Rodentia; family Sciuridae; genus Sciurus; species Sciurus vulgaris. Next base: position 39,513,407 of record NC_136479.1, on the reverse strand, counting down.
GTCAAATGAGGTGACGATCCTCTCTCGGGGTGCGAGCAGATTAACCGCGGGAACTCAGCGGAGCGTGCAGCCATCCGAGGAAGTGCTAGGCGTCCGCTCTGGTCCTGCTGCTTCCGTCACCCACAGAGTCCTCCTCCACGCATGCAGGCATTGTTTCCATGTGGTCACGGATTCTCTTCAACCCGAGCCAGTAAAAAGCGGTGAAAAGATTGGGGAATTTCATTCACACATTGGCTGGACGCTGGCTTCCCGCTGAAGCATTTTAACAGGATCTGACTCGTGATCAAAGTCTAGCTTGCACGTACAGCAGGGCCGCCTCCTCGGTCGCTCGGGATTCTGTGTCCTTTGATAACTTGGGGAAGAGTCTGACCGAGTCAGAAGGTGGAAGAAGCGCCTGGTGTCGGGCGAGAGGGTGGGAGGCTGGTCACCGTCGCCCTGGTGCCCACCCAGGACGTGACCAGAGCGCGACTTCCCCGGGTCTCCCAGAGGACTCGGGTGTCGGGCTTCAGTCCGCCCTCGCGCTTGCTTTGTGGGTCTCAGTTTCCACGGTGTGAATTTGAGAGTCACAGCTGCCCTAGGATCATAGCACTGGATTCTCCCTGAATGCTGAGCTGACCACAGCTGGCCCGCAGGCCAGGTCCCTCTCCTCTGCACCTGGGCTGCGTGTTGTGCCCACGCCGCCAACCCCCACCCCCCTTCCTGCATGGCTGGCTCCTCTGTGTCAATCACAGCACCCTTAGGGGTGGAGGGTCGTCTCCTGCACCCCTGGACATATGTCCTGGCCCATCACAGCAGTGACGTCCACACCATCCGGAGCTGCCCGAGTCGACTTCCCAGCCCGCATCCATTGTTGACGTGCTTGGCCACACGGAGAACATGGGCACGCACCCCCAGGAGACTCGGCGCGTTCCAAGGCCGCGGCAGGCGTGAGAACATCTCAATGCCAAGTGCACTGTGGGAAGAACACGCGTGAAGACGTGAGGGGACGCTTCCCAGGAGCCTCCACCTGGACAGAGGCTGCGTCTTCCTCCAGCTGACCACACGGGCAGCCCCCACCCAGTGTGTGCCAAGGGTGGCTGCTCCACAGGGCAGGACGCAGCTGACGGAGATGGAGAAGGCAGCCCGGCCACCACAGGGCAAGGGAAGCGCGGCAGACCCGAAGGGCGCGAAGGCCTCTGGGTGAGTTCAGGAAGGGAGGTGCTTCCTGCCGCCGGAGGAACTGAAGGAGGCTTGGTGGGGTCCGCTGGACCGGTGGTAGAAGCTGGGCGCGTCTTGCTGGGCTCTGAATGTGCACAGGAGGAGGCTGCAGGGCACCACAGCGGTGGGGGACAAGAGTGCAGTGGGGGCCGGGTTTCTGAAAGAAAGCTCCAGCCACCTGGGCAGTGGACTGGGGGACACCAGGTCATGGGGAAGAGGGCTCTGTCATGGTCCAGGTGCGCATTCAGAGCTCCGGGGAGGTGGAGGAAGGGGATGAAGGCGCAGAGCCTGTCATGGACAGGCCGTGGGTCACCAGCGGGAACCTTGGAGCAGTGCTCGGAGCTGCAAGCACAGGACCCAGGTGGGGGACTTGTGGCCCAGCACGGTGCTCTGCGGCCCTGGCTCCTCGGCTTCCCAGTTGCAGGGGGCAGGTCCTGTCCCACAGGTGGATGCTGGATTGAGGCAGGAGCAGCACTGGGGCAGGCAGGCTGTGCACCGTCCATGCTTCAGCCCGCAGCCGCGTCCCTTCAAGGTGGCCCAGAAAACAGGCTCACATGCTGGGTGGTCATGCCCACGAGCCAGGTGGTCCTGCCCGGGTCACACTCTGCAACAGCAACTGCCTCTGGTGGCTGGGCTGGCGATGGGGGGGCCGCTCTCTGTCCCAGGACCGCGGTGGCTGGAGGAGCAGGGCACAGGAGGTCCCACGAGGAGGAGCCCTCCTGCAGAGGCCCATGGGTCCCTGAGGCGTTTCAGAGTCCAGGGCCTTGGTGTCAAGCGCTGGCTCAGGCGAGCCTTTGGGGGTCGTCTGGTTCAGCATGGCAAGCAAGGCCTTCAAGTCCAGTGCACCCTGGGATGCTGCGGCTAACAGGTCCTCCCCGAGTGCCTCTGGGAGCTGGATGGCCCTTTTCTGGGGTTTACCCTTTACCAGAACTGGGCTCGTTCCCTGGGCCTACACGGCGCGGGATCTCGGCTCACATCCCGTGGGTAGTGAAGCAATGCGCCCCGTGCCAGGAGACAGCTGCCCAGGTAGCCCTTCCCCAGTTACTGGACTGCTGCTTGCCAGGCCTCCCACCGGCCAGGCAGAGTTCAGGCACAGGCTGTTAACAAGAGGACAGAGGGGGACACAGTCGTCCAACAGGCAGGGCATTTCGGTGGCGACCGCAGGGCCACAGGGTGGGAGCTGGCACTGCTGGGGATGGTGGGCCCAGCAGGCCCCTTGGAGAACGGGGTGTGCTTGGGAAGGAGCCATGGGCGCCCGCTTTGTGAAGGTCCCGGGAATGGATCCTTACAGAAGGAGCCGCGAGTACAGCGGGTCAGCCTGGTGTGGCCCGGCACCGGGGCAGCGGCTCTGGAAGGAGCGTGGCCAGCCAGTGGGCAGCGCTAGCTAGGTGGGGGCCAGCAGCCAGGCCAGGCGGCAGTGGGGCCGACTCGGGGTCGGGGTGCGAGTCGTGTGGTGGGAAGGCCCCCCTGTCCCTCTTCCCTTCCTGCAGTCAGAGCTTCACTCGGGGGGCTGTGTGGCAGGGACATTCCAGGACAAGTGGACGTCTGGACCCGACTTCAGGTCAGAGGCTGGCCAGGCCTGGGCCGAGGGGTCCCGCGTGGCAGCAATGTGGGGGGAGGAGCGGCCCAGGGCAGAGCCCGCTTGATAGTGGGTGAAGAGGCGCCAGTGAGGGCAGGATGTGGGCGGGGACGCTGGAGGAAGGAGGGGGCTCCAGGGGGCATCTGGGTTTCTCAGCAAGAGCGCGTCTGCCATGTCAAGAGAGGCACGGGGGAGCGCTGGTCCCCACCCGCTGCGTGTCCACGGCGACCCTGCACTAGCCCTCCTCCTGTTTCCTTATCTGTCACATGGTGCAGTTGGGAAGGTCACGTTCAAGGTCCCTTGCCACCTGCCCACCTCTGCTGTGAGCTGGCTGTGCAGGTGGTCAGGGAGGCCCTTCTGTCCTCTGGCTGGCTGTGGCATCACAGGCCATCCTCCAGTCCTGGAAGCACTGTCCCAGTGACACTTTCGGATGCAGTCCAGAGCTCCGCGGGCATGACAGCCCCCCCGGCCACCGCGGCCCCCGGCAGGCGGGAGCACAGAGACGCAGCATTCGGAAGACCCCGGACTCAGCTGCCACTAGCCACAGAGAGACCTCTGCCCCTGACCAAGCGAGCAGGATGGCATCTGGGCAGAAGGAACAGCAAGGGGCCCGCCCCCACCCAGAGCAGTCCCGTGGGAGGGCTGTGGCCTTCACATTGTCCCTAGACCTGCTGCTGACCCTGCGGCGTGCCAGCCCAGCGGGGCCCTTCCTGGCCTGTACCCCACATCGCCTGGGAGTCTGACAGGCACCTGAAAAAATCCAGGGAGTCAGGCCCCCTGGCTCTGCCTGCTCCCTGTCTCCTGGGAGAGCGTGTCCGCAGCCTTCCTGAGAGGCTGATGGTGAGGTGCCTCTGTCCTGAGTTCCGCCTGCCTTCAGCCTTTCCTCTAAGCGCCCGGTGTCTTTTTGCTTTGGACTTGGTTCAGGCCATTTTGTGTTGCTATGACAGACTGCCTGAGGCTGGGGACTCTGTGAACTGAAGAAGTTTATTTGGCTCACAATTATGGTGGCTGGAGGGTCCAAATGGCATGGCCCTGTGTTGTGGCGAGGACCTCCTGGCTGTGCCTCAGCCTGGTGGAGAAACAGCCAGGGATCTGGCCTCATGCAGAAGGGGCCGAGCAGCTGGGTTGGCCTCACTCTGACAACCACTCTCTTGACAGACACGTCGGTCCTTGGGACCAGCACTCAGCTCTTCAGGTTCCAGCACCCAGCTCCACCCACGGGGGCCCGGCTGCCAGTACAGGAGCCTCTCTGCTTTGATCAGCTTTCATGAGGAGCTGCTCCGCCCCCTCTTCCCCCTGTGCCCCAGTCCACAGGGGAAGGCAGGATTCCATGGCCGTCCAGGGATGTTTCCCTGGGGGGAGCTGCATACCCCAGATCCAGGGATGGTCGATGCGGGGTATTAAGAAGGTGGGAGGGTATGGTGGTGGGTTCCAGAAACTGCCACCTGCCCTTGGGGAAGACCAGCTTGGTCTGTCTGAGTCTGGTCTGGAAATGGGACTGGGTCATGAGCACCCAAAGCCACAGGAAAGTGATCTGGCAGTGTTCACCCCGATTAGCATTCACGCCCGGTGGCGTTCACTCCCAGCAGTGTTTGCCCAAGGCAGGGTTCACCCCTGGTAGGTTCACACCAGGCAGCGTTCACACCTGGCAGCGTTCATACCTGGCAGCATTCACTCCTGGCAGCGTTCATACCTGGCAGCGTTCACACCAGGCAGCGTTCACACCTGGCAGCATTCACACCAGGCAGCGTTCACACCTGGCAGCGTTCACACCTGGCAGTGTTCATACCTGGCAGCATTCACTCCTGGCAGCGTTCATACCTGGCAGCGTTCACACCAGGCAGTGTTCACACCTGGCAGCGTTCACACCAGGCAGAATTCACACCAGGCAGTGTTCACACCAGGCAGTGTTCACACCAGGCAGCATTCACACCAGGCAGTGTTCACACCAGGCAGCGTTCACACCAGGCAGAGTTCACACCAGGCAGCGTTCACACCAGGCAGAATTCACCCCTGGCAGCGTTCACACCTGGCAGCGTTCACACCAGGCAGCGTTCGCACCAGGCAGTGTTCATACCTGGCAGTGTTCACACCTGGCAGCATTCACACCAGGCAGCGTTCATACCTGGCAGAATTCACACCAGGCAGCATTCGCACCAGGCAGCGTTCACACCTGGCAGTGTTCATACCTGGCAGTGTTCACACCTGGCAGCATTCACACCAGGCAGCGTTCACACCAGGCAGCGTTCACACCAGGCAGCATTCACACCTGGCAGTGTTCATACCTGGCAGCGTTCACACCAGGCAGAATTCACACCAGGCAGCGTTCGCACCAGGCAGTGTTCATACCTGGCAGTGTTCACACCTGGCAGCATTCACACCAGGCAGCGTTCATACCTGGCAGAATTCACACCAGGCAGCGTTCACACCAGGCAGAATTCACACCAGGCAGCGTTCACACCAGGCAGCGTTCACACCTGGCAGCGTTCACTCCTGGCAGCGTTCACTCCTGGCAGCGTTCACACCTGGCAGCATTCACACCTGGCAGCATTCACACCAGGCAGCGTTCGCACCAGGCAGCGTTCGCACCAGGCAGTGTTCACACCTGGCAGCGTTCACACCTGGCAGGTTCACCCCTGGTAGGTTCACCCCTGGCAGCATTCACACCAGGCAGCGTTCACACCAGGCAGCGTTCACACCTGGCAGTGTTCATACCTGGCAGCGTTCACTCCTGGAAGCGTTCACACCTGGCAGCGTTCACACCTGGCAGCATTCACACCTGGCAGCGTTCACTCCTGGCAGCGTTCACACCAGGCAGCGTTCACACCTGGCAGTGTTCATACCTGGCAGCGTTCACTCTTGGCAGCGTTCACACCTGGCAGCATTCACACCAGGCAGCGTTCACTCCTGGCAGTATCCACTCCTGGCAGTGTTCATACCTGGCAGCGTTCACTCCTGGCAGTGTTCCTGATCATAACCCGTGAGGCTGGCCATGTGAGGCACCCAACTTAGGTGGAGATTTGTCCTGAAAGCTTTTTACTGATGCATAGTAATCAGAACAGTGGGATCCATTGTGACGTGTTCCTGCGAGTGGGCCAGTCTCTTCCCTAGGACCCCCTCCCCCATCCTCTTACTCCCTCCACCTCTCCCTCCCCCTCCTCTCCTCCCTCTCCCCTCCCTCCCTCTCCTCCAACCTCTTCCTCTGTTCTTTTATTTATTTATTCCCTTCTATGTCCATGAGGTTCCTCCTCCTCCCCCTCCCCTCACTCCCCCTCCCTCTCCCCTCACTCCCCCTCCTCTCCTCCCCTCCCCTCCCCCTCCCCTCACTCTCCTCCCCTTCTTCTCACTCTCCTTCCCCTCCTCTCGCTCCCCTTCCTCTCCTACCCCTCCCCTCCCCTAACCCCCCTTCCCATCCTCTCCCTCTGCTCCTTTACTCTCCTTTCCGTGTCCATGAGGTACCTCCCCTCCCCTCCCTCCCCCTCCTCTTCTTCCCCTCCCCTCCCCTCACTCCCCCTCCCCCATCCTCTTCCTCTCCTCCCCTCCCTCCTCAGCCCTCACTCCCCGTCCCCTCCCTCCTCACTCCCCCTCCCCTCCCCCTTCTCTCCTCCCCCTCTTTCCCCTCCCCTCTCTCCCCCTCTTCCTCTGCTTTTTTACTCTCCCTTCTATGTCCATGAGGTCCCCCCTCACCTTTTTTCTCTATGTGGAGATTTTTAGAAGAAAAAAAAAATCTCTGGAACAATTTTCTTCCCTTTTAAGTCCAGACACATCTTCGGAACCCCCAGAGTAGCCCTCAGCGCAGGGCAGGAGCGTCAGAGTCCTGGGCTCAGGTTCCTGGTGGGAGTCCTGGGGTCAGCGTCCGGGGGCACTGTCCTGCCCTGTAGCATAAACTGACTCTGCCCTCGGATGAGGTCGCTCTCGCCACGACATGGCCACACTCACGGAGAGAATGTACATGCAGCCGCTACAAGGACCTATGCCCAGTGGCCGCTGGACAGGTGCCATTCCTGTCTGGGAACATAAGTCGCCCTGGCTGTCAGGCGGGCCCTGAGCATGGCATCAGGGTTGGCCCACCAGGTCCACGGAGCCTGGTCCCTTCACATCCAGCTCACCTCCCGAGACAGGTATGCACACAGTGTGTTGGGTCAAAAGTTGTTGGGGCCTCTGCATCCAGGGTCCCTCCTGCTGGGGCCTCTGCATCCAGGGTCCCTCCTGCTGGGGCCTCTGCATCCAGGGTCCCTCCTCCTGGGGCCTCTAGATCCAGGGTCCCTGCTCCTGGGGCCTCTGCATCCAGGTCCCTCCTGCTGGGGCCTCTGCATCCAGGGTCCCTCCTCCTGGGGCCTCTAGATCCAGGGTCCCTGCTCCTGGGGCCTCTGCATCCAGGTCCCTCCTGCTGGGGCCTCTGCATCTAGGGTCCCTCCTGCTGGGGCCTCTGCATCCAGGGTCCCTGCTCCTGGGGCCTCTGCATCCAGGGTCCCTCCTCCTGGGGCCTCTGCATCCAGGGTCCCTCCTGCTGGGGCCTCTGCATCCAGGGTCCCTCCTCCTGGGGCCTCTGCATCCAGGGTCCCTCCTGCTGGGGCCTCTGCATCCAGGGTCCCTCCTCCTGGGGTCTCTACATCCAGGGTCCCTCCTCCTGGGGCCTCTAGATCCAGGGTCCCTCCTGCTGGGGCCTCTAGATCCAGGGTCCCTGCTCCTGGGGCCTCTGCATCCAGGGTCCCTCCTCCTGGGGCCTCTAGATCTAGGGTCCCTCCTGCTGGGGCCTCTAGATCCAGGGTCCCTGCTCCTGGGGCCTCTGGATCCAGGGTCCCTCCTGCTGGGGCCTCTGGATCCAGGGTCCCCTCTCGCCCTGGCTCTTCACTTGACTGGATCTCATTATTCAAGGTCTTTAGAAACAGTCAGAAACAGAGACACTGACTTCCAGGCTTGGGAGGACTTCCTTCTTGTTCCGTTTTTCAGTTCATTAAAAGAAAACGAGCTGGTTCCCTGGAGTCCGCTGTCTCTGCAGTTCCTCTGCCACCTGGGCTGCCTGATCGTCTACAAAGCTGGCATCAGGCTTCCGCCGCGGGCAGCCCCAGGGCAGCCTCCCTGCCCGTCCTGGGAAGCCGCCCAGGCTCCCTGCCTCCGCTCTGACCTGGGTCTGTCCTTCTGTTTCCACCCCACCAGCCTCTGCCCCTGTGTTTACTCAGCCAGGTTCAGGGCGGTCCCCTCAAAAAGGGCATCCTGGGCCCCCTCGCCCTCCCCCTCTTCCCGGACGCTGGAGGCAGGTGCCGCGTGGTGCCCGATTTCTCCAGGAGCACAGGTTCAGAGACAGCGAGGGGAGCATGGTCTGCGACTGTAGCAGATCCTCGGCTCGGGGACTCATTCAGTGATTAATCCGTAATTAGTAATTCACTAACTGAACAGAAGTGAGTTTTTAAAAGAACCTAATCAGACACAAGAGGCAAATCATGGCGGAATTACTCGGTGTGAGTGTTGAAGGCCGCACTCTGCCCTGTACCTCCAGGCTGGGACCGGCTAGCAGCCATGAGTCTCTGGGGGACGCCCACGTCCAGCTGTCTCCTTATCTCTCAGGTGTCTGTCTTCCAGGTTTCCAATGCTGCCTTTCAATCTCTGCTCCTGGGTTGACATCTGTGGCACCTTTGTCAAGTGGAAATTCCCAACTCAGGCATAATTAATCCACGGGTTTCTTTTTGCTTTCAACATTTGAACTTTGGAGGTGTGTAAGAGCATCCCCTTGACGGCTGCTCTGGGGTGTCGTGGGGTCCTTTGTGCAGACTGACTTCGCAGACGGCGCTTGGGGTTTGGGAAGTAAGGAGGCAGCAGGGCCCTGCTCAGACTCTCGGAGGCGGGTGGAGCGCTGAGTAGACCTCAGAGCTGCCGAACACTCGCTCCGGGGAATCTGTGCTCAGAGGAGAAAGGGGTGGCCCCGAGAGCTGGTATTCCCACTGCAACGAGGACACAGAGTCAGAGCCGGTGGCCAGGAAGGCAGCATGAATGTGCAGGACGCCATTCCAGAAGGCGGCAGCCCAGAAGATGTTCACCTCCAGGGGCTTATAGAAGGCCCTGGTCCAGGCATCTTTATTCTAGGTGCCAAGAGAATTTTTAAAAATAGGGAGACCTTTTTGCTTGTCTCACGGTTCTGGGGAAATGCAGATGGGAACCTCGTAAGAGGGGGGAGTCCTGCAGACTTCCAGCGGAGGCCCTCGGTGTGCGTCTGAAGAAGGGAATACTGCAGACAAGCGTGAAATTGACCTTGATGGACAAAGACCTTGGCCCCTGCTCCATCTGCCTGACCCAGGAGTAAGCTCTGGGAAGCAGAATCACTACCTACTGGTGCCAAAAACTGGGGTCAAAAGGCCGAGACGAATAAAAACTGCAGACCACAGTAAACTAGAACTGAGCTGTCAGACACGGGCTCCAAAGCAGCAGTGATTCATGTGCCTGAGAAAATCCATGAAAAAAATAGAGATTCACTCAGGGCCTGACAGCTTTCTTCAAAAGACAGATTCCAGTTGACATCCTGGAAGTGGAAAAATAGGATCACTGAAATAAATAATTCAGTAGGCTTAGCAGTAAGTCAGACACAGCAGAGAATAGGATAAATGGATTGGAAGAAAGCTCAGAGAAAATATTCAGATTGAAAGAAGAGAAAAATGAAGAGAAACACAGACCTGCATAGTAAAAAAAAAAAAAAAAGTTCACAACCTGTAACTTGGGTGACCAAGGAGAGCTGAGAGAGCAGTGAGCAGAAGCAAGATTTGAAGAACTGTTGACTGAAATCTGCGAACCTTAACCAGAACGCACACAAGAAAATCACACCGGAGTCCATCACAGTGAAAGTGACGAAAACTAAAGACCAGGAATGTGTGTGTGTTTGTGTGTGTGTGTATGTGTGTGTGTGCGTGTACATATAAAGACAAGACCAAGCAGAGAAGAAGAGATGGTGTTGTAGGGAGAACTTACAACCATCAGCGCGGACTCCATGGTGGGATGGTAGCTGTCAGAGACAAGGAGCAGGAGATTGAGAGTCCTCGGGGGAGAACGATGCCATTATAAACATCAACACCCATAAAAGAGTTCTCGAGAAATAAGGGTAAAACAAAGACATTTCCAGTCACACAGAAACAGACTTTGCGGCCAGCAGACCTGAATTGAAAGAAGCACTGAAGAGCGCTTTCCAGGCAGGCGCAAAGTGACCCAGATGTAAACGCAATTCAGAGAATCAGAGAGGTCACATGCGACCAGCCTGAGGCCCAGCGTCCTGAACAGCGATGTTGGGAAGCACTGACTGCCTGATGCCGGGCCTGACATCAGTGTCCCTAGACCTGTGACAACGTCAGAATGCAAATGGGAGAGGAAGGCCCTCGGCCAGCGAGCGTCACGCAGGCCAGGGGTCTCCCGGCAGCTCGGGCGCGCTCTTCAGGATGTGGGAGGCGAGGCCCGTCTAAGCCCAAGCGTATCGGCAGGTGCACTAGCTTAAATGAATCTTCTAGGTGAAGTTACGGATTTTCCAATCAGAAAACTTAAAATATAACGGTGTGTTGCCTACAAAGGGCACACGTTGAATAGAAAGATGTGGGAGCATCATAAAGCCAAAATTAGGTATCCAGCCAACACGGCCTGGAAGAAAATCGGTGTATGTGGATCCATATCCAAGTGGATCCAAAGGCAAGAGATCTCCATTCCTGGAGAGGAAATGCTGACCCAACTGGAGGGCACAGCAACCTTAACCCGTGTGCACCGAACGGCAGAGCTGAAAATGCATGAACTGAGAGCGGATTCAGCTAGAAGGAGGAATGAGCCAGCCCACAGTTCCGTTTCTAAACTTTTGCTCGTTTTTCAGTAACGAGTAGAATAAGCAGACCAATGAGAACGTAAGGGTTTTGAGCCTCTCAAGAGACAAGTCTGACTTGATCTGCATAAAGGCACCCGAGCACTGGAGACCACGCGTTGCTCTCGGGTGCACGCGGAGCGTCGCCAGAGCAGAGCACGGGTGGACTCGGCAGCCAGGCTCTGCTGTCGGCCGTGAGGGGAGGAAGTAGGTTCTCTGATCACAGTGGAATCCACCGGCTAGAGAAAAAAAAAGAATGAATTTTGAATGCTCAATATGCCCCTAAATAAGCTGCGGATCAAAAAGAAGCCACAATAGAATTTAAAATATTTTGAGCTGAATGAAAATATAACATCAAAGCATGTGATATTTGAAAGCCATGTGTATTTCTTTTTCTGTCACTCCTATGAATTGGTTAGGAGCTTTTAAGATATCAAGTAAATCAGCTCGTTTTGTGTGATTTATGTTGCAAATTTTTTTCCTGTTCTATCAGTTGGTTTAGGACTTAAATTATCTCATGCTCAAATCTGTCAGTGGGTCTTTGCTAGTTTGGGGCTCTGCCCCTGTGAGACCAACCAGCCCGCATGCATCCTCCTGGGCGTTAGATTGTTCCATTTTTGGCATACACATTGGAAGATATGCTACGGGGTCCCGAGCAGTGGGTTCCATGTTCCCTGTGTTTCTTCGCCCAATGCCTCTCCCTTATCTCACTGCCGTTCCTCTGCTGATGGACAGGAAGGAAGTTTCCGGGCTTCCACCATCACCACAGCTCTCTGAAGCACCCAGCCTGTCACTCCGTCATTGGTGCACACCTGGGTGTAGAGAGGGCTCCATCGTTGAGGTGGATTCTGGGCCAAAGCCTGTGAACATGGTTTAAAATTGAGTCCTGCTCCTGCCAGGCCAGGGCTGCTCTTGCTGTTGGCAGGCTCCAGGGAGGTGCAGGGAGCCAGCAGCCTGTGCTGGTGTGCTCCCTTCCTGAAACCTGACCAGGTTTCAGGTACTGTCCTGCAGTGGCTGGTAGCCCAGTGGGCAAGATGGTGGAACGGGAAGCCAGCCACCTGGATGTGGACCCACGTCCTGCTGTGGGCTTCTTCTCCTGCCTCTAAGGAGGTGTTGTGTGACCATCCATAGCCTCCATTAGTACCTTGGTGTCATGGTGTCCCAGGCATCTAGCACCACGCCTGGCATAAGCCTGGGGCATGCAGTACCTGATTTCCACAAGATATGGCCTCACGTCTTGACTCCTGACCCGACTCGCCTCATCTGTCATTGGTGTAGTGAGAAGCGTGGCTCTCACCTGGCCTTCCCCTGCCCTCTTGACTTTCACTAGACCTTTGGGGGAGCCTCGGTGGTGTTTTTTACTCCTTTGCTTCCTCCCACTGGGGAGGCGTGTCTCCCACGTGCCATCATCCTGAAAGCGTGGCCGGTGCAGCTGTGGGCCACGGTATGCTTCCTGCTACCTGCTGGGGCCACCCCGTTCTCAGTGGGCCTGCGTGCCCGGCCCTCCTCACGGGCTCCCCAGCTCTTCTGCATCCTCTGCTCCCAGGAGCCCAGCCACTGGCCGCCTGACTCTTTCCTGAGCCCAGCCTCTGGTCCCTGCCCTGACCACATTCACTCATGGCCACTGTCTGAGGAATGCCTCTGCGTCCCGGCACCTTCTGTGCCCTCCACTGGGGACATGGGGACAGAGGAGCTGCCAGGACCCCGCCTTCACAGCACCCTTCCCCCTCTTCCCAGGCGGGGTGTGGACCAAGGCTCGGGGTTCTTGGGGGAGGGTCCTGAAGAAGCCCAGCCAGCCCCCGACAGCGGGGAAGAGCACATCCCCCTGTGATGCTGGATCCTTCTCTTGGGAAGTGACCAGCCCTGTCTCTCTGCAGGCCAGGACTCAGTGTGCCTGATTATGGGACCTTCCTGTCCCCCCAGTGGGCCTCTGCCATGTCCATCTGTGTCATAGGATGGATAAAGGAAACGTCCTCTGAGGAAGGGAAACCGTGTTGGTGGAGGCCCGGGCCCGGTTCCACCTGGGGGTGGTTGATAGAACCTGGGTTGGTTTTGTTTCTTTTTTTGACCTACTTTATTTATTTCTGGAACCGGGCCTCAAACCCATGGGCGGTCTACCTCCGAGCTGCACCAGCCCTTCTTATTTTATTTTTGAGAAGGGTCTTGCTCAGTTGCTGAGGCTGCCTCAGCCTCCCATGTCACTGGAATTACAGGCATGTGCCACCATCCCGGCCCTACTTTTTTCTGAGTGGTGAATTAAAATCGTGCACGACGGTGGGAGTCACTCTGACGTTCACGCGTGCACACGAGTTTGATCAATTGCACTCCAGGACCTTCCCCTCCCCTCCCCTCCTTCCTCCCTGAGCCACCTGCCGTTACTATTGTTATTCATTATTATTATTTTAATTAGTATATCATGATTATATATAATAATGTACCGTAGTTATACAATTAAAATATAATATACATTATATGATTAACAAGTGCAATTATGTTAAATAATAATCACAGTATTTGATCATGACATGTAGCACTATTGTCTATAACTAATATGCAAATAGACAGCTTTCTGCTGTTATTGAAGACCAGATACTTTACAGAGCTCCCTGGTAGTTTGGGACAAGCTTTCAGGAAGGTAGACAGGGTGGGGGCCGAAGACTTGGAAGCCAGAGCAGTTCCACTGACAAGATCCAAACAGCCACCTGCACCTGTCCCAGGTGACACGGGATCTCGTGTCCCAGAGCCCAGTGTCCATGTTGTCCTTCCAGCAGGACACTGCAGAGACCCAGAGGATGGTTCACGCTCACCCGTGGCCTTCCGGCTTAGCGTGCAGTGCAGAGGCATGAGCAAGGGCTCCGGGCACGTCTCTTTTTAAGCAGTTGGGTTTATGCAGCCAGGCCTGGGAGGCCCCAGAAGCCGCTGGTTGTCGGAGCAAACCGTGGCTTCCGGGGACTTTGTCTACCTCAGAGGGGCATGCCATTACCATCCTGTCCTGGCTCCTGCTCCTGCAGAGAGGAACTTCCAGGTATTATGCAAAGACCATCCTGAGCCTCCCACAACTGCATCTGCACACCTGGGAGTCTGCACCAGGCAGGCCGTCAACTCGCCTGCCTGTCAACAGGAGGTTAAAGGAAAGGTTCAGCAAGAACAGAGACGACAGAGTGCACACAGAGATGGCATTCATGGCTGAGGATCCTGAAGCCTCATTACCAGTGGGCAGCTGCGTGGCTTCATTTCATACAGAACTGAAGGAGGGACGGGGAAGCAATGCCTCGGGCTTGGAGAAGTGGGGGCTTCGTTCTTTCTTCACCTGCGGCCGTCAATTCATGCTCCAGGTAGTCTTGTTTCTGCTAGAAAGACCCGCCATTCCCCACTAAGACCAGACCATCTTTTCTTTCTTTCACTCTTACAGACCCTGCTATCTGACCCTGTTCTTTTTTCTTCATCCCAAAACACTCTGGTCTAAGAAAGACTGAAACTGTAGTTGTCTGTGTTCTGTTACTATGACAAAACACCTGAGGCTGGATGATTTGGAAAGGAAAGCAAGGTTATTGTTTTACAATTCTGGAGGTCCCAGAGCATGAGGCTGGCTTCTGTCCAGCCCCAGGAAGGGTCTCATGGAGGACGCCCTCACACCCTTTGGAGCACAGGTGAGAGTCTTTACCTGGTGAGGCAGAAGCCAGAGAGACTCCAGGATCAGGCTCACTCTCCTGGGAACTCTCTTCCAGCCTGGCATGAGTCCCTTTGGAGGGCAGCCCCCCCACCACAGTGACCTGATTACCTCCCACTAGGCCCCACCACACTGGGGACCAAGCTTCCGAGACATGAACCCTTGGGACGAACAGAGTCCACCTCCTTTACTGCTGAGTACCAGCTGCGGCCCTCCATCTCTTGTCCCCAGTGAATCCCCGCCATTGCCTGTCCTGGGCCTCACCAGCTTCTTCATCTGGTCCAGACCCAGAGACGGCACATCTGCCCAGTGGCTCTGCCCATGGCATCACTGAGCCCGCAAGAACTGGCGGCCTCCGCCGTTTCCGTCTCTTCCAGGCATCAGAACGTCCTCAGGCATCAGAGCTCAGAGACAGCAGTTCTCCCGGAGGCTGGTCCTTCCGAGCCTAGTTCCTCTGGAGCAACTCAAGAGCCACTCAAGACGGAGGCTGCAAACTGCTGGCCTGAGCCCCACCCAGCCTGCGGCCTTTTTTTGTCTGAAAAGTGCAAGTTAATTTCTCATTTTAAAGTGAGCTTCCACAGAAACCCCAGAGGGGCTGTTTTGTGAAGGTGGCTCCGTTCCTGGTCCACGCTGCTCTCCAGGTGGCTTGCTTCACAGTCCCACCATCGGGCTTCTGTCCTCCTTTCCCCAGGCCTCCCCAGCGCGGCCTCGCCTGCGCTCTGCAGGCTGCCGTCCAGCTGGGAAGAGATGGAGTCTGTGTCCCTTAGGTGTTCACTTCCCTAGTTGCTAAAGATGCTGAACATCTTACCTATTTGTCGCCCATCTGTATGTCTTCTTTTGGGAAATGTCTGTTTAGTCCATTTGTCCATTTACTGATTGGGTTATTTGGTTTTCGTTTTGGGGGGTTGGTAGTAAGTTTTTGTGTTCTTTACTCAGACCCAGCTATATCACTCTTCAGTATTTATCCAAAAAATAGTTAAGCCAGCATAATGTGGTGGTGCACACACCCCTGCGTCTATAGCAGCACAGCTCACAATCGCCAAGCCAGGGAAGCAGCCTGAGGCCATCAACAGATGAGTGGGTGACAATGTGGCATGTATGCATAATGCAGTTTTACCCAGCCACAGAAAAGGATGAAATTATGGCATTTGCAGGAAAATGGATGAACTACAGAACATCAAGCTAAGTGACTTGATGAGTCAAGGGTCACGTGTTTTCTCTCACGTGGACACTGGAGAGAGGATAAAATCAAGAAGAACAAGTGTCATGAAAATAGAAAAGAGAGCAGATGGGCAGGGCAGGGGTCAGAAGAGGAAGGAGGAAGGGCAGTGGGAAGTCCTGGGGAGCGAGACCAACCACCCAACCTCACAGGCGTGCAGGAGGACATCATGTGAATCCACCATCGTGCAATTTTAATACACCAATAAAAAATGCGTGGGCTTGTGTTCCCATGCACAGCCCCCAGCTAAAGCTGAGCTGCTTTCAGAGAGACTCGGATTTCCAGTTTCCTCAGTCCCTGTCACCTCTGCTCATCTGCACATGCCCCACATCACTAATGTGCATTACCTGCTGACCCTGGGGTCCATCATCCCTGACTCTGTTGAGGCCAGTGACTCTCCATGTTGCACGAACCTAGCAGCATGAGTTAAAATAGCTCATGTTAAATTCTCTCAACATAAAGGAATGTACATTCTTACTGGGAGATAAATTGAGATTTACATTGAAGAATTCATTGAGCATTTACTGGCTGCCTGGCACAAATGATTCAGAGCTGAATGAGGCAAGGTTCCCGTGGTGAAGAGCCTGCAGGCGGATGGAGGAAATGCCCACAGCCACCTGTGGCTCATTTCTGATACCCATGTGCACTAGCGAGAATCATCCAAAGCTGTGATCAGGACGGGAGAAGCTCACCAGTGTGGCTCCCCACCTTGCCCTCCATTCAGCGTGCACGTACGGTGGTCATGCTGTAAACAAAACATTGAAGATCACATGATGTAAAGCATTTCACTAGGGGACTTAGAGCTCACAGGATTACTGGGAAAGCTCTGCTTCCAAGAGCCGTTCTCAAAAACACATTATGGATGTGACTTCCAAGGAAGACTCCTCCTCTGGCATAGGCGGAAGCTGCAGGTTCAAGAAGCGATTTGCTGAATCCAGAGGTTACCACAGCGGCCAGCTCCAGAATCACACCAGTGTCAGGGTTCACAGTAGCAAATCGCAGTCCTGAGGCTCTTGTGGGCTCATTTCCAAGTCGATGCTTCATGAAAACCAGAAAGATCAGAAAAAAGAGAGGGATGGAAGGCTCCGGAAGACCGCACAGCAGAACCCAGCCTTATACAACACAAGACAGCAAAGCATGGATGGGAAGTTCAGAGAACCCAAAACAGGGTGGTGTGATCGGGAGACAGGGACCATATAGCAGCCTGGGCAGTAGGGGTTTCGAATGAAGGGTTGGTCATGGTAAAGAGCAGCTGTGACATATGTGGACACCTCCACCGTGTGCCGCTCTGGGAGGTAGAACACCCCATTGAGGAGCCCTCCATCGTGTGCCGTTCTGGGAGGAGCACCCCGAGAGCTAGAAACCTGGAGGTGCTGGATCTTATTAGCAGTGGTGAATCCTGGTGGTCAGGCGTCTAGAGTTGCTGGGCAAACAGTGGGTACCACTCTAGCGTGCAAGCTGGGGAAGCGTGCAGGGCAGTCTGGGCACCAACCAGGGCGAAAGGCCTTCAGAACTCAAGCATCTGGGGGATTTCCAGGAGGAGTGGCTTGTGGGTGATCGCAGGGCCCATGCTGGTGTTGGAGCCCTGCTGGCATCTGCACGTGGGTGTCAGGCGGTTGGCTTCTGTGTGGAGAGGGTCGTGGAGAGACTGCCACCAAAGATGTTGGCAGGGCTTTGGGGTCACAGAGGGACCACACTCCTAGTCATGGGAAGAGAGGGTTTGCAAAACCGCACCACTGACCCCTCCTGGCCAACACCAGGAATTGCGAGAAACTTCTTCCTCCAAAGTCTGCGGTACCTTCCACTGAGAAGCTGCCTGGGAATCCCATCATTGCTCAGAGAGAGTATTCTGGAAGGTACATTCCGAGCTGAGATGCAGAAAGGAAAACTAACACCAACTCTGAGCAGGACAACACCAGAACAGCATGTACACACACACACACACACACACACACACACACAGCTAGATACATCGTTAGACAAGAATCACAGCAGGTGTCTTTTCCTAAATTATGCCGATTAGAAAGCCATCAGGTGACATCTTCCAAATTCAAAATGCTTATAGGGAAAAAAAGAGTGTCAACCCAGAACTCTGTCCAAGGAAAGTATTTTTTGAAGTAAAGGTAAAATAATAATGACTTTTCCAGACCAAAAACAGCACTGAGAATCCCTACCAGACGTTCAGTACTAAGAGGAATGGTGATGGATGTTCTGAGAAACTTGTGGCTACAGAAGAGGTGGAGATTTCCAGGATAGGTGAGAGACAGAGTGAGATGAGTCTGTCATTTTAATCACTTATAAACATGTGACCCTTAGAACAAAAGTGACCGTAAGGTGTGTGTGTTTGTGGCAGGGGTAAAAGCTAAATGGGCACCCACATCAGGACAGGAGACAGGAGGGGAGAACAGAGGATGCTGTCCAGTCTCTCGCTGCACGGTGAAGGTCATGGTCAAACTGCCAAAAACCCAATGGAAGGGGAACCCCGAACGTAGACGGGAAAGAGGAGGGAACGTGCAGAAAAGCAAGGAAGAGCTCTTTGAAAGCAAAAAGTCAGAAACACAGACCTCAAATCGTGCTCTCCCTAAGGTACCAGATGAGGGGGTGGCCAGGAAGCCCCCCAGGTGGGTTCAGAGGACTGCGCGTGCTGTGTTGTTAGGGGGTAGTGGCTCGTGTGTGCTTAACGAGGCACCATAGTTTGCAGATGATTTATAAAATGCTTTTGCACCTCTTGGATTTTAAGATTGAAATTAAATATTAAGGTTTTGAGATGATTTGATCCATGCCTCTGCCAGGGAAACAGAAGCAAATCTGAAGCAGCAGGTGTGCTGCCAGAAGACCAGGAACGGCAGCCTCAGGCCACGTGCTGCTGGTGCACAGCACCCAAGGGCAGGGCTAGCCGCGGTGACCTCGGCTCCCAAGGGCAGGGCTAGCCGCGGTGACCTCGGCTCCCAAGGGCAGGGCTAGCCGCGGTGACCTCGGCTCCCAAGGGCAGGGCTAGCCGCGGTGACCTCGGCTCCCAAGGGCAGGGCTAGCCGCGGTGACCTCGGCTCCCAAGGGCAGGGCTAGCCGCGGTGACCTCGGCTCCCAAGGGCAGGGCTAGCCGCGGTGACCTCGGCTCCCAAGGGCAGGGCTAGCCGCGGTGACCTCGGCTCCCAAGGGCAGGGCTAGCCGCGGTGACCTCGGCTCCCAAGGGCAGGGCTAGCCGCGGTGACCTCGGCTCCCAAGGGCAGTGCTAGCCACGGTGACCTCAGCTCTCAAGAGGCAGAGGGGCCAGCCGGGGGACGGGTCGTCTTCCATGAAGCTCTTGAGAGCGCAGTGCACCTCTGTCCGGCTGCCTCCTGGAGGGATGGGAACACTCTGTGGGGCTTCCTCGCACCTCCGAGTGACCACCCGAAGGTCACCCCTGCCCCAGGCTGCGCGAGCCCCAAGAACAGTGAGCGAGCTCTCCATTCCACCTAGGTGATGAGCAGCAGGCAGGGCAGCCAGGCCGTGAGCTGCAGGTGGACCTGGCCCAGAGGAGGCTGTGGAGTGGTGCTTCTGCCCTGCCCTGCCTGGACAGCGGGCCCTGGCGGTGGCCTGACTGAATGGCAGACCTTGTCTTCCTCCAACCCAGCGCGTGGAGCCTGGCTGCCCACGTCAACGCCTGCTCCTCTGAGGGTGTGCATTTCCATAGGGCCTGCGGGAACCCCACAGCCAGAGAGAGCCGAACATCTGCAGCACGTGGTGGTGCTGAGCTCAGCCGCAGGCTCGGACGGCGGGGCCAGCGGGCCAGGGTAGGTGGGGTCTTATCTAGGTGTCGAGGTGTGAAGTCCACTGTGGAGATGCAGCGGGAGCTGAGGGCCGGGTCCCCGAGGTCGGAAGCAGCGCTCCGTTGGTGGCGCCACGGCCCAGAGGGATGATTCCAAAGCCTGGCCCGAGCGCAGCAGGCTTTGCGGCTCCACGCCAGCGAGTCTGGGGCACATCGAGGCGGGGGGGGCAGTTCTGTGGAGGGGACGTTCTGCGCTCAAGTGGGCGCAAGCTTGTCACCCGCCCGGGGATGGCGCTCACACAGCCCAGGACTCCTCCCGCACTGAGCCTGAAGGGGACCATCCCTCCCTGTCTCTGCTTCCTGCTCCTGCCGTCGCCTTGTTACGGGACCCGCAGCCGCTGCAACCTCCGTGGTGAGAGGTCAGTGGGCAGCGCTGCCATGAGCAGCCTGCAGGCCACACCTGTCAGATCTGGGCTGCCAACATCCCATTGTCCTGCCATAATGCCACTCAGTGCCTCCCCTGGGAACCGGCAGGCAGGAGTGGCCAAGAGGAAAGGGCCACCAACTGTCACCCATTTCATGGGCTCAGAAACTACATGGTGAAAGAGTTCGGGAGGTGCTGGCTGTTTGGTGCGTGTTATGTGGTGTTGCTCTATAACGTGCATAACCCACATCTACATGAATACCGACACGCACACACGTGGCGTATGTAGGTACCACGTCACGTGTGTGCATACATAAACTCCTAATTATCAGTCTGCAAGCCCACTCCCACTCTAACTAAAGGGAAAACTGGAGCCCTCACCAGTTAGTTGTCACTGCAGACGTGCCCTGAGGGGTCTTAGTTCTAAGTCACCCAGGCCACTCAGGTGGCAGTTAATGCGTGCTCAGTACATGCAGGCACAGCCCCGCGCCAATCCTGCAGAGGTGGGCAGACACTGCCCTGTGCCCCGCGCATAGCCTGCCAAGGGGACAGCAAAGGTGGGCACAGCAGCCCCTGGCTCCTGACTGCGGCTCACGCGCTGGCCCCTTAGCCCTGCCCCACCTGATTTCCCCCAGCCGCTGGCTCCGGGGTGGGGAGTCTCCAGGCCCGGGAGACTGCGTGTCCCAGGCTGTATGAAGCGGAGGGAAGCCACTCGCCTGTCTTGAAATCCGCTGATTCAGAGCCTTCCGCCTCTAAATGCTGTGCTCTTAACCCGAAAATGGCAGACGGTTCTATTTTCAGTCTGTGTGTCCTGTAAGTTTGTTTTTCAGTGTTAAAGGGCCTTGAGTTCCCCTGAACGCTGCAACCCCCACTTCAGAACAGCTACCCGTCCTGATAACGGGCAGACTGAGGATGGCTTTCTCCTCTGTCCACCCCCATTTCTGTGCTGCCACCGTTTCATGGAATGCTTCTGTGCAGAGGTCGAGTGATCAGTGAGCAAGAATCACCGGAGAGTCCTGGGAGGACCTGCGGGAATGCCCGGGAAGGCGGGCCCGGCCTGCACGCCGGAGCCAGCGTGTCAGCCACGCCGGCCGAGGGCTGAACCTCCCTGTGGAGGAAGCCTTTCGGGCCCCTTTTGCAGATGAGTGAAATGTCCGTGAAAGGGTCACCCAGCAAGCGGCACAGAAGAGGCTCCTGTTCAGGGCCTGCAGGTGTGTCCGCTGGGTGGCGGTAGGCACACCAGCGTGCCCAGGACGGCCTTCTGCTGGCCTGTCTGTAGGAAGTCGGCCATGCTGTGACGTTCTCTGAAAGGGTCAGCTTGGGACGTGCTGAGCAGCTCTGGTCATCGCAGGATCTGGCAGAACCTTTAACACGGGCAGGTGTCGTTCCCAGGGCCGGGCGGGTTCGCTTGGCGAGCTCCTTCTGACCGCGGGTGCTTGGTCTTCCCCACGGCGCTGCCTGAGCGGGAGCCGGGAAGCACGACGTGGAGATTCCATGAACTGTTGCCATTGTGGACATGGGAGCAGGTGGGGGGAGAAAACTCCATGTTCTGAAGCACGCTGGCTTTCGGTCCGCGTCCCGCAGGGGCTGGGTCTCCGGACGCGCCCAGCTTTGCCACACGCGCACCCCCTCTGGGGAGCTGGGTGGCTCGGCTTGCTGTGCATCCTCGTCTTTCCATCTCCGATGCCCTTGGGTCCCTGGTCTGTGTGACGCCCGCGTTGGTTGCTGCTGTCTGCCCCTGACCGCGGACCCACGGGGCGCTGGCCTCCCTGTGCCCGGGTCTCTGCCCCTGGCAGTTACCGTTTTTACACTTGGAGCCCCGATTCCTGCACTCACTGCTGAGCCATGGCGCTGTGCCTGCCGTGAGACCAGGGGCCAGCTGTTTCTGTGCAGAGGCCCCTGCAGCCCAGCAAGGGACGGGCAGCACCCTGCGGCCCTCGTCCCGTGCTCGGTGATGATGTGAAGAAGACGTGAGCCCAAGAACCTGGGGGTGGGAAAGGCCTGGGTGAGTGAGGTTCCGGGCTGGGTGGCAGCCGGCTCGGGGTTCAGGCTGCGACGCTCGTGCCTCATCCTGGAGGCCGCGTGAGGCCTGCAGAGGACTTGAGTGGGAAACATGAGCAAGGTCTTTAAAACGGCATTTAGAGAGGATGAGTGGGGTGGCCACGCTGAGGACAGGTCTGTCCAGAAGGGCTGCGGCCTGACGGTGTCGGGGGAGATGGCCAGGATGACCCTCATTGCTTCTTCACAGACTGGCTCTAGAGCGCCAAAGAAGTGGGAGTTGTCTGTATATTTCCTTCAAGAAGCGGAGGCCCCCGCAGAGCTGCATGTGAGAGATGCAGAGATGGAAATGCACAGCCCGGGTCTTGGGCCGCAGGGGAGATCAGTCCCAGACATACGCACAAATGAGCTCGGGGCACCGTCCGCACATCGTGTGGGGACAAGGAAGCAGGAAAGCAGGGACCCTTTCCAGTGCAGAGGCCCGGAAAGGTCCTCTTTCCAAGGAGGGAGGCCGGGACCACGTCTTGCAAGACAAATTCCCAGTGGACTCTGAGAGGAGCCTTCCCTGGTGACTAGGTCCTGGGTGAGGCTGGTTCAGTCACTCTGTCCTTCTGGGGACACACATTTTCTGCCTGAGAAGGTGGGGCTCCTTGTCCCCCACACTTTTCAACGGTCCCTCAGGGCTCCCCACCATGGAGTCTGCGCACCAGGTCAGGGACAGCCCCGTTCCCGTCTGCCTCTGCTCTCCTGGCAGGTGAACTGCCTCTTCTGGGCTGTGGGACGGTGGCAGGGCTGCGCGGCCCTTCCCATGTGGCAGAGGGAGGACCTCGAGCGTGGAGAGTTGACCACCTGCCCCATTCCAGCCTCGGGTCAGCTGGACACAGAAAGGCCCCGATTCACACCATGCCCGAGGGAGCAGCTTCACCAGAAGCCTCCAACCCTCCTACAACTAACTCCCCAACCCCTGATGGCCTTAGCTGGAATATGGTGTCCAGACACGCCTTGCTCCCAGGTCCCCAGGGGACCAAGTCACCCAGCAGTGTGGCAAGTGTGGGTGCACACGTGGTACTGGAGGGGCCAGTGATGGATGCTGTGGTTCTGGGCTCAAATGTCACATCCCATGTTTAAAAACAATAACCCTTCCTTGGCAAATTCAATTTCCAGGCAAATTCATGAGCTTGATGTCTGCCCGAAGGGGAGCAGGGATAGGACAAGGACACAAAATGTAATAACCTGTTGCTTTATTTGTCCCCAGAAATGGTGGGGCATGTGTGCGCCTTCCTGGCTGCTAGACATGAGCTGCTGCAGGTTTGCCGCGACACCCGAGCCCCTGCTTGGGGGCTGGGACGTGGGCTCCACTGGGCTGTTGCTGGGAATCCCGGGCAGTGGCTCTGGAAGGTGCTTTGCTGCCCTGGGGGCCTCTTGGTCGGATGGCTTTTTTCTCTGTACTTCTTTTGGGGTTGCTTGGCGTCTCCCAGGCTCACGCCCCAACCCTTGGACCTTGGGTTTCAGAGGTTGACGTGACTGCGTTCAGAGGAGGAGGTAGAAGAGAAGACAGGGCTGCCCGACACCTGACCAGTCACCTCCCTGCCAAAGGGAGGGCCTGGAGGTGGCCCATTCATTTCTCGTCTCTGTGGAAGCACAGGTGTCCTTGGAATTAGCCTTGCTGGCCCCTCACCGTGCTGAGGAGCGTGGGCCACGAGAGAGACCCAGGCCTACCCTCAGGAATCGAGGTAATAACGGGGAGAAGCCATAGGCCCACCTGAAGGTTGCCCTGCAGAGACCCAGGCTTGCACAGGCCCAATCCCAAAGGAGTCTGCTTCAGAGAGGCCGTGGCCCGGGCCCCGTTGTGACCACACTCCAGTTGTCCAGCCTATACCCTCAGTGACCCTAGGGGCGTTTTATTTTATTTTTTATTTTTTGAAAAACATTAGCTTTCATTTTCTTATTTTTAATTTTATTTATTTTAATTTTTTCATACATGTATATAGGGTAATAACATCTGTCTCACAATGTACCCACCTTAACCCACCTCCCCACCCCACCTCACTCCCCTCTACACAATCCAAAGTTCCTTCATTCTTCCCTACCCACCCCCACTATGGATCAGCCTCCACTTATCAGAGAAAACATCTGGCCTTTGGTTTTTTGGGATTGGCTTATTTCACTTAGCATGATATTCTCTAGTTCCATCCATTTACCTGCAAATGCCATAATTTCGTTCTTCTTTAAAGCTGAGTTTCTTTATCCTTTCATCCGTTGAAGGGCATCTAGGTTGGTTCCATAGTTTAGATATTATGAATTGAGCTGCTATAAACATTGATGTGGCTATGTCCCTGTAGTGTGCTGACTTTAAGTTCTTTAGGTATAAACCCAGGAGTGGGATAGCTGGGTCAGATGGTGGGTTTATTCCCAGTTTTCGTAGAAATCTCCATATTGCTTTCCAAAGTGGTTGTACTAATTTGCATTCCCACCAGCAATGTATGAGTGGACATTTTCCCCACATCCTCGCCAATATTTATTGTTACTTGTGTGCTTGATAATTGCCATTCTAATTTGGAGTGAGATGAAATCTTAAGAGTAGTTTTGATTTGCATTTCTGTAGTTGCTAGAGATGTTGAACATTTTTTCATGTTTGTTGATCAGTTGTATTTCTTCTTCTATGAAGTGTCTGTTTAGTTCCTTGGCCCATTTATTGATTGGGTTCCCCCCCGCTTTGGTGTTAAGTTTTTTGAGTTCTTTGTATATCCTGGAGATTAGTGCTCTATCTGAGGTGCGTGTGGTAAGATTTTTTTCCCATTCTGTAGGCTCTCTTCGTGTTATTGATTGTTTCCTTTGCTGAGAAGAAGCTGTTTAGTTTGATTCCATCCCATTTATTGATTCGTGATTTTACTTCATGTGCTTTAGGAGTCTTGTTAAGGAAGTCTGGTCCTAAGCTGACATGATGAAGATTTGGTTCTACTTTTTCATCTATTAGGCTCAGGGTCTCTGGTCTAATCCCGAGGTCCTTGATCCATTTTGAGTTGACTTTTGTGCAGGGTGAGAGATAGAGGTTTAATTTCATTTTACTGCACATGGATTTCCAGTTTTCCCAGCACCATTTGCTGAATAGACTGTCTTTTCTCCATTGTATATTTGTGGTGCCTTTGTTTAGTATGAGACAACTGTATGTGTGTGGGCTTGTCTCTGTGTCTTCTATTCTGTACCGTTGGTTCACATGTCTATTTTTGTGCCAATACCATGCTGGTTTTGTACTATTGCTCTGTAGTACAGTTTAAGGTCTGGCATTGTGATGCCTCCTGCTTCACTCTTCTTGCTAAGGATTTTCTTGGTTATTCTGGGTCTTTTGTTTATCCAAATGAATTTCATGATTGCTTTTTCTAGTTCCATGAAGAATGTCATTGGAATTTTAATAGGAATTGCATTGAATCTGTATAACACTTTGGTAGTATGGCTATTTTGGCACTGTTAATTCTGCCTATCCAAGAGTGTGGGAGATCTTTTCATCTTCTAAGGTCTTTTTCAATTTCTTCCTTTAGTGTTCTGTAGTAGATTCATGGCTTATGTATAGAAATGCATTTGATTTATGGGTATTGATTTTATATCCTGCTACTTTGCTGAATTCATTTATGAGTTCTAGAAGTTTTCTGCTAGAATTTTTGGGTCTTCTAAATATAGAATCTTGTCATCACAAATAGTGATAGTTTGATTTCTTCTTTTCCTATTTGTATCCCTTTAATTTCCTTCTGTCTAATTGCTCTGCTGGAGTTTCAAGGACAATGTTGAACAGAAGTGGTGAAAGAGGGCATCCCTGCCTTGTTCCAGTTTTTAGAAGGAATGCTTTCCATTTTTCTCCATTTATAATGATGTTGGTCTTGGGCTTAGCATAGCTACTTTTACAATGTATTCTACTATTCCTAGTTTTTCTAGTGTTTTGAACATGAAGAGGTACTGTATTTTGTCAAATGCTTTTTTAAGATTTCAATGTCTATTGAGATAATCATGATTCTTGTCTCTAAGTCTATTGATGTGATGTATTACATTTATTGATTTCCATATGTTGAACCAACTCTACATCCCTGGGATGAACCCCACTTTGTCATGGTACACTATCTTTTTAATATGTTTTTGTATGCAATTTGCCATAAGTTTATTGAGAATTTTTGCATTAATATTCATCAGGGATATTGGTGTGAAGTTTTCTTTCCTTGATGTGTCTTTGTCTAGTTTTGGTATCAGGGTGATACAAGCCTCATAGAATGAATTTGGAAGCGTTCCCTCCTTTTCTATCTCATGGAATAATTTGAGGAGTGTTGGTGTTAGTTCTTCTTTGAAGGTCTTGTAGAATTCAGCTGAAAATCCATCTAGTCCTGGGCTTTTCTTGCTTGGTAGGCTTTTGATGGCTACTTCTATTTCATTGCTTGAAATTGATCTGTTTAAATTGTGTATGTCTTCCTGTATCAGTTTGGCTAGATCATATGTCTCTAGAAACTTGTGGATGTCTTCAAGTTTTTCTATTTTATTTGAGTATAAATTTTTAAAATAGTTTCTAATTATCTTCTGTATTTCAGTAGTATCCATCATGATATTTTCTCTCTCATCATGAATTTTAATAATTTGAGTTTTCTCCCTCCTTCCTCTTTGTTAGTGCAGCTAAGCGTTTATAAATTTTGTTTATCTTTTCAAAGAACCAACTTTTTGTTTTGCCAATTTTTTCCAGTTGTTTCTTTTGTTTCAATTTCATTGATTTAAGCTCTGATTTTAATTATTTTCTGTCTTCTGCTGCTTTTAGTGTTGATTTGTTCTTCTTTTTCTAGGGATTTGAGATGTAATGTTAGGTCATTAATTTGTTGACTTTTTATTCTTTTAATGTAAGAGTCCAATGCAATGAACTTTCCTCTTAGCACTGCCTTCCTAGTGTCCCAGGGATTTTGATATATTGTGTGAGTATTCTCATTTACCTCTAAGTATTTTTTTATTTCCACCCCAATTTCTTCTTTTATCCATTCTTCATTCAGTAGCATGCTATTTAGTCTCCAGGTGTTAGAGTAGCTTCTATTTTTTTTATTTTATTGTTGATTTCTAGTTTCATTCCATTATGATCTGATAGAATGCACGGTAGTATTTCTGTTTTTTTTGTATTTGCTGAGAGTTGCTTTGTGGCATAAGATATGGTCTTTTTTAGAGAAGGATTCATGTGCTGCTGAGAAAATAGTGTATTCGCTCGACAGTGGATGAAATACTCTATATATCTGTTAAGTCTAAATCATTGATTGTATTATTTTGTTCTGTAGTTTGTTTTTGTTTGGAGGATCTATCCAGTGTTGAAAGAGGTGTAAATTCACCTGGTATTATTGTGTTGTGATCTATTTTATTCTTGAAATTGAGAAGTGTTTTTTTGATGTATGTAGATGCTCCATTGTTTGGGGCATATATATTTACTATTGTTATGTCTTATTGATATATGATTCCCTTAAGCAGTGTGAAATGTCCTTCTTTGTCCCTGCTGACTAACCTGGGTTTGAAGTCCACTTTTTCTGATATGAGGATAGAAACCCCTGCTTGTTTATGAAGTCCTTAAGAGCAATATGGTTTTTTCCAACCTTTCACCTTCAGTCTGTGAATGTCTTTTCCTAGGAGGTGAGTCTCTTGAAGGCAGCATAGAGTTGGGTCTTTTTTTTAAATCCAGTCTGCCAGTCTGTGTCTTCTGATTGATGAGTTTAGGCCATTAACATTCAGGGCTATTATTGAGATATGATTTGTATTATCGATCATTATGGTTTATTTTTGGTTTTTAACTTGACTTAGTTTCTCCTTGATTGACTTTCCGTTAGTGTAGTTCCTCCCTTTGCTGTTTTCATTGTCTTTTTTTTTTATTTCCTCCTCGTGGAATATTTTGCTGAGAATGTCCTGTAGTGCAGGCTTTCCAGTTGTGATTTCCTTTAACTTTCATTTACCATGGAAGGTTTTTATTTCATATTCAAATCTGAAGCTTAATTTTGCTGGATATAAAATTCTTGGTTGGCATCCTTTTTCTTTCAGAGTTTGATATATGTTATTCCAGGACCTCCTGGTGTTGAGGGTCTGGGTTGAGAAATCAACGGAGATCAATATTGGTTCCCCCTGTATGTAATTTGATTTTTTTCTCTTGCAGCTTTTAGAATTCTATCTCTATTCTGTATGTTAGTCATTCCCATTATGATGTGCCTTGGTGTGGGTCTGCTGTAATTTTGTACATCTGGGGTCCTGTAAACCTCTTGTACTTGATTTTCCATTTCATTCTTAAGATTTGGGAAGCTTTCTGATATCATGTAATTGAGAAGATTGTACATTACTTTGGTTTGTATATTCGTGCCTTTGTCTATTCCAAGAAATCTTAAATTTGGTCTTTTCATGTTATACCATATTTCTTAGAAGTTATGTTCATAGTTTCATCTTTTCTGTGTGACCAACTTTATTTTCAAGAGCATATATTTTGTCTTATTGTCTGAGGTTCTGTCTTCCAAGTGGTCTAGTCTGTTGGTGATACTTTCCATCGGATTTTTAATTTGATTTATTGTTTCCTTCATTTTGAGGATTTCTATTTGATTCCTTTTTATAATCTCTGCCTCTTTATTGATGTGATCTCCTTCTTCCTATATTTTTTCTCCAACACTGTCCTTTATTTTGAAGAGCAATCTAACTATGTATTTTCTACACTCCATCTCTGACATTCCTTCTGTATTGTCTATGAATTCTATTGTTGGAACATCTTGGTTTGTTTGAGGCACTTTTTTTCCTTGTTTTTTCATGTTATTTGTGTCTTCCCACCTAGTGGTATGGAGCTGAGGCAGGGTAGAGTCTACTTTAGAGTCTTATAGTGTCCCTGAAGGCTTCCAGTACCTCATCTTCAAGGGGGAGACCAATATTAACAGTACTCAATGCAACTGATATACCACCTTAAGCCAAATGGCTCCTATTAAGGCATTTATAGTTTTGTCGCAATAAACAGAATTGAAGTGTTCAATTATTGTCTACAATATAAACAATAAGTTTGCTAAAAGAGTTAACCATTTCAAATGATGGACAATCAGGGAACAGAAATAGTATAAGATGTGGCGTTTATGTGGAAGTGGGAGACAGGATAGAGGTAAATATTTAGAGTAACAAGGGAGGAATTAATAGAGGTTGGCTGTTAGTATGAGAGAAATGAGAGAGAGAATCCAGGGAGACAGGGAGGTGAGAGAAACAAATATATACATATTTTGTTTAAAAAGTAAAAATCTAAGAATACACTACAAAACTGTCATATACTATTTGTACATCCTATTCCTCAATAAGCGGATGCATGAAAAATGTTTGGGTTCAAAGATGGTAGAGATGTAAGAGAGAGGGTGAAAAATAAAACAAAGAAGGAAACTCTCAATGGAAAATCGAATGATTGCTCCCATTGGCTTTCAAAAATGTTCTCAGCTTCCGTTCTCCACCAATAGGTGGGTTGTCTGGAGTTTGATGGTAGCTCCAGTCCAGGGCATGCTAGACAAGTCGGGTGGATGAACTGATAGCAAGATGCCCTCACACCCTCTTCCCGTCTTCCCACCCATCACAGCTGGCCCCTTCCATCCCTGCGCACTTCAGGACTCACTGAGCTGGACAGAGTCCAGTTTTCCCATTTCTCCAACCTGTGCTTCCCCCAGGGCACTGCCCCTCGTCTCTGGCTTTCCACAGGTTTGCCAGACCCAGACTGGCCCACACAAACCCTGCAATCTGATGGACCTGGGCTTCAGCTTCCCCAGACCCTGTCTTGCTGCAGTCCCAAGATCTCAGTGCCCTTTCAGCTTACAGAAAGACCACCAGGCATGTGCTCACACAAAGGAGCGACCCTGCAAAGAGGCAGCCAGAAGGCAGTCACTGTCACACTGAGCAGAAAGTCCTCAGGTGCAACCAGACCTGCAGGTACCCCAGTGTATCTCCAGGTTCTGACTTGAGTCCCCAGACCAAGGTGGCCGTGCCTGAGGTGGAGACAGTGGTGGTGGCAAACCTGCAGGCTCTGGCTGGTGTCCCAAGATGGTGGCTCTACATGTACCGAGACCTGCTTGTACTGTGACAATGGGCTTCCAGACAACAGCAGGCGGCAGGTGACCACTGGTGGTCTATGGGTGATTTGTGGGCGGTCTGCAGGCTAACAGCGGATGATGGGCCTGTGGAAGTCTGGTGGTAGGCCATGGGTAGGTGAAAGGCGGGCGAAGGGCAGACAGCAGGTGGGCAAGTGGAGGATGATAGGCAGCAGTCAGCGAGTGGTCTGTACTCAAAAGTCAGGCGATATGCTGGCAGTTAGCAGGCATAATGGGGGACAAATCTGGGGTAAATGGTAGGGGATCAGTGGGCAGTGACAACCGGCTTCAGAGAAACAGTATTTCCTTTACCTGAATTCTGAGTTACGGAGCAACAAGGAAGGCAGCCTCCCTCTAGCCCACCATCTTGGATCTCACTGGGCATTTTATAAGCTATTTAAACAATGTGGCCGATTAAGGAATTCCGGTCTACCCCTCACCACTGTGTCGGCCACCTGCAAACCAGAACGGCGATTCCTGCCTCGGGCTTGTGACAACAGTCCAGGGGCCAGTCTGCTCTGGGATCTTTGGAACTTGGATCCGCTCTGTGGGGCTGCCAGGCTGGGCAGGTGGAGGGTCGAGACAGGAGGGAAGGTGCTGATGTTGGACTCTTGCTTTCTTTGACCCCAACAGTGGTGGGACTCAGGTCATGTGTTTTGGCTCCTAGATACATGCAGCTGAGGATCTGCAGGGATGGGGTGCCCTGTTTCTGGGGAAGGGATGGGGAGACTGCACCATGGTCTTCCTTTTGTCTTGTAAAAAGAGAAGCATGAGTCAGATCCTGTGATTAGTACCTACGAAGGGCGCTGTTCCTCTCCTCAGCTGGAGCGTGGTCCCCAAGGCCTGGCTGACTCTCAGGTCCTCCGAATCCTCCCACCAGAAGAGCTGGCAAAGTCAGCCCCTGTGTGAGGGATGGCCAGGGCTTTCCCAGCAGCTGCAGCCAGCTCCCTGTGCCCAGCTCCAGGGACTGACTGCTGGATTTGGAACAGACAGCAGTGAACCTCTGTCCTGGCCTGGAAAATGGCCTTCTCTATTCACCTTACCCTTCCCTTCTCCTCCTTCCCAGTGGAAAGCTGTCAGCAGAGAGCTGGCTTGGGAGGTACACCTCCTGGCCTTGGCATTGGCCTGCGGTGGAAGGTGCCCTTTTCCCGTTCTAGCTGGAGTCCACTCCCTGCCAGTGCCGTGCTGGATGCTCCTCCAGGCCTCAGCTGCAGGGGTGCTGGCTCATTCTGAGGAGCCGTCATTCTGAGGAGTTCCGGCCACACTGCAGCCTGCGCTCAGCTCAGCAGTCAGAGCTGGAACTGCAAATCTAAGATTCTCCTGTGCAGATTGTTACCACAGGCTGATGTCCTGGAACTGCAGACAAAGTGGACTCAGAGCTGCCAGGTCCACAGTAAAGGCCATGAGAGCATCACTGGCCACCAATCAGCAGGATCCAGAGGATAATCCCAACCCAGTAGTGCATGTTGCTTCTTAGGCTGTGCAGACACAATTTTTTTTCATTTTTGCCAAATTCCTCAGTTCGCCATCTACCACCCAAGTCAGCAGGAGCACCGCCCATCTGCTAGGCGAGGCCTTGCGAGGAACGGCGAGGACGGGAGAAGCGGTCTGTCCTAACCGTCCCCTGCCTCGCCATATAGCCAGAGACGTTCAAGCCACGTTGCTGACGTTACGGGCCAGCACACATGGCTCTGTGTTGGCAGCCTCTCCTTTTAAGTTATTTCTGGTTAGGAGTTGCGCGTGTTAACAGGAAAGCCGCAGTTGAAACTCCCGAGAAGCAGGGCTGGACCTGCCGCCTCCCTTTGCGGAGTACTTGGGCTCCATGGGCTTCACCCTCCGTCATTCTCAGCCAGGACCTGTTGATGGGAGCCGTGGCCAAGGGCCTGGGCAGGGGACTTCCGCCCAGCAACAGTCTGATTGCCCACGAGGAGCCTCCGAGAGCCCTGGGAGACGGATCTCTTTTCCACCTCACTGGCTGCCCAGGCCTTTTTTTCCTCGGCTCAGCTGGACGACTGGTGCGCACCAGGATTCACATTAAAACGTGGGCCTGTTTTGTTCGCTCCTGGGTGAAGGAGCCACCGTCTTAGGATAGAGCCTTTTCTGCCCAGCTGGCTTTGCAGGCAGGAAAATGACCCACAGCCAGAGGCTGACCCCTGACCACAGCTGTGACCACCCCTGATGCTCCGGGCTGGCGAGGCCCTTCACGTGTGTTGAAGACACACGCAGGCCCAGACTTGCCCACCCTTCACCAGGGCAGGGCAGCCTTTTATGAATTCCGGTTTCATAAATGCTAGAGCAATCTGGGGTGGCCGAAGGCAGGAGTGATGTGCAGAGAAGGCCTCCTGATTTGTGAGTTGCTCCGACCACTGTGTATCATCCTTGAGTTCCAGGCAGAAATTTAATCAGACAAGACTCACAGGGAAGGTCATCTCATTTTTCTTCCCTGCACCACCTGCTGGAAAACACTTACGGTTCTCTCTCTGTCCAGCTCCCTGGTGATTCTCATCAGAGACGGAAGGCTGAGTTTCATAATTGGTACTAACAGGTCGCCATGTCCTGGGTCTGTTGGGTCCTCTGCCTCCTGGGTACGAAGCTGACCTAGAAGTCGAGGACCCATTCAGCCCCAGACCAACAGACACGCTGCGCCAGAAGTGAGAATCACGTGAGCAGCCAGCGCGGTCGCTTGCAGGGAATGCCACTCGCCCTGCCACCAAGGTGAATTCCTGGCGTGATGGCAGGTCCTCGGACAGACGCCAGGATCTGTGAGCATTTGAAATGTAAATCACCAGCCCTCCGGACATTCCTGGGCTAATGTGACTCCCAGTACTAGGTCCAGCTGACAGGCTATTCGCCAAAGCCTGGGCCTGGTTTTGGTTTCAACGAGGTCCAGTACCGGGTTTTGCTTGTTGCAGCAATCTGCAAGTGGCCCAGTCACGGTCCCCTGAGCCAGCCGGGACTGTGACGGCCAGGTCACCCAGACCCTCCCTGTACAATGAGCTTTTGAATTCCTTCGTGTTCATGCCGCCAGATGGATGGCCGAGTGCACCCGGCCCCGTGTTCCTCACCCCGCACTTGACACTGCCCGCATCTCCCCTTGGGTGCACACCTGCGTCTCCCTCTGGCCACCAGGAAGTCCTGGCAGTTGGACCTGTTGCTTGTGGACTTCGTTTTCTGTTTGGGAAATTTTTTGGTAACTGAAGTCGCCTCTTGCCAAGCTGTCAAGGGCTGGCAAGGAGGGTATGGGTAGCCCTCAGATCCATGAGAAGCTGAAGAAAGAGTCTCAGAGAAAAAAGGCAGGAGAGAAGGGCGGTTTCGGGGGTGGGGTAACAGGAAATGAATGAGCTCTCAGGGCGAGGCTGCTGGATCAGGTGAGCTCTTCTTCTGTCCTCCCCTAACTCCACTCAAGAGTGGAAGTCTCCAGAGCGGCTTTGGCCTCCTGAGCTGGTTAGTTTGTTTGCATCACAGGCTAAATGAACCCCATCTGGGACTGTTGGTAAAGCACGCAGTGGAGCTGGATGCTCTGGAGAGAGGGTCCAGTGGGCCCAGCTCCAGGCCTGCTCCTGGGTGTGGACAGGCAGCCCAAGCCAGCAGCATCCCGTGCACAGACATCACTAGCCGTCACCGACATTTGCTGACTTCCTCTTCCACGTGGAAGGACCACCCTTCCTGTGTTGGTCAGCTTTTTTGCTGCTGTGACTAAAGGGATCTGACCAGCACAGTGGTAGAGGAGGAAGGGTTTATGTGAGAGCTCAGGGTTTCTGAGGTCCTAGTGTTGTGCCCAGCAGCTCAAGACCCGACAAAGACCACCAGAGACCACGATCAATGCAAGCAACAAAGCGTCATTTATTAGCAAGCTCCAGCCTGGTCCTCCGCGCACTCAGTAACCAGTGACGCTAAGAGGCTCCGAGCCCTGGTTCAGCAGGCTTTTTATAATGAAAGGCAAACAGTTTTACAGTGTTCTTTTTAATTGGTTAACATATAAAATTGTATACAATGTTATTTTAAGTTCTGGGTCACCCTGACCTCCAAGAGGAGGGTTATCATTATCTTTAAGTTTGCTTTTGTGTCGGCAAAGTTTGCTTTTAGGTCAGCCACCTGGCCTTTACAGATAAGAGGTGAAGATTCTTTGCAGCTTTTATGAGCGGTCGAGGGCAGTTTGGGAAGAGCCTTGTATTTGTCTTTACACGGGTGCGGGCTCTTTGTATCTTTACACTAGTTCATAGAAGGCCGGCTCCATGCCTCAGGGTCAAGGTGAGGCTGGACATCATGGCGGGAGAATGTGGCAGAGGGAAGCAGCTCATGTCATCAGGAAGCAGAGACTCCACTCTCCAAATACAAAATACATGCCCCACAGCCAGGCCCAGTTCCCACCTCCCCTGGCCACACGCTAACAAGGATCAATGCACTGACTCTGCTAAGACTCTCACAGCCCAGTCACTTCTCTGAACCTTCCTGCAGTGCCTCACGTGAGCTTTGGGGGACCCCTCACAGCCAGCCATCACACTTCCCAACCCTTGTGGTTCAGCTAATGAAACTCAAGCAGATGCACCTGGCTTGGTTGGGAATGGAAGCCCATCAGGTGCTGTGGAGTCTCCATCTCCACCCACCACACACAGCAGACCCTCAGGCCCCGTGGGGGTTTGGCAACAGCACACGGCCCTGGGCTTCTGTCAGGCTAGGTCTCAGGGATGGTCATCGGCTTAGTCTCTGGGGTGGTTACAGTCCTAGCCAAGGCACCCCTTTCACACCTTGTCCTGCAGAGGGTCCACCTGAAGGAACCAAGCCATGTCAGATGTCTTCCCTGTAACCTGGGGACACACCTGCCTTGCAATAGGTGAAATAAGATGGAAGATGGCCAGCCTGCCCCTTTATCCCAGTCCTGTTCAGAGGGACATCTGCCAGATTTCCTCCATTGGTCTCAGATGTGCAGACTGAGAGGATCCTTCCGGGGTGGAAAACCACGGTGCTAGAGCGTCAGGCACCAAACGTCTCCACGGGCAACTGGCTTGCTCTGTGACCACGGAGGGCCTATGTGAAAGAGGAATCCGTAGTGTGTGTAGGTAAGAAAAGTGTGCCCATCCCTGTGTCCTTGATTTTATCTCATGAAACGCACAGCTGATAAGGAAGGCTGGGGACTCGATGAGAAACTCAAAACTCGCTCTCCTGTAGGCGACTGAGATTCTGTCTCCACAGAAGAAACGTGAATGTGTTCGTCAGCTTTCCATTACTGTAGCAAACACCCGAGAAAAATCAATTTAATAGGAAAAAGGGTTTGTTTGGGCTCTGTTTGGAGACCTCAGCCCATGGTCAGTTTGTCTGTTGCTTCGGGACCTGTGGCGAGTCTGCACAGCATGGCGGGGAGCGTGCGGTGGAACAAGCTTCTGCTCTCGTGGTGGCTGGGAACCAAGGAGAGGAAGAGACGGGCACCCTCCAGCCCCTTTCAAGGTGGCGTCCCCATGGCCTGAACACCCCCACCAGGCCCCACCTCTTCAGGGCCTCCTCCAGCCGCTGTGCACAACCACTAACACAAGGACCTCGGGACACTCCAGGTCCACACTGTAGCAACAAACGAGCCCCAAGTGCCGAGGCAGAAGTTGCTGGATCCCCTCAGACATCCCTGGACACAAGGTCAAGCCCCCTGATTTGCCCAAATCAAAAGACCCACGCGATGCATTGGCCCTGGGTGGACCCACTAGCCTGTGTCCAGCTCAGGGTGGGTGGGACCCTAAGGAGGGCGTGTCTGTGCTAGCCTCCCTGCCTCCAGAGCGTGGGTCCTGGTTCCCAGGCAGCAGAGGGTTCTGGAGGAAGGCAGCCTAGTCTCGCACTGCTGTTTATGATTCAGTGCGTCTCACGCTGTCCTTTCGACAAGTCTGCTTTTCTCCTAAATCAGTGAACGCTGAAAATTAAGAAAAGCAATTTTTATCTTCTGCTTCCAGCCAAAATCAACGAGGTCACCTTTAGGTTTGGTCTTTCTCCAGGATCCTCAGAAGCCTTTCGATGTTAACTTTTTGATTTATGTTCTGTCTCCACTTGGCATTGGAAGCAGCTACCCTTGACCAAACCCTGTGCTCTGTGATTGAGTCTAAATTGGAAGAAAGGTAATTCCAAAATAAAACACGATTAAAAAAAAAATTATGTAAGTGTAGCAGAAAAGTCAGGCTTTGCAACACCTGAAGCTCAGGGTGTGGGAGGCGGGTCAGACTTGGACAGCTTTGGGTGGAGGCTGGGGGCAGGGGAGCCCGGGGAGGGGAGCAGTGAGTCAGAGACAGCGGGCTGTGACCCGCGGTGACTCCAGTACCATGTGAGCAGCCAGAAAACAGCCACCGTCTGAGGGTACAGAACCGAGGCCACAGGACCAGGGCTGCCGTCTGGACGGAGACCGTAGCCCGCCAGGATCTGGAGAGCGGTTGGTTCTCGCAGCCCACACTTGGCAGGTTCCTCTCCTGTCTCTGGAGACAGAGCACCATCCGGTCCTGCCCTTCTGCCTGCCCAGCCAGAGCCTGGCCAGTTGTCTTTCACGTGGGAAGAGGGCAGCCACAGGCTCTGCACCTGCAAACACCAGTTCCCCAGCGGGATGACAGTCACATCTGGGATACTGAACATGGCAATTCAGGCTGGGCACTGGGCCCGCTGCTTGGTGCAGGTGGCCACCGCTGTCTTATAAGGCTGTTTACTTCTCAGCAGGACCCAGCAGGGTCGGTACCCTGCTCCAAAGCCATGAGAAGGCAGGCCCAGAGGCCAGGTAGCCCGCCCCACATTGCACGGTGCAAGAGCAAAGCTAGAGTCCAGGTTCTTACCTACTAGCTTCTTCCCGCCGCATTGTCCTGCTGCTCTTGAGGCCCAAGGGATGCAGTCCATCCTTCATGCGTGGAGGACCCCTGACCCTTGGAAACGAGGAAAAGAAAGCTGTGGTTCCCATTGTCTCCAGTTCGTCATCCTGGTCTGCCACTCCTCACGCCTAACAGTGACTTTGCAGAGAGAATCCCCGCAACCCAAAGACCCTTGAGGTGCAACACATCCAGCCTTCCTTTAGACGGAGTGTTTTAAAAACCTCGAGTGTTTTAAAAACCTCGCTTTCGTTTTCAAACAAATTGGTGTAGCAATGTGCACGGTGCCTCCCTGGACCACACTTTGTGAAGCGGAACAATCACTGAAGGGTGCAGATATCAAAGCCGAAAAGAGCCCAGGAAGCACGCACAAGCCACGCCCACCGCAGCATCCAGGGTGACCTGACAGTCAACATCCCGATGGCTCAGGGGACACGTTTGGGCCACTTGGGGATTGCTGCAATAAGCAAAATGTCTGTATGTGGATCTCATTGAAACCACGCCCTCAGCCCAGCGTGGGAGGGTGCCAGGCCCTGCCCTCTGCCTCTGTCCTGGACGCACAGACGCAGCCCGTGGGGCGAGCTTCAGGCCTCCGTGCTGGCAGACATTCGCCTGCGGAAGAAGATGTGAACCTGTGGGCCGGCTGACCGCCTGCCTGCCTGCCTGTGGCCTTGGCTGCTGCTCACCGCCCCTTTGCTTTGAGTCTCGCTCTGCATGGTGGGGGGCCCCACCCTACTCCGGCCTGGCTGTCTGTCTGTTCCCATCACGGTTCCAGGAAGAAGTACGCTGTTGTGTTTGCTCCTGGCTTTGGGTTTCCGGTTCCCCTGCTTCCTGCACCACATCGTTCTGTCTCCATGGGTCCCCAGCACACCCAGGGCCTGGCTGTCCCTCCTGCTCCCTGTGAGTGAGCGAGTGCTTCCTCTGGCCTTCCCACCCACATCCTCTGTCTGCTGGCTGCTGGCAGAAGTCAGCTTGACCTTGGCCTTGGCCTTGGCCTGTGCCTGTGCCTCCTGTCTGGAGAGTCCTGGGTCCCTGCCCACATTCTGAACCCCGTATGCTGCTCCCCACACACTGGAGTCCCTGGATCAGCCTGAGCTCCCGCTCGCCACCTGCTGGCTCATGACCCTGAACCACGTTATCCACATCTCAACTGCACCTTTCCAAAGCCTGGAAAACGCGGAACCATGCTCAGCGGCTCCCACGCTCCACAGCGCCCGCCGAGTGTTGGTGTTAGGGTGGCTGGAGCTACCAGAGGAGCCACCCCCGACGCTGCCGCCCTGCGGGGCCCAGTGGCCCTGTCACGGCACCGGACACTGGGACTGTTTTACAGTTTTGCCAAGTTGATTTTTCCAAAAGACTTTCTCATTTAAATTTGTCATTTTTTGTTTTTGTTTTATTTTGTTTTTAAACACACACACACACACAGATATTTTCATTTTCCTCTTCTGTGACCTTGGATGGTTTTCTTCCTTGTCTATGAAGCTCCTGTACTTAGGGTGCTAACGATGGATCCGTCCCCATCGTGGGAAATACTTAGCATATTTCCCCTGTCTCTTAGCATTATTCCTCCTGTTTCTGACAGCGTAGCTTTTTATAAACTAAGTAGACCAGCCGAGCCTGTTTAACAGTATTTACTTCATTCCTTTTATGATTTAAAAGTACGTCCCCATGTAGTGAGTGATTGGTTATCTGTGCTTTGGATTTGTATGGTTTTTGGTTGATCAAGGAACATTGAGTTCTTTAGTCTTTCTGGAACATACTTTATTTATGAGACAAGAATTTCACTTGATTTTCCCCCAGAGAAGCGCATACCTGGTGTGCCTCCTGCGTGTCTGGACGTGCTGGCAGCCAGGAGTCCACACACTGGACTTGAACACACTTCAATCATTTTATTTTATTTTATTTTTTATGGTGCTGGGGATTGAACTCAGGGTCTTGTGCTTGTGAGGCAGGCACTCCACCCACTGAGCTATAGCCCCAGCCCTTCAACCATTTTAAAACACAGTGGCCCCCTTGTCTGCGGTTCCCCTGCACACCGTCAGACTGTGGTCAGCCCCGGTGGTTGAAGAGAGAGGGAGACCACCTCCCCGGCTTTGACTTCTGTGTGGTGTGTGGTTCTATTTACCATCGGTTACCGTTGTTAACTCTTGCTGCCTCATTTACATACTAAAATCTGCCAGAGGTGTCGGTGTGTCGGTGGGGAGCATGGTGCATGCAAGTCAGTGCCCCCCTTGGTTTCAGATGCCCCCCGGGGCCGCACAGCGGATCCTGCACGGAGGGGGCGCCTGTCCATCAAGCGCCTCGGCCTCGGGAGCTCAGACCAGCCACGTTATCCTCCCCGGCTTATTTATTCATACGACCTTCAGAATTTCTATCTAATCCCCAAACAAATATCATTGAGATGTTTTCGAATCACTTTGAGGACCGTAAGACAGAGGCTCCTGCAACTCAGGAACTCAGAATGGCTGTCTAAATATTGAACCTCTCTTTATAAAGTTCAGTGGTTCTTCTCGCTGTTTCCAGCAGCGCCCATCTGCCTCCGTTGGCCTTCTTTCCTGACCTTTTGTTGGCAGTGTGGGGTGTTGGCCGGGAGGAGCGTGAGGACGGAGCTTCTCTCCCCTCCTGTCAGGAAGCCCCTGTGCCGGTTTCACCAACCCTACGGGGCCTCACTCACGCGGGGTCACAGGTGTGCAGATTGTGCAGACTTTGACGGTGATATTGGCCTTCCGGTGTCTGAGGGCTACGCCTGCCCTGTGTCTGGGATGAGGTGCTGGGCAAACCCCTTCCCTATTCAGAGAGGGGCCGTGTTGCTCCTGGTCTCCTCACTTCTGTGACTCTGAGAGAACTACTCTTCCAGGGTCAGCCCTCCGAGGTCAGCTGGCACTCTACTGCCTCCCTGCGATGGCCTCCTGGGTTTCTTTTGGATGTTTTTGGTTTCGCTTTGTCCACTTTTCTGTTTCCCTTGCTGCATCTGGTTGTGGATATATTTTTTGTATCTTTCTCGGGCTTTGCTGGCCTTCCCCCAACTGTGGGCTGTGCATCTTAGCCTTTTACGTATTGCCTCTGCCCCCTTTTCTCTCTCCTCTCCTCCTGGGACTCTGGGATTAGTCTGTGCAGATCTTCTCACTCTGTCTCTTAGATCCTCACTTCTACCTGTTTCAGTCAAGAGTATTCCTTCTGACCTACCTTTCACTTTCTGTATCCTTCTCTTAGCTGTGTCTAATCTTCTGTATTAGGAGATTCTGTCTAATCTTCTACCCATTGTATTTTTTATCTTTAGTTATTTATTTTTCAGTTCTATCATTTCTTTTTGTTTAATTTGCAATGTCAATGTTATTTTTCATAGTTTCCAGTTGTCAAAATTTGCAAGTTTTTTTTTTTTTTTTTTTTTTTTTTTTTTTTCCACCAACAATACTTAGCTGCATTGTCTGACAGTCTGTGGTAGCCTCGATACTGGAAGTCCCTCCAGGTCTGTCTGGGTTTTGTGTTCAGTGGTTCTGCCCCTGATAGTGTGTTGCCTCTTGATGCTCCACACTCTTTTTTGATTGAACACTGCTACCTTAGTTCATTTTCTGTTGCTATAGCAGAACGCCAGAGCCTAGGGATTTATAAAGGAGAAAACCTTATTTATCTTACGGTTCTGAAGGTCCAAGAGCATGGTGCCAGTGTTGGCTTGGCTTCTAGTGAGGGCTTCATGCTGTTCTTTGTGTGGTGGAAAAGCAAGGGAGCAGGCATATGTGGAAAGGGGTGTGTGCAAGAGAAACGGGGTGGGGCTGAGCCATGGAGCAGCCCACTCTGGGAATAAGCCATCTAGCGACTCAAGACTGAACTCACTCCTGGACCCTGATCCAGTCTTGAGACAAAGTCCACTCATAGGACAGTGCCCCCCCCATGTAACCCCCTCCCACTAGACCCCACCCCTTGAATGTCCCATCACCTCCCAAAACATTATGTTAAGGACCAAGCTCCTGGTGCAGGACCTTGGGGGGCCGAGCCATGTCTGCCTTGCAGCAGCTACTTACAGGAATAGGTTAAGCCTGGGTGGTGTCTTCCTCCTCAGCTCCCGGATCAGGGTCTTCTTGTGTCCTCCTGATGGTGAGAAGCCAACACTCAATTTCCCTCTTAATATGCAAGTTTTAAAGACATGAGTGTTCATGGCCATGTTCCCATTGCCTCTGTCAGAGGAGCATCCTGGAGGTTCAGGGCGGACTTTGGAGGGAAGGTCTGTAGTGCTGGTGTTTCCCAGATGGGACAGGGGCAAGTGCCGGGTTCTTCTCACGGGCTCCCCCAGTGAATCTATGTCTGCTCAAAATTTCTAAGGGTGTTTTCTAGTTTGTGTGCTTTGTTTCTGGCAGGTCCTTGATTGAATACGGCTCTGCTAGACTGGGGTCATCTTGTGGCCTTGCGTCCTGGCTCCCTGACGCAGGGAAAGGCAGAGTGTAGGAGGAGCCAGTGCCCTGCAGGTGGGACAGAGCGAGCCAGTCCTCCTCCACCTGGGAGCAGAACACCCCTGGGAAGTGGCTGACTCCCCAGGGACCGAGAGGCGGGTGGCCCAGAACTGGGCAGGAGCAGACAGCCGCCGTGGCCTCCAGAGGTGCGGGCCCAGCTCTGGGGTAGGCTCAGCCTGTGGCTCCCTGGCCTGAGGCGGTGCCGAGCTTCCCAAAGCCTCTCCTTCATCCTTCCTCACGTATTCCAGAGGAAGAAGCCGGCGGGCTTCTCACGCACAAGACTCCTCGGCCTGCGGTTGTGAATTCCTTTAAGAAGCGGTCTGATGTCATCACTCCCGGTTTTCTCTTCTTTCCCAGGTGTTTTGGCGAGCATCCGGAGCTGTTGCATCAGGACTTGTAAGCACGAGTCCCTTTTAACCTGCCTCAGCTCTTTTTTGAAATCCAATCTTTTATTAAACATCAAGAT
Organism: Sciurus vulgaris; assembly: GCF_902686455.1. Taxonomy (NCBI): domain Eukaryota; kingdom Metazoa; phylum Chordata; class Mammalia; order Rodentia; family Sciuridae; genus Sciurus; species Sciurus vulgaris. Next base: position 39,471,910 of record NC_136479.1, on the reverse strand, counting down.
GTGCTGAACTTGCAAGAGAGAAAGAGGTTCTCTGGGCACGGGCCGAGTTAATAAGGCACGATGATGTTTTGTGACAGACCAGCCCTCAAATGTTGAACTCCCGAAGTCACAGATTCTCAGGTATTCATGTCGCACGCAAGGCCTGGTGTCCTACAAAGGGTAGTGACATTATCAATCAAGTCACATCTGGACTCACATCTGAGCACTGACTCCAGATGGACAGAGTGCTGAGAAATTAAAGTATGTGTGACTGAAATTGAGAGATAATTGTGCGTCACTTCAGAATAATTGGGGCCCTTTGTAGAACTCAGCTGGCCTCTGAGACAGAGCTGGCCTTATGTAGGGCAGCCCGCTCCTATTTTAACAGCCCACCGAGGTCATTATTTTCAGGAAATAAGCACTTTCGGATATTTTACGGTCAGTGTGGGGCCAGGTTTATTAACAGCTGCAATTTGTAGCATCTCCCCAGCTATTAGACTCGGAGGTGGCGGTGCCAGTGACCGTGCAGGGAACTCCTCACACACACTCTGACGCTTATGGCTGCATGGAACCCGGGCTCCCATCCGTGCACTGTGGATGGTCCTGTTCTTCTCCTCGGGTCTCTCTCTTTCTTTAAAGGGCATCTTGTTCTCCTTTATGTTATTTTGTCATTACCTCATGACACAGAGAGTTCTGTTGGCCACCTGGCTCAAGGGCACTGTCCAGACTCCATCACAGAGCGTGAGACGTTTCACCAGGAAGTGGGGAAGTCAGCCCAGCCCAGACTGGTAACGCGGGAAGCATCCAACCAAAACCCGAAGCAGAACAAGTCGTTCATTAAAGGGATGGAAACGTCACGATCATCCCGGTTAACATCGCCTAAGAGTTGTAGGTGATTCCATGAGATCAAGACACCAAGAACAATTAAAATGAGATGAACTCGTCAAGAGGACACTTCCAAACAACTGAGGATGGGAACAATTCAGGGCAGCCAAACGCAGGGTAAATAGTACAGTCCGATTTTATTATATCGCAATAATCAGGCAGCAATGTGGGATGAGATTTCATTCCTAATAACAAAATTTTAAAGCACACGGGAATCACTTTAATAAAAATATACAGGATTGAGAACTGGGGTTGTAGCTCAGTGGTAAAGCACTTGCCTGGCATGCAGAGGCCTGGGCTTGACCCCAGCTCTGCAAAAAAGAAAAAAAAAAAAAGTGTGTGTGTGTGTGTGTGTGTGTACGTGTACACAAGATTGATACAAAATAAACTCTAGAAAACTAAAAAGCCAAGTAAATGAAGAAGCATGTTATACTCTCAGAAAGCAGAATAGATATCTGTACCACGTTTTCTTTATCCATTCGTCTGTTGAAGGGCACCTAGGTTGGTTCCATAGTTCAACTCTTGTGAATTGAGCTGCTATGAACATCGACGTGGCTGCATCACTGTAGTGTGCTGATTTTAAGTCCTTTGGGGATAAACCGAGGAGTGGGACGGGCGGGTCAAATGGTGGGTCCCTTCCAGGTTTTCTGAGGACTCTCCACAAGTTCTGCAAGGTTCCCTGATCAACTCCTGGAGGCCCCTGCCAGTTGCACTAGAATATCACCGCCTGGTTTCAGACTTTCAGGCTCTGAGTGATTGGCCTTTGTGCTTTGCCTTGGAGGTCTGGCTTTCTGGGAGAGGTCTCACTGCTGCGTTTCTGCAATGCATCCTGTTGTCTTGATCTCTTCCACATTTCCTCCGTCCATCTTTCAGCACAAATGTTTAATAAAGAGTCAAGTCTATGATTCAGATATCAAGTTCCAAAAGAAGCGAAAATAAATAAGTTATGAAGACCTTTAAAAAAAAAAAAGAAAGCAGAACAAATCAAGACACAGGATAGGTGGATGTGTTGTGGATCAAAATTCCAGTGGAACATATATTGAAATGACAGGTATATTCTAATCCCTCTGGAATAAAGAATGAAACTTGAGCATATGAAGAGGAGAAATGTTGGTGGAGTGAGAGTCATTGACGGAAAGAATAATTAAGCCTTGTCAGGGGGGTATTAAAACATATTATGAAGCTATAGAACTTAAAGCTACAGAACAATCGACTAGTCAAGAATCAGCCCACGTATATATATGTATAATGACAGCGGGTGTATAAGAAGGCAGACTGGGTCAGTAGGTGACCCTGGCCGCAGGCCTCGGGACGGCAGTTAGGAAATCAGGGACCAGCGTGGTCCAGAACGCTGCTTCAGGAGCTATGGGAACTTGACTCTTGGAGAGCTTGACAGAATGTAGCAGAGCAATTTCACCAAGCTGATAAACCTGGAGAGGTTTTTATCAACTTCTGGATTCTCACTGGTGGGCCTCAAGGGAGGCCAGCCAAGCCTGGTTCACCAGGAAAGCCCTGGAAGGGAAGGGACCCCACCATGACCCAGTGGCCAGGTCAGGATCCCCTTCGCTTTTCCTGCCCTTCTGCTCCCAAATCCTGAAATAAGGACAGAAGGGCTCAGAGGGAGCCCTGCGGTTCACCTCGCCGTGTTTCACTGTGACATCTGAAACCTCTTCCTAGAAACCCCTTCCTCCCACTGACGACTGACTCTTCAGGTCGCACAGCTCCTTGGCCCAAGCGTCCGGCCATCTTGGACAGGCCATGCTCCGCAGTGCAGTGTGTCTGCCCGTGGGGGCGTTTCAGCAGCGTCCTGGCCTCTCCCACTCCATGCCGGGAGCACGCCTCCCCACAAGGGCGACAGCCCAAACAGGGTCTCTGGACATTGTCCAAAGTCCCTTGGGGAATGTGAGAGTCCCCCAGTTTGAGAACCCCTGCATTAGAATCACTGAGGGAGAAGATGTGGGCCGCAGCAATGTTATTCTAAAGTAATGGGCCAGGAAAACGAGGAGGGGAAGGACGCTGGACGGGGCCCACCGGCGTTGTGGGGACAGCGAGGAGCCCCTCAGGCGACACAGCACACCGCACGCCCGGTTTTCCTTTAAAGCCTCCTCGACCTCGGAATTAGAGAAAGCCATCGTGGTCCTGACCTCGTTTCCACGCAGGAGAGAAGCCCCAGTGGGTTAGAGAATCAACCACTTACAGCACTGGAAGCCAGGGGCCAGGGTCAGGCTCCCAGCTCTGCGTGAGGAGGGCTCGCCTGCGTCAGCCTCCTGTCCTCCCAGAGCCACCGGAGCGAGACCCAGAGTGGGACACAGCTGGGAACGTGTCTGCGGGATCACGGTCACGAAGGGCTGGGCCCCTGTCCCTGAGGAGGGAGTCTCGATACCTAAGTGAGGAAAGAGCAGAAAGCAGAGAGAGGAAGAGTAAAAGCAGGAAAATGGGCTCCGTCAGCCTCTGGGAAACCCTGTCAGGGCCACTGATGATCAAAGACACCTACGCTGATCCAGGAGATGAGGTCAGACCCCCAAAGCCACACGGATCGCAGAGCACGATGAAAGTACCCCTGTGGCCACAGCTCCGAGCTCCGCGGGGGCAGTTCACCAGGCAGGGGTTCAGGACACCAGGCAGGCAGGGCCAGCCTGCCTCGGCCAGTCCACAGTCCAGTCCAGTCCAGTCCACAGTCGGTCCAGTTTAGCGACGCATGTGCAGCCCCGGGACAGGCAAGGCAGGCGTCTCAGGACGCTGTACCGGCCCTGCCCTGTCACCCTCCGCCATTCCCTCAGCCACAAGGCACCCAGCTCTGTCAACCTGCTGCTGATTGATGCATCCCAAAAGCAGCCAACTCCCCGCTCCTTCAGGGCAGTGCCACGTGCCTCCTGCTGGCAGCTCCTTGGCTGAGACCAAGGTCACCGTCCTCATGGTGACCTTTCCTTTCCTCACCTTTGACTTCATCACACACAGGTGCACGGAGTCTTTTTGAATCTCCTGCCTCCTTTAGAAGTAGTAATAAAACAGTTTTAGCTGGACATGGTGGCTCACACCTGTCATCCCAGTGACTCCAAAGGCGGAGGCCGGAGGACCCCAAGGTCGGCCTCAGCACCTTAGTGAGGCCCTAAGCAACTTAGTGAGGCCCTGTCTCAAAATAAAAATACGCTGCAGGACCGATGAGCTCCTACAATATGTGCAATCGGAGAAATTAGGAATTACGCTCCATTTCTGTATGACCTATCAAAATGTACAAATGCATGCTACCGTCATGTACGGCTAATTAGAACAAATGAAAGATAATCTGTATACATATGTATACACATAAATAGAACTAGGGATGCGGCTCAGTGGATCAGAGCCCCTGGGCTTAATACCTGGTACCTGAAAATTAATAATAAAAAACAGCTTTATTGAGATGCAATATGTGTACCATCCGGTTCCCCACTTAAGGCGCAAAATTCAGGGGCTTTTAGTGTATTCGGAGTCGTGCCACCGTCCTCCCCGGTCAGTGTTAGGACAGTTTCATCAGCGCCCCCCCAAAAAATAAAACCTCCCATCCATCAGCAGGTTAGGGTTTCTAATGCCCTGCCCGTCCCTGGACTTCCTGCCTTGGTCTTCTCTTCTCCCATCTTGACTCTTCGATCCCTACTCCCCGCCCAGGTCTGGTCTCCTGTCCCAGTCTCAGGGAGGCGTCACTCAGGCTGTGACCTGGTGGCCCCACCTCACCCAGACCTGGCCCCAGCGCCCAGTTCGCACCTCCCTAGGGCACATGCCCATCCAGTGCTCCTCGGGCCTCGTTGAACTCCTGGGTCCTAAGCTGAGCGGCCCTCGCCCCATGGTCCACCCATCCTGCTGCCCACTCGCCCTGTCTCTAAGGCAACGCATCACATCCCAGTGTCCCAGTGCATGTCCCACACAGGGAGCATCATTCCCCCTGCCTGTGCTGCCCCCGGCCCTCCACCCCGGCCTCGGTGCCAGGCTCCTTTCTGGCCTCCCCTCTGGCCTCCCCTCCTCCCTTCCCTGGGGCCGCCTTGGTCCACACCAGCATCTCCCTTGCTGTCCTGCAGGTTCCACCCCCTGCTCTGGCCCCCCTCCTCCAGATTCCCTAAAGGTCGCTCCTCCTGAACTGTGGGTGAGGTCCCTGATGGCAGAACCCCCAGTCCCTGCCCGCCCGCCCAGGACCTGAGCAGTCACGGCCACTTGGTGGAGGAGGAAGGTCCTGCCCCAGCAGAACCTGCTGTCTTCCAGCCTCACGGCTCTGCTCCCCCACCCACAAATCCCAGCTGCCCCCACACACGCCGTCCTTTCTACACCCCGCTCCTCAGACACACTGTTTAGGGTCTCCCCTGTTCAGACTCGTCCCTGGCAGATCTCTCTCCTCCTCCAACGTGAGGCTCAGGGCCACTTCAGGGAGGAGGACCCTCCCTGCTGAGTCCCACAGCGCTCTGTGCCTGACCCCGTGCCACCGTGTCCACACCTCTGTGATCCGAGTCTCTGTGCCCAGTGGGACGTGGTGTCTCCAAGAGCAAAGCCCTCTCCCAGTGCCCTGGGATCCTCATGCCAAAGGCTGCACCCGCAAAACTGAAGGTGTGCTGAGGCTGCTCGTGATCCCCGAGACCCCTTGGCACTGCGTCCCGACCGCTTGCCATGAGGGCTCAGGACACGTTGGGTGGGAGCAGGAGAGGCCGAGATGCCAGGCCCTCAAGAGAAAGCCACTAGAATCCCTCCGGGGCACGTCAGGCCACGCTCCCCTGGGCCACCGTGAGGTTCAGTTGCCATGGGAACCCAGCTGGATTTAATCACGAAGCTTCCAGAGGGAACCTGTGCTGCAGGACCAGGGCTCTGTAGGTCTCCCTGAGGTGACAGACGGCCCCTTCAAGGCAGAAAAAGCGCTCGCGTCTCCTTCAGGCTGTGAAATCCTTGGGCTGCTCCCAAGGACGGGGGACCACTGAGTCTTTGCAGCTGGCCATCTCTCTGGACCCCCCGTTGGACTCCTTTGGGTCATTCACTTTTGAGAATCGTGGGGACGTTTGCCAGAATGAATCAAATTGACCCGGGCCTGTCACTGTGGAAATGAGGCACTGCGTCTGCGGTGGCTCCCTGTTTCCAGGCTGCAGGCCACGGCTGCAAGGCTCTGTGACTTTCCCCCAGGAGAGCAGAGGATGAGCACAGGACAGCGGGAAGCTTCTGGCCCAGCTCCCTCTCCAGGCCGGCGCGCCTCACTCGTGTCTGTTCTTTTGCTCGCAGTGTCTGCTGAGCTCTGCGCTTCTGGGCTTGCTCATGTTATCTCAGTAGAACTCACTTCCAAGAGGACGATCTTCTTTTCAGAAAGTGACTTTGCTCAGGGCAAACCACCACCACCAGGAGCAACCTGGCCCCCGCTGGAAGTGTGGCGGCCTCAGGCCTCCAGGACCACTGCCCCCAGTCCCGGGGCCTGTGGCCTTTGTCCAGTTCTGCACACCACAGATTTGCATGGCATTCGGGGGCACAGCAAAGTATGGCCTCAGCCCTGCCAGTGCCCGGGTGCCTGGTGAGGGGAAGAAACTGGGAGCTCACCCCGCCTGGGATCCAGGATCCAGTGCTCGGGTGCCTTTCCTCCCACTCACTTATTCCTAGAAGAGGAGGAGGAGGAGGAGGAGGGGAGAGGGAGCTTTACGATGCAGTCGCTTAGAATGCCCGCGTCCTGAGACCCCCTGACTCCTCCATGGTAACGAGCTGCAGCAGCGCCTCAGACTGCACCCGGCCCTCCTGAGCACCCGTTGTGAGCCACGCAGATTCTACTGCAGACATCAAAGGCTCAGCAGTGACAAGACGTGTGGGAAGGGCAGACCGTACCGTGGTTGTGGATGTCAGTGTGTCTGGAGAAAGAGAACCACCGCGAACACGCAGAGCAGCGCAGGTGCTGCAGGGGAGAGAGGGTTGAGGGAGCCGTCTTCCGGACAGGCGGGGACCTCACGGCACCAGGCTCGAGGTATCCAGGGTGGCAAGATGGCCGCGCAGCTAAAGCCAGGCCGAGGTGGGAATTGGGAGGTGAAGCTGGAGTTAACCAGGTGTGACAGGCAGAGCAGTGGCCCTCAATGATGTTCCTGTCCTCACTCAGGGAACCTGGGGCTGGGTCGCTTCACTCAGTGGAAGGGGCTTTGCAGAGGGTTGAGTTAAGGACCTGGGATCTCCAGATGCACCCAGTGTAAGCAGCAGGGTCTTTATGAGAGGAAGGCAGGAGGGTCAGGTGGAGAGAAAACGGAAGGACTAAAGCAGAGGGCCAGAGGGCAGGGCATGCCACGCTGCTGGTGTGCAGGTGGAGCCAAGGAGGACGGGCAGCGGACAAGCTGAAGAGGCCGGCAAACGAGCTTTGCTTCAGGAGCGCAGCCCTCAGACACCCCGATGCTAGGTGTCTAACTCCCCAGGCTGCAGAAGAACGGGTTCCTCGTTGCCTTCAGCCGCTAAGTCTTGGGACACAAACACAGGTGCCAAATCACGTGAACCCTCAAAGAGCCTGTGTGCAGCAAGGGCCAGTGGGGGTCTTGAACTTCATCCTGAGTGTGAGTCGCAGCCCGGGGGACCGTTCTAAGCAAGGCAGAGCCGGGGCCAGTCTGTGTCTGCAGCACCCTGTAGGCTCTGGGGTGGAAGCAGAAGAGGAGAAGAGGCTGAAGGATGGAGGCCAGCCAGAAGAAGGTCTGGATGGGGTGGTGACGGAGGCAGGGGACATTGTCCAACAACAAGACACGCTGACGACCTAGGTGGAAGGTCGGCATGGCCAGGTGGCGGTGCTGTTGGCTCCTGGGGCAGTCGCGGGCAGCCCTCAGGTGGCCAGACCATTGCCGGCTGGAGGAGGAGGGCTGTTCTCGTTTCTGTGGTTTGACGTTGTTTCTGTTTTGGGGGTTGGTCATCCAAGGGCTCCACGGAGAAGCACGTGGAGCCAACGGCTTTAGTTCAAGTGTGGAGTTCGGGGAGGTGGCTGGGCTGCAGAAAAAAGAACCAGCTCACCAACAGAGAACCAGGTGGGCGACCCCAAGCAGAGGGACAAAGAGGGGGACAGGTGGGGGGCCAGGGAAGAACCGGACAAGGGGGAGGCGAGCAGGGGAAGCCTCGGCTGGCTCCTGAGGCAGAGGGACAGCCGAGCTCGTCCACGGCCAGGCAGAGCCCGGCCAGTAAGCACGTTCCTCCAGAGCAGCGCACAAGATGGCGGGGAACAGATGGCCCTGGAGAGCGCGTCCGCGGGATCCGTCTCCCAGCCTCAGCGGAGGTTGGTGGGCTCACTTTGAGGATCGGACTCATCAACCTTGAGCCGTTGTTGGGAAATGAAAATCTCTGCCCTGCTTTTCATGGTCTGGCTCACAGTATGTGCTCAGAGCACAGAGGCCCATGCGCTGTGTCCCAGGGTAGCCATTCATTCCCGCGAATTCCATCCAGCGCTCAGCTTCCCTCCCCGCGGTGGCGAGGTTTCCTACTCGGTGGCGGAGGAGCTCTGTGGTACGTTAGAGAAAGGTGAGGCTAGGAGTGGTACCTGCAGCCCGAGGTGGCCCTCCTGCCCTGCTGGAGGTCGCCATGGCTGCCCGCATCCTTTGTTGCAGGATGCTGCTGGGAAGGCTTCTGTCCGGTAAGGACCCTGCTGCTCCTGAGAGTACCCTCTCCGTCTGGTCTCTGCACTGGGGAAAGACTGGCCAGCCCAGCGGCTGTCTGCCCTCAGCCTTCCTGGGACAGTGGCTATGGAGGGAGGAGATGACTGAGAAAGCACATGAGCCCTGCCCTTCTCGCCCTCTGCAAGCAAGGGAAACCACACAGAGGCCATTTGCCTTCCCCTCTTAACTAGTCCTCTCGCCTCCCCCTAACCAAGCCTGGGCCTCACACACAGAATCTTCAGAGGGGATGGGGTTCGCCATTGGGGGCCCGACCTTGTCTTCAGAGTGCCTGATAGTGGCCAGATGTGGTGGTCTCCACTACTGCAAGCACCAAGGTGGCTTTCTCTAAGAGGGAGGAGAAAACATCTCAATTGCAATGCATTTAAATGTTCTCAGATATAATTCTGAACTTGAACAAGTATATCTTGAAATAAAACAACTGTTTTTGGTCTCCTGCCAGCCCCCTAATTTTGTTCTACCTCTGCCATCAGATGGCAACATGGGCAGATTCTTCAGGTCACCCTGGACATAGGATGTCTCTGTGCTGTGGCCACTTGAAATGTGTCAGGACGCACTGCAAATTTGGCAGGAAATGGACTGTTTCTCCTGGCATCCCCCCTGCCCGATTGTGGCGAGGGGCTGGGTTGACCGTCTCTTTTCTCTCCTGGTCTTCCTGGTTCCTCCTGCTGCCCCAGACTGGTGGTTTCCTCCTCACCTCCAGGAGAGGATGGGGTCATTCCTACTGATGGTTGGTGCTGAGCCGGTGCCTCGGGTCCCTGTCTTGGGGACGGATAAAGCCTCCTTCTTGCAAAGCTATGCCGTCCGTGGTTTCCCTTCACTCAGGGACCTCACTGTTCCCCCGTGGGATCAATCCACCTCCTTTCCAACTCCGCCCCTCCTCTCTGGCCTCCAGGATTTGGTGGCACCTGAGCTTCTCAGTGCTGGGGTCTGCAGTCCCCTCTGGTGGTCCCCTGGACAGCCCCCTCCCAGTCATTCACCCATCGATCCACGGGAAACCCATCTTTTCCTTGTGAGGACCTAGTGTCCCGTTTGCCCAGAGTCATGCGATGCATCTATTGCCCCACTCCTTCATGCTCCCCAGTGTCCTATTTGGGGTGAAGACCCCTGAGATGACCCCCACCTCTTTTCTATAGCATTTAGCAGTGAAGGGTGACCAAGGGGAAGGGCCACCTCTTTCCCTCTCCCACGTGAGCACCTAACGGGGGGCTGTCACTCTCGTGCTCTTCTCTGTAAATACTCCTGGTGCAGAGTCTAGAATGGGAGCCATCACCCGGGGGTGGGGGCACTTAACTTATTTGCTGCCTAGATCAGCACCTAAGTGTAGGGGTCATTGAAAACAGGACGCCCCTCTTACCTGCAGGGGATGCAGTCTAAGACACCTCGGGGATGCCTGGAACCAGGGTTAGTTTTCAGATCCCTATATATGTTCAGGTTTTTCCTTGTCAAGTAAGAACTCTCATCTTTTCATTTAAAGGAAGCCACATTATGGCTTTTCTTTGACATATTCAAGTGTCAGCATCACTAACCTTGTGCTTTAGGGGCCATTCTTAAGTGAACTTAGGTTTACTTGAGCATAGGCAGGGTGGTACTCTGCTATGGTTGTTCTGATAACCAAGACAGATACTAAGTAAACTAACGGGAGGGTAGCATATAAAGCCTGGACACACTGGACAAAGGGGACTCACATCCCAGGCAGGACAGAGCAGAAGGGCGTGATGTTTACATCATGCCACTCAGAACAAGCACCCAATTTAAACTTTTGAATCATTTCTCTGAAATTTTTCTTTTGATATTTTTGGGCCGTGTTTGACCTCAGGTAAACAAAACTATGGAAATTGACACCAGGAAGAGGGTGAACCAACTCTTTATTTTTGGGATGAAGATAAAAGGGAGTCCCTGGCATCTCACCTTGGGATGTAGTCTCTCTCATCTGTGGACCGCAGTGCAACTCTGCTTCTAGAAGTGGCCATTGTGGACTCTTGAGTAGGAGCATCGGTTTGGTAACGCTACCCACACGGGGGACTTCCCAGCGCCGCCATCCTCCTTCCCCTGGCCGGCTCCTGGCTCTCACTCCTCTCTCGCGTCCTCTCTCCCTGATCCACATTAGACGTGTGTACTCACACACGCTCCACAGAGAGGGACTGCGTGTCCTCTGAAACCTTGTCGCACAAACTTTGTCATCTTTCTCCTACGGTTTTTGTTGGTGCATTAGATCATACGTCAGGTCACCGTGACCTGTTTGCACGTGCCCACAGCCCCGTTCCAGCACCTCTCTCCCGGCCTCCCCGGCCTCCTGCCTCCCTGCCTCTGTCCCCCTCCTCTGCTCTACTGCTCTCCCTTCTCTTACTTTTTTAAATTAGTGCATCATAATTACGTATAAAGGTGGGAGTCCCGGGGGTAAGTTTGTTCACAGGCACAGCATGGTTGGTCCCCAGTGTCCCCGGTGCTTCCTGTGTCCCCCCAGGCGCGCCTCCTGTCCCTTCCTTTGCCCGTGTCTCCCTCCCGTCACCTCCCTCGCTCCGTCGCACCTCCCGGTGTCCCTGGTCCTGTATCCGTTTACTTATTTGAGAACGTCCTGTGGGCATGTTGTCCTGATGTCCCTCAGAGTACTCCCGGCCAGCAGCACGGCCTTGTTAGAGAAGCAGGTTGGTGGCCCTTCCCCGGGGGCTTGGTGTGGCCCCACACGCGGAGCGAAATGTAACAACTGCCGCCTTTGGTCTTCTTGTGCGTGACGCCGGCTCATCAAACACCTGCGCTGCTTTATTGCGGGCCGTCTTGCCTGTTCTGGGGTGTTTATTCTCTCAGTGAACATCAGGGAAGTCTCATCCAATTAAACAACAGGCCGAGTTTCCACTGGGAAGTGGCAGTGGATTCTGTATGAACGGGGGTCTTTGGCGGGCTTCTGGAATTAGGGTTTGTATCTGAGGAGACGGGCTGTCTTTTCATTTCACCATCAATTAGATTTTTATTGTTTTTTTTCATAAGGGTCCTCTGGCTTTCCTGCTAGATTTATTCATAATTTATTGTTTGGGATCATTATAGTAAGTACTTTTCCCATTCTATTTCCAGGTTTTTATTTCTATAATAGAGAGAAAACAACAAAAATAGACTAAATAAAAAGGTATTTATCTTCTCTTTTGCTGCTTCATTAAATTCTCTCTTTTTTTTCAATTGGTCTGAGCTAAAAATCATAAACCACTTGAGTTAAAAAAAAAAAGTAGAGTGGCAAGGCAAAGAATAAGACAGATCCTTAGTTTATCTTATAGCTTAAGTAAAAATACATTTTTATTTGTTTGTGTTTGTACTCTTGTTTTGCTGCCTTTATTAGAACCTACAAACAATGCCAAAAAAGATAATAGCAAAAGCAAATTTGCCTGTCGGCTTCTGATTCAGTTTGCAATAACTACAGTTTCAACGTTTAGAGTAGCGTTTGCTACTGTGCTTTAACGACCTTCGCACCCACGTGGCTTCCCACCAGCTACTTTTAAGCAAGACTTTGTACTGAGAATGGTGCATTAGGCTTTTCATCTTGTGACCAAAAGACCTGACAAGAACAACTAAGAGGAGGAGAAGTTTATTTGGCTCATGGTTTCAGAGGTTCAGTCCAAGATCAGCTGACTCCATTGCTCTGGGCTCAAGGTGAGACTGAACATCATGGCGGAAGGGTGTGCTGGAGGGAAGCTGTTAGCTTATGGCACCAGGAAGCAGAGAGAGACAAAGTACAAACCCCAAAGGCACACCCCAGTGACCTACTTCCTCCAGCCACATCCTACCTGCCCACAGGTACTGCTCAGTTGATCCACTCAAGTGGATTAATCCACTGATCAGTTTACAGCTCTCCTAATCTGATCATTTCTCCTCTGACCGTTCTTGCGTTGTCTCACACAAGGCTTTGGGAGGACACCTCATTTGAACCATGGCAAACAGCATGTTGGTTTTTATCGGGTGCCTTCTGAGCATGTACGGATGTGTTCAGCTGTGTAGTTCTTACCCGTAGGAAGAAGGAAACAAACTGCTATCTCAATCAGCTTTCCTGTCTCATCAGTCTCACTTTTTTTTAAATCAAGGATTCTAACTGTTTGCTTGGGTGAGCTGTCTGAAGCTAGGGGGCAAGATGTCGGAGAAGCTAAAACACAATGCACACACGGCTAATCCCTGGAGCTGCTTCATGTTTGACCAGCAGAACCACAGATAAGCAGTAATGTGAACCATGAGTGTGTGATGGCCAGCCCAAGTGTCCCTGTCAGGGCCGTCTGGGTCCAGGGGTTGGTTTTGCCACTTGCAAACTGGGCAACTTTGGGAAATAACCCTGGCTGACATTTACTGAGCTCCTGTGCTTCTGCGAACAGTCTGTGTGGATTCCCTGCGGTGGCTGGCTTCGCCTCTGAGCCATGTTCTCCCTTCCTGAGCAGATCATCGCCTCTGCCTCACGTGCTGACTGACACAGGTATGGAAAAGAGAAAAGCAGCAGCTCTGATCTTATGAGTGCATTGTTTTTCATAAAAGGACTTTTCCCTTCTCAACTGTCAAATTGTAACCTATCGTGAAGGAGGAACCTTCATGTCTGTGGTTTCTTGACCGAGTCCCCAACCTCTCCTCTCCTGAGTAGGTTCCCATGAGGGTACAGGAGGATGATTCCCTGGGCTTCTTTTTTTTTTTTTTTTTTTTTTTTTTTGTGGTGCTGGGGATTGAACCCAGGGCCTTGTGCTTGCAAGGCAAGCACTCTACCAACTGAGCTATCTCCCCAGCCCTGATTCCCTGGACTTCTGACCCTGAGCCTATGCTTATGGTCAGGCACCTTTGCAGCTGACCACTGTCCTTGGTGCTCTCTTGTCCCTGATAGGGTGTCCTGAGCAGGAAGTAGCAGAAGTGCCAGGAGACCCCGTTTTCCCCGTGGTGTCTCCCGGGGACAGAGACGTGGAGATCCTGGAGTGGGTGCCATTAGAATCTACCCACGTCCCTTCACCTGCCTCTTTCTCACCTTAGAGGTGGGATGGGCGGCTCCTTGCTGACCAGCTCTCCACATGCAGGAGTCTGATGGTCGTAGCTCCCTTGGTGGCTGAGTGAGGATTCAGGCATGCAAGTCTATCTTCCTGGTATCAGGGTCAAGGGTTTGGCTTATTCTATGACACCCCACTGCAGACTTGTATTTGAGGTCTGTGACCTGTGACCCAGGCCTTCCATTACCGGCTCCAGCAAGCCACAGATCAGCCCACCTTCAGCTGGTTTTCTACCCCAGGCCCCTGGCCACAGAGTGATCGACTGTTCTGCACCCCAGGACCTTGGCTTGACTGCACCTCCTGCCTGGGAATCCAGGTCTTCAGGAGAAGTGATCTCTGAGGCCCCATGGCAGACTGAGACGTGGCCCATAACGTGGGCTGGTCTGTCCAGGCCTGGGCTAGACTCCAGACTCCTGGGCTGCTCCTGCATCTGCCCATCTGCTGACATAGCTGGTACTGCAGGTCACTGGGCAGCTCCTATTTCCAGCTCCCTCCCCTCCCCCAATGCACACAGGTCTCCTGACCACGTGGGAGGCTTGCTTGGTGGGGGTCCTGCGTCCCCAGGCTGAACTCTCTGTCCTTGGACTTTCCGTGGTGCCCTTATTTCCCCTCCACCTGCCTATGGGCACCCCAAGTCTCGGAAATCACAGCGGAAGCCGAAAGCCCTGCCAAGACCCGCTCTTGCAGAGTGGCCCTGGGGAGTTGTGGAAAGCAGGTGTTGTCCTCTTGTGCTCTGGAGCCGGCGGCACAGCGACGGCCAGCACAGTACCAGTGCTCCTGGTGGCCAGGTCTGTGTCCTCGGGGGCTTTGAGTCACAGGCACCCTGGGCTCGGGGACCCGGGCCGTACACTGCTGTGACCTCGCTGGTGACCTCATTCATCTCGCAGAACAGCCGCCTTCCAGACTTCCTCTCGTTGGTCCTGATGGCAGGGGTGCCGCTCGGGTCTCAGAACTTGACGGGTGACTCTCTCCGCAGCCAGCAGGCGGGAGAGGCCTAGAAAGATGTCTCGAGCTCTCACGTGCTGCTGACTGACAGTCGCGTCATTGATGGCCTCTTGCTTACAGTGTGGGTCGGGCGCGTCGAATGTATACGGTAGCCTCGGGTTCTCCTTGGTTCGCGGTCACAAACGTGTGGCATGGCAGCTCGCGAAGAAGGCATCACTTTCCCCTAGAGAGCAAGAGCTCAGGGGGGTGCCATTGGCTTCCATTTCTGTGGGTTCTGTGGGGATGGATTCAGCCAGCCACAGATTCTGAGTGTTCAGGGAAGAAGACCATGGACCAGCTTTTGGCCTCCCGAGAGGGTCACCCTGTGACCTGACCATGCTGCAGCAGGCCCCGCCTCTGAGAGGTTCCTCCCCACCAGGAGCACCAGGCTGGGGACCTTGCCTCCAGCACCCGAGCACCTGGCCAGCCACATTCAGCCCAGCAGGGACAGGGCCAGGGGCAGGGCCAGGGGCAGGGCCAGGAGGCTGCGATCCTCCTCTGCCGGCTCTAGTGCTTTCCAGCAGAGCGGGAAGCTCAGTTGAGGCACGGGAAGGGGGCTGTTGGGAGGCAGTGTGAGCGGAGGACAGGCGTGGACGGCATTGTCCAGGGAAGGGAGGCCTTAGCAGGGAGCGTGGCCTGGTGACAGGTGTCGGGTGGGGATGTGGCAGCAGTGCCACACCAGCCACTGGGGGTTCTTTCCAGTCACGTGCAGCCATGTGGAGCAGGCCAGGGCAGGCGGCCAGCTGGACGTGCCCGGTGTCCGCTTGAGCAGACCCCACAGGCCACAGGACCGAGGAGGCCAGGCATGGCGATCATTCCCACTCGCTGGAAAAGCGGTCAGTCGGGGTTCACAAAGGCAGAGATTTTTTTAAGCTCTCCTATTCATTAAAAATTGATGCTGTGATTGATGTTCTGCTGGGTCTTGCTAAGTGAATAAATAAAGCTGTATTTAATTAGCCGCGATATTTACTTCAACACTTAATGGGCTGACAGCTATCGGAAGGGCTCGTCCTGGGAAGTGGATTGGAGGCCTCCCTGGAAATTCGCTGCCCTTTTCTGCTTCGCTGTCCCTTCAGCAGAGCGTGGTCAGCCAGGCAGAGGACCAGCGCCGTGGGAGGGAAGCAGAGAACAGATGCACGGGGAGCATCTCCTGCCAGGGGAGGGGCTGCTGGATACAGGGTACAGAAGCTTCCACCCGCGGCCAAGGCCCAGCCCCGTGGCCACCTGCTGACGGGCGAGAGTCCAGTGCAGGTCTGTGAGCCTTCTGCTTTCTCCGTCAGTATCATCCTGGATTCACTTTCCGATTCATCTTGGTTGATTTGTTCTTGGACCTTTGAAAATAGAGTTTGGTTTTTCCTAGTTATGAGAGTGACAAAGACTCGCTATAACAATTTTGGAAATATTGAAAATTCGGAAGGAAAAAATCCACTATTGATTTCTTTCTTTCTGTTAAGCCTTTCTTTTAAAAAATTTAATCTTTATGAATCATTTCAAACAGATATTTAAAAATTAACAAAACCTCAGAGAAACAGATGTTAACATTTTGCTCTCCTTGCTTTTGAGTTCTCTCTTCCTGATTTTGCGTGCAGCACAGATATTGACAAGGTGCAGTGTGATCATTCATATAGATGCTTATATTTTTGGTGTGCATCTAAGAAGATCAGGCTAATTGTCCTTTCTGTCTCCTTCCACATTTGTGATTTCTTTGTACTGGGAAACTTTGAAGTCTCTGCTACTTCTTTATAGAATATCTCACAGATTCTTGTGAACGCTACTCACCCTGCTGTGCCCTAGATGCTTGGAACTTATTCCTCCTCTCTCACTGCATTTTGCACCTGTTTTTCAAGAAATTGACTATTACAGACTCAGGAGAGACGCATGCCCACTCCTCCTACTTACTCTTCTCCCAGGGGTGACTCCTGCCCCGGGCATTTCCTGCGGTGCACTGACCTTAGATGTGGGGACCTGGCCATGGCAATGTTAGCAGCCTCAAGGGCCAGTGTGCAGATGATGCCCTGCCTCCCCACCCCCAGCCCACGCTGGCACGGCCAGGGCCTCACTGGCCTTCTTGGGCCCTCTTCCAGTTATGTCGTAGGATTCCATTTTCTCCTTCAAATACCTTGGGATACTCCAAAGCGTGGGATTCAAAATTAAGTACTTCTTGCAAAAATTCAAATATATGCAGTGTGCTGCAAGACGAAATCGCTCCGGGTTCAGAAGGCGCAGTCACTGGATCTGCCCTCTCTTAGCTAATTTATATTAACATAATGTGGAGTGCAAAAATTTGAAGAAATACCCAAGGGGACAAGGCACCCATGTTAGAATCCAAGGCAGAAGTAGGCCAAAGAGCAGTATTTAAATGAGGTTTCCCAGGTCCTGAGACACAGGTCTGCTCATTCTCGTCAAAACTGAGGGGAGGATTCTGTTTCTCCCGTAGGAGACAGGAAGAGGCTCTCCGCCCCTCGCCCAGTTGTGGAGTGACCCTCACTGAGGTGACCAAAGTGAACGTAGCTACTGCATCTGAGTTGCCTTGCAGGAGGTTGGCAGAGCCGGCCCCTCCTCACCTCCTTTCTGGAACCTGGGTGCGCCTGTCAGGGCACATAAGCACCCTGACATACTGCCACTCTCTGTCCTCCTGTGATATTGATGGGGCCAACCATCCCCCAGTCTCCCAGTTATTCTGATTCTGGGATGAGGATCTCAGCAGAAATACTTCGAAAGCATAAATAAAGAGTGACTGATTTGAAAATAAATAATTAAACATAAAAAGACCATAAATGAATCATGAAAAGAAAGTCTACAATGTATGTATTAAACAGAAGTAGGCTACTTTTCATATGTAAAGAGTCCTCATGACTCAATAAGAGCTAACTCCCAGAAGAGGTCCTCTGCCAGCAGGCTGGTGGGCCTTCCTTTGAGTTGACTGCTTGCCTTCGCAGTCCTGGCTTAGCTCTCCACAAATAAAACCTGCCCTAAACCAACAAAAAATAGGAGCACCAGACAGAGGGGCCTGTCTTCCCAAACCCACCAAACAGACTGAAATCCAAGCGGTCCAAGTCTAGTGGGCTCGAGGGCCTTTGTGCTTCTGAGAATGCTGTAGCGTGTTTTGTGGTTTTCTGCTGTTGGACATGAGCTCTTTCCCCTCCTGTTTTCTAACAGACTCCTTCTGATGTGCAAGGCAGCTATTGATTTTGTATGTTTGTTTTCATTTCAGGTCTTGCTCTATGAGTTCAAGTAGCAAGTGCCCTTACATTTTCTAGCAGACAAACCTCCTGCACATGATGTGCTTCTTTCTCTTTTCTTCCAATAACGAACCTCCCCCCACTCTACGTCTGTACTATCTTGGTTGAAATCCCAGAGTAAGCACCCTGGACCATTTCCATGTGTGCATCCGGTGGGATGCTGGCTCCTGGCTTCAGTTAGACATTCCTGATTGTCCTATAAGGACTCCATTCACCTCAGTGTGAGCTTCAAACCCAACCAAAAGGTTTTGAGCTCGGAACTGCATATGTTGCGATTCATCAAACCTCTTTCTGGCAGCTATCAATTCTCCACGTTTTTTGCCTATGGAATGTTTGAGTCACTAAACAGAAAATAAATAGCAGGAAGGATGTATACACACAGTACCTCACAAATGCACATACATTGTATGAACAATGTGTACGTAATGTGCATTGCCTAATACGCGTCATATAAAGTAATTAAAATTTGCCTAGGATTAAACAATGTTTGCATTCCTGGGGAAACTGCTAGTAACATAGTTTTAAATTTCACTTTTGTTTTAAAATTGGTCATTTTGGCCTTTTTTTTCACATATATACTGAACTGCAAACAGCTTACGTCATTAAATATTATTTTGCAAAACAAATTTTTTTTTCAAAGATACAGAGATATGTTTAGGAAAGCAGAGGTACATTCAGGGGAAAATATGGGCCATCTCCAGATGGACAGACAGCAACCCCTTGGTGTGGAGCGTTCGTATTTGCAGAGGGACAGTCACTGGGGGGTGGGCTAAGGCTGGAGCCAGGTTAAGCTACGCAATTTCACACCAGTTTTCCCTGGGCTTGCACACTGCCTTCATGTGACTTTAAAATTTTATTTTAAAGTTTTTTTATTTTTACAGACTGCATTTTGGTTCACTGTACACAAATGGGGTACAACTTTTCATTTCTATGGTCGCACATGATGTAGAGTCACACCATTTGTATGATCACACATGTACATAGGGTAATGATGTCTGTCTCAGTCCACCATCTTTCCTTCCCCTGCCCCTACCCCCTCTCATTTCCCCCTACACAATCCAACATTCCTCCATTCTTCCCTTACCCCCCAACCCCCCATCCCCATTATGTATCAACATCCATTTATCAGGGAAAACATTTGGTCTTTGGTCTTTTGGGATTGGCTTATTTCACTTAGCACAATATTCTCCAATTCTATCCATTTACCTGCAAATGCCATGATTTTATTTTTCTTTATGGCTGAGTAATATTCTATTGTGTACATATACCACAGTTTCTTTGTCCATTCATCTTTTGAAGGGCATCTAGGTTGGTTCCACAATCAAGCTATTGTGAGTTGAGCTGCTATAAACATTGATGTGGCTGCATCTCTGTAGTATGCTGATTTTAAGTCCTTTGGATATAAACCAAGGAGTGGGATAACTGGGTCAAAAGGCACATCCATTCCAAGTTTTCTGAGGAATCTTCATACTGCTTTCCAGAGTGGCTGCACTCTGTTTTATGATGCTAATGTACATTTTGAAATGCACATGAATCCTAAGGAATATAGTTCAGTGAACTTTCGTAAACTAATGCACCTGACTGAAATAGCACTCAGAAGGGGAATAGGGTAATACCAGTACTCCCAACGCTCTGCGGCCTGTCCTTGACTCCCTCTAAGGTCAGTCACTGTGACAAGGCCATATTTCAATGAAGAGTTGATTTCTGAAATTTTTCATTCAATATTCTCAAAAATCTCAGAAATAAATGATCCACAAGTTATAGAATTGCTTTCTGAGTGGTATGATGTCATCTCGCACCGTCCTCCTGGGCACAAACCACTCTGTCCCGCACTTCCACGCCTTATGCAGCACCTGCCCGCTAGTCACGGGGACTAGAGAGAAGCTGGAGAGTGTTTCCTGCACACGCAGGATGAGCGCTCTCGACTTAATGAGGAAGGAGAATCGTGCGCGGCGGTCGCCAAGATCTAGAGTGCGCAGGTGCGTCAGGAGAGACCACTTTCACACAGCTTTTATTTCAGCGGATCGTTACCTTTGGTCTGTTTTATTCCTGGTCACTCTCGTTAGCCTCTTCTGTGCCTGATTTACAGGTTAGACTTGAGCACGGGGTCCGTGTGCTCAGGAAACCCAGTCTACGTGGCTTGGCGACTGTCCACGATTTCAGGTGTCCACCGGAGGTCTTGGCTGTGTCTCCACAGACGGCAGGGTTACCGCACCTGCCTTCCGGCTCAGTCATGGGATGTGTGACCTGACCACAGGGTGATAGCCACACTCAAGGTGGGGGGCACCCTAAGAGGGGTGGGCCTTGGGATCACCTTGGACGTAGATTTCTACCTGTTTCTATGGGGAAACGTTGGTTTTTTTCTATTCGCCATGAGAAGCTCTTTGAAGGATCGTGATCACCAAGGGAGGGTGTGATTTGAATGTTCAATGAAGCGGACGTCCAGGAGAGGGTCGGTGGAGGGAGACCAGCGGCTGCCGTGTGGGAGTGGAGGAGGCTCCAGTGTGAGGAGGGGACCTCTTCCTGAGGCCAGAGGAGGCTGAGGGGGATTCCTGTTCCCTTCAGGCATCGAGCAGTCACAGCCAGATGACCGGGGCCAGGAGGCCAGGAGGCCAGGGGAGCCGCCAGGTGGTGGGAGACCCCGCGTCAGCTGAGCGTGGCTCCTGAGGGGGGACTCGCAGACTGGCTCGCAGACTGGATGACCCTCGTGGCCTTCCTGAGAGTGGGCCCACACTGGACTCTCCTCTGAGCCTGCCAGCCACACCCAAGGGACCAAGAGGAGATGTTCTGGGGACGAAGGAAGAGACGCAAGCATGACTCCGGTGGTGGGCGGAGGAGCGGACTCCTCCTGGGAGTCCTGGGAGGCAGCGAGGTCCCGTTCCTTCTCAACTTGGCACCTGCCACGCGGAGAAGTTCAGGGATGTTGGTGCTACACGCGTGTGAGCTGGACGTGGCCAGGACACGTGTCGGCGTGCTTCATACGTGCACAGTGGGGCTCTGGGTCAGAGTCGAGCACACGTCCGCGTGACAGGCAGTGGACAGACCCCCCTGGAGGGCGGGCTGGGAAGGCGGCCCCTGCCAGGCCCACCGCAGCCCTGCTCCGCTCGTCTCCATGTCTGAACCGAGTCTTCCTCTCTGAACCCGCGGGGCTTCGCCTAGCAAGGCAGGTTGCCCGAGCTGAGGTGGCCGTGTCTCCGCCGGGCAGAGCTCCCGCGGGCTCTCCCTGCTGCGAAGGCCCAGCCACGGCCTCAGCCTGGGCCAGAGGTGCCTTGGAGGCTCGGGCGTCACCCCGGACACAGGCTCCCTGGGAGCCACTCTGCAGCCTCTGCTGTTCCCAGCCTCTGCTCTCAGCTGCCTCCCCGCAGGGCAGTGGCAGTGTGGCACTGGCCCCTGGTGCGCTGCTGTTGGCAGGGCCCTGCTGGTCTTCGTGGGCTGGGTCACAACCGTCAGCAGCAGGCCGGCAGGGACCCAGTTGGGGCAGACTGATGGCGATGCTTGTTCCCGCCACGCTGCCCCACGGGCCTGCCTCGGGAAAGGTGGCTTCCGGCTGGGTGACCTTCGAGACGCAGACACGTTCAAGCTGGGAACAGAGGAGCCAGGCGGTGGGGTGACTCTGGAACACCCCTGGAAGCAGGCGTCAACACTCAGAGTCTCAGATGGATTTAGCCCCGGTCGGGAGGCAAGCCGGAAGCCGGAGGTTGAAGGAGCGATCAGAGTCCAGGGGGCCCCGGCCAGGGACAGCCCCAGGGCCTCCGAGCCCATCCCTGGAGGCGACTGGCGCCAACGTGGTGTCAGGAGGTCAAGAGACAAATGAGATTGGCGCGGGGGCAGGGGAGCCGCTGTGTTGAACTCAGGGACACTTGCTCACTTTGGATTTGAAGTTTTTTTCAGTGACTGCCTGGTTCCTTACGTGCCAGGACCCTCACCTCCTCCGCCCGCTCCCTCCCTGACAGGAGCCCCAAGTGCGCCACGTTCCCGTGGCCACCACGCGCTTCAGAGTCTCTGAATCACGAGGGGCTTGGCTGTTTCTTACTCTGCCTTTTTCCACTTCACATTGTTGTTTGTGTTTTCATCAAACACTTGGTGAGTTGTCCCTTGGTCACTGGTCCCTGCTCCCAAGGAAGGAGTACATTAAACCATCCACGTCAACATCAATGAAGGCTTGCACAGTGTTCGCCTCGGGCCACCAGCCGCAGCTTCCTCAGCCTCCGGCCAGATTGAGTGAGCCCGGCACGGGTGAGAGAGCAGTCGAGGGAGGGGAAGGAGCTGGAGAGACCCCAGGGGGCTGGAGAGGGAAAAGCGGACGGGGCGGGGCAAGCCTCCGGAAATGCCCAGGACAGCAGCTGTCCACCAGCGAGGGTGGCCCACAGCCCCAGGAGCACTTCCGGCCTCCACGTGAAGTTCTTTAACCCACAGGCTGCATCCCCACTTTCATGCATCTTCTGGTCCTCTGCATTGGGTCCCTCAGCTCTGACCACACGGAACACATCACCAGGAACCTCGTGTTGGGCAGCCATGGGAGACTCCAGAGCACAGAGATGCTGGAGTCCAGCTAGCCGTTCCCTGCGGGTGAGACGACTTGATCTGCTTCGCACGAACTACGAATAACTCCAGCAGAGAGCTTTGACCCGAATCTCTCTTGAATTCTTGTTTTCTCAAAGAAGACCAGTCTGCTGGAGTAGCTCGGACCCCACCCTCCGCCTGGCCGGGGCTTCGTGTTCCACCGCACGCGCACACATCATTATTATTAATGTGCATTTGGGGGAGAGAAAATATAAAAGGTAGAACGTTGGGGAATAGAACAGTGCACAGCCTGATCTGGGAGCTTTTATCTCTCTATCCGTGTGTGTGTGGCCTGCACACACACACACACACACACACACACACACACACACTCACACCACTTGTTACAATTCCATAGAATCTTTGAATCTAAAACCTGACATCAGTTGCAAAGGAGTCTTTGGAGCAAAATCAAACCAATCAAAAGGCTTGTGTTAAATGCACCGGGATGCCCAACGCCGGAGCCAGGATTAACTCTGGTCAATTTAAGATGAAGAGAAGGGCATTAGGAAGAGCAGGGCGGCTCCTGGTATTGGTGGGAAGGCTGGTGGGCCAGGCCTGGGCAGGGGAGGGGAAGTAAGTGAGGCTGGGCAGCTGGCTGCGTGGCCCAGTCCCTACACACAGCCACTCCTGTGAGGCCCCAGCTGCTGCCCCACACAACACAGGCTCCTGCCGCTGCCCGTGGATACTCCAGAGTGGCCTCTGTGCACCACAGCTCAGGACTGGATGTCTCAGGGGCATGATGGCTGGCCAAGCCCGGGACACAGGCCCACACCCTAGTCACATGGGAGGCTTTGGGAATGAGCCTTTGGCCTTTGGGACTGAGCTGAGGTGGGCCACACTCCCTGAGACCCCTCAGTCACAGGGCTCCCCCAGGAAGTGTCCCATTTCCCTGAGAACAATGATCGCGTGCATGACCCACAGGATCCCCTGGACCACTTCCTGGAACGCGGGTCCAGGCCCACCTCCTGAGGTCTGCTGGCGTGCACTCGTGGTCAGCACACAGGCAGGACTGACGGCCCAGAAGCCACTCTGAGAGCTGGACTCCTGGTTTCCCGCAGCTGCCCAGCCGTGGGGGATGCACGCGGTTCCGTATCGCTCCTTCGCGGCACAGGCTGGGTTTGACTCTTCGTCCACACCAGTAGGAATGGTGCTCCAGGACACCTCCCGCCTCCGGTAGCTCAGGGCTTCTGTTTGCAGACCCTCGGGACGGCACGCGGCCTCCCACGCTGCACACCTTGGGTCCCGAGAGCACTGGCCAGTGGTGGAGGCCAGCGGTGAACGAAGCCTGGTTCCGAGAGGTGTGGAGAAGCCGAGGTTTGGGGCCTGTTCCTGTCAGCCATAGCTACTTTTCTCTGCGTACTTGAGGTTGTGTTTGTCTTCACTTCAGTTTTACTTGGAAAAAAGGGGCTTGATGCTTATGGCAGATGTCTCCCCCGAGGGACAGGCATTTCCAGGGAACGGACACGGGGCTCTGCCAACCTGGGAAATTTCTGTGATCTCCCCAGAGAGTTGGGCAATGTCCCTGGCATTTACTTCCATTGTCCATCATGAAACTGCCCCTCTTCCTTGTTGAGAGAATCCTTGCCATCACTATATCACAGCGTGGCTTTTTATTGTTCTTAATCATGAAAAAAAATAAACAGAGAAAAGAACTGAGCTGTACATATGGCAAACAGCAGTATAGCCACCGTGCAGAACGGAGCGATGTCACCAGCCTGCGAAAATCGCGTCTGACCATTCTCTTTGGGGCAGACGGCACATTGCCTGAGCTGGTGGCCCTTGTGCGTGTGTTTCTCGGCCTCCATCCCTGTCTTTTCAGAGTAACCACTCCTATACGTTTGGGGTATACGTTTCTCCCAGTCCTGTATTTCCATGGAGGCCTTTTTAAAAATCAAATATCAAAGACTCAAATTTAAGGTAGAATTCTACCGTCAGATTGTACCTCAAACCCTACACACACGATCAGATCAACTAGGGTGATTCATTGACCCCCAAAGGCAAGAACCACAAAAGGTCTGGAAGAAAACAGGAGAAGATATTATAAACAGGGTGCAGGCAAAGGTTTCTTAAACAGAACACAAAAATTGGGGACACAAAAAGGATTTATTGGGCTTCACCAAGATGACAAATTGAGAAAGACCCAAAATTCTCCGTAGGAATACTTTCAGCAGATCTACTGTATATTCTGAGGGTGCTCATTAGTAACAATATATCTAATATGTGAAAATTGATAAAAGGGTAGATTTTGAATATGCTCATCACAAAAAAGAGGTGAAGAAGGGAGGCAACGTATATGTAAAAGCTCAATTTAGCCTTTACACAACGTGTACCTGTATCAAAACCTGGTGGATGGACACAAGTGTGTGTGATTTTTGTTTTTCAAATGAATGAATAGATTTAAAAACTAAGAAGTATATGATCAAATTAGATCAAAAAAGGATTCAACTTAAGACAGAAAATGTGAGCCTTCAGCTCTTTAACAGGAGCTGCGAAGGACAGAGAAAGCAAACCAGAGAACGTTGTTTTCAGGGCGTCTCTCCAGGGAAGGCTTGTACGTAGAATGGCTATTTTAAAGATCTTGCAGCTCAGTAATAGGATCAATAAAGGCTGCGCACAGCGTTTGTGCACTTCAGAAAATATCGAGTGGCTGATAAACACACTAAGTACGAAGGTGTACGACATCACAGGCCTCCGGGAAGCCCACAGGTGAAAGGGCCACGCGTGAGCCACCCACTCCCCAAGCTGAAGACTGGCGTCTTCCAGGACCAGGGCTAAGGGATTCCGGAGCGGGCCAGGTAGGGGTGGGAAGGTCAGAACTGCCTGGACAGCTGGCGGTCTCTCCAGCCTAAGGATGCCCAGACATCCCACCAGGGGAAGTAAGACGCACGTCCATCGCGGTAACACAGGAACGAAACCATAAACAACACGCGTCCAGAGAACGACATGCGAAGCAGGTTCGAGGCTCACGTGACCACCATGGCCACACAGTAGAGAGAGGCCAGCGCCTCAGGAGAGGGGCGAGGACGTGGAGGTGGGCGCCCCTGCAGAACCGGGGAGGGCGCAGTGGAGGCTCCCACAGCCGGGCCCCAGCCCAGGCGTCCACTCTTGGGGGTCCACTTCACCAGGCATTGCTTCTCTTGTGTGGCCGCAGGCTCCTCGGCTTCTGGTGTCCGGCTGGGGCAGGTGCTCAGGAGTCGGGGACTCGGGGTGCCCAGGGTCCTCTGGCTTCCCTGCCCTTTGCCCACTGAAGAGCACTTACTTCCCTGGGCGCGTGCGTCTCTGCGTCCGCTACAGAAAGCTGTGTTACTCACCTGCCTCGGTCTAGGGCACCGCGCGGGTCTCAGAGCCCGTGAAGAAGGCCCCCCGTGCAGATGCACTGGCTCCTTTTCCCTCTGGCCCCACCGTGGTCCGCCCTGCCCCGTGGCCCTGATCCCCAGGACTTGACTGTGCCTGTTGGTACGAAGGGTGCGTCTTTGCTTTGGGTGCAGGTGCTTCTAATGTGCGTACGTGGTCTCACGTCATTTAACTCTCTCGCCAAACGCGTGCCAAGTGCCCGTCCGTGCTGAGCGTAGTTCTGAGATGCAGGAATCCAGCACGAAACAAAGCCTACAAAGCATATTTCTTTCTGTTTGGGTTTTCTTCACCGACCTCCAGTCTCAACAATGAACAGGGATACGTGTGCGTCCGCCTCACAGCGGCCACCTGCCTGCCACCTGGACTCTCCAGAGTCATTATGTTAGCGTGGAAACTTCCAGAATCTCCTCTGTGCGTAGCCTCAGAAGAAACGCCGTCTGTCGAGGGTTCCCCCTTGCCATGATGACGCCATCCGTGCCTGGCATGCTGCTCAGTGGCGTGTGGGACTCTGTGGCGTGTGGGGCTCTGCTGGAGCAGCCCCGTCCCCGCTCCTGCCACCAAGTGCAACTGCTTCCTCTGCCAGCTGAGGGGCCACGCGCAGCGGCTCCAGCTCCCACTTGCATTCCCTGCCCCATTGGCCTACGTGGTCTCTCCTGCCGGCGTTTTTATGTCTGTTGCCCCTCTTTCTTTTTAAACGTGCCCTCCTCTTTCACTCTGCTGTTGATATTTTGTTCGTCACAAATGTCGGAAGTTTTCTCCTGCTCTGTAGCTTGTCTCTGAATTTTAATTTGGTGGTTCTCCCCACACAGAGGTCTCTTTCCTTTGGGCAAGACCCTTTCTCTTCCCTCTACTGCTCGGCCTCCAGGGTTTAAGCTCCCCGGTCTAAGTGTCCAGCCTGCTCCGTTCGCATCCTGCCGTTGTGGAGTTTTTCCTGTGTCTGACCATCCGAGACTTACTTATGGAGGTATCTTCAGTACACAGGCAGCTTTCTACACTGCCCATAGGTGGCCGGTGTCCCCACTGCACTGGACGGTCCCCGCTCACCCTGGCGCTGGGAGGCTGCTGACTTCGATGCACACTTGGGCAAACTCACCGGCCAGGCGATTGGCCTGACCTGGGCGTCATTGCTCCTCTCAGGGACGCACCCCAGGGGTGTCTGGGCCTCTGTGGCTGCGAGCATGGGCCTCTGCTCTTTGTTCTTCTTTTGCTTTTTCAATCTTGGGTTTTCCTGCCCTTCATTTTATTTTCTATTTTTTGCAATGCTCATTTTAGTACCAATTTAGCAATTTCATAAAATTCTTGTTAGATTTGGAGCCAGCTCAAACTGGATCACTCATTCGTTTCAGAGTGGATGTACAATTAGCCCTCCATACCCTCGGGTTCCATATCACGGGTTCAGTCAATTTTGGAACAAAAATATTTGGGGGGAAAAAACTCTAGAAAGTTCCAAAAAGCAGGACTTGAGTTTGGGAGCTGCTGAGCACTACCCAGGGCCCAAGCAGCTCCTGGGTGCCCCCACATGCCCCGCAGCTTCAGGACGCTCGGCCCCACTCCTCACTCGGGTGTGGACTGTTCATGTCGCGTCTCCTCTTGCTGGACGCTCAGGTCTGGGAAGGTGCATCCGTGCCGGACAGGGGCAGGTTTTATCTGAATGGGCAACTCCCGAGACGATGCATCTAACAGCTGTGGTCTAGAGCTGACCTGAGCCTGCGGGGTGCACGTGGTTCCAAACAGACACTGCCCATGCGTGCAGTGACTCAGTACCTGTGGATTTTGAGGTCCACAAAGGGCGCTGGAGACAGGCCCCTGGAGACATTGAGGGATGACAGTCTAAAACATCAGGTCTGTCTGCTCTCTGCCTTTGGGATAGACTTTATGATTTCCAGAGCCATTTCATGGTTGCTTCTGAGTTTGACCCTGTCTGGTAAATGGCATCTGCTGTTTGTTACCTGCACTTACGCATGCTCGTGGGAGACAGGGACGGTATGGACTGTCCTGTGTTGACCCTGTACTTGGCCACCCTGCAGTGCCTGCTTAGGATTTCTGTGACACTGGGAGGCTCAGGCAATCCGCAGCATGTTCTGCCCGGCTTCTGGCTGCAGCTTCTCTTGGTTCCTCTCCAGGCCTTACTTCCAGGCAGCCATGAGCCGACCCCCTGTCTCACATGTTTATCTCTGTCCTTACCTGCTTCTGCATTTCTGGTGGCCTTTCCAAGGTTTTTTCCACAACCCAAACTAGAATTTTAGCATCATGATTCCCATTAATTTCCTCATTATGTTGTTAGTGTCTCTGAATTTTCTTCTTGGTGAATTTTCTGCTTTTCTTCAACTTTATGTGAAAATATTATGTCTGTTTTCAGTTATCATAACTCTCATTTCATAAATAACATGTTTTGTGTGTTTGTATGTATTTTTTTTTAATACAGCAATTGAACCCAAGGACACTTACCCACTAAGCCACATCCCAGCTCCTTTTTTGTATTTTTAATTTAGAGACAGGGTCCCACTGAGTTGCTTACGGCCTCGCTAAGTTGCTGAGGCTGGTTTTAGACTCCTGATCCTCCTGCCTCAGCCTCCAGAGCTGCTGGGATTACGGGCATTTGTGTCTTTCAATGCACTTACAGAGTAAATAATTTTAAAGCTTTTTATACATATATATTTGAAAATCCCTTTTCAGATGGATGCAACAGTGCACACCTGTAATCCCAGCTAGCCAGGAGGCGGAGGCAGGAGGACCACGAGTTCCAGGCCAGCCTGGGCAACTTAGCTAGACCCTGTCTCCAAATGGAATGAGCTACTGGATGTAGCTCAGTGGTAGAGCACCTCAATAAAGAAAAATGGAAAAGAAAAACAAGAGCCACGCTCCTCAGGGCGGCGCTCTGCTCTGCTCCTGCGGACGACCTCTCCCACCCGCCGTGCAGATCTTCCTTCACAGCGTCCTGTTTCAAGCTCCGTTGCCCTTCAAGGAGGCAAGAGCGTCCCCGTTTTACCAGCTGCGGGGCCCAGGATGGAGGGTGCCTCCCGGCCTTCCCCCGGCCTTGGCGTCAGGAGGATCTGCAGCCTAGTTCTTCACCGAGGCCGTTCTGTGCTGACCGAGCCCAGGTACCAAGCGCTGGCTCAGGGCTCCGGCGGAGGCTGTCTCCGCGACCTCTGAGGGCAGGGCAGGCTCTTCTGCCTGACCTGACATGGTCGAAAGCCTCTCTTGATAGAAACATCTAGAAAAACACTTCGTGAAGTGCTTTCTCCCAGGTGCTCACCACCTGTGCCCCTTGAGGATGGTTTACCTCCACGATGGCAGCGCTACGCGTCCATTTGGCTGGGCAGCAGGGTGTGTGGACCTCTGGTCCCACGGTGTCCTGGGAGTTGTGGTGAGGGTGTTTTCAGGGGACTGACGTTTCATCGGTTTGCTTTCCTGAGGCAGGTGGGCCCACACCCAGGCAGGTGCAGGCTCGACCAAACGCCCCCCACAAGCAGGAGAGAACCCGCGCGCTGCCCTACCGCGTGCTCTGGGCTGGAGGCTCGGTTCTTCCCTGCCTTCAGACTCAGCATGAGGCACCAGCTCCTCTGGTGTCCAGCTGGCCACCTTGAAAGTCCCGGACTTGCCAGCCTCCACGGCACAGGCCACTTCTCTGTGTTTACGTCCAGTCTCGGCACGGAGTCCCCGAAGGCCACAGACTAACCAGCTTCTCAAGGGCAGTGCCCGCTGCCCAGCAGACGACCAGAAACTGTCCCTCCTCATGAGACTCAGCGTGGTTACTGCCGCAGCCACGGACAGGGACTTGCTCTGGCCGTGACTTCAGCCCGCCATTCCTCAAGGGTCTGCTGATCTCTGTAAAATAAAGACATCAGAATTGCCAAAATCACACCACTTCAGGGGCCAACCCCACCGGCCTGGGCACCCAGGCACGTCCAACAAGCAGACCCTGAGGCTGGGAGTCAGCAGCCCAGGGCGAGGGACAGAGGCCAGAAGCTGGGCTGTGGGCAAAACCAAGACCAGGAGCTGGTTTTGCTGCCCAGCCAGCTGCAGCATGGAGGTGGGAGGATCATTTAAACCCAGCAGCCAGCCCACACCGAGACTGACTGCAAGCCAGGAGGGAGCTGGCCGGGGCCTGCTCTATCCCTGCCTCCCTGCAGAGGCACCGGCCTAAGGGGAGAGCCACAGAGTCTGTGGGCACAGAGGCCTGGGGTGCTCAGCAGACGTGTCCGCTTCCTCAGAGACAGTAGACGGGAGGTTGAGCAGGAAGGACGCTCCAGAGCCGAGCCGGGGACGCTGCCTGGTCTGCGGCGTGCAGTGCTTCAGTGCACGCTGGGTCCTCGGCAGCTGCACGGCGCCCCCCACGGTGCTGTTTTGCCCGGGTCCAGCCCTAGCCGGGGTCATGGCGGTCTCAGGTGAGGGAGGAGGCGTCGGCAAGGTGGAGAACAAAGCCACACAGACTCAAGGAATGGAGGCTAAGTTCTAAATTTTACTTTTCCCAGCCAGCTTTTTATACGTTAAAAGGTTGGCAGTTACACATGTTTTTCCAGAACAGGAAAAGGTCACAAGAAAAAAACAAAAATATTTCGTATGATCATTACCAGACTAGACAAGGAAGTATTCTAATTATTCTAGTAATTGTTTACTTGTGATGACCTATAACTAAGAATAAGACATATTAATATAAACTGATCATAAAGGTTAAAGCAAGTTCAGCAGGGTTGAATCAACGTCCGTCGTGTGACTACTGCTGTAGTTAATAAATGCTGGGCACTTTAAGCTCACAAATATATGATATCATCTTATACTGTGTGAACTGAACATTGAGGAACGCTTTATTTCTTCTGTTCCCATTAATCCTTCCGATGGGGTCGGAATTATCTGCCTACACGCTTCAGGTCACCTGAGAGTAGTCAACAGGGGATCGGCAGCTAGAATCCGTTTCTGTATTTTCTCATCTCATTCTTGGTCACTCAGAGTTTCATAGCAAATGACTAAATCTGAAATCACTGTTCCATTAGAAGTCTGGTTTTATGTTCTAACCCTGGTTCTGTTAAGACCCCTATTTTCAGGGAAAACACATAAACTAATAGTAAGTCTGCACATACTAAGCAAGCAAGGAAGGAGAGCCCGCAACCCGAATTCCCAAGGAGATGCGACTTCTACACCTTTATCACTCAGCTGAGTCCTTGTCAAGCACTGAGGGGGACTGCAGGCGGCGTGGCACTGTTTCCTCCCGAGTCCTGGCGGCACGTCCGCCCCAGCCCGGCCTAACGCAGCCAGCCTCCCCTTCTCTCCTCTGCCTTTCACGCCAGCTCTCTTGATGCCAAGTCCCTCCCGGCACCTTAAAAGCCTTTTTGGTGAATTCCCTGAGAACTCCGGCGTCTGCTGAGAACAGGCTGTGGGAGTTTATTCCAATTTAAATGGCTGGACCGTTTCCCCGTTAGTTATCTTACCCATTTGTGGGCATTCCAACGCCTGGTACCGATTCCCACCTGAGAAGCGGACAGCGCGGCCACGGGCGGCTTTCCCCGGTGAGCGGGGCAGGAGCTCAGACCTGGCACCTCGTGTGGCAGCAGAGAGGACGAAGGATGACGCCAACACCCAAGGGGTCGTTTTCCCCACCCGATATGGTAGCAGCAGCAGCTCTGCAGCTGGTTGGGTTTGAGATTGTCAGGGTGGAGCCCTCGTGGTCTCTTGGTCTTTCCCTCACTGTCTCAAGATGGCTGCTGCAGCTCCTACCATCAGGAGTGGGCAGCAAGAAAGAAGGAGGAGGGAAGAAAAGTGGTGCTCACCGCACAAACAAACTCCTCCTGTTCCCGAGCTGCCCCTCACTCTGGAAAAGAGTCTGGACACAGAGCCACCCCTAGAGTACAGGTGGGGGGGGACGGAAAACGAGCAACTTCCAGAACACGTCGTGGTGGCTTCACGGGTGGCGATCGCCTCTGCCGGCTCAGGACAGCCAGATCCCCAGGCACGCTGGACTGCTTCTGCATCCCGCCTGCCTCAGACCAGACTTCTAGGACCGGGCGAGCCTCACTCGGCTTGCGCTGTCACAGACCAACGTGGAAACCACCACATTTCCACAACACTCATTTTCAAGTGAACAAAGTACTGATTTTAGAAATGGTTCTCACTTGTGATGGGTGTTGGTGCCAACAGCTCCTGTGAGCTGGCCCAAGTTCCAGGAGGACTTAACAGAGGGAAGGTGAACTGTCTCTTAGTAACCAAGGGTGAAGAAGAAGACTCGGAGTTCATAGTGGGTCAGATTACTGTCAGCCATGTTTTCCTCCCACCTTCCTTATGTTGGGCGTGTCCACAGAATGGCCTCACATCTCTCCCCTTGTTAGTTAACGCACAACAGAGAAGGAATGGAACAGTAACCTCCACCAGCCTAGGATTCTGCTGTCTAGGGTTTTCGTCTGTGGAGTTTCCCAGAAACATTAAGAGCACAGGATACAACGCGGTGTTTCCGTCTAGTACAATCATGTTACAATCCTTAAATGTCCTGAGGAGGAGTGTAGCTGGGCAGCGGGGCAGTGCAGGGCTGCAGGCAAGGACCCGCAGGCTCCGGGATAACTGCTCACGGAACGCTCAGGTTCGAACCCAGCGGCGCTCCAAGGGGCTCTACTGTTTACCTCTCCCTCCAGGGCCTCAGTGTGCCGCCGGCTCTGCGGCCAGCCCACTCCCAGGCGCCGTGGACCTGCCGGCCGCAGCGCGGAAGCTAATGGACCCGTGCGGTTCTGGCTGGACCCAGGCTGCACAGCGCGCTCTTAATTCAGAACTGACCGCGGCTGGAGGTCTGGCCCAGACCAGGGGAGCGCCGTTCCTAGCGGCTCCGACTGATTTTGTGAGATGAGTGTGGTGGACGCCTCCCACCTTGGGAGTGAATCCTGGGGCCGGGGAACCACCAACAGGGCAGCCATCGGCTCCGGACTCCCAAAAACCCAGGGGACCAGCCCACCCTGTGGTGGATCGGGCTTATACTCTCCTACACGGCACCCCGAAAGGCAGCCAGCCTGTCCTCAGAGTCCGAGTTCCAGGGCCAGCTGAGACCTGTGGTGTAGACAGGGCAGTGCTGTCCTTGGACCAGGCAGCCAGCCTGTCCTCAGAGTCCGAGTTCCAGGGCCAGCTGAGACCTGTGGTGTAGACAGGGCAGTGCTGTCCTTGGACCAGGCAGCCAGCCTGTCCTCAGAGTCCGAGTTCCAGGGCCAGCTGAGACCTGTGGTGTAGACAGGACAGTGCTGTCCTTGGACC
The DNA here is from genome assembly GCF_902686455.1 of Sciurus vulgaris. Lineage (NCBI taxonomy): Eukaryota > Metazoa > Chordata > Mammalia > Rodentia > Sciuridae > Sciurus > Sciurus vulgaris. The sequence continues at coordinate 39,439,042 of NC_136479.1, read as the reverse complement.
AGGCAGCCAGCCTGTCCTCAGAGTCCGAGTTCCAGGGCCAGCTGAGACCTGTGGTGTAGACAGGGCAGTGCTGTCCTTGGACCAGGCAGCCAGCCTGTCCTCAGAGTCCGAGTTCCAGGGCCAGCTGAGACCTGTGGTGTAGACAGGGCAGTCCTGCTGGGCTCACTTTACTTCCTGTAGACGCCTTCCGCAGTCTGTTTTCTTCCTTCTCCAGTCTGCTGGGTCTGCTGCCATTTTTGCCTTCAGTCCCTTTAGCAGAGTTCAAGCCTTGTGCCTCTGTTTCCTCCCATTCGCCCACCCTCTGCATAATGGGAGCTAGAACACGGAGTAGCGTCTTCCATGGGGTAGGATAAACCTCAGAGCCTGTGATTCCCACGCACGGGGAGGGCAGGAAGACAGCCGCTGTCTGCGGCTGCTTCCCGGGTAGAGTGCGAGGCCTGGCTGCCGTCCCTCCCTGGCCGTCTGTTGGACCTGACCTGCACTGCAGACCCAGTCCAGCCACATGGCTGTCCTCAGCGTGTGGCTCCCTGCTGACCACAGTGCCCTTGCTCTGGCCCCTGAAGTGCCAAGTGCATCCATCAGTGGTGCCTCCCATCAGCCACTCCAGATCCATGACGTCCCAAGAGGACTCAGGCTGACGTTCCTGGATCTGCATCTCCGTGGAGGCTGACTCAGAGGCCCTGTCCACAGGGTTGGGTTAGGGTCAGGCCAGCTCCGCGTGTGCTCTGGACACAAGCAGCACAAGCCCAGAAGGGCTTCTTAGGAGATGGCCCTGGTGCAGGAGGACATGGCCGGTGGCCTGGGCTCACCCAGGTGTGCCAGCACTGCCTAAGCAGGGGGTGCTGAACCCAAATTAGAACACCCTGCGGTTCCCACATCCGATGACATGCCGTGGCAGACGCACTTCGGCCGGAAGGCCTTGGTCCTTCCGCGCTGCCCCAAGGAACCTGGTGAAGTCCCTTGCTCCCGGGCCTCCCCACCCCCTGCCCCCTGGACGCCACCGGGCTGGTGATTTTATGGACTCTGCCAACTTGCTTTTATAATGTGCTTGTTTCCCTTAGCTAATTAAAATTTCATAGGCAACAAATAAAATTTTAAAAGGTGAGGCCAGGATGTGTGATTGAACCCCTTAAGGGCTGCCTGGCTCGGCTCCGCTGTGCCCTGGGCTGAGATCTGGGACAGCGGCCCCTGCGGAGCTGGCGATCCGCTTACTGAGAAGCATCTCCTGCTTCCCCACAGCCAGTCTGAGCTGCTGGCCACCCACCACTGTCCCCATGCCTGAACCCAGGGTCCCTGGGCGGCAACTGCCTGCTTGTGATGGGGCTAATAGGGGCCACAGAGGAAGCCAGACTCCTGTCTGCTGCTTCCTGGGAGAAGGCGGAGGCCACTGAGCTGTGCCGGGTTTCCTGGGAGCAAAGCGGGAGGGGGTGTTCTCACCTGGGGTCCTGAGAAGAACAGGCCAGCCGAGTTCCAGTCCTCACCAGGCACCTTGAGTTCCAGGTTCTAACAGCGGGTCAAATACTTAGCAGTACTTCTGAAGCAGGAGGGACGTCCTACCCGCTCTGCTGTGTCCGGCCCCTCTTCCCCTCTCAGTCCGGCCAGCCTTGTGTGATGCTGGCCTCTGATTCTCCATCCTGTCTCTGGTCCTCCCTCCTTTGGTTATGGTTGTACTGACCACATTTTCCTGAAATTTCCATTATTTATCTCCTAATCGCTACTAGACTCTGTTCCGCTCCCTTCTTTTGTGTTCGATGCGATTGTGGAAGGAGAGCAAACTAGGCTCCTGCTTCACTGGCTGCATCGGATAACCCTCAGAGCACTGGGCGTCTTACCGTTTCTCAAAACCGCCTGCAGGTACTCTCTGCCCAGGGCTGACGCTGGCCTGGTCACTGGGTGAAGGCCCCACAGGCCAGCAGGCACACAGGAGATCCCCAGGGCTGGTTCTGCACACTTCTGTTGGGTCTGTGGTAGACCCAGGTGTGGAGTCATGGGTGTCCCATGTGCAGGGAAGCACGTCACCCCCAGGAACCCAGAAAGCTTGCCAGAGGACGTTGGGGGAAGTAGAGGCCAAAGGAAAAGGGCGTAGAGGGCCCAGGCCAGAGCTGGTGCTGGGAACAGCAAAGGCCTGGAGCTGGCAGACCCCTTGTGTAGACAGGGTCTACACCACCTAGTCAGGGTGGCTCGTGGAGGATCCAGACGTGGGCAGGGGCTGAGGCAGGACAAAATGGTGGTGTGAGATGACAGAGGTACGCGGAGGCTGCGTTTGGGGTCCACAAGGAGCTAAAGCCAGCAGGTCATCTTTGCTCTGGCACCTGCTACCCTTTTCTAAAGGTCCGCCGTCGTTGGGGACAGCCGGTGCACATCTGACCCCTGCTTGGCTTGGCCACCCAGAGTGCACTTCCTTGTCCTGCCAGCAGTGTCTCTGCCCGGAGGCCTCTTCCTCCCCGGAACCCCCTGGAAATGGCTTCCTTCCTACCTGAAGTTTCCAGTAGGAATTGCTTCTCCAAGGTCAGGGGTGGGAAAAGGAAGTCTGCAGACAATACGGTGGAGAGACGTCTCTCCTGCGTCTCTGCTGAAGCCAGGAGGAAGCTGCAGGAGGAGCCGAGAGCTCAGGGCCCCCAGGGAGCAGAGGACAGGGTCCCGGCACCACGGAGCCGAGCTCTGCCGCTCTCCGACAGGACACGCCCGGGCCTTCAGCCCCGCCTGCAGCGGCCATGGGCACATGAGCCCGTGGAGACAAGTGGCTCCCAGGTCACGCATGAGCCCGGCACAGTCCTCTGGTGTTTGCATTGCTTGGAGTTTTTGATGAAGGAAGTCTGCGCGTTGTATTCCATTTGATCCTCACGGTGACAGGGGGGTGGACGAGGCAGGTCTCCTCCCTGCTGCTGACGCTGGCGTCCACTGCTATGGTTCTGACTGCCCTTTAATCAGGTGGCTCCCTGTTAGTGGGTAAGGGTGCAGAATTGAGGCTGGCCAGTGACCTGCCCAGGGACACCATGCTGGCCAGTGGAAGACTCGTCCTAGATGACCAGTCCATCAATCAACCCTGAGCAGGAAACTTCTACCACCGCCGCTCACAGGCTCTGACCCCGCCGGCCTCAGCCACATGGGGCTTCTGCAGAGGACTCTGCTCAGTCATGTCTTTCCTGAAACTGCCAGTTGCCAACTGAGATGTCACAGAGGAACTGCAGACGCGGCATCAGGCCAGTGGCCAGGTCCTTGCCTCTGATAACCAACTGAAGGCTTTGTGCCCTTACCTTCTGTGTGCGGGCGAGGGGGCCGAGCTCCTGGGGAACGGGAAACTGTCTCAGAGAGAAGGGTCTGCTGCACGCCCGCCCTCCAGGTATATGCACAGTTTTCTCAGGAGAAAACTCAGGAACGGAGAGGGTTAACAGCTTCCAGTGGGTCACAAGCTGCCGTGTGACAGTCTCTGAACAGGAACTGAATTCCTGCACTTTTTCTCGAAGCGCGCCTACTAAGAATGTATGCAGAGAGACAGAGGCAGGGGAGAAGCCCACCGCCCGGCCCTGGTCTTCATTAAACCCGCCGTCAGTGTGCAAAGACCCCGTGACCTGGCTCGGCACGTGGGGCACGCTTAGCAAGCGTCCGGCCCTTTTTGCTGAGACAGGCAGAGGGTCAGTGGGCAGTGCAGGTGGCTCTGCAGGGCTTGCTGTTGGGGTGCACCATGACCACTTCTCCCAGGGCGAGAGTCTCAACTGCCGGTCTTCCCGACGGCTCCCTCTCCTGGAGCAGGGCCGCGAGAGACTCAGGTTCACAGGGTGCACCTTTCCCTCCGGAAGCCACTGCATCAAATCAATCACACACCTTTGGATTCACCTGGAATCTGGTCGGGGAGATGGTGCCCCACCACCACGCAGGTCTCCGTGAGTCAGGGCAGGAATCGTGGCAGGGGCCTCACGAGCCACCAGGAGGAAGCGGACAGTTCTGTCTTTCAGTGGCCAGCCTTCAGTCCCATCAGGAGCTCAGGACTTCACTGGGTCTCCCGCCCCCCACGTTCCTGCTGCAGTGGAAGATGGGTGGGTTACTCTGCTGTTCCATGCTGGAAAGGCAGAGAATCCCAACTCAGGAAGCTGCAGCCGGCCTGCGGAGGGTGCTCTTCCTGCCTTCTGATGGATTGGGGCAGGAAGGAAAGACCGTGCCCTGGAATGAACAGAGGGTCCTTGCTTACCCACCCAACAAGCGCTGTTCACGCACCACCTGCCCAGGCTGGGCTGCTGAGAGGACACAGGGCCTGCCCTGCTGCTGGGCTGCTGCAGGGCCAGCCTACAGAGGGGACACACTCCCAGCGGGGAGAGCAGGGCAGAGCTCAGAAGCAGACATCAGGAGGCCAGAACACCGATGCTGTGCCCAGACATGTCCTCTTGATCTGGAGGAGGGAGGTGGGCCAGAGGCACCAGCCTCAAAAGAGGCCAGGTGCTCCTCCTCCTGAGTCAGACGAGGGTCCCAGGAAGCAGGGGGTCCTCCAGCTCTCCTCCAGCTACCTGCTTTCCAGACACGGTGCCACTCAGAAGAGAAAAGCAGCACCGTGACCCTCACTGCGGGACAGTTGGGATCCTAGGCCGAGTCCCCCTTTCTCGGCCAGTCTTAGGATGGCTGTTTTTCACCTTTGCCTGAGGAAGCTGCACTGCCACCTGGTAATGAGAGGCTGGCACAGAGGGCAAAGGGCCTCTGGAGGGCCGACGATGCCCGCCTGGGGTCCTCCCTGTTTTCCTCTGTCAAGGCGCTGCGGGAGACTTCAGATCTATTCAGGGAAGACGCCGCAGACCCGGCCGTCTTGGGCACAGGGGAGTCACAGGTGTGCCAGGCGCCAGAACCCAGCCACAGGCTCAACTCTTCAGTAGAGGAATTAACCACACAGAAGTAAGTGGCGCTCGATCAAGAACGAAGACATGAGCGCCGGTAGCCAAGGGATGGAAACTGCGGAAACAGGAACAGACATCTAGTGGAGAACAATCCGGGTTCCAGGAGAGGGCCAGCGAGGACACGGGGTCTCCAGGAGGCATGCAGCGGCAGAGAGCGATGCAGGAGCAACGAGGAGCCCTCCCAAACCCCCCGAGAGCGCGGCGAAGACAGGCCAGGATGTGGCCCGAAAGCACATCTTTGAAACCTCAAGGGTGATGAATCATCCTGCTGGTGTTGAAGGAAGTGATTGACAAGCCTCAGAAGGAGCAGAGGAATCCATTCCAGGTCCCGGGGGGCGGGTTTTCTAGAATTTTATGCCAAACCCAGTGGTCTGTCATGGGAGAGGGGGGAAAGGTGTCATTCAAATTATAAGAACTCCGAAAACGGAGTTTTCACAGATGCTTCCCGGTGGACCGGTTTAAAAAGTTCCCCACCCCAGCAGAACGGGAGGCCAGCCAGGTGCCGTCACAGAAAAACGGACGTGAGCGCAGAGGTCCTGAGACATCTGAAGCCACCGCGTGCTTGCAGAGCCCGGACAAGACTGAAGGCAGAAGCTAAACGCGCTTCTAGAAGAAGATGCAAAGAGCAGAAAAGTGTCACAGGAATCTCAATTAAACGTGCAGCGCCTGAGGAGCGCAGGGTGAGGCAGCGCAGGGGCGTAGCTCCCCGGCACACGCCAGGAGGTGCACTGGGCTCTTCTGGTTCCATCATTCATGAAACAGGGGCTCAGAAGGGCAGCTGATGAGCAGAAGCTGATGTCCTCCAGCTTCATCGGAACCAGGACCTCCATGAATCCTTCATACCAAAGGCAAAGGAAACCTCGCAGGACAGACAGCAGGAAATAACATAATTCACAAGTCAACACGAGCAAATCATGGCCCCAGCCGGAGCGTGGGTGGATGGGGGAGGCAGAGGGGAGGCCAGAGGTCTGTGGGGGACACCCGTCAGAGAAGCCCAGTCACCTGAACAGGCGGGGAGTGTTCACAACCTAACCAAACCCCAAATACAGCCAAGCACTTTTTCGATAAGACATGAAAAAGGAATCTGTTTCCATGTTGAAAAGCAAAGACTCTCAAATGAGGAATTAAAAAAAAAATCCAACTCTTCCCCTTGTAAGAGACAGGCCTCCAAACACCACCAAAGACAGGCACTTCGCAGAAGCATTCACACGGAGGAGCACAAGCAGCCGGGCTGAGGTAAAAATAGACTTTTCTCCAAAGGCATTAAGAAAGCATTCACAGATTCTTAATGACGGATTGTGCTGCTGGGTAGGAGCCCCGCCCCACGGGGTCCTGCCAGAGGCTGTCCCTGGCTCCTCCTGATGTCCTCTGAGCGCTTTCCCTGGGGATTTTATATTCCTCAGCTGTCCTGGAGCCACCGTCCTTCCTGGTGACCTTCACGGTCATCTGCATGCAAATGGCTTGAAAGTCTGTCATCAGCCGTTCCAGTTTGTCCTTCTGTGACCTGGGCTGTCTACAGGGCTGTCCCGGATCCTCCCACCAGCACCTCGAGACCACCAGCACCTCGAGACCAGCCCGCCTCACTCCTCCTCCTGTTCCTTCTTGTCCTGTCCAGCTGAGCACAGGCCAGGCGCTGTGCAGGACAGCCGGTTCTTCACTGTCCACACTGCGCGCACCTCTCCCCAGGCCTCTGGAACCCCCCTGAGCCCACTGTGGGCTTTATCCTGTCCCTTCAGTGGCTCCTGTCTGGCCTTCTTTGTCCTTCTGCCAGCCAAGGGTGATTTTTCTCAAGCTCAAGCTTGACCCAGTAAGTTCTCTGCTGAAAATCCTTAGCGGTACCCTCTTCCACCCCAAAGGCAAAACCAAGCTTCATTCTTCAAACAACTAAAAACGGAATTACCATTTGAGTCAGCAACTCCAGCTGCAAGCGCAGACCCCAAACAAGGAAGAGCGGTGGGAGAACAGAAGGCCGTCCTCCCCAGGAGCCCCGGGGAGGCAGCCCAGGGTCCACCCACGGAGGGCGGGAGGGACCCTGGTGACACACGTCCACAGTGGGCGGTCGGTCAGTCAGCCATGAAGAGGAAGGACGCCCTGCACCCACCAGCACCTGGTGAACCTGAAGGCAGCCCACCAGGCCGGGAAGGCCGGCCACAGAGCTCGCATGTGGCGGGGGTCCTGAGCAGCAGAGTTCACGGCTGCAGCAAGAAACCCTGTGGGCCACAGCGCTGGACACGGACAGTGGGCATGGCAGAACGGGCGTTCCCGAGGCCTCGGAACCACACGCTTCAGGGGATCACAGGGTCAACTTTGTGCCATGTGTATTTTACCCCAGTAAAGAAAGCAAATGCACCCCAAAGCGACCTCACACCAAGGCCTGTGTGGGCACGCATCCAGCCGGCCGCCCTGGCCTCCTTCCCCACCTCCTCTGCTGCACAAGTTCCTGAAGGCTCCACATTCTGCCACCTGCGTTGGCTTCCGTTACTGTGACCAGTGCCGGGGACTGTCCACTTAGGAATAGAAAGAGGTCGGTTTGGCTCCGAGTGGTCGAGGTTTCCCTTGATGGTAGGTTGGCCCATGGCTCTTGGGTCCGTGTGCGGGTCCAGTACCTCCTCATGACCAGGACATGAAGAAGAGGGAGACCCCGCCGTCGCCTCAGAGGGCTGCCCACAGCGGCCCGAGGCCCCCTAGGCCCTGCCACTCCCAGCAGGAGCTCGGGGGTCAGGCCTGCACCACATGGCCCGTGGGGGACACTTCGTCCACACCACAGCTACAAGGGCACCCAGCCTTGCCCCGGGTCTTGGCATGGCTGTCCCAGGCCCACCGCATCAGGAGCTCTTTGCTGCATTGGTACGTTGTCTCTGGACCAAAGCGTCTTTAAAGGATTGCGAGTATAAGAATGATTTAGGAGAGAGAATTCTTTCCACAGACTTTACTGTATTATTCCTGGTCTTTGACAAATGAAGTAAAGAATAAGTTTGTAGAAAACAGAGATGATAGCTATGAAGTTATACGATACAGATGAATAAAGACAGGTGAATTTGTATGATTGATCTTATAGAGATTCCACCACAATGGAAGCTCCCTTAGGCTTCTAAATGTAGCCGAAGTGTGGGCCACATTCTCTTAACTAATCCACCACCACAGAAGAAACTGACAGACAGCTGAACCAGGAAAGAGAAGCAAGCATAAATATATCGATGAGAAACGGGATAAGACTAAGTTTGAGAGAAATGTTAAATTGTGGGTCTAATCCACATAATTAGATGCTACTAATAATGAAAATACAAAACATGTTTTCCAAGAAAAGGACAAAATTCCAAAAGTGACTCAAGAAAAATCTAAAAGCCGACCGGCACGACTGTGGGAAGAGCTTCTTGCTGGGCCTGTGTCCCGGGTGTGGTTTCTTGGCACAGATAGAGGTCCAGGAGGCCTGCCGACCGGTCATGTGGATCCTCACATCCGATGAGCCCCAGGTGGGAAGCTGTGGGCTCCCGGGACCCGCACCTCCCTCTTCCTGGGCCTGGGCCTGTCTCCGCCTGGCTGGACCACAGTGCTGGCCACCGGCCTCAGGGTCCCCGGATCTCCCTGGGGGGTGAGCAGTCATTTTCTCAGTCTTGGGTCTGACAGGGTCCAGCTCTGTGGTGGCCCAGGTCTCTCATGGGCAAGTCCCCTCCTCCCTGTGCTCACGGCTCTTAACAAGGCCCCTCCTCGCGGATCCCCCACAAGGCAGAGGCTCCCGCGGGCTGACTGTGCCCACCCCTGGGATGTTCAGCCATCATATAGAGAGCAAGGCCACCTCAGCCCCCCGATGCCCTTATGCACGTAGGTGGCTTCATCAGGTTCTGGTAACTTCGATGAGTTTCTTAGAACAGAAGCAGACTTAATCAAGGAAGGCACTGCCTTAAAAGAACGAGGAAAGGAAAATGTCTTTCCTTCCTTATGGTCCAGACTGACATAAAACGCCGGGTTCTGAGTTCGCCCGTGGCTAAGTCACTTCGGAAACCCCTGTCTTTGCCGCGGACGGCAAGGGCTTATTCACACTCAGATCACACGCCCCTGGAGGGCAGCTGGGTCTTCTCACGTCCTGTTCATTCCAGGACTTAGGATGAGGGGACATTCCCTGTTTGGTGTGGCTTTTTGTGGCAGAGTGCACCGAGCCGAGAGGTGTCTTCGTGGACGGTCCTCACTTCCCTAGATCACCCGCCCTCACATCTCAGGGGCCGAAGTCCAATGTCAAGGGCAGGGAGGTAGAACCCTCCCCGGGGGGGGAGGCCCTAGTTGAAGGGACACACCCTGGTAGGCTTGTCGCCTCTGAAGCCTTCTGTGTTGACACGGGAGCCTTGGGGACACCTGGTGTCCAAGCTGTGACACTCGTGAGAAATGGCCGGGGTCCCACACACTGCCTCGCGCCTCCCAGGGCAGCACCGCAGTGACCAAAGGACCTCCCAGCTGACCACTCAGGCGCCCCCACCCGCATGCCCCACGGGATCCAGGGGACCCTCCACATGGGACTCGGCAGATCCAGGCGGCGAGCAGGAGGGGATGTGCTGAGTTCCTGGAGGACGACAAGGTTCTGGAACACGTGCTGTCTGAAGTGTGATGGCTCTAAAGCCCGGGGACCAGGGGTTGGCAGCAGGTGGCCGGTGGGCAGAGCCACCGAGTAGGTGGCCCTGCCTCTCCAGGAGCCTGACTCGGGGGACGTGTCCCTCACTTATGCCTGGAGCCGAGGGGGACGTCCAGAGGAGCCAGGCTTGCCCGCCGCGCCCAGGCCGTGCCCTCATGGTCTCTCTCCGCAGTTCGACATGCAGAGGATGACGCTGGAGGAGCTGAAGCACATCCTCCACCACGCTTTCCGGGACCACCTGACCATGAAGGACATCGAGAACATCATCATCAACGAGGAGGAGAGCCTGAACGAGACCTCGGGGAACTGCCAGGCGGAGTTCGAAGGAGGTAGGTGCCGCCCCGGCTGGGCCCCGCGCGGGAAGGCCAGCGCCTGCGCCTCGGGAAGAACGCGCTTGCGGCCTCCTGGGCCGAGGCCGCGGGCACGACAGCTGGAGGCCAGGACTACGTTGAAGGCCTTTTGCAAAGACGCAGGGCTTGATTTTATTCTGTTCTTCCCCACAAACGTTACATTTTTGCAGAAGTCCCGTTGACCCTTCTGTCCCCTTATGGCTGAGTCAGAGTGGCCAGGTGGCTCTGTGGTGTTTGCCCTCACCAAACGGAAGCTGGCTGCAGGGTAGCAGGAAGAGCTTGCTAAGGAAGTTGGCAGACGAGGACCAAGTCCACTGGCAATGGTGTGGCCTTGGCAAGGGGCGTGCCCTCTGTTCCCCTTGCCTGTAACTCAGGGTAACGGCACCTGCTTCACGGAGTCCTTGGGGAGGGAGACCTCTGCTTCCACAGAGCCCCAGGGCACAGCAGTTCATGAGCGCAAGCAAATAGTCCCAGGAGAAACGCGCTTCCACTGATGTCCAAACAGAGACCCAGGAAAGGCCATTTTTCTTCAGCTTATGAAAAAAAAAAATTAAGGGGGGGGGGGATATACTAAGAAAGGCTTCCTTATCTCCCAATCAGCTGAGAGTCCTGGGCAGCTAGCTCATTTAATCTCTCTTCCCTGTTTTGAAAATCCCAACCTTTACGGCAGTTTTTTAAATTACATTCAAACATCTTCACTGTCATCAAGTTTTAGCTTGTTCAGTGCTGGGACTTCTTAAAGAGGTCAGGCCATTTCTACTTTTCCTTACGAACACCTAAACAAGTCAGTATCCACCGTGGGTGACCTGTCCCGCAGACAGCAGAATGAGACCTGGCCATCTGAGATTTGGGTGTGTGAGAGAGGGCGGAGTTTTTTGGGAAAGGTCTGAAATGCAGCCCTGGGCAGCGCGAGGCAGGAGCCATTGGAGAGTTGCGGACAGCAGATTGGCATGGGCCTCGGAGTCTTCCTGGGTCGCTGATTCCACGCTTCCTCCTTCTGAATCGGGGGCTGGACACTTTCCAAGGAGGTGGTGGGATTCTGCTCGGGTCAGGGAGCTTCACCCTTCCTCCTACCTGAAGGGAGGGACAGAGTCAGGGGCAGCAGCCCCAGGCTGGGGCACTGGGTGGGAGCGATTTTGTCCACGGTCTCCCTTTTAACTTGGGTTGGGTTGGGTTTGTTTGATTTTTAGGTTGCTGCATCTCTCTCTCTCTCACACACACACACACTCACACTCACACTCTCACACACTCAGCCCGGCACCCCACTCTGCCCCCTCTCTACACAGAGCCCTGCAGACACAGTTAAGCCCCAGGAAAGAGAAAGAGGGGGAGACTCCAAGCCAGAGAGAAAGCAGGCCTCCCTCCTTCCTCAGGAGACCCGGGACTGCGGCCACACTGTGTGCAGAAACCATGTTCCTGGGCCCCAAGAGGCCCCTCCCTCGATCTTTCTGGATTCCCTTATTTAGATAACTGTGCTCAAGGCACTTCAGTGTCATGGGGACACGATCTGTCAGCATCCCGCGGGGGCTTGGGCCCGGAGGACCTGTCTCTGGCGCCCGCTCCCGTCTGGGCTGGACGAGACCCTGAAGGCTTCTGCTTCAGTTCGGCAACTTCTGACCCCCATGTTCGGGTTTTGGAGAACATAAGCTCGGTGACGCTGGGAGACAAACTTGTGCTTTATTATTTGGTTCCAGTTGCCGCCTGTGTGGAATCGCATGGTCTCGTGGTTGAATCATTCATCCACCTGTCGCCAGATCCTTATTAAGTGTGCCGATGACAAATTACCCTGCACAGGAAGTTTGGGAGTGTTTGCTCAAATGCATTTGCTGCTCGTTCTGCGGACTGCTTTTCCACCCCGTCAGGCAGGGGAGGCGGGGAAGAGGACGTCCAGGGCGGTGTCCAGCATGGGTCTGCAGCATGCTGGAGACCCTGCTGCCCAGGGGTGTCTGTTGCCCGTGGTTACAGGTGGGGAGCAGTCACAGGAGGGTAGAGGCATCCTCAAGGTCAGACAGGTCAGAGACATGAAGCAGGCCCTCCACACAGCTGCTGGCGTGGCCACTGTCATGGGTCACTGGCTTGGGCTCGGGCCCTTCAGGGTCCCCACACAGTGGCCCATCATCCTCCCCACTGAGTTTCTGTTTCACAGCCAGTGAACCAGGTTATATCTGGAAGCCAGGTTGAAGTGCCACTCGTGTCAGTGTGTGCGTGTGTGTGTGTTCGTGCGTGCCTGTGCGTGTGTGTGTGCATGTGTGCATGTGTTTGTGCATGTGTGCCCGCGCATGTGTGCCCGCGCATGTGTGTGCGCGTGTATGCGTGCATGTGTGCCTGTGTGTGCGTGTGTGTGCCTGTGCGTGCGTGTGTGTGCATGTATGTGTGCATGTGTTTGTGTGCGTGTGCATGTGTGTGTGCATGTTTTTGTGCGTGCATGTGTGCCTGTGCATGTGTGTGCGTGTGTGCATGTGTTTGTGCGTGTGCATGCATGTGTTCGTGTGTGCCTGTGCATGCGTGTGTTCGTGTGTGCCTGTGCATGTATATGTGCATGCATGTGTGCCTGTGCGTGTGTGTGTGTGTGTGTGTGTGCGTGTGTGTTCAAGTCTGCACGCGCCCTCTCAAGATACACCCGGGCGCCATCCCTAAATGGATGCCAGCTGTCAGACTCTTCTAGACATTCCAAAAACAAAACCATCAACCAGGGAATAAACAGTTTCTGTGAGAGACAAGGCAGAGCTGCCCGGGCCACCCAGTGCCTCCATGGTGGACCAGGCCCCAGAAGAGCTCGGGAGCAGGTGAGGTTCCTTCCCACTTGATGCCAACACCCGAGTGAGCCGGGACATCCCCTAACCTCTGGAGCCTTGTTTTCCTTCTCTATTCCAAGCAACGCTGTTCAGTGGTGACTCTACCCAGAAGCAAAAGCGTCCAGGTCCATGAGGGTCGGAAGGAACCAGGCTGCAGATCCAGTCCTCAGCACAGTCCCCCCCCCCCCACTGTCACCACGTTCCCACAGGCCGTCAGGAGCACACCTGGGCAGACCTCCCATCACCTTGCCTGCATGGTGGGCATCTCATGCCGGCCAAAGGAAAAGGGCACTGTGTGTCACCCTCACCATCTGCCCTCAGCCCACTGCCTCCCTGGGGAGGTGGAGGAGGCGTGACACGTAGCCACAGAGCAGGGCGGTTTCTGAAGGGATCTGGGACTTCAGACAAAGATGCACTCTCCTCCTGGGGGACCCCAAACAGCAGCTCACGGGCTCATTTTCCAAGGAGTGATGCCGTTCCAAGATGCTGCGAGTGGCCAGAGGCCCGTGTTGATAAACACGCGAGGGCAGAGCTGGCTCGCGCTCCCCCTGCCCTGAGGACAGCCTGGCCCAAAGCCCCACACCTCCCCTCAGGGACTTGGGGACGGAAGTGTGACAGCCTGCTGCTGTCATTGCTGGAAGGAAAACATGGCATCGCCAGCCTGGGAAACACGGAGAACGAGCTCATGAGTTGGTGAGCACAGAACACAGGCCAGCCACACGACCAGCCAGTCCCTCTGTGGGATTTTCCTGGAGACGGTGCGGCAGACGTGCTGTGGGCTCTGCGTCTTCACGGGCAGAGCCGCCATCTTGGTGCCCTCGCTCCTCCCGTCAAGTCACTGCCAGCTTTGGGGTCACCAAGGGTATTCAAGGCCCTTCAGCTGCAGGTGAGAGAAGGTCAACGGGACTCCTCCAGCTGAAGAGCACGGGCTCCTGTGATCAGGGAGACCAAGGGGGGACCTCGGAGGCTGCACCCGAAGCTCTCAGGGGTCCTTCCTCCCCACCTCCCTCCTTCTCCCTCCATCTCCCTCCCTCCCTCCCTCTCTCTTCTCCTCCCTCCCTCCCCCTCCTCCCCCTCCTCCCTCCCTCCCCCTCCTCCCTCTCTCTTCCCCTCCCTCCTCCGTCCTCTCCCTCTCCCTCCTCCTCCTGTCCTTTCTCCCTCACTTTCTCACCTACTCTCTCATCCTCACTCTTTGCTCTTCTTCCCGCTCCCTTGACTTCCTTCCTGGGGAAGTTCAAGAGGTGGTGGGATTCTCTCTCCCAGGATTCATCTCCATCTCAGGGAGGGGCTCCAATCACACGGCCTGGCTTGTGGCTCATGGCTCACGAATGAACCCAGGGCAAGCCAAGGGCAGAGGGGATATGTTCCTGGACCCAGAGTTCCTGGGGTGTGGGGGCACAGTCCCTGGAGACAGAAGAGGCACCATGTCGGGGAGCCAGGAAGGCCTCCAGCTAGGCCGGGCAATGCTGCGGATGCCAGGGCCCTGTGGACGCATCCTCTGGGCGGGCAGAGCTGTGGCTGTGCAGCCTGAGAGGCGGGGTGGGAGCAGCTCCACCCCACGGACCTGGACTCTTCCTTCTAATGGGCTCACAGCCCAGGACCTTGCCTGCTCCCTCCCAGGCCACCCTGGATCTTTGCTGGGGTCTGGGCACTTCTGATGTCCTCCAGGTACAGAAAATTCCTATCCTATGGAATGGCTGGTCGCTTGCACTTGTCGAATACCAGACCTGGGGGATGGGAGCGCAGCCCAGTCCCCAGCCCGGGGCTCTGGCTCACTGTAAGAACCGCTGAGCTGGGAGGGGTGCTGTTTTGCTTTTCGATATTCCTGAGCCTCAAAACCCCTGCCAGAAATATGCCTTTGGCAGGTCTGCAGTGGGGCAGGAATGAGAGTTGCCATCATCCTGATCTGCCTCACTTGGTGCCAGCACCTCCCAAGACACACAGCCCAGTTTCCAAGGACAGAGGCTGAAGCCAGAGGGATCATGACCCCATTGCACCTGGGATTGCTTGGCGGGTTGGTGGCAGAGTCCATGTAGACCAGCATCTCCAGGAGAAGATCCAAGGGCCTCTGCCTATTGTCTGTGAAGTGGAACAATGTAAATTGCTGTTAAAATAAGAGTGGGGAAGACAATCTGTCGTAGAGCTTGAGACCCTGGTCCTGCCAAGGCAGCCACATGTCTGTCGGCACACAGAGCTCCCTAGCCAGTTCTCAGGAGTTGTTAGGAAACAGGAGACCCCACCTCTCTGCCCTGCCTCAGCCTCCCCGTCCACATTTCCTCCCCAGATAACTTCCTGGGCTCTGTGGTGTCAAGTCCTGTGCTGGGAAGAGTGCTCAGTACTACCCGGAGGAGAGATGCAGAGCTGGTCGCCGGCCGCAGGAAGCTTCAGTAGACTCCAGAAAGGAGTCGGCCCCCCAAAGCTAGACTTCAAGTTACCACGTGACCCAGGCTTGTCCACCCCCCAACCGCAAACATTCAAAACCCGTACCCACAAAAAACATGAGTGAGCAGCAGCCTCACTCATCAGACAGACGCCGGTGAACTGTGGCTGGAGGACATGTGCTCTCGCCCTGTGGAATATCCTCTATCAACAGACAGGAAATGTAGGGCGGCTGAGGCTCAGAGCTGCAGGAAGGAAAGAAGGGGGGCAGTGTGAATGAGCGGACCTGCAGCCTCAAGCTGAGGGGCAGCAGTCAGTGCCCATGTCACCTGACTCAAGGAAACAGCAGGGCCACAGAATCAGAGCCCAGGTGGGCCCTCGCCTGGGCTGAGGCCAGGAGGGGAAATGGGCACCCGTGTTTGGGGGTTTCTCTTTGGTGTGATAGAAGGTTCTTGCATTGGGTAGTGCTGGGCGTGTGCGAATACCCCTGGATCGTACTCACCTGAAAGGACTAAAGAAGGGCTTCTCCATCAAAATCATAGAAGGAGCCACTGGGAGTGAAGCTCAGTAGTAGGCGCTGTGCTCAGCAAGGGCAAAGCCCTGGCGTCCACCCCAACACCAAAAACACAAAGCCAGAGGAGAAGGTCCTTTGAGAGCAAGACGTGACCATGAGGAAAGAAAGCTCGGGGTGGCCTAAGAGGTCAGAGGGCACCGCTAGCAGAGAGGAGGGGGACAGTGCTTGGGAACAACGTCCAGCTCCCCCGTGGACAGCAGGGAGCAGACCTGCTTGTCGGGCACAGCGATGGCCAGGGGAGGCCACTGGGTGGGCTGGGAGCAGAGGAGGGACCCTGGCAGGAGGGAACTATGTCCCTCCATGGTGGTCCCTCAGGGCTGGTGGTGGGGCATGTGTGGGAAGACGCAGGGCAGGGTGTCCACTGAGCAGTGCTCCAGAAAGCTGCATCCAAGCAGCAGCTCAGGATGAGTTAACCAGGAAAGGACCCGAGCTCTCGGGTCACAAGGACCAGGTCCGGCATTTCTCCAGCAATTTAAGGAAACATCTAGCTTTCACTGGGGTCAGATAATCCGTGAAGTGACTCTTCGGATGAGCAGAACAGTTACCAGAGCTCTTTGTACAGAGGGAGGAGCTGAGGCTCAGAGAAGTTTAGTCTCTTGCCGAGGGTTTCCACGTGGCCCCTGGCAGAAGAGGTCAGGTCCTGGACTCACGGTTCATCCCAGGCTGACCTGTGGTTTTCTTGAGGACATAAAGAACCGACACTAAAAATATATAAATACACCAAAATAGAGCACAGTGCATACACATCATGGCAAGCAGCGGCCTGTGGTTATTACCAAGAAACACAGCACTAAGCTCTTACTCCTGCCACCCACGGCCAAGGAGCGTGTCTTCCTTGGAACCTTCTGTGGCTCAGCAGAATACCAAGAAGGTTGGGATGTGGGTATTAGAATCATGGGAATTGAGACCTGGGCCTCATCCCGCCTCCATCTGTGGAATGAGCGTGGCCTCCACTTCTCGGAGCCTCAGGCTCCCTCATCCATCCGCTGAGGCCATCGTGCCCAGTGACCCTGACGTCTGCCATGAGCACACCTGCAAAGAAACAAACAAACAGCAGAGAACGCAGCCGCCGCCCAGGGAGGAGGCTGTTCTGTAAGGAAACGGGGTTCCAAAGGTCTGCAGGTGGGCGTTGGCTTCCATCTGCTGGCAGGACCTTCTCAGGTCCTTCGTCCTCACAGCAAGGCAGGTCTTAGCGCCCTCTCACAGAGGAGGAAACCGAGGCCTGGGGAGGAGAGGTGCTGGCGGTCACACAGGGTGGGGTCACCATGGATGGGGTTCCTCCCGGCTCTGAAATCCTGACCTTTGGCTTTGCCTCAAGTTTGGGGGAGATGCCAGAACTCAGCCTAGGACTCTCCTCCAGGCAGCGTCTGAATGACGGGCTCAAGTTAGGGTCTGCTGCAGAGCCGCCGCGGCCGGGGACTGAGCCGCAGCTCCCTCCGCGTGCCTGCCTCCGACTCTCCAGCTCCTCCTCCCTCCTTTATCTCAGCCCTTCTGCTGCTTTGAAGGATTTTCAGATCAAAGTTGCAGCTGCTCTCCTGGGGCCCAGTCCTTCACAAAGAAGGGCCCCAGCAGAAACTTCCTCCCTCCACCCAGCGGTTTGCTCTTCTTGGAGCCTTCCATCGCCCTGGGGACCACACGGCTAGGACAGCTTCCAGAAGCATTTCCGTGCAGGCGAGCTGCCCAGAACATCTAGCCAGCCCTCAGAAAGTGTTGAATGGTGCCAGTTCCACACCTCGCCCCGTTTCCCGCTTCATCCTCTCTCTCCTCGAAACACCATCTCCCTTTGGCTTCCTGAGAGTTGGTGTCTGTTCACGCTTGCCCAATCCTGGGAGCAGCCGTCTCCCCACCAAGGATATGCCCTTCCTTCAGCTAAGAATGGAAGGTCCAGACTCAGCAATTTGAGATTAAACCTCAAAATACTGGAAATCGCCCAAGGGAAGCACAGTCCAGTGGGTCAGTGGATCCTGGTGGGTTGAAGATGACAGGAGAGACATAGCAGAGGTGGCTATGTGGTCAGCAGGTGCTGCAGAGGCAGCCGACTGTTCCTGGGCCCGGCTCTGCGTGAAGCTGGCTCATTGGAGGAGCTTTTTCTGCAGAGGTAACATGTAGAGATCCCTCGACAGGCCTTGGGGCATCTTCTCCTGGGAAAATGTCTGCCTTTGGAGGCTTGGCCAGTTTCTTTCCTCTGCTCTGTTATTTCCAGGAGTTTGGAGAAGCCACTTAAGGGTGGGCAGGAGAGGAACCTGGGATGGAACACTTTGTGTGTGCTTTTATTTGGTACCAGGGATTGAACGCAGGGGTACATAACCACTGAGCCACATCCCCAGCCCATTTTAGTATTTTATTAGAGACAGGGTCTCACTGAGTTGCTGAGGCCGGGTTTGAACTCACGATCCTCCTGCCTCAGCCTCCCGAGTCACTGGGATCCCAGGCGTGCAACTCTGCACATGGCACTTTGTGTGTTCCAGAAAGGTGTGTGGCCCTGCTTTGATATTTCTTTTGCCAGCCTGGAACAGGTGGATTGAAAGAACCATCTTCCCTAAGAACCCCACAGGCCTGTGCACTGACACCCCCGCACACACGCCTCTTGTCCCCAGCAACTCAGGCTCCACCAGGCCCACTGAAACAGAAACTCTGGAAGTTGCCTGATCACCTGCAAAGCTTATGAGAACACCCATGCCCTGCCTCCGCCCCAGAGGTTTGAGGAGGTCCTTCTGCAGCAGAGCCGAGAACCCCCCTCATGCCAAGCCCAAAGGGTGCTGTGCACTGGGCCAGCGGGCATCTTGGTGTCCGGAGCTCCTGCCTGCCTTGGAGGTGGGATGTCAGTGACACAGCACAAGGGCAAAGCACAGGCTAGGGCTGGGAGGGGGCACGGAGTGGGCAGAAGCCCTCCTGGGAGGCTGGGAGGGGGCAGTGCCTGGCGAGAGCCTTCCATCTGGGCTCCTCCCCGCTCCTCCCCTTCTGGTTAGTCCATTGCCCTGTCCTGGCCCACCTTCCTCACCCACGGAGGCTAATGCTTCAGTGGAGGCCTACGAACAGTTTTGCAGGAGCCTTGTAAGACAATGGTGGTGTAAGGCTCAGCATATGGAAAGATTCAGAGGAAGACAGCCCAGGCCAAGGTCAGGCCAGGTCAGGCCTGGCCACAGGCCCTGGGGAGGACCTCTTGCTTCCAGGAAGTCTGAGAGGACTTTTGCCTCCCTGTCCTCACGCTGTCGCCGCTCCTCGGGTGTGGGCAGGATCCTGGCTCGCTATGCAGATCACGGGGATACGCCACGCAGAGCCTGGGTCAGCAGATCTGGTGTGGGCCTGGCCAGGAATCTGCTTTTGAATAAGCTTTTGGGGATGGGATGCTGCTGGCCCAGGAATCTGGCTCTCAAGGCCCGGCCTGTGTGTCTACAATGAGGTCAGGCTGGCTGGGAGTCGCTGTGAGGTCACCCAGGGCAGTTCTAGGAGGGCGAGTTGCTCCCAGCCTGGGGCAAAGGTCCAGGGCGGCATCCCCACCTCGCTCCCTCCTACCAGCTGCAGAAACCCAGGTGGCTGGACGGTGCTACTTACCGTCACTCCACCTGGAAGCTGGTCCCCTGCTCCGAAAGTGACGTCCATCCCGGCTTCTGTTCGGGAAGCTCACCATTTCCCACCCTTGGCCAGGAGACAGGCATTCAGTTCCCACAAGGGCCATGGGTGCTGTTGACGGTCTGAGCGGTCTCACCCCGCAGGAGGCTGGGCCACTGTCTCACTGTGTCCCTCTTCTCTCTCCTCCCCACCCCTTCTTCCACCGACCCTGTCCTGCCCTCCCCCCTCCCCACACCAGTGCATTCCCAGAAGCAGAACCGGCAGACCTGCGTGCGCAAGAGCCTCATATGCGCCTTCGCCATGGCCTTCATCATCAGCGTCATGCTGATTGCGGCCAATCAGATCCTGCGGAGCGGCATGGAGTAGCCTCCCGCCAGCCGCCCTGCAGCCTTGTGGCCGGCTCACCGCGCATGTGCATGCCCTGCGGGTGACTTCCTCCACTCAGCAGATCTGGACCTGTGGATGATGCAGTTGATGGTAGCTTCGGAACGACCCCAAGGTTGCAGGGCGACCTGGATATCCAATCAACTCCATCTCCTTGGCAGGGACACCAAAGGGCTGTCTTCAATGCTTTAATGGTCTTGTTTCCTAATGCAATAAGTAGCCAGGAGTTCCGAATTACCGCTTCGACCGCCAGTAGTGACTCTGAAGATAAACTTCATTTTCATCTCGGAATTCCAGTGGCCATCCAGGTGTAACGGTGGCACCGGAAGTGAGAGAGGCGTGAGCCCTGTCACCTCCACCCACGCCCCATCCTTTCAACGCAGGGCCCAGGGCCTCTGGCGGAGGTTGATCCTCAGCTCCGAGAGCTGCCTGTGGGTTGCTACAGGAGCGGGGACTTCCCGCCTCGCCCTGGTTCCTCGCTCCGCCAATGGAGAGCCCCCAGGCGTGAGGGAAAGCCGTTCAGAGTGTGCGGCCCCAGCATCGGCAGCTGCCCTTTGCTTCCGTTCCTACTGCCTTCTCTGCGGGATGTGGGTGGAGCTGGGCTCTCGCTGGTTCCCCGCACTTGGCCTTCTGTTCCTAGAGCCCACCTGCACCAGCATCTCGGAGTCTGCAGAGAACCCTGTCTCAGCTTTGCCACCTGTGCTGCCCTTAGAGAAGACAGAACCAGGAATCACGGGCACCCAGACACGCGGACAGACTCGCTGCTTCCTGGGCAAGGCTTCCTGATACGCTCATCCGCACCAGCTCGTTCTCCCTCCCACACTCACCCCTGCTCCTTGGCAGGGGGTGAGGTCCACCGTGGGAGGGGCAGGACCCAGACTGGTGAAGAGACCTTGGCAGCCCTGGAGGAATGGACCTCCAGGTTCCCAGGCTAGACCCCCTCTCTAGGTTCGGGTTACCTGCATCTGACCCTGTCTCAGCTTGAATTTGCTTAATTTAGTCTTCCCCAGCTACACAGGGAATCCCGTCCAAGCAGGATGAGGGGGATCAAGCTGCGCTAGCTCACACACATCCCGGCGTTCAGACTCTGCACCTGGCTCACCGAAGAATGTCCGCGAGCTTGGCCACCGTGACAGGAAATTCTCTCCTGCTGGCAGAACACTTCTGCTGCAGAAGGGAACTGAACCCAGGGGTCCGTTTCAATGCCACGTCCAGCCTGTCCTTCCCAACCCCCCACGCGCCATATCCGCTGTCCCTGTTGACGCGGGCTCACACGGTCAGGCTGGCCAGTGACCTCTGCACGTGCTGTCTCCCTGTGTTCTTTCCCGGCTCAGGTCTGTATTTCTGTAATGCAATCGTCTTGCTCCTATCTGGATCGCGCCCTCCAGGACTGGGGCGGGTATCTCCTCCCCCGGGCAGGGGGAGGGGGCTTGGGTGCAGTGTGTTCCCCGGCCCTCCCTCTCTGCTTCCTCCCTGCTGCCTTCTTAGATGTGGAGCCCCGGTCTCCACGTAGGGTCTTCTTCCAACTCAGCTCTGCACGCACGCCCTGCCGCTGCGGGCAGCTGTAGAAACTCGCGCCGCGGAGGCTGCCTATTCACAATGAGCACAAGCACACTAGGGTCTGAGCCATAGAAAGAGGGAGCAGGTCCCAGCTCCCAGGAGCCCGGGGGGTGAGGTGATGTCCCCAGCCAACGGCCCGGCACCTGGCACATCCAGGCCTGGCCGAGGGCAGCAGTCTGCCTTGCCACTGACCGGCCCTGCCCTGCCCCACGCCCCCCTCACCCTGCCTTTCTGTCCCTCCCCTTGATGGAGGACCACAGTCCCTTTAGGATCAGATCCTAAACTAGAAGAGGTCCAATGCCGGAAGCGGATACAACCTCCTCCATAGCTCCCTCCTAGGACATTCCCCTCCCCTACTGGGCATGGGCGGAGGGCACTGCAGGTCTGACAGGGGCACAGTTTCCTATCTTTTGTGGATCTTGAAGCCCTAAACCACACCTTCCTGGGAACAGAGGTGCAGGGCCCGGGCTAGAGTAGGTAGAACCCAGGGAAGACCCTTCAAGGACCCTGCCCCCTGAGAAGGGGTCGCATGGCTGCAGCCAGAGCTGGCAGGGCAGAGAGTCATCTCTGCAAAGGCTGCGCTGGCAGGTCCTGCCTGCCCTGGGCGCGCTGACCTGGAAGGAAGCGGGGTTGGTCCGGTTCAGAGCCCAGGAGGCGCTGCACAGGGTGGGGCTGAGGAGTCAGGCAGGCACCGCCCCTGCTCCCTACGGAGCCTGAGCATCCTTTCCCTTAAAGGGACCCCTGTGCTCACTCCCCGGGATCTGGAATCAAGCCAGAGGAATTCCGAGAGCACGCATGTCGCTAGGGAGAGAGCAGGGAGGGAAGCCAGAGTTGTCGCTGATGGCCTGGAGGTCACCTGTGCTCGCGGCGCGGGGCTGAGGCCGCGGTGTGCCAAGGCAGGCTGAGCTGGGGCCTGCCGTAGACTCGGCTCGGAGTTTGTCACCACGATTGCGCCCTGGCGGCTCTGCTTGGCGGTCTGTCTAGGTCAACCTGCTGTCGGGTGTCAGTCCCCCCCTGTTCAAACAGAGGCTCCCCAGGGCGCCTGCTGGTCCGCCTCCCATCATGGTGGCTGTGAGGCTGACAGCTGAAGGTTGCAGAAGGTGCTGGTCCCCTGTGCCCCAGGAGGGCCACGTGGTCTCCACTGGAGGTGACCTCTACAGGAACCGAGAGGAAAGACCCAACCGTCACTGTCCTGTCAGGGACCAGAGGTAGGAATAGGGGCTAGGGCTGCCAGCCACGGGTGGCGGAATGCTTGGCAAGCCCAGCTTGACTCTTGCTGGCCACAAGAAGGGACGTCAGCCCACCCCACCCCAACCTGACCACATGGGTGACGACCAGGAAGGCTTTTTATCTAGGAGAGAAAGAGAAGTGGACGCCAGTCCCCTCCACCCCAAAGAAGCTGTCTCTCACCATTTCAGGTGCAGACAGAGCCCCAACAGGACTCAGCACTGGAACTGTTAGGGGCTTCCAGAATGTGTGCAGGTCCCACGTGACCCAGCTGTAAGACGAGAAAGAGGATGTCGCCATGGCAACCCTTGCATTCCACCCGGAGTCTGCCAAGGCACACAAAAATAGGGTCTGTTTTCTTAAAGAACTCGGGTTCCGCCTGATGGCTGCCTGGCTCCTCGTGTCCCATAGCCTGCCGGGAGGGGACACTGCCCTCCAAGAATCTGGGTGGTTTCTGTGCCTTTTCCTCTTGTGTTTGGATATGTTCTTCCATTTACTAGGAGGAAAGGAGCTCCCTGGAACCCCCACCAACCCCTACTCTCTACCCTGTCTCCCAGAGCAAGAATCCCTAAATCCAGGCAAAAAAGGCAAGATTATCATCTGGAAGTTTAAAAAAAAAAAAAAAAATAGCCTCCAGTTCTGGAGAGCATCTGTTTACCTGTTGAGAGGTTCTCCTGCCTGCCAGAAATGTGAACTAAGTGGACTGAGGCTGAGGCGTGGGCTCAGGCAAGCCAGGGGTTGTAAAGGTTCCTGGGTGTTTTACTGGCAGAGGCCAAGTGGTGAGCTAGGCCTTCTCCCCCACCTGCTCCTGTCTGTGATTTCACGTGGCGAAGGCCCCCTATCTTGCTGTCCAAAAGCAGCTCATGAAAGATGAGCAGCTCATTTCGACGAGAGCGCTCTTCCCCACGCCCGCCCCCTGGATCACAAAGAAGAGCCGGGAGAGAGAAAGTTGTCTTTTCTTCCAAATGCCTCCTTCGAGGCGCCGGCCAGACTCAGGTCCTAAATCAAGGAGAGTTTTGCACATTGTTCTTCACCTGAAACTAGCGGCCTCCCTGGCACCTCGGGAGGGCATGGCCACAGGGCAACTGTGTGGACCAAGGGCACTCCCTGGGCTGGGCTGGCCGGTGGTCGTGGCTGCACACCCTGGGTTCCCCTAGCGCTGTTCTGCTCGCCAACCTCAGAGGCTGCCGAGCTCTGCTCTAGGCCACAGCCCTCCCGCCACACCGGGTCCTCCTACCACAAGGCCTCCAAAGGCCCTGGTACTCAAGTTGCTGTGACCCACTCCACCGAGATGCAGAGAGGGTCTGGACCCTCCTGCCAGGGGGGTGCAGATGAACCGAGATTAGGCTTCTAGACTCAGGCTATGTTACCAGGAGCATGGCTCTGCCTTCCCTGGAGGACATCTGTCTGAAACGACCCCAGATCAGAAGGTTTTCTTCTGCCTCTCCAGGGAGCCTGAAGCCCAGAGGCCTCGCTGTAGCCATCCTCCCTCACCGCCCGTGCTCAGCTCCCCCAGAAGGGAAGACTCCATCAGAAATAGGAAAGGAAGTGGGGCCGCAGCCAAGGGTTCAGTGATTGATAGTGATGGCGAAGCAGAGGTGCCATTCGCAGCCCGTCTCCAGGGTAACCAAGGTGTCAGAACTGTTCAGCTTCACTCCACATCTAGTTTGACCAAGTCACTCAGGGGACTGTCTGGGCCACGTGGCCCTGGCGATTGGTGAGGAGGAGTAAGGCCAAGTGCACCAGCCAGCTAAGCACCTTTCTTCCCGTCCTGTGCTCTTTGCTGACGCACATGATCATCTTAACAGGCAGGGCTTCTACCTGATGTGTGGGATCCCCTTTGCATGGTCTCAAGGGACGTGAAAGTCACACTCAAAAAGTCTTTGAGGCAAATTATCTTGGTTCAGTGGACTTGACATACCCCACCATGGGTTTGTCCAGTCCCATGAAGACTGTCCCCGGCTCTGGACAGCACCCGCAGGGTCCCCTGCACGTGCCCAACACCAGGTACGATGGTCATCCACCCTCCAGTGTGACAGGCTGGCTTTCACACCAGGCCTTCTCACACTCTCAGAAGTTGTCCTTCAAGTGAAAAGCGGGTGGAGGCTGGAACTGTCCAGTGGCATGAAAATCAGGCTGAGGGAGGGGCACCTGGGGCGTGGAGTTCAGCTGCGAGGCCGCCTGTCCCTGGGCCTGAGAGAAGGCCGGGGGAGGGGTGCAGGTGCTCCGCATACTTCCCTGTGTACCTGGCCTACTTCGTGGACACACAGGATCAGGTGCCATGGGGCTGCCTGTCAACCTGATCTGATTGATGTGCCCTGTGCATCTCAGGAGGAGGCTGGTGGCTGGCCTTGCCGGGGAGGACCAGGCAGTGGCCAAGCCCTCTGCCAGGTGGTGAGACCCTTGGGACAGTGGCCAGGGAAGCAGAGCAGAGACCCTGGAGGGCAGTCAGTGTGGTCAGCTGGGAGGGCACAGGAAGCAGGGCCCTTCACCCACTAGCCCGGTTATTAGAGTGGCTGCTGTCCCTGTCCTCGGGTTTCTCACCTCTGAAGCCAGAGGACAGGCCACCCAGGAAAGCCCTTTGTTGGGACATTCTGCTTGATGTGAAGTCGGATGAATGTCCACTGCTGTGAGGGTCTTGGCCAGTCCAAGAGGCTGTGGACATGGTGCCCCTTGGGTGTCCACTGTCTGTAAATGAGTCAGCACCCCCTGGTCTGTGTCACGCAGGCGAGGGGGTCTGGGTGCTCCCTAAGGACTTGCTAAGTCACAGGAGCATCAGGGATGAGCTGAGTCCTCCCCTCAGCCCACCCGGCCATGGGGACCCAAACTCAGGGCAAGCAGGGCAGACAAAGCCCGACTTGGGCAGCATGAGGGTTCTGCGTCTGAGGCCGCCTCCCAGGAGCTGGGAATGGGAATCCAGTCTCTGGTCCTCGTTCTTTCCTGTTCCAGGATGGTGATGGTGGTCTGTGATCGTGTGGCCCTGCGAAAGGCCAAGCCACCAGCTTTGGCCACTGTCTGGGAGTTCCATCGGCAGTCTCGGGCGGCCCGTGGTGGCCCTACCCGGCAGCACGCGCTGGGTGTGGGAGCCTGCCGCAGCTCTGACCCATCCGTGGGGAGGGGTGGCGGGCCTAGGAGAGCAGCGGCAGGGCCCACGGAGTCTGGCCCTTCTGCCCCCGGCCAGCGTCACCTCCCGAGAGTGTCCTGTGTCCCCGCTTCCTGCTGTAGGCCGAGGTCCCAGGCATTGTTCTGATGCTTTTCTTCCCCAGAAAGACTAGGGGGGCCCACGGAAGGATCCTCCCAGCTCTGCATAGAAATGTGCACCAGCCAGTGTCCCTCAGTGCCCCACGAAGAATCCAGAAACGTCCCCTTTTATATGAAGATAAGGGTGTAGGGTCCTTGAGTGGCTTCTTGGTGGGGTTCTGAATGCAGAAGGATACTCTTTCCCCAAGGACTAACCAGACAGTGCCCTTGGGGGAAACCAGACTCGGGGCATCTGGTCAGGCAGGAAGCTGGCCATCGCGCCTCTGTGGGCAGGGCTGGGGTCACACGATCCCAAGGTCGTTAGACTCGAGACGGGAATTGTTTCTCAAAGCACAGTGGCGATGACTGGCACCCTGGCCACCAGCACGCTGGGTGTGGAGAGGAGCACAGTGGGGCCAGGGTGCTGGAGCCCGGAGCTCCGAGTCCAGGAGGGCCCGAGAGCGACACCTGGATCCCAGCCTTCCCGTTTACCTCACACGGCCCTTCCTTTCTTTTTATTCCATGTTAGTCGATGATTTCTGCGATCAAGTGATGAGAGAGTCAGCAGATTAGTCAAGAGAAAATCTTTATATAAAATGTAAATAGTAATATAAATTGGCATGCAAATTACTGATCAAATGAAGTATATATTATTAATATGTTATCTTAGTGTATAAAGGAAAACTGACTGCCATATTTACCAGATGTTTTCTCTAACCAAACTTGTCTGTAAATATATAATCTGTATAAAAAGAGTCTAATTTACCATTATTTATGCAATAGAAAAAAAAAATAAAAGTTTTTTTTTTTCTTTTGATGAGAGATTCAGTTCATTATCTGTGCTTGGATTGGCAAATGGGTCATGAGATTTGTTTCTGCGGCCCTGAAGGGCTGCCAGATCTGCTCGGATGACAGTGCCACCAAGAAGCAGCAGGTGAGAGGCAGCGGGAGGGGCCGCGGGGAGGGGCCTGCTGGGTGGAGGAGTTTGGAGGGGAATGATTGACAAGCGGGATTCACAGCCCGTGGAGCATATGGCGAGCGTTGGAATGGTCTTCTGGATGGGAGCAGTCATGATCATTAGGAAAGTCTGCAGACACCCAAGCTAAAGGCGCCCCCTCTTGGGATTCCATTTGCCAAATTCCTCCCACATTAGCATTCAGGCTGTGTGCAGCTCTCACTTAAGCCTTTGGAACTAGTAATGCTATTGAGCTTCTTGAAGATAGAAAGAGACCCTGCTCCCCTCTGCAGAGAAGGAAAGCAAGGGCGCCGAGAAGTGAAGCGACTTGGTTAAGGCCGCTCGCTGACATCCTGCCTGGATTCAGGCCAGAACTTTGGCCTCCTGTTCCCAAGAACCACGGAACATCTCATGTTTTCTGTACTTCTCAAAAATGTCATGGGACATTTCCAACAGGTCTTGTCCTTAGTGCAAACTCTGGTCCGCTGGGGTCCCTCCTTTAATGCGGCATCATAGATCCCTTCTGCTCTGGTTTGGATCTGGAACATCCCTCAAAGGCCCACGTGCTGAGGACCCAGCCCCGTGCTGCAGTGGTCAGAGGTGGCTCTTCTGGGCAGTGATTGGATCATGGGGCTCTGGCCTCTTTAGAGGCCACTTTGGTGGGATTATTGGAAGGTGGTGGATGCTGTAGGTGGTGGAATCTAGTTGAAGAGGGCAGGTCCTTGGGAGTGTGCCCTCGGAGGCTATATCCTGTCCCTGGCCCCGTCTTCTCTGCTCATGGCTGCCCTGAGTTGAGGAGCTTTCCTCTGTCACAGCCTTCCGCCATGATGCTTGGCCTCACTCAGGCCCAGAACCAACAGAGCCACTGACCAGGGACCACAAGCTCTGGAACTGTGAGCCAGAATAAATCTTTCTTCCTCTGAGTCGATTTGCCCAGGTGCTTTGTTCCAGTGATGAAAAACTGACTAACACCTCAGGGGTGACTTAGGAGGTGAAATCATTAAGCATTTGTTATTGTTTAAAAATTCTAAAATTAGAGTGTTCTAGGCATAAAGGGCATTTTTCTTTATGTTTTTCTCTCTGTTAACAGCGGCCTCTGGTGAATCCCGGTGAGATAATGACTTAGATTTTATCCTCTCTGATCTACATTTTAAGATTTTTTATTATAACCAAATACTTGGTCATGAATATTTATTGTCCTGGGCTACTTATCCCAGGAGTTTCCTGCATAACAATCAGCCCGCTAGGGACCAAGGACAAAGCTCAGGGTCTCTGACCCCCACACAGAGCCAGTGATAAGGAAGCCTGAGTACGCACAGCCCCACACTGACCCAAACTGGAGCTAATGCCCAGGAGAGAGGGAAGTGCTTCCTGAGATGGGAACGCACTCTTGGGTCCAGCTGGGGTCTTTCAGTAATGTTGGAAGCCCGCGTATTTCAAAGGCTTCTCTTTCAGATGAATATTTGCCCGGGGCCAGCCACATTCGTGGTTGGAGAGCCATACCTGACTTCTGCCCTGTCTGCAAGGTCCACCTTGCGTGCAGAGAGCGAGCGTGGCTTTGAGGAGAAAGGACGGTACCTGGCTGCCACAGGTCCGGAGGCCCTGTCCCCGGCCCATCTCCGACCCTCTGGTTTTACTGACCGAGGACACCTGGGCGTCCATCGCTGGGCAATGCCCTGAGCAGAGGAAACAGCTCTGCCCCCATCTCCCTGACCCTCGGCCCGGGCCAGGCACATGGAACTCTGGGCCGTGTTCCACCCTGTGGCTGACGGCTCTTCTGGCCTGTCGGTCTCCAGCCTCCAGTCTTAGAGCTGTGCCCACAGCTGGCAGCCCACACCGGGCAAGACCTGCTCTCATTTCTCCGTCTCCTAAGGCCGCGGGAAAGATGCAGGTGCTGATTACAGGGCGCCCCGTGGCCCTGCTCGCGGACCTGGGGTCGCCCCGCCACCTCTGCTCTGGCACCTTGGTCTTCCTTCCTGCCATCTTTCTTCTCTGCTTTCAAGGGAGTTCAGAGTCAGCTGAGTTGCCAGCACTGGCCGTGGTTCCCGGCCCTCCAGAGCTTTAAAAAGAGCCGATCTAAGTCCCTTCCCCCATGTGGCATTGTTCTGGGATGATTCCAGAGACCTGGGGACGG
The DNA here is from genome assembly GCF_902686455.1 of Sciurus vulgaris. Taxonomy (NCBI): domain Eukaryota; kingdom Metazoa; phylum Chordata; class Mammalia; order Rodentia; family Sciuridae; genus Sciurus; species Sciurus vulgaris. Next base: position 39,410,364 of record NC_136479.1, on the reverse strand, counting down.
GGATGCAGGCTGAGAGCGAGCCCAGCCGGCAATTCCTACGGCGACAAGGCTAAGAACGAGCAGCCAGCGCCTCCTCTTCCCAATCCGCATGATCTCGGGGAGGCAGCCCGTCCTCTGAGCAAAGCGTTCTCCCAGGGCGGTCCCTGCCCTGGAACCCGGGCACTGGTTGGAAACGCAGTCTCAGCCACTTGGGAAATCTGGGGTGGGCACAGCAGCAGCCCCTCCGGCGGATTCCGACACACCCTCAAGGCTGAGGGCCTCTGGCTGGCCATTTTCTCCGAATGACGGCATCAGAATCCACACAGGACGAGCATTACGGCCGTCACGGGCTGCTCGGTGCCTGGGCTCCCCCTGACCCACTGCATTAGGACCTCAGAGGAGAGGACAGCGGGGGGCCGTTTGGGGAAGTCCCCTGGGGAGCAGGGAGCAGGAACTCTGAACCAGTTGGCACCCGCCTGAGGTAAGGGCCGGGATGGGGACCGCGCCAATCCCTTGGGGACACTCAGGAACCTCCAGCTCCTCTGCCTCAGCAGGTGTCCTGGGGGCCTGTCCAGGTTGTCCCTGCCCAGTGGCTGCGGCCCACCCCCTGACACACGGCAGCAGAGTCCCGGGCAGGGGTTGGGAGTCCTTGGTCCTGCCTTCCAGGGGCTGCTGCTGGCCCACAGACGGGGGCTCCCAAACTATCTTCCCTTCTGCCTTTCCAGGGTCAACCCAGTGGCTTGGGGAGCGAGGCCAGGCGTAGAGTCTGCAGGAGCGAGGACTCTCCTCCTTGCCCTGAGGTCATCCTGGAGGACAGACACAACAAAGGGGTGAGCTTCGCAGTGTAGGAACACGTCTCAACAAAGCTGTGTTAACTCGAGCACACAGGGCCCACAGGCCCAGCGGCTGCGGAGGCTGGGGCAGAAGATTGCCAGTTCAAGGCCAGCCTCCACAATTTAGTAAGACTCAGCAACTCAGCAAGACCCTGCCTCAGACTAGATGTAAAGGGCTGGGAATGTGGCTCAGTGGTAAAGTACCAAAAAAAGCACAATGTAACCACAAAATAGAAAAAGCAGCAAGAATCCCCACAAGGCGACAGGATGGCTGCGCCCCTGTGTGTGTGAGAGCCACGCGTGGTGCAGGGCAGCTGGCGGGATTCCTTTCTCCAGGTGCTTCAGGCAGCAAGTCCTGGCTTTGGTCCGTTTTCTGTTGCTGTAATATCAGAATATCAGAGGCTGTGTAAATTATTAAGAAAAGAGGTCTATTTAGCTCACAGTTTGGAGGCCAGGAGCCTAGGGCTAGCATCTACTCAACCACTGGCCTGTGCTGTGCCAGGCATGGAGGGAAAGTGAACGGGAAGTCCATCCGTGTGGAAGACCCATGTGTTGGGAGGAAGCAAGAGAGGAGGACGAGAACCTGGCCCAACCCGCTACAGACCTGCTCTGCCATGACTATCCCGCTGTCCAGGAGCATGAGGCAGGCCCGGTCAGCCCAGCCCCACTTAAGTCCCCACATCTCCCAGCATCGCGACACCTGCAGGTGACTCTCCACAGTCCTGGCAGGGCCAGCGATGTCCAGGGCGCAGCCGTCCTGCATCTCAGACGGCACACTGGACAGGCTCGGCTGCCCTCCTGGGAGGGGACCTGCAGGAGCTCCCGGCAGCCTGGCTTGTCAGACCTCTCAGGAGGAGCAGGACCCAGCCAGCCTTCTGTGCATTTGACCTCTACGGCCCAGGAACTTCGTGGAGTGAGTCCGTCTTGCTCTGGTCACTCCAGAGCCAGCCTGCTGTCCCTCCACCAGCCTTCAAGGACAGAGTGTCCATCTAGCCAGACTGTGGGGTTGGGGGATGCTGGGGGTGTCCACGGTGCCACCATGCATGGGAAGGGACAGCACCCTGCTGCATGGGGTGGCTCAGCACAGCCTCCACCTGGGACCCTGGTGAATAGACGGCCTTGGCCAGTGGCCAGCGGCCAACCCAGGCTTCCTCAGCCTCCAGCAGCTCACCCTGGCCACCACTGTGTGCCCAGCACATAGTGGGCACTTGATAAATACTTGCTAAGTAAATAAATAACCCGGATGCCTCACAATGCTGAGGTACCCGCGTCCCCTGGCGGCACAGGCTCCTGGTCCTCCTTCTCGATCCACCACACCTGCCTCCCACCTCCACGCGGTGTCAAGAGCCAGGGGTGCCGAGTCTATGGGTCTGTCTGTGCTCAGTTCTGGCAGGTGCAGGCACCCATCCTCCGTGACAAGCCAGGCTGAGGACACTTCTCAGCTGCCTGTGGAGGGATCTGCCAGCTGGTCAGAGCTGGGTCCTCCCTGGGAGCCCTGGTGCCAGTCCCCCTGCTGGGCCTGAGGTCTCCCCAGCCTCCGCACATCAGTCTCAGGCTGGGACGGGCGAGCCCTGTCAAAGCCCAGCCCTCCTCCTCACAGGTAAATGTCTACGGAGAGGAGACTCGTTCTGAGCACTGGCTCACGCAGCTGTGGAGGTCAAGAAGTCTCATGGCCTGCCACCCGCCAGCTGGCGGCTGGAGGTACGATCCCAGGCTGCGTCCAAATGCCTGAGGTCAAGGGAGTTGACAGAAGTCCCCACACGAGGACAGAGAGGCTGAGGTGAGAGGCGCGAGCTCAGCATGCAGGGGCCTTGGGGACAGGGGCCAGCTCCTCCTGCTGCTGCCCCTCGGTGGACTGCATGATGCCCATGCCCACTGAAGAGAGCAGCTCGCTTCACTGAACCCACCAGTTCAAATGACCATCTCCTTCAGGACACCCTCACAGACACGCCCCAAATGGTGTTTGATCCAGGCTCCCTGTGGCCCACACTGATGCATAAACACAACCCTGACCATCAAGCCAGCCACAGACCAGCTTCCTGGAAAAGAAGTGAGGCAGCAAGAGACAGTGCACTCCAGGCAGAGGTATCAGCACGTGCAAAGGCCCAGAGGCAGGGCCCACTTGGCTGAGAGGCTTTGCATTGGTCCAGGGAGAAATGATGAGGGTTTGAACTCAAAAACAAGAGTGGAGCTAAGAGAGGAAGACAGACCCCAGACGATCTGAGTAGGGCGGGTCGGGGGGACCTGGTGACTGGCTTGGGGGGAGGCTTGGTCGGATGGGGGCTCCAGCACACATCTAGGCTTCTGGTGTGAACAGATAGGGGACATCGAATTCGGCTTAGCCCTTGACTGCGGGGCCTGCGGGTGCCTCAGGCAGGCAGCTGGAGAGAGCTGGCTGGCTGGGCAGTGTGGCTCGGGTGCAGAGCAGCAGTTGGCCAGCTGCTTGGCGGGCCCTTCTAGAGGCTGGAGGAAAGGGCCACCAGAGGTGTGTCCAGACCTCTCTGCTCCTTCTCCTCCTCCCACTTGTGGCACTCGAGAGAGCTGCAGCCTGTTGTGGGTGGTGACCGCGGTCACTCCAGGACCCGCCCAGGGGGTCAGCAAATGGTTTCCCCCCCTGGCCAGACACCTTCTGTCCCTGCAGCAGCCTGGCTCTGTGGGAATGGAGCCAAGAGGGGGCTCTGGGCCCTGGCAGCCTGGAAGGCCAGGACAGAATCAGAGCTGCCCCCAAGGGCTGGTCAGGCTGCTGGCCTGGGGACAAGCACAGTGCCTCAGCTGCCTGCCCGGCAGGTCCTCCTGTCATGGGGGCTGCCTCTGCACCTGCCGACTTCTGAAGTCCAGGGAGACGCTGGAGACGTCCTGGGGCCCCGGTGGATGGGTGGTGGCCATGGAAGTCATGGGAACGACTCAGTTGGGCTCCATGTGGCTGGCCGGGGGCAGAGTCACTGTGTCTCCTTCACCAGGGGCACCTCTACACAGGCGGCCAGCTGTGCAGGTGGCCACACAGGCTGCGGGCTCTGCGCTCAGCTCAGCAGGTGAGCAGGTTCGCTGCCAAGTGTGGGCTTTCAGAGGGACTTCCTGGAAACGAGCAGGCTGGACTCCGCTCAGACTCAGGGTGCTCCTCTCTCACTGGACGGTCCTCTGTGGTTTCTGGATGACCCCGTGGCTCCCAGTGCAGCAACCTCTGCCCGCTGCTTGCTCTGACCGGGGACAGCGCCAGATACTTCATCCCAGACAGAGGCTGGCGAGGGGTGTCAGCACACCCCCAGAGGAAGAGGTCATCACGCCTGAGAGGGACAAAACCAAGGCCCACATCATCGGAGGGAACTTCTGTGTGGCTTCAGGATAAAATGTGCGTTAAGCTTCCGTTCCTGAGATCAAAACAAAGGCACAGTCTCTCCAGAGAGTCGCGGGCCAAGCAGACGGTCCTCACCTCTGGGGGAGCGGGAGGGCCCCGTTGCCCTGACCAGCGGGTCCGAGCGCCCAGCCATGCTCCTGCCACAAGCCCTCACCAGCACAGGTGGCCACGACCCGAGGGCCAGCAGGCACGGAAGCCCGCAGCTCGCCGAGGTGAGGAACCAGACCGCAGCTCCCGGCTGGCTGTGTGCTCCGGGTGTCCTGGCTCAGCCACAGAGCTCTACGCAGCCTGGGCCAGCACCTGGCCCTTCCCGCCGGGGCAGATGGACTGGCTGTTCCCATCAGGTGGCCTCTCCCTTTGTTCCCTTTACCCTTTGCCCCTCCGTGCTGTGAAAGCCACCCAAGAAGATAACAGCCCCATGCAAAGGCAATGCTTCCTCCTCCTCGGCCACGTCCACTGAGCCATGTTGACCATGTGCAGAGGGGGCTATTCCACACTGGAAAGAGCAGAGGGTCACAGGAGGTTTCTGGGATGTGCAGAACCAGCAGAGCCCAGGGGACGCGCGGCAGATGGCAGCTCACAGTCCACCTTCCCGGGCTCAGGAGGCCCGCCTGGCTCCCAGAGGAGGGAGTGCGGCCAGCTTGAAGGGGCACCGCCAACGCTGGCCTCTTGGACATGACCAGGTCCCTTCTCTCTGGGCCACCATGACCTCGGCTTGGGGGACAGGCTCTCCGTCTTGAGCATCCGCTGCTCTCCTTGATCTCCTCTGGGGACACAGACCAGGCTGACCGCTAACTCCTCCTCAGGACTGTGACGGTGAAGCCTACAGCTCCGTGTATCCAGAGGACCAGGGAGCGGCTGGGGTGCCACCCAGGGACGGAGCACTGGCCCAGCAGGGGCGGTGGGGCTCCTCCCCAGCACAGCCAGGGGCCACCCACACTCTTAGGAGGGTCCTCACCCAAGGAGGGGTGAGACCAGGCGGGGGAGGAAGGGCAGAAGAGAGAGCCCCTGGGCTGCCCGCCTGGACGCAGTACCACAGCCCGTGGGGATGCCCAGAGGGGTCTCCTCAGACAGGCCCGGCTGGCATGCGGTCCAGCTGTCCAGGACGCACACAAAGGGGACAGAGAGATCCGCAGCCCGTGATTGTGGCGGCCTCGTTCACCGTCCTCCGCAGGGAGCGACCCCAAGGCTCTAGCGACTGGGGGGACACACACATGTGTGGGGTGTCAGGGAGGGCTTGGGCCTCAAAAGAGAGGCCTGGCCATGTGCAAGGACCTGAGTGGACCTGGGGACATGACCCTAGGGAGATAAGCCAGGCACAGAGGCACTGCCTGGCCACCCTGCAGACCTGGAGTCTGGAAAGTGTGACTGTGGGAGTGGACAGAGACAGGAGGGACAGGAGGGGACAGGAGGGGACAGGAGGGGCAGGAGGGGACAGGAAGGCGTTCCCAGAGGGCAGGGTCTCAGAAGGCAGCTGAACGCGCTCTGCCGCCTCCTCCCCACCTGGTGGCACTCTGGGGCCCTGGAGAAGTGGCTCCAGGTCTCCCCGCAATGACGCAGAGGAGGTGACCCCGGGAGCTGGCATGTGCCCGCGACCTGAGGGCAGCGCCCGTTGCCAGCCTGCATGTGCCTGGGACCCGCTCACACACACCCACGTGCTCACAGCTTTGATCTGTCCGTCCTACCTCAGCGGAGCTGGAGCAATGTGATCAGGAAAGGGCAAAACTTCCCAAATCTGGTGGAAACTATGGATCATCATTCCGTGGCTTAACATCCAGAGAAGCAGAAGGGTCCGAGTTGCTTGGATCCAGTGATAATGAGAAAAACCTTACAGCAGCCAGGGGGAAATCATCACAGGCAGAACCACACGGAACACTCACCGCAGGCATCGGATGCAGGTGGCAGGGTACGGAGCCATGGCAATGCTAAATTAATACTAAAATCAGCAAAGAAAGAACTCTCAACCCGGAATTGTCCACCCAGCGAACATGTCTTTTTTGTTGAAGAAAAGAGCAAAGCATGGAGGTTTTAGACACAGAGTTGAAAGAATCCATCACCAGAGAAGCTGCACTACAAGGAATATTACCGTAGTCATCGAGACAGGAGGAAGTAATAAATTCCGGAAGGAAAAATAAATGAAGAAAACCAGAAAAGCAATAGAAAAAATTAATGAAACCCAAAGCTGGTTCTCGGAGAAGATTAAAAAAGGAAAGACAGAAGACACAAATTTCCAGGATCAGGAATGAGTTGGCTGACAGCACCAGCAATTTTATAAACACTAAGATAATGAGTGTTTAATGATATTCCCACAACAGACCATCATTTCTGTGTCCGTCAGATCTGTGGTGACGTCACCCAGCCTGTGTCTTTAACGCAGATACATGATGATCTATGTGGAAGTTCTGCTAAAATCTACCAAAAATGTTGCTAGACTGGCACAAGATGAAGGATTGATGTGCAAAAAGAAACTGTATTTCTGTACATTTGGAATGAACAACTGGAGATTGAAATTAAAAATCTGTCAGTTATAATAGCACCTAAAATTATGCAACGGGAATAAATCTGACCGCCCATGGTGTACTGCCTTCTGAACACTGAAACACACCGTGGACAGGAATGAACAGGGACCCAGTGTCCAGTGGGCCACCCTCCTGGGTCGGAAGACACGATGTCGCAGCTATTCCCAAATTCATCTAGGGATTCAGGGCAATCTCAAGGAAAGTGCCAGGTTTTTCTCCTCTGCAGAAACTGGGAAACTGATCTAAAATCTGTACAGAAATACCAACGACCCAGAATTAGCAGAGCCACGTGGAGAGGAAGTAGTTAGCGGGTTGACCCCAGGTGACACCAGCACAGCGGCGTTCAGACAGGGACAGAGAAAGAAAGGAGGAGCAGAGGGTCCCGGGCTGACCTCACACCGGGACAGCTGAATCTCACCACGCGTGGACATGGGCGTGGGCTCACATTTTTGTGCGTAAGTGGACCAAGGCCTGGCCTCCATTAATCCTCAACAGTGAACTCAAAATGTGCCAAGGTTTAAATGTAAAACCCAAACTATAACATTTTTGTAGAACAAAAAGAGAAAATGTTTGTGACCAAGGTCAGGCAAAGATTTCTTAGAATGTCACTTGACTTTCAACCCAAATTTGTACAGTCGAAATATGTGCACTTATTCTATGTTCACAACACCCTAATAAAGAGCTTAAAAATCACCCACAAGACAGGGTGAGTACGTAGGAGCTACTCATGACTTGTAAACAATTTAATGAAACACAGACACCACGCTCCTGCAGCGACTCTGCGGGCTGAGCCCCCCGCGCCTTCGCCCGCCTCATCCCGCCCAGCTCACCTGACCCCGCTCCTCTCCTCTCCCTGCTATAACCCCACAAGCCTGCGGTTCAGTGGATGTTCCAGGTTCCTCTGGGCCCACCGTCCCTTTCCTCTGCATCTTGGCAGCTTGGAGGTCCTGCCAGCACCCCTCTCTGTCCCAGCCTGCCACTGGGGCCCTTGTCTGCTGATTCCTCAGAGGCCATCACCGGGCATCCTACGGCACCTCCTCCTGCTGGGACGTAGAGGACGTGGAGGGAGACCCCCAAACCCAAGGCCGAGAGCTCCTGGAGGGAGGGAGACACGTGGCTGAGTTTAGTGCTATCTGCCCAGCACCTGATCAGAGCCTCGGACATAAGCAGAGCTCAGACGCTTTGGGATTAAATCACCACTCAGCTCCTATCTAGGCTGAAGGTCAGTCTGCCCTCTCCGCACCCAGAGTGTACTTCCTCAGTCACAGAAGTCAGACCCACCAGCACCGAAAAGAATACTTGAGAGCCCCTCATTTTGTGGGACAAACAGAACAAAGCAAAACTGAGGCCTGAAGACAGGTGCTGGGTTCGAGGTCCTGGACCTGCCTCTTTCCCACACCTGACCGGTCTCCTGAACAGCGGCAGAGTCTCACAGTTCCCAGAAAGGGTCTGAGCCCAGCTCCAGCCCAGACGGCAGGAGGATGCCACGTCTGTGGCTGTGGAAGGCCACTGCTGGGGAGGTCCCCTCCTGGGACTTGACCACTCAGACCTCCTGCCCACAGGGCTCAGGAGGAGGACTCGGGTGGCCAACTCAGGCGGTGGAGTGAGAGAGGAAGAGAGGGACCCTGCCTTGCAGAAGGAAGGAGGGATCTTAAGAAAACAAGCCCAGGAGAGAGGTTGAATGCCATTCCACGTGTCAGCTGCCTAGTAGGCACAGGTGCCAGTGAACTGGGGCCAGCGCGTGGAGGGACAGCCAGGCAGGGGGCAGTGGGAGGAAGGGGCTCAGCGGCAGCAGAGATCCCTCCATGAGGATGGTTGTCCCCTAGGGCTGCAGGGTCTCAATGGGCACCTAGGCTTGTGGGGGACGGCCCTTGCCTGCGGCCCTGCCTCTTTGGCCACCCTTAGAGACAAGCTGAGTTGGGACAGTGTTTCCCTGGTCTCCCAGAAGAATGCAAATCGTCCTCGGCAGGAACTAGATGCCAGCGGTTCCTAACCCTGCTGCACATTAGAACATCTGCGGAGCTGTTAAAATATTGCTGCTGCTCTGCCACCGACCAGGGCATCCGAATGGCGGGTGGCGGGGCGCACTTGGGTCTCGATATTCTAAGTGTCTTTAAGAGAGTCTAAGCCAGGGAAGGTGGAGAACCCTGACAATCTGACTCTCTGAAATGTCAGAGCGGAAAAGGGCTTGAGAAAGTATGGGAGCCGGGATGGCAGGTGGGGAAACCGAGGCCAAGGGAGAGGCGGGCCCAGGGACTCTGGGCAGAGGCCGAGTGGAAGGGCGCTCCTGGTCCTTCAGGACTGGCTTTGGAAGTTGCAAGGACAGGAGCTCTGAGCCAGGGGCGTCCAGGGACAGTAGGAGAGGGTCAGCAGGGAGGCCTGAGACAGGGCCAGGGCACCCAGGCAGGCAGCTGGCTCTCGGGAGAGGCTGCAGACCCCCAGCCTGAGCACCCGTCCTCCATGAGGGACCTGGACGGAGGCTTCCTCCCCCGGCCCCACCCGCCCTCCTCTTCTCCCGGCTTGTGCGTCTTCCTTTCCTTTCCGCCTAGATGCCCTTCTTTCAGAGCCACACCTCCTAGATTCTTCCCAGCAACCCCGAAACCAGGGTCCTGAAGTCTGGTCTTTGCACATGGTGCGAGCCGGCTGCGAGGTGGGCGTGGGGTGCGCAGAGACGGGACCTGCAGGCTGCACAGCGTGTCCTGCCCATGCTGGCCGATTTGGAAATAAGTGCTGCCCGCCCTGGGCCTTTTTCTGCCCAGGTCCCCCTTTGGCACCCTGCTGGCAGTTATGTGGGAGACCAGGCAATGGAGGCCCCAGGCGAACAGGGAACTGGGCACACAGGCCCCTCAGGATGTGCTCCAAGGGCGCCTGGTTTTCTTCCAACTCCCCAAAGGTCAAGCGGGGAGTGAGCAGAGAGCCTGCTGGAAGCGCCAGGGGCAGCAGGGAGGGTCTGCAGGTGACGGGGACCCCTGGCACCTCCAGGGCCAAAGCCCCCGGGCAGCGCGGCTGGGCCCCGAGCGCCTCTGCCAGCAGGTCGCCCAGGTTCGGGGCTGGCGGGGAGCCCCACTCCTCCCGGTGTGGCCACAGCGAATCCATGGGTCCTCCAGGCTCCTCCGGGCTCTTCCTGCAGCCCCGCGCGCCCTCTGGTGGCGCCACGCCCTCAGTGCCCCCTGCAGTGGCCACTTGCAGTCAGGGCCAGTGAGCCTTGGCTGCTCAGGGCTGCAGCTTTTCCAGCGTCTTCGTCAACCCGCACAGGTCCTGGCCGATCCGTGCTGCTGTCACTGCGTTTCACATTCAGCATTTGTTGAATAATACTTAATGTTTCTCCTTTAAAAAAAATGGAATTCTAGGTGGAGTGAGGTCAACCGAGCAGCAGGAATGTCTTCAGGAGCCATTTTGCAGCCCAAAGCAGAGACAAGAGACCTCTGGCATGGGAGAGAGGGGCTCCAGCCCCCGCACCCCCACAGCTGCATGTCCCAAGGACAGGGCATGCCCTCCGCCATCCCACACCTGCCGCTGAGTGCCCTGAGTGCCCGGCCACTTCTGCTTCAAGTGAACCTGCGTGACAGGTGAGCAGGCTCTTCCGGTGCCTGGACCCCCTCAGCCCCCTTCCTTGGGGTCACGTGGACCTCAGGTCCTTGAAATGGCACGCTATGAAGAAGCAGCGAAGTCTTGTGGTGAATGTGCTCAATGTTTGGTGACCTGCAGGCTGCCTAAGGGACTGTGATTGTCCCCTGCTCTGGGTTCCCATGTCATCTCCCTCCTGAGGGACCCCTCTCTGGTCCGACCCACAGAGCGTTAGGACTCTCGTCCGGCACTTCGCCTCTTGTCAGGGGGATTTGCACACTCGGAGAGGTTAATCTAGAAGGCAAGACTCACTCGGGACCTCTAGGTTCCTGGGAGCCTCCTGGTTGACAGCACCTCGTGCACCTCTGCTGAGAGGTGGGCACTGTCCCTGTGGCTACCTGGGGAGAGGACAGCTGGGATCTTGTGCTGCTTTCTGCTGGGCCTTTTCCTTGGCTGATTTTGGTCAGTTCCTTCATTGCACTAACGGTGAGCACAGCAGCTTCACTGGGTCCTGTGACTCCTTCCTGCGAGTCCTGGAACCCAAGAGCTGTCTCAGGGACCCCAGCACACCACACGTCTGGGGTGACGAGGTCTGTGACGGGTGTCTCCAAAGGTGTCTGATGGTTTTGCAGGATACTTGAAGCAAGAAGAGCTTCGTCCTTGGGGAATAAATATGGGGTAGGTGGCGAAGACCACACGGGAACTGAGGGTCCTCCCCAGAGCACCAACATCGGGGTCTGGACTTGCTGTGGTGGTCAATTCTGCCTATCTACCAACTCTTCTGGGCCAGAGTTATTATTTCCAGATGTCTGCGAAGGTTGTTTTGGACTCCATGAGCATGATTGGGTAGAGTGAGTGGAACAGATTGCCCTGCCCAACATGGACGGGCTTCACCAGTCCTCCAAGGTCCGAGTGGAAGGAATTCTGGGCTGAGTCCCACCACGTTGCTCTTCCTGGTCGTTTCTGGCTGGAGCTTTGCCCGCTTTGGCCTCTGGATTCAGACGGGGGTGAGAATTCACACGGCTGGCCGTCTTGGTTTTCAGAGCTTTGGATTTGACCGGAAGCTGTATCCTTGGCCTTTGTGGGTTTCCAGTTTGGTAACTGTAGACTTTGGGCTTCTCAGCCACCATAACCACATGAGCTGATGCTTTATAGTCAGGTGATCCATCCATCCATCCGTCCGTCTGTCCATCTGTCCATCCATCCATCTGTCCATCTGTCCATCCATCCATCTGTCCATCTGTGAGAACTCTGCTAACAATAACTGGATGGAGAGCAAGGCCCTGAGAGTCTAGGATATGCCCTGCGTCACAGTTTGGAGGTGAGGTGGCCCCCAAAGCTCCTGTGCTCATGGTGGAGGTGAGCTGATTGGCTTATGAGAGCTGCCATTGGTGGACTGATCCACCTGTGCTGGGTGGTACCTGTAGGCAGGCGTGGCTGGAGGAGGCGGGGTGCTCACTGAGGCCTCATCCCCATCTCTCTCTGCCCTCTGGCTGCCATGTCTGGAGCTGTTTTCCTCTGCCGCGGTTCTTCTGCCATGATGTTCTGCCTCACCTCAGGCCCAGAGCAAAGGAGTTGGTCCATGATGGACTGAGACCTCTGAAACCGTGAGCCCAAAATGAACGTTTCCTCCTCTAAGCCGTTCTTGTCATGTCCTTTGGTCACAGAGACATTGGGCTGACTAACACACCCTGTTGTGCCTCCCAAGTCAGACAGAAATCATGGGTGGGGGCAGATTGCTCCAGTAGACCAGCTGGAGACCCGCTGACCAACTCTGCCGCCCCTTGCTACTCACCCACCACCAGAGCTCCTCCACCCCAGCGGCGCGTCCACCCGGGTCCTCCCCAGCTCACGCTGGATTAGTTGCATAGGAACCATCTGGAAAACCTGAGAAAAACCAAAGGTTCTCAGCACCTGACCAGAAGGTTCTGGCTAAACAGGGCTGGAGTGGGAGCAAGTTGAGAGCAAGTTTCCTGACTCAACTTCCTCCTAGCCAGAATCACCCACACCAAAACACACTCATGGAGCTCTCTCCTAGAACACCGACCCAAATGTCTCACATCTGCCTGAGTCACACTTGTCCCCTCCAGCAACGACAGCTCTTGCCATAGTCAGACATGACATTTCTCTCTGTTCTTTGAAATGAGGGTGGGGTTTGAAATGGGTCCACCTCCCCCTCCCTTCTCAGTGATCACAGTGAGAAAGAAACGAAGCTCCGAGGTGAAAGAAATGCTCTGGATCATTTGAAGAAATTAAAGGTGACTCTTAACACAGCTTTTGTTTTTAGTCTGTTTTCTGTTGCTATAACAGAATACCTGAGACTGGGTCATTCACAAAGAAAAGAGTTTATTGATCTCACAGTCTTGAAGTTAGCACCACCGCTCCCAGCACCACCACAATGGGTCCCGTTTCAGCCTCCTTCTGGAGAGGACTAGCCGTGCTCAAACCAGAGCTGCTGTCCATCACCGAGTCTTCAGAATTTTCACTATGATTGACACTTGAGACTGGGAGCCCTGAAACACTGCTGCAGACCGTGGGCAAGGGATACTTTTTAGGAGGACTGGTGGGTGGTATCGAAAGACAGGCATCCCCGGGGAGAGCAGGGTGCTGGCCCGAGGACCCTGTTTCAGGGTGGCAGCCTCTGCATGGCGTGAGAAGCTCTGGAACAGACAGCTGTGGGATGGTGGGATGGGGTCAAGATGGCGGCTCAGCACCTGACTCCACCCTTCCACCCAGGATCCCAGGACCGCAGTCTGAGAAGCCCCGGCCAGTGCAACCCTGCCCCAGAGCAGCCCAGAGGCTGTGCACCTCACGTCCCATCACAGGCCAACCAGGGCCGCAGGTGGACGAGGAGCCCAGAAGACTCCAGTGCAGGCAGAACGTCCACACTGACGGACAGAAAGGAGGTGGCTGGGGGTTCTGGTGCTCTGGACGCATCCTGGGGGTGTCCAGGGTGGTGGACTAAAGGCACGGGGCAGGCCACCTTCAGAAGAGCTGCGTCTAGGAGATGTCGCACCAGACAAAGTGAAGCAGGCAAGCATGGTGTGTGAATCATACCTTGACAGGACTGGTGTTAAAAAAAGAAGCTTCATTTGCCCCTTTACCCAAGACCCTTGCAACCTGGAGAGAGTCCCAGCTCAGCTCCCTTGGGGCAGCTGGTGGCATAGCTGTTCAGCACTGGGGTCTGGTGGGAAGTCCCGGAGGTGTCAGAGGGGCAGGCTGCTCAGCAGGTCTGGCAAGTGCGCCGAGTATTCCTGGCTTTCAGGAGCCCTTCCTCCTGCGGTTAGGCCTTCAGTGTTGCTGTCCATCCAGGGTAGCTCCCGTCCTCCCCGGGGACACTGGGGACAAGGGGCTCATCCTCCTTGAAGGCTCCATGTCAGGGGGCGGCTCACAGGTCCCTGAGAAGGACATCCCTCTGGTGTAAAACTGGCAAAACAGTAGGAGAAGATGTGCGTATCTTCCAAGAGAGGCAAACGAAGCTCCTTTTTTTAATACCAGTTCTATCAAGGTATAATTCACACACCATGCTATTTGCTCATAAAAAGCTCAGGGTTTTTAATATTGAAATCGTGTTCTGAAATGTGTGAGGACAAACCCAGAGTGTGTGACACCAAGTTTCACGTAGGATGGCTGAGTTAGTAGAACAAGCACCGCCAGCCTAGGTATGAATGTAAAATACCACTTCACCGGGCAACGGCCCAGATGTCAATGGTGGGTCCAAGATGGTGTGTAAAGTGGTCCAGAGAATCAAGTCAGCTTCCAGAGGGACCATGCAAACCCAGCCTGGACTAACTAGTGACCTGCACTATCTGAGTTAAAACTCCCTGGTTATTTTGAAAGCATTGTTTTCAACCCTCCAGGTTGAAAACCTGTACCAGGACCTGCTCTCCATGGGAAAGCGGAGGCTGTCAACTGGAGGTGGCTTTGTCCTCGGGGGATCCCTGACATGCCACACCCTGGAGCATTTTGGCTGGTTAGAATGGGCTGCGTGGACTACTACCATCCAGTGGCAGAGGCCAGGCACTGCCAAGCACCCCACGCACGTGCCCAGGAAGGCTCTGCCAACCAAGGAATGCCCAGAGGGCAGCAGTGCCAGGCTGAGAAGCCCTGTTTCAAACCGTCTGAAACATATGATACAAAATGCCACTGGAACAGAACCTCGTCATTAAGTGATAACTTCTGCTGCCCTTGATGGTCATGGTATTACCCATAACAGGAAGTTAGCCAGAGCAGGGCGGGGGCAGCAAGAAGCGGGAGCCAGAGGACTGGATTTGTGTCACAGGCGAGACATGAGCACGGTAGTAACTATCGCTTAGAGCTGTACCAAATATGACTCGAGGAAATAGTTCTGAAGGGCTTGGCACGGAGGCCGGGCGCAGCAAAATCACAGTCGGTACTAAAAATGCAAAAGGAATCCGCGTTTCCTTACAGAAGCGCGTACTGAACAGAAGCCACGCTGAGCAGGTTTCTTGCTGACCCGGCAACTTGCCTGCTCTGGCCCCATCTTGTGGACATAAACGCTTCCTGTTTCGAGGCTGTCTGTTCCAGGGCCAGTCTTAGGCAGTGCCTCCGCTTATCTGAGGCCGAGGCGCCCGCGAGCTCACTGGGGCTCTTCCACCGTGGTCCCTGTCCTGGGTCCCGGGGGAAGCCAGGAGCTCTTCTGCTGTGTAAGTTGTCTTTTCAGCTGTGAATGGCAGGTGCCGAGGGTCCTGCTATCCCTGCTCCCCCTGCCAAGGACCTGCCCTGCAGCACTGGCCGCTGCTGCAGAGGCCACCTCCTCCCCGGGGCCCTTTTCCTCCTGCGACCGCGAGCGCGGCTGCCCAGGCTCTCTGCGCGAGGAGGCCGCGCTGCGACCCGCTGCGGAGACGCGCTGTCCGACCTCAGTGCACCGGAGCGGAGTTCGGGCCCCAGCAGGAGGGAGCCGGTCCTAGGACGCTCCGCGGAGCCGGCCGCCCTGACAGTTCGCCTCTTGGCCGGAGGGGGCGCTGCTGGGCGCCTGCTGGAGACCTTCCACCGAGGAGCCTTGCGCAGCGCAGCGCTTCCCGCCTCTGCCCAGCGGGTTCTCGGTTCCATCCGGGGGCGTGGCAGCGCCACATGTGACCTTAGGGCTCTGCTCAAGGACACGCCCCTGTCTTCAGGGCAGATCTGACTGGCAGGCTCAGCCAGCCCCCGAACTCCCGCCACCTTCGTGCTCTTACTGAAGCCCCAGGGTTGAGTCCCGCTCTGTGGCCTGCAGACCTTCTCTATCCTGTGGCAGCCTGTGGTGGCAGGTAAGCCAGTGTTGCTGTGAGGGACCGTCAGGGCAGGTCATGACTGAAGCCTTGAAGACAAGTGCTTTCTGGCTTTTGTCAAATCCTGAATCCCTGGAGGAGCTGATCCTGCAGGAAAATCTAAACAGAGAAGTGTCTTTGGGGCCTCAAAGGGGGGCACATTCTTTTCCCCAGACTTGGAGAAGGTTCGAGTGCTGGAAACCCCCTTCCCGACCCACAGACACACACCCAGGGTGTTTGCTGTGCCCGCTGAGGAACAGACACCTGCAAGCTTTGGAAAGACCCAGCGGCCAGCCCTTCTTCCATTTCCAGAGGGTCTAAATAGGGTCTTCAGGGGCTGAGTCTGGGGTCTGTGGCTGGAGCCAGCTGGCTGGGTTCTCCGCAAATAGGACAGGACCCCAGGCGAGCGTTTGCACTGCCAGGCAGCTTTTCTGAGGACGCAGCCCTTTGCCTTGCTTTGGGTTCCCTTAGGAACCAACCCTGAGACAGATTCAAGTCCAGGGGTTCATCTGGGACCTGCAGAACCAACAGGGAGGTGGCGGAGGGAAGGAAGGGTGCAGGGTCCAGCCAGCTGCCACTGCGGGTGACGAATTAACTCCATGGAGGAGATGCCAGAAAAGGGTCCAGAGAGCCTGGCAGAGAACTTCTCACTCGAGTACAAGGAAGCTGGGCTGCCGAGCAACCTGCCAGGCGTTGGTGAGCGGCCGTGGGAGCAGGGTGCTAATTTCACAGTACTTGGGCAGAGTGACCTCCCTTGGAAAGGAACATGGGAAGACATGCAGGTGCTGGCATTTGGAAGTTCACCAAGCACCCCGAACAGGAAAGGCCTGAGGGATATGGTGCCCCCGCAGGGAGGCCTGATGAGACAGGCTATGCCAGGACCCATGGTCCCAGAGGAGGACCAGGGTGTGCCAATCTGAAGGATGGACAGACCCATGGAGATGGGGGCAGACTGGGACTGATGCTCAGCCTGAGTCTGAGCCAGGAAACTTATTGAGATAGCCTCTGCAGGTAGGCGATTCAGGAAGGCATCTCTGCCCCAGCGTGTCGCAAAAGGGAGTTTGGAGCTAGGAAAGCTGGGGGCAAGGAGCACAGAGGTTGGTCAGTCATTCTGGAGAACTCCGGACTGAGAGACATCGTCGGGCCTCCCGGGCACACGGGAGAGGAGAGGCAGGCTCCCAGGCCCCCCTCTGCCTTGCCCCTAACCCCCACCCTATGGACTCAGGCATGGGAGCTGGCTAAAATGGCCCAGGAAGTCTGCACCATTCTAGGGTACGGTTCCCGAGTGCGGGGTGGACAGACCAAGGAGATAAGGCCTTTGCTTGGTTTCCGGCACTTAAGACCCTGGGGGCTTCATGCTTTTGTGAGGTACCGTGGATGTTGGACATAGTGACCGAGGACCTGCATGTTAATTGCTGCCCACCATTAGCCCTCTTGGGGGTTCGGCTCTGAGAGCCCCATCTGGCACTGTGCTGCCACGGCACGTTAAGACCTGGACAAGAGCTCCTTCTCTGCCCCTCTTCACCATGTGCATGGACTGCTCAGCGCTCCTGGTGGAATCCGGGGAGTCTGTGAACCCTGGAAGCAATTACCCCCTGTGATTCTTTTACCCGTAAGTGAAATTTAGCATTTCCTTCTATCATGAATGTAGACAGCAGCCCTCAGGGGTGAAAAGTACCTGTATCTTTGTCACTGATAGAAAACACATATATTTATATGTCAAATCAGAGTTGTTGCAGAAAACTTGCAAAATCGTTTAGGCCATACAACTTTGCTATTATAGATCATGGATTATGATGAGACCCATTACTCATCTTATTTAATGCATTAATTTAAAAGCATGTGTATAGGAAGGCTTGGTGGCGCATGCCTGAGATTCCAGCGGCTTGGGAGGCTGAGGCAGGAGGATGGCAAGTTGGAGACTGGCCTGGGCAACTTAGAAAGACCCTGACTCAAAATAAATGAATAAGTAAATAATAAACAAAGGACTGGGGTTCAGCACAGTGGCAAAACACTGGTCCAGGACACACGAGCCCTGGTTCAATGCCCAGCCCCTGCCATATCCTACCGTGCGGCGCGTGATCCTGTCACGAGGTGCTCTTGCATCCTGTGTGCTCTTTCTGCATTTCTGCAGTTCTGTTCTAAGAATGGCTCTGCAGGCCTCAACAGGCTGTCCAGGGCCATGGCAGGGCAGGGCCGAAAACCCCGGAGGGTCCCCAAGGCCCGGAGGGGTAAGGTCAGCCCAGAGCTGGTGTGGGTGCTGTCCAGCGGCCAGGGCGGGAGCGTGGAGGAAGGTGTGGGCCGTTTGGCCTCCTCTGACCCAGGGCTCCTTGCGCCCTCATCCAGTCACCCCAGCGTCCCCCGACCCCCGTGTTTCCTGTGAACTCTGATCAGAGGAAAGGCAGCGGCTGCAATCAAAGTCGGCCAGCAGAGGGCGCCCGAGCACCGCGAGCCGCCTCCTGCTCCTCCCGGGCTCAGCCCTGCGGCCCTGGCGGGAGGCGGCTGCGAGCTGCGCCCTCCGAGGTCCTGGGCAGCCGCCCCTGGGGCATCAGCAGGGCAGGCGGAGCGGACGCCCTCAAGGGTCTGCCAGGGGGCGCTGAGCACTGGCCGCGGGGCCGAGCTGGGGAGCCTGGGCCGCACTCCTCTGCCTGCCTTTGCCGGCCGGTCCTGCCGACGCCCCTGCCTCTCTCCCCAGGCTCGCTCCTCCGTTCCTCTGCCTCTTCACCCCGTGTCCCTCATCTCCTTGCTTGTCTGACTGCTACTTGTCCCTGTCCTGGGCTGCTTTCTTCTGTTCTGCCTCTGTGTTTCTTCCCATCTCTCCTGTCCCTGTCCCTTGCCCACTCCCTCTCTGTCGCACATGCACACATGCACACACACACACGCATGCACACATGCATGCGCACACACACATGCACACACATATGCACACACACGCACACACATGTACACACATGCATGCACACACATGTACACACACATGCACACACAGGCACACACACATGCACATGCCCACACACGCCCACACACGCACGCACACAGCCCTCCTTGGGCCCCTGACTGCAGCCCTGTGGGACTGGGCCGGCTCTGCAGCCCACACGGGCAGGAAGGGCAGGGGATGCCGTGGGGGTCCTGTCTCCAGCTCATACACTGGCCCTCGGGGACGCCTCCCACAGGACCCAGACTGGACACAAAGGACCGGTGGGGCAGGGCCCTGGCATCTCAGCAGGGTCCTGCACCCACTGACCACAGTGACCTGGGCAGGCGACTTCCTGCCCTCAGTTTCCTGGTGTGAGGGCCCCGCTCAGGTAGGTCACACGTGCATGTGGCAGGGGCTCTTGAGAAGACTCAGTTCTGTTGTGGGCAGCTTCCGGACGGAAGGGTGACCGCTGCCTCCTGATGCTCGTGCCCTCGGGTGGGGGCCTGGGACTTGATGTGGCTGACAGGATGTGGTGGGGGTGGGGCTCCACTCTGGAGCAGCGAGGCGAACCCCTCACCCGCTCTTCAACAGCCCCGCTGTGTCTGCGTGTGAGAGCCGCAGAGACCACCCGGGGGGCTTCTGGCCACCAGATGCCCAGCGACAGGAGCGTCCCATGGAGCGTCACAATAGCTAGCTTCTCCTCTGAACGTAACCGGTTCACGGGGCTCTAACCCACGGACCCCAAGACTCACCCCGGGGAGTGGTCAGTTCAGCGTCGGAGATGAGCAGCAGTCCCTCCAGTCCACTCTGTAAATAGCCACCCGAACAGACTGTGTGGACCAGCTGCCCTTCCCCAGCCTTGCCGCGCCAGCCCGCGCACCCAGCATCCTCACTGTGCCTAAGACATTGTAAGACTGAGGGCCCCCGTCAACTGCCTCATTTGAGGGCCGGCCCCTGGGCACGGCGGATCTCAAACGCTGCGTTCCGAGAGGATCCGCTGCGCACACGGGGATGGGGAACAGAGGCACCGAGGTCTGGGTGCGCCGGCACAGGCTAACGTGCAGCAGCAAGCAACCCGCTGTGGTGTCAGGGCCGGAGGGTCTTCCTCCCAGGCACTTGGACCAAGAATCTTCCACCTGTGCCCTGAAGTCCCGCTGTCGTCTGTACGCAGCCCGGAAAGGAAAGGTGGAGGCAAAGCCACTCCCTAAAGCCCCCGGAGAGACCCTTGTCCCTCTTGTTCCCCTGGGAAAAGCTGAACCCTAGGGTCCCACCTGCCTCTGAGGGAGGCCAGGAGATGGCTGGGCCCCAGCGGCTAGTCTGGGAGGAGCCAGGTGGGCGCAGGCCTGCCCAGCGTAGGAATGCACACTGGCCCAGGGCTCCCTCCTCCAGGCCACCTCTCCTGACAGGACGCTGTGCCCTCTGCTGAGAAGTTCTTGCCTGTTCTGGCCCACCCTCCCCCGGCTTCCTTCTCCAGCCACGTGGCCCACAGAACGTCTGTCTTGCTGCAGGGAGCAGCTCCTATGTGGCAGTGATCAGTTTGTTCCTAACTCCCCTGCAGCCTCGTGGGCTCCAGAGGGTTCTCGCATGCTTCTTCTGCTTCAGCTTGAGCCTTTACACCAGGCATTTTTAAATCACTCAGTTTCCTGAATCAGCACAAACTTTGTTTCTGGATCAGGAAAAATTAGGTTCAAGGCACCCAAATAACTGTGGCATAGACAAGAGGTTTTGCGCTGCCTTTCTTTCGTATAAAGAACCTAATCAGACAAGCCAGAGTTGGTACGGTAGCTTCATCGGCAGCCCAAGATACCTCTGTGCTTCACGGCACTCAGAACCACCTCACCATTCCAGTGTGACTGCTGCAGCTCCAGAGATTACGTCCATGTTCCAGGAGGCGGGAAAAGGAGCGGAGAAGGACTACAGGGCATACCGCCCAGCTAAGTCAGGCTCCTTAAAGACCATTCCGGAAGGCTCCACGCAGAGCCTTCTGTTTACCTCTCATTAGTCACCCCTATCTGCAAGGGAGGCTGGGAGATGTGGTTTTCAAGCTGGACACTTTGTTAACATGGCAATGCAGAGATTCTCTAACCAAAAAAGCGGAGTTTGGGTGGGTGCCCAGCAGGCTCTGGCACATCCTCTCGTCCCCCCCGGGAGCAGGAAGATGAATTCCCGCAGGTCCGAGCCCCAGCTGGCTTTTCTCTGGCAGCCCTTAGTGGTTCTGATGAGCCGTCTGCGTCGCTGCTCTCTTGCGGCTCTGCCGAGAAGAAAGCCCCAAGGCCCCGGCTCCTCTGTTACGGCTGAGAGCTAGAGAGTCGTGTCATGTCCCCAGGCAGATGGACAGCCACCTCCCAGACCCTGGCACACGGTGGTGGCCAGGGCTACCTGAGTCGATGGCCGGAGACGAGGCCCAGGGAGCGCTCTTCCTTTCATTAGCAGGGGACTCTACGGTAGAGCGGTTGTGGATTCACGGAAGGGCGCACAGGTAGTGGCGTCCTGGAGTGGCCCTCCCTCTCCCGCCACCGGGATCTGCACGGCTCCCTGCTTTGCGGTCACTGACGGGCCAACACTGACCTGCCTGGATTCGTGGGAGCCCACGGCGCAGCCAGGTGTCCTTGATGTCTACCTGAGGTCCCCTTCTCCCCTGGGGTCCCATCCAGGGTTCCACGTTGGGCGTGCCTCCTCAGGCTCCTCCGACTGAGAGTGACCTTGTCTCAGCCAGTGCTCGTTGCTAACGACCTTGACCTCTTGAGGAGCCGTGGTGTAGGACGCTCCTGCACTGGACAACGCCCAATGTTTTTATAACGACCAGGCTGAGGCTGGGGTCTCTTTGGAGAGGATCACAGAGGCAAAGAGCCATTTCTGTCCCATCACATCTGGGTAGACACTGTCAAAGTGACCCGGGACGGCGGGTGTCGACCTGATGGCACAGCAGGTTCGGCAGGCTTCTCCAGGTAAGCTTATCCCGCCCCTTCCACACTCTGGAAGGAAGTCACTGGGCACGGCTCACACGTAAACAGTGAGGAGCTCTGCTTCCTCCATCAGGTGACACATCTGAGTGACGCTTGAAATTCCTCCCTGCCCGAGATCCGCGTCTTCCCGTGGAGAAGTTTTAAAGTCTGAGTGTGTGAGTCAGCTTTCTGTTACTGTCACACAACACCTTAGGGAAGCAACTAAAAAAGAAGAAATACTTACTGAGAGTCCAGTGTCTCAGAGGTTCCGGTCCATGGCTGGCTGGCCCTGTTGCTTTTGGGCCTTTGATGAAGCCGCACATGGCAGAGAAAGCTGTCACCTCATAGCAGCTGGAGAGACCCAGGGGCTGGAACTTCACTGGCAGCTTCCCCTCAGTGGCACCCACGTGGCCTCACTTCCTTCCAGCCAGTGTACCTCCCACGGCCCCACCGCCTCCCCTGGGGCCCGTGCTGGGACCGAGCCTTCCACACCTGGGCCTGGGGACATTCAGGCAGCAGACCTCGGGAGTCTCCTCTCCCTGCAAACCCCAAGTTGGCCGTGGCAAGTCCTGGAGGCAGCTCGCCAGGCGGTCTCGCGGTCGATGTCCTCCTCCCAGCTGGAGCTGGGCTCTGCGCCTCCAGAATGGGCTGCACAGATTCTGCTCCACGTGCTGAGAGGGGCACATTTTGACTTTGGCCTGATTAAATATTGAGACGCATTTTTCAAAACGGGCGTGTTTTATTTTTCTCTCTGGGAAACATTCAGGTAAGCAAGCGAGGAGGGGTGGGCCCACCACCCTCTTCAAAGGGACACGTAGCCAGCACAGCTGTCACCTCCTGACACCTCGCATGTCCCCTGGAGAGGCAGCTCTGTGGACTCCCCATCTCTCACCCCAGTGCAGAGCTGACACTCACACTGCACGGCCATCAGAAGGGTCCCTGGAGAACAGAGTCACAGAAGCACAGGGCTGACCGTCACACCACGGGCCACTGCCTCTGCCCAAACTGGCCCAGAGCCAGCCTGGCTCTCTCCTGCCACCTTCAGCCAGTGCCGGGCATGTGGTCATTAGAGAGCAAGTTCCCTCACTGAGCCAGAGCCACGGCCACCCTCTGTCGGGCCACGTTTGGATCTCGGGGTCGTAGAGAACGACTCCAAATCGCCTCTCTCTTGGTCTCGTTTCTGTTGCTGTAACAAAGCACCTGAGACAAGGAAATGCGTAAAGAACAGAATTCTCTGGATCTCACAGTTCTGGAGGTTACAGAGTCCAGTTTCGAGGTACCAGCAGCTGGTGGGGGCCTGCAGGTCCATCCCAGCATGTCAGCGGGCAGCAGGCGGCCAGACACCTTACCAAGTCACTGATCCTGCCATCCGATGGGTGCCCACCTCCTCTCACCGTGAACTTGTGACTCTGGAGATGGAGTTTCCGGCCCAGGAAGTTCCAGGGAATATGTTCACACTATAGCAACCCCCGAGGAGCCATGGGCTCTAGACTAGCAAACCCTGGAGTCTCCGGGTGGGACTTAGGGGCACGACACCCAAGCCCTGGCAGCGCCATGGACGCCTTCCCACCCCAATGCCTGAGGGCCAGCTCTTCCAGGCACTGACCACACCCCTTTCCCGGTCAGTCTCCTCCACGTCCCACACTCTGGGTTCTCTGTTTCTGCGTTGATCAGATGTGATTTCCAGGCTGGTCACCACCTGACTCTTCCTGGAGTGGACTCCACAGTGCAAGACTCTCCCTTCTCCGTGGGTTTCCCACTCCGTCGACCTGTGTTTCGGGCTGCCGACCGGGGCCAAAGGACCCTTAATAAAAGCCCATCTCATTTTGTGCTTGACCCCTGTGGAGGCCTACCTCCCAGGGCTGTAGCAGTTCAGCTGGCTTTTTGAACCGTGGTGCAGGGACGGAAATGTATCCCAACCCTGCCTTCTGTCGGGGACGTTCTGCGTATCGGTGTGCGAGGGCAGAGGAGGGAGCCTGCGTCTCTGCAGGGTGGGATGGTTGAGATGATGTCCCTCCTGGTCTGTCTCCCCTGCACTGTCACATTTTTCTCTAATGAACCTCTGATTGCTTTGTTACCTTCCAAAGTTCTTCCTCCTATCTCGGGTGCGTCAGACCGTTTTCTAGCCTGTGGAGGACTCAGATTGCTCAGCAGAGCTGCCCTCAGGATCCTGAGTGGGTGGGTGCCAGACCCCCTCAGATGGCAGCCTGGGTGCCCAGGTCCTTGTATGAACGTGGCATAGGGCTTGCTGTGACCCGGGTCCATCTTCCTGCACGCTTGGCATCCACACCAGGCCATGGTGGTGCCTCACAGCGTAGCTGCTGTGCTAACACCAGTCACGCCAAATTGTTTAGGGGACAGTGACAGTAAAGTCTGTGCAGGTTTTTAGACACTTGCTTTGGCTCCACGGCTGGCTGGAGGCGCGGAACCATTGCGGGCGAGCCACCATGTGTGTCTGTGGGTACGCGAACCAAGGAGGGGTGGGCAGAGTGTGTGTACCTGCCTCAGGGCAGCACGGGGTGCCTGTCCCACTGCCCTTCCTTTGGGATGAGGCTGTCCCCGGCCTGAGGACAGACTTGACGTCAAACAGAAGCGAGTGAGCGTCCTCCCTCGGGAGCAGGGTCCACGCAGGAGGCTCGGCACAGTTCTGGCCCCTCTTCCTCTTCAGTGGAAGGCTCCCGTACCCCAAGGATCAGGGAGGAGAGGGCAGTGCAGCCCAGTGGCTGGGGACGAGGCGCTGAGTGGGGCAGACTGGGCCCTGAAACCCACGCCTGCCGCCTGTGCCCCATGCAGTGTCGGGGCGAGTCCCGGATCTCGCTGGGTCTCGGTGTCGCCGTTGTGTGAAGGAGCACGGTAGCCCCTGCCTGAAAGGTGGCAGGAGAATGACCAGGGAAGGTGCTTGTGAGCCCCTGGTCACGGCCACCCTCAGCTCAGCGTGGCTGGGTCCCTCCAGGAAGTCCACCAGCAGCAGCACTGGGTGGCTTCTGATGAGAACCGCACTCTCCAGCAAGGAAGCCGTTTCTCTCCAGGGGCCAGGGCTCTGGAGGAAATCTGGGAACATCTCCAGAAACTGGGGCAGTGATTCCAGATAGTAGCTGGGGCAGCTTGGCAGCAGGGGCGAGCTGGGCTGGGGACGGGTCAGTTCGTGTGACTTCAGCTCGCGAGCCAGAGCCTTCCTCTGGTGTCCACACGGGCCCAGGTGGGGCCACTCTCCAGAGCATGGCAGAGCAAGGGGATCCGCATCGAGAGGCCTCTGAGGCACCCAGAAGCCGTGCAGGTGAGACACCTGCTGTTCCAATTCTCATGTTCTAAGAGAAAGATGAATCTGCCCGTATAAGCAAATGTACACAAACTAACCAACCAACGGACGCATCAGGAATTGGGAATTGGGTGCTTGCTAATGGGGACGCCCAGAAATTCAGAGAGCTGAACTTCAGTAGTAGGAATTGGTTTGGTGTCTTGCTCAGGCACTGGCTACTTCATACTTGTGTATATGTGTGTGCCTGTGTGTGTGTGCCTGCGTGCGTGTATGTGCATGTGTGTGTGCATTCATGTGTGTACACATGTGCGTGTGCATGTGTGTGCCTGTGCGTATGTGTGTGCATATGTGTGCATTCGTGTGTGTACACATGTGTGTGTGTGCGTGTGCACGCATGTGTGCATGTTTGTGTGTGTGCATGTGTGTGTGTGCTTGCAGTGTTGGGGTTGAACTCAGGGCCTCCTGCGTGCTAGCCAAGCACTCTTCCACTGAGCTACATCCCCAGCCCTTTTTAAAAATATATGAGACTGGGTCTTGTCAAGTTGCCCAGCCTGGCCTCAAACTAGCCGTCCTCCTGCCTCAGTCTCTTGCATAGCTGAGATGGCAGGCATGTCAACCACACCCAACTCTTTAGCTCTTTCTGTGACTTTAAGTGCAAATATTCTGGGGAGTGATTTGGAAGCTGTTGTTGTTACTGCATGGCTGGATTGCAAGTGTCCTACAGCTAACCTGTGTGCTTTCGTCAGCTTCTCCTTCCAGTGACCAAAAGACCTGTCAATGACAACTTCGGGGAGGAAGAGTCTGTTTTGGCTCATGGTCTCCGAGGTTGGGTCCACGGCTGGCCGACTCCATTGCTCTGGGCCATGGCGAGGCAGAGCATCATGGCAGAGGGCTGGCACAGGAAGCTGCTCTCAGTTCATGACGGCAGGCAGCAGAGAGAGCTCCACTCACAGGGACAGACTACAGCCCCAAAGGACGTCCGTGGGGCCCGTGCCCTCCAGCCATCCTGCCTGCCTACGGCCACCACCTGGTCAGCAGCTGTCAGTGGTCAGCGGCTAAGCAGGTTGTGACCCTCATCCTCTGATCACTTCACCTCTGACCTCCTGCACTGTCTCACATGAGCTTCTGGGGGACATCTACACACACCGTAGCAGTGGCTGTGCCGAAGGCCCTGTAGAGGGCTCACGTGCCCAGTTCATGCCCAGTTCATGCGATGCCCTTTGATTATTGCCAGGCTCCCTCCAGAACCCTTGCTTCCCCTGCCTGTCCTCTTTCCTCTGGACGGGAGGCCAGATTCCCAGGATGAGGGAGAGGACGTAACCTCAGCCACCAACGAACATGGCACCAAGAGGAAATCTGCGCGCCGGGCGTTGAGGGGCCACCCGGCTTCCCCAGAGCACACTCCCACAGTGCCTCCCGGTGGCCGACCCACCCATCAGCGAGATTTTATTGTAGAATGAGAATTAAAAGAAAGGATCCTGCAATTGTTGCTGCCAGAGTTTTGCTCTTTCCTGTGTAAAAGTTGGGGATGGCCTGGGGGGTGGGCCGGGGCAGAGAAGCAAGGGCGAAGCACCACCCTCGGGGACAGGTGCTTCCCAGTCCTGGGGCTATGGCTGGCGGCTGTTCCCACCTCCTCATCAAGCTCCTGAGCAAAACACGAGACCTCGCTGGGCTCTGTCCCCCGGCTGACCGGGGCAGCACCTGCCCTTCCCCTGACTCTGCAGGTGGAGATGCCATCCCACACCTTCCACTGAGAAGTCTCTGGAAACTGCAGGGAGCATCCTCTGGACGTCTGGATGATCAGTGGGTGCAGAATGGGCCTTGGGGACGTGTGTCTGTGATGGTGTCACAGCAGAGGTGTCAAACGGTTCTGTGACGACTGTCACCGTGGAAGCCAGGAGGGTGCAGCCTTTAATGAGAATGCCCATCCTCGGGAGCGGCCAGGCCTCCCTCTGTCGCTCCTGCCCCGGGATGCACATCCTGGAACACGTCCCCGTTCTCAACCACACAGGACTGGCTGCACTTTCCCCTTAGACACAGGAGGCACACAGCAGGCGCTCAGCTCACCGAATGAATCAGTCTTAGGTAGACGTAGGTAGACGTAGGTAGACGCTTCAAAAAACTTGTGTTCCAGGAAGGCGGGTGTGGGAAGAGCAACGCTGGCCCCATGGGGACAATCCCTGGAGGGCGCCGGCCAGACGGTGCCTGTTACCGACTCTGCCTCTGTTCATAGTTACTTGTAAGTTTCTTTTTATTTTTACAGTCATAGCAGAACAGTGGGCAACAGCCGTTTTATAGCTCTAGGAACTGGAGACGTGTCACGACCACAAGGCCTTGGGTCAACCCTGAGGCCTGCTGTTCTCTTCAGAAGGAGTCCCTCTGTTACCTGCTTGAGAGACATGAGGTGGAAACGTTCAGCCACAGGAGCCCAGACCTGGGGTTCCTGGCTTCTCCAGCCAGGTCTTAGCCATGACTCTGGGTGGAGGATGTGCATTCCGGTCACTGAAAAGGGGGCCACTGGTAGAATCCAGGTGGCCTCTCTGGGTCATAGCCGCAGTTTTGAGGCCGGCCACTTGGAGGCACGCTGGACCCTGTGAAGGGCAGTTCATCTCGATGGGCAGCAGGGGGTGCACTCACAGTTTTCGGGGCTGCCGGTGCTGAGCAGGGCAAGGGGACACTGGGATTTGGGCTTTGCTGGGCTCACTGTCAGAAAGGTTTTTTTCCCTAGTTGTGAGAATAATCAGCCTCTAGAATTTAAGACGCAGATATTGATTAGGTGGGTGGGCATCCATTAGGGGAGTGGGTTAGGCAGGATGATTTTGATCCCGGAGTGATGTGAGGCCCCGGCCACTTGTTAAGGGTGAGGACAGTAACCATCTGGGCCCCACGGCCACTGCGCAGCACAGGACCCCTCTGGCTTGCTTTGCTCTCCTCCTCTCTCTGTGCTTTGGCAGTTAGAGCCGAGAGCCCAGATGAACTGCAGCCAGGAGCCACGCAGGCGAGGTCCACGCCCCAACCCAGGCTCACTGGGGAGAGAAGGCTGGACTGGGCAGCCCGACCCGCAGGCCAAGCCGTTGGGGGCTACTGGGTTCCAGGCGTGGGAGCAACAAAACGCTGCATCTGTTTTCTTCTCTCAAACATGAGCTTTGCAGGGTGAAGGCCACGGTGTCCATTGGCTCACTGTGGTGCTCGTTAGCTCCGTCTCCTCTCCCTCCCTTCCTCCCGCTCTCCCATCGCCCTCCTGTCGCCAATCACAAGACAGGTGTTCACATGTATTCGCAGAACGGAACTGAAATGCACCTCTGGAGTTTGGGGTCCACATGCTTCCCCAAACTCAGGTCCAGAACACTCGCCTGATAGATGAGAAAGCAGAGCTGCCAAGAGATTCGGGAATTCAGGATCGGAGGAGCGGACAGGCAGGGTGGGGAACGGAGGGCCCGCCAGCCCAGCTGCCCAGCAGAGCTCCAATCAAAACCCAGGCCGACTCACCAGCAGTGAGTGGGCAGCGGGCACCTGAGTCCAGCCACCTGGCCGGTCCCAGGCTCCCTGGGCCTCCTGGCTCCCTAGCCAGGCCCCAAGCTCCTCCCCAGCCAGCTGTCACTCAGCCCTTCCCAGAGCAGCATTCGAAGCAAAACAGGAGAAGGACACGTGAGCCGGGGACGACTCAGGCCCTGCACACCCCGGAAGGGTGGCCGCTCTGCCTGGCTCTCCTGTGAAGCCTGGACATTTTCCAGGAATGTTAGAAAAAATACCAGCTGGAAAAAGAAGAGTCGAGCCTGAGTCGAATGCCTTGGTGGCCTCGGATGGCTGCTCTGGCCATGTGTCTGGGTCTTCTCTCAGAAGCATGAAGAAACATTTGAGAAACAACGTCTAGACCCAAAGACGAGGACTTGATGGCCTGGATGTCCATCAGAAATACCGTCTGTGATGTTTCCACCCTACAAACCAAGGGGGAAAAGAAAAAAGAAAGAAAAGGCCACAGATGGGCGTGCCAGGTGGAGGGCAGGTCTGCAGGGGCCCAGGGGACCCTGCCAGGCCAGCCCCTCCACCGTGCCCACCTGGGCAGAGGTGGTGGGGGATCTGGCCTGCCGCTTCCACATGGCAGGCGGTGCCCACCTCCCAGTTTTGGGGAAGGTCATCGGCTCCCCCTGGGGCACCAGGCTGGGGGCTCACTGCCTTGGCCAGTTGCTGTACAAGCTGCGGGCACTCTGGAGGTGCCCCGTCCTCCCACAGGACCTGGACCAGAGGGTCCCTGAGGGCCCCACTTCCTCTCTGCCTCCCTCTCTGGCTTCATCAGCTTCTCCTCTCTGCCTTGACCCCTGGCACTGCCAAAGTCATGGGCCCAGGAGAGGCTTCTGACCTGGATGTGGACCTCATGCTCTGGTCGGTCTCTTGAGGTGTCACCACCCCGAGAGGAAGCCGATGGCAGCTGTGCCGACGGACTGGACAGGCCAAGCTACTGGGCCCTGGAGTGGAGGGCCAGCCTGGGGCCTGGAGCCCACGGACTGGTGCCGGAGGGGAAGAGGCCCCAGGGGTCTGAAGCAGCCCCCGACCTGGCTCATAAACACGCCAGCTGCCGTGTGTGGGCCTGAGGGAAGAAGCCGGGAGCACACTGAGCCCGGGTGCCCGAGTGCCCTCTGCCTCGGCTCCCAGCCGGGGTGTGGGCTCTGCGGGGTCTCCCTCCCTCCCTCGGCCTGAGTGTCTGCACTCTCCGCGTGAAGGTCACCCTGGGACTCTGGTGTTTCAGGGGATGAAAATACCAAACCACCTTTTTTCCATCGAGACCCTGATTCTCAAATAACCCAAAGCAAAGCAGCAGCTGGCACGGGCAGGTGAGGCTGGCCCAGACGGGCCCTAGGCCTCCCCCGTGGAGAAGCTGGGCCGCAGAGCCCCCTTTCATCAGGGACGCGGCCTGCGGGGTGCCTGTTCCCACAGCCGGCGCTGCCACTGCAGGCGCTGCCTCCGGAGGGATGGCCCCGCCGACCAGGCCAGGGCAGCAGGAAATCTGCCCCTTACAGCTTCTGGCTCTGCCCTGCAAGCTGCCCTCCGAGCCTGCAGTCAACCAGTGGGTGGGCGAGCCGGGGCCAAGGGTCGCACTTCCTGCGGCCTGGGGCAGAGGGGGCGTGCTGGGCAGACTGGCTCTGTCCAGCCCAACCCGCAAGACGGGGTCAGCCACTGCCCGGACCACCCTCCTGACCTAGGTCTGCGGCAATCAAGAAGCAAAGAGGCCGTCCTGGGAAGCACTACCGTGTTTATTCCACAGGTGGGAGGGGCCGGGGGACGGTCACCAACAGGGTGTCACCAGATGAGGCGCTGGGAACCCCACACGGGGCAACGGGCAGCTACAGGGTTTGGTTCTGGGCAGGGTCGGCCAAGGACGGCCATGGCAGAGGGGTGAGCGGCAGAAGGGCACCCAGCAGGCAGGGCGGCTCCCTCGCATCCTCTCGGCGAGGACGTGGGACTGGCCCTTCTTCTCAGCAGCCTGGTCCCACGTCCCCCCCAGGAGAGCCGCGAGCAGCGAGCCGGGGCCACACGGCTGCATCTACTCTGCCGCACTCACACTCAGACACACCCGCCCACGTGCCCGCACGCGCGTCCATATATTAACTCTGATTTACAAGTGCACCCTCACCAGAGGGCAGTCGGAAAGAAGGCTGCACGCCCGGGAGGAAGCAGCTGCCCCCTCGGGCGGCCAGCATGCCTGAGAGCAGGGAGCAGCAGGGCCTCCGTGTCCCTGCCTCTCGCTGGGCTGGCTTCCAGTCGCTGCTCAGCACGGAGGCCCTTGGCTACCCCACCAGCAGAACTCCCAGACCGACCTGTGGGCCCCTTCGGCAGAGGCCGCCCTGCAGACAGCCTGCCCGGTTCCCTCTGGACACACGCAAGAGATCTGGCCCATGGGCATCCATAGGAACCTAGCACCCAGGTGGCCGGGCAGCAGCCTCAGAGGGCCCGGAGGTGTGGACAGCTGTACCCCAAAGCCAACCGGTGGAATTTGGAGGCCAGCAATTGCCTGGGGTGTGACCGGGCATCTGAGCAGAAGCAGCCTCAGTGGAACGGGGTCTTGGAGGCTTGCTGCCCCCTCTCGGGGGAGCCCCACGTGGCTGAAGTTCCACCACTCCCACTTCACTGAGGGTCAGGTCGAAATCAGAAGCTGCTGTGGCGGCAAAGGATAAGAGGAGAGGACCCTGCCAGGCCCAGACGCTGACACTGAGGTGGGAGATGCCGCAGAGGTGGACAGTCTCTCTCCTGGGCCAGGCCACAGCGGGGCTACAGGAGACAGTCCTGGTTCCCCAGAGAAGCATTAGGGGGCTCTTCCAGGGCGCATGGACCTCGGGACAGCTGGCTCCACAGGGGGACACAAAGTCGTCCTCTGGGGTCCCTGTGCTGCCCTGCAGGAGCCCTGGGGCCCCACCAGCACCTGCGTGCCCCCCGTTGTCTCTCCACCATGTGGCCGGGCCCAAGGATGGATTGGCCTGTCCTGGGCTGGGCTTCCGCTGGCCCAGCTCCTCCATCTACTTGATGGAGTTCTTGATTGTCCACCTCTGTCCTGTGCAGCTGCGGAGGATGAGGTCAATGCCAGCCAGGCCGCGGTTCTCCACCTCCAGGCAGCGCCCCGTGCCCTTGTTCATGATGGCTCCATTCTGGGGGCAGGGGGAGTGGAAAAGAAGGGAGGGAGAGGGGGGAGGGGGAGGAAGGGGAGAGAGGGGGAGAGGGAGGCAGAGGGAGAGGGAGGGGAGGAAGGGAGAGGGAGAGAGCGGCTCTTAGCCACACAGTGGATCCCACGGGAACACACTGTGTCAATATTCTGCACACAGCAGAGGGGGTCACGGGCATCCCCCCAAGATCGTAACGTCAGAGTGTAAGTGGGCATCCCCAGGCTTGTGTGGCAGAGTCAGAACGAGGGACTTCCTGTGTGTGAGGTGGCCCCCCAGCCCTGCTTGGCCTTGGACTCGGAAGGTTTCGGGGATCCCTCCCACACTCCCCCTCTGGGTCCTCGGGATCCCCAGCCTGGCCTGGCGTGGGTCAGGCAGGACGCTGCCCACAAAAGTGCCCCTCACCCTCTCGGGACCCCAAGCCTGGCCGGGGCTGGGAGGCCTGGGGGCTGCAGGCCCCCCACCTGCCTGACCGCAGGCTGCGTCGGCCCGCCCCCCACCTGGATGAAGTTCCAGCGCTTGTAGAGGCTGGTCTTGACCTTGTCGCAGTCCAGGAGCTGGGGCAGCCGGCTCTTGGAGCTGTCCACCAGGCAGCGGGTGTCCGGGAGCAGCGTGGTGGTCCCCAGGGCCCCCAGGTGCAGGAAGCCCTCCTTGGTGTAGCGGGCGAGCTGTAGAGAGAGCAGAGCGGGGGTACGAGGGCACGGGGCTGTGCTGCAGCCTCTGCCTCTGGCCTCCCACCTTCCCTGCCACCCCGGTTCTGACAGGCAGCCGTGCACCCAGGACAGTCTGGTCCAGCAAGCCGGCAGCCTGCGGAGCCTGGATACAGCTCTCCCAGGGCAGCTTGCTGGCTTTTTCTAAGTAAGTCCTCCGTGTTTCAGAACGCCAGCTTTCTGTCCAGGGCACAGGCGAGCTGGAACAGGGGAAGGGCCAGGTGCCTGATTTTGGCCCTGCTGCCAGCTGCGGAGCCACCTGAGCAAGACCTTCAGCCTCTGTGAGTCTCCGTGTCCTCCTGTTTGTAAATTGAGATTAATGAATTCTACGCTGCTATGAAGGGACCCAAGAGGCGATTCAGTGAAGACGACAGGCGTTAGAATCCACAGACATTGGAAGAAATAAAAAACGGAAACAAAAGTGAGATATCACATTTTCCAAAAAAAAGTTATTCACATTTTGGCAAAGTGTTAGCCTAAGATGGGAACCGTCCCCTCTCGCAGTAGGGCTGGAGGGAGGTAAATGACAACATTGCAAAAGGGTGATTTCTAAACATGTACTTTGGACTTTCAAAATGTTCACTTCCTTTGATTCAATAAATCTACTTTTAGAAATCTATTCTAAGAAAATAATCAGAATTGGGAACAAAATCATGGATGGTACTAAGCAGGAAGCTCCTAAATGTCCAACATGATCCTGGTGCTTGCTTTGTGCAAGTTGGTTGCAAAAATGGCATCTCACTCTTCCTTCTACGCACCCTGGTCATGCAGCTTTACAGCCATTTCCACCAAGAGGTGGGATCGCTCTTCCCAGCCCTTGAATGTCGGCTGTCCCTGTGACGTGCTTTGGCTTATGGAATGCAGCAGAGGCCAGGGTGTGGCCGTTAGCCTGGCCCGCTTCATGGACCTGCTGCTGCCAGGGCAGTGACCCTGGCTGGCTTGCTGGTGGCCCAACCCAGAGCCAGGCAGTCACCAGGCAAGTGAATGGGGCCAACCTGGACCATGGAGCCCTCAGCCAGCACACCAGCTAGTGATGCGAAGTGCATGAATGAACCCAGGCCAAATCAGCAGAGCCTGGTCCAGATCACAGAACCACCCGCCGACCTGTAGACTCAGGG
Organism: Sciurus vulgaris; assembly: GCF_902686455.1. Taxonomy (NCBI): domain Eukaryota; kingdom Metazoa; phylum Chordata; class Mammalia; order Rodentia; family Sciuridae; genus Sciurus; species Sciurus vulgaris. The sequence goes on along the minus strand of NC_136479.1, from coordinate 39,377,239 downwards.
GCAATAATACTTGCAGATGGTTGTTACGCAGCATTTGCTGACCAATACAGAGATGGTATGCCTAGCACCCTTTTCCCCAACAGGACCCATACTAGGCTAGTGGCCTCCCCTTCCCTGCCTTTCCTCTCCATGGAAGCTAAAAATCACACTCTAACTTTTAAAAAATGAATTCACCCATCTGAGGGACAGAGGCTAAGAAGTAAATCACAGAGCAAGTGCTGAAAGTGTGTTCACAGAGGAGCATGATGTCCACGTGGTGGGGACCATCATTAAAAACCGAAGCCTCTTGGAGACAGCATATTGTTGGGTCTTGATTTTTAATCCAATCTGCCAGTCTGTGTCTTTTGACGGATAAGTTTAGGCTATTTACATTCAGTGTTATTACTGAGAGATGATTTTTATTCCCTGTCACTTTGATTCATTTCTGATTTTTAATTTGAATTAGTATCTCCTTTGACTATTCTAGTGTATTTCCTCCCTTTGCAGATTTTCACTTTTATTTTTCAGTTCAGGATTTCTAGTTGTGAATTCTTTTAACTTTTGCTTATCATGGAAGGTTTTTATTTCATTGTCAATTCTGAAGCTTAATTTTGCTGGGTATAGTATTCTTGCCTGGCTAGAAGAAAAAGTAGGCCCAACTCTCCACTATGCTGGCTTAGGAACTGAAGTCTTCAACACAACTCCTAAAGCACAAGAAGTAAAATCAGGAATCAATAAATGGGATGGTGTTAAACTAAAAAGTTTCTTCGCAGCAAAAAAAATAATCAAGAATTGAAGAGAGAGCCTACAGAGTGGGAGAAAACCTTTGCACTTGAACCTTAGAGCATTAATCTCCAGGATGTATAAAGAACTAAAAGAACGTAACACTCCCCACAAAAATACCCAATCAATAAATGGGCAAAGGAACGTCACAGAAGAAGAAATATGAATGGTCAACAAATACATGAAAAAATGTTCATCATCTCTTGCAATTAGAGAAATGCACACTGAGATTCCATCTCACTCCAGTCAGAATGGCAATTATCAAAAATACAAGCAACAATAAATGTTAGTGAGGATGTGGGGGAAAAGGTCACTCATACACTGTTGGTAGGACTGTAAATTGGTACAGCCACTCTGGAAAGCAGTATGGAGATTCCTCAGAAAACTTGGAATGGACCTACCATTTGACCCAGCTATCCCACTTTTTGGTTTATACCCAAAGGACTTAAAATGAGCACACTACAGTGACGCAGCCACATTAATGTTTATAGCAGCTCAATTCACAATAGCTAGATTGTGAACCAACCTAGATGCCCTTCAACAGACGAATGGATAAAGAAACTGTGGTATATATACACAATGGGTTATTACTCAGCCATAAAGGAGAATAAAATTATAGCATTTGCCAGTAAATGGATGGAACTGGAGACTATCATGTTAAGTGAAATAAGTAATCCCCAAAAAACCAAAGGCCGAATGTTCTTTCTGATATGCAGATGCTGACTCACAATAAGGGGGTAGGGAAGGATAGAAGTTTATTGGACTAGAGGAGGGGAAGGGAGGGAGGGGGATGGGAATGGGAAGAATGAATGAGACATCACTTTCCTACCCTCGTATGAATACAAGACCAGGGAACTCCAGAACATGTACAACCACAAGCATGGGATGTATGTGTGCATGATACGTTGAAACACACTCTACTGTCATGTATAACTACAAAGAATAAATAAAAAATAAAAATAAAAACAAATTTTAAAGAACCCTGGAAGACATGTCCACTCAGTTGAACTCCATGGTCATGTGCCCAGCAGGCCTCAAACCCGGCTCAGCCTTGACACGAGCTCCTGGGGACAGAAGGACCGGGCTGTGTTCTCACTGAGACCAGGTAGTGCAGGCTGCGACGGCGAGGAGCCTGTGAGAGGCAAGCCAGCTCTGGGTCTGTGTGCTGGCCCTCCTGTGTGCAGGGTGGCTGGCAATCAGAAGTATGCAGCTGGTGTCTAATGGCGGATGTTGAGGACGCACTTTGTGTCCTTTCTGGCATCACACTGGGAATGGTGTCTAACTCTCACAACTCTGTGGGAGAGGCTTTATTATCGTCCCCACTTTCCAGTCGAGGAAGCCGAGGCATGAACATGGTCACCTGGCTGAGTCCTGATCTCTCACTGTGGGTCTCTGGAGACCCAGCGTCCCCGGGCCCAGCAGCTGAGCAGCAGAGAGGCCTCATCCCAGGTTGCTGGAGGATCCTCGCCTCTTCCAGAAAGCCTGGACGCTCCCACTGTAGAGTGACTGAGAGGCAGCTCTGCTTGGGGACATGAGTGACCCTTCTCTGGTGAGAAGATTCTCCTTAGGGATTCTCATCTCCCCCCGGAGATGAGAAGCTGTTCAGAACGCTTGGCTCTGATCCCAAAAGGGGAGCCTGTCTGTTCCCTCTGAACGAGTGACAGGGAGTTGATTAAGTACCCTTGAGAGAGACGCGGTTAACGTGTGTGCTACACCCAAATTAGTTCCAAATCAGAGTAATTGTTATAGGCAAAATGGTAAGAAAATCAGAAGCCCACCCTGCCCTCCCCAAACAATGTTCCCTGCATATATTTAAATTTACCCAATGCAAAGTGATGAAAGACAGCAAGCTGCCTTTATGTTCCGGGGAAAGATATACACAGCTGCTTATTGAAATTATGAATCAATCTATTATCCGGCAGGCAAATGAGCAGAGCCAAGAACACTAATTAACTGAGAGTGTCTGTGACCCAGCTGTGTAGAGAGCAAAGTTGAATGCTCCTGGAGGGTCTCCTTTCCGAGGTCCCTTAGGGCGTGACAGCAAGGAGACCAGGCTGCCGGACCTGCAGAGGCCACCTGCTGCCCCCAGCTACGCAGGCATCCAGTGGACAGGCAGGCGAGGGCGGCCCTCGGTGGCACTTCCTCTGGGGGAAGACACAAAACCCTGGGCCATGGCGCATGGCTGTGCCGGCCTGGCTGATGGGCCAGCGCCTGGATGCTCTCGTGAGGACGCTGGGGAAGGACGATGGCCTCAGGGATGGAGCTCGAGCCAGGCCATCTGATCTCACGGCTGCTTTTCCTCCATGAGGCAGGAGGCTGGTGAGCCCAGGACCCGCTGCCAGGCAGACCCCGTTTTGCCCCAGTCCTGGGTAGGGAGCTTTCCTGGTGCCATCTGCCGACTCTGGCTCGCCGTCCCTCGCCTCCCTCCTAGGTCGTCGGTCCTGTCCTGCACCTTCAGCTGACCGTCCTGCTTCCGGGACTGCTCCCGCCGTTCCCCGGCCTGGAGGCCCTACTGACCCACTTCCTCTAGAGCGTCTGGCTTCAGCCTCCCGAGGCCTCAGAAGGAGTCCCTCCCTTGTGCTGCCCTCTTCCTCGCCGCTTGTGGCCCAGGTCATTGTGCGCCACATGGTCCGTGAGCTCAAGGCGTGGCTGGGCCTCCCCTTCTGGCCTGGAGCACTTTGCTAATCCATGTACCCCTGATGGGCCTTTGGGGCTCCCACTGTGGGGCTACAGCGAGTCTTGCTGCTCTGGACACTCATACGTGACGTTTTTATGGACAAGTATTTTCAATTCTCTTTAGTATTCACCCAGGAATGGAAAGGCTCGTTGTTGGGTCCTATGGTAACTTTGTTTCAAAAATCAAAAATCAGCTGCCTGATTTATAGCCCTGGACAAGGAGCCAGCGTACCAGTCTTCCGTATCCCGGCCGGCCTGCTGTCTGTGTTTTGGATCGCAGCATTGCAAGCGCATTCATAAAGTGGCCGTCACGGTTTCGATGTGCCTCTCTAATGGTAAATGACGTGGAGTGTCTTTCCATGTGCTTATTGGTCATTTTGTATCTGCTTTGGAAAAAATGTCTTTTGAGAGCTTTTCCTGTTTTAATTATTAGGTTGACATGGGTTCTAAGTTGCCCAGCCTGAACCTTGAATCCATAATTCCCCTCAGCTTCCCGAGTGGCTGGGATCACAGGTACATGGTATTGTGCCTGACTATCTTTTGCCCACTTAAAAAAAAAAAATTCACTCTTTTTTCCTTTTATTGTTGAGCTGTGAGAATTCTTTTCATATTCTAGATGCCAGACCTTTCTCATCTGTATGATTCACAAATACATTCTTCCATTTTGTGGAATGCTTTCTTCACTTTCTTGAGAGTCTCCTTTGAGGCACTAAAGTTCTTAATTTGATGAAGTCCAATGTATCTATTTTTTCCTTGGTTGCGTACACTTTTGATGTCACATCTAAGAAACTATTGCCAGATCGAAGGACACGAAGACTTACCCCTCTCTACATTTTGAGACTTTCTATCGTTCAGCCCTTTGATCCGTTTTGGCTCCCTTTCTGCGTGGTCTAAGGTAAAGGTCCACACTCGTTCCTTTTCATGTGGATACCTGGCTGTCCCAGCACCGTGTGTTGAAAAGACTATTCTTTCCCTATTGATGTGTCTCGCCACCTTTGTCAAAAATCAATAGGCTGCAAATGCGAGGATTTATTCCTGGGCTTTCAATGCTATTCCACTGATCTCTAGTCTATCTTTCGGCCAGCAGTACACGGGCGTGATTATTATAGCTTTACAGTGAGTTTTAGAACCGCGATGTGTGAGTCGTCTTCTAATTTTTTATCCTGGTATTCTTGTTCTGGCTGTTCTTGATCTCTTGTATTTTCATATGAATTTTAGAATTAACTTTTCCTTGTCTGCAGAGAGAAGGGAGTTGGCATTTTGATGGGGATGGTGCTGAATCTGCAGGTCAGTCTGGGAGTACTGGTGTCTGAGCGATTCAGACTGACGGACAGCAGAGGTCCTTTCTCCTTAGGGCTGTAACTTCTTCCGGCAGCGCTCTGTAGTTTGGGGACAGGAGTCTTGCCCTTCTCTGGCTGGACTCCTCCCAAGCTGCTTATCCTCTTGACACGCAGTGGGCAGTGCTAGGTGGTGGACCAGCCTTCCTGGGGCCCCCTGGGCCCTGCTCCAACGCCCCTCTCTGTGACGCGCAGTCATGGCTAGACCTCTGTCCACACGGTCAGCACCTCCAGGGGACGCATGCTGTTGCCCAGGTAATGGAGGGAAAGCACAGGCTCCCCATCCAGGCTCTGCTGGGGAGCCACAAGATGCCCCCTCCTCCAGCCTGATGAAGACCTGGGAGGAGCTGACCCACTCCTGTGTGTGTGACCAACATGGCCAGCTGGACCAGCACACGGACGCAGACTCTAGCACCTTTCTTCCTCCTCGTCCATGGGTGCTGTCTTCCCGCTCTCCCCACCCTGGTCCTCCCAGATGCTTCCTCCCCAACTGCCCTGCATGACAGTGCTGACCCAGCTGCCACTGAGCTGTCCTCACTGGCGGGGGGGGCCCGCCTTCCCACCTCCTGGCTCCATCCACACCACCAGCCTGCAGCCTCCACTCAGAGCCTCCCCTGCCGGCCTCCCCTGCCCATGTTGCCCATTGCGCGAAGAGCCGCTTCTGCCAGGACCGGCCACCCCACGGCCCTGCCCACCTCCTGGGCTGACTGTGGGTCTCCTGGCTCAGCCTGAGAGAGGACCCAGGCTTCTGGAAAACAGGCCACCAGGATGGAGGGTCCCTGCCCTGCCACTCTGTGGTCACAGGCTCCTCAGACGAGCTCCCTCTGACTCACACGGTTTGTGTTTCACGTGCTCTTTGCTCTCGCTCCTGTTTCAGGACAGCGGTCTCCAGGTCTCCAGGGCGTCCTCATACAGCCTGGGGAAGGGAGGGGGCTGGTGCTTTCCTTCTGAACCCAAGTGGGGCTGCTGGACCCCGGAGGAGACCCGAACGTCACAACCCTAACGCACCAGGAAGAAGACCGCCACACTCAAATACAACGGACTCTCGTTTTGGGGAAAACAGACTGCTCGATTTGAGCTGCTCTGAGACCCACACAACTATTAACCCACGTTTAACAGCCTGGAGGGAAGACTGACAATATGCAGGTTATGGCAGGATAAGCAAAGGCTGGGCAAGTGACGGGGACGGCGTGGGAACACCGCGAGATCTATCAGAACGTCAGTGAAACGTGGCTGGCCAGGGCATGACCGTGAAGGGTCCCTCGTGTCCTCACAGTCCGGCAAGTCAGAGTGGAGACCACACTGGATGGAGAATGTGGTGTCCTCGCCTTCCTCACGGTGGGACCAGAGGGACGTCACCTGTCCTTTGAGCCCAGCTGCTTTGGGGTGAATTTTCAGCCGACTGCTCAGCTGAAGCCTGCGTGACGCCTCCTTGGGACTGCAGGGACAGGCGTACGTGGTTCTTAAGTTTCTCTCCTTCCCTGCCCTGTGCATGGAGGAAGCTGGGCCAGGCAAAGGGAGGGGCAGCCTCCGGGGTGGCCTGGGAGCCGAGACCCAGCCCAGACGTGGAGGCCACAGCCTGGGACCGATGCCAGGTCCCAAACTGAGCAGAGAAAAACAGTCTCCAAAAGGACAAGGAGTGGATAGATGCCTGGGGGTGAGGGGCAGGGAACAGCGGGCACAAGGACCCTTGTAGGGACGGGAAGTCCTGCCTGGATCAGGGAGGCCATCGCACCGGTGAGCGGATGACCTGTCAGAATGGGTCGGATTGACCCTTCCAGTGGAGCCACCTTGTCATCGTACTTACTTAAACCTCCACAAAGTGATTCAAAACAACACCGGGAGCTCAGGAGGCGTGCTGCAGAGCCTGCGTCTTCTGCAGAGCACCAGATTCTGGGGGTCGGTGCGGTCCCAAAAGCCTCCTCTCAATCTCCTTTTGGCCTCCTTCTGACATAATGCTGGGTTCAAACTGTTTCCAGAAAACACACTCCTCCTTGCAATAAATGGGAGACATACTTGCGCCCCGTGGACCATGGAACTGGTTTCCATAACGGTAGTTCCAGGATGCACAGCAGGGCAGGGATGACGTGGCAGGGGTGACAGGGTGTGGCCACAGAGCCTTTGTGCAGGGGCTGGGGCCTCTGAGGTGAGGCCCCACAGGACGAGGCCACGCAGAGCTGGTAGGAGAGGGTGGGTGGGGTGCTCCCAGGCCTCCTTCCCGGGGAATTCCCAGGCGTACCCAGGAGGCTCCCAACCACGTGGTGGGGCAGGTGAGCAGACTCAGTGACAGACCGGGTGCATCGGGAAGGCAGAGCCGAGTCCTGGTGGGGCAGGGCCGTGCTCCTCTGTGCTCCTCAATGCTCCTTGGCTCGGTCAAGTCTGTACCCGGGCCAACCGCCCCGCCTGCAGAACAGCACCCCTGGCTTCCCACGTGCCCAGGAGGCAGGTGGCGAGGTGGGGAGGGCGGAGGGAGCCCTGCCCTGCGGCTCACGGTGGCTTGGCCCTGGACCAGTCCCTGCAGCCTTGGGTCCCTGGTCCTCATCTTTACAGTGGGGATATTGAGGGGCAGCCACCAGGGCAGCTAGGAGATGCAAACGCCCACAGGCAGAGCCGGTTCACCTGCAGCTACTGTTCAGCACGTCACCGGCCACTGGAGGCTGGAGCCCGGCCAGGCTCCTGCATAGTGTCCTTCCTCCATTGACGGCAGGCCAGCTTCATGGGCCCGTGTTCCTGGTCTGGCTCCCACTGGGCTTCCGACTCTCCCACAGACGCTTGCCCAGGGTGATGCCCAGGCCTTGACAGCGCAGCTGAGTTACGGGCCTCTTCCCGAGGGGCTCCCCGGTGGTCTGGGGCTGCGCGTGCTGCCCTGACCTGCTGTAGTGCCTCCGCCCCTTTGCTTTCCAGGTTTGGATCAGGTCCTGCATCCTTGCCTGGAACCCACCAGACTCCTGGGCTTTGGATTGGCCTCTCGGTGTCTTGATCCCACCCTGAAGCCAGCCCTGTGCCCTGCCCCTGCCCGGGGCCTTAGATCTTAAGACCCCTCCTCTTGGGCTTACTGGCCCTCATCTGTCCTGGGGTGGCCATGGGTGGAGGAGCCCTGTCCGCACTCTGTGTCTGGACTGCCCTTGACCAGCCCAGCAAACTGGCCACTCAAGCCGGCCTGGGCCTGAACAGGGGAGTCAGAGGTGGCCTGCTTATTGTCACATGCGAGAGAATGTGCACAGAGGCTCTGGACAGTGACCACCTGTGACGAGGCCAGGCGCCCTGGCTTCGGAGTGTGCAGGACACCCCAGGCCTGGTGGGGTCTGCCCAGCCATGTAATGCCCGCCCCTCAGGCCCTGGGAGCTGGCGCATGCCCCTCTCCCTGCCGAGGAGATCCTGGTTCCCCCGTCCACTGCTGCAGCGGCCTCTTCACCGGGTCGGTTCTGCCCCCAGGCTAACCTCCCGGCTCAAACCTCACCGACTTCTGGGTTTGAGGACCACACCCGCAGCGCCCTCACCCCAGAGATTCATCTGGCCGGTGACACGCTTTCCTGAGCCGTCCGTGTGTTATCAGAGGGCAAGCCTGCGCTGACAGGTCAGTCCATTTCCACAGGGTTCTGTGCAGGCCGATCATAAATTTCTCTTAGGAAAAAATATATAGCCTAGGTTTCTGCTCCAATATCCCACAATTTGACTCAAGGGAAATACGGCATTTGGCACAGTTTTGTTCAAATTAAGACGACAGAGAATTTATGTTCTGAGCATTAACCCTCAGTGTTTGCCGAGTCCCCTGCTGAGGGTCTAGAAACGCACCCGCTCCTTTCCGCCTGGTCCTGGCCTCCTCCCCCTTGCAGGCCTTCCTGGCTGCTCTCGGCTCACAGAGCCCTGCGGTCCCCTAACCGCCCCTCTCCCCAAGAGTGCTCTCCACCCACCCAGCCGGGCCTCCTGGCCATGCTCCATGGAAAGGCCCTCCCTGCGGTTTCCCTGATCTAACACACAGGTCCTTGTTGCAGGGCTGTCTGCTATTCCAGAAGGGTCTGCTGGCTACCAAGGGTGTAGCCACGCTGGGTCCTCAGCCCATGCGGGCGCTTATCTGTCACCGCAGTTCTGTCCCAGCCCAGGGACGCTCGGTGACCTGGAGGCGTCACGGCTGGTTCCCTAAGTCTCCCTCCCCAGCCTCATTGTGCTATGAACAAAACTTGTTACTCCCCCCGCCTGTGTCTCCATCTCAGCCAAGGACAGCCCCACGCCCGTCAGCCCAGGGCCTCCAGTGCCCGCTTGTGCCTTCCCGACCTCTCAGCCACTGGCTCCCACCAGCAGGACCTCCCAACCCGGCTGTAAAACCTTTTAGGTTGAAATGGCTCTTGACCTATGAGAACCATTGTAAGAATGGCGGAGAGTCCTTGCCGCCCTTCCGCAGCCTCTCCTGAGGTGACCTCGTTTAACCACAGTGTGGCACCAAAGCCAGGAGATGAGCCAGGGCCCCTGTCTGCAGGTCTGAGGTCCCCGTCCAGGACCCAAGCCAGGCCTGCAGCGGGCGCCGGGTCTCCGAGGCTCCTTCTGCCTGGCAGGTCCCTCGGCCCTTCCTCTCTGATGACTGGGCACTTTTGAAGGGTGCGGGCAGCTGTTCTGTGGAAAGTCCCTCAACGGATTTGTCTGCTGTTCTCTCCCTATGGTCCTGAGGTCGGTGTGTGTTTCTAGGAAGACCCAAAATGCATGGGGGCCAGCTGCCTCCCCACGCCACCAGGGGGCTGGGAGGTTCATCTCTGTGACCTCCAGCACTCAGGGAAGCAGGTGACGCGTTTCCCAGCCGTAAAGTCTCCATTCCTTTCTCCAAAGGGACACACGGAAGCTAAGCAAATCCCCTGTTTTTCAGGTAGTAATTGTGTCACCACTGATGGTCCTGGGCCACCAGTCACTGCCCTGATGACTGTGCAGGGCGACTTCCATGTCCCACCTTCCTGCAGCAGACAACGTCTGAGACCTGAGAACTGGCACTGGGGCTTTTCTTCCTCCCCCACGCTGGGGATCAGACCCGGGCCTGGTGTACACCAGGCAGCCACTGGGCCCAGCCACTGGGCCCAGCCAATGCTCAGCTTCCAACACCCAACTGCCCCTTCTACAGACCTGACACGAGCCATTCATTTGCTCCAGGGAGCTGCAGCTTCCTCATTTGCAAACCAGAGGTGAAGCACCTGCTTCGTGGGCACGTCACAACAGGTATGGGAAACAAGGTGTTTAAGCACCTCATGCAATGTATGCCCTGTAGTGGCTCAATAAAAGGTGGGGACATCGGTCTCCTGAGCCCTCAGACTTCCCTCTTACCCAGAACCACGTCTTCGTAATGCTCGGTGAGGCATGTGGGTCAAGGTGACCTCTGGTGTGGTCTGGACCCTGTGGGCACCAGAAGACAGGGGCAAACACCTCTTGGCATCCCCACAGCAGGATCACTGACTGCAGGCCCACTAAGTGGCAGGGGTCCCTCAAAGACCCCCGGGAGCCACACCAGGCAGTGCATTGAGGGAGTGTGGCCTGATGAGGAGTCTGGGTGCTCAGGTGGACCTTTGGCTGGCCACAAGTCTACCAAGTTGAAGCCTCCTTTCCTGGTGCTCATGGCCAAGCCCAGACTCAGGCCCTGCAGGAGTTCTACAGACACAGACCTCACCCCTGGGGGCAGAAAACAGCAGCCAGCTGAGAGGAGCCCCTGAAAGCAGGGCCCGCCCCCCGATGCCCGCTTGACACCCAAGGAAGGAAGCCCAGGAGGCCATGCTTGATGGACGGCTGCAGAGGGGCTGGCAGGGCCTCCGCCAATCACAGAGCAATCAGAAGACGCCCTTCACACCTTCCTACAGCCGGGGTACCCACGTGGGTCTCCAGCAAGCTGTCTCACACACGCACTCTGCATAACCCCAGCTCCTGGGCCAGACAGGATGCAGCGTGGGACAGCCTAGGACATTCTGCTGCTCACATCTGGTCTTCTTCTGGCCTCTTCAGGCAGAAGACTGCACTCTGGAGGCCCCCGTGTCCTGTACTGATGACCTCAACTCCACCGGCCCCTGCCTCTTCTGCAGCTACCCTTTACCTGGTTTGCTGTGATTGCAAACCCTCTCGATTTCAAACCAGCAACGTCTTTGTAGGTCATCATCCAACAGACACCACTTCTCCAAAGAGAAACCAGGCTTCTGTGAAGGCGGCCTGGGAATGAGGCTCCTGTGGGGCTTCAGGCCCGACCTGCTGCACCCCACGCCGGGCACAGCGCAGCCCGGCAGGGGCTTCTCCCCCTCCCACGCTTTAGAAGCAGCAATGTTATTTCCTTATTATTCCAGTGATATGAAAACAGCCTAAGAATCAACATGTTTCTTTTTTTGGGGAAAAAAAAGGCTGAAAGAAAAAACTTCAGTAACGAAAAGAGCTGTTTGGGGTGGAAGGATTACAGATGCTTTAATTTTTATTTTCCAAGCTCTCTGTGCATGGCTATGCCTTAGAGGAAGAAGGAGGAGGAGGAGGAGGAGGAGGAGGAGCGGGAGGAGGAGGAGGAGGAGGAGGAGGAGAAGAAGAGTAGCCGTGAGTTTCACTCACTTGGCTGTTGAGTAAAACGTCCCAGGCAAGGCGGGAGGGTTTGGCTGACGATGTGGGGACCACTCCTCACTGTCCTGGGCTCCTCATCCGAGACTACCATGAACACAAAACCTGCATCTGGAGGAAAGGCAGCTAAACTTCTGAGGAGATACGAAACTTAACTACGCATTTTCACTGGGAAGCGACTTAGATTCCCGTCGTGACTTCCTGGGAACAGTTCACCAATTCATTCCGGCAAAACAAATTGGAGGGGTTCCTCCACGACCTCCAGGCCTCCTTGGGTGAGATCTAAACCCCTCCCAACCCCTCGGCTTCAGGACGCCATTCAGGAATCGAGCGCTCCAGGGGGATCAGAAAGGGGAGCCTCAGCAAGCAGAAAGCACGCGCCTCTGCTCTGCGTCCAGGTCTGCCCACGCAGGGAGGAGCTAACCACTCGAGGTAATAAAATCAGAAACACTCGGAACGTTTTGAGAGCGGATGAGTCACAGGAACAGCAGCAGCAGAAAAAGCTCCTAATATCCCACTACCTGCAGCGAGGCGAAATGAAGGCAGGCGGGGGTGCCTTTTAAAATAGTGCGTGAGAGATGGGAAACGGGAAATGGAGGCGAGTGGAAGAGAAGCTCCCTGGTGTGGCGTTTCCCACGTGCAGAGCAGGGGGTTCTCTCCCGCGTGTGCAGGGTTCCTCAACCCCCAGGCCTGGGTTCCCACGAGGTTTCCAGGAGCCCAAGAGCCACGCGTGGACAGGGACGGCTGGGTTGGCTTCTTACCAAGCCGGGAGGCGTCTCCCACAGGGCAGCCCATTTCCAGGGCAAGCCCGCCTATCCCTGGGTGCTGGCGGCAGCCTGCCCTCAGGGCGCTGCCCCCGGACTTCAGTACCCATGGGATTGCATCTGGGAGCCACGAGGCTGCTGGATGACCTGCTCTGCGTCTGCCTCCCACATGCTAATCGCTCAGAGAAGCCCTGTCACTCCAGCGGGCACGAGCGCCTTATTGGCACAATGCATCATAGTGACAAGGTGTTCGGATGATGTATCGCTTAAAAGATGAAGCCATCAGAGGACGCGTCCAAGATCAGATTAAATTTAATTACGGGTAAAAGAATTTGCATCTGTCGTTCTGGTGATGAATTAACTGGGGGAACGGATGTAAGGTCCTCAGAAAAGAAGGGAGAGGAAGAGTGAAGCGCACTGACGGGCGGGCAAGGAGAGGGCGCCACGCTCTCCCCAGCCTGTTGGTGCCAAGTTCCTGGGAATCCAGCCTGAGGCCACCTCAGGTCCCCACGGCCGCGCACACCTGTGCACATCATGTTTTAGCTCCTGGTTATTTCCCAGCGGGCTCATGGAGAGCCCCTGGGCACCTCACCCAGAGCCCTTCCCTGGTCACTCCTAACCTGTGGCATCAGCTCTTGGATGCTGCCATCCCCAGCTCAGTGAGGAAGCTGTATGGAACCTGCTGGGATGTCTTCAATTTGCACATGTGTGGGTGCAAAGGTGATGCCAGGGAACACTGCCCATTGAGCTGGTCCTCAGCTTGCTGTGTGTGGAAGCTCAGGGGCCCGAGGGATGGGGGGACAGGCTGCTCCGCACCTTCACTGAGGCGGGATCACTTGGCCATGTGGGTTTCCTAACTTGCAGAACTGACGCTGGCATGGTGGTGCCTGCCTGTGCCTACCTGGGGGCTGAGGCAGGAGGATCACTTGAGCCCAGTAGTTTGAGGTCAGTCTGAGCCCCTCTCAAAAAAATTTTGTAAGTGTGCATTAGGAAGAATAAGCTTTATTTAAAAGAGTTTAAAATCCCTGGAGGCTGAGGCAGGAGAATCACTAGTTCAAAGCCAGCCTCAGCAACTGAGTGAGACCCTGTGTGAACATAAAAAATTTTAAGAAGAGCTGGGGATGTGGCTCAGATGTTATGCCCACCCCCACCTGGCTTTAATCCCTGGTACCAAAAAAAATGTTTAAAACCCAATTATATAAAAACTGAGATAGCATTAAAAATCTTTTATAAATTAAGCTGGGACACCAGGCATACACTGGGTATGTCCCAATCCAACAGAGACAGGATTACTACCAGAAGCTCTCACACAGAGCCTGGCCACAGTAGACTCTCCATCAGCAGTGACTGGTTGTAAAGGGAGAGCCCTGGGAGGTGTCCAATAGGACATCCAGGCTGCACTCAGCTGGCCTGGGACTGGACGTAGGAGCCACACCTGTAACAAGTTCCCAGGGGTTTCCAGGTCCGTGCACACATCTGAGGTGCTGTGGGGGATGCCCCAGCCCCACATCCTGACACTGTGTGCTCAGTCTCCGTCTCTGCTGCTGCCCTGCCTGCCCCTCGCTGCTTTGGTGACCTCCGAGGTGCCCTGGGCCCCTGCCCAGCAAGCATTTCCTCTGTGCTCGCTTTAAGTCGTCCTTCTGGGCCTGGCTGTGGGCTGGGGCACATTTAGGGACTCAAAGATGGGAGATGTTCCCCAGAATTCACAGATGGCACAAGAAGATCCAGAGCACAAGACATCCACTCAGAAACCAGCATTGCTCTGCCCTAACCTCCATCTTCTTGTTTAAAAAGCGGGGTGGGAAGGTGGCTACCTCCCAGGTGGAGTCCTGGGAGGACCAAGTGGGTCTCACGGGCATTCTTGCCCCTTCCCAGTGCAGCCCTGGCCTGGAGTGCTCAGTGCTGACCTGGGCAGGACTGGGAACTGGGCTCTGGGAGAGTGTCCCCCGTGGGCGGCACCATCAGGACCTTGGACAGCAGCTCAGCAGCAGGGATTCCAAGGCCACCTCCGGGCTTTCGGGGAGGTCTGGACTGCAGAGGGAGGTCCCTGCGGCAGTACTGCCCACCGCTAATCTCTTTCTGACACCTTAGCAGTTTTGCTCCCAGAGGCTGTGCTTCCTGAGGTGGACGACCGTGATCCAAGAGCATGCCAGGTCACACACAGGTGGCCAGAAGGGCCAAGAGATTAACCACCAAGTTGAACTAGAGCCCTGAGGAAGGAATTTCCTTTGGAACTCAGCGCTCACCAGTGGGGTGAGTGTGTGTGTGTGTGTGTGTGTGTGTGTGTGTGGGCACACAAAGCTTAGCAGAGACTCTCTAATACGGGGAGAAAACCCGTCCAAACTTGTCAGCCTTGACAGTCATAAATTTTAGACTGGCTGGACACGGCATCAGAGAGGGCCTGGCAGAGGAGGTCAAGCCCATGACCCCCGTGGGCATCAGTCAAAGCACTGAGCTCTAGGTTGTGGCTGCTCTCTTGACCTTCAATTTTTAAGTAAAACTGAGGCTCCAGAAAGAGGTGGATGTTTGTCTAACCCAGTCAGTTGTGAGCCACGGCCGTAATGAGCTCGCCACAGACACTGGGAGCAAGTGGGCTCTTGAGTGGCTGGCCGCGTTTCCATCTTGTTGACAAACACATGCTGCAAGACAAGAAATTCCCCTCCTCAGTGCCTGTTTTATCTCTGCTTAATTGCTGCCTGGTAATGAATTACAGCACGGAGTCCGTTAATTAGGCTCACAATGTCCGCAGAACACCAACTCCTCCTTTGGGGAGCTGCCTGGTTACAGGAGCTCTGGTTCAGTCTGCGTGCCCACGGCACTTATGGAACAGCTCAAAAGACGCCAAGGCACCCGCCTTGCTTGGAAGGAATGTGTGGGGAGGGAGGCGGAGGGACCCCTGGCAGCTGGAGAGCCGCGCCGAGGGGCATGCCTAACTCAGAACATGTGGTGGCTGGGAAAGCCACATTAGCTTGCTCACAGACGCGACCGGGCCCTCTCCCAGGCGCTCTTCCCTGAGCCGGGAGGGGCCCTTAGCAGCCTGATTTGGTTTGTTGCTCCATAAGCTGCTGAATGGCAGGGGCACTCGTTTGGCAAAGTCTTGCATGCAGGTGGAGTCGGTCAAAGACGAGCTCCAGGTACTTTCCAGCAGAGGCCTGGCGCCGTGCACGGAAGGCCACTAAGCACAGCAGGAAAGGCTGCCCGGGCACCTGGCGTCTGCCTGGTGGGCAGGGGAGGGGGTGAAGGCTCCATTCAATCCCCACCTGCGCATCCTTGGGGGAGTTTCAGCAGGTGCCTTGGAGGAGCCAGAGGAGGGGACAAAGAGGAAAAATGGCCCTGGAAAGATGGTACCTCTGGTCAGGAGCTCAGGGGTTCTCCCAGACTGAGGAGCATCACAAGGATGTTGGTGGGTGTGCTGGGCGCCAGGGAGGGCAGTGGGCACCACAGGACCACAAAAGACAGACAGCTGCCTTCAGCTCCTGGTCCTCGAGGCAGCCAAGGGCTTCCTGAACGACTAGGGACCTTCCCCTGAAGCACCCACAGCAAGAAGAGACTGCGTAGAGCCACATGGGACGCTCAGATTCCCGGGGACATCTGTTGGGATGTCTTGTCCTCCTTTCTCATTCTCAGCAGGTGCTTCTTCAGTCCCCCACCCCCCTTGCTCTTTTTGGTGGTGCTGGGGACTGAACCCAGGGCCTTGTGCATACGAGGCAAGCACTCTGCCAACTGAGCTCTATCTCCAGCCCAAGGCCCCTTTTTGATTATGCAAATATCTGCATAGGATAGTCTATTATGCCACAGGTCACAAGGACTCAGTCCAAAAGCTACCTAGCAGAAGATGGAAAAGAAGCCTGTTACAGGTTAGATCTGAAACGTCCCACAAAAAACTCATGTTTTGAACGTGGGGACCCCCGTGCAGCCAGGTTCAGGACTTCTAGGAGTGTTAGGCCTCCAGGGCTGCAGCCTCACGCGTAGATTAATCCAGCAGATGGGCTGATAATGGGTATGAACTGCTGGGTGGTGACTGTAGGCCGGTGGGTGTGGTTGGAGGAGGTGGGTCACTGGGGGTGTGGCCTGGGGGCTGGCTCTGTCCCTGGTCCCTTCCTGTCTCTCTCTCTCTGCTTCCTGGCTGCCTTGAGCTGAGCACCTTCCCGCCATGCCCCTCCCCCAGGATGTTTCTGCCAGGGACTCAGCCAACCATGGACAGAACGGCTGCAAATGCGAGTTGAAAGGAATCTTTCCTGCTCTAAGCTGTTCTTGTTAGTATTTTGGTCACAGCAACTAAAAGCTGACCAGTACAAAGTCTGAGAGTCAAGTGTTCTGCAAACAAATCCTGGCATTTCCCAACATGTGGTCAGGTCTAGCAAGGTGGCCAGGGTTGGAATTCCCCCAGGGCGGCGCCCAGCACCTGCTGCCTGGACTGGAGCTGTGGGCATCATGGGAAGATGGTAGCGGGAGGGCCCACCTCCCGCCGTCTTTCCCCTCTCTTCAGGTCCTCCTGACCCACACCACCAGTCTCCACCCTCCTCTTCCAGGGCTCTCAGTTGGTGGAATAATGTCTACAATTTATGACTGTCAAGGCTGACAAATTTGGACGGTTTTCTCCCCGTCTTAGAGAGTCTCTGCTAAGCTCTATGTGCCCACACACACACACACACACACACACACTCACACACCCCGCTGGTGAGTGCTGAGTACCAAAGGAAATTCCTTCCTCAGGGCTCCAGTTCAACTTGGTGGTTAATCTCTTGGCCCTTCTGGCCACCTGTGTGTGACCTGGCATGCTCTTGGATCACGGTCGTCCTCCTTGGGAAGCACTCTGCTTCTATACCAGCACCCACAGTCCAGGTCACACTGACCTCCAAACAAACATTGGTCTCAGGAATGGACGCATCCATCAGCATCTCAGGAGGGAACCTCCCCTTTCTTCCAAGCTGTGGCCAGGGGTTGGGGCTACGGCAGCATGTGCAGCTAGGCATACCTTTGCAGGCCAGCAGGTGCCTCAGGCTTACTCATACTTACTCCTGCAGGCGGTGTGCGTGCTGGCCCTCATAGCATTTGCTCTGATAAAACTACTTAGGAATCTACTCCCCAGCTTCTGCAGAAAAGCAACCAGAAAGCCTCCCACCTTGTGAAATCATAGGACAGGTGACAAGGAGAGGGCAACGGAAGTGTCCACAAATCTCACACAGCCCCTGTGGGCTGTAGATTCGATGCCCTCTTGAGCAGAGATGCTCCTACCTGTGGCCCCCAGCCGTGGCACGGGTACAGGATGGCTGTGTGGTTCTCTAGTGGCCCCTGGTCCAGGCAGACGTCTTTGGCCTTGTTGTTGCGAAGCTGCAGGAACAGAAACAACAGGGCCCATCAGAGTTCTCCTGGTGGAGGGCTGCTCCCACACCATCCCCAGCACCCATGGCCGAGGGGACTTCATGACCAGAAGGCCCCCACTTTAGCAAGAAAGAGAAGGTCCTCCTGAGCATCTGTCCAGGTTGCCAGTGGCTCATAACTCCTCATCCACGGCGGACGAGAGCTGGGGGAACTGTGCACAGCAACTCTGGCCACCAGGCCTCAGGTCAGGCTCCTCGGAGAGGACTCGGGCTGGGGACAGACATCCTCAGTGAGCCTCGGCACCAACGCTGGCTGCAACAGCCCTGGGAAGCAAGGGCTGGCTTCCTGGGCCACTACTGGCAGGGAGGCCAAAAGAACCACAGTAACCAAGAAAGCAAACAAGACCTTGCCACCACAGAAGCCCTAGAACACGCACGTATGTTCTAAGCTACTTCCTGATTGCCCATGCATGCCAGGCGCCCACCTCCATGCCTGGAACCCACGCGTGGGGGAAACACATGGGGTCGCCAAGACTACGCCCCCGCCCCTGGGCACGTCTCCCTGGGGCCTGTGAGACCCTCTCTAACGCAGGCCTCCAGGCATATCTCCCACCCACCACCCACCTCGGGAGCATCGGGTCAGGCTGTGGTCATCTCCGTGTGCCTCCAGTGCCCTCTGCTGGTGTCTTCCATGGACCAATTGAACCACCAGGGATCAAGATGACAGGCAGGAGGACCCTGATCTTTGTGCACCCAAATTGTGTCTAGGCCAACAAGGGAGATGATTTTAACATCACTTTAAAACCGCCCCTGTGGTTGTGAGAATGACACCCTCTCACCAGGATGTTTGGGGGGACACAGAAGAGGTCGTCATGTTGGGATCCTTCCCACGGTCACCCTCTCCCCCGTTTGGACGACTAAGATCGGGCTTGATACACAGAACTTCAGTCACGTTTCAGACTGTGTTCCGAAGAGAAGCAGGTTCTCAGGGCTGGATTACGGTGTCGAGGGCGCAAACCGCTCAGTGTCCTAAGCTACGCTGCTCAGGGGGAGGCTTTGTGTCCACTCAAACTCCCAACCACAGGCGTGCAGATACTTACCCAGGTGCCAGTTTAAAATATTTTAAGAGGGAAGAAAGAAATCTTATTTTTATACATTTGCTGTTAATAGTATCTTCTCTTTTAGAACCATTTCCCTTTTGGAGAACCGTCTGTTTCTCCACTGGGATCGTCTGTGGTTTTATTGTAGGTTTGTAAGAGCTCTTTATATATCAAGGACATGAGTGTTTTTATGGTATATTTGTTCCACACAATGATTTCAGATGGCCAGGTTCTTCACTTTTATTCTAATATTTATGCAATGAAGTCTATCACTCAGTAACCGAATATTTATTTGTTGAGGGCCTGGTCTGTGTCTGGCACTGTGTTAAGTTTAATAAACGAAGATAAACAAAATAGTCCCTACCCTGCGGAGGTCCTTGGTGTGGAGGGAGAGAGACACAGGAGGGGTGAGGGACCTGCCTGGGACAGGACGGGTCAGGAGAAAGGAGGCCCAGCCCCCCTGAGGGTTCAAAGAGAACTGAGCTGAGCTCTCGAGGGGACTCCTGGGGACTCCCCAGCTGTGCTCCCCGCCGGGGGCAGCAATATGGGTCTTGCTCCACACCATCATGCTGCACACGTAGGCTTTATACCTGGCCTTTCTATCTCATACTAAAAAGACAGCAGCAAAACGAGATTTACTTTTGTGAGCTAGGTCAGAGAGTCAGCTTCGGGCCGCAGGGCAGTACCAGCCGGCCACAGAATTCCCAGCAATGGAGTGGATAGTCCAGCATTCTTTGAACTGCAAAGGACTCCGCAGGTGGAAAGGCAGTGTTCACACCTGGGAGGCAAGCAGTAAAACGCCCACATCTTCTTTAGATATGAAGACGTTCCAGCCGCTACGGTTGGGGTGTGACCCAAGCTCCTGTGTTGGAACCTGAACCCCAAAGTCATGTTCGTGGCTTCCAGAGGTGGAGCCTTTGGGAGATAACAAGGGTCAGATGAGGTCATCATGCCCCATGGTGGCACTGGCTTTGTGACAGAGGAGGGGACTGGCTGGCACATCTGCTCTGTCTTGCCACTCGCTGCAGCAAGAGGCCCTCACCAGGTGCTGAGAGGAGACGGTGCCCTGCCATGGACTTCAGGTACACTCTCTTTTATGAATCACCCGGCCTCTGGTGTTTTGTTGTAGCAACAGAAAACAGACTAACAATACTGCAGATGAGTAAGAATTTTAAAATCGAGGGAAAGTGACTTGCTGACTGCATGGGGCTGGGCATCCCTCCTGTTGCAGAGCAAGGCCCCAGTTCACCTCTGGTCAGAGGTGTCCCCGTCCCTTTGTGTGGCACGGGGTGTGGTGCACAGAACCAGTTGGAGTGACCTAAGAACTGAGTCTGAGTAGAGGTAAACGTTGATACCAGCCTGAACTTGATCAATTGATTTCTTTCATTTAATGCCAATGTCCATCTGAAAGACATTTCGTTGTGTGCTGGGCTCAGCAAGTAGACAAGAAATGATAGAAGTAAATGTCCTAAAAGGTCAGCCTTGATCACGTCTGGGAATTGGGATTCAGAGTGCGCTTTGCTTCTATCTTTCTATTTTCCATAGTAGGTAGGTATTGAATTTATTTTGAAAATACAAGAACATTTTCCCAAAGAAAAGCCTTCTCTTTACAAAACACAGGCCTCTGACCCGTGTGGCACCTCTGAGGCCAGCCCACTGTGCAGCTGCAGGGCCCTCGTGCGGCTGGGTGGGTGTGAATGGCAGCCCTGGAGTCCAGCCTGTGCTGACGGCGGGGCCACGCACAGCAGCCCTGGAGTCCAGCCTGGCCACATC
The DNA here is from genome assembly GCF_902686455.1 of Sciurus vulgaris. Lineage (NCBI taxonomy): Eukaryota > Metazoa > Chordata > Mammalia > Rodentia > Sciuridae > Sciurus > Sciurus vulgaris. The sequence continues at coordinate 39,356,936 of NC_136479.1, read as the reverse complement.
CTAGCGTTTTCTCATGCTCATTTGTAATCTTTCTTAAATGATTATTTTCTTCTAATCATGAAATCCCTGTAAATATTATATCCACACAAAAACTGCCTGCAGCCTCACCCCGGGCAGCCTTGACTGCCTTCTGCACTCGGCCACGCTCTGGCTCGCTTCCGGCAGAACACAGCAGAATCGAGTCTGCTTCCTGACTTTTCCTCCTCAGCAGCCCGGCCTTTTCCTCATGTTGTCAACATCTCGTACACGCCACTCGTGATGGCTGCGAGATGGCCGCGACCACGAGCACACTATCCTTATCTAATCTTCAAATTAAACTAAAAACTTTGCTCCAAAAAATACAATCACTGAGATGAACAATTTTGCTCTCAAATCTTTGCCCCCACATCAGGTTATTTGCTGGGTGAGGGTGAGGGTGGAGGAGGAACTCAGTTGTCACCAAGCACTCATGCCCGTGGCTCTTGATCGCTTGCACAAAGCGAGTTTCAGTTTGCAGTCCCTCCCCGACCCCGCCCAGGACGTGGTTTTTCACATTACGGAGACCTTGCAGCAAAGCCCCCGCATCCATTCTAGACATGAGCCTTTATTCACTTGTGAAGAGGAAAAAGGCAATCTCAATGTGTTTAAAAACTTATTTTCGTTTCTCTGGTGAAATGAATAGACTCGTTCATGTGTTTCCCAGCTGTTTGTGTTCGCTCTTGTGTAACTCACCCTGCTTGATTTTGTCTACTTCTCCTGGCGAATGCTTTATTCAGTTATGTAAATACGTCTTTAAGTCCTTATCAGCATTCGGGCTCAGGACACACTAACGTGTCATCCATTCATCCCTCAGATTTGCGGCTGCGTATTTCCAGTTTGGCGTCTTACTTCCCCACGCGGCGGATGCGCAGCCGGGTTCACTGTAGAGAGTCGGGCCCCTTATCTGTCTCCTCTGCAGCCTCTGAGGACGTCATTCTTGGAAAGCCCTCCCCCTCTGGAGGTGGGATTCTCTCTATTTATGTGAGTCCCTCTGAAATATGCTTTGGCAGATGGTGAGCTGTAACAATCTAACTCAATTTCTTTTCCAAAGAGCTAGGAAATCTACCCAATTGTCTTAGGAATAATCCACTCACTGCCTGTCATTTTTCGAAGGCCTTCTCTATGTTTGATCTTACTTGGATAACCAAAAAGTAATAACGCAAAGTTTCATTTTGGAGAAGGCCAAGTGGTGAGGACCTGAGAACAGCCACGGTCACATCAGGTGCCATCCTGAGGACCTGCCCGCGCAGCTCACTTTCCCTCCTAAGGACCCGGGGGGTGTTGGGACTAATGACACGCTAACTAACTCAGGCTGACTCCTTACTCCCTGGCGGGTGAGAAAGATCAAGGCCCCAAAGGCGGTTTCAATAGTTAATGACGATAAATCGGACCACCGTCAGGGATTGGTTAACAACAGTTCCGCGAACGTGATCAGCTCCTGCTTGCCATATAGTCCCATGGGACTCTCACCTGCGTGAACCTTTAAGCTGACTGGTTCCCGCCTAGCCCCCACCCTACATAAAAGTGTGTGACTTCCTCAATAAACGAGTTCCTGCTGTGACTGGTCTCCCTGTCGCGTCTGATTGTCCTCCGCCCGGAGGGCTGGGAGCGGGCGGTCAGTCGGCCCTACCTTTCCCGGTCTGGCCTTGTTGGGGAGTGTCCCCTTCCCTTGTCGCTGGTCGAGAAGAGCAGGGGGGCTAAAGACCCCGACACGGGGGGAGGCTCGTCCACTTCTCCTATTTTCTAGATGAAGGTACAGAAACTGGGAGGAGCCACACGGCTCGTAGCAGCCCACGGGAATTTAGGTGGGCAGCCGGCTGCGGAGTCTCTGCACGTCCCTGATTACTAACGACCACCCTGAGGGGATGTAGTGCTTCTCCGCGTCCTGCTTGGGGGCTTCCACGCTCCACCTGGAAGGCTTAACCTGCCCATGGCGGAAGAAAGGGGAGACGCCCTTGAAGGCAAACGTAAACCCCAAGTTCAGGGTGTCTTCCTAGTGCCCCACGGCAGTCTCGGGGAGGGTCAGGTGGCTCTGGGGGAGACCCACGCTGTGCAGCCAGCAGAAGCCTCTGCCAGGTGGGGAGCACAGGCTCCTGCTCCTGGTGGGAGGGGATGTCAGCAGACCCGCAGGGAGGAGCGGGTGGCTGTGCAAGGGCTCGCTGCACGGTGCTCTGCAGGGACCATGGCCTGGGAACCGAGCAACCCAGACACCATTCAGGCTCTCGAGCAGAGTGGAGCTGACGCATAAAACAGGACCACAAGCAGCCACTTCACTGCTGCAGGAAGAGCTAAGGACACAGGAAGCCACTCTTCACCTACTGCTGAGGAAAATTGCAAATGACAGGCAGTACGGACAGCATCTTCTCAGGGAAAATGGACAGGGTGCACCTGTGTACACCGTGTGCATGCAGCAGGAAGACCTACATCAGAGGCACAAGCTGCCGCTGGTAAAGGGCCTCCTTCCAATCCTGGCCTCAAGCTGTCCAAGCTGTCGGACCTTCGCTAGTGACCTCCTTCCTCTCAGTCTCAGCATTCTTGCCAATACCACAGAAATAATGCCACTGTTTCATCAGATGAGGAGGAAAATATGCATTTGAATCGCATTTTAGCGTAATGCCTGGCACCTTGAAGGCACTCAGTGAATCATCGTTATGATCATCATTTTCAAAATTCTCTAAAACACACATTTAAGTCAACGTGTTTTAACGCTTAGGAATGTGGGATCACCTGGTCATGGAGGACGAGCTCTACTGGACATCCAGGCCTGACCTCTCCACCCAGCGTCCTGCCTGCTGCTGCCCCTCACAGGTCCCAGAGCCCCTGGTGGGAAGGCCTCTAGCAGAGCTCCGCGCTGGGCCTCGGGCACAGAGCCGCCAGCTCTCCGCCCAAGCCTCCCGGGGGGCACTTCCTGCCTCGCCCACCCCGCGCCTAGGGAGTCTTGCAGAGGGGGTCTGCCCTCTGAGGGTCACTCGCCGCACGAGCGAGTGAATGGGCGGCTTTCCCTGGCCAGCCGCCCGCAGCACGGGGCTGGATCAGGCCCCTGTGGTCCAGTTACCTCCCCGTAGGCGACAGTGTTGTTGTATCTCCTCATCTCCGGGTAGACGTGGTCCAGGTACCACTGGAAGTTCTTGCACTTCAGACTCTTCCTTAGGGCTCTTCGCTCAGAGACGTCGCCGATGTCAATCCCTGGGTTCTGAAAGCAGACGGGAGCCAAGGGGCACCTTGACCACGGGCTCTGGCCAGCACAGGCATAGGGGCTCCCTTTCCAGGGAGCTTTCTGAGAGGAGAGGGGGCCCTCGGGCTTCTGCAGCAGGTGTGGGCTACACCTGGCTGGAGAGTCCCTGTCCCTGGGGTGCTCAGTCGCCTGCTCGACCTGGGAAGAGGGCCGCTGAGCCCGCTGACGCTGGCACCTACGCTCCTGGCGTCTCTCACATCTCCCCAGCAACCATCAGAGCCAATTATTAGAGAAATTATTTGATTAAGGCAAGAAAATAAAAGCCTATCACCTCCTCGTGTCGTTCCTCTCCGTACACAGGTAATTTCCCCTCTTTGGCTCTTGGCGAAGTTCATTATATGCAGAAGGGAAAATAATTTTCCATTGCAAAGCTTGTAATGACGTTCTAATGAATAATTCACTCTGCTTTTACAGAAATGAACCCGTAATGGGCTGCTGCGTGCTGACAGGGGGAAATAAAGTATCGGAAACAGGACGCCACAGTCCTGCACAAGATGGCGGTGGACAGTGGTGGCAGGCGGCCTGCTCCCTATGCAGGGTGGCCAGGCGGCTCTGGGGGACAGAGCCGAAGGGTTTGGATTATTTCACTAAGGTTTCTTCAGCAGCAGGTCAGTGACTTTAAGGAAAATTTCCTTTAAGTGTCAAATTTATTAAATCCCAAGGCCAACACGAGCAGCCACATTTAACTCTGGGTTTGAATACCCTAAGCATGATTGATGAAGATGGTCATATTTAAAAATCATGACAGGGTACCGGTTCCATTAGGGACCCATAGTACAGTAGTCCCCCATCTGTGATTTTACTCTCTGCAATTTCCCTGAACTACGGTCAACCACAGTCCAAATACGTTAAAAGGAACATTCTGGAAACAAACAATTCACACATTTCAAGTAACTTTTGTTATGGTATGTTATCATTGTCCAATTTCATTGTCCAGTAGGAGTTACTTTTGTGTATCTCTTACTATGCCTGATTTATAAATTAAACTTCATCATAGGTGTGTGTATATAAAAAATAATATGTACAGGTTGAGTGTGCTTTACTTGAAATGCTTGGGACCAGCATTTAGGAGTTATTCAGATTCTGTAATATTTTCATGAACTTTCCTGGCTGACCTCCTCTACTCTGGAAACCCCAAATCTAAAATGCACCAAGAAACACCTTGAGCACCACGTCAGTGTTCACTAAGGATGCTCGGCCTATGTGGGTCCAGCACTGCGTGGTCTCAGGTATTTGCAGACCGCCTGCAGACATCTCCCCCAGGGATTGGTGAGGGGGGACACTGTGACTGAGAGGCTCTGGGCTGGAGTCAGAAGCCAATTCCCATGACTCCAGGCCACACCACCATCTAGAGCACGGCCCCATCTATAATGCAGGGATAACAACAGCTATTCCACAGGCTCCACAGGGCTGAGCAGAGGGTCCCACGAAGACGGGAAAGCCCAGCCCTGCTCACGTGCTGCATCCATGACCTGAACACGTCATGCTCTCCCCTCACAACCTTGATTTCCTCATCTGTGAAATGGACGTCATGGGGGCTGTGGCTCAGGCTAGCATTTACTGAGCACTTAATATTTACTGGGCGCCACCCCAAGCCTCCTTTATCTCCATGGTGGCCTGAGAATAAATGTTAATTTTCTGTTTTACAGATGAGGAAACCAGCACTGACAGCTCTTAGTTCATGAGGCTGTTCTGAGCATTACATGAGACATTAAAAAATAAGGATCATCCAGCGTCTGGGACACAGGTTTCAACTAATGCCACAGCCCCCACGACGTCCATTTCACAGATGAGGAAACCGAGGCTGTGAGAGGAGAGCATGATGTGTGACAACAAAGTGCCGGATCACTCACGGTGCTGACAGCGTGCTGTGAGGGAGGCCTTCTCGATTCCTTAGGACGGGTTTTGCAAACCCTGCCCTTGGGTCCTGCTTACACACACACACACACACACACACCTTGCACACCCTTGCCTGTTTCTGCTGCTCTGGGCTCTCGGTCTCTGGGAATGCAAAGGCTGCTGACTCCTAGCTGGGAGCCACTGCAGTCAACCTCCCAGAGCCTGGTTCAGACCCTACCAGATGTTCTGGCTGAGGAGATAAACCTGGGTGGGCTGAGGGAGCAAGGCCACCCTGCCGTGCTCTAGGCCAGGCATCCTGCTCTGAGCATCTCCCTTGAACCGGTGCTCTTAGCTCCCAGGATGGCCCTGGGAAGAGGCGTGGTATCGTCCCCGCTTCAGCGTGGGGGAAATGGAGGTGCAGAGGGGCTGAGTGGACTTGGTCAGGCTCCTATAACCCCAAAGTGACTGATCTGGGATTCAAGCCACACGGGATCACAGCCTCCGCGGGAGCCTCCTGTGGGGCTGTGGTAACCTGGGCACCTCCCAGTCCAGACTCTGAGCAGAATGTGGAGAGGAGGGATGAGACACTGGGTTGGCTGGCACAGGGCATGGGCCAGAGCAGCTGGCGCTCCATGGGAGAGCGGAGAGGACAGATGAGGTGCGGTGCCAAGGATCTGGGCAAGAGCCCTCTGGACACGATGTGTGGTCAGGAGCAGGGCCACTAGATGGATGCAGCCAGATGGGATTAACACCTAAGGCCCTCTGATCTTTGTAAGTGGACTTATTTTTGTCGAGTCTGTCCCCAGGTAAAGCAGGGGATCTGAAACTCAGACATCTGCGATCCTTCCAAAACATATTCACAATTTTCCAAGTGTGAGCCTCTTTCTAGTGAGGAACACTGGCTTGCTAAAGGAATCTGTGACCTGCAAACAGCAAGGCTCACTGTCCCGGGTGGTGGGGAGGGCAGCCGGGTCCTACCTCCAGTGGCAGGTTCCACGCTATGTACACATGAGACTTGTAATCATCCATCCAGACCTCGGCAACCCGGAGAGCGTTCCTCTTGGTGTAGAAGCCAATGTTGCTGTTGTACGGCTTCTTCTTCCGCTCAATGTGGGCCACCCGTGAGCAAGGCAGGACTTCCATGCTGCCCCCGCAGAGCCATACCTGAAGTTAAAACACTTCATTAGCCTGAGGCAGAAATTCCCAGAGGCCTCTGCCCTTCTCTCAGTCCCCAAATCAATGGTTCAGCAATTTAGTATGAGTGAGAAATACTGAGAGTTCAAGATTGGTTTGTTATTGCAGCATAGCTTTACCTAACCTGACTAAAACACACAGCAAAGAAAGTTTGGGAGAATTCCTGCAGGCACAGTAGTTCAGGATATAAAGCCCAGCTCTGGATAATACAGCACCATAAGCCTAAGATTTTTTTTTTAAGTTTTCAATAGTGCACAATTGGCATCCACAAAGGATTTCTTTCCCATCTGGATGAAGTTGTGCCCTGTCAACCCAGAAAAGAAAATTCAAATTAAAAAACAGACCCTCTTTATTCATATCAACACAAGGTGTGTGCATTGTACTGTTAATATGCTGTTTTGGAGTCCTAAGGGTAAGGATGCCAAGCCTTCTGGAAACATCTACTCCCATGCCATCACAAGCAGGAGACCATTGCTATTGCTGGATTATTCAGATGGAAGGATGAAAGGCTGTTTTTGAGGGGTTCAAAAGCCCAGTGAAGAAGGATTTATCATTCTCTGCATGGGTATGGTAGGCATCGGGCTCAAAGGACCCTGTTCCCAATAGGAAAGGACTTTCCCCAGGCCCCTCCTGTGGCCCAGGCAGGAACAACTGAGCATTTTTGGTCAACAAGCAGGGCTAGTTTTTGAAAATGAGTTTCTGGCTACCAGTAGAGAAAAGGGGAAGAAGACACAGATAGGTTTCAGGGACCCAGAGACTGTCCTGCTGTGTAGGTGATGGTTTGCTGGTGAACTGGCTTATGTTGGCATAATGTGTGCTGTCTCAGGTGGGGTTGTTTAGGTTATTTACCATGAGTCTCCTGGAATCACCCACATCAAAGATACCAGCACATGCATAAGAGTTCACACACTTACCCTCAGCCCTTGCTGAGGTGGCAAAATTCGTGTGTCTGTGTGTGTGTGATCTCCTGTTTCTATTTAACACCTTTACCCTGCAGTGAAGTGCTGAGCATGGGAACATTTCCATGAATAAGATCCTCCCTGTGCTGCTTCTTCAGGGAGGAGAATATGGATTAAAGGGTTTTAGAGCGGGCCTGGTCCAGAGGCATTCCTCTGGGATCCGACAACCAGGTACCCCACGTGTTTGGGCAGTTGCTAGCAATGAAAGATGTCAATCCAGCGAGGCACAATGTGGCAAGAGGCCCGCAGGGAGTACAGGTGAGAATCATGTCTCTGGTAAAACAAGTGGCTGAATCTCAAGGATGAGCGATACACAGAGACCAGGATTCCCAGGCCTTTTGAAGGACTCAGAGAAGGAACACAAAGATATCCCCTGTTCATGGACGAAAGGCTTGATGTTGTTAAGGTTCCCAAACTGACCTAAGGATTCAACACAATCCCTGTTAATCTCTCAGCTGGGTTCTCTGCAGAAACAAACGAGTTGATCCTAAAATTCATATGGAAATATGAGGGATTGGAGATAGGTTTCAAGATCCTGAAAGGAACAAAGTTCCTGAAAGGAACTTCACTTTCCAATTTCAAAACTTAATACAAAGCTCCCACCATCAAGACAGCATGGTACTGGCATAAGAAAAGGCATATGGACTAATGGAATAGAGAGGAGAGTTCAGAAAGACTCACGTGCATGGTCAATTGGCAAAGGTGCTAAGATAACTCGGGGAGAAAGAAGAGCTTTCTCAAGAAGTGAGCTGGGACAACATGGGGGAGAATGAATCCGGATGCCTACCTCGTATCACACATCGAAATGGATCAAAGAAGTGTAAGAGCTACCACTGTAAAACTTTAAGAAGAAAAGAGAAGGATAGATTCTTATGACCAAGGATCAGGCAAATGCCCAACGCCTGGTGGGTGGATAAATAAAATGTGGCATATCCCTACCCAGGAACATGATTGGGCACTAAAATGAAATGCTGACCCGTGCTGTAACGTGGATGATCTGGAAAGCAGTGGAAGAAGATGGTCACAGAAGACCACACACCATGTGATTCCATTTACCTGAGAAGTCCAGGATAGGAGAGCCCGCAAAGACAGAAAGCAGACAGACGATCACCCAGGGCTGAGTGTGGGGTCAGGGAGATGGGGCGATGGCCAGTGGGCATGGGGAAGCTTTATAGGGTGATGAAATGTCCTAACACTGACTGTTGTGGGGGTCACACCGCTCTGTGAAGACACTACAGTCATTCAAGCGTGTACTTTCAATGTGTGAATTGCCTGTGTGTGAATATCTCCACAAGGCTCTTGTAAAAACAGAATGATCTACAGAGACTGGAGTTAAAGATCATGGGGTGAATTTCCAACTGGGGGCTCCAGTGGACAGACGGAGGCAATGCAGAGCTCTGTGAGGACTGGTCACTGCGCAGGGGTTGGAGACACAGGCTCACAAGTTACTGTATATTAGGTAGAGGGGAGTGAAGGGAGGGGAGGGTGCGGGGTAGGAAGGACAGTAGAGTGAAACAGACATTATCACCCCATGTGCCTGTGTGACTGCATGACCAATATGATCCTGCAACATGTACAATCAGAAAAATGAGACATTACACTCCCTTTATGCACGATCTATCAAAATGTATAAATGCAATCTGCTGTCATGTGCAACTAATTAGAACAAGTAAAATTAATTTTTTTTTTTAAAAAAGCTGAGACTATCTTGATAAAAGAGCCCCCAGCCTGGTGGACCCAGCGCCAAGTCCTCCATAGCACCCAGCTGGAGGTCAGGGTTGTCCCAGAGCCCAGGGTGTGGCCAGGCCTTTGGGAAGGGCTGAGAAGTAGGAGGCCAAGGCCTGTGTCAGATGCTGAGCCAGAGGAGGGAGGTGACAAGCCAGGAAGGGGAGGTGGCCCTACAAGTCCATCCTGGTGGCAGGGCATTGGCTTCCTGTCCTGGGCTACCTGTCACACCTGGGGCACCACCTCAGCTGCTCTGCTCTTCTGGCCCGGCCCAGGAGGGCCAGGGGCTCTCACCCCGCGTGGTGCTAGGAAGCCACATCCTCTGTTGTGATGCCAGCATCCTGGAGTGAGTGGCGGGGTCAGTGCCGCTGGCCCGGATGCCTGTGAATCGCCACTGCCTGCAGGACATCCCGTCCTTGTCCTGCTGCCCCGCCAGGTCCACAGCCCCAGCCCAGCATCTCCACAGACTCCGAGCATCCAGTGTCCTGAATGTGGGAAGTGGCAGCAGCCACCTTGGGTGGGACAGAAAATGACCTCAGTGGGCACCAAAATCGCCAGTGCCTCTGGAGGGCCAGGGAAGAGGCAGACCAAAGCTCAACTAAGAAGAAAAGGTGAAAGAAGGACGGGAAGGGAGAAGGAAGCCGGTGAAGACGGAGGGCATGCAGGAGGCAGAGAGGCCCTCAGGAGGCCTCGGTCCTGGAGCGGAGCTGGGAGCCGCCTCTGCCCGTCCTGCCCGTGTCCATTTCCACTGTGCCCCCCCTGCTCCAGACCCCGAGCCCCAACCCTGACCTGGCCCTCATCAAACCCACACGCAGTGCTCAGGGGAGGGATGATGAGATTACGAGAGTCGTAGCCCCATCAGAGGATTAATTCACTTAAGTGGATTAACTGGGCGGAAGCTCAGGCCGGTGGGGTGTAGCAGGGAAAGCAGGCCACTGGGGCTGTGCCTTTGGGGTGACGTTTTGTCTGGCACCTCATGGTCCCACTTTCCTGAACGTTGTGATTTGGTTTTCGTCCCACTGCCTTCTGCCGTGATTCTCTTCCTCATCAGGCCCAGAGCTATGGAGTCTGCTGACCATGGACAGACCCTCTGAAGCCATGAGCCAAAATGAACTTTACCTCCTCTAAGTTGTTCTGCTTGGGACTTCTGGTGACAGTGACAAGAAGGTGACTAACCGGGCATGGGAGGCGGCACCCGGATTCCACCTACACACTCAGCAGTGAGCTTCCATTCTGGTGGGCATTGAGGGCGCTGACCCGGCCTAGCCAGGGAGAGCGGACCTGTGGCCACGCCGTGTTCCTCACTCTGCAGCAGGCAGGTGCGTCGTCCCTGCACCGTGACCAGAATGACAAGGGGAGGGACGAGGGTCCTGGGGTGCTGGGGCTGTGTGTGCACAGTTCCCGGGGAACTCAGTGGATCCTCAGCAGCACCAGTGACACTGTCAGCTGGGAGGCCAAAGCTGCCTGCGGCAGAAAGCCACAGGGCAGCAAGGGGTTGAAGGGGTGCAGAAGGAACCCGTGAGCCAAGTGACTCTCAAGCCGGGGGCCTCTGCTCTGGGTGGGCTGTGGGTGGTCACAGGCTGGCCATGCATAAAGGGCAACCAGCCATCAGGAAGTCTGGCGACTCTAGAAACGGGTATTCACTACCTTATTTATTCATCAGAGTTATCCATTCTCGGGCTGGGGATTAGCCCACGTGCAGCAAGTGCCTGGCATGCACGAAGCCCTGAGTTTGATCCCCAGTTCCAGGGGAAAAAAAAAAAAGCATTCTACTCTCCAGTGCAGGGGATTGAAGTGGAGTGTCATTAGCCAAGACTGCGGCTCTCACAAAGCCGGCCATCTAGCAAGGGACACATGTTAATCAAGACAGCGGAAGAGAAGTTCACAAAGTAGACTGAATGCCTTTTCAGCCTTAGCAACAAACCCCTGGGTCAGCCAAGGCCACGGTGGAGGGGTGTTCCAGGAAGGACCCGGGTCCTACCCGCGAGAACTCTGAAGGCATCACGGAGCTCTGGCAATGGGGGTGTCTCCTGCCAGACACGAGAACCAGCCGCTAGCATCCCAAGTGCAGCGGCTCCCCAGGACGGGTCCCAGGATCTGCTCTCCAGGTGGGAGCTCATCAGGCACGATGGCGAGTTCCAGGAGAGACCGGAAGGAGACACTGAAGGAAAAGGCAGCAAAGTGGGGGTAGAACCCTGATCTGCACAGCTCTGATGCCAAAGAGGAGGAGCAGAGGAGCTGCCGCCCTGAAAAGTCACTCCAGGCTGGGCCCCTCCAGGGAACAGGGCTCCGGCCTCCAGGAGGGCTAGAAGAGGCAGAAAGAGCCCACCCTAGGCTCTGGGACCACCCCTGCTGGGAAGGTGGGGTGGCCTGCGTAGAGGGCAGTGAGCCACCAGGCGTGCAGAGGCTTAGAAACAGTGCTCGCCCACGTGCTTGTTCATCAAGGCGTTATCCCTTGGGGGTCTGGGGTGCAGCTAAGTGGCCCCACTTGGTGTGGGGAGGCCCTGTCTTAAGTCCCCGCGTGGGCAGGCTGCAGGCAGGGGTCCGTGCCACACTCCTGCATGGGGGCTGGAATGGGGAGTGTCATTAGACAGAACTGCAGCTCTGGTGGAGTTGAGGGCGAGGCAGGGTACGCCCATTAGTCTATGACTGCCAGCAGAGATACACATGGCAAGATGGAGCTGGCTTCAGGACGGAGGCCGCACACCCTGAGAAAACCCAGCGCTTGACAGGAGAAGCTTCACTACCAAAGGGGCCCCGGGGTGCAGTCTGAAGGGTTGGGCTGGGCTGGGCAGAGGGAGGGGGCCAGCGCCCCATGCACAGAAGAGCTGGCCAGGACCCATGCATGGGGCAGCAGGTCAGATCCAAGATGGCAGCAGCCACCTCCCCATGCTCCTTTGCAAGGGGATTTTTGCTCCTCTTATAGAACACTTGTGTCCACTTGTCCTCCCCTGGATTCTGGGCCAGTCTTACCAACCTGCGGTATTCACAGAATACAGCAGACATCTCACACTGCCCAAGGCTGGGCCTGAGGAGGCTTGGCCACTTCCACTTCCTGCCTCCTGGAATCCTGAGCCCACACTGCTGTGAGGAAACCGAGGGTCAGTGAAGAAGCCCCAGCCACACCAGTCACCTGGCTGAGCACAGGGCATGTGGGCGAGGTCACCTGGGGTCGGGCCTCCAGTCAGCCCCCTGACCGGCTGCCCATGTGGTAGTGGACCCAGCTACACGGCGAGAACCTTAGGAGTTCTTAGCTGTTCTCCTCCCTCGCGGCCACGTCCAGTCATTTCCCATGATTAGTGAGCCCTGTCAATGCCCCCCAGAGCAGACAAGCTACCCAGCCGACCCTGCCCAAACGGCTAACTTCAGAATTGTGAGCAAATCAGTTACTTAGGCCACTGCGTCTGGGCTTACGGAGCAACGGAGAGATGATGTAATTGGGGATCCAGGAAAGGTCATGGGGCTGGAGCGTAGAAAGCGACTCAGAGTAGGACGGGAGAGAGGGTGCACATCGAAGCTGGAGGGGGTCACGGTCCAGGCCAGAGCAGGGCCTGCGGGCCAGGGCAGGAAGTCGGCCTCTGATCTAAAGGAGAAGACGCTGAAGGATGTGGGTTTGAAGAAGTCACTCTGGCTGAAGGGTGGGGAGCAGACTGGCAGCAGCAGAGGAGAGGCGGGGAGAAAGGAGAGCTTTCCATTAGGCAGGGGAAAAAGTTAGCAGCGCTGGCCAGGCAGAGAGCTAGGGGACAGGGGAGGGATGTTCAGTCATCAGGAAAGGGTGGGATCGGGCCTGGAGGGAGGAGGACGGCTGGGAGTTACACAAGAACCATTGTTCCCCGGACACAAAGCGGCTCTAACCTTGCGAGTCGACAGGTATCTACAGCCTCCCATCTGGAGGAGCATGGCCTCTGGCCACAGACAGAAGGAACTGCTTTGGCAAAAGGACCTGCTCAAGAGCAGGCAGGAGGCCTGGGCTGCACAGAGGGGGCCTGGAAGGGGCACCAGCAGGCAGCCTCGCCCCTGCCTCATGTCCCCTGGCGGAGGGCATGGCCGATATGGGGACATGGGATCAGCTCGTCAGCTGGGGCCTCTAGGGTGCCCCAGGACTCCCACAGGGGCGGGGCACTGGACTAAGCCCAGTGTGGGCTCCGGGGTCATCAGCATGTGCCCTCACCAACCTGGAAGCTCCGGCAGGCCTCTGACGGCCAGAGGGTCACAGTCATCCTCCAGGAGAGCGGCCAGGCCTGAGCGCTCAGGGTGTGCGGCGCTCTTGCAAAGTGCTTTGTGCTTTCGATTTCATGCCATCCTTGCTGCAAAAGCCTGCACGACCTTGGCCTCCTCGACGTCCACCCAGGAATCCTGGCCCTCCAGGAGAAGGACGCAGGAGGTGGGTGCTTCTGGCCTGAGGCCTCCTGAGTGGTGTTCGTGCCCTGGAATGAGACACTCCTTGCCCCTTCCACCCCACGAGGACACTGACGTGGGGCCGTCCATGAGCCAGAGTGACCCTCAGCAGACACAGCCTGTCTTCATCTTAGGCTTCCCAGCCTCCGGGATTATCAGAAATAAGCTTCTATTTATAAGCCACTCGGTTTATGGTGCTTTGTTACAGTGGCCCAAATGGACGAGACAAAGCCCATAAGGTGGGCCCTTCTGTAATCTGCAAGTGACAGAAGAGGAAGCTTCTCAGCCTGGCTAAGGAGCGGACCCAAGACACACGTTCATTAAGCGCTGTGCCCAAATTCAGAGCCGGGTCTGTTTAACCTGTGTTCTTCCCAGCATCTCCGCCAGAGCAGAAGAAGAACCTTCTTTAAATGACAGAGATTTCAGCAGGGCCACCAAGTCCCACATTCTGAAGATGCTGGGTATTGGGATACGAATGATCTGAACCATGACGTTCCCAAAGGACAGAATCTGGCCTGGGCAGCCACATCCCAACTTCCCGTGGAGCTTCTGAAGACGCGTCTGTTCAGGTCCATTTGCTGTGGTTGGTTCTGACCTAGCAGGTCTGGGGACAGGGGACTGGGAATCTGCACTGATTCAACACAAGCATCCCTTTACCTGAATCCAGAGATGTCTGGTGAAGTCTAGGGATCTGTCCTCAGAATAACATTTATAAACACTGAAGAAAGCTAAACGAAGAATTACAAGAACACCAAGTATGTTGAAATGCGGCAATCGGATTAAAAAACACATGTGTGCCTCCTTGACACAGTGAACAATGGGATCTAGTCTGGGTTTCCTGACTTTCATAAATTCCAAAGTAGTCAGGAGCAGTGTGCATTAGTGAACTTTTTGGGACAATCGGCTTACATAGAGAAGAGGCTTCCCTTGGCTCAAAGTGTCAGAGAATTGAGTCCATGGTCGGTTGACAACCTAGGATGGCAGGATCATCTGACAGAGCAAAACCATTCACTTCACGGCCAGGGAACAAGAGAGAAGAAGAGACTGGGGTCCCAGTCACAAGGGCACAGCCCCAGTGAAGGACCCAAGACCTCCCACCAGGCCCCATCTTGGACAGCTTCTACCTCCTCCCTGCAGCACCATGCTGGGGACCTTTGGGGGCCACCCAAGACCCAAGCCAGAGCAGATAGGTGGTATTTCAAGACAGCTGCAGAACTAGACTGATGGGAACGTGTCTGTGGTTACTACTGGGGACTGCAGTGCCCGCAGGACAGAGATCCACCGCCGATGATCCTAACAGAAGCAAACACTGCCCCCAGTGGGGGACTGGGGAACAAGGAGGAGCACTCCATGTGCCAAGCTCACAGACCCTGCACAATGACTCTGGAGACGCGTAGCTCCAGGCAGGGACTCCTGGCTCGGCTGTGACCCGCGATCATCTCAAACAACTCGAAGGCAGGTTTCCAGAGATTTTCTTTTCATCTCTCCACACACAAGGTTTTGTTCGAGGGAAAATCACGCCACAGAGGTGCTGGATTTTCATTAGCCACGAGAAGTCTGCGTGGATATTTGGTGTCTTTCTTCCTCTCAAAGGGTCTGTGTTCAACGATGGATTTAAAAACAGGACCACCTACAGCAGAGCAGCCACCAGAAGCCACCCCTGCAGGTCTCACGGGCAGTGCTGCGGGCGTGCTGACCCCCACTCCTGCGTGCTCTGTGTTCATCCTGATTTTCTGAATGGCATGGTAAGAAGTAACCATCCTTATTCAGAGCAAATGGTGCCAGAGAGATTCACGGAGAGAGAGGCTGCGTCTTCCCGTGACCCGTCAGCCTCCCGACCTCCTGGCTGGGTTGGAACTGGGCCCCTCTGATGAGGTTGCCACGGTTCCCACGGACACGCGTAACTGAGCCCCGTCGGGAGCAGGAGCGCCGTAGCACGCGCTGGGCAACGGGGTTTCCTGCGTGCTCGCGGGAACAGCCTCACACCTTCCCGCATGCTGCTTTCCACCGCGGTCTAGGTGGGTGGCTGTTTCCCAATCTGCACATGATGGCTCACCCCTGGCAGAGAAGGGGGAGGTCAGCTTCCCCTGCCCCATGGCCGCCTTGGGCAGCTGCCCAGCATCGGTGCCACCCGAGGCAGAACACAGGCAGCAGCCCTGGAGGGTGTGGACAGCTGTCACCTCTGGGACAAGGGTGGGCAGAGGCCAGATCTCCAGGAGGAGGAGGTGGAGTCTCAGGGGAGGGTTCCCGTTCTCCCAGCTGTGTGCCCTGGGGAGGAGAGGAGGGTGCAGCCCAGGGGCTGGCTTCATCTTCAGGAGGGTTGCGGTGACCTGCCCAGGCCATTCAAGTCTCCCCATTTTTCTCCACTTACAACAACACTGCTCCCCAACACAGTGCCACGGATCTGTGTGCAGAACCCAACTCAGAGGGGTCCAGCTCCCTGGGTCCATCCGACCTGCACTCCGCTTCTGCTCCTTCTACCCTTGGGGATGGCCAGCTCCGTGCTCACTCATGACTGCTCTCTCCCACCCAAACCCGCCTGCCTCCCGTGGCCCAGGGACCTCCAGCCCTTTCTGGCCCTCTAAGGCAGGGCCACCTCCTTTCAACTCCCACATCGACTGGTATCTGTTCCAGTCTCACCAGGTCTGGTCTAAAACGCTGGCTGTGCACAGAGACAGTGAACCTGAAGCCCAGCCAGTGCTGAGAGATTGCAGGTTGTGGGCGGAGTATCCCTGTTTCCATGGTTACCCCTGGCCCTATTCGGAATTGTACCACTCTGATCTCAGGCTCCTTTTCTTCTCTTTCTTTTATTGACTTACACTAAACCCTCTCAGAGGGAGGCCCTTGGGCCACTGGATGGCCGCAGTAGTAAAACAGTAACAAAGTAACAAGAACTAGCACCGAAATACCCTTTAAGCACTTTACACTTATTATTGACTCCATCTTCTAGTAGCAGTGTGTTTATGTACTACTGAGCTTCCCATTTTACGGATGAAAAGACTGAGGCAGAGAGTTCAAGCACCTTTCTGGATGTTACCCGTCAAGGTAGCTGCTGGGCTGGGCTCAAGCCTGGCTGTGTGCCCACCCCTCTGTGTTGGCGAGCTCCCCTCTCCCCTCCCAGCTTAGTCCGCCAGCTCCCTGGGGTATTCTCTCCTCAGGATCTCAGCCTGCACCCCGGGCCTTCCCTCGCAGCCTCGTGACACAAGCACGACCTTGGGTTGGACCGACCACCTGCCCCGTCTGCGCGGACACCCAAAGCACCAATCACAACCGGAGAAAAGGCACAGAAGCACCAAGGCTCCCACTGGGAAGGTGGCTCTCGGCTCCAGGGGGCGCCTGGAGGGGCGGGGCACGGCTCGGCCTGGGCGAGGCCCGCCTGCACAGAGGTCCTAGAGGCCCAGCCTTTCCAGCCTCCTGGGAAGCCCCGCCCGGGTCTTCACTGCAGCAACATCAGCCTTCCCTGTCCAGGGTCTCCTCCTCCGCTGGTGACCTGGCCCTCCGTGTGCAGGAGCCAGCCGCAGCCAGCAGGCAGCCTCTGAGCCTCCACCCCACCAGCTGGCAGGCTGCCCCTGCTGCACGGGCCCTGGGCGCCCGGCCCTCCCGTCCTCTCTCTCCTCTTGATTCTTCTGCACATTTTCTCTCTCAGCTTCTGTCTCTCCCTAACCCGAGACCTTGTCTACCTGTGGTAAATAAGCGCTGGCTTCTTCCCCTTCAAAACCACGCAAAGCAGATGCAGGCTCAGGGCCACCCAGGGAGACTCCTGAGGGCAGCCAGCTGGTCTCCGTGCTGTTCCCCGCCTCGGCCTCGGCACCCTGCGATCTGACCTCAGTTAGCTCTCCGGAAACTGCCACACCTGGATCACCAATGGCTCTGTTGTCAAGCCCAGGGGCACGGGGGCCCTGGCCTGCCTTCAACTCTCTGCCCCGCTGGCCATCACCTACCCCTGCGTGCACCTGCAGGGCACAGCCAGCAAGCACTCTTCCGGACACGTAGCTACACCAGTGGGGAAAAGGGACAGATGCTGGCCCTGCGGAGCTGACATTGTAGCAACAGAGATGCCTAATGAATAATGCACGCGGTAAGAAAGTAGATTATATCAGCTGGAAGGAGACAGGAAGCAGCAGAGGAACCAGAACACTCTGCAGTGCTGGGCTTGACAGGGGAGGAGTGAGCCCTCTCTGTTGGGGGTCCCTTCAGGCACTGGCAGGAGCCACAGCCAAGGACCTGTGGTGGAGCCTGCCTGGGGCTCAGGGAAGAGTGGGGAGGCCGGTGGGGCTGAGGAACAGGAAGCGCGGTCAGTTCCCGGATGGCCTTTGGGGCACTGAAAGGACACCAGTTTCCCCTCCAAGGGACTTGTGGAGTCACTGAAGGTTCAGGAGGAGAAGAGGAGGTGATAAGAAACCACTGGGCTCTTGGACCCTCAGCTCCCTGGTTTTCTCTCAGCCATGCTGGTGGTTCCTGTCCTTGAGGGCTGGGTCTGAACTTCCCATGTTGGGGTTCCTTGGGGCGCTGTCCAAGGCCCACACACATCTCTCAGTGTCTTCTGGGTATGAGCGACTCCCAATCTCCATGCGTATTTCTCTGCTGGGCTTCAGCCCTGAAATCCAACAGTCTCCTTGCCCCTGACCTGGCTGTGCTGCAGATCTCTGAGACCATACAAATGTGCTGATCCCATTTCAGTGAGGAACACTAGGAAGCCCACTCGGCTGCCTGGAAAAGAAACCTGGGTGGCTTGGTTCTCCATTAATATCAAATCCAATGTACCACCAAGGTCCAGGGATCCTTCCCTCCAAAAGAGCTTCTGGGAGCATTTGCTGATTTCTATCCCACTGCCACTTCCCTGACCCACCATCTTCCTTGAAGGACTGTGACAAATTCCTAACTGGTCTCCCTCCTTCCCCACCATGTCCCTCTCCCCGTGATGAGCTGTGTTCATCGACAATGTTTGTATTTTTGGATACACTCTGATAATTTGGTACATGTATCTAATGTATAATGATCAAATTAGGGTGATTAGCATTTCCATTTCTTCAAATGTCATTTCTACATCCTGGGAACAGTCTGCTATAGAACACCAGAACTTGCTCCTCCTCTCTAACTGTATCTGGGACCTGTTACCCAATCCCTCTGTTCCCCTCTACCCATTCCTCCCAGCCTCAACTCTATTTCTGAGAGATTGTTTTCTCAGCTTCTCCAGATGTTCTGAGAACATCTGTGGAACATGCAATACTTGTCTTCTGTGCCTGTACACTTAACACAACGTCCTCCAGTTCCACCTATGTTGCTGCAAGTGTTACATTTCATCCTTCTTTTTGGCTGGATGATGCAGTGAACATGCACCACATTTTCTTTATCCACCCACCCGTCAGTGGATTCTGAGTTGACCGCTCTGGGGAGCAGTGTCCTTGGTGTGCTGATTTCACTTCCCTGGAATGTCTCCCCGGTGGAGGGACTGCTGGATCACCTGCTCCAGGCTGAGTCTGCCCACAGCACTGCACCTCTTCAGCTTATGAGTGGCGCCATCTTGCCCTAAGGAGAAGATCTAACGTCCATCCATGAGACCCCAAAGACCAGGCTCTGCCGATCTGCTCTGGCCACCTCCACCTTTGTTCAAGTCATGAAGTCACCTGAGAACAGTCCTGTCTGGTCCAGGGTCCTGCCACCTCAGTTCCAGCTGCGTGCCACTCTTCCCATTCTCCATGGCTCCTAACCATCTGTCAGGTCCCCCTCAATCTACCTTCTCTAGAAGCTCCCAGCCCAACACTGCAGCCGCCAGCCCCACAGACACACCCTTTGCTTCTCCAGCCACAGTCTCTCCATGCTGCCAGCCGTTCATGCTCTTCTGCCCTATCTTGTGGACAGGTTGGCGAGAGCTGGCAGGCCACTTGTCTTACTCCTCATCAGAGTCCCAGCACAGATGATGCCTAGACCCCACCAGCATTAGCTGAATACCAAAACATTAAGCACTGGAGTCCGGATTCTCGTGGGAGTCTGGTCTCTGAATATCAAGTGACTTCCTGTGGCCTACCCTGATGATGAGTGACATTAAGGACACCCTCCATTACCACGGCCATTACAATCAACTTAAAAATAATGACAGCGACATTGATAGCTACTATTTTCAGCATCTACAAGGTGCAAGGTCCTGAACTGGGTACTTTACATGTGATTTCATTTAATTCTCACAATTAGATTCTGTAAGGTTAGTTCCATAATTTTCATTTGTAAATGAAAAATCAGAAACTCTGAAAAGTTGGCTAACTTTTGGTGCATAGCTAATGAGCAGCAGAATGTGGAAAGCAACGCTGAATTCATGCAGCCTCATTATCCTCCATAAACTAGTCCCCAAAACATAGGGGAAATAATCCTTATCTTTCTAATTATATCTGTGATCTTCCCATCTCCTAAACTTCTCAAATCCCTTTTGAATACCTTTTATTCCTGGCTTACAGAGCTTTAAATTCAGTGACACATGGGTTGCAGGATAAGGGAAAATCTTCTTGAATTTGTCTCCAAGACCCTCTATACTTGGAGGTGGGCCTCTTGTCCCGGGCGGTGGGCACACGGTGCTGGGCCTTGCCAGCCTGCCTCTCCAGCCACTCTCCTGAGCCTGGGTTCCTGTTGAGGGCAGCGGTCTCCATCAGCTGTCCATGTGGTGGCTCTCTGCCAGCCTGCCCACTTTTCTTGGGCCTTTCTCATAGCAGGTGGCCCTAATGTGGCCACCTGGTAGACTTCAGATGCCCAGGGCCATAGCCCTTGGGGCAGGGGCAGCTGGGATGGCAACTTGGCTTCCGCCCAGGGAAAAAAATAAATCCTGCTGCAAACAGCATTTGGGGGGAAAGTAGATTTTCATGAGGCGGTGCTGCTGGCTTACGACAGCTACTGAGCACTGGAGGGCAGGGACAATTGAGTCTGGCTGACTGGGCTGCAGTTACTGAGGCTAGAAGAGAAGCCACAGGGTGCACCACCCAGGGAAGAGGGCTGGGGGTGTTGCAGTAAGTTAGGGGTCATGTGAGAGCACCAGGGAATACTGCCAGTGCCTGAGGCTGCCCAGGTCCTCACACCCCTCAGGAAGCTCCTCCCTGCTCCACTGCATCTTTCAGAATGCAACACGCTGAAGCAGGTGTGGGGGTCCGGTGCCTGCTTCTGAGGACGCAAGTCCGGAGCAGCTAGGGCTCGGGGACCAGGGCTCAGGGACCAGGGCTTGGGGGACCAGGACTCAGGGACCAGGGTTCAGGGGACCAGGCTTGGGGGTAAATGCTAAGACTTGGAGCAGGTACTAGACTAGGGCGGGTGGGCCTAGCAGTCTCAGACTCAGGAATTGGGGAAGGGGCTTCAAGAGGAGGCCGCGCTGCCTGCGGTACCGAGAACAGGGGCTGGGCCCTAGCGAGCTTCTGCCCTGCTCTCAGCCTTGCCCCGGCTGGCCTCTCTCAGTTCCTGGCATCCTGAGCACATGGCTTCACGTGCACCATAGAAATGGGCTCTTCCTTTGGTCTCTACCAATAAACGCCAGCTTTGCCCTGGATTTGCCATTAGCTGGTAAGAATGAGCGAGAGGCTTGATCTAACATGATCACTTTCTCTCTGGTGTTTCCAGGCCAGTGAGTAATGAGCAACCAGAAACAGGCCTTCAAGAATCCAACCCCACAAATGGAGGCGAATCCCCGGGGGCTTTGGAGGCAATGAGGCGTGTTACATGAAGATTAGCAGAGAGCACGCCAGGCCCCCTAAATAAATAAATAATGCCATGGAAAACAGAGGGCCGCCTTCATCTCCTCCCCAGCCACCCAGTAAGAGCGCTCGGCTCCGACGCGGCGGGTGGGGGAGCCTCCCCACGCGCACCACCAACGGGAGGGCCTCCTGGGCCTTTAGCACCACTCGTCCCCTCTGTCTGTTCCTTTAAAAAGCATAGGAGAGAGCAGGCCACAACCTGAAGACCACATCCTACAATTTAATGGAGTGGATCCTGCTTGTTGTCCCAGAATGTTCCACACTGGGCGCCTCCCCCGCCTGGAGCCGGCCGAACCCCGGGGAGGAGAGTGAGCGGCAGGGTCTGTTTGGCTCATCACCGTCCTGGTGCCATTCTCTGGGAACAACACTGAGACCCCCAAAGCTCAGAAATCAAGATAAATGGTATTGTGACATAATCTTTAAATAAAAGTAATGCAAAAATCCACGATAAGCAAAATTTTCAAATACCTTGGCTCTGTCCATTTTCTGTTGTGGTGACATTATCACAAGCTTGGCAATTTAGAAAGAAGAGAGGTTGATTAGCTCAGGGCTCTGGAAGTCCAAGAGCAGGGCCCCAGCATCTGGAGAGAGCCCACTTCACAGCATGGCGGAGGGTCCGCGCAGCGAGAGAGCAAGCTAGAGGGAGCGCCCAGGCCCCCTCCTCTTCCTACACAGCCATCAAAGCCATCGCAGGGACTCATCCTCAAGACCTCATCCGGCTTACTTACCTCCCAAGGCGCCCACCTCCACACACCATCCACACATGGCTTTGGGGGTAAAGTTTCCAAGGTGAATTCCTGGGGACACACGCTATCCACCTCGCAAGCCTTCCCCCAGCCCTGCCTTGGAGAACGAGTGAGTCGCCACCAACCCTCAAGCTTTCTAAACTCTGGTCATGTCTTCCTTGTCCACAGAAGTGTCAGGTCCCCTCCTCACCGTCACGCCAACACACAGACTCACTGATGCCCTGGCTGGCTCATAGCCCTGGGCTCTGGGTGGCAGAAGGTATTGAGACAAGGGAGACCACCCATAGGCAGCCAGGAAAAGGGTCCAGAGAAGAAAAGGAGCAAGAGGACTGGGAGACCAAGCTTCTGGCCCCAGCTATTCCTAGCCACAAGGACAGTTCCATAACAGCTCCTAGACACGCAACCCCAAAAGATACTTCCTCTTGCACCAACAAACCCTCACCCCAAGTCTTGTGCTGATTAAGTCTTACAAATCACTTTTCTCCAGAGTTGCTGAAGAAGGCAAAGCAGAAAGCGTTGATGGACCCTTTCTAGGTCCTACATCCACCAATCATCTGCGTTTATTTCCATTACTTTAATAAGTCTTGTTCCTCGGCTCTTACCCCTGCTCCACAGATTTCATATTTTAATCTGGGAGACAGAACTCACCCATCCATGCTAGATGTCAAAATATGGTTCCTTCCATTTACCTTGGCCTGGACAGAGGCCCTCGTGGATTCTCTCAGTCCGCCAGAATGGCCGCCATCTCCTCTGAGAGGGCTGGACTAACTCTCGTCCAGGCTTTGGATCCTAGTGGGCAACTACCTGGGGCAAAGAGGGAACCCCATCCACATTACTGAGTGAGTGAATGTCAGATGGCTGAAACGGGGAGCATCCCCCAGACCCTGCCAGCTGGTCCTGCAGAGATGGGAGCTCGCCATCGGCCAGGCAGCCCGCACCTTGGTCAGAGGGCTTGGCTGGACACAGGCCCTTCATGGCCTTCCGCCATGCAGTCCTCGCATGGACAACTCTTCAGGAGTGTGAAGAAGGCCTGTGGCCTCAGCCCTTTCCTTTCTCTTTTTAGATTAAATATCTCTAGATCTTTTAAAGGATCCCTATCTGGGCCCCTCTAAAGGCTGTTAGTTACTTCAGGCCCTCAGTCTTGGACCGCTTGCTGGTTAACGGTTCTCTTCCCTAAAGCCTGCCGTCAGCATCTCCTTACCTCCCAACCTGCCTGTGGGGACCCTGGCTTCTGCTCTACAGCTGAATCCCCACTGAGCAAGGGAGATCTTCAGGGTGTAAATCAAATCATGTCTGTATGAGTCAGGGTTCTTCAGAACTGATGAATAAATACATTTAATTGTGAGGAATCGTGAAGGCTGAGAAATTCCACCATCTGTCACCTGTAGGAGACCCAGAAAAGCCAGGGGTGTAAGTCAGTCTGAGCCTGAAGCTCTGGGAACTGGGGACTGGAGGGTGAATCCCAGTCCAGGGACAGACGTGAGGTATGTTCCCGCTGCACAGCCAGGCGGGGTGAATTCCTCCTTCCTGCGTCTTTGGCTCACTGGACTGGGTGATGCCCAGTGCCTCTGTCGGCTTCTTCTTCTCCTTAAACCCAATGGCATCATTCAGTTCAGTGAGCGATGGACCATCTGCTTTACTGGGCAAGGAGAGGCTTCTGTGCGCTCTGTCCACCCACTCAAATGCTAATCTCCTATGGAAATAATGTGTCATCTGGGCATCCGGTGGCCACCAAGTTGCCACACAAAATTCACCACCACAGTGTTGCTCCTCTCAAACCCCCGTGGCTCCCACTCACCCAAAGTGCACAGACGGCTATCACCCCCCTTCCAGGCCTCTCACTGGTCACCTCTGCTCCAGCTGCACTGGCCTTGTGCTGGTCCTGGACAGGCCCAGACAGCACCTCTGCACTTGCTGTGCCTTCTGCGTGGACCACTGTCCCTCAGAAACCCATGTTTTGTTTCCGTACTTCACTTAGGCCTTCTACTTAAACATCTCCTCGTCTCAGAAACGCTCCCCCTTTACACATCCAAAACTGTCTCCCTGCATCCACATATCCATCTCCTGACTCCAGAGCAGACCTTTGTTTGCTTATTGTTTGCTCCACTTGGGTGTTTTGCTCACCCTACCTTCCCTGTGCCCAAAGAGGGCCTGTATACAGCAAGTGCTCAGTGAATAGCCATGAAATGAAGGCATGGATTGAAGAGAGGGCATCCAAGCCCTCTTTCTCAGCGTGCACACAGAACTCCTGGGAGGAGACCTACACAGGGTCTGTTGTGTTCACTTCTTCCTTAAATCCAAAATGGTGCCTCTCCCTTGAGATGTCAATCCCAGCTCATCAAAAGATCCAAACGTTTTGTCCTTGCTGGTTTCAGCTCTTGCCGAGTTGAGTTTCTGGCCTTTCTTTTCAGTTCCCAGCTGCCCCCGTGTGTTTAGAAGAGCCTGTGTGTGTTGGTCCAGCTGCCTCAGTGGGGACGCTGCCACTTGCTAGCTCATTTTTGCATTCCGTACGAGTACTGATGAAATGTCCTCTAAATATGTACCAATCCCAGCAAATCTCAATGAGATTCCAGTCCTAAGTGGCCTTGGCCATCATAGCTCATCTGGTGAGGCTTAAGGGTCCATGGAAGGGTTTAAAATGCAGAGTCCCCATTGGGAAGGGTGCAGGGTCCCCAGCGGGAGGCTGGATTTGACCTGGGCGGGCTGCACACATGTACAGAAATAGTACACTGAACCCCATTCATATGTACGAGTGATACACGAGAGAAACAGCGTCAGCCTGACAGAGAGCTCTGGGAAGGGGGGATGCACTGGGCGCGTCCCCCTGGGGCTAGGACAAGGCCCTGCGCTGTGGCCCCCCTGGATCTGGCCTTGCTCCTCCAGCATGGGGACTCTGCAAGGGAAGGGTTTGGCTTTTATCTCAGTGTTGCCCCTGGGTGTCCTGGAAACCTCCAGGAGGTGCCTGTCCTCTGCCTGTCCAGCAGGCCTGAGAAGGCCGGAGTCGGCACATAGGCAGGACACAGTGCCGCGAGCTGCCGCAGGGAAAGGGGATGTGAGGGGAACTTCGCCGCTCTGCGGTTCCCCCAGGAGCCTGCACCTGGAGACTTCAGGCAGCTGAGGGGGAAGCTTTAGGGGTCTTGTCAGAGCATGCTGTGAGCAGTCTGCAGCACTGTGGGTCCTGCCTGGCAGCTCCCTCTGCCCCCTGCCTCCTGGCCTGGCCCTGTCCCTCCTCAGCCCCTCACTCTCTGCCACAGTCCCAACTTCCCACGGGCCACTTCCTCCTCGGTGCCTTTGCCAGAGCCTCTGTCTGGAAGGCCCCTCGCCTCCTGCCCAGCCAACGCCAGCTGGTCATGCCTGACTCTCCCCAGGGCCCGCCTTTCTCACCTGCTTCCCAGACCCAAAGACTGGTCCATGGACAGCTTCCAGAAAGAGCCAGCTGGAAACCGTGAGAAGCTTTAACAGCATGGACGGCAATCTGACAGAACCATTCCAGGTCACTTGAATCTGATAATAAAAACCTGGGACTTGGGTTTGTTTCTTTATCCCCCCCTATCTTATTTTTCTGGCAATTCACTTTTATTGTATTTTATAAGTGTATCGGTCTGTGATAGATTGGAAATAAGACAAGACCTGGTCTTTCATTACACATCCGAGTTGCTGGGCCTTTCTTCCATTGTCGCTCCCCCAGGGACGTTCTCGACACTCTTCCCTGACGCCCCTCGCTGCCCTCACCGGGAGATGCCCACCGCACAGACTGCACACACTGGGTCTCTGTGATGTACTCACATGTGTCCAGGGTTCACACTTGGCCCCGGGCAGGACTGCAGGCTGCTCCGGTGAGGCTCGGCCCCAGCAGGGCCCAGCAGGCCTCTGAGCGTGGCTCTGGTCAGCCAAGAGGTGTGCGGAGCTTGAAAGAGCCAGGTCATCGAAACCATCTTTCTTTCCTTTCCCTGGTCCGTCACAGTTAGGGATTATAATGATTTAAAAAACAACCAAAAAAAAAAAAAAAAAAAAAAACCCTCTGGTACAGCAGGTTTTAGTATCAACCATCTGCCCCCTGGGTCTTGTGATTCTCCAACAGACAGGATGGGGAGGAAGCTGTGACCTGCCTACAGGGGTGGTGGTCTTTGTCATCGCCCTTCCTGCCTTTCGCCCCACCACCACCCACTGCCCATCACCAGGGCATCGCAGGGCACAGGGTGTGTGCTGTTGCCAGGACGTGGGCACAGGGTGCAGGTCACCAAGCTCAGGGAGCACCATTGGAGACTGCTCCTCCCATAGGTCACCCCAACACGCGCACCTCCTTGTGAGGACGCCCGGAAGCCAGGATCCCCTTAATGGAGACGGCTGTCGCACTGCGCAAATCACGGGGTTCCAAATGCTATCCTGAGACGAGTCCTTACTTCCTGCAGGATGCCTCTGGCAATGCACCGAGCTGCTTTCTAAGGAACACATTTTGGGGGAAAAATGAAGCTGAGGTTTTATTAATTCGTGTTGCTTTGCCCCAAGGCCACAGGTAATTGGAAGTCGATCAGTAGACCTGAGAGCCCTGCCGATGCAGAACAGCCCTGGCTGCGGAGGCACCTCTCACCTGCCAGTGCAGACCCCTCCCTGCCTCCAGAGCAGCAGGAAGAGGGCGGCTCCTGAAGCAGCCGGCTCGTGGGGCCGCCCCTCCCACGCAGCCTAGCGGGAAGCGGAGAATCAGCTTTGCCTCCTGATTTCTCCTGAGTCCACGGTGCATTGATTCTACCCCAGAGACGCCCAGCGTGTCCAACTGCCACCATCCCTGCTTGGATAATAGCCACATTCAGGGCTCAGGGCCCAGAGCTGCCCAGGCGCTGGATCTTCAAAAGAATCTTCAGTTTATGTCCTGAATGGTGGTCATTCCTTCTCCCCCAAGAACAGAATGCAAAGCAGGAGTCTGCAGACGCTGCCTGGCCTTGGGCTCGGAGAGCGTGATGGACAGTGTAAGTTTATGGGGTGCTCAGAGCAAAGACCCCAGACTGCTGGCTTCAGCGAAGGAAGCTTATTTTCTCAGATTGGGGAGGCTGGAAGCTGGGGTGGCAGGGTTGGTGTCTTCTGAGGCCTCCCTCCAGGTCTCCGAGATGACTGTCCTCACGTGGCCGTGCCCCTGTGGAGGGATCTTCTCTTCTTGTGTGGACACCAGTACTCCTGGATTAGGGCCACCCTGGGGACCTCTTTTTACCTGAGTTCCTGAAGACCCTGTCTCCCATGTTCTGAGGGACTGAGCGTTCAGGCTTCTACATGGGAAGATCTGGAGAACACAGTTCCGCCCACGGCAGATGCAAAGGGCACTTGGCTTCCCTGGTTTTAAGTCTCCAGGAACACCGACTACTGGGGTTTTGGGGACTGTGGAACTCATTTGTTTCAGAGCTGGAAAATGAGGCCCAGAAGGAAAGGAAACGGCTCAGTCACAGGGCCACTGGGCTCCAGGCTCTGCCCCGCCCGGGCATCCCCAGGACGTCAGTCAAAAACCTTTCCAGGCAGCCATGGGACTGTTTCCTCCCTGGCCCTGCTGCCCATGGCCCCATGAAAAACCCAAACCCCCAAACACCAGAAGTCACAGCAGTTCCAAGAGGGAAGATGCAGCGTTGCTGGCGGGCGGGGAGCTCCCTGGAGCCTGGGCCTGCGAGGGCTGGAGAGCAGCAGGGGGCTGGTGGCTCTTTAGCTTGGGTTTCCAGGCAGCGCCCACGGGGCCGGGGTCCCCTCCTCTGCAGGTCCCCGCCTGTTTTCCCAGTTCCACCAAGGCACTTGCAGCCTCTCCCAGGTGCACAGTTTTCCAGGGGTCCCGCCACACAGGTGAAGCCACCGTCATCATGATTGACGTGGGAACCCAGGACTGGCAAGAAGGCAGACACGTCTCTGTCTTTCCAGTTCTGTTGTTGTTTTGGAAAATATAGTTATTTTTCACAAAAACGTGTTGTTTATGATGACACTGAGTGGGTTTATTATGCGTGCGTATTATTCACGAGCTCATTATCAATTATAACTGAACGCACAAATATTTACAAGGTTTTAAGGCCGAACTCAGTGAGTCGACAGGTTGCCCGTCAGCAGCAGCTCTTTGGGGTCCTTCACTTCTAAGACTGTAAGGGGCACTGAGACCAAAGAGGTGGGTGCCCTGAGCTCCGCAGCAAGGAATGAAGTTCACTGTTACAACCACCGGTCTTCTTTCTCCCTGATGCCGCTGTTTTCCTTTGCAGCTGGTTGATTTGAAGACCTGGTGTAATTTCCCTTGGGCCCCAACAGAAAGGATCAGGCAGTGACCGATTTCCTAGAACCCAGGAGGACGGGGCCTCGGGCTGCTCCTCTGCCCGGGAGGAGGGTGGCGGCCGGCAGCCCCCTGGCTTCCCCAACTTCACCTGGGGTGAGGAGCCCGGAGGAATCACCCCCTCATCCTGACCCCGACACCAAGCAGAGCTGGGACAAGGTCCACTCGCAAAGCCATACAGCAAACCCAGGGACCATGACTTTCCCCTGGTCTGTGGCAGGCCTCTTCTGCTGGGCTCCCTGGACCTCTTGGGGGACATTCCAAGAGCTTGTTCTGTTTTCTTCATGGTGAATTATAATCACGTGTAACAGCAGATTCCTTGTTACACATGTGTGCACGCATGTAACATGATGTGGTTCTCACCAGGGCTCAGGGACATCCTAGA
Organism: Sciurus vulgaris; assembly: GCF_902686455.1. NCBI lineage: Eukaryota > Metazoa > Chordata > Mammalia > Rodentia > Sciuridae > Sciurus > Sciurus vulgaris. The sequence continues at coordinate 39,328,415 of NC_136479.1, read as the reverse complement.
CTCATCTTTTGGGTCGTTCAGCAACCTGGGCGTTTGTCTTTCCCCCTGCGGTGGCCTGGTGACAGGAGGGAGGAGGGGACCGTGGACGGCTGCGTGCTTGGCGGGGCCACCCCAGGCACTACCAGAGCTCACGCTTACCGAGTGCCTGCTGGTGACGGTGCTGTTTGAGTCATTTGCTTCTCGACTTCCTTAAGCCTCACAAACCCCAGGAAGCAGCTGCTATCATCCTCCCCATTCTTTCTGATGAGGAAATGGAGGCACAGAGAGATGAAGTTACGGTGCAAGGCCACACAGCAAGTGACCAGAGAAAGGGATTCCGCTCCTGCACCAGGGCCGCCACCGCTGTGTGTACAGAGAGTACGATGTGATGCCCTTTTGCAGGGGGCTCAGAGGAAGGATCAAGTCTGGACCCAGAAGATGGGAGTGGACAGGGACTCATACACACTCGTTCTGATGAGAGAATTGGCCTTGAATAAATAAGACGCAGACAGGAGGAGGTGGGAGCGGGGAACAGATGAGGTGCAGGGTTAGATGGGGCCTGGGGAAAGCCCAGGCTTGACGATCCTCTGGGCTCCAGCCCAGGGTCTTGAAAGGGACTCCCAGCGTTACCAAAGAGCACCCTTGCCATCGCCTGCTGTCCTGGGATCCAGAACTTGGCTGAAGAGCCTGCATCTGTGGGGGACTGTTGAGGAACCTGTAGACTTCCCACTCATCCTGTTTCCAACCAAGCACAGAGGCGTTCTCTGAAAGGCAGGAGTGACAAGAGCAAGGCAGACAGAGCCAGGTCAGCCTGGGGGCTGCCAGGGCAGTAAGTGCCATGTCAGATGCCGCAGTGACATGAACAGAAGCCTCTTGCTGCAGATGTATTCAAGACTGAGGCCAGAAGAAGCTGAAAGAGGCCGGGGGCAGTGAGGACAGGTCCCCCAGGCTCACAGGCAAGGCCACGCACTCAGGGGCAGCAGGGCTTCCTCTGAAGACCTAGGGTTCCGGCCACTTTCGGTAAGCCCCAGTGGCCTCTGTGTCCAGTGGTGGAACTGGTGCTTCTGTGCTTTGGGAAACTTTGCTCTGATTTTCCAGCGTTTTCACGGATGCTCCTAAGAGCTGGCAAAGTCTGCTAGCAGAGCCCCTGGAATAGCTCACTGAGCTCAGCAGTGACCCCCCGTGTGGGCCCACAGGACGCCGTCTGCCTGCCGGGCTGGCCACCGTGATGGGGTGCCCCAGGCCCTGTACAGTGAGCGCAAATCTGCGCAGCCGCTGGTCCGGCAGGCCCTCCAGCTGCTGGACTCTCCCTCCAAAACACCAAGTATCAGAAAATTCCTCACAGCAAAGGAACTGGTAGAACCCCGTGGCCCGCTGGCTCTGCGTCCCTCGTGAGTGGAAAGCAAACCAGCTCCCAGATATCCACCTACCAGCAGCATTTTTTTTTTTCTTGTTAGTGAGTGAAAAAAAAAAAAAAAATTGAGCCTCAAAGACCATGATCAAAGGAAAGACACTTTGAACTTCTAAAGAGAAGAGGCCAAGGGTCCTTTCCTAGGGACACAGTATGAGGCCAATCTGAAAGAGAGGCTCAGGGAACAATTTAGTGTACAATTAAGGTTCTACTTCCATCCCAGGAAGTTATGAGTTAATCATGTTTTTGAAAATAGAAAAAAAATCAAAATAATGATCCTCATCCATTGTCCATCTGTGCATCCGTCCGTCCATCCATCCATCCATCCATCCATCCATCCAGCCAAACATCCTACAGTTTTTTCTGAAGGCCAGTGATGAGCCAGGCACCATGCTAGATCTCTGAGGAGCTATATTCGTGAACACAAGAGGCCCCGGCCTTCTCCGTTGCAGCCTACGGAGAAGGGACTAATGAGCGACTGCAAGCGTTTCAAGTGCACTGAGAAGAGAGTTCAGGCGCCCCAGAGCACCTCCGAAGTCAAGGGAGAAAAACAGAAAAAGGGACGACCGTTCACAGCAGAGTTGTCCTGACTGGATCCTTACTCGGTTCAAACGCTCCACCTAACGATCCAATTAATACGGAAATATTCTGTGTCTCATGGCTGCATTGGAATGTATAACTTAAGCCTATAATTAACTGAGTTTCTAAAAAATGCAACCCAGTGAAATCTTGGGCCCAAATCCTGTCTCTAGGGCCATTTCCTAAATCCCCTATTAGCAACCAGACAAAGGCCATTGTCCCAAAGGCAGTAATTTGGTCTTCAGTGTGATCTGAATTTACAAGCCCATGTGAATTGAGAATCGGAGTAAAGCTGATATTTATCCAAAGGGAGAACAGTGCTTGCTGATCCCAGAAGAGAAAGAAACTGGAGCCCAAAGAGGTCGCAGAAACCGGAGGCGAGGAGGTTTGGTGCTTCTGACAATCACTCTTTCCTGCCAAGAAGGTTTGATGCCTTTTCTGTTAATCCCGCACCGTTTTAAGATTTCCCTCTGGGTAAGAAGAATGGTCTCAAGGGATTTCCAGAAATCGTGGAAAACGGCAGCCTGTAGATGACAGGAGGCCCAGAGGCTCGCATGGCCCAAGACACCAGCAGCCACGTGGGGGCCTGTCACCTCACATGCCCAGCTTGCTAGGGGCAAGGGGAGGGGAGCCGCCACATTCCCTGCGAGTCTCCTTCATTGTACACAGTGGTGGACCCCACCACGAGGCCCCGTGCTGGTCCCTGGGCCGGGTGGCTCAGGAGCTGGCCTTGCCCTTGGTTGACACTGGTCACCTTCCTGGGGCACGCCCTAGTGGAGGTACACGTTTGAGGTGCCCAGCCCATGGGCACTGCCCACGGGGCCTGGCGTCAGCCGTCCACCCCTCCCTCAGCAGCTGATGACTTTCTATTACCTGGTAAGAGGGTCTGCAAGGCTCTCTCGAGTCCAAGGGCCCCACGTTTCCTATAGAGCATAGAAAGTGCCCCTGCACGGTGACCAAGAGACTGCACCACAATGTGACCTAAGTGACCACCACTTGGACAGAGCTCTGCTTCCTAAAAGGGCACAGTTGTCTCTTTCCTGTAGGGATGGAGGTCTTTTTACCTCCTGACCTCCAGCCACTCATCACAAAGGTCAAGACCAGGACGTCTCCTCTAAGCTCACAGGGAAGGAAGGAGAGAGCAAGCGAGGTGTCGCAGGACTTGGGGGAACTGCTCTTAGGCCAGTCCTGGGCTCAAGGACGATTCCCTCAGGAGAAGGAGGAGGAGGCAGGAGGGGGAAGGACAGAAAAGGCCAGGGTGGACCCGGAGACTAAACCGGAGTGCTCACACGGCCTCTGGAAACCCCAGGGGAGGCAGTTCCAGAGGAGTGGACGGGAGAGAGGTGGAGGCCAGCAGAGAGGGCCGTGGTCACGTGGGCCCACTGTGCACCTCCAGGAGCCACGTGAGAAGAGAGAGGACTAGCCATTCTGCAATGAGAAAAGGAGAAGGGGCGGCGGGGGGAGGAGGACAGGGACGCCATCCAGGGGCCAGGACGGGAGGGGAGGCCTGGAATCGAGCTGCCTTCACGTCCAGCTGCCCAAAGCACGAATGTCTCGCCTGGGGTTCACCAATGGCCCGCGTTCCAGGAGGAGCCCATGCCAGTCTGGTTGAGGCAGAACCTGAGCCCCCGCGGGGAACCTGCGTTCAGACCTTGGAAGGCACACAGCACCACCCTGTGATCCTCCCATCCCATCCAGCCGCCCCACCTTAGAGAGGACGGTCTTGCCCAGTCAAGGACCACCTTGCCCACCTGAGGACCACATTTGGAACTGGACTTCACAGGTCGAGCCTGAGTCTGGAGCTTCCTCTACTGTGCCCTTCACAGAGGTGGGAGAATCGCCCGGGGGACCCCCTGGCTTTCCTCCCATCAGGCCAGTGGAGGCCAAGCCTCTTCTCCTGGCCTCCTCCATTTGCAGTCCTTTGGAGAGGTATGGAGGGATGCAGGGTAGGGAAAGCAAGTGCTTGGCTTCTAAAATGTGGACAGGAGAGGAAGTGGGGACTCTCGCCTCTCCCCAGACAGCCACACCCACAACCCAGGGTCTAAGTGACTTTGGCCAGCCGAGGGAGGGACAAGGACAGCAGAGTGGCCTAGCAGGCCAAAGACGGTCAGGACAAAGTCCTGACTGAGCTGTTACATTTAAAATTGAATGTGACACACTGTGACAAACGGCTGCAGGTGACCCGAGGCCCTGCCATGTGCCTGCCCTCTTGCCTGCTGTCGGCCTTGCCTTCCTGGCCTCAGTTCCTCCCACCACAGGCTACCACAGTGTTCCAGAAGGTTCCTCCCAGTCATGCTGGTCCTGAAGGAGGTATCCTGGTGGAAACAGGCACCCACTTCTCTAAGGAGAGCTCTCAGTGTGAGGTCGGCTCCATGTGCTTTACTTGAAGAAAAATTTGGGTTAATCCAACTTAATACAATCATAAAAAATCCGACGATTAAGGAACTCTTTTTGCTTTAAAATCCTAACTTTGTCGGCGACAAGGTTGAATAGGTTTGTCATTAAGTCCTGGACTCTTAGAACCAAAAATAGAACTGGCTGGTCTGAAGTCCCAGGAATGCCCAGGGAGACCCGACCTCTTCCTCCAGGTTCCCCGGCGAGTGAGCGGCGCCTGAGATGCATTGGGGCTCTCGACGCACAGTGGGGTGAGTAGTTCGTGCGTGATTTTCCTGAAATTATGCCTTCCTGGAGCCATAAAGACCCAGGGAGGCTGCTAAAAACACCCAGGCATAACCATCCCCCAGTGCAGAGGCCGGGATGCCAAGGCCTGGAAGGCTCCTTCCGTCTTTGTGCTTCCCCGGGAAGCAGGGGCTCTCCTGGGAAGATGGACACCAATGCAGCTGGAGCAGCTGACAAGTGAAGGGCAGACTGGCTGGCGATGCCCACCCGCCGGCAGGGCCTCACCTTGGGATTCTTACTGGGGCTGCTCTGTTTCCTCCGGCCTGACCAAAGGTCAGTTCCTGCTTGTTTTCTGATAAATGGGCAGCTAAGGGCCAGCAGGGGGATCAACACACTCTACCTGCCACTAGGTATCATTCCAGTCATCCGTCCACTGTGGGGCATCCCCTTTGAGCATTGCCACCTCCGCTACCTACAGATGTGCCCGACCGGCTCTCCCCAGCAGCCTCCCGCCCTTCCTGGGGTCACTGCCCCTCAGGGATGATCGTGCTGCATTTTTGGCTACAGCTTTGACCTGCTGGGAATGCAATTGCTTTTTAATTGGAACCAACAACCAGTGTTGGCTTGGGCTCCGAGCTGGCCTCCCAGCGTCAGGACATGTCCTGGAGTCAGGAGAGGGTGGCCGGGTCAGCCCCTTTCCAGCTTGGACTCCCCCGGGAAGCTCTGTTGGCACCTGGAGAGACCACTGGCCTCGAAAGCAGAACTTCCATTCTCTGCCTCCAGAAAACGAAAACTTGTCATTCATGGGGACTGGCAAACAGTGGCTCATGCAGAAGGTCCTCTCCTCCTTGCCCAGAGCACGTCTGCCAGCATGGAATAAACCAGAAGCTCGGACAAAAGGAGGCAGAAGAACCAAGGAGCTATGGTAGCGTTTCCACCAACACCACGGGAGAGGATGTCCTGCCCTTTCAAGGGGAAACGCCTGGGAGAAGGCTTGTGTCACAGAGGGGGGCAATTCTGCAAGAAGCCCAGCAGTACAGCTCCTCTGCCTGTCAAGCACTTATTGGAATTAAGCTTATTAATACCACAGTGCACCTGGTGACACAGTGTGCTAAAAGCCCATGCGTGATCAGATGTCAGCCTGGGGCTTGCCAAACAATCTCTCCTCTGCATTCCTTTGATTTGACTAACTTTAATTGAGCACAGAAAGGGCAAGCAGCTGGAGGCCCGTCCTCCATATTGAAATGCAGGCGGAGTAACTGGGCACAACAGGAAGTCACTAAGCCAATGTGTCCCAAGGGCTGTTTCCACACACACAACGCATTTTAGATGGGGCAGCGGCTGTCCTGGAGTTAGCTAGAGAGCAGTAGGTACAGAGAAAGTCTCAACCCTTGGGAGATTCCGCGGTTTCCCCGCTGGCTCGCCCCAATGAGGTCCGCCCTGGATTCCTTGCCTCTGATTGGAGTCTTCTGGTTGGAGGACTCCATGCACCCTGCTGGTGCACAGAGAGTGCGGTTTCCAAGAACCGTGGCCTCCTGGGCCTGAACACTGCTGACCACTTCCACCCAGAGACAGGCCGGGACGGGCACCCAAACTGTGAGGGGGTGGTGGGTGGGGACCACCCAAACTCATTTCCTGGGCTTGCACTGGGGCCGCCTCCTCCAGCGAAGGTGGCCTCTCTGGTGCCCTTGCGCCCTCTCCCTCTGCTTTGGGCCAGACTCCTGCTAGACTTCCAGTTCTTTCCTGCTCCAGAGCTTTTTATTCTGCAAGGTCAGTGACCTACGGGCATCCTGGGTTATTCTGCACAGTCATCTGCCTCTTCTTTTTTTAAATTCCTTTAGTACTTCAATGGCACAGGGTAATACACAGTTTCCCCTTTTCCCAGGAGTTTAACGGATTAATGCCAATGAGCAGCAAGGGCTTGGGTGTCTGGCTGCTCTTGGCCCCCGGAGTCCTTGTCATCTAGCAATCCTTTATTTTATATTTCTGTGCCCTGGGCATTGTGCTGCTCAGGGAGGCAGAGGAGGACCACAGAAATTCAAGAAAGCAGCAGGACGTGGTGAAGACACTTATAAACTACAGAGAAAACCCAAACCAGTAGTATTTGTGATGTAACAGTGTCAAACCAAATAGGAGCAAGGGTAGGGGGAGTGTCGGGCGGCGGGGCGGGGATGACGGCTCCCTTGAAACCAGGCCCTGGAGGTGACATGAGCCGATGGGGTCCACCGTGGGATGAGCGTTAAGGGCCCACCCAGGGCAGGAGCCAGGGGTCTTGTGAAGGGGGCCACAGGACTCCATCTGGTTTAAAAGGAGGAGCCGGGGGCAAGATCCCATGGGATTGAATGACAACCTTTGTGTGGTCAGGCAAAGGGGGTCGAGGGTAGAGGTGGTGGGAGAGCTGGAGCAACTGGAGGAGAGCAGGACAGAGTGAGCAAAGGCCCAGAGGCTGTGTGGCCACTGGCCCAGGGCTGGGTTTTTTGGAACGGGGTGTCACATCTGCATGGATGAGTTGTCCTACACAAACACCAAAATTGGCTGCCTTTCCACCGTGACTTATGTTAACTCCTGATCTTGGTCTTAGACCGTCTCCCTTAAGCTGGATGAGTCTCTCTTCCCCCGGAACGCCGTCTCTTCTTCTGTCTCCCAGGGGTGATTCTGACTCCTGTACCCTGGAGTCCTCTTAGATCACATCTGGGCACCTCTGGATTTCTGTGCCCAGCACACCTCCTTATGACTGCCACTTCCTTCTTTTTCTACATTGAGAACAGGATTTATGACTCCTTCAGCTTTATGTCCCCAGGAGCTGGTTATCTGGTTGCGAGACCTAGTGGGTGCTCTGGCCCTTAGCCCTCTGTAGCTTCAGGGGCTGCCTCCATAGATCAGACCCACCTTGCGCTGGAATAATACATATCTGTAACTTGTGTCTATACTGAACACGGATAGACTTCTTGTCAGTCTGTAAACAATACAGTTCAGCAGTTATTCACATAGCATTTACATTGTAGCACATATTACAAGCAATCTAGAGATGATTTAGATATGCTTGGATTATATATGCAAATCCCATGCCATTTTATAGAAGGAAATTAAAAGCACCCAAGGATTTTGGCATCCAAAGGGGTCTTGGGACCAACTATCCACTGACACCAAGAGACAACCGGGTTGCACAAATGAGCAAGAGACCCCATAAACACACCACTGGCCATTGCCACGTCTCCTTGAGGTTAAGTATGTGAGTACTGCAGGGGCCCAGGCCGAGGGCGAAGGCTGCACACAGCTTTCCCGGGACCCCTGAGTCAGTCTCCAAGCAGCTCTGGTGTTGTTTCTAAAGGGAGACCCCAGCTTTTCTGTCTGTCGACAGGTGTGCTTACCAGTGGGTCCACGTGTGCCCAGCTAAGTGAAAAGGGACAGGGGCTGCCATACACCCCACCTGCTTTCTGCCACATAGGAAGGGCCACGGTATTGTCTGAGCAGCACAAGGGAAGAAGGCCCTGGAGAGAGGGGGCTGGAAGAGGACCCAGGAGGAGCCGCAGCACTGTGATCCATTGTCAGAAGGAATTTTGAGCAGAAGAGAACTTGAACTTGAACTTGAACTTGGGTTAGGCACTCTGGCGATTAGAACTCCCACGTGAAGCCACAGGGATGCTGACTCAGCACTGTAGCAACAGGCATCAGTCTGCTCCTGGATCGGTGAACTAGCCTGGAACCGTCTCTGCCCAGTCTGGCTCCTCCACTCGGGAGCACCGTGACTCAGCTTCTTGGACCATGTTCGGGTGAAGATAATAGTATCAACAGCTCAGGGGGGGCTCTAAGAAGGAAGTGGGGCACTGAGCATCTAGCAGGGCCCCTGGCTGATGGTCAGCCCCCTACAGGTCTGGTCATCAAAAACGAGGCCTATTTCCAGGGTCCTGGCAGTCCAGGGGCCCAGCAGAGATGGCATGCTGGCGAGGGTCAAGCTCAGCTGCTGACAGGGGCTGAGACACGCCACTGTTTACTACCAGGACTCTGGGTCCTTCCCAACAGGACTCTGCTGCTGAGGCAGGAGCCTGAGGATGCTGGTGTGGTGGGTCCTCTTTCCAGGCTGCAGGCCCAAGAGCCGCACAGAGGGAGACCGGAAGCAGCACCTAATCTGTGTGCAGGAACCACCTTGAAAAGACAACCCAGAGCCAATGACAAGTCTGTTCTAACTGGAAATGCTCCAATTCCCCATACTGAAGCAATTTTTTCAAAGTCAAAGTATCGGACATGAAACTTTTTTTTCTTTTTTTTGCTATGCTGAGACTTGAGCCCAGGGGTGATCTACTGCTGAGCTATATGCCTAGCCCTTTAAAATTTTTTTTTTTTATTTTGAGATAGGGTCTTGCTAAGCCCAGGCTGGCCTCAAACAAACAATCCTCCTTCCTTGGCCTCCAGAGTCCTGAAGTAACAGAAGTGTGGCCCCGGCACCTGGCTCAAAGATGCAAATTTTATTTATTCCCAACCTTCCAGCCTGTGTTGGGGTGTCTGTGGGGGCTGGGAGCCACCTCTCCAGCAATGGTCCCTCAGAATGGGATCGAAACCTCCTCTCAGCACAGACTGAGGATAAAAATAGCTAAAATTTTGGCTCCGAGAGAGAGAGAGCAATATTTGTGAAAAAATAGCATGGAATGGCCTCAGTGGTCTCTGCAGATATAGAGCTTGGGTGGGAAATAATCTACACATCTTTTGAAGAGTTAGGGATGCTCACAAAATTCCTTCCTGAAAAGATCATGAGTTTCGGACAAGAAAGAACTCAGCGGAAACGGCCCCCGGGGAGGTCAGGAGGCACACGGATTTGCTTAGCAAGTGTGGAGGGACCTGGCACGCAGCCTGGCGGGCCGGCTGGAGGGGATCTATCTGCGCGCTCAGCCAGGACTGCTGAGCCCACCCCACAGCCCTGGGGGGAAGAGAGGTGGCACTACCGCTGTGAGGATCTGACCCAGCCCCATCCTCGCCTGGCTGGGCCCCTGCCCACCTGTCCCTGTGTGCCCTCTGGGTCCCGTCTCAGTATCCAGGCTGCCGGGATCCCCTGGGCTGACTCAGTGTTCCTCCACCTCCCTGGGTCCTCACCCCTGCAGCATCTGTGGGCCTTTTCCTTCCTGATCTCTGTCCTCCCACGGAGCTTTGACACCAGGGGCCTGCTGCATACTTGTGTGTGTTCTGTGGCTCCCTGGAGGACACGCGCCACTGTAACACCTGAGACCTGTCACCAGCACCCCAGGACCAAGGTTTCACCCCTTGGAAGCCATAGCCCCTTAGAGAATTCACGGTCCCCATCAGTGTTTGCCAACCCAGAGTGGCCGTGTGCTCCCCCTCGCCCTGGGCACAAGTGGCAATGTCTGAGGATATTTTTTGGGTTGTCACAAATTGGTAGGTAGGTGGGGCACAGCGGGCACCTGGTGGGCAGAAACTATGGATCCTGCTAAACTCAACACACGAAACCCCCGACCCCCATAAATGAGGAGCTGCCCCCTGGAAAGGTGAAGAGTGTCTAGGCCAGAATTCTGCTCCCGTGGACGATCCCTTGGAACCCCCAGGCTTCAACCCAGGCAGACACCGACAGTGGTGGGAGGTCAGCTGGCCTGCTCCCGGGGCTGCTCCAGCAGGAGGGGGGTCTCCTGCTGTCACACAGGATGACGCAGAAGCAGAAAAGACCAGGGGCCTGCACACCAGCCAGGGCCACAGCCAACAGCCACAAAGCTTGCAGGCCCAGGGAGCCTGTGTCCTGGCTGCTCCTGCCCAGTGGTCATCTTTCAGAGAGGACCCCGCATGGTCTGAGGGCAGCACTGTGCTTTCATGAGAGAACCTTCACAGATCCCCTCAGGCTCTGCAGGGCCATCGGGCCCGCCTGTCCCCCTCCATGTCCTGAGCTAGGTGGGACCACGTGGCTCTCCGTGGAGGTGTCTCCGAGGATGCCCGGGAAGGTCTCCAAGGCTCAGGGTGCTCTCGGAGCCCCATGAGACCTGGTCCCGTCCCCCTTTCCAGCCTCATCCCGCCCAGCGTGCACTGGGCACTCTGCTCGGGCAGACAGGCCTTCTCTGGGTCCTGGAACTCAGCCAAGCTGCCTATTTCCACACTCCAGGCCCCGTGCACCCTGCCTTGCTCGGGAATGCTCCTGCCTGCAAGCTCCTGGCTCTCTCCTTCCTCCTGGGGTTGTGCTTCAGCATCATGCCTGGTGATCATCCCTGAGCACCATGCCCCCAGCCCACCCCCAGTACCTCTTCTTCCTCCTGGCCCTCCCTGCCTCTCCTACAGACCTTTGCTCCCGAGTCGTTCTGCCTGTTCACATGTTTAGTGACTTAATTCCTGTTATAGTCAGCTTTTTCATGACTGTGACTAAAAGACCTCCCAAGAACAAGTTTAGAGGAGGAAGAGATGATTTGGGGGCTCCCGGTTTCAGAGGTCTCAGTCCATAGAAGGCCGGCTCCATTCCTTGGGGCCTGAAGTGAGGCAGAACATCATGGCGGAAGGGGCGTGGTAGAGGGAAGCAGCTCAAGGCATCACACCAGGAAACAGAGAGAGACCAAGCTCGGCTCACCAAATATATACCCCAAAGTCACACCCCCGATGACCCTCCTCCTCTGGCCTGCAGTTACCACTCAGTAAGTCCCTGCCAGGGAATGATTTCCCTGATTGAGTTAAGGATGTCATAACCTAATTAATTTACCCCTGACACTTCTTGCATTGTCTCACACATGAGCTTTTAGGGGACACCTAATCTAAATCATAACACTGACCCCTCAGTCAGACCATCATCTCCTTAACATTAGAGACCACCAATGGCCTAGGCCTCACGGATGGCCAATATGCTCAATAAATACTTGCCAACTTCTGAACTCTGGATATTTCCATACAGTTCTCTTAGCCTCAAAGTCCACCTTAGAATACTTTTAGAAAGTCGGCTGAGCTGTACCTCCTACGCCTTTTGATCTTAAATCTACTAAATTGGATATGGATAAAAAGGCATCTGAACAAGCCTGGAAATAAGATATGGCCACTGAGTCCAGATAAGAGAGACGACAAACACAGACGCACACAGGATGGCAGCACTGCCCTCGTCCTTGCTGACCAAGGGGCCCGATGTCGTCTGCGGCATGTCGAGGACACACTCAGCTGCTCGGAGCTAGTCGGCCCACGTGGTCAGAGATGAGGCTGTTTGGAACGAGGGCAGTTTCCGGCTTCTGAATGAGAAAGCCACATCTCTCCTCACTGTAAAATGAAACGGTGGTGCTCTCCCCATTGTGGCAGGGTGTAGGAGATCACGAGAAAAAGTGAAGGTCAAGGTCAGTCAGATGAGGAATCTGAGGACCCAGTGTCCAGTGGGCAGAAGCCGAAGGACAGAGGCAGAAGACACAGGTCGCACACTGTCAGGCAAAACAGACCTTCTCCAGCACAGGCTGCAGAGGGTCCTGAAGGGGCCAGCCCACCACCTTGGCCGGGAAGCCACTGGTCTCCCGGGCCCTCCACGTGATGCAGGGCACTAATGACGTTGCCTCGCCCGACAGCAATGCCTCTGTGCAAGTCCTCCATGTGCTGACCTCTGCAGGTGAGCAACTTGACCGTGGCTGACAAATGCTGAGCCTGCTTTCCTGTGCCAGGGATTCAGAAATGTCTACTGAATTAAATTTAATTCCTTCTCAGCTGGCAGACCAGACAACCCTGTGAGGACCCCATGTGGAGAAGCAGCCAGAAAGGGATGGGAGGAGAAACCATCGGGTCCTGCCCTTGGCTGAGGAAGACTGATCCACCTGCGGAGCAGGACGGCGCATCCCTCCCGGGGGCGGGCTGGAGTTCTCCCCAGATTGCTGCACCTGCCTCTCCCCCTTCACACGCTCTTCTATAGTGAGACCTGGACTCACTGTTCAATAACAAGCGGGGTCTATGCTCCCACATCTTGACTCTGGGGCTCCCTCTAAATTGTAACTGGAAGAAATGACATTATGTGACTTCCAAGGTGAGGTCATAAAAGAGTTTTTGAGGTACTTGCTCTTAGAAACCAACCGCCATGCTCTAGAGATGCCACCTGGAGACCCCTCCTGTGCTGTTCTACCTGAGAGCCAAACTCAGGCTCCAGTCAATAGCCAGTCAGCCACATGGTTCCAGCCCCCATCTTCTAAGTCTCCCAGCTGAGGCCCAGCACTCCTGGGTCAGAGAGGTCATCCTCACTGGACTGGTTTCCCAGGGGTGCAGCACACAGAGCGCCACAAACTGGGGACCTGAAAATGACTGGACTGTGATCCTCCTACCTCCAGAAGGTAGGAGTCAAAAGTCAAGATGGCAGCAGCACCAAGCTTCCTCTAAAACACAGGGGACAATTCTTCCTTGTGCCCTCGCTGGCTCCTGGTGGTGGCCAGCAGTTCTTGGTGCACCTTGGCTTGTGGATGAATTACCCCGATCTCAGCCTCTCTTTTCACATGGTCTTCTCCCCAGGTCTGTGACTTCCTCCCTTCTTATCAGGACACCAGTCGCCCTGGATGAAAACCAGTCCTAGGGACCTCGAGTTAGCTTGATTAGTGTGGCAAAGACTATTTCCATCCCCAGGGACGAGGACTTCAGCCTGACTTTTCTACGAGCACATCCAATCCCTGTCTGAATTCCTAGTGCACAGAGGACATATCAGAACGGTGGCTCACTGTGGTGATTTGTCTGTCACAGAGCTTATGTGAACACTGACCAGTTCCCTCAGCTCATCTCGTTCCTCCATCACCTGGTTCTCGAGAACTCCTGCCAGGTCCCTCCTGCCTGGATGCGGACCTTCTCCCTTCTTGACTCATGACACCCTGGGTCTTAAAGCAGCATGAGCAACATCATAGCACCATCCTCCCCACAGAGCAAACCCCAGGGCTACCCAGGGCCCTCAGGCTCGGCCTGTGTGCCCCAGCCTGTCCCAGTACCAGCATGCCTCTGGAGCGATTTTCCTTTGAGACATCTCCAAAACACAGCCCCAGATTTCCCCTCATCATTCCAAGTCCAAAGACACTGCCTCTGCTCTGGGGGAGCAACACAGAGAGCTCAGCTTGCCACTGGGGGCCCGAGAAGCGGGAATGGCGGCTTCTCACGGAGTATGCACCTTCCCAGGGCCTCTCGCAAATCCACGGGATGGATCTTTGTGATTTCTGACTTCACTGTTTCTTGTAGGAGAAATGGAATCTGATGTGCTCAGAAAAGTCTAGAAAGTTGCAAATGCAAGCTTCCAAACCACGCGAGGCCCTCCTTCTCCCCTTCCTGCCTCATCCAGGAAACGCGCAGCACAGAGGCCTGGACGTCCACACGGCTGACAAACCCACAATGGTGCTCCCTTCTAGATTTTCAAAAGGGAAGGGGCTTAATTGCAGAATTGTCAAGTTGGGCGCCATTTCAGTTTCCGTGAAGCAGACAGTGGCTACGTGTGGCTCTGCAGTGAAACAGTTCCCATTCATGGCTTTCTGCTCCTGTTTGGACAGCAGATTCAAAGATGAGAGTGGAAAATGGCAGAGCCGTCCGCCAGATTGCCACTTAGCCTTCTTTCCCCAAAACTAGCTGTTTGAAGCAGAGTTCCCACCACAAGGAAGGCCACGGGCATGGTTAGTTTTCTTGCTGACATGAGCCGTCATGTAATAGTTAGGGAATAATGTTCGAGAACAAGTGGTTCCCATTCAGATGAGAATGTCGTGAAGCCTATGGGAGCCACCTTCAGCACAGATCCAGACCACTCGGGGGGTTTGGCAGCTGCGTGGCGGGTGGTCTTATTAAAGCAGCCCGTCCACCTAAGTGTCATGCCACAGCATGCATGGGAGAAGGGCCCTGGGCAGCAGGTGGACCCCAGCCTCCGAGGTGTGCCTCCAGAGCTGCTCTGCACACCGCCTGGCCCACGTGTCATGTTCCCCCCAGGCTCCCTCCAAATCCCTGGCCACCACTGTACCCCGATGCTTCCTGGTTATGCCCCCACCCAACTCCTTGTTCTGAGGATAATTCAGCCTCTACCCAACCTCACTTTCCTGATCTTGGGAGCATCTGCAGCTCCAGATGCAAACAGCATTGACAGAGGGACATCTTCCCCCTGGGCATCTTAGCCAGGGAAGAAGGGACTAAACACTGACGTTCCTCAGGCAAGCCCGTCTCCAGCAGCCAAAGGGCGAGGCACCAAATACAGAGACAGGCAACAAACACCCCGACACTCAGCCCCTCTCCCATGAGGGCCCCTGCAGCAGGTGTCCTGAGGCTGAGCACGGGTTGTACAGACCCGTCCACTGCCGGGGCCCAGGCCGCCCTGAGGAGGCGCTGCCTGTGGTGGCTCCTGGCAGGGCCGTCCTCACAGGGGACAGAACAGCCACCCCTAACCAGAGCAGGGACAGGTGGAACTGCAACCCCTGTTCTATGGAAACGGCGAAGAGTGACAACCAACGGAGCAGGTGCCACCTTCCCGACCCTGCCCCAGAGGCAGGGCCGCCAGTCACCCATGTTGCAGCAGTCCCCACCGGAGAGGGCGGCGTAAATCCAGGTTCACATTTATAGAGGCTCAAATTATTGCTCTACTCCCAGGGAGATGAATGAGAGTGACAGACTCTGGAGTTGTAAAAATAGATGGATGTGGCCCATAAAATAACTCCCAGACGCCGGCGATGATTTACGAGGGATCGCAGGCTGGGAGCAGGAAGTGAAACTCCGAGCAGAGCAACCACACAATTTTCCAGCGGTGGAGTAAATGGTTTGGCTATTATGATAATACATTTCAGCACAGCAAATAGATCTCCCCTTAATAGAAATACATTAGCAACCATTTATAAAAATATCAACATCGCAGTGCGTTTCCTGAACTACAACTTAGACATCAACATAACACAATTTATGGATGAGGAAATCCAATTTCATGCTGTTTGAAAACACATTTTTGTTTATTACGTAACTGCAGTTGTCTGTCTCTGGGAGAGTGTGTCTCATGAAATATGTGCATTTCTCATGCTTCCGCCGCCTGTCCACGTCGGGTTATGAACATCCCACCTACTGCACGCAGGAGTTTTACGGGGTGTACTGTATACAGGCACCTTCCTGACACTGACTGTTGCCAAGCGTTGGTGGCCTCTTGATAGTCCTCCAGGCTGCCGGAAGGGGCACTCTGACCAGCAGAAGCCCCGCAGAACTCGGGGTCAGAGATGCAGGTAGAGTCCTGGCTCACTGGCTGGTGAGCTGCAAAATCTTGGGCAAACCATGCCGGTTCTGGAACCCCAGCATCACCGCCTGCTGGGTGGAGTCAGTCCTGAGCGACGGCTGGGTGAGTTGGTGAGGAGCCTGGCGCCGCGTCTGGAGCAACGTCAGCGCCCTGAGGCGCTGCTCTGGCTGCCCACTGACATCCGTGGCAGGTGGGCCGGTTCTCAGGCTGGGCACCCACCTGCCGGTCTGGAGCCCAGGGCCCTTAGACACCTGTGCACAGGCATGCGCTTCTCACCAAGGCCAGCGGGGGGCTCCTCTCTGCAGCTCCTGCCTTCCTGCTGTCCTGCTCTCCTCGACTCCACGCAGTGAGGACCACGTGGACCTTTCTCAACATTCCCCTCCTCTTCGGAATTCCAGGGGCCCCTGTCTTCACCCCACTGGGCCTGCTTTTCCTCTCTGGCTCATCTTTGACGCTTGCTGCATCCTGGTATCTGCATCCTCCACGCTCATGAGGAAATGTGAGCCCCGAAGCCATATGCTGACGATATTTATAGGTGGGGCTTCTGGAAGGCAATTGGGATTAGATGAGGGCATGAAGGCAGGGACCGATGGTGGCCTTAGGGAGCTTATATGAAGAGGAAGAGAGACTCCCACTAGCAGCTTGCCGTGGATGCTTGCTGCCATGCCAGGACCCAGCAAAATCCCCTCACCAACTGCCAAGAAGGTGCTGGTGCCTTGCTCTTGGGCTTCCTGGACTCCAGAACCATAAGCCTAACCAACTCTATCCTTTATAATTATCCAGTCTGTGGTATGCAGGTACAGCAACAGAAAATTGATTTAGACAATAATCATAAGATGATTTGGGAAGGAGGAGGGTGGAGGTTTGTTCTTTTCCTGTTATGTCTGACAATTCTTAGATTTTTAAAAATCAATACTCTAGCAATCCTCTTCCTTCTCCTTTTTCTTCTCACTTTCCCTCCTCCTCCTCTTCCTCCCAGAACTTCTAGCTAGTCAGACACATGAGCTCGGCCACAGTGAAGGACCTCTCTGGCTCAGCTTATGCACACAAGATTTAATTTAATTTTGACATTGCTATGGCCGGGGCATTTGGATTAGGTCAAATTCATGCACAGAATCAACCCATGTCAAGCAAAAGTCAGGCCACAGCTCCTCTGTCACCAGACGTTAGCTTCTGAGAGGGTGCTGGGTAGAAATCGACCTGTAGTCAGAGAGTGGTCTCACCGATGTGACTCGGCAGCACTGTCCAAAAAGGGCTATAACTTCAGGTCAACTGAGGTCAGTCAACTAACTTCTAACTCAGGGGAAAAAGTAAAAAGGAAAAAGAAAAGATAAATAAAAAGGAACAATGAACGTGATTGTTCATTGCCACAGGACCCCCGTATTCCACAGCAAGGACGTAGCATGACCACCCAGAGAGTTACACCAAGTGACTTTAAAACAGTGTTGGCTACACATTCCCAGCACAATAGATCTCAGGCCAAAGCAAACTGGAAAGAAGTATTGATTAATATCCTTTCAGTCAACATATTAGCATCCTCATGTTGAAACTATTATTTATATGTTGTAAGACAGCCAATAAGAAATGGCAGTAAGAATCAAGACTTTTAGTGATGGTAGACATAAATCCAAAGATTCACGATCCTATAATCACACATGAATTGGAGATATTAGTATGAAATAATTATTTACATTTCTCTTTCTAAAAAGTTCAGTACTATCTGGTTTATTTGTTGAAGAGTTTTGACACAATGAACAATCCATTAGCAATGAGTGCCCTCACTGGCAAGAATATGGTCTCTAAACACCATTTCCCATGAGAAGAAATCAGGGATCCTTGGAGTAAAGGCTGACTCCAGGTCTGAGCCAAGAAGCACGCAAGGTGAGCCTGGAACTTTCTGTTGTGCCAGAAAGTGAGGAAGCTCTGCATAGTGGCTGTAGGAGCCGGTTGCTGGTTTCCTCTTGACTTTAGGTTTTGTTATACATAACCTGAATGAGCCACAAGCACTATGAACTTCTCCCAGTACGTGGTTTGCCTATTCTCTGTCTCTCAGTTCAAAATAATACCATTTATGTGTTGATGGTTTACAAGCAAATGTCCAACAAGAGTCCATTGCCTGAATAAAATACATCATACTGCATAATAGAGTCTCATGCTGCTTAATAGCCATTATATACAAACTTATTAATAAAAATGAATTTCACTGGACTCTTCATCATGCTGTCTAAAGGGCATACATGGTTATTTTTATTAGAGTACATCCACCACTTAAAAAGCAAAAGACCAGCCAGAAACAACAGCTGGGTCCTTGTCCCAGCTGGGGTCTAGCACCTTGAGTTGGGTGCTGGAACTGTGCTTTCAAAGTACTCATGGAAGACCCTAAGTTCCAGCTGTGGGAATTAAACACGATCTGTTTAAAATTGTAGTATGTACTTGGTTAATAGTACTTGGCTGCTCTCCAGGGTCCTGGTCCTCTCTGTGAAGGCTCCTGGGATCCCAGCAATGAGCCAAGAGAGGGGTGGTTCCATCTCTGTGCCAGAAGCACAGTGCCCTGGGGTTGAAGTGGGGACAGGCCTGCTTTGGGGCAGCTCAGGGTCCCATGCACTGCAGAGACTTTCACTCTGTTACCTTCCCTGGCACCCAAGCCACACCATCATCTGGGCTCTGGGGTCACCTACTTATTTTTAATGATATGCTTTGATGTGCTTAAACTGTCAGTTTGATTAAGTCCTAAATATCAATTTCATTCTTATTTTTTGGTATATAGTCCAGAAAAGTACTTCCCGCCCCAAGATTCTCTCATGTGTTAGAGTCTTTGTGGATCATAAAACTAAATGTGAAGGATAGAATCTTAAAGATGCTTGGGGGAAAAAACGCAGAAGAAATGAATAGACAAGCCATGTCCCTATCAAAATACCCCAGCACATACATTTCAAAAAGGAATCACATCCAGAATAGATGCAATGAACCCCTACAAATCAGCAATAAAATAAAGCACCGCAATGCTTCAGAATGGACAGAAGAAGATGTACCCAAGGTATGAGAAGGTGCCGAGCATCGCCAGCCATCAAAAGGCAAATCAAAGCCACACAAGGAGGCACGTCAAGCTGAGTGCGTCTGCTAAGAATGAATTCTGACCGCACTGAGGATGACAAAAGGCGCTGAACACCCAAACTCTCACACCGCACCCGCAGCAGTGGAAAGGGTGCACGCTGGAGACCTGTTGACAGTGTCTTAAAAAGGTAGACACGTAGCCCAGCAGCTCAGTCCCCAGGTATGTACCGGGAGAAGTCAACACCTGTCCAGAGAAGACTTGTAGTGAATGTTTATAATGGTCCCAGGTCAGAAGTGACCAAAGTATCCCTCAGCAGGAACAAGAATGAGCCCCTTTGAGCATTCGTGGGACGGAATACTTACTTCTCAGCACCAAGAACCGATGAACCGCAGATCCACACTACAACTTAGAGCAATCTCAAAAACCTTTCTTGAGTTGAAAGAAGCTGTCGTTCATAGATCATGGAAGGTAGCAGTCCATCTACTGAGGTTCTGGGACAGACACAGCTAATCTATGGTGAAGAATATTAAAAAAAAATGGTCGACTGGGTGGAAGGATCTGGGGAAGTGGGACGAGCTGAGAGGAAGACGCAAAGGGGATTTTCTCAGGCAATTTATGTTCGATATCGTTAGGCAAGGTGATGACGGGGTGAGACTCCTCAGACCAAGACTGACAGTCTCTACAATTTTATTGTATTAAATTATGCCTTCATAAAAACACATGGAACGGGAAAAGGCAAATAATGACCATAATGGATTTGGACACTTAAAAAATTTTTTGAGTCCATGAAATTACAGAAGGAGAAAAACAACCTCCTTATTGGTTACCTTTGGAGGTTGCTATGGCGCCGACTCATTATTCTAGAAATGTTTAAGTGAAAAGGAGGAATGAAGCGCTTATTCTGCTTTTCTTATTGGAACTGTATTTCAGAGTATCACATAGTTGGAGAGGGAAAGTACTTTCTAATGGAAGAATCACAGCTCGTAAACGACAAATGGATGTAGAATTTTTTTCTCACTCATCGTTTCGCAGGCTCTCATGAAATAATGGACACGGTCAGGCTCATCTGTGGCTGCTACGACCACTAATTAGCTGAAGGTCGATGGGAACTTCATAATGGGTCAGTCAGGGGACAACACTGGCCACGTCGAATCTTAATGCTACCGGGAGGGAGACAACCCGACGTCATGTTAGCGCCTGATGTGATGCGACAGGAAGTTCAGGGCACCCCTGAAGCATTCTTGCCAGGAAAGAAGGAGGGAAGGCGGGGAGACGGGAGAGGGTCTAATCAATCCTCTTGATCTAATTACAGCTCAGGGAAAAATTGAGATTAAACAAAAGAGTTAAAGATGTCCAGAAAGATCAATCTACCAAATCCAGACTGTGCAAAATTTTACAGGGCAAATGGCTTGATTTCTTCAACAAATCAACAGTATAAAAATATTGAAAGTGAGGGAAAATATTATAGGTTAAAATATACTCAAGAGACATATTAACCAAATGCTTGTTTGAATACTCCTTTTTTTTTTTTCTAAACTGTAGTGGGGATTGAACCCGGGGCCCTGTACCACCCAGCTACCATCTTAGCCATTTTAATTGTTTATTTTGAGACAGGATCTTGCTAAGTTCCTAGACTAGTCTTGGAATTATGAGCCTCTTGCCTCAGACTCCAGATTAGATTGGACTTGGATCAGAGTTGCTCCACCATGCCTGGCTCCTGCTCTAAATTCTTCTTCTTTTTTTTTTTTTTTTTTTTTTTTTTTTTTGCTTTCTATGATGCACCTTTTTATTGGTGCATCACAGTTGCTCACAACGATGGGATTTGTTGTTGCATATCCCTACATGCACACAGTCTAACAGTACAATTTGGTCAACATCACCCCCAGCACTTCCCCACTCCCTGCCCTCCTCTCACCCAGTCCCTTTGCTCTGCTGACCACCCTTTGATTTTGATGAGATTCCCACACATCTTTCTTTTCCTTCTTCCTCTCTAGCTTCCACATACAAGAGCAAACATCTGACCTTCTGAGTTTGGCTTATTTTGTGTAAATGGCCTCCAATTCCATCCATTTTCCTGAAAATGACCATTTCGTTTTTCTTTATGACCAAATAAAACTCCACCGGGTACACGTACCACATTTTCTTTATCCATTCATCCACTGGTGGACACCTAGGCGGGATCCACAGTTAGGCCATTGTGAACTGTGCTGCTATAAACATAGGTATGGAGGTGTCAGTGCAGTAAGGTGACTTCAGTTCTTTGGGATAAATACTGAGAAGTGGTATAGCTGGATCCTAGGGTGGCACCACGCCCAGTCTTTTGAGGACCCTCCACACCGATTTCCACAGTGGCTATGCTAATTTACAGTCCCACCGACAGCGTGTTCCTTTTTCTCCATATCCTCGTGTATTCATGTTTGTATTCCTGATTACTGTGTCCTTCTGACTGGTCGCAGATGAAATCTCAGTGTAGTTTTGATTTGCATTTCCCTAATTGCTAAGGATGGTGAACAATTTTTTCATATTTCTTGGCCATTTGTGTTTCTCTTATTGAGAAGTGTCTAATTCATTTGCCAATTTATTAGTAGGGCTTTACTTTTGGTGTTGAGTTTCTGAGCTCTTTATGTGTTCTGAATATTTATCCTGTCGAAAGAGTATCTTGCACAGATTCTCCATCCCCCATTTTGCAGGTTCTCTCTTCACATTGAATTTGGTGTCATCTCATTTATTAACCCTTGGCTTGATTTCCTGAGCTTCAGGGGTCTCACTGAGAAAGTTGTTGCCTGTGCCTGTATGCTGGAATGTCGATCCTGTTCTCTTCTAGGAGTTGCAGTTTCTGGTCTCATGATCTACTTTGAGTTGATTTTTCTGTAGGGTGAGAGATAAGGGTCTAGTTTCAGTCTTCTACATGTGGATAACCAGTTTTTCCAGCATCAATTGTTTAAAAAGTCCGTCTTTTCTCCACTGTCTGGTTTTTGGCACCTTTGATAAGGATCAGATAACCGTAGATGTGTGGGTTTTTCTCTGTCTTCTCATCCGCACTGCTGGTCTCTGGGTCTGTGTTCATGCCAGGACTGTGCAGTTTTGTCACTATAGCTCTGTAGCACAATTTAAGTCAGGTATTGTGATACCTGCACCATTGCTTGGAATTGCTTTGGCTATTCTGGGCCTTTTATTTTTCCAAATGAATTTTAGGACTGCTTTTCAAGTTCTATGAAGAATGTCATTGGTATCTTGACGGGAACTGTACTGAACCTGTGTATTGCTTTGGGTGATATGGCCATTTTAACAACACCGTTATGCCTACCTGTGAACCTGGGAGGTCTTCCCATCACCTGAGGTCTCTTTCTTCAATGTTCTGCAGTTTCCATAGCAGAGGTCTTTCTTCTTCCTGGTTAGATTTATTCCTTGGTTTTTTATTTTATTTTATCGAGTCTATTGTGAATGCAATTGTTTTCCTGCTTTGTTTCTCGGCAGATTCATTGTCGGTATTCAGGAAAGCTGTTGGTTTTCGTATGTTGATGTAACTTGCTACTTTGATGAATTTGTTTATTAGAGGTTTTTTTGGATCTTCTAAGTATCAGATCATATCAGCAGAAAAAAGTGAAAGTTTGACTTCTTCCTTTTCCATTTCTGTTCCTTTTATTTCCTTCTTTTGCCAAATAGCTCTTGCTCAAGTTTCTATCACTATATTAAGTAGGAGTGGTGAGAGTGGATGTCCTTCTCTTGTTCCAAATTTTAAAGGAAATGCTTTCAGTTTTTCCCATTTACTAGAGGTTGGTTATGAGATTTTTCACATTAGCCTCCCTGATGTTGAGGGAGGTGCCTTCTGTCTCTGGTCTCTTTAGTGTTCTTACATGAATAAGTGCTGGATTTTGTCGGAGGCCTTCTCTGCATGTACTGCAATGACTAGGTGATTTTGGTCCTTTATTTATGTAATAGATTATATTTATCAATTTGCATATATTAAACCATCAACCAACTTAGTTATGATATACAATCTTCTTATATGGCACTGAACACAATTTGGTGATATTTATTAAGGATTTGTGCCTCTAAGTTTACCAGGGTATCTGTCTGTAGTTTTTTCCCCCTTGATGTGCCCTTATCTGGTTTTGGTATGAGTGTGATATTAGCTTCATAGAATGAATTTGGAAGAGTTTCATCCCCTTCTGCTTCATGGAATAACTTGAGGAGCATTGACATTAGTTTTTCTTTAAAGGTTTGTGAGAATTCAGCTGAGAATCCATCTGATCCTGGGCTTTTCTTTGTGGGAAGGTTTTAAAATTACTGCTTCTATCTCTTTACAAGTTATTGATCTTCTTATTTCTGTGTCCTCTTGATTCAATTTTGGTAGGCTATATGTGTCCAGAAATGTATCTATTTCTTATAGGTTTTCCAATTTATTGGAGTATTAAATTTTCAAAATAGTCCCTAATAATCCTCTGGAATTCTGTGATGTCTGTGGAGATTTTTTCCTTTTCATTTCTAATTTTATTAATTTGAATTTTCTCTTTTTTACTCTTGGTTAGTTTCACTAAGGACTTACTGATCTTATTTACACTTTCAAAGAACCAGCTGTGTCTCATTGATACTTTGTATTGTTTTTATTTTCAATTTCATTAATTTTGGCTTTAATATTAATTATTTCCTTCCTTCTACTGGTTTTGGAATTGGTTTGTTCTTTTACAAGGGCCTGGAGCTGCATCATTAGGTTGTTTATTCGGAATCTGATTTTCTAATGTAGGCACTTAGAGCTACAAACTTTCCTCTTAGAACTGCGTTCATAGTGTCCCAGAGTTTCTGGTATGTTGTATAACTATTTTCATTTGAGTCTAAGAATTTTTAAATTTATCCTCTGATTTCTTCTATCACCCATTCATCACTCAAAACTGTGTTATTCAATCTCCATGCATTTTTATAGTTTCTGTAGGTTTTTGTCATGTTGATTTCTAATGTCACCCCACTATGACCTAATAAAATTCAAGGACTTACATCATTTTTTTTAACTTGTTAAGAGTTGCTTTGTAGCCTATAATATCTATTTTGGAGAGGATTCCATGAGCTGCTGGAAAGAAAGTGGATTTAGTTATTGTTGGATAAAATATTCTATAGATATCTGTTAAGTCATTCATTTATAATATTTTTCACATCCAAAGAATCTTTTCTGTTTTTATGTCTTGATGACCTGATAGTGGGAGAGATGTGCTGAAAGTATCCAGTATTATACTGGGGTCTGAGGCTACTGTCTCTTTTATGCAATTACTTGCACCCATTTTGGGGCAAAAATATTCAATATTGTTACATCTTCTTGTTGGATTGTTCTATTTACTAGTATGACATGATCTTTTTTGTGTTTTTTGATTAATTTTGGTTTGAAGTCTACTTTGTCCTATAAGAGTAGCTTTTCCTGCTTGCTTTCAGGCTCTGTTGACTTAGTATATCAATTTCCATCCTTTCATTTTCAGTCTCTAAAGTGAATCTCTTGGAAACAATATATAGTTGAGTCTTATTCTTTAACCCATTGCCAGCCTATGTCTTCTATGTCTTTTAATGAAGAGTTGCAACTAACTCCATTCAGTTTATTATAGAGATATGTTTAACAATTCCTGTCATTTTGTTTTATTTATAATGTCTAATTTAGTCCTATTTCTCATTAGCTTAGTTAGTCTTCAAATGAAATTTGTTCATTTGTGAGATCTGGGGTTCACGTTTTATTTTTCCTTGTGGAATATTTCCACAAGTATCTTCTGTAGCACTGGCTTAGTAGTCATTAATTCTTTCAGTTTATGATTATTATGGAAAGTTTTATTTCCCCTCAACTTTGAAGGATATCATTGCCGGTTATAGCAATTTTGGTTGGCAGTTATTTTCTTTCAGGACTTGGAACACATCATTGCAATCTCTCTGGCATTTAGAGTTTGCACTGAGAAATCAGAAGTTATTCTGACTGGCTTGCCTCTAAATGTGACCTGACATTTTTCACTTGAGGATTTTAAAATTCCATCCTGTTCTGTATGTTAGACATGTTAATTATAATGTACATGAAGAGGTTCTTCTTTGACTTGTCTCTTTGGGGTTCTGAATGCTTCCTATATCTGGATGTCCATCTCATGCTCAAGAAAAGACAGAAAGAGAAACAAGAGAACAAAGAAATAAAAATAACAATAAAAAATAAACAAGTCAAAACCCATAACTCAAAAGATAGGGCAAAGAAAATTTTAAAAATTCTAAACATGGGAAAAATAAACAGATAGGTGTATGTATATAAATATCCATGAACTAATGAGCACAGCAAGTACACCAAAACAAATAAACAAAAGACAAATGGAAGAAAGATTCTTAATGAAAAATGGCCACTGATGTGGCTAAAATAGTTGACAAGAACGGTTGCCTGTGACAACTGTCCTTCTTTCTGTTTCTTATTGGGCTATGTACAGAGAGAGAGAGAGAGAGAGAGAGAGGGCACAAAAGTGCACTGGGGTCTATTAATCCCTTCCTCTTTTTGTGTTGTTCACCAAACTGCCAGCTGGTATACCAGAAAACTGAACCAGGTTCAGAGAAGTCTCAGATTTCCTTCTCCCCTGTATAAGCTAAGGTGATGTAGGAAGTGCTGTCATCTGGAGTTCTGTCTGCACAGACCAGATCCATGCACTCCAGAGTTCTATGAGAGGAGTTCTGGTGGCTCAGGTCTAATCAGGTCTCAGGGGCTTTGCAGGAGGTGTCTGGTCTGGAGAGATTTGATCAACACACCCCACAGCATGGCCTTTGCTGATATTTGCTGGGAGTCTGGATCTTTGGAGCCTCCCAGGAATTCTATTCCAGGGGCAGGGGAGCCAATCCCTTACCCCCTCTGCTGCCCACCAACACAGCCTTCCCAGGCTTAATCCCTGATTGTGTTCATGCCTGCCTGTTCAGATTCTCCACCCGCCTTTGCTGGTCATGTGAGCAGCCAGACTCAAAGGGAAGTCAGTTGGGCTCCCCTTGGCTTTTCTGACTTGAATCCCCCTGGTACAGCCTTCTCTGTCATCTTTCACTCCCGTTCTTCTAGGCTCCCCTTGGGCCGAACAGTAGGCGCTTGCCAGGACAGTGTGGCAGTGTTTGCTATGACCTCCCAACTCCAACTCCACAGCAGCAGCTATAGTATTGCCACTCAAGATGCTCCTGCCTCAGCTCTCTGCAGCCAGTGAAGAAATAGAGAGCATTTCAAACACCTCTTCACAGTGCAGCCTCTAGATCAGCTAAGTTCTGGCTGTTTTTCTGAGCTCAGGTTTTTCCATACCAAATATGTCCACTGTGTTTCTGTGTTCTCCCTCCCCTCTGTGAAGAATCAGCGCTGCTACAGCAGCCACAAACCCACTTGACTCCAAAGCACTCTTTTTTCTTTGATGAACCCAAATTTCAGAGTCTTCAAAACACGCTGTCCAATACAAAATTTTATTGAAATCTATCTTTCACTGAGAAGCAGTATTCCCACTGCTTGAGTATGAAGCCACCAGCAACTGGGAATGCAGCCTTCCTGTGGTCCGCCATCTTGAATCTCTCCCTTAATTCTTAATTGAATGAACCAACTGTAAAGAATATGTATTTTGAGAAAACATGACAGAACTTTGAGAAATATTTCTAAGAGAACATGAATTGGATATTAAATTGTGCTAAGAGTAATACATATGCAGGGCCTATGTTTGCAATGCATTCTTAAGTATTTATGGGTGGAATGACATGCTATCTGGAGATTTGCTTTTTAAAAGTTGAGAAGCAGCTAAAAAACCAAATAGCAGAATGTCAACATTTATTGAACTTAAATGATTAGTATGTGTAGATTCACTATGCTGGATCTATTTTTGTGTATGTCTCAAGTTTTCCATAATAAAATGATAAGTTAAAATAAGAGAAATTAGCCTAAAATGTAATGATTGAATTCTGCATTTAGCAATTTGTTTTGAGGGCAAAAAACTGTAACAGACCAAAAAAAAAAAAAAAAAAAAAAAAATCTAAATTCCCCTCATTCACTCAGGGTAGAAATCCAACATCACAGAATTTTATCAACTCTGTGGAGGGAGGCCATTGCACAGGAAAACTGGGTGTGCATTCATGGCTATCTCTTGGAAGGCCTTTCGAGGAGGGGCTGTTTGTGTGTGTGTGTGTGTGTGTGTGTACACATGCATGCATGCATATACACGTGTTCGTGCAGGTGTGTTTGTTTCCAGTTTTCTACCTGTGTGAGTCTGTGACTCCTCTTTAAGAGGATAGCAACACATTTCAGTAATGACAGAAAAATGGCCCTGCTAATGCCAGAGACTCTTCAAACTCACTTTCTTCTGCTCCTTTTGTGTTCAATAGAACATGCTCTGCTGAATACGTGGCACTGCAGTGAAAGCCAGAAGACAAAGGTAGCCTTGCAGACAAATCTCCACAGCCAGGAGGCTCATCAGAGGAGGGGGCGTGGGCCTCACCCTCGCTCCAGGGAGATGCCACCAACGCAAACAGGTATGACTGGAAGACAGGCTAGGAAACACATGCACTCACCTGAAACTTGTGTCAGGAACAGGGACGTGCAAGAGGCAAACACAATATTTTTCCAAAAAGGTTTCAGGCAAAAAATGATGAGTGATCCTTCAGTTAAAAGTGTGTTATGGTCCTAACTTTAACCCTTGAGGTGCAGCACGCAGGGGATGGCTCAGGGCAGAGGAGGAGTCGCCTCGGCTGAGCATCCCTGGTCCCCTCCCTACACACTGCAGCCCAGCAGACCCAGAGGGGAGGGTGAGCCCAGATACCTTTCTTGGAACCCCTCTGCCAATCTGCTCCTGCTTGGGTTATGCGCTACCTGTTTCCCTTGGCATCTCGCTGCCAGGTCATGGAGCACTGCCACTCCTGAAATCCACATCCCTGAAGTGGGGCTCTCACACGCCCACCTGCAGAGCCTCCCTATCGCTGTTCTCTGCCTCGTAAATCCACCCAGTTGCTCACAAACCTGGGTGGGGAGGTGGGGCCCCCAACACTCTGCTCTCATTCACCCCTCCCATTCCAGCCGCGCACCCCAGTGTCGCTCCTGCCAATCACCTCTCCATGCCTGCGGCCATCGTGCTCTCCTTTCCCAGGGCTCCCAGGCCCCCTCCCTCTTGGTTTCTCTCTCACTCTGCTCAATCTTCGTCTGTCTCCTTTCCAGCAGTTCCTTCCACATCTGCAGTGCTGCTTTCCTCTGAGCTCCTGGTCTGGCCCTCTTCTTTCTCTACACAGCATCTTCCCATGGAGACCTTTCTATCAGCCAAAGATGCCCAAGTCCACCCCAGGCCGAATCCTCTCTCCTTAGCTCCACCTCCTCAGGGACAAATGCCTGCTGCACAGATGCAGGGTGTTCAGATTTCTCCTACCTACAACAGGGCACCTTCCCTTTCCACCTCATCCTACAGGCCAGGAGCCCCTCATCTAGAGAACAGCACCAAGCCCCACCCACTCAGCTTGACCCCCACTTCCTCTGCCCTTCCTTAAACTCAATCTCCAGGTCTTTTCTCTTTCACTTCCTGAATTCC
The DNA here is from genome assembly GCF_902686455.1 of Sciurus vulgaris. Lineage (NCBI taxonomy): Eukaryota > Metazoa > Chordata > Mammalia > Rodentia > Sciuridae > Sciurus > Sciurus vulgaris. Next base: position 39,300,072 of record NC_136479.1, on the reverse strand, counting down.
ATCTCCCTTCCTGTGTCCTGAGCTCTCTTTCACCCACCTTTCCTCAAGTATGCTCAGCCTCCATTTTCTACATGGCAGTCCCAGTGATCTCTTAATTAAAAAAAAAAAAAAGTTTAATCACCCCTTAAATTCCTTCACAGGAGGTGGTGAGTGACAGGTACAGAGACTGATTATCTGTGTGTCCATCATTTATATATCTCTGTTCACACAAAATGGCCAGTAGCTCTTTTACCATTTGGATCTTAGTGTCCCCTAAAGGTCTGTGTATTAGAGGCTTGGTTAGGAGGTAGTGGGATCTATGAAGAAGCATAACCTAGAGGGAGGCTTAAGGTGCCTGGGGTGTGTTCTTCAGGAGGATGGACCCCGTAGGTCAGCAGCTTCGCTCTGTCATGTGTTTCCCACCATGATGTGCTGCCTCAACACAGGTCCAAAAGCAATGGGCTCAATCAATCAGGGACTGAAACTTCCAAAACTGTGAGCCCAAATCAACCTGTTCTCTCTACAAGATGACTATCTCAGGTATTTTGTTACAGTAACAGAGCAATGACAAACACAGGGTTCTTAAGGAAAAGTCAAATTCCTGTTCATAAATCCTCCATAATCTAGGGCTCACCAAGATTTCTGCCAGAGCTTCTAACACTTCTTCCTCCTCCTTTGCTCCATCCATCGGGAACTCCAACATCTCCCGGAACACATTTCCTCTTCAGAATTCCATTCTTTGCATATGCTTCTCTCTCTGCTTAGAATATTCTCACTTGTACACTCCCTTCTTTGCCTAGCTAAGTAGACACATTTTTAAAGCCTTTAAACGGCATTTCCTCAAGGATGTTCTTGCCAATGCCCTAGAGAAGGTTAAATTCCCTTAAAGTAGCATTCTCCATTCTGTGTTTTCAGACTTATTCCATTGGTAATTACCTATTTAATGAAAGGCATTCCTGCCTGACAATAAATTTCATGGAAATGAAACCACTGCTATTGTGTTAGTTGGTTTTGCATCATTGCGATCAAAATACCTGAAAAGAACAACTTCCAGGAGGAAACGTTTATTTTGGCTCATGGTCTCAGAGGTTCAGCCCATGGTGGGTGAACCCCATTGCTCTGGGTCCAAGATGAGGCAGAACATCGTGGTGGCTGGAAAGCAGGGCAGGGTGGAGAAGGGTGGTGGGAAAGATGAACCGTTCCAGGGTACGTCCCCAGTGACACACCTCCTCCCATCAGGCCCACCTGCCTATAGTTACCACCCAGCTAGGCTCTTCAAATGAGAATGGACTGACTGGGTCACAGCTCTCACAGTCTAATCACTGTACATCTAAATAGTCCTGCATTAACAGGAGCTTTTGGGGGACACCTCATACCTAAGCTGTGACATCTGTCCACTGTGATCTCCCTGGTGGAAGTGCCCGCTGGAGTAGAGAAGGCCCTCGCCAAGTCTATGTGACACCTACAGTGTTTGTACCCAGATGGAAGGCCAGTCTATGAAATCTCAAGTTCCAGTCTGTACTGGGCAGGACAGACCTTGCTGGTTCTACCACACACTAACCCTTCACTCTGAAGGCATTCACACAGCCCAGGATGAGGCCCTTCAGTCCCTGAGTTGGACCAAACCATGACCAGCAAGGCATGGTCTGACGTGTAGTTTGATGTTGAAGATCTCCCGAAGGCTTAGTCCCCAGTGTGGCTCCACTAAGAGGTGGTGAAGCCTTCAGGAGGTGGGGCCAAGTGGGAGGTTTTAGGTCACTGAAAGCAACAACCTCTGAGGGGACTGTGGGACCCTGGTTTCTTCTTCCTTTTTTCATTTCTGGCCATGTGGGTGAGCCACTTTGCTCTACCACCTATATCCTGACATGACGTGCTGTCTTGCCACAGGCCAGAAACACAGGGCTGACTATGAACTGAAACCACAACCATGAGCCAGAATAATCTTTCTTTCTTTATAAGTTGAGTATCTCAGTTATTTTGGTACAGTAACAGAAAGGTGACTAACACAGCGACTGGTGGCAGCAGGGGAGAGAGAACCAAAGACCTGTGTAATCTAAGGTTTAAGAAAATGATAACAGAGCTGATGGTCTGCTCCTGAAGTGATTGCCATACAGCTCACAAATTTCAATTGGATGAGCCCAAGAGTTCCAAATGGATGGCAAAGGTCACAAGAGGCTGCTCAACATCATGGTTCTTGATGCTGCAGGTCTCAAAAGCAGAGGTAGAGGAAAGAAGGTATCAAATCCTATTTAACACAGATTCTGAATGGTGTGTCCAAAAACCATGGGGGAGAGGCAGTGGGCAGGGCAGCAGTCAGCAGGGCTTGTCAGAGCTAGCTGCAGACAAAGGGAAACAAAACCAAGAACAAGAGATAAAGCAAAGAACCAGGGTGAGTGGGGGATCCCATGCTCAGCTGATAGTCTGGGCTTTGGCCACCCCGGATGGCCCACAGCCCCTGTAAAAGAAGTGAGCCTTCTACTCTAATGCTAAGGTCATCCCATTTGCCTTGGTCTGAGTTCAGGGGTGGGCCTGCAGGTCCTCAGTGCCTTGAGCTCCAGTGGACTGCAATGGGCAAGATGGCAGGGAGGCCACATGGACACCACAAACATGGCACCTGAGCTTCTCAGGGCAGTGGGCAGCTCAGGGGTATCATGAAATCATGAAATCCAGCAATTAGGCCTCCAATTAACCTCTGCTTTTGAAGAATGTCATTTTTACTCTGCACAAGTTAAAATATGTCTGTCCTCTGCCTATCACTAACCATGAAGCAGCCAAACCCAGGTAGACGGAAGGTCCAGCCCTCTGCCACTGACTGCAGCAGAACCCAGGGAATCCTGTGGATGTCCCCTGTGCAGGCTGTGTGGGATTGGTTTGGGAGAGGTCATCACACCCACGTGCCCCACAGCCTCCAACCTCTGCACCTCCACAGGGGGTCCTCAGGCTCATGAACATTTTGCCAAGGCACACACGCAGGAACTCTGCCTCTGCTCAGCCCCGGGCTCCTGAATGAAGAAGCTCAGCACTGAGCCAAGGCGTTTCCTGTCTGAAGGTCCGAAGGTGACTTCCATTGTCTCCTTGTAGGCATAGCTGCCCGACAGGACTCAGCCGTCCCGGGAGCTGCCCATGTCCACAGGGTTCAGAGGATGGTGCCTTCCCTCTCACGCTGGATAAATTTGCTGCCTTCTGATTTTACATCATTTAAAAGTCATCCATTTCTTCTCTCCTTGGAGAAATGTTTTCTTAACCTGTAGATATTCTTATCATATACCTTAAATAGTTTCTGATTAATGGTTCCCAAAGTGAGGTGAACTTTCTTGATTCCTAATCTCATTTATTTCTCAATCCTGGGAAGCTTTTTTCCCTTCAGTTTATTGATTGTTTTGGTCACAGACCAGCTGTCTCTCATCCAAGCAACAGCCTTAGAGTCAGCTTGGCTATTTTTCCCCCTGAAACACGGTAAGACTTTATGTTCTCTCTATTCTCATGACACATCTTTACTTACTGAGGAGGAAATTAAGAAGTAACAAAAAAATTCAGGGAATGGTTAGAAAGATCACAGATGGCTTATTTCTTGGTGAAAAAAATCACCAAGGAAAGACAATATGCTCATTTCAAAAATTTCCCTAAAGCATAAGATATTGTATCAAATCATATGTCAAAGAGTTTAACTAAAGCATAGGATTTTGAATCCTTTGCTGTAGATAACATTCTATATGTACGTACTACATAGACATTAAGTATATGTGTATTTACAGAAAGCAATGGAGATCGATTTCTTGAGAATGCATTTATTACTCAGCTGATGTGTGCTCTGTACGGTACAGAACAGCGCAAAAGCCGAGCAGCCTGAAGGTGGGGTGACACTAGGGCCCCTCGGATGCAGTCCCTCTTTCACAGCAAGGGCCTGTCACCAGGGACCTGCAGCCACCTGCTAGAAAACCACACAGAAGGTTAAGGAGGAATGAGGAAGCAGAAGCAGGTGCCCAAGGGCCCTGGATGGGCCGGAGGAGGAGGAAGACGCACTGAGGCACTGAGGTAGTGGCCTTGAAGGGCACCCGGAGGAGGGACTGGAGAGAGGCGGGCTGTCTCCTGGGCTCCCGTGAAAGGTGTGCCCTTGCCAGGAAGTGAGCTCAGGTCCAGAGCAGCGTCTCTCCAGCTCAGGTGCAGAACAGAATTTCCAGGAGGGCTGGTTAACACACAGGAAGCCAGACGCTGCCCAGTTTCCAGGTCCAGAAGGGGCCTGAGAATTTCCATCTGTGGCTCACATTCCCAGGTGACATTGCTGCTGCTGGCTGGGAAACCATCACGAGAACGGCAGATCCTAAACCCAGGCCTGGCCTTCACGGAGCCCACTGGTCTCCACCCCCACTTTAAACATCAGCAGATACCTGCCAGCCAGGTGTATGTCTTCTGCTGAGACTGTTTATTGTAAACATTTGCCCATTTTTAAACCAGAGTGTTAGCTTTTGCTCTTGGGGTTTTGGAGTTCCTTATCTATTCTGGATATCAACCCCTTAGAGGAATGGTTTGCAAATATCTCCTCCAGCTCTGTGGCTGTCCCTGCACTGTGGCTTGTTTTCCTTGTTATGCAGAACTTCTTAGTTTGAGATGATCCTATTGGTCTGTGTTTGCTTTTATGGCCTGTGCTCCGGCCACGATCCACAACCATGGGTCTTATCCACAACGTTTTGTCCCTCGAATGTCTTGACATGCTTCCTCTGCTTCCTCCTATTAGTTTCATACATTATATTTGGGTTTTTGATCCACTTTGAGTTGATTTTTGTTTGTGCCTGTGGATCCAGTTTTCCCTGTACCATTTATTGAATAGACCACCCTTTCTTGGACGTGCGTTCCTGGTATCTGAGTTGCGATCGGCTGGCTGTACTTACATGTGTATTTACACACATGGATTCGTTTCTGGTTCTTTGTTGTGTTCCATGAGCCTGTGTGTTTGTTTTCATGCCAATCAAATGAAACCAACATGTCAAAGAGAGGCCTGCGTTCCCGTGGTTACCACAGCACGCCTCACGATAGCCCAGGCGTGCAATCGGCCGAGGTGCCCATCACACAAGAGCAGAAAGGACGCGGGGTGCCTGGACAGTGGAATGAACACTGAATGCATTTATTCAGTCAGGACAAGGAATGAAATCCTGTAACCTGCAGCTACATGGACAGAACCGGAAGACACTATGTCAAGCCAGGCACAGAATGACAAGCACTGCCTGTCTCACTCGGAGCTGGATCCTGAACAAGTGCATTTCACAGAAGAAGAGTGTAAACAGAGGCCCCTGGAGGCTGGGAGGGCGAGGGGAGGGGTAGAGAGGCTGGACGGCAGAGACTCTCGTGGAGGAAGACGTTCTAGTGTTCTACGCCGCACGGTAGGGGACTACAGCCTACAGCCATTTATCATGTATTTCTTTTTCCATATTTTTATTGGTGCACTAGAGTCGTATGTAACGGTGGGCTCTCTTGTCACACATTCGTACATGCACACGCCACAAAACTATAACTTGGCCAACATCGTTCCCCAGTATTCCTCTCTGCTCACGTATTTCAGAACAGTGAGAAGAGAGGTATTCAAAGGCTCTTGACACGAAGAGATGGTAAGTGTTAGTTGTTCTGATTGGATCATCACACAATGTGCACCGATATCCAAGTGTCACGCGCCACCCTGAAATCTGTACAATTAAGTCTCAATAAATTTATTTTTAAATGGCAGAAGACCCAGGCTTCTGCCAACAGTCAGCTCACAGCTTGCAGGACCATGTGTCCATGGGAAGTCAGAGGCAAGATCACTCCCAGGCCTCCAGCCTGAAGGCCGTCTGTGCCTGGGAGGCTGTAAGAGGCAGGCAATCTCGCTCCAAGGTGGGCTCTGCGCCCCAGGTCGAGCTGACGTGCTACTGAAGATGTGGAGGGGCATCCGGGCACTGACAGTCATGGAGGACGCAGAGTTCGGGCCATGGTCTGGGCCGTTCACCACAGCACAACAAAGGAGTGGGGTGGGGAGCGAGGCTCGCTGGTCCCCTGGGCTGAGGGACCAATCCTTCCTGTGCAGGGCTGTGCTGAGGGCAGAACTGAGGCGTCCCTGCCTCGTTGGGCGATGGGGACAGCCGGCAGCCCTGCCTGCAGAGCAGTCACCACCAAGCAGCATGGCCTCGCTCAGACCCTTCCTCCAGGAAGCTACAGAACAGGGCGATTACTCCTGGGGGGTCTCAGGTGCAGGGGGGCAGTGGCCTTAAGAATAAGTACTGTGTGCATGCTTCTCATTGGCTAAGAGGATGAGTCTCAACTTAAATCCCCCATAGAGGTAGCTGAGCAGCGGGCAGGGCAGGCTGGCCAGCTTGATGGGTGACCATTTCAGAATGTCAGACATCATCCTCTGCGCACCTTAAGCACATGTAACTTCTACGTCAGTGACGGCTCAACGCGACTGTTAGAAATAAATCTACCAGTGCAGCAGAGAAGCAAAGCCCAGGCCTTCATGAGTGTGGGAAGACGGAGATGGACACCTTCTCCCTAGACAGCCTTAAAACGAGTCCTGCTGCCTGGCCTCTGCTGTCCCCAGAGAAGAGCAGCCCTGGGAGGGTCCTCCTGCCCCAGCCCCCCTCTGCCTACAGGGCATCTCTCCGTCCGTCACCCCTCCCTTCCCGATGGGGAGCTGGGACCTTCCTCTCCCGGGTGCCTGGTGCCCTCCTCCCAGCACATAGAGAGACGCACATTTCTCTTGTCTTCTAAATAAAATGCAAAGAAACAACAGCCTGGCTGCATCCGTACAGGCTTCCCCATCCGTCCTTCCAGAGATGTGCACCTTCCAGAGACAGCTCTTGGGTGCTGGGGCTGTGTCCTCCCCTTCCCTGTGGCCATCAAGGCCTTCAATCTGGCTGGTGCCCCCACCCCCGCCCCCACTGCTTCCACTCATGTCAGGTTTCCAGAGAACTTGTTCACTCCTTAATCCACAAACGCCTATCGAGCCCCAGATTAGGCACCATCCTCCATGCCTGGGGTAAAGGTGACAAATGCAGACCTGCATCCCACAGAGTTTGCCACCTAGTGAAGTGGAAGAGAGAAAGGCAACACAGGTGACGGATAAGTGAACTGCATGGCAAGAAGCTATGATGCCAAAGGAAGAGGAGGCAAGTGGCAGAGGGAGGAGGAAGGGGAGCGGCTTGAGGCTTAGGCAGAGGCTAAGGTGGGGGCCACGCGCCAGAACGTGGGACCAGGATACTTTCCAGCAATTACATTCAGAAGGGATGATTGGCAAAGCATTAGCTGTGCTCATGGGCCTTCGAATTGCTGGGCTCTGCAAAGAAACCGGTGACAGACATGGTTACCCTATGGACATGCATGATTACGAGAATGGTGTGAATCTACATCGTGTACAACCAGGGAAGCAGAAAGCTGTACCCCATTTGTGTACAATGAATCAAAGTGCAGTCTGCAAAAAAATTTTAAAAATTAACCTAAAAAAAGAAAAGAAAATATCACAGTGAATCCTATTATTTTAAGCAATTAATATTTTAATAATTATAATAAATAAATTACCCCCCCCAAAAAAAAAAAAAAAAAAGAATCCCGTGCAAAGTCCACTCAGGAAAGAACGCAGCCTGGAACTGGAAGCAGTACTGGACCCTTGGAAGGGGTGCGATTCCACCCTAGGGCCCCGCCACCCCCGCAGCCCTGAGGTTTCCTGTATCGTGAGGACACAGAAGCCTTCAGTCCACAAAGAGAGCCGAGGGTGGCTGGGGACGGTGGGGTGTCCTAAAGGGATGAACCAGTGGGCCAGACGCGGAGAGCGGGAGCCCCCAGGAGGGCGCGCGCTGGGGTGGAATAGAGGAAAACACACTGACGCGGTCAGAACAAACGCAAAGGAAAAGGGACGTCCTGGCGGTGCTGAGGCCCTGGGAAAGCGGCCCGCAGCGCCTGGCAGGCAGAGCTGCAGAGGAGGGTGGCGGAAGGACCCAGCGGGCCTCTCCACTGCGACTTCACGGGTGGTGGTGGACGTGCCAGGCCGGAGAAGCCAGTCCACTGGAAAGTGGCGGCTGCCCTGAAGAGAAAACCACTCCTGAGGCTCGCTAAGCCTGTCAAGGACTCCGCTCAGCCTCTCAGCCGGTGGGGACAACGGGCTGGGAGAAGGGGCGCAGCAGCTCAGCAGGCAGGGGGCTGGTGTGGATGCACAGCCGGGAGCAGGGTGGGCAGTGGGAGGAATCAGAGAGGAAGTGTCAGGGCGTGGCCGAGGGCCAGGAGCCTGACCCAGTGGTGCGCTCGGTCGTGGAGAGAGGGGCTCCCCTGAACTGACCAGGGAACTTCTGGCTAAAACCTGACTCTACAGGAAAGTGTAGAAAAGTCTCTTCGAAACCTAGGAGAAGGGTCAGGAGCTGGACCAAAATATGGTCCAACAAGGAATCCCCACTTAATTCTGCAACTGGAGGTTGGAATCACCAGTGGTCTCCTAACAAAAGAGGTGGAAGATGTCTACAATGAAAACTACAGAACACTGAAAAAAGAAATTGAAGAAGACATTAGAAGATGGAAAGATCTCCCACGCTCCTGGATAGGCAGAATTAATATCATCAAAATGGCCATACTACCGAAGTGTTATACAAATTTAATGCAATTCCCATTAAAATCCTAATGACATTTTTCATAGAACTAGATAAAGCAATCATGAAAAATAAATTTAGAAAATAAAAGACCCAGAATAGTCAAAGCAATCCTTAGCAAGAAAAGTGAAGCAGGAGGCGTCACAATACCAGACCTCAAACTATACTACAGAGCTAAAGTAATAAAAACAGCATGGTATTGGCACCAAAGCAGAGGTGTAGACCAATGGTGCAGAAGAGAAGACACAGAGACAAACTCACATAAATACAGGTATCTCCAACATTTATATTTTACAGTGGAACTCTCTTTTTCAGATAAAAGCCAGAGCAGACCTCAGCATAAAAATCTATGAGGTGGGGAGGGTCTGGGTCGCGACCAGCCACATCCACTCTGCTCCCTCCTCCTTCCCCTCCTGCACCAGGCTCCTCAGAAGTGCTCTGAGAAAGGGGAGGGGTCCCCAGAATGTGGGTTTCCCTCCTCAGGCAACATGTGATTCTGTCATGTGCATGGAAAATTTAAGGAGCTCTCTTAATTTTAAGAAGAATTTAAGGACAGAGCAAAACCTGTATGAGTGGGAAACAAACTTTCCTGTAACATCCAGAGCCGGTGGGTCATCCAGGCCTGAAGCTAGCTGGCCGACCCTCAGAGAGGCAAGGCCCAGGTTTCCCCACTGAAGAAGCGGGACCACCCTGCTCACACATCTGCCCAGGAACGGCGGGGAATCAGGACACTGCCACTCATCAGCCTGAGAAGCCTGGATACCCCTCTGGGCGGGCTCAGCAGCTCTGCACCCCGGCCCGAACTCGTCAGGAGGGAGAGGCGCCTCGTCACCAACCTTGATTCCCAGCTCGATGTTTTCTCCTCCATACACGTCCATTCCAGGGTCCAGAAGACCGATTTCCCCAAAGAACTTCCTGTTGACCACGAAGGAACAGCCGATCATGGCCGGGGTCCTGCGGGAGAGAGAGAAGCTAAGAGAGAGGCTGACACACTGAAGCCTCCACCCCAGAGGCCCATGGGGAGGTGCCGGTCCTCTCCAGCCTCCCCTGGAGGCCCTCCATCCCCAGCACCTCACCATAAGGCTACTGGTGGCTGCAGGAAAGCAGGGGCCCTACAGTGTCCAGGCACACCAGTTCCCTACATGAGGACTGGCCTTGGGCACACGTGCTGTCTGCACACACAGAAAGCGGTCCTCACTGCACTCTGGTGACAGCTGAATGACAGCATGGGAGCACCAGGGAGGGTGGAAGGAAGTGTCCAGGGCCTTGGGTCCAGTCCCGAGCAAGAGTGGAAGGAAGTGTCCAGGGGCTTGGGTCCAGTCCCCAGGGAGGGTGGAAGGAAGTGTCCAGGGGCTTGGGTCTAGTCCCCAGGGAGGGTGGAAGGAAGTGTCCAGGGGCTTGGGTCCAGTCCCCAGGTAGGGTGGAAGGAAGTGCCCAGGGGCTTGGCTTTTGAGAGGGAGAAGATGGATGGAAGGATAGCAATGGCTTCCCCATCAGGCATATCCTCCTTCCCTGAGCCCTCAGAGGTTAGGCCCTGAGGCCCGTAGGTATAAAAATATAAATGGTGGGGGGATGATCTCAGCCCACAGAGGGCAGCTAGTGGGTGAGAAGGTCACCTATGGGGCCTCTAAAGTCCAAACACCAAGATGACTTTTATTTTTGTACATATGAATCTTCTGGATTCTTCCTTCTGGAATGGCCTAAAGGCTCAGATGATGCCATGAATAATCACATGTGTCAACATCGCACAAGGACCCAGCTGCAGGAGTCGATGGAACCGCACCCTAACACACGTGTCCGCTGCAGCTGTGTGCAGGGCCTGTGCACCGGTAACAAGAGACGGCCCAAGCCACGCCACACACCGTGTTACACCAGGGAGCGCAGAGTAACGCCAGCAAACACCGTCACGTCTTCCTGCCTCTGCTTCCAGACTTACAGGCATCCTTGTGTGACACATTCATTCAGCAAATAAATTATCAGCACCTACTACCATGTCTAAGGTATTTTCCTAATGCTAGAGAAACTCCAGACAGCTTCAATTCAAGCAAGGAAAAGCTTGAAATATGGTAACATTGTGATAAATAAAGTCAAGGATCAATATGAAAATGTAATAAATACACTAATGTCATGATAACTAGCATTGCGACCCTTTATGGAGCAATCAGCGTCTCAAGCACAAGGCACAAGGCCATATCCATGCACCCTCTCAGGTAAGCACCTCCAACACCATCCCCGATAACAGCTGAGGCCCAGGGAAGCTAAGTGGCCTGCTCTGAGTGACAAAACAGAGCTCAGGACCTGTGGGACTGCCAAGCTTTTGATTTTAGGCCTCTCACTTGACCACATTCTCTAGAAAGCCTTCACGGACCAGCTAGCAGATTCCCATAGCCAAAGGCCAGAAACAGCATCTCCTACAGGAGGCTCACGGAGGCTCCGCTGAGGCCCGCAGAGGCCGTTGGGCGGAGTATTCTTGAGCTGAAGCACGGACCACCAGGCTCGGCCCTCGTCTGCTCCTTCGGACTGTGAGTTTGATTTTGACCTTCGCGTCCACCTTTCTTGTCTGGAAGAGCTCTTGCACCCATGTGGGGAGGCAGTCAGGGGGCGCCTGGAGAAGCACGACGTTCAGAGTCCGATGCTGGCATTGCCACTAAACATGGTGACTGCGGTGCCACTGAAGTGCTGCAGGTCCTGGTTAAGTCCCCCCAGAGCGTTGCTGGGGGGACTAACGAGAGAAGGCGTGTGGTGTGCGGGGCCTAGAGCAGGACCTCAGTGAGCTGTGTGCCCCTGCCCTGTTTCTGCGAGGGCTTTCCAGGGCTTCCCAGAGACTGCCACCCAGGGCGGCTGCCTACAAAGAACACTGCCTGCTGCTGGGGTAGCCAAGCCAGCCTCGCTGCAGCAAGGAGAGCAATGGCTTCCCGGGTCATGACTTCCTTCCAGCTCCTGGCCCCAAGAGAACCTGGAAAGGCACCCTGGACCCATGCTCTGGTCTCAGGCAACCAAACCAGAGAAGCACTGATGTGAAACCAGGTCAGTAGAGCCCTGTTCCTCCTGGAGCTCAGGCTCAGGATGGTGCGGGAGCTGGAACTAGACAGACCCCCACCTGAGGGCTCAGGCCGCCCCTCTGGAGCCGCTCTGGTGGGCACGTGATGCCTGGGCAGAGTGTGCAGGCAGATGTACAGTGAGGTGAGGCCATGTGGAGAGCGGCCACCTGGTGACCTTGCCTCGCCATCTGCCAGGCAGTCGGCTCTGCTCCTTGCCCTCCGAGCAGAATGAGGTCAGTCCTCCTCGACTTAAGCAGAGTTGGATCAGTTTCTGTTCTTTGAAACCAAATGGCATGGTGACATGTGCTATCGTCTCCTGCTTAGGACTCAAAGGAGAAGAAAGAGAAAGAAAAGCCACGTCCCTCGGCCAGAGCAGTGACCTGCAGACAGGATGCGCTCTGGAGAGCTGGGGCAGGGCCCATCACAGGAACTGAGTGCCCCTTTGCTGGGATAGTGAGGGGCGTCCTGGGCAGGGTGGAGTCTGCGGAGGGGGACGGGGAGCCCCTGCGTTAACTGTTTTCTGGAGAACAACCACGAGGCATCGGTAAGTTCCAAAAAGTTAAATCATTCTCCCCCAGATCCTGCGCTTAGAGTCTGAAAATGCCCACGGTCAACAAGCAGGAGCGCTTAGGGTCCTTTGCCAAGGTTGCTTTCTGACCCCGAAGGCAAGCTGGGCGGTTAAGATCCCAGGAACGGGCCGCAGCGCTCTGGAGAAATGGCTTTGGGCACAGCCCTGTGGCTATGAGGCCGGCCCAGGTCCAGGTCCACCTGCCGCAGCCTCACCCCACAGCTCCTCAGAAAATGCAGGAACCGGGGTCGGCACCAGCAGGCACATTCTGGGGTCACCCGACTGCCCGGCCCTCCCGAGAGCAGAGAGCCACCCCTGAAGGCCCCCACAACTTCCATGGCTGTGCCTGCCGCCTGCGGGAGCCAGCGCAGGAGCCCGCTGAAGACCGCTGGACAAACGCGGGCGTGGGGAGTGGGCTTCGTGGGGGGCAGGAGGGTGGGGAGGACACAAGGAAGGAAGGGAAGGGGGGGGAGCGTGGGAGGAGAGGGCGGGAAGGGGCGGAGCACAGCGAGCGGCCGGGCTCAGCGCAGGCCCTCCCTCCTCCAGGTCCCGCCTAGGGGCACTGGGCACCGCCCCCCGGGGAGCAGCCTGGTGTTTTGGCAGGACTTGGTGTTACTGGATGACGTCTCTGGCCGTGGCTGGCAAGGAGAGGTGTCACGAGGCCTCTCCCTGTGGCCTGCTCTGCTCAGCACTGGGACCAGGGTCCACGTGATAAGTCCTAGGCCTGCTCACAACAGAGTCATGATGCCCCCTCAGTGTGTCCTCACAGGGACAAGGCTGGAGCCAATCAGCTGCCCAGGCTGGCACCATGGCAGAGCCTGAAGACCAGCTGGTCCTAGTGCAGAGGAGAAGTGGACCCAACAGGGATAGTCACTGCTGCTGATGTCATGCAGAAAAGGCCCCAAAGGTCACAGTGGACATCTGCCAGGGTCAGGAAGAGCCTGATGAGAGGGAGAGGCTGCAAAGAGCCTCAAAGGAGCTCAGGGAGTGGCCTCCCCTGCGTCAGGATGCAGAAGCCACAGGCCTTGGCTAGCTGGAGTGCCCGGGAAGGAGGTGACCGAGGCAGCCTGCCCACAGTGGGGCTGCCAGAGTTGCACTGAGTTCAGGGGGAGACTGCCTGGAATCTGGGGAGCTGAGTGGCCATCTGGTCCTCTGCTGGGAGAAGCTGCTGTCCAGCAAGAAGCCAGCACCCGCCCTGCCTGGGCCCTGCATGCATGGTGGCAGGTCAGCCCGCCTGGTCCTCATGATCAACAGACCCACAGCGAAGCGTGGCCCACGCCCCCTCTGGAGCACCCTCACCACCTGCCCAGCCACGCGAGCCGCAGTCCACGGCACTTGGGACCAATGAGCTCCTAGAACCTGTACTTAGGACCTCATTCTTCAGACGCAACTGCGATTACCGCCATCAGTGCCAACATCTCAATTCAAAATCATTCACGAATGGTAATCATATTAACGGATCTGCCAAAGCCTAATGGCTCCATTACAGAGGAGAACAGAAATTAAAAATAATCACTTGCATTGTTGCCGTTACACAAAATATATGCAACCCGCATACCAGGTCCAGCTCGGAGAGAAAGAGATGAGCAAAGAAGAGCCAGACAGTCCCAGGCTTTCCCACCCGAGAGGAGAGGCTCTCAGTTCCAAAGCGGCTTCTCTTCGCAGGTGACAAAGTCCCATCTGCCTGTGGCCCTTCGATGGCCCCCCTTCTCCTCTGATTGAGGCTCACGGTCTTCCCTGGCACCCCTGCCTTTCTCAATCCACTCTCTGCAGCCCAGGGGCACTGAAACTTCCGTCGTTCCTGAAACAGGTCCCAGTCCATGTCTTGACCTCCTCCACTGGACCACCTCCATCTACCCAGACCCACCTGCCCTTCAAAATCAGCTTCTTTTGGAAAACAAGTTAATTTATATTGCAAAAGTGAAGACATCTCCCCTACTGAAAACGTCCCGAAGTACAAAAGTACGAAAACAAAAAGTCATCCATCCTGACTCCCCCCGCTAAGCACTCCGCTCTCGCCGACCGCCGCTCAGGGTTCAGGTAAGCCCTTGCCTCCCCAGTCCATCCGTCCTTCTACCCCACTGTGGTCGCCAGTCTGTTGGTCTTACTGTTGTGGGCCAGGCTATCTGGGCAGTGACCAGACAGACTCTATTTCACTGGGAGACTCCAGTCCTGTAGGAAATGCTCTCTGGTGGGAAACCTGCCTCTGTGCCCTGGGCAGCGGCCTAGCAGGGCACGTTTGGCTGCACAGAACGGCGAGTCCTACAGGATGCAAAGTGGCTCTCTTTCTGGTTCCTGTTTTCCTTGGACGACGTACTCTAACTGCACAGAATGTTAACGCGCGACCCCAGGAACCATTCTTTAACTCGTACCCTGCTGGGTCATTTTGACCCACTTCCCCTTCTGCTCATGATTCTAGATCTCGGGATTTTTGTTCATGGTTTTGAATCATAGCAACAGCCACTTAGGATCAATGAACTGAGACCTTTTACTTGTGGGTTTGACCTCTCTGACTCCTGGAGGGGTCGAGGGGACTCCCTGGCTCAAAGTCACAGTCGGGAGTGGCAGTGGGGTCCTGGTGTCCCCTTCCCACCTGTGGCTCTCGGTGGGCAAGGCCCCGTGGTGGTCCACTGGACGCTCTGCCTACCGCACGCCCGCACCTCTGGACCCGGCGGGAGGAGCCCCCAGCACACCCAGCAGGTCCCCGGCCACACAGACCCACGTGCTAGCTCAACACCTCAGCCTTCCTTTTACATAATCACATCGTCCACCTCGCTCTCGGCTGAGGCCGAGCCCTGCACGCAACAGTTTGTCCCTCCAGCGGGCCATGTCCCCAGTAGCTGACGCTCGCAGCCGATGCCCCTGGATCGCTCCCTCCCAGCTGCCCACCCTCACCCTTGGCTCCCTCTCACAGCCAGAGTCCCTTAAGGAGCTGTCTATACCTGGTGGCCTCCAATGACCCTCCGGGTCCCTCCTAGGTCCACTCCAAGTGGGCCCCAGGGCTCCCTTGCACTGCACTTGCCAAGGTCAGAGAGGACCAGTCCTCTGGATCCAGAGTCGCTTCCCAGTGCTCACCGTGGGCACCCACATAGCCGAGTGACATGGCTGACCCCTCCTTTTCCTGGATGCAGGGCTCCGTCAGGTGTCCAGGGCACCGCATGCCCGGCGGTCCTCCTGGCCACTCTTCTCCATCTTGGCCAACTTCTTTTCCCTTGATGTTCAACGTTGGAGCTGGTCCTTGGATCTCCTCTTCCCCAGTGACACTCACGGTGTGACCTCGTTAGCTCTCAGGGCTTTTGATAACATTTAACTCCAATCGCTTCAAAATTCCAGTCCGCTCGCCCCTTCCTCTGAGGCTGGGGTATCCAACGGCCTCCTGAAAGCCTCGCTCCTGCCAGCAGAGTCCCCTGCAGCTGAACAGGAACCTTAACCTTTCCCTGTCATGCCTGCTCTGTGGTCCTTCCTGTTCGGGCAATGTCCACTCCCTCTGTCCACATGCTGGGTAGGAAACCTCAGGGTGGCCTGTGTGCTAAGTGGCCAGAAGATGCTCATGGCTCTGACCCCAAACACCTGGAGTCTGACGGCTTCTCGCCATCTCCACTGCCACCAGTCTTGGCCACCATGACGTCCCATTGCTTGGGTGGCCCTGTGGTCTCCCAGCTCACTTCTGCTTTCGTCCTTCCTCCCCTCTGTGAACTTCCACCCCAGCAGCTGGACGATCCGCTGGCACCTACGTCAGCCCTGGCTGCCCTCCCCTCCAGGAGCCCCACTCCCCTCAGAGGAAAGCAGGGTCTCCTAGTGCCTCCAGGGCTCCAGCCGATGCTCCAGACTCCTGGGACTTCTCCCACCTCCTCTCCGTCCCCTCTCCCACTAGCTGTGCATGCAGGTCAGTGCCCAGCATTGCTGAGAACAGCCGTACCGACCTGGACTTCAGGTCCCTAGCACCCCACCCACAATCACCAAGAGGTCAGAGCAGTCCAAACGTCCACAGACAGCTACATGGATTGACAAAACGTGGTCTAGCCCTACAAGTGACACATCCGAGCCACACCAAGTACGCACGCATGCTACAGGAATGCACGCGTGCTACACACAGGCGGGCCTGGGACCATCACGCCGTGGACAGTCAGGGGCCAGACGAAAAGGCCATGTGTTCGGCTTCCACGAAATGCCCAGGCGGCAGGTCCCTAGAGACAGAAGGGCTGCCGTGGGCTTGGTGGGGGAGCAGAGGTGGGGCTTTGGGCCTGGTCTTCATTAGGGGTGGTGAGAAAGTTCTGGAATCACGGTGGTGACGCTCCACAACAGGGCAAGTGTGCCAGGGCCACTGAACATCAAGTGACGTGGCAGAAATGGTAAGCCCAGGCTACGTGCGACCCCACGGGGCTGGTGGCAGCACGCCCAGCCTGCCGTGCTCTCCCCTCACGCCACAAATGCCAGCCAGGTGTCCCACTGCGTGAGAAGGGTGTGCGGGCTGGTGGGATCTGCTCCCTCTGCCCTCTGTTGGTAGGACAGACTTCCCAGCGCTGTGGACAGGAGGGCCTGAGACAGCCCAGCTCCAGTCCAAACTGCACTCTTCCTCCTCCGCTCTCAGCCTGGGATTGGCAACCCAGCAATACTGAGCTCAGGCAAAGGGCCTGAGGCACACAGAACTGGCTCGTCCTGCAGAAAGCTGAGCTCCACCTCCCTCTGTGAGTCCTGGGCACGTGAAAAGCCCCTGTCCCTGTGCTGGGGAGGCCGAGGCCAGAGCTCCCGAGGGCAGCACGGACAGAGCTCCTGGGCACCTGGCGAGGCCCTGCCCCAGACACAACCCCGCAGGCTCAAGGCACAGTGCAGCTCAGCCACCGGGGATGGGGACGCCGCTGGCCTTCCATGGACCTGGAAGCTCTGCCACCTCCTGTTGCCACCCAACCGCCTGTGACTCAGTCCCTCCGTGAATAAACGGGCCTGGGTCCTGCCTAGACCCCTAAGAGGAGGTGGTGGGACTCCAGCAGCGGTATTTCTGTGTGACGAGGGTTCCCACATGACAGTCATTACCCAGCTGTTGAAGAACGTGGGGGGAGGACCTGAGGGGGGACAGTGGGTGGGAAGAAGCTGGAGGGAGCGTCAGGTGAACAGCGTCCTCCAGGACACAGCTCGGGCCCGGAGTGACGTGGACACAGCGAGGCCCGTGCTGTAGGCGGAAAGGGAACCGAGGACGTCTGGTGCCCTGGGCATGGAGGTGCAGTCCTGGTGTCCCCAGGAGAGAGGCTGCTGAGATCTGGAAGGTGGGTTCCCAGCATGGGGCGCCGCTGGCTGGTGATGGACCTTTGAGAGGTAAGGCATTACGGCTTGCCTTTGACGGGGGTATCGGGACCCCAGCCCCTTCCCTCCTCTGTCACGTCCCAGCATGAAGTAAAGCATTTTCCCCATGGGCTTCAGTCATGATGTGCAGCCTCATGAGTCTAGAGCGACGGGGCCAATTGACCATGGACTACAACCTCTGAAATCCTAAGCCAAAATAAACCTTTCCACTTTTCACGTTGATTGTCTCATGTATTTTGTTACAATGATGGAAATCTGTCTTGCACAAATGCCTGCCTGGCTGGCCGCTGAGGGGTAGGGTTGCCTGGCCCTCAGGTGGCCCAGCTGACCTTACGTCTTGTGGGGAGAGCAGGTGCCCATTGCAGATGGAGAGAGGAGCCAGGGACCAGAGACTGCTGGTCGCAGCCTGCAAATGGCGACATGCTATCTTCAGAAGGAAGCCCTGCAGGGGGGGTCTTTGCAGGACCCTCCCTCCCTGTCTGGGCACCTGCAAGTCACGGTGCACTCAGCTGCCCTGGCCCCACTCTGGATGCTGGTGGCTGCCCTGCTGGCCTGGTCACCTTTATCTCCTGCTACTCTCCCAGACCCCGGCCAGCCCTGGCTTCTCTTCTCCAGGGGCCAGGCCTCCAAATCTGCCTTGGGCTAATGGTCCCTGACCCGGAGGTCACGGGCTCCCCGCCGGCTCCTTCCACACTTCCTGTCCTTGGAACGTGCTGCCTTCCTCTGACTTCACCCTCCACCACCTGCTGCTTCCTGGGTCTTGGCTCCGCTTCAGCCAGGACCCAGCTGGCCCACTAACACTCCTCCCAGGCCCCGCTGCAGCAAAGGCATAGAAACCTCAACAGCATCCTTGGAATGTGGATTTCTGCAATCTTGCTCTCAGGGTACAATGACTGCCGGGTTCTTTGGTAGCACAGTGGCATCCACGGATTCATCTAGCTGTGGACTGAAAACATCTGAGAAGAATAATGGCATTTGTACTGAACATGCACAGACGTTTTATTGTTATTATTCCCTAAACAACACAGCGCCACGGCTATTTGCATGACATTTACATTGTGCCGGGCACTGTAAGTAAGCTAGAGATGACTCATGGCCTGTGGGAGGACACGAAGCCGGGGCCGCACAAGCACTATGCTGTTTGCCATCTCATGTAAGGAACTGGAGTGCAAGTGGACCACCCCCATAGAAGGGTCCTGGAAACAGCCCCTGCCCCAGACACCCAGGAATGACGGCGTGGTCAACTGCTTTGGCCATAAGTAGCTCATTAATCAAAATTCACCTATTTGCATTTGGTGACCATATTGTGCACCAGGAATTCTTTGACATCATTTCCTAGTAAGGGGATCAAGTCCGAGGGGGAGGTTGTCCTTCTTCAGCTTCCTGTATGCCAGGTGGCCATTGGGCAGAGGGGAAGGGCAGAACCAGGTGGGGACAATGCACTCAGGCCAATGTGCCAATCATTACCAGGAGTCTCAATGCATCTGGTGCTGCACTGGCGATACCGCCGGTTATCAGTGATGGTTCTGCTTCTTCGAATGTTGATGTGTGAACTTTAGAGAAGGGGCCGAGGTGAGACAGAAAGCAAACTTCATTAAAAAAAAAAAACAAAAAAAAAAAAACAAAAACAAAACAGTAACACAGACTTCTCCCAGGAGGGACAAGGGAGCCACAGTGGGTGTCCCGGTATCCCCAGAAGTGAGGGTGTCCTACCCCTTGCCTACATTTTAGACTGTCCTCCTGCCCTCTCCCCCTTATCTCTCTCTTTCCTGCATAGGTGACTAGGCCCAGGAGATGCTCAGGAGGGGCCAGGTGGAGCTATGGCGGCAGGAAGGGGTGGCAGGAAGGGAGCAGTGGCCCAGGAGACCTCAGTCAGCCATTCCCGATCTGGCGGGGGTGCTTCACGAACAGCCATCTGGGAGGGGCAGTACAGGCAGGTCCTCTTGGTCATCAAAGGGCTCTGGAGGCATTGACATTCCAGTCTCTCAGGGGCAGCCTCCAACTGCCAGGACCCAAACCGACCTCCATCTTCAGCATCCGACCCGACTGCCCATCTTCACTGACTGCCTGTCTTTAATTCTTGCTTCATGGGGACAACTCATAATTATTTCTAATCTTCAAAGCAGCTCTCCTGGGTGCTAGGATCAGCCCCTTTCTGGCAGATGCACCTGAGGCTCAGAGATGGTGTTAGCCAGCTCCCGGTCACCACAGCAAGGACTTGAGACAATCAATCCACTTTAAAGAGGTTTCCCCACGGCTCATGGTTTGAAAGGGTTCTGTCGAAGATCGGAGGATGCATTGGTCTCAGGCCTCTGGTAGACGTGCTGGATGGCAGTGGTGGGGACCACACCACGGAGCAAAATGGGCCAGGTAGCCTCAAAGAAGAGGGAGGGCTGGGGTCCCACTGCCCGCCAAGGGCTCCCCCAACAGCCTGAAGCCCTGCCTTGAGGCCCCACCTCCTGAAGCTCCCTGCCTCAAGACCCAGACACCAGCAGAGGTGACAAGGGTCACACGCACTCAGGAGGCACAGAGCAGGAGCAGCCCTGAGGCACCTGACTGTGTGCTTGCCGAGCGCCCCACTGCCTCCCAGCCAGATCAGCTAAAACCAGCAGCACCCAAGAGCTGTCACGCTGGTGGAATAAGTGGTCCCGCTTTGGAGATTTCTGGGAACTTGCAGCTGCTAAAAGCTAAAAATATCATTTTGGGGAAGGAGTTGGCCGGCTTGTGCAGAACTCTCCACTGGCACAGTGCAGTAATTTAATACCCAGGGTTCCGTTTGCCTCCACCGTACATATAAATACCAAAAGGCTAAGTACCCCTGCCTTTTAAAAAACTGCGTGCAGTACTCAGCACACAAATATCTCACAAGAAAATAGGACCCCGAGGCCAGCACTCTGCCTTGGCGGAGGCAGCTCTGGCACGGCGCCTGCTGGGGAGATGATTCAGGCCATGGCGGACGCTTCCTCTGCACGGGGTGAACTCTGCCCGTCCTCCGGCAGGAAGAGGGAAACGTGAGCTCTGCCTGGAGTCGAGTTCTCACAGACACAGAAAATGCCAGTGGGGATCGGAGCTGCCAGTCCCAGATGCGTCTCCTCAGCTCGCTGACTCTGCCTGGGCTCATTTCATGGAAATAAAGACCGCCCCAAGCTCCAGTAAGATCTTCCCCGGAAGCGATTTTCTCAGCATAACACTTTTTCTCTTTGTTAATCACATTTTCTTCAGGCTTTGAGAAACTGATTTGCAAATAATCCTCCGAAGACGATTTTTGTCAAAGCCCAATGTTTCTTCAGAGGTGGGGACGTGAAGACATTATCAGGCGCGCGCGCGTGCACACACACACACACACACACACACACACACACACACGCACACACTCACTCACGACCTTTCAAAGTGGTTAGCTGTCTTGTGCAATGAGACGTGGCTGTTGAACGCTTCGGGAAGAGAAAAAGAGGAAAGTGCTAGAACAGACATCAGTACACTGTCCACCCCTTCCAGTCCGGCCAGGAAGCCGTGAGGGGTTTCCAGATGACTCTGTAGGACCGACTCAGGATGGAAACGCTAACGTGGACACTCCACGAAGCACAGCCCCTCCCCGCGCAAAATATGCAAATTATTCTCCTTAGTAGATCTGGGTCAGAAAAGAGGATAGTTGTTATCATTACTTTTTTGGATGTTGTCAAAACATTTGTTTATCAGGGAAACACTCAGGATCCAGAGGTGCCAGGCCAGTCGGCAGAAGCCAGGGTCCTGGAGGAGCCTCAGCCAACACGCCTCCCGTGGCCACCAGGCAGCCAGCTCCCTGGGAGGAGGGGGAGGCCAGGCCTCCAGAGGAGAGGAGGACAGCAGTTTAAACCTGACTTAAGGCAGCTGCTGTCCCCAAAGCAGAGGACTTTTTAACTGAAAAAAGGGACTACCCTGCCACCAAAGGGCAGTCTGCGCCCACCGTCAGCGAGGCGGAGGGCAGGGGAGCAGGGAAGCCACATTTGGAGAAGAGCGCCAGGGCCTCTGACCAGAACAGAAACGCGCTGCGGATCTCAGGGTGCCTTGAGACAGCCAGGCGCACAGCAGTCACATGGGGAGGGAGGGTCGGCTGGGCGTCAGTGGCCAAGCGCCTGCCCGGCATGTGCAAGGCACTGTCCATCCCTGCACAAAAACAAACGAGCAAAAGGTATTCCAGAGAGCAGCCTGGCAGTTTTTCTCATGAGTCTGAAAAATATACACATCTCGAACTCAGAACTCAAACTCCCAGGAAACTGTCCTGAGAAATTAAAATGATCTCTATCTCTGAGGATGTCAGATTATGTGACTTGGACCAACTCTACAACTGAAAACAACTAAACTTTAAAAAATCGTAAAGACCTGTTTCAATTGAAGATAAACAGAAGGGACATCACTGGGCTGAGATCCTGCTGAGACGGGAACAAAGGGCAGAAACGGGTCCAGCACTGGGTTTGCTTTGCATGAGACGGTTCCGGTTCTGAAGGGCTGAGAGGCTCGGCGGCCCCTGGCAACCTCAGAAGGTCAAGGCTCAGTGTGGAGAGCGTGCTTGGCACAGAGGCCCTGGGCTCCACCCCAGCACCCAGGGAAAAGGAAAAAGCCAGGGTCAAAGCTGAAATCCGTTGCTTTCCATGGTGGGCAACCTGGTAAACCACCCTGTTTCCAGACAGGACACTGAACGTCTGTCCTTCAGAGTGACCGTGGACGTGACCTGGAAATCTGCCTGACCGTCCACAGAATGCAGACTCACTGCACCCTCTGAGAACCTGGAGAGCCTCAAATTTCAATTTTGACTAAAGGGATCTGGGATTGCTAGCAGTCCAATGCTCCTGGAAGAAGCAAGTGAAAATTCTCACCGGTAGCAGATCGCATCCTCCTGGGTTTAAAATTCATTTGACAAATAATTTTTCAAATAGAAAAGGTAACAGCTCTAACACATAATCAAAGAGAACCAGAAGTATCAGGAGTCAGGTGCCGAGTGCGGTGGTCCATGCCTATGATCCCAGCGACCTGGGAGGCTGAGAAGGGAGGATCACAGGTTCAAGGCCAGCCTCAGCAACATGGGGAGACCCTGACTCAGAATGAAAAATAAAAAGGACAGGGGGTGGAGGGGGTGGTACAGTGGTAAAGTGGCCCCGGGTTCGATCCAGTACTGAAAACAGAAGCCAAGATGCAGAAATTAGATCTGAGGAAAGAGCCGGGGATGCCAGGGAAGCAAAGGTCTCCAGATGCTGGACCGAGGCACCGGAAAACAGCCTCTGTCCCTCTGCGTGAGGAGAGCACAGGCACGCCTGAAACTCTGGCAGGACACTGGGAATCCTGAAAAGTGACATAGCAGGTGTGCAAAATGGAGAAATGATAAAAATTTAGAATAAAAAAATCCAGGAACTTAAATCCAGAACTCGACGGAGGAGAAGCAGAAGAGGCGGAAGGGAGCACATCCTGATGCCCCACCAGAGAGAGGAGGCCACCAAGGCTCGCAGAGCCAGAGACAGGGCGAGGGCCAGGCCCCAAGACCCGATCCTGAGAGTCTGAGAGACGGGAGACCAGAGACTGGAGACCAGACTGGAGAGCACACGCAGAGCTCCCCAGGTCGAATCTGACCCCAAACCAGGCAGGTGGGGACGCAGGGGCGGGGTGCAAAGCTGAAGCCCACGCTGGACGCATTGGAGAGGCAGACAGTGCACAGCCAGGAGATGGCGGGGCCCTTTCCACGGAGCAAACAGCTTAAAACAAACCGCGAAAGGAAAGCTGGGGGTGTCCCCATCCTGTGGAGCCTTGGTGACCAGGGACCAGTCACCCTGTGAATCAGCACAGGCCCCCACACGCCCGACAGTGGCCACCTAAACCAGAGGGACCTCCCAAGAATACAGCCAGAGGGAGCTCCTAGAGGGGCCCTAGGAGCTGAAGCCCCTCTCCTGCCTCCCACCAGTGGGGGAACGGGTGGTGCCCCAGGCCTGCTTGGACCCCCAGGCCTCCTCTGTCCCCTGCCCCAGGCCTCCTCAGCCCCACCCCAGGCCTCCTCAGCCCCCCAGGTCTCCCCCAACCCCCAGGCCTCCTCCACCCCCCAGGCCTCCTCGGCCTCCCCCCCCACCCCCCACGGGCAGAGAGCACCACCAGCTCCCTCCACCCAGGGGCAGAGCCATAGGCTGTGTTCCCACAGAGGAAAGCAGACCCCCAGGAGCTCGGCAGCCCTGACCACTGACATGGGGGAGGCTCTGTGGGAGGCTAGGGGCTGTGGTCTCCATCAAGGGCCATACCAGGGCATGCTGCCTGAACATCCGTGACATGGAGATCCCCATCCTGCTGGGGTGAGTTCCCTGCACAGCAGGAGACCTGATCTGAAGGCACTGCAGACACAGCCGGAGGGAGACCAGTCAGCTGGGGAGTGACCAGAGCCACAGGAAGTGTCTCCCCAGCCTTAAGTGGTGCCCAGCTTGACCAGTGATCACAACTGGCCAGTGAAAGGGCCTTGCCTGGTCGCTGGCAGAACCTTGTACCTGACAGTCACAGAGGGAGTCAACGCCTGCCATTCACAACCTGGGGCTGGGGACCACCTGAGTCCTGTCTCTGCCACACTCCAGAGAGTGACATCCACTGGGGACACTTCTGCCTGCAGAACAACTGCGGAAAACCCACAGCCCAAGTTCCTACACTCAGCCGCCAGGACCTTCACTACCACAGAGGGTATCTGTAGAGAGGAGCAGGGACACCGTGGCCCACAGCAATCACAGGGACACTCCAGGGCCAGCATCCTGAACTCCTGAACACAACAGAGAGAGCCGAGTCACATTCCACATGCTGAGCAGTCAGCCGCTGGCCCCTGAGCTGACGATCCAGAAGCTGCAGGTAGGAGGTCCACAGCAGCTAGGGAATTGGTCCTGCTCCCCTGCAGAGCCAGAGAGAGCCACAGTCAAAGAATGATGGACATCTGCTAAGTGTCCAAACCCCAGTGAAATCCAAACCAAGATCCAACAAGAAACTTCTTCCCCTTGGCATGGTTTACTATAAACCATTCTAATGTCAACTTTGATCATAAAAATAACTCCTTAACTTGAACAATAATTGTTAGCCCAATAGCTTACATTGTACCTTCTACCCATTTGGATGTATTTCATCATCTAATGGTTTAAAGCATTAATTGGAACTAATCTTCCTGCCTTTGTTTTTCCATCTCTAGTTTATACCTGCTTCTCTTACCCCCTTCTCATTCTCTTGCATTATCTGCTATGACCTCAAATACCAACCATTCACTTATTTCTCATTTCTACTTTGGTGTTAGTTATTCTTTTCTATCTTTTATCTCGCTCTCTTTTTCTTACCGTCTCTCTTTTTTCTCTCTCCTTTTGCCCAATCTTTCTCTTTCCCCTGTTTGAAGCCACACTTAAGATTACAGTAATTTTACTAAATTTAATAACTAATTCTTGACTTACTCCAGAACTTTATTATAGATTTATACCAGGATTTGAGGGACTATGGAGAACAATAGCAACAAGTTTTGTTTCTCATAAAATTGCATAGTACAAGCCTTAGCTCTGAGGTGCTCACAGTCAACAGGGTCCAGTGGTATCTCTTGACGTGGGGCTGATATGGGTATTAGCTAGGTCACACACTGACTTAAAATAGCATTATCTGGATATTCACCCAACCCAGTGCTCTTAAGAAAAAGAAGCTCACAAAATAGTCCCTTGCTTAAAAGAAGAAATAAAAAACTATCCAAATAGATGGGTAGAGAGATGAACAATGTGAAACAGCAAGGGAACCAACCATTCCAAACAGCCCATGTTGCTTCAACAACTGACCCATTGACTCCAGAGTGGAGGAAAGGTCAGAGGAGGGATCATAAAGTTACATAGTTAAACTGTTCTGTGAGCTAAAAGGAGATATAAGGAGTGAAGTCAGAGAGAAAATACAGAAAGTGAAAGATCATCCAATAAATAGAGACTCTGAAAAAGAATCAAATGGAAATTCTGGAAATGAAAGACTCAATAAACCAAATTAAAAATTCAATGGAATACATCAACAATAGATTAGAGCATTTTGGAGTGAAATTGTTGGACCTCAAAGGCAAAACATATAATCTCAAACATAATTTAAAAAAAGACATTCAGACACTATAAACAGAATATTTTTAAAAATCTGGGATAAATTAAGAAGCCAAATTTAAGAATCACTGGGATAGATGACAGCTCTGAAATATATGCTAAAGGGATGTGCAATCTTTTCAATGAAATAAAATCAGAATATTTTCCAAACCTTAAGCAGGAGATGGAAATCCAAATACAAGAAGCATGTAGAACTCCAGATGAACAAAATCACAATAGATCCACTTCAAGAAACATAATGAAAATGCCTAACATACAGAATAAGGATAGAATTTTAAAAGCTGCAAGAGAAGAACAGCTGGTCACATTTGGAGGTAAACCAACCTGAATTTCAATTGATTTCTCCTAAACGTGTGGAGGTCTTGGAATAACACATGCCAATCTCTGAAACAAATCAGATGCCAACCAAAAACACTATATCCAGCAAAATTAAACTTCAGAATTGAAGATGGAATAAAAACCTGCCATGATAAACAGAAGTTAAAAGAATTCAAAACCAAAAAGCCTGCACTACAAAACATACTCATGAAATATTTCATGAAGAAGAAATGACAAATAAAAATAAAAACCACCATAGGGAGGAAGTACACTAGAAGAATAGGCAATCAAAGGAGAATCGAGTCTGATTTAAACATTAGAAATAAATCAAAGTGGCAGAAAATTAAAATTATCTCTCAATAATAACACTGAATATAAATGGTCTAAATTCTTCAAGCAAATGACACAGGTTGGCAAATTGGATTTAAAAACAAGATTCAACAATGTGCTGTCTATGAAAGGCAAAGAAATCCACTGACTGAAGGTGAAAGGACGGTGAAAAAACATGCATTCACATGGAACTTTAAATGAGCAGGGCTCACCATTCTTATACCAGATAAAGTGGACTTCAAGCCAAGCTTAGTCAGAAGAGACAAGGAAGGCTGCCTCGTAATGCTTAAGGAAATCACACATCAGCAAGATATAATGGGCATACATACTTATGCCCCAAACAACAGAGCATCTATGTACATAAAACAAATCCTGCTCAATATTAAGAATAAAGTAGACCACAATACAATCATCCTGGGTGTCTTTAACACACCTCTCTCATCGCTGGATAAATCATCCAAACAAAAAACGGAGTAAGGATTCTTCAGAGCTAAAAATTGCAATTAATAATAGGGACCTAACAGATGCCCCTAGAATATTTCACCCATCGATGACTGAATTCACTTTCATCTCAGCAGCACATGGGACAGTTTCTAAAACAGACCGTATTTTAGGTCACAAAGCAAATCTTAGCAAATACAAAAATGATAGAGATAATGCATGACATTCTATTGGATCATAATGGAATAAAATTAGAAATCGATGATAAGATAAAAAAGAAACCACTTTAACACCTGGAGATTAAATGATACACTTTTGAATGACAAATGGATAGCAGAAGAAATCAGGGAAGAAATACAGAAAATTATTAGAAGTAAATGAGAATAGTGATACACATATCACAATTTCTGGGACAGTATGAAGGCAATTCTAAGACAAAAGTTTGCATCATTGAGCCAATGTACTAAAATAATAGAAAGATATCAAATAATTAATATAATATTATATCATATGGTACTAGAAAAAATAAGATCAAACCTACACCACAATCAGTAGAAGAGAGGAAATTATTAAAACCAGAGCCTAACTCAACAAAATCAAGACTTAACAAATACAAAAGATCAAGGAAACAAAAGGTTGACTTTTTTCTTTTTCTTTTTGGGTACCATAGATTGAACTCGGGGGCAACTGACCACTGAGCCACATCCCCAGCCCTATTTTGTATTTGTTTAGAGATAGGGTCTCACTGAGTTGCTTAGGGCCTTACTTTTGCTGAGGCTGGCCTTGAACTTGTTATCCTCCTGCCTCAGCCTCCCAAGCTGCTGGGATTACAGTAAAGGTTGGCTTTTGGAAGGATAAACGAGAATGAAAAACTCTTAGGCAAACTAACAAAAAGAAAGAGGGAAAAAAATCTCAAATTACCAAAATTTGAGATAAAAAGGAAACAGACACTACTGAAATCCAGAGGATCCTTAGAAATTATTTTGAAAATTTATACTCTAGTAAGCTGTAAAATCTTGAAGAAATGGACAAATTCCTTGAAAAATATGACCTATCCATATCGAACCAGGAGGATATAGAAAACTTTAACAGATCAATATCAAGCAATGAAATTGAAGCATCAATCAAAAGCCTTCCAACAAACAAGAGCCAAGGATAGATTCTCAGTCAAGTTCTACCAGACCGTAGAAAAGAATTAATACTAATCCTCCTCAAATTGTTCAATGAAATAGAAAAGGAGGAAACACTGTCAAACTCATTCTACAAAGCCAGCATCACCCTGATACTAAAATCAGATACAGACATATCACAGAAAAGACCTCAGGCCCTTGATGAAAACAGATGCAAAAATCATTAACAAGATACTGGCAAACTGCATGCAATAGTACATTAGAAGGACAGTGTGCACACCATCAAGTGGGGTTCAGCCCAGGGAAGCAAGTTTGGTTCAACACACGGAGATCAATAAATGTGATTCACCACATAAGTAGACTTAAGGGCAAGAATCACATGATTATCTCAATAAACACAGAAAAAGCATTTGCCAAAGTACAGCACCCATTCATATTTAAAACACCAGAGAAACTAATGGAAGGAACTTACCTCGACATCATCAAGGTTATAGATGATGAACCCAAGAGCAATATTACACTGAGTGGAGAAAAACTGCAACCATTTCCTTTAAAAACAGGAATAAGACAAGGATGCCCCCTTCTACCCTCCTGTTCCATGTAGGCCTTGAAGCTTGAGCTGGAACAATCAGACAAGGGAAGGAAATTAAAGAGATACAAATAGGAAAAGCTGAAGTCAAATGATCTCTTCTTGTTAATAATGTAATCCTATGTTGAGAAGACCCATAAAATTTCTATTAGACTTCTGGAGCTTCTAGATCTCATGAATGAATGAGATGAATGAATCAAAAGTAGCAGGATATGAGAGACTCCAATGATAAATCTGCTAAAAAAGAAATTAAGAAAACTATCCCATTCATAATAACCTAAAAAAGTAAATAAATAAATAAAACACTTGAGAATCTAACAAAAGAGGTGAAGGAGCTCTACACGAACATTACGGAACGCTGAAGAAAGAAACAGAAGAAGACCTCAGAAGATGGAAAGACTTCCCATGTCCTGGGACAGGCAGAATTACTATTGTCAAAATGGCTATACCTCCAAAAGTCTATGCAGATTCGATGCAATTCCCATCAAAATTCCAACGATGCTTTTCGCAGAGCTAGAAAAAGCAATTATGAAATTCACTTGGAAAACTAAGAGACCCAGACTAGCCAAAGCAATCCTTAGCAAGAAAAGCAACCTCAAATCATACTACAGAGCCAGAGTAACAAAAACCGCATGGTACTGGCACCAAAACAGGCATGGAGACCGATGGAATAGAAGACACAGAGCCAAACCTGCATAAATACAGTTATCTGATTGTCAACAAAGGTACCAAAAACATATATTGGAAAAAAGATTGTCTTTTAAGCAAATGGTACCAGAAAAACTGGAAATCCATATGCAGAAGCAGGCAATCTAACCCCTCTCCCACCCTGCACAGAAGTCAGCTTGAAGTGAATTGAAGACCGAGGAGTTAAACCAGAAGCTCTGAAACTGCAGGGAGTAAATGCAGGCCCAACTTTCCAACATGTTGAAACAGGAACCAACTTCCTTAAAAAGATAGCTAAAGTGTAAGAAATAAGATTAAAAAATCAGTAAGTGGGCTGGCATCAAATTGAAAAGCTGCTGAACAGCAAACAAAACAATGAAGAGTGTGAAGTGAGAGCCCACTGGGGAAAATCTTTGCCGCCTGCTCCTTAGGTAGATGTTAATGTCCAGAATATACAGAGAACTCTAAAAACTGAACACACCCTCAAATAACCCAATCAATAAACGGACAAAAGAACTAAATAGACACTTCTCAAAAGAAGAAATACTGTCAATAAATGTATGACAAAGTGCTCAATATCTCCAGCAATTAGGGAAATGCAAATTAAAACCACAATGAGATTTCATCTCACTCTAGTCAGAATGGCAAGTATCAAGGTACAGATAACAATACACATTGGTGAGGATGTGGGGAGAAAAGTGCATTCATACCTCACTAGTGGGACTGCAAATTCCAGCAACTACTCTGAAAAGCAGTATGGAGATTCCTCAAAAAGATAGGAATGGAAGCTCCCTATGAGCCAGCTCTCCCATTCCTTAGTACATAGCCAAAAGACTTAAAATCAGCATACTATAGTGATGGAGATATATGATGTTTATGGCAGCATAATTCACAATAGCCAACCTATGGAACCCACCTAGATGCCCTTCAGCAGATGAATGAATAAAGACCATGTGGTATATATACACCATGGAGTATTACTCAGCCTTAAAGAAGAATGACATTATGCCATTTGCTGGTAAATGGATAGAACTGTAGACAATCATGTGGGGTGAAATAAACCAGTCCCAAAAAGTCAAAGGTCGGATGTTTTCTCTGATATGCCAAAGCTAATCCAAAATGGGGAGGGGATTAATAAAAAGAGAGGGGGGAAAGGGAAGAAAAAGACAGAAGAGGGAATTTCATCAAAATATAGGAAAGATCAGTGGAGAAGATGAAGGGAATTGAGGAGGAAAAAGAAGGGCTGGGTAAAGGGAAGAGCAGCAGAATGAGTCAGACTCAACTGTCCAGTGTGCATGCATGGATGGGGCACAGCGGGTCCAGGTGCTGGGTGCATCCACAGGACGCTGATTTTAAAAAAAAGGTGAACCACAAATGAACCAAAGATGGATGGGAGAAGTGGAGGGAGGAGTGGGGTCGTGCAGGGCATGGGGGGCCGTGACTAAATCAGAGCTGCTGGGCTGCAGGCTGTTGTGATTGTATTCGGGTGTCCCCTGGTGTTGCATCATAACTCAAAAGAAAGGGAACTATAAAGATAAAAATGATGAAAAATGAAAGGTGATTGGGAGGTGAGAGACTTGGCCTTGTTACAATGAGTCTACCAGAATGTTTGTCAGAAAGCACTATATTCCCTAAGTTCCAGTTTAAGAAAATCCATTGACGAGTTTAAGGGAGTCAGTATGAACAATGTTTTCAAGATATAAATGCTGAGTCTACACCATAGGTCAGGATAACTGAAGTCATTTCAAGTAACGAAGAGGAAATGGATACACTTCAAACTATGAGACAAAAAAAAAAAAAAAAAAGAACTAATGGAACATGTTAGCAGTGACTTAGACACAATTGAAGAGGGCATTACTGAACTGGACTGTCAGTCAGAAGAAATATCTGAATAGATTCTATCCTCTACTATTAATGGAAACTCTCTGGAGCACACAGAGACAAAAAAGATGGGAACTGTATTTAAAAAGGCAGGTGACATAGATTATATTGACCAGGTTTGAGACATCTCAGAGGAGAGGAAACGGTAGAGGCAAAATCTGAGGAGATAACAATTGAGAACATCCCACCGAGGCAGACATCAGCCAGTCAGGAAGTCCATCAGAACCTTAAAATCCACCCTTCGATACATCATAATGAACTTTGTAGAAACAAAAATAAGCTCTTATGAGCAGCTGGAAGGGGAAAGAAAAGAATAGAGATTTAAACATTTTTATATTAAAATACTACAGTATGAAAACTAAAAAAATCTAAATTTCCATCAATAGGGTTATAACTAAGTATATTTTGGTACATCTCTATAGTATGATAAAATATGCATTATTAAAATATTAAAAATACTGATTGACAAAAAAATTTTCATGTTCAAATATTAATAAAAATAAAACACACTGATCTATGCACAATCCCTTTGTTTAAATATAAACACCATAGTGGAAGGTAAAATGCCAGAAGGTTGTCCATTGTTTTTTCTATGCTGTGAGGTTGTGGGGTTTTATTTTCTTCTTTAAGTCTTTGTCTCATGCCTTTACCACAGGCCTGTTGATTTTTTATAATTAGAAAAGAGTGCTCTTCTTAGTTGGATTTTAAAATATCACACTTGCAATCACCATTTTCCGCTTCCAACTGGGGCAGCATCCATTCAGCGAGCAGTTAATTTTGCACACATCACACCGCAACAGCCCCCTTAAAGCTGGTAGGGCTTTGAGTGCCAGCAAGCAGGCAGGAGCAGCTTCAGGCCCCAATGCGGTCATTGCTTGAGGGACGTCCAGGTGAGCAGGAAAGCCACGCTCTGCTGGGTGCCGGGAAGAGGCTCTGCTCGGCTCGCACACCCTGCCCTGCCCGCCCCAGAATGGGAGGCTTTGTTCTCCAGAATTCTCCCGGGGACCTGGCAAGCCTAGCCAGAGGGACTGTCGTGCCAGCAGTGTCAGGCTGAGGAAGCCGAGGCACGGAGGAGGCGCAGCGTATTCCCAGCAGGAAACCAGAGCTGCCCGTGTGGTCAGGAGAGCAAGCCCGGCTCTCCACCTGACCCTGCTGGTCAGCCTTCCCCACCTGCGGCTGGGTCCTCGCCTTTGCCCAGGGAGAAGAGAGCCCAGGAGATGTGTGGTCCTTCCCGCCCTGGGGCTCCGCCAAGCAGATTCCTCCTGCCACCTCAAGGTCAGCACATGCCTGCAGTCTGGCGTGGGTCTGCCCAGCTCCCCACCCAGTGTCCCCACCCTTGTCAGCTGGCTCACCTCCTCCTGGCCTTTCTCTGAAACACTAGGCCTGTTCCAAGCCCCAGCTGCACACTGAGGCCCCTGCATGGGGGCCCAGGAGGTCAGCAGGGCCTAGGGCGTGCAGGGCTGCTTGGCACTGACCCACATCTGGAGGTACAACGACCACGATAGAAAGTATTCCTAAAAATGGCACCTTGTGGAACACCGGAGACATCTTCTGGTCATTGTTCCCTACACGATGCAGCGTAGCAACTACTCACAGAGCATGTGCCTCGTACTGAATATCACGTGCCATCTGGAGACTATTGAAGGCACAGGGAGGGTGTGCGTCGATGGGACTTGGGCATCGCAGGTCGACATTGAGGGATCCTGGAACCAGCCCCGGGGTGCTAAGTGACAACTGCACTTGGCTTCAGGTCTGACGACGATCTGGGTTGGAGGGTCTTCAAGGACGTCCCAGGGCTGATCATTCACTGGGGCCTCGCGGGACTCAGGATGCAGTCAGAGCTCACGGCTGAGACTCAGGACAGAGAGGCTGCGTTGGAAGTCGGCCAGGGGAGGCGTGGGCAAGGCTGGGGGCGCAGGCCGCGCTCAGGGTCCCTTTCCTGCAGTCACTGACCCGACGCGGGTGTGGAACGGTGGTCCCGTCTGCCTGGCATGCACCCCGACTCCAGTCTCCAGAGGACACAGGTGCTTACCGCAGACCACACTGCTCCACAAACAGGGGCCACGCCGACCAGAATCCCACCATCCCAGCAGCTGTCCCAGGGCCACCATCAGCCAGGGTGTCCACAGGTGTCGCACCACAAAAACACCTCCCCTCCACCAGAAGAAACCCGCGGGGCACGGGAAGCTGGGGGAGATGGTGCAGGCTCTCGACGGGGGACGTTTCCAGGCATCCACATCCACCCAGACTCGTGGAATCACACCTGCAGCGGGTGCCTCGGCCTCACCTCAGTGAAAGCCTTCATTCGAGGAGGTGGAGGCCACTTGCTGGGGCCCTCCTTTCTGCACACGGCCCTACACACGTGGACTCCAGCGGGCATATTGTGCCCTCCTGACGTGGTGGACGTTGCTCTCTGCAAGCCTGTTGGTGCCATGGCGACCTGGGGGCGGCAGCAGCGGACTTCGCAGAAGAGCAGACAGTGGCGGGGAAGACGGCTGGGAAGGTGAACCTGTCCCCTCCCGCCTCACAAGGACAAAACGGCAGCAGGACTCAGGGACAAGGCCAACCCTACCTGGTTCAACGAGGCACAGGCACAGGCTGCAGCCATGGCCATCTGGGTGGACGGTGAGATAGGAAGACCTCTCGGCCACTTAGGAGAACACGGTGACAGCGCCCAGGCCCGCGAACTTGGACGCTCCCGCTGCTCCTGAGGAAGCCCTCACAGAAGAGCAGCCTGAAAGCCTCCTCAAGAGGCCGCTGGGCAGGACGGACTCATTCGACTCCTTCCTCCTTCGTTTATTTGAAAAACAGGGAGAGCAGTTAGCTCCAGCCCCTCCCGCAAGCAGGTAATGACCTATTGTTCAGCAAAGACTCCGGGAGGGGAGATGAGGGCCATTACAGGAGATGGCTCTCACTGTGCTTTCTTCATTGGCAGGAAATTGCTCTCATTATCAATGACAACAAGAGGGGACAGTCCCTCCTCTCTCAGCGAATGCATCAGGCAGAAGCCAGGGGACAGGCTCTGAGTTTCAGACAGATTTTAAGAAAAAGACTAAGATAAAAATCAAATGCTCAAACCTGCTCTTTGGAGAGAGACAAATGCACCCAAATGTGGACAAGAGGAACCACGAGAGGATCTCAGAGGAGGCTAGTGGCCTCCACAGGAAGGCGGGGCCCGGCAATCCGGGGTGGGACTTTCCCGGGACGTTGGAAAGCTAGCGGGCACCATCAGTACCCCTGGCACACACACAGCTCTGCTCTAACTCGGGCAGCTCCGCAGTGGAGAAGTGGAACGTCCAGTCCGAGTGTGCGTCACCCTCAGGGGGACACAGAGTGGCAGGCAAAGAGGAGGCAGCCAGAGGTGACTAAGGCAACCCCTGCACCGGGCCCACCTGTGGTTGCCAATCCTGGGCCAGGGCGGCCCTGACAGATGGCTTCCTGCTGAGCGCCCGGCAGGTCTCTGTGCACGACAGTCCGGAGACCCCTCCAGGGGGCTGTGAGGTCGGGTACCCTCACCTTGACGGGGACCAGGCACCCCTCCCGGGCTGCGTGTTCCCCCGGGATGGCTCGAGGGTCACAGGGACTCATGGTCACATCTGCTTCCCACAGCAGTGCTGCAGGTGAGGGAGAGGGCCTGCCTCTGGGAACCGGGAACACTGAGGCTCAGAGGCACCGGCCGGGTCGCTTCTTCCAACACAACCTGGAGGACGCAGACCTTCACCTCCTGCTTGGCATGTGGTCACCGTGCGGGCATCCCGCACCCAGAAGACGCACTCCAGACAGATCTCGAGGGAGCCCAGGAGAGCTGTCCTCTCCTCTCCCACTGGAGACAGAGCATCCCTGAGAATTCACTTCGACTCACCCCCAAGGCGGTTTCAGATTTCAATTTACATTAGCGGCCTGGTCAGGAGACGCCAAGCCTGGAATAACAGTCCCAGGGGGACACTGGAGTGAGGAGCAGAAGGACATGCAGACCTCAGCAGAGACCACGTTCAGCCCAGAGCCCAGAACCAGAACCCTGCAGCTACCCCGCGTCAGAGGCGAACATCGCAAACATTCCAGGCAGCGCCCGAGGTTGGAAGGGAGAATTCTCCGTGAGAGCAGATCTGCTGGGACCAGAGCTCCGGAGGGTGGAGACGATAGGAGGATCGGACAGACTACGACAAGAATATTCAACGTGACCAAACACATAAACACGCAGCCAGAAACAAAGGACGGGAGCCCACGGGAAGCAGAGGGGCCTCGGCCGGCCTCCGCGTCCCAGGTGTTTCCTCGGTTTTAGGGCCTTTATCACAAGGATCAGCACTTCAAAACCACCAGCCGTCTCAATGTCAAACGCCACTGCTGTCTGACCCTTTTCATTTCAGATGTGCTTTTACTATGACCTTTCTCAGAATTAACAGCCCACACTGGCGTGGTACAGACAGGCCACAGTCCTGACCCGGCTGGAGAAGGGGGCCCGATCTTATATCCACGTGTATTCTGACTTCCTTTGTCTTGGGCAGAAGTGAAAAATAACCCATCCAAACTTCTGAAAATGAAAAATATGGTCTTTGGAGTTTAAAGCACAGCAGGCCAATCGAAAAGATTGCACTTAACTGAAGAGAGAAGGAGAGGGTCCAAAGGGACAGACTCCCACGAGACACCTTGGTGCACACAGAGAGACGGGAACGTGAAGAGGAGGCCAAGAGAGGAGGGCTGGACCCTGCCTGCGAGCGATGGCCAGCCCGCACTGGGACCCCGCCCACACCTCCCTCTTGGCCGCATCCGGGGATATTGCTCGAAGCCCTGTATTCAAACAGAGCTTGGTCCTTTATAAACAAGCTTCTGCGATCCACTGATCCTGGACAATGCCACATGACAAGGGTGCAGGTATTCAGTGAGCTGTCCTACAGACGGAGAGACTGAAGCTCAGAGCTCGGAGGGACCTTCACGAAACCATGCAGCTCCTCAGGACAAAGCAGAAAATCAGAGGACTCTTCAGGATCCGAGCGCCTCCCTCTCCTGCATGCTCCTTGAGAGGGAATGCCTACTGTAAGGAAACTTCTGGAAGCTAACTGGTCTCCAGGTGGGAAACAAACTACAGTCCAGCCCAGAACGTGGCTTCACTTCCTTGGCCCCTCCAGATGCTCAGGTTGGGTGTATGGGTGGCTGTAAAGGACTCAAGATGAGACAGGACTGGCTTCCAAAATGGTGACCTGCAGTCAGCTCTCACAGCTGACCCCTGCCTGCCACCCTGAACCTTATCATCGTGGGTGGGAGGGGAGACAACATACCCTTCATTTCCTCGGTATTTCAGGGGGAATTACTGGCCAGGGTCAGTTTCACAGGTGGGCCCCAGATCAGGAATGGATTCCAAACCCTGGGTTTAAACTGTCATTCACCCACTGGTAACTAACACTCTTTGACCAAGGAAAAGTGAAATTCTTCTGGAATGTGGGTTCTCTTTTAAAAAGAGTGCTAGTCAGCTTTCTACTAGTATGACGAAAATATCCAAGATAATCAACTTAAAAAGAGGGAAGGTTTAGTTTGGTTCACAGTTCCAGGGATTACAGTCCATGATGTGGCCGGGTGACAGCACAGCACATAGTGGCAGGAACACCTGGCAAAGGAAGCCTGTTTGCCTCATGGTGGCCAGGAAGCAGAGAGAGGGGAAGGGAGCCAGGATCCCAACGTCCCTTCCTGATAGCCCAGTGACCTAGGTTCCCTCCACTGGGTCCCCCCTCAAGGCCCTACCACCTCCCAACAGCAGCACTGGCTGGTGGTCCAGCCTTCCACACAGGCTTGGAGGATGGTCAAGATGCAAAGTCCAGCGAAGGCCACGCCTCCCCTAAGTGCAGGCACAAACTGCACAGGCTCCTCCTTCCTGAGACACGCCCCCCGCCAGACAGGCTGGCTTTCCACGGCCCCACAGCTGACATCCAGTTACTGGGACTCCACATACCTTCCCGGTGGGATCCTAAACCTGAGGCAGCTCTGGAGTCATTGACCTTGGCAGAAGGAGCCCCATAAATCTGCTTGGGAACACCTGCTGTAAGTCTTAATCCTCAAAAGGGCTAGGGAAGCAGGCTGGGCCTGCAGCCTGCTCCAGCAACGTCCTGGACAACTTCTGTCACCTTCTCCAGAGGATCAGGGTCTTCTGCCGGAACGGAGTGACTTCTCCTGGGGTTGCAGGGCAGTCCACGGCAAGGGGGCAGCATCTCCCACGGCGGCCTCAGTGCCTCTCTCCCAGGCACGGCTGGCTTTGCCCCTGACGCTGCAGCTGCTCCCCTGCTGGACCCGGGCTCGTCCTCCCAAACACCCAGGCTTCGCCCCCGCTGTGTGTCGTCACCAGGGCCCCACACAAGGTCCCTGGCAGAGGGAGCGCCCTGTGGACATCGGCTGGGTGACAGCTGGACACACTGGCCTGACTGGGACCTTCTTCAGTGATGGTTCTGCTCAGGGTCTGCTCTGGAGAGGGGCCCACCTGTGTCCACAGGGAGCAGTGGCGCGGATACCCTCATCTCCACCTGCAGGTGCTCTTGACTTCCCTCGCTGCGGATCTGCAGCTGGCTTACTCTAGGTTCTCAGGAGGCGCCTGGGAAGGGGCTCCGGCCACGGCCTGGCTCTTTCTGTTATGGGGGTGGGAAGAGGGGCAGAGAGACCACACAGCACAGCCACGGAGGGGTGGTGGAGGGATGGGTGGGCCCGGGGCAGGAGAATTCTGCTGCTGCAGCTTGACGCTGCGGGAGCTCAGGGGATCTGGGACAGGCGAGGACGGAGTCAGCCAGCCTACACGGGGTGTGCGCCCACCGGCTCCAAGCCAAGGATGAATCCAGCTGCGGATGGAGGATATGAAAGTCCCAGAAAGCAGCTCGTGACCTTGCCAGGCGTGGAGTGCTGCCCTCAATTCACGCAGCTGAAGAGGTGCCGGCAGCGTGCGGGGCCTCACAGGGACCTGGGCTCGAGGGAGTGTGTGCAGAGGGAGTCCAGGTGGTGAGCAAGCGGCCACCTCCACAGGGGACCTGGGTGTCTGCATTGTGTGTCCCGGGGTGGGGGCAGGAGCCACCTCCTGCAGATGCCGAGCCGTGACCCTTGATTTAAAGCAGGGAGAAGAGAGTCTGATGCTGCCGTGGACAGCGGCCCGGCCTGTGATGGACAGGAACGCGGCCCCTGGCCGACGCCGTTCCGGGGCAGCCCCGCCTCCTGTTCTGGCTTGGGAACTGTATGTAACCTGCTCCACAACAGAACAGGATGCTTCTGCTTCTGCAAAGGGGGCCCAGAAAGATTCTTATGAGAGGAAACATGCACTCAAGGCCATTCTGCACTTGTTGGGATAGAAACAAGAAGTCCAGTGTCCACCAGGGGTCCTGAGCAAAATGATCGAAATGCCCCACAGAAAAAGACTTTCACCTGCCACGTCTGCCAGCCCAGCACCTACAACCCCGCGGCACACAGCAGGTGCTCAATAAATACATGTTTACTGGATGAACAGAATGGCATTCAAATGTCAAGAAGGAGGAGGTGGGACAGGACCCTCCCCATGTAGACACACATCCCCACGCATTCATTCAGCGAGAAACGTTCCAGAATAAATAACTCAATGACTACTCCATGCTCAGTACGTTGCAGATGCCATAAAAAATACCTGCTGGGTGTCACATTTTCGGTGCAGGCACCACGTCCATTGTGGACGCACGTACCTGGGCATGCGTGAACATTTGTCGATGCACCAAGCAAAGGGTCTGAAATGCCACAGAACAGATTGCTCCCAGCAAGCAGTGAGATCACAGGGACCTGCAGCTAGCTCATCCTTGGTTGCATTTTTCAGAGTAAACACTTTTCTATTTTTATAATTCAAAGACACTTTGGCAAACTCAGCCTCAGGGAAAAACTTTCCAACGGCCAGGGCACATCAGAAACCGCAGTGGGTCCTGAGCTGCCCTCTTCCTGCTGCATAGAACTGGTGCCAGGGATGAAGGAGGAGGGAGTTCAGGGAATTCTGCAGGTGGGGCTCTGGAGCCCAGAGCAAGCGGGGAGGGCTGGAGACCCGTACTTCTACACGAAGGTTAATTCCACAGCACAGAAGCCATTCCTGCCATGGCGTTACCCAAGAAGGAGGGCGGCGAGGGCGACTGATCACTTATTCCATCACCTCGACGGAGCAGAGGCCTCTCTCACGGCCACTGAGCTCACGCTCAGGCTTAAAGGCTCAAATCAGCTTTATTAGGTTAATTGGTGGCATTGTGCTGCACTTGAGCTCCAGAGCTGCCGCGTCCTGTCAGTCTCACGAAGCCTGGAGGGCAGGTCTCAGGCCCCTGTCCCTGCTGAGAACCAGGAGCAGGAGGGACCATCAAGGGCCGAGGGACAGCAAGGCCATTCATCCCTGGGGGAGCAGCACAATGCCCAGCTGGGCTCTGCTTTCTGGGGTTTCAAGTGGACTCAGGAAAACAGAGCAGGAGACACATTGAGGGTCTTCTCTCTCCCCAAGATATCTTCAGACACCCAAAAGCAGAATGGTCAGTGTTCATGCCGTGTCCACCAGAGGCCTCCTTGTGCCAGGTGCATTATGAGCTCGGCCCTCTCTGTCTGTGGGTTCTGCATCCGCAGATCCAACCAACCAGGATTGAAAATACTCAGAAAAAAAAATCACGTCTGTGCTGAACACACATGGTCTTGTTTTCCTGCCTTCATCCCTGAACAACACAGCGTAACAACGCTTCTGCAGCATGTCCGGCCTCATCAAGAGGGGATGCAAAGCCTCAGCAGGATGTGCCTAGGTGCCAAGCAAATGCCACGCCATTTCATATGGTGGCCTGGAGCGTCCATGGATGTGGGCATCTTTGGGGGCTCTTGGAACTGATCCACTGAAGACACCGAGGAATTACTGCGCGTGGATTTCCAAGGGCTGCCTTAAGGACCAAACTGCATACACCAGAAATCGATGACCCCAGAGTTCTGTAGGTCCAATGCCACAGTGAGGGTGGGCTGCACCCTCTGAGGTCCACGGGGTCTGTCCTCGCCTCTCCCCGGCTCCAGTAGACCCAGGTGGGCCTGGGCGTGTGATGGCCTCCAGTCTCGTGTGGCTCTCTCCCCTCCACAGCCTTGTCTCTTCCTCCACTGGCTCTACAGGGACTTGGCATCTGATTTAGGGCTCACCTGGACAATCCAGGATGAGCCCATTGTGAGACCCTCCATTCAGTCACACCTACAAAGACCTCTACCCTCTGCAAACAGGATCACAGCCACAGGTAGTGCAGGCCAGACGTGGACGCCCTCTGGGGGCCATTCGCCCCAGCACACCAGGCTAGGCACTCGGGATCTGAAAGTGCACACCTCACGGTTCTCCCCGCCGCAGAGTTCATGATCTGTCAGTGCAGAAGACCACGACGGAAAACGACCTGAAACACAAAGGTGGCCGGAAAGGACACTCCCCAAGCTGAGAGACCGCCTCGGAGGATGCTGGGAGAAGGGCTGTCACACCTAAGGCACAGGTGCCTCACCACCAGGCAGAGAGGCGCAGAGTGCAACCGTGGGCATCTCAGGCCATGGAAGATCACCGGCCAGCACAGGAAGGCACGGAGGGTGTCCCAAAAGTACAGGAGCACGGGGTCCTTGTGCAGGGGCAGCACTGGAGAGGAACCCGGATGTGAGCTGACCACTTGGCACCAGGATGTGAAGACTCTGTTCTTCTGGGTCTCACTGACCACTTGCTGCCTCTTAGCTCCATAAGGCGAGCTCGTGGCCTGGAACTTCTCTCCACACTCTCCCATTATGTGTGGCTCCTCAGACTGATGACCCACCTCTGTCCTCCCACTTGAGAGTCCTGGACTCAGTCCAGTGACAGCTGTGTCCAGGACCTAGGGCTGTGCACAGGCTGGCCAGACCCAGAGATAGCAGGCCCTGAGAGCAAGGAGCATCAGAAACTTGGGTACACACCTCTCATAAGGACAGCTGTCCCCGGACTCCGGACCTGCATCTGGGGCAAGGAGGCTAGAAAGGCAAGTGGCAGCTGGAGTCGGGAACACCTCCTCTGCAGGCAGCAGGCCCTCCTGTGTGGTCTTTAATCTTCCCTAGCAAGGTGCCCAAATAGACGGATCACTAAGACAAGCAGGTGAGTCCTAAGATGAGTTGTGAGACGGAATTCATTGATTTCTATCACCGAATAAGCTTTATAATGGCCTGGCTGGGGTGGCACAGAGACACAGCTTCAGGGGCACAGTACCTGGAGTCAAAAATGCCGACTCTTGGAAATTAAGAGCATTTATTTCTACAAATTAAATTACCTGGGGGGAAATCAGCCTGAGGAGCAGGAAGACTCGATGTTTACCAACTAACTCACAGTCCAAATCTAAGTGCTCTGTTGGATTTTGACACCTGGCCCAGAAATGACATCTGTCTTCTTAATAAGCAGCTAAAGGGAGGCCAGACGGCAGGGCCGGCTTTCGTTCATGCGTGCTCTCTTCCCAGCAAGGGCTTCTGCGCACACTCTAGAGATGAAGATGAGGCAGCAGCCCAGGCCGCATGTCTGACGGACACGTCCCAGGTGGGTGTCCCCAGGGCTCCTGTGGTCACAGGGTCACCCACAGAACTTCACGTTCCTCAAACATGCTCTACATGTTTTTAATCTGCAGTGAGAATCCGTGGAAATGGAAGGAAACGTGCTACGTTTTACTCAGCTGCCCTCCTCTCCCCATGTTCAAGCTGGGCGTCCTCATCCGCAGGAAAAACCACCCTGGGCAGCATTTTAGGCAGAGTAGGTAGCACGCGCCAGATCTCGATGCCAGAGCCGCAGGCCTGCGTCCCCCAGGCCACCCTCCAATCCCTGCAGAAGAAAATGGAAGTTTCTGGTCATTGGGAAGGTGGGCGCAGGTGACCTGTGGCCAGAATCTGTAGGAGATGGCGGGTGGCCCTGTTTCTCCTCTCAGTGTGCAGCTGAGGCTCTGTCTTCAGGATGACGTCAGGAGAGACGTGTGGTCCCTCCCCACCATCCTCCCAGCGGCCCAAAGGCTCAGGCACAGAGGCAGCTTGGCTGCTGTGACTCTGGTGACAAGACGTGGAGTGTCCCACTCTCCCTTCTTGCTACAAAAGTTAGGAGCCTGAAACTCCAAGGAAACATCAGGCTGGGAATGTGGCAGGAGGACCCCTGTGTGACAGAAGTGAGGTTGTCACTGTGGATGGGAGGGGGAGGTGGTGCCTGGCCCATACCTGAGACCAAGAGCCTCACAGCAAACTGCACGAAGGACCCCAGGCAGGCTGCAAGGCCAGCCCAGAGCCCCAGAGCCCCAGAGTTCCTCGCCACGGGTGACCGTGAGGGACGCTTCCAGGAGCGCACTGAGATCTGAGGGTGCTGCTGGGCCTCCCGACTCTGAAGACAGAAAACAGGCTCCACCCAGCAACTCGAGCCCAGGATAATCAACCCACCCTGCCCAGCGTCTGTCCCAAGGACTGTGGTAAACACGGCCGGCACAAGAGAAGAGGACCCTGTCCTGAAGTCTCAGAGGTGGAGCAGAGCTCTGAAGCTATTTGTACCAGAACTATAAATTTAGGGTAAAAAGAATATTTTTTTTTTTAAAATATTTTTTAGTTGTCAATGGACCTTTATTTTATTTATTTATTGGTATGGGTGCTGAGAATCGAACCCAGGGCCTCACACAAGCCAGGCAAGTGCTGTGCCACTGAGCCACAACCCAGATCAAAAGATATTTTTGTCATCACCAACTGCAAGACGCAAGCCTGCAGGCTCCTGCCCTCCCAGCCTGTGTCCTGACAGTGTACGAGCCGACAGGACGGGGTCTCGGGGGCAGGTGGACACACCCTTCTTCCCCGTAAGCTGAACAGATCCACCAGCTGGACAGCACGTTCGGAACTGCGCAGGTGCCAGTCTCTCCTCCTCGCTCTCCTGCGTGGGCGAACTTTCAAGCCAGGGGACGCACACAAATTCCCCCAGATAACTCAGACCTGTAACTCACACCTCTAAACGTTCTGCATGCCCGGCTGAGGGGAGCTCGGAGCATGGGGCACTTTCCTCCCTCATGGGGGCACCAGGGTGGCATCGGGCACGCTCCTCCCCGTCCATGGCCCAAAATAAAGAGCTCTGCACCATCCACACGAAGCAGGCGAGGGAGAGGCCCTCCTGGGCAAAGGGCTGCCAGTGGGTGAAGCTCAGGCACTGGAGCCAGCCAGTGAGGGGCAGCTTCTGCAGCACCTGTTTCCTCTACTTCCTCCGTACAGGGGAGTAGCAGGGTCTGGAGGCCACGGGCAGGAGAGGACCCAGGACGAAGGCAAGAAGTAGTCCCTCCGGAGGGCTGTGCCTCAGCAACCACACGGGAGAGACTCCCAGCTCACACGGAAGGACCAGTGGGCCAGGTGGGAGGGAGTCCCTGGGGATGGGGTGTGGTGTGTTCCTGCAGAACCTG
The DNA here is from genome assembly GCF_902686455.1 of Sciurus vulgaris. NCBI lineage: Eukaryota > Metazoa > Chordata > Mammalia > Rodentia > Sciuridae > Sciurus > Sciurus vulgaris. Next base: position 39,256,725 of record NC_136479.1, on the reverse strand, counting down.
GCTGGGCTGGCTGGGCTATGGACCAGTCAAGACCAGCCATCCCGGCAGGCATCCCCTGACCAGCTACGCAGCTCGGACGGTGATGTCATCCTGGGTGCCTGCACGCAAGAACCGAGAGAGGACCGTCCACCCACAACTCCACCCAGTGCCTGGTCCCTTTTCCCTCAGCTCTAGCCCATCTTTTTCACTGTGATATGAGGACAGGGAGCCCCCAGAGGACATTTTCCAAATCCCTTTTTCTGATTATATTCTGATTAGATTTCTGATTTGATTCTGATTAGATTCGACTATATGGTGATATGTGCCAGGAAATTAGATTCTGCCAGGGAGGCGCAGGCAGGGGGCTGGAGGCCAGGAGAAGGAAGCGGACTCCCTCCCTGCCTTCAGCTGGTGAAAGAAGACAAGGGCTGCGACCTGCAGCTCCTCCTGACCTTCCAGCCTTTGCAAACCTGAAGGATTCCGGCTCCCTGCATGCCCTGGGTCCTTTGCAGCGACATGGATCAGTGGCCCAGGTCCCTGCCACGTCCATGGACGCCAGCTCTGGGGTGGCATGGTGCTTCCTGGATCACCTGGCACCCCTTTCCCTTGGCTGAGCCTTTCCACATTGGTGGGACCCATACCTGTGTTGACTCCCTCCCGTTTGAAAAGCCTAGCGTGGCTGTGGTTTCTGTCTGATCCACCATCTTTAGGAAAGTCAACTGTACAGAAAACACTCAGCGGAGCCTCGGCACACGGGTGGGTGATCGTGCCGGTGACGGGTGCCGATGTGCTGTCTGCTGGGTCATCATCCAGCTCTGGCTCTCAAGGACCCTGGCCACACGCAGCCTCAGCCAGGTGCCTGAGGGTGACGATACACTTGATAGCTGTCTCAGCGGGGAGATCTTAGTTAAGTGTTCTTATCACAAGAGAGTGACAGCAGCAAGGACGGCAGAGGAGGCTGCTGGAGGTGATGGTGTGAGACAGCCGATGGTGCTCTTGGCTCCAGAGGGCATCCTCATCTCCAAACTCATCGGTGGCACACAGGAAGTAGGTACCCCTTGGTGTCAGTCACCCCTCAAGAAAGTGGCTTATATATTTTAATAAAAATAGTTTTGGTTGTTCAGGGCCAAGCCCTCTCGGCAGACGTGACCTGACCTGCTAAGTTTAAATTCAGCTGAGCAATTCAGTGAGTGGTGCAGGCGATACCTCTGGCTACCATGTGGGACTGTGCACAGGTGGATGTTGATCATCTCAGCAAGCTCCACTGGACAACGTGGAGCAGATCCTTGTGCCTCAGGAACGACTGAAGAGCTTGACAAAAATAAAGTCCCCGTGCTCTTCCAAAGGACATTGACTGAGAAAGTTTGTGCATCGGGATTGACAACAGGCCCTCACACGTGGGGGATGCCTAGACTGCACTTTAGGGACAACTGAGGTAGGGAGTGGCACACGTATCAGCTAACGTGGTCCTACAAACCTTTAAGAGGCACGTGTGTGTGTGTGTGTGTGTGTGTGTGTGTGTGTGTGTGTGTGTGTGTGGGCACATGTTGCAAAGATATTCACAAATGCTGTTCCCTCGAGGCTCCCCAGCCTAGCAGAAGTCAAAGAGGTCACAGAGGACCCCATCTCAAAACAAAATGGGTCAGCTAAGACAACTGGGAGCATGTCTCACCATGCTGAAGGGACAACAGGGACCCTGGACTTGCCACTGTCTCTTCACAGCCCTGTCATCACACAGCAGTTGACAGGTAAGTGGGGATGTGACCAGTGGGGAGCATGGCCTGGGCCAAGACAGGGGAGCCTCTGCTGATCGACAATATAGTCCTCCCTGTTGTCTAACTGGAAGGCTCATGGTTTAATTAAATGCTTCTACATCAATTATTGTAATTAATCTTTATTTTAAAACAAAAGTCTGTTTGCCTTTTATAGGTATTTATACTTAAAAAGCTTTCCCTAGAAAAGCCCAGGACTCAAACATAAGCCACAGTTTTGTAACAAGGAACTCCTGATTGAGTAATTAGCTTTGCAAATACTGAAGCAAACACAACGGAAATTCAGCAGTTATTAATCACCTAGCTGAGCGGTACCGCTAGGTGCTCAGCCTTCTCTTCAGGAGCGACGCGCGTGCATGATCTGCTACAGAGGTTGCCACTCCATGTGCTGCTCAACCCCTTTAGGCAGAGAACCAAGCAAGGACTGCCACCTGGCACCCTGTGCTGCACCACCCGGGGCGCCCAGGGCGCCAACGCCCCCTGCCCTCACTGCTGGGCCAACGTCGACCTTGGAGGCTTCGTATTTCCTCCATTTGATCTTGTACTGCATGCTTTACATCCCACACATCTGCACTTGGACTGCGAGCGGCCTCAGATTTTGCCATAAATAGGTGATCGTGAATTCATCCACCTGTCCAGACTCCTCCTCCTCAGATCAGCCGAGTGGGAGCCCCTGGGTACGCTGGAATGTCCCTCCCCTCCAGCACCCTGCAGTCACGGGGGAGAGAATTGGCAGGGATCAAGACAATCGCCCACCCGTCCTGTTCTGACCATGCTGTCTTGGGCATGTCCCTCCTCACCGACCTTCAGCCTGGTCATGTGGCTTTCTCGGGCCCATGGGAGCGGTGGATAGGGTGCAGCTCCCTGCGTGGCCTGGCTCTGGCCACTGCTGCCCCTCCACAAGAAGAGCATGCACTGCGGGCTTTGGCATGGACCCCAGAGTGAGAAGACACATGGAGAGACCCCAGTCACCCTGCAGGGGACACACAACAGGACCCTCTGTTGGTGAGGCCACCCACATTTGGAGTCATCACTGGCTATACAACGTAACAGCAAGAACTCATCTAAATGTTGCTCCTGCTGATGCGAAGGGGTGAGATTGGCGCGCTCGCCACGTCTAAGGGAGCACTCCCAGATGGGATGTTCCTGGGACGCTCTACTCCCACATAAGGTCGGAGACTCAGATGGGCTACTGGCCTGAGGTCTCCTAGCAGAAACAGGGGGTCCCAGCCCACTTTGTCTTCGCTCAGAGAGTAGTGAAGTGAGGTGGTGTGAAAACAGGCAGCAACGAAACCCCAGGGGAATGGCAGCCCTGCGCCTGGCGGCCAGCGGTGAGCTCTGCTGCCCAGGGCCAGCTCTGACTCTGCGCAGACCCTGGGCCTTTGGCACACCGGTCTGGGTGACTTGGCCCACACTGGAGGGAATGTGGCTAACGACCTGGCATTCACAGTCTCATTTCCAAACGAAGAAAAGGTAGATGAGTGCTGGAGGCTTTTGGGGTGTGTGTGTGTGTGTCTGTGTGTCTCTGTGTGTGTGCTTGTATGTGTGTCTCTGTGTGTGTGCACATGCCTGTGTGGTATGCACACACCTCGTGGGTGTGGGAAAGCATCAGTCTCAGTGCTGTGCATGGGTGCGTCTGGTGTGTGTGCACCAGGGTGTGGTAGGAGTGCATGTGTGCTCACGCGTGTGTGTCAAAGGATGAAATGACCTCCTTGCAGGCAAGTCCAAGTTCCTTATCTCTTTTTAAGGAGGCATTTTAAGATTTTGCTGTATTTTAAAATGTGCTACAGATAGCAAATATTCATTAACAAACCAACTTGAAAATGAGCACTGTGAGAAAAGACAGAAGCTGACCCAAGACTCGAAGCCAAGCACACAGTGAGCCTTCAGGGCCGCCTGGAGGACGGGAGGGCCATCGGCCAGAAAGGATGAGAAGGCTTCCCATGGTCAGGCTTTCAGATCTCCAGGCCTGGGTCTCCTCCTGGGTACTATCTAGAAATCTAATGGATGCTCAGAGGACTGGCCTCCACCACCCAGGAAAAAACAGCCGTTTTCACATTTCAAAGATGGCCTACTGTGACAAGGCTCTGATTTTTCTCTCCTGTGAATTCATTTGCCCAATGGCCAGCATAATGGGGTCCCCACTGGATTTTATATGTCATCTTCAACTCTTCATTATTTTACTCAAGAGATGATCTCAGCTATGCTAAAATAACTTAATTCAGAGTTTGCTGACTACCTCCACTAACAACGAGAATTATTAAATCATCAGTGGACTCGATCTTCCTATGTGCAGTCCAGGCAGGACACAGGGGCAACTGTGATAAGATTCTAGCTGCGAATTCCAATTAGCATCTCATGGAGCTTAGAGACCCACGGAAGTCAGAGAACTATAGAGCTCAGTGAGGAACAAAGCACAGAAAACGTGAATTGCCATAAGGGAGATGCAGCAAAGGGCTTGGGGAGATTACTGCACGGAGTTTGGAGATGAAGGTGGGCTTCCTGGAGGAGGGGACTGAGGGTGAGGCTGCCTCTGGGCCTCTACAGACAGGGGGAGCATTCCAATCAGCTGTAACCATGCTGGGAAGCTGGGAGCAGCCTGCGGCTCCAATTTGCAGAAGAACTCCACCGCATTCCCACCTGAGAAGTCCCTCCTGACACGAGACAGGCTCAGCAGCTCTGCGAGGAACTGGCTGCAGATTCTGGAAGAAAAGTCAGGTTTTGAGGCAGAAAAAGAAATCAAAATAACACAGTCCTGTTTCTATTCCTGGCCCTGCGCATAAGCGGCAGTCACCCTGACTCTCACTGGGGAAAGTCTGACACCCTGCTGAAAGAAGAATCCAGGCCAGGAAGGGATCATTTTGGACAGGAAGAACTGTGCCTGGCACACAAACGATCTAGAGTCGGGTGATGGTTGCAGCTGTGGTCCCAGAAGCTGCCACTGTCAGTGATCCTGACCGAGAAGGCAGCTCAGGACAAAACGGCATTACTGACAACAGCGGAAGCCCCGGCCCAGGCTTTGTCCCTGGAGTGCTGGAGAGAAGAGAGGGCGGGGAGGGAGGGACTCCTTCACTTCTTCTCTGTGTGTTTTGGGGGGATCAGAATGAAATTCATTAGTTTCTTTTCTCGTATGAACTTGCCATGGGTGAAAATGTTTCCATATCCCAGAAGTGGAACAGCAAAGTACTGCAAAATGAAATGCACAGGGCGTAGTGAGCAGGTGGGCGGAGCTAGCCAGGTGGGTGGGGCGTCCAGGTGGGTGGAGCGAGCCGGTGGGTGGAGCTAGCTGGGTGGGTGCGGCGTCCAGGTGGGTGGAGCGAGCCGGTGGGCAGAGCAGCCCGGGTGGGCGGAGGCTCCGGCTCTCTCCATTCTTTGCTAGAACTGAGTCAGCACGGCGTGTGGCCTCTGGCCTCTCCCTAGTGCCTCACCTTGACTTGTTTGGAGAAAGTCAATCAACAGACATTTCTTCTCAACATGGAAATGTATTGGAAGGTACGGATGCCAAGCGTTTCTGATAATGTCCATGAAAAGTAAAGGAACTGAAAGTAAAACGTGCACTTTCCAAAGCAGCAGAGAAGATCAAGAAAACACAGCTGAGGCCCGGGGTGAGCAGACGGGAGGTCTGGGCAGAACAGCAGGGGAGGCGACACCAGCTCTCACCATGAGCACAGGCTGCTGGGACTTCAGTACTGCGGGGCGACCCCAGTGCTGGGCCTGGGACAGAGCCCACCCAGGCGCGTCTCCCCAGCAGCATGCTCAAACCCGAAGGACACCCAAAGGTTAAGAAGACGCGGAGCACACAGAAGGCAAGGCAGCATGAACTTCGGGAAAGGCAACAGGGTCCGGCTAACTGCCCAGGTCAGGGGAGACCCACCCTGCTGGGCTGCTCTCCATCTCCCACAAGATTCAAAGAGAAAGGCAGGGCTCTCGGGACCCCATGAGCCCTTTCTTGAGCGTCTTTCTCCAAGGGCAACAACCAGATGTTTTACAGGCTCCATCTGGTCTTCCACAGCCACCTGGCGGCCAGTCGGAGGCCAAAGCCGCGTGTGGACTTTGGGGAGGCTTTTCTCAGAGTCCTACATGGGGGGACAGCCTGGGTCAGTGGTCCTCAAATGTGCATGGCATCAGAGCCCTTGGCGGACTTGCAAACCAAAGACTGCCATTCTGCACCCCATGCTGCTTAATCTGGGGCCTGAGAATCTGCACGTACTGTAAGTCCCCAGGAATGCCCATGCGGCTGCTCCAGGGAGAATATTCTGGGCACTGCTGGCTTGGAAGACTTCTTCCCACTGGTCTAAATGCCCACAAATCAATCAAGAATGACCTGGTGAAATTGGATTCTACCAGGTCAGGCCTGAGGCACCAGCCCTGTGCTACAGAGCTGGAGGTGGAGTTGACCTGCTCCAGTAGAGCCCCCGACTCCCTCACACCTCAGGGAGGGCCAGAAGTGCTCAGGAGGAGCTGAGGATCGTTGGCAGCCAGAGCTAAGCATGTGTCCAGAAACACATCCACCCCACAGATTTCTAGCCTCTTCTGCTCTCTTCTCCAAGAGAAGACAAAATCTGAATCAGCAGGCTCCGTGGCACTGTGCACAGAACACTGGACAGAAGGTCAGGGGCCCTGGCTCTGTCCTCTGCCCTACCGCTAATTAGCTCAATGACCTTGGCGAGTCCCTGGGTCTCCGTGCACTCTGGCTTTTGTTTGTGAAATGAGATGCTTGGATGAGAAACTTTCCAGGGGCCCTTTTGATCTGATGTTCTATGATTCCGCCTAGGATGGAAACTTCAGGGGGAGAAATCCATTCCACTGTGAGAGCTCATAACAGTTGCACTTTAACAACAGGCCACCTGCCACCATTTCAAACGCGTCCCAGAAGCAGCAGTGCCCTGCACTGGCCGAGGGCTGCTTTCCTGGCAGCGTGACGGGTGGTGCCCATCCTGCCCCCAGATGTACCAGCAGGGAGCCATTTGCAGACAAGCCAGTGTGGTGGCGATGCTGGGCTCAGAGCCAGGCACGAGACGTCCAGGAAGGACAAACAGGAGGAGCAGCGGGCATCGGCAGCCAGCCAGAGTGGGGTCCAGGCACAGCCCCACGCGAAGGTGGAGAAGGGGGTGGGCGTGAGGGCTCCCTGGAGAAGGTAGGGTGCAGCTGGCTGGGGCAAAGCTGCTCCTCACAGGCCCTGGAACCTTCCGTTACTCGGAGCCCAAGCAGAAGCCAGGGGGTCCTGAGGAGCCACGCTGTGGGACGAAGGGTACGCCATCCACCCTCCTGGCCTGGCCCAAAGAGAGGTGTGCGGAGCAGCCAGCCGAGCTGGAGCCAGCTACCTCCAGAAGCCCACACGACTTCCCCCGGCTGCCGGTCACAGGCGCAGCCATACTGATCTCACTAACACCCGCCGCCCGTGCCTCCTGGCCACCGATGGCTTCCTGGTTAAATCCCGCAGTTTCCCCGGGACTTGGAGAAGCACAGCGTTTCAGACACAGTGGGCGGTGGTGCCCTTACGTGGTGGTGAGCTGCCAGCCAGGAGCCCAGGGGAAGGATCCTCTGGACTAGAGGCTGAGGCCTCAGAAAGGACCAGTAGCAGTGAAGACATGGAGGTCAAACCCCATCTTCTCCAGAAACCGAGGCAGCCCAGACACGGGAGAATCAGGGAGGAAGAGGAGATACAGGAGGGGGAGACCACGGAGAGCATCCCCACGGCACATCCACCCCACACCCCCATCAGACCACAGCGAGCCCTCGCCCAGCCCTCTAGGATGAGAGGCCGCCTCCTGTCCTGGCCTCCTTCCCTCCTCCCCTGCTGGCTCTGGCCTTCCTGGCTGGCAACTGGTTCCCAGGAAGCACCAAGAATGGTCTCTGTGGGGCCAGGTGGGAGCTGCTCCCTCTGAGGTGAAAACCCCTGGGTCCCCAGGGCTGGTCCTCTGTCACCAGGCCTGCAGAGGCCTCCGTGTCACTGCATGGTGCCCTGACCACGGGCTCAGGCCTCCTGGGGGTTTCTACTTGGCGGCGGGCAGCTCACGTCCATTTCCCATCGAGGTTTGTAAGCACCTTGGAGAGGGTCTTCCCAGTGCTGTTCACCCAGACACCCTGGCCTTGGACTTCTCAGCCTTGAACTGTGGGAAATAAACGCCTATTATTTTAAGCTTCCCCACCACCGCAGCCTGAGCTGACATGACATCTTTGACTTCCCAAGTTACTGACAACTACCAGGAGTCTTCAGGCTCTGAGCAATGGTGACGAGAAACACTACAAAGGTTGGCCAAGTGACCCTCAACCCAGGTGGCGGGAGACCCCGCGGAGGGTGTCGCGGGCTCTGAGTATGCAGAAGCCCAGCAGGATCCTGGGGGCACCAGCTGCTCTTGCAGGGTCAGATGTGGCTGAAAGCAGTTCTGCAGGGGCAGGAGTCCTGGGGTGGGCAGAGGGGCTGCTGGAGGTGAGGCAGACATGGCAGGAGTGGAGGAAGTGGCCACTGTGGTATGGGCCTGCAGGGGGCCTCTCCAGAGAAAACAACCCATGAACCCAAGAAACTCAGGCAAATGCCCGTGTCTTCCATGCCCCGAGGAGCACGGGATGTTACCTGGGGGCTTCTGGGACCCAGAGCCAGCGTCGGAGCAGGCAGAGGATGCCTGGACTGCTCCCCCACCTCCGAGGTGGCCAGGGCCCGGGGAACACTATCCACAGTCTAGCCCTAGGCCCCATGTCCCCTCCCACAGTCCCTGACCACAGCCCCTCCCCAAAGGGTGGGACCAGCTGTCAGCTCCGCTCCTGCTGGTCACTGGCAGTCAGTCCTGAGCAAACACTGGACCTGAGTGGATAGATGAGGGGCAATAGCTCCCTTGTCCCCAGGGAAAGCAGAGCAGAAGGAAGAGGAGCATAGCTAGAGGACACAGGGTGCCACCAGGGGCCATCCGAGCCTCAGAGTGCTCCTCGGAAGCCCGGCCTCCAAGGACCCCAGCGGCAGCCCGCCAAGGGGCCTCTCCTCCACGAGTCTCCAAGGAGAAGGAGAGAGACAGAGGGAACCGGGTTGTGTAGCTGGATTCACGGTGAGAAAGCGCATGTAGAGAGCAGCAGCGTCTGCACGGGTCGGTCCCACCCATCTACCCGCTTCCTGCTGGCAGGGGGTCTGCAGAGGACAGTCAGGACTGAGGATGAAGGGACACGCACTCATTGCCCAGGCGGTCAGCGCCAGCCCCAGCACCTCCCCAGATCCTGCAGCGTCTCCGTGGCTGTTATGGCTGGTACGACGCGTCCCCAGCGGCTCCTGTTCAGGCAGGAATGTTCACAGCCAAGTGACTGGATGAGGGCTGTGACCCGATCCGTCATCCCAGTGTGAATGGACCCACTGGGCGGTAACTGCGGGCAGCTGGGGCATGGCTGGGGGCTGCCCGGGTGGTGCAGCTGTCTACCTTCCGTCTGTCCCTGCTTCCTGGACACCATGAGCTGAGCAGCTCCCCGACACCCTGGGCCACAATGCTCTGCCTCTCCTGGGGCCTGTGGTCACTGAGTCATGATGCTCTGCCTTGCCTGGGGCCTGGGGTCACCGAGTCAGCCCCGTGCACCAAATCTCCGGAACCATGAGCCAAAATAAACCTTCCACCCTCTAAGTTGTTTTAGTGGGTTATTTTGGTCCCAGGGACACAAAGCTGATGCACATACCTTGTACCCTCTGCAGATGAACCACATGGTGGTCAGGCTGGCAGGGACATCTTACTGGACAACTGACCAAAGCAGGAGAGTAACCTGGTGATTGCAGCGCACGGAGTCTGCACTGAGAGGTGGTGAGAACAGGCGTCCCGCGTGAGCAAGACTGAGCAGGTGCAGGCAGGACAGGTTAGACCTTCCAGAAAGACCAGCAGAATGTCCAGGGAGGCATGAGGCTGGGGGCCACGGGCTGGGCTCTCACCAGAGCTCAGAATCGAGATGAACTCCCGAGGAAGCAGGCGGAGGAAGCTGGGGGCAGAGACTGGCTGTGCAGATCCCTCGGGCCCAGGCCTCGGCCCTTCAGGAAGATGTTGGCCCGGGCCCGGAGGACGGCCAGCTCTGCACCAACAGGGCTCTTCTCTCCACCTGTCACACCCACTGTGCGGGGAGACGGGCGCATTCCCAGACCACTCCCAGCTGGGCTGAGGACCACCCCCTCGAGCGCCCCTCCTGCCATGGCCCCCACCATGGCGCGTCTCTGTGGTCACCTCCTGTTTCCCCGAGCTGACCCAGAGGGCCGGGGGCCATCGGTGCCAGCCCCCCGCAGGAGTCCCAGGACTCAGGAAGCCACAGCGGTGTCTCTGAGCCCAGCTGCCCGCCCCACGTGGTTTTCCCCATGAGAGTGAACTCTCGTCCTGCGGGGAACAGCCAAGGGAGAGGGCCCAGGAGCTGCTGGTGCAAGACTGACGGTGCAGCGGTTTGCGAGGCTTGTCTCGCTGCTTCAAATACGCCCAGTTCCCATGGCAAAGACCTGAAATTAACACGCAGTGGAACTCCCAAGGGAGAGATACAGGGCTCGGAACTCAGGGTCCCTTGCCTGCAGCGACAGCGTAGCCCATAAAAAGACAAGGCGGCCCTGTTACCACAGTTATCTGGGAAGACAGCACCAACCAGCTCCATCAACCCGGATGCAGGCGGGGCTGTTTGTGAAACTTAATTGCCACTTTAATGAGTTTTAATTGCATAGAAATGCTATTTAATGTAGTGTTTCGTCTCCATTTGCCGTTTGGGGAAACCACAGTGTTCAGAGCGAGAAGGCCGGGTTGGCTGGAGGAACCCCGGCCGGTTGGGTGGCGCACACGGAGCCCAGTCGGCCGGCTGTCAGGAGGGAGGCTGATGGAGGCCCAGGCAGAACCCAGGCACAGTTTAGTGCCAGGGTAGGTGGGCACAGTGAAGTGGGCCACCTCCCAGAAGCTGGGGCAGAGGGCCCGGGAGGACACCCGACCTCGCTTGCTCCTCACCAGCCTCTGAAGGGGCACCAGGGGCCCACTGACCAATGGAGCTGCCGGCCTGGACATTCTGCTGGTGCCCCAGAGGGACACAAGCGTGTTTCACAGTGCATCTCCCTGGGAGGCTGTGAGGAACCTGCCAGCTCATGAGGCCTGGGCATTCAGGTTGGCACGGGCTATGTGCCGCAGGGAGAAGAACCGCCACCCTGAGCTATTCACACACACAACTGGGCAAGGAGAAGCACCCACCAGGAGACAGGGGAATGGACCCAGATGACTGCACACTGACTCTGGCCTGTGGAGGGAGCAGATGGGACTGCAGACACAGGGAAGAACTCCCCTCCGTGCAGGCAGGAGGACACTTGTCCTTCCTAGCAGAACTGTCTCACAGAAACAGGACTCTGGGACACACAGTGAAACAAGGGGACCCAGGCTACTCTAACCAACAGCATCCCAGACGTCTGTGGTGGGTGGCATTCAGGGCTGCTACCTAAGGCTGTGCAGGTTGTGCACTGCCCAACTCTGGCAGGCCTCTCGGTAGCTTTATGTTATTAACTGTGATGGGTTTCCAGCAGATGGCAGGAAAGTGTCTTGGAAAGGGATCTTTTCCTATCTGCACACGGTGTTGTTTGGGAGCGACAGTGTTCAAGTCGCAGAGCTGGAGTTTAATGGCTGGATGAGGCCAAACAGGGTTGGAGAGGCTTTAAGTAGGAACCCAAAGCCAATGCGATGGCGTCCCTGGCAAAGGACGAAGTCGCAGCCAAAGTCAGGTCAGACGTGCCCTGCTGGACGCTCAGAGCTTCCCCGCTCCCCTGCTTTGGGGTCACACCCGAACCCCTCCCAGGTCTCCAAGAGCTGCCTGCAGGATCTGGGCCCACCATCCATTTTCCCTGCTGTCCAGGGTGCAGGGGGCCTCTGGTCCTTGCCCACCAGTCCCTCTTCTCTCCTGCCTGCACCCCTGAGCCACGCCTGGGCCCCAGCCTGCTGGCTGGCCCAGTCTTGGGCCTCAGCTCAGAAAGGCAGGGCCGGCCAGCCTCCCTCCTGGGAGAGGGTGCAGCAGCAAATGGATGGGGACAGGCTTTGAAGGAGGGACATGAGGAAGCAGAGGAGGAGCCACCAGGACCCCGCCCTCCCAGGAGGCCTGTCCACCCCAAGGGCCTGGAAGCCAGGGCTGCTCTGTCTGGGTGCGTCCTGTGCTCCCTCAAGGACTGGGCCTGGCCTGCCAGCTGCACTCAGGTAGGCTGGAGATGCAGGACGGGCACCAGGCATGACCCTCGACCCCGCGGAGGCCACCACTGCCCCTTCCTGCCCTGGCCACTTGCCAGCGTCAGCTCCGGACAGAGCGTTGGCCCAGACCCCAGGTGCAGGGGCTCTGCTCACACCTCGCTCCCGCCAGGAGCTCATGAGCTGCAAGGCTGTGGGCAAACGGAGGCCCGGGGTGTGGGGGACCAGTGTCCCCTTAGCAGGAGGTGGACAGCCACACCCACAGGATAAGCACTCACCTGGGCACCCAGGTCAACCCCAGCCGGGCTGGGCTAGCACCATCAGAGTGTGGTTGGTGTGTGGGGGCCAGAGGCCTGGTGAGGCCGGGAGAGGCCGGGAGAGGCCGGGAGAGGGCGGTGCACACACAGGACGTCCGGAGGTCGTTTCCAGAACCCTGAGGCTCCAAAACCAGCAAAGGCATAGCAGAGGTGCCACCTGGAGGCTCCGGGGTGGTGCCCCTGGCTGTGAGTTCCCGAGGTCCAAGAGGGCACGAGGCAGGAGTACCCCGGACCCAGAGGCCTGGACCCCGGGGGAGGCTACTGTCTCCAGAGGGGCTGGGGCCCTGGAGCTCCAGCTCAGCCCGGGCAGCAGATACCTGGCCACCAGCCCCAGGACACGGCCCACCCTGCCCTCTTCTGAGGAGCCAGGGGCCAGCCAGGCGGTCACTGCTGAGGAGAGGAGGCCAACTGGAAGGTCACGGTCCAGATCCGCGTGGGGACAGGCTGAGCCGCTCTGAGGTGCCAGGTTGCCACAGCCCAGGGCCTGGATCTGCCAGCTGGTGGGCAGAATCACAAAGGGGGACAAAGGGACAGTCCACAGCTGTCCTCAACGCCTCCTCTGGGGCCCTCAGGTGGGCTTTCCCTGTCTCTTCCCTGACCTGGGAATAGGTCTCTGGCTCCACAGGGAAAGAAAGCCAGCCCAGAAGGAGGGTCTGCCCCGTGGACAGAGGCAGCTGGCCGCCACGCAAGGCCAGGAGCTCACCAGGGTGCTGGGGTGGCCACCCAACTGGATTGAGGCGGCTTAATTTCTTTGGGGTGGACTAGTGCGGCTTAAAATAGTTAATATTTTGTTTTATCTCCATTGACTTGTCTAATAATGCAGAAAATATCCTCCTCGGGCATTGAACAAAGGAGATTATCCTGTCACGCAGGCTTAACGGCCCGTGCGCTGCGTGCTGATCCACGCGGGCACTCCAGACCCGTCGGAGGACGTGGGCTCCTCTGGGGAAGCCCCCGCCTCCCAGCACGCCCCTCCGCGCTGGTCCGCCCCTCTCCTCGGCCGAGGTGCCTGTGCCAGCTCCTTCCCCTGACAGGTAATGAGCAGGTAATCAGGAGATGCAAATCACCCTGCGTTCGAGGGACGCGGCTTGCAGATTAAGCATCGCCTGGCTCAGGGCCCAGCTGCGTCCACAGACAGGGCCCGTCTGATTCCCGTGTGTGCCAAGAGCAGCCCGCAAGAATATTCACTCGGGGGCCCGCGGGGCCGGTGGTGTGGCCCGCCCGCCAGCAGTGCCAGAAGATCGTGGTGAAGCCTCCCGCACCATCCCCGAAACCGCCAGGTTGTGTTCGTGAACACCACGTTCCCTCGTTTGGGCTGAATTTAATTTTCATTGTCAGAAAAGAAATAAATTGCCAAATAACTGCAGGTTCGAAACAGACGCAGGGAAGGAGCGGGAGGGGTGGAGAGGCTGGGCCGGCCTCCGCGCCGACCCTGCCTCAGGAGGCCTCCTCCCACCCCCGCGGAGTCCTCGGTCCGTTTTGATTCTGCGTTTCTCTTTAGCCAAGAAACAGAAGAGGAGAAATGGAGCTCGGGAGAGCGCCGCTCTGCCGACAGAGGGAGGGTCACGGTCACGAAGCCACGCTCCTCACTCTCTTCTCTCACAGCTCTGCTGGGTTTTTGGAGGGCAGGTCCTTAGGACACGTCCTCAGAGGGCTGTGTTTGGGGGAAATGTCATCAGAGGCCCTGCACTCAGGAGGATCACTCCAGCTGGACGCTGAGTGGGGACACCCAGGCTCTGACAGCATGAAGGGGATCTGACGTCCTGCGGAAGACCCAGAGTGTCCTTCCAGTAGCTGCCTTCAGGTGATGACAGGGGATCAACTGGGGGGAGGGGGAGAGAAGACATGCCAACAGCAAGACCACATGTGCAAAGGCCCTGTGGCAGGGAGAGGTGCCACGGGAGGCAGAGGAGGAAGGCTGTGGTGACGGCGACGGGGAGAAGGGGGAGAGCTTGCAGGATGCCCTGGGCAAGTACGGGCTGGGCGCTGGTCCTGGGCTGGGGAGCCGCTGCTGTGTTCAGACAGAATTCACGCCTGTGGGTGCGTCCACTGTGCCTCCGACAGACCTCAGCCGCAGGCTGGGCTAGAGCTCAGAGGACCTCAGGAGAGATGGGCAAACCAGCAAGGGCCGCGCTACAGCAGAGGCCCCAGGGACAGGGGACGGGACCGCAGCATGGCCTCGTGCCGCATGGCAGAGAAGCAGGTGTTCAGGATATGGCCCTGACGGCCAAGCGGGCACCAGAGGGCGGAGGGTGCAGGGTCCAGGTGGACCTCAGGCTGGGCAGCTGTGTGGAGGGCAGGGCTCCTCCCCCATTCCACTACCGGTGCCTTCTCTGCGTACTGGTGTCCCCATCCAGGCTGTCCCCAGACACCCTAGGGGACCTTTACCATCCCCGGATCTAAATTAGCAGCATGAGCGCCCAAAACCTTTACCTGCAGCCCGTCAGCAGACTCAGATGGAAGCCCCCAAATGCGCGATGGGGACCTGAGATCCAACCTCACCGCCCCGGCGTATCTCCCCCTGGCCTTTGCCGCTGCAGGGAGAGCCCACAGCCCACCCTGTTGTCAAGCCAAGGGCCTGGGGCACACCTGCTTCCTCCCTGCCGCCCACTGGCCGTGCAGCCAGCTCTGCTTGGGGCTGCTCCAGCGTGCACCCCAGACACACCCGGTTCTCTCTGCCACGCTGGTCTGACCACCATCGTGCCACCTGGCCTCCTGTGAGCCTCCGCCTGGCCTCCTAGCCTCCAGATGAGTCCACAACAGTTCATAGCCCACACAGAAGCTGAGGGGTCTTTCCAAATCAGATGCCGTGCCACCTCCAGTTAGATCCGCGTGGTTCCCACCCATTCAGGACACAGCCTGGGTCCCAGCTTGGCTTCCCAGGGGACCTGGCTTGGTCTCCCTCTGCTCCATCTCAGCCCCTCCGTCCCTCACCTGGGAGCACATGATGGGTGTCACTGCGGTTCCAGTCCACCTGGGAGTCTGCCCACTGTGCTCCCTGCTGCAGCCCTGGCACCCATCTCCACATGGTGCCGGCTTCATTTCTGCAACAGCTTTACGGAGCCGCCCTGAGCGTGCTCACCAGGCGCCCATCTGGAGAGCGGGAGTCAAGGGTGCGGTCACAGAGCTGCGATGCGATCCCAGGACGGATTTTGGAGCGTCTTTGTCACTCGGAGAAGAAATCCCAGGCCGGGGCGGTCAGCACCACTCCACGCCACCCTGCCCTCGGCACACCTGTCCCGCCGCTGGCTTGGTCTCCTGGGCCGCGTCCTGGAGGTGGCATCTCAGGTCACCGGCTGGGCGGCTGTGTTGGCAGCCCGGGGAAGGGCGGGTGCCCCAGAGGCTCCTGCCTCCTGGTTGCAGTGGAGCACGGGTCCTGTGCTGCCAGGAGAGGAGGTGAGGCCAAGGGTGGACGCCCATCACAGGCCGCGGAAGTCCAGCTCTGGCCAGTGCAGCCTGGGTGCAGAGCCTGGCCCTCTGCCCGCAGCCAGAGCCCCGCAGCTCAACCCCAGTGCATGGGGGCAAGGCCTACCCAGAGCTCTGCCATCCTGCACAATGAAGAGACAGAGGGTCAGAGCATGCAGCATGCCCAGGGAGGAGCCCTGAGCCCATGCTGACAAAGGGGCTGTGGGGAAGGACAGAGCCCAGGGGAGAGCAGCACAGGCCGCAGGCGGATGCACAGGCAGAGACACAGTGGGGGTGTCCAGTCCACTACAGCTCTGCGGGTGCTGGTGACGGGAGGGTGCCCAAGGCCAGGGCAGGAGCGAGTGGAGAAGCAGAGCCAGGTGTCAGGAGGGTCAGCCCTGCAGAAGGCCCTCATGATGGCGGCAGGGACTGGAGAAGGACCAGGCGTGGTTACCATCTGCCCAGCGTCGCTCAAAGTCACAGTGCCGCATGCACACGGTGCCCAGAGTGACCTTCAGATCTAGCCAGAGGACCTTTCCTACGGCACCTTGCTGACCACCATGAAGAGACAAGACATAGAACGCTGCGAAAGTCAAGATGGAGAGGGGAGACGGCAGAGAGACGGCGACCGTGGAGACTGAGAGGCACAGAGACGGCGACCGTGGAGACTGAGAGGCACAGAGACAGCGACCATGGAGACTGAGAGGAGAGACGGTGCAGAGACGGCAACCGATTCTCAAAACTTGCAGTGGCCGGGAGGACCGCCGGGCTCGTCCGTTTCACTTTTATTTCTTCCCGTTTCGACAGGGCCTCGCCGAGTCGCTGAGGTGGCCTGGAGCTCTCCATCCTCCTGCCCCGGTCTGCGGAGCAGCGGGGTCACAGGTGCGTGCCACCACCCGCTCCCAGGGTGGGTTCGCGGAGAAAACGTGGATCCTTGGTGGGTCTGGCGGAGCTGCGGTCACCTGGGCAGCCGGGCGGCGGTCCCGCTCACAGCCTGTGAGCATCGCTGTGGTCAGCGGAGACCCTGCTGGGCCTGGCCCCTTCTCTCACGGCCATCTGAGACGGTCTGCAGATCAGCAGCACCTGAGGCTGGACACGTTGGGGGATGGCGGTCAGGCGCAGGGAAGGGAGGGTCCGACCTGGGCACGAGGGGTGGAGATGAGGAAATGGAGCCTCCGTCTTGCCGTCTCCAGATCCTCCCGAAGAACACACTTCTGCCAAAAGAGTTGCTATGGAGACTCGGACTCCTGCGACGTCCTGCAGGTCACCTTGCAGGTACAGTTGGCACAGGGCGGGTTTCAAAGAAAATATCAACAGATGCTCTCACATCAAACGTCACCGCGTCCTCAAAGATAGCCGGGCTCCGCGCTTTGCGTTTGCAGGGAAGCACAGACTCGCAGGGTTGGAAGGGACCTTGAATGTCATCTCCCGACCCTGCTCATCTCTTTGACGCCGTGATCTGGCTCCTGCTCGCACGGCCACCTCCAGGGGCTTCGGGGCTGCTTCAAGGTGCACCAAAGGCTCCCGGCTGCCCACAGCCCGCCGCATTCGGACCCGGGTGCCTGCCCTCTGGACCCCAAGCACATGTCCACCTCCTCTCTGGACGTGACATTCTCCTTTGTAGTCCCAAACCCACAGCTCTTGACATTAAAAAGTCCTGGTTTAAAATCCAAACCCCATTGCCGACCGGCCCCGTGCCTGACCCTCACGGCCTCTGTCGTCGGCTTGGCCTTTGTTCTACGGCCCTCTTTCTCCCTTACATCACAAAACAATGAACACTCTTTGTAGAAAATCTGACAAACACAGGTAAGATATTTTTCCTGGATGGGGGTCACCCGTCTTCCCACCCGTGGGGATAATGGCTGCCACCACTCTGATCTGTCACTCAGAGGTCTTTGCTTGATGGACAGAAGATATGATCCCTGTCCACACAAGCCTGTGTGCGTCCTTTTAAAATGGAATCAGGCTGGACTTCCTGCTCTGCACACTCTCCCTTTCGGGCTCTTCTCTCCCGCCCCCATCTCGCCATCTGTAGCATGAATGCAAGAGGCACCTGGGCCCCCGAAGTTCCCCGCTCCCGTGGGAGCCCCACAGATGGTGTGCCTGCCCCCGGCCTTGCGCTCAGGATCAGCAGCGACAGCAGGAGTGGGCAGCAGCAGCAGATGTCACTACCCTTGGCACACTGGACGCAGCATGTGCCCCGGGAAAACAGCGCCCTTCCCTGGGGGCCACGGTGACCGAGTTTGCAGCCAGCGTCTTAGAGAGAGGGGTCAGCTGACATCAGCTCACTGCAGGGCACTCCAGCCCAACCTAACTTGCTTATAGGAAGAGGGATCGGGACGCAGGCACAATCAGTGGGGAGACAGAGAAGGCGGCCGTCTGCAGGCCTGGGACAGAGGCCACGAGGGAACCGACCTGCCAGCACCTGATCCTGAACCTGCAGCCTACCCTGCAGGTACCATGCACCCCTGTGCCCCTGCCCTGCCCACTGCTCACGCTCAGGGCCCAGGGACCTCTGAGTGCCTCTTCCATGTGCTGTGAAGACACAGGACCTGGGAGCGGGCTGCCCCTTCATGTCCATGGTCCCTTCTGCCCCAGGGCCATGCAGCCCCTGGCTTCCCGTTTTTATCAGTCTCTACACCAAACCCTGCCCCCCAAGAGCCCTCTCCTCCCTCCCTGCAAGGCCCTATGCACGAGGGGAGGTGGGGGAGGTGGCCTGTGTACAGGCAGCATCCTTGTTATCCTTGTTTCTCAGTGAAGAAGAGAAACTACCAGCCTCCAGATCTGACCACCGGGCGGGCATCCTCTGGTCACCCGGCATGTGCCAAGATGCATGTTCCTGTCCAGGCCCAGTCTGGACCTCGGCTCTGGGGCTCAGACTTGGGTGCTGCATTTAAATCCACCTGGGTCACTTGCTGGCCTTGGGTCCTGGTGCTGCCTCTGCAGCAATGACTGGCTTGCCTCCCCGGCTGGCTCGTTATGAGCACTGGGTTGCCAATCACAGAAAGAGCCTGGCACCAGGCCTGGCACACAGTGGGGTCAGTGAAGGCTGCTCTTAGCACTATCATCATCACCACGCTCAGTGCGGGACGGTCTCGGCTGGCCTCTCCTCAGCCGCATCTCTGCAGCCTCACGCGACACCGATGCCGCCCACAGTCAGGTCCGTCTACGGTCAGAGCGCGCCGACGGGTTTAAAGGGAAGGGGTCCTGAGCAGAGAGGTGCAGAGCAAGCGAGGAGGGCTGGTGGCAGAAGCAGGAGGCGTGGAGCAGCCGCAGGGGAGGCCCGAGAACCTCGCGTGCTGCTCTCTGCCAGGGGAGTGGGACTGTCACCAGGTGTGACCCGGGTCTGGTCAAGAATGCCCAGGTGACTTGGGCAGCCACGCCATGACCGACGGCCAGGCTGCCCGTGGGGAGCCCAGGGAGCCCTGCAGGCACCAGCTGGACTGAAGCAGCTGGCGGCTGCTGGAAGGCAGAGCCACATGTCCCGGTGTCCCCAGGCCTGGCCCCGCTGGCTGGCACTGTCTGAATCCCAGCTGGAGCAGCAGCGGACATAGAAACTGCTCACCCCAAAAGCGGCTGCCTTCACTGAGACGTTCATTGATCTTAGTCATGTAATTTATTTGGATACAAAGAGAAACCTGGGGGCCGAGAGGGAGTCACCCACAGCAGCCAGACTACGGAAGCCCTGAGGATGGGGTCCCCTGGCTGCAAATCACCCAGCCACCACTCCAGCCATCCTAATGCCTGGGTCCCTCGGTCCAGCCCATTCCGTCAGGGCATGTCTCTGGCTAAGATGTGTTTTGGAAGGGAAGGGAGAATGGCAGACCTGGTGGGGACACTGCTGTGTGCTGAGTACTCCACAGCATCAGGCGAGGTCCCACCTGGCAGGATGACCTATCGCTGTCTCACAGACCAGGAAACGGGAAACGGAAGTGAGGGGCCCAGCTAGGTCCGACCTCCGCCACTGAGTCCTTAGACCCAAGTCCACCCACTCCCAGACCTCTCTACCTCCGACCCATTGCCTTGGCAGACAAGGTCCAGCTAGCACGCCGGCTCCCTGAAGGGTCCCCACGGGGTCAGAGCATCCTCTCTAGACAGGATGCATGTCAGCAAGGCGAGTGCAGGTGAGGATCCACAGGCAGTTGTGCCGGTGGAGAGACCCATGCAGGCCCCAGAGACCCGGGCACAGACACACCCCAGAAACAAGGGCTCAAAGCTTCTCTAAAGGAGGCTCCTGCCCAGCACCCCCGTCATTTTGGAACAGGTTCTGGGGCCTGCTCAGAACCCGCTGAGTCAGAACTTCGGAGGGGGCCTGGCAACCCTGCTAAAACAGCTGCCCTCTCCAGGTTGCACAGGAGGGGCTGGCCTCTGCCACTGAGATGGCCTAGCCAGGCTGACCTCCTGGGCAGATTAGGGGACCCTGCCATTCCCAGGCATGGAGAATGGACTGGTTTACTGGGGTCTGAGCTACCTGAACTCCTACAGGGAGCAAGGTAGAGAACACACATGTGCATAATGGGGTGCTTCACTGCCAGGGTGGACTCTGAACCCTGTGCTGTCAAGTCCAGCTGGAGGGGAGCAGTCGCCTTGCAAGGTTTTCCACTCCTCCAGGCCCTACCCTGCTACTCAGTACGGCCCATCCTGTGTGACCGCTTCCAAGGTGAAGAACATCACAGTGCGGAAACAGTATGAATGCACCCAGCGGGGGACGCCTGGTCAGTGCACGCAGCTGTCCTGTCCCCCTCATGGCTGCCTGGAGATGGGAGCTGAGACTCCCTGCTGCCACCCGGCATCCAGGAGAATCATGGCACTACATGTTGCCAACCCAGGAAAAGACCCAACTGCAGAATTCAAAGCAGGGCTTCCACTGAAGATCTATCAGGCTTGGGCTGCTGGCGAGCCTTGGAGCAGGGCTGTCTTACCAGGAAGGTGGCCACAGCCCCAGGGGACACTGTCCTGAAGCAATTGGCTCCCCTTGCCCAGCCTGGTGTCACCAGGTGCCAGAGCAGCTCCTTGGGCCTGCATCCCAGTGTCCCCGCAGAGGCAGGGGCTCTGTAGCGCTCCCCCTGGCAGGCGCCTCTCACCTGGCTCTCGCCACGGCCCTGCCCGGTCCTGCCATTCACCTCTCCCAGAGAGCGCCACGGGCTCTGAGCAGCCGAGTCCCCTGCCAGGTGAGCATCTGGTTCTGAGTTTGCCACGAGGCCCACTGGTCTGCTTGGTCCAATCTCATTTCAGGTTTCCAGCCCCAGTTCCGTCCTCGGCCGGGAGAGCGGGTGGGGTCGAAGCACCTGAGGTTCTGTTTGCCCAGGGGTCGCTGAACGTGTGGGCCTTGTCCCACGTCAAGTGTGGGGGTGCACTTGCAGACCAGGGTCCAGGCGCACATCCCCGGGCCCGCTCACCTCTGGCCTGCCAAGTGGGAGGCTCTGGGGCCGGACTGGGGCGTGTTAGAACCACCCCTCCAGGGATCCCATGCAGCACAGGTGGGAGCTACCTGGCCCGGGTGTGTTCTAAGGACCAGCAGGCGGTGTCTGGAAGGCTCTGGGAGCCTGTGCTGCTCCGCCTGCAGATCTCGCTGGCCCGCCTGGTGGACGGCCTGTCTTCTTCATGGCCTGGCCCTTGCCTTCCCTCCCCTCTGCGTCTGGCTCACACCACTGGATCTTGCTTTTGCCCTGACTTTCAGTGCCCCGGTCACTCCCTGGGCCCCGGACAGGCATTCAGGTCCTGTCACCAAACTTCAGACTCAACTGCTCTAGTCCTAGATGCCAGCCACTCCTGGCACACTCTATTCTGCATCCGTCGCGCAGTCGAGGACGCACATGAACAGATTCATGTCGCTCACCTTCCAGCAGACTCAGAAATGGAGATTTGGCAGCAGGGGGATGGATCGAGCTCAAATCTTGAGGCAGTTCCAGCTAATGCCCTGTCCAGTCCTGAGGCCACTCTCAGAGATCTTCAGAATCAGGCCAGGGGGCTGGGCCTCTGCTTCCCACTCGAGTACTCAGTGGACGGGGCCTCCCGGGGAACGGCACAGACTCCAGTGCCCTGGGGGAATGCTCACTGGGCCTCTGCAGACCAGAGGACGCGCCAAATCGGAGGAACACGCCAGCATCCGCAGGGGCCCTGGGAAGATGCGGCCGTGCCTGGATCCCCACTCTGCGACTGGAATAGGCACGAGGTTAGAGCAGATGCAGGGGATGTTGGGCAGCATCTGCACCAGGCTCACAGCAGGGCCAAGTGACAGGTAGCCAGCTTGCTCAGGGCGGGATGACGACAGTGCAGCCTCGGGAACAGGCAGCCAGGGTACAGCTCAGCTGAGCAAGGCCAGGAGGACCCAGCTGGGGAGGCGCAGGCAGGCACACCGCTGGGCGCTGCCCCTCAGGGCACCAAGAAGCAGAGTCGCCACATGCACACTCACACACAGCACAGAGCACACACATGTACACTCACACTCGTGTAGTCGCACACATACCCACACACACCATGTACATACTTAAACACACCACTCACACATGCACACACTTATACACGCCACACACAGTCACACTCACACACACGTGCACACATGCCATGCAGTCATACATGCCCACATCCACATGCACACACGTCCACACACGCACACACACCACAGCTGCTGCAGGAACCTGACTGGAGGGGATGGTCAGGCGTCTCCCGCAGGCCACGGCTCTGCCCTGACGTGGCACCTGAAGTGCATAGGGCGGCAGTGGAGAGTGAGGCGGTGGACGCTGTGCTGCACCCGGCCCCAGTGATGGGCACTGAGCAAAGCTTGCCTCCTCCTGCCTCTGAGCCTGGAGGCTGTGGGTCCTGCAGAAGCCAGGGCCCCTCGTGGGGGGGCTCACATGCGCGTGTGCACACACACGGATCAGGTGGAGCTCACACACACACACACGGCTCAGGAACAGACGGCGACCCCATGGGCTGGGAGCGCTGCCACTCTGCCCTGCATCCACACGGGCTCCAGTGTGGACACAGGGCAGGGAGCCGGCAAGCTCTGGAAGGGCCGTGCCACCCCGCCTCGCTGAGCCAGCTGAGGGATGCCCAGTGGCCTCCTGAGGGATTTGAGCCCCCTGAGGAGCTGGAGTCTGGGGAAGGGTCTCTGAGGTGGAGAGGGCCCCAGGCACAGGCCGTGGTCTGGTCTGGCCACTGTCCCCACCAGCACAGGTGCCTTCCTTGGGGCTGTGCTGAGGGTCTGTCCCTGGAGGGCTCGTCCAGGACTGGGTTTGAAGCACAGGCCCCAGCGGGTGCCGCCAGCCACTGTGGCAGCATGGAGAGGCAGAGTCCTCGGCGTCAGACCCCAGGGCTGCCATGACGGGCCACAGGCGTCACCGAAGTGCCTTGGATGAGCGCACAGCATAGCTGTGTCCACGCGGGCTCTGTGCCGCCCCCACACTGGCGGTACTGGGCATTAGCAGCAATAGAAAGGTCACGTGGGACAGGAAAGTGGGTCTCATGCTGGCCAAGAGGGACACGGCCAGGACCGGGTGGGGACTCTCCTGAGGACCTGAGCCACCGGCCCTCGAGGGACCACGGATGCAGCTTCACCTGCCACCGGTGCGGTGGGCGTGGTCCAGAAAACATGAGTGATGTCGCTGCAGGCACGAGCAACCAGATGGAGAGGCGTCTCCCAGAGGACGGGTGCTCAGCCGGGGAGGGTGGGCTTCACGGCCCCGTGAACATCAAAAATTGGCTCCAAGACAGGAAGCACTCGGTCAGGGTCCTGGGAGAAGATGGGACACAGCCTCACCTCAGCAGCCTGGGCAGCCTTTCCTTGGAACATTCCTAGGAAAAGAGCAGGAGCGGCGGCAGAGGGGACCTGCAGCCCGGACCCGAGAGCCCCCATGGCTTATGGCCATTAAGATGCAGTTTTCCCAGCATCTGAGCAGAGCGTCCCTGCCGTTCCAGCATAGGCGTTCAGTCTCTGGACGTTTCCCCGAGGTTCCAACCCCTTTCTCTGCAAATGTCTGGGTTCCTGCATGAACCAGGGAGGGATCATGCTCTAGCTGAACTGGGGAGGCCTCTTTCTCACTGAGCAATTGGACAGGAAAGGCCTGTGCGCTCTCTGCCCCTGCGTTCTCTTGCCTGAATCGATGATACCGAGTGTCACCCGAAGCCGCGCTCAGCTGCAATCAAGAAGACTGCCTCTGCAGTCAGCACCTCTTCTCCGTGGCTTCTTCCAAGGTCCTTAAGACAGAGCCCACCTGAAGCCAATGCTGAGCCACACAGTGAGAAACTACATGGAGCCTGTTTCTTTTGTTCCTTTTCTTTTTCCTGCCTTTGGTGCTGGGTATTTAACTCAGGACCTCACACTCGGTAAACATATGGTCTACTCCCAACCCAATTTTAAAAAAAAATCAGGTATAAAGACGGACTTAGCCACAGGCCCCTCCTGAGCTGGCCAGGCCCCTCTCACAAGGCTACTGAGGTGGATTCCTCCATAAAGATACCTTCTGAGCTATGTAAAGGCCACAGCTATGGGCTCTTTCAAACCTCCCTCATCAGCCGGCGATGTAGAGGAGGTGGGGACAGTCTGTCTGCAGCGTGTCACAAATGCAAGACAGCGTGATTCGGTCTTGGGTATTTCCACGGTAACCCACCCTGCTCCCGGCAGAGCTTTTGGCTGCAGCCTCCAGAACGGACTCCAGCTGGTTCAGCAGAGGAGGAACTTGGTGAGGGAGGAGGCACATCCCAGGTGCCATGTCGTCTCTGCCAAGAACGAGAGGCTACTCCTGGGACTGAAGTCACTGAGCATCTTGCCTGCTTTCACCGGCGTCACCACCTGGATGTCCTAGAGTGCTCCTTGGTAGGGCACAGCTGTGGCTTGCACGCGGCCCTCCAGGTCACATGTTGGAAGCTCAGTTATCCTCAGTGTGGCAATGGTAAGCGGTGGTAGGGCCTGCTGGGAAGGGGCAGAGGGACCCTGTCCCGTGATCTGGGTGCCAGGAGCATCTTGTGATCACTCTTGGTTACACTCTCACCACGAGGCAGTGTGGTTGGGGAGTCTTGCCAGAGCCAGTGCCATTTGATTGGGACTTTCAGCTTCTAAAACTATAAGCTAAATATACATCTTTTCTTGCTTATTACCTAGCCTCAGGTAATTTGTTATGGTAACAGAAAACAGACTCATACACTCCTCCTCTCCATGTCCTCCCAGACAAAGCCATGCTGGGGAGGCCTGGCTCACAGGACTGGGACCTAGCTGCAAGGGAGGCAGGAAAGTTAGTTTCTGCTTAATCTTAGGCAGCAGGGGACGTGCCCACACCCAATGTGTCCCCTCCAGCACCACTGCTCGGGTTCCAGCCCCTGCCACTCTGCGTTTAGAAAAGGCAAAAACATAAACTATGGATTTATTTAAAACTTCAGAACATGCACTGGAATTAGGGTGATTTCAGTCCTAAAATCCTATACCCTTAATTGTTCGGGGCCAAATACAGGGTAGGTAGAGTACATGCCACAGTAAACTAACTCAGTAAGGACCTTAAAGAATTATTCTGCTAAATCCAGCTTCATGTGTTTGTTATGGTCAGAAATTAAACCAGTTCCTATCAGAAAGATTTTTTTTTTTTCCAAAAATAGAGCTTGAAAACCCACAGATTTTTCCAAGAGGATCTGAACGAACACTGAGCAGGGCAGCCGGGACACTGGGCTCCCACTGTGACTGCCCCTGTCCTGTGCTGACTGCAGACCTTTATTCCCCAACTGCAAACTTCTCCAGGGTTTGGCAGCCCCAGGACCCAGCCCTTCCCCAAGGCCTCGCCGGGAGAGGTGCCTGTGACACGGGACCCCTGGAGACCCGCCTCCACCTCACTGGATCCCACAGTCTGGGGCCTCCCCCTGCCCCGCCCCGTGGGATCTGAGGACATCACTGAAATCCTCTGGGCTTCCTCACCTCCGCCGTCTCTGCAGGATTCTCACCCTAGAACTGACCCTAATGCTGAGATTCTCAGCTGCGTGTGGCTGACATCTGGGGCCAGGCCCTTCTCTGCTGCGGCGCCGTCTTGAGCCTTGTCAGGTATCTACAGCATCTCACCCTCTCCCCACTAGCTGTGAGCAGCGCCCAGTTATGACGACCAAGTGGCTCCAGACATCACCTGATGCACCATGGGGGCTGAAATCCCCCTCGGCCACCTGGAGGCCCACTGTCTAGATTAAGTCCATTTGTACTAAAGGCCACACCCGAGCCGCAGTGGACGGTCCTCCTTGGGCTTTTGCTGACTCTTAAAAAACAAACAAACACACAAAAAAACAACCCAGTGTTCTTGGGGGCTGGCCAAAGGACCCTAGCTTTGGATTTGTAAGCGCCCACTGCCAGGCCCTGCCCTGGCCTTCTGTGGGCAGGAGATGAAAACCCACATCTTCCCACCTAACTGTCCCTTTTGCTGTCTGTCCCCCAGCAGCTCTGCACACCCAGTGGGAGGCTCAGGCCACCCGGCGCCTGTCCCGGGCTCTCCCACACCCAAGGGCTCCAGTGACCAGCCACCCCTTCTCAGTCCCCATGGATCCCCTATTCTCTTCTCACGGACAAGGATCTGGGTCAGTGGTGGGGACCTTGGTCCCCAGTCAACACAACCCTCCGAGTGAAAAGAACCTGTCAGAACCGCACGGGGGGGGGGGTCACCCTGACAGTGGAGATGGCGACCAAGGTCAAGGGTCGTGGTGGGATCACTGGACCGATGGGCGGGGTCAGATGTCTCGCCCGGCCACACCTGAGCACTGTATCTGGACTGTGCAAGGCCTGCCCCGATGTGGGGATGGATGGGCCGTCCTGGGCGTCCTTTCGGTGGGGCATGATGTGGCCAGGCAGCACGGGAGGACAGCCCACGTCCACGGCGGTGCAGGCCTGACTGACCTGCTCTGGAGGCCCCTCCACAGCTCCGTGGCCAGCCCCGTGTCTGCCCTCACATGCGCCACAGGCTACATGGGTCAAAACAGGACGCGTGCCTGATATCACCGGCTGGACCAGTGTCCCAGGGGCCCTGTTGCTCCGGAGCTGCTGGCGGCTGCCGGCCACTCTCCCTGGCTGTGGCTGTGCCGTCCAGCTTGGCCTTCTGTCTGCCTGTCTCATTGCCTCTGCCTCTCTGTGATGAGGGCCTGGGGTAGCGCTGGGCCCACGGTGACAGGGACGAGGCTGCATCTCGAGGTCTGCGATTCACTCCAACTTTCCCATCAGTAGGTGTGATGGACAGAGTCTCCGCCTGCCCTGGCCTCCCATGAGCGGCACCCTCCCTCCCACCGTCCGACCACCTCCCCGGCTCGTTTCCACAGTGACAGGAGACGAGGCACCTGTCCTTCTGCGTTTGGTCCAGGTCGCTGAACAGAGTGTCCCCCCGCTTCCCTCCGTGTTTCTGCGAATGGCAGGATTTCATCCTTCTCTCTCTTTTTTAAAGTGTTATTTAAAGTTTGGCTGGGCACAGAAAACACACACACATTAACAGGATTAAAAATCCAAATAAAGTCACCGCAACTTCGTAGAAATCCACGTGGGCTGCAGGACATGCCGCGGGGAAACGGGTTCAAGCCTCCGCGGGACCAAGCCACGCTAAGGTGCTGCTGGGTTCGTTTCCTCCTGGGGGAAAAGGCGGGGTGATCTCTGGGCCGAAGGAAGGCGGCGCGGGAGGCAGGGCTGGAGGTCACTCCGGGGACGGCTGGGGCAGTGTGACTCGGCTCTCGCAGCATAAAATGTGCGGAGCTGGTTCTTTGGCCAAGGCCTTCAGGGCTTGGGGCAGCAGCTGTCCAGCAGGGACACAGACCTGCGAGGCCCTGGCACTGATGGACCTAAGTGACCGACATGCTTCAGGAAAGAGGTCCGGCCCTCAGCAACTCAGTGAGGACCGTCTCTAAAGAACAGAGGGCTGGGGACGGGCTCAGTGCTCACGCACCCTGGGTTCAACTCCCAGCGCCAAAGATACCAAAAGAGAGAAGAAGGAGAGCAGGAACTCAGCCTAAGAGCATGAGGCCCAGGATCCTGAGAGGCCCGAGGCCCAGCCCGCGTCCCGCCGGTTCCGGGGTCCTCGCCCCACCAACCCGCTGGCACCAGGGCTGCCCCTGACCCTTCCCAGACGCCCCAGCTCCCAGGCTGCAGTGGAACTCGACCCAGCACAACCCTCGCCGATCTGCAGCCCGACAGTTATTGATCTGACCCTCTGCCCAGCTCCTGACCGCGAGGGAAAAGTTCATTCTCAGAACGTCTGCCCGGCTCCGACCATCTTCACCTTCACCAAAACAGTGAGGAGACTTGGGTGCACCGGGAAGGGAGAAGGGCTAAATCTCTGACAAAATGAAAGGCAAGTCTGGCAAATGACAGTGGGCACCTCTGCCCACGTGGGAGGCCTGCCTGGGTCTCCATAATGGCTGCAGGAAGAGCCCTCCAGTTCCATCTGTCTTCCTGCCAGTGGCAGGACTTCATGCTTCTTGATGGCTGAATAGTACTCCATGGTGCGTGGAGACCACATTATCTTTATCGACTCGTCCGTCATTGAGACCTGGGCTGGCTTCATATCTCAGCTATCGTGAAGAGGGCCACCACAAACCTGGCATGTAGAATCTCTCGTATGCCAACTTTGCTTCCGTTGGGCACACACCCAGGTGCAGGGTAGCTGGATCGTATAGTACACCTGTGTTGTAGTTTTGAAAACCCTTATGTTCTCTGTAATGGCTGTGCTGATCTACATGCCCACCGAGGGGTCTACGGCTTCCCTTCTCTCCACTCTCCAAGTCTTTGATCACATCTTCAAAGTACTTTTTTCCCACCCAAGGTCAAGTTCATGTTTCCAGGGATTGGGACGTGGATGTCTTCTGGGGCACATTACTCCTCTGCTCCTGTAGGGACACCTGACTCAGAGCGATACGAATGACTTGTGTCATGACATTTTTCTGGCAGGGACACACACTCTGTAAGCCACATTCTCATCTGCACTGGACTGGACATTTACTGATTCTCCTATTGATGAATACGCTGAGTAGAATGTGTTCTGTTCTCACTTTGCATTTGCATGAGAGACACGATTCTACCTTTTTGAAAATTATCCCTTAGTGATATCGGCTCACTAACTCTCACAACAGACCTATGAGAGAGGCCCTGATATGTGTCCCCATTTGTCCCAGAGAAGTTTAGGAGACACACCCAGGTCACACAGCTGTGCTGTGATCCGGTGATGGCCAGGGAAATGGCCATCCGTGTCTCACTAAGATGCCAAGAGCCCCTCAAGCGAAGCCGTCTGCTTCAGAGTGGGGGGAACGCTCCCACGCTGACTGTTATGGACGGAACGCTGGTGTCCCCCAAATCCACATTGGAAATTCTAACCCCGTTATCATGGTGCCAGGAGATGGGGCCTCGGGAAGCGACCGGGTCCTGAGTGTCCTGAACAGGACGCCCCGGAAAGCTCCCTCCTCCTCCCAGGTGAGCACACCAAACCAGGAAGTAGCCTCGCCCAACACCAAATCTGCCGGAGTCTGGATCTTGGTCTTCCCAGCCTCCAGAACTGGGAGGAATAGATCCCTGCCGTTTTCATGCTGCCCGGTGATGGAACTCTGCTCTGGCAGCCCGCGGGGGCCAAGATGGCAGCCTTCATTAAAAACCAAGCACAGACTAGGCCTGCGAGGTGCAGCCCATGTGTCCCTGGGAGGAGAGTGGGTGTTGCTCTCCCACTTCAAAATGCAAACGTAAAATGTCAGGGCTGAGCGACACACGCCGCCAGCCACAGAGTAAGTGTCTGTGATGGGAAAATGCTGCTTGTTGTTTATGATCCCCAAATGCACAGGGCGATCCCGAGAGGGGTGCTCTGCTTGCTCAAAGGGAGGCTGAGCTTGTCAAAGTAAGGTTGGACGAGCTAAGAGGTGACCGGCCGATACAGGAAAGGCAGTGAGAGGGACAGGAGGGCGAGGGAAGTGAGACACTGGAGGCAGAGTCAGGTATGAGCTGCACACACCTGGGGCACGACCCTGTCCTTCTAGTTCATATTTTGAGATAGGGCCTTGCTAAGTTGCTTGAGGCTGGTCTCGAACTTGTGATCCTCCTGCTTCAGCCTCCCAAGCTGTTGGGGTTATGGGTGTGCACCACAGCGCCTGGCTTAAAAATTTTATTTTCTTAAACAATAGAAAGCACTTATTTTTTGAAAAACAAAATAGTAATTTTTAATAATGAATAATAACATTGTTATTAAAGTAGCTGACACAAGACATGCTTTGTGCAGCTCAGCAGAATGCAGAGCCCTGCTTCTGAGAGCAGGCGGTGGCGGGCGTGGGGGGAAAAGGGCAGTCAGTGTACTGAGGAATGCTGGGGTCCGGAGGATGGGGCTGGCTCAAAGGAAATAAAATGCTGAGCACTCCCGACCTCCAAGGCCAGCCTCCAGGGACGTTCCTCCCACAAGGAGCTGCTAGTGAGACCCCCAGGACTCCCTTCCTGCCTCTGGGCAGCGCCTCTCCTGGCTTTTGGTGACTGACCACCAGGTAAGATCAGAGGAGGAGGGGGCACGAGAAGGAAGGAGACCTCAAGTGTATAACGGGGGCGGACACCCACTCCCTGGGTCACCCGCCCCGGGCCCCCTGCTCCCCCTGGAGAAGCCGATCTCTGTTCGCCCTTTAAATAGAACTTCTTTTCTGCGCGTGCCTGGGAGCTTCTCAGTCTTCAGCACCAGGGCAACGGGGACCCGGAACCCGATTCTCAACACCGGTATCGTCTCTGGTCTCACTTCTGGAAGATTCCAGGATAAGAGGTGTCCTCAGCTCGGTTACGTTTCGGTGGCACTCAGTCACGTTTGGAGGCCCCACGCGTGGTTTTCACGTGGGCAGAGGGACTACTGCACTTTGGGGAAATCAGACGGGCACCATTTAATACATTACGTCGTCTCCCATTCGATGAGCGCGTGAAGAAAGAAGGTTCAAAAGAGTGCAAGAAACCAGGACGTCACTGTGCAAGAGGAGACCCACCCACAAGCTCCCCAGGTGTCCCGACCTCACTCCAAAGCAGAGGCAGGGGCTGGCGGGGCCTGTTACCCCGCCACTGTCCTCGGCACAGGCTCCCTGGCGCCCTGAGGTAAGCTGGCTCTCCGGCGCCTGTGCTTTCTGACTCCCTCGAAATCTCTGCCTCGGCTGTGGTTTTACATGACATGGGCTCCCTCCTTCTGCTTGGATCCAGCTTTCCTTTCTCAAAGTCAGCAGTCTGAAAAGAGCTGTTCCTTCCCGAATCTGGGTCTGAACACCAGAGACCTCGCAGGGTCCAGAGCAGGAAAACACAAGCAAGCGGGCTGACCCAGCTCAGGGCCTGTCAACACTCCTACAACTCGGATCCTGCTGCTTCTCCAGAAATCCACCAGCCGACCAGCCTCCAAAGCCCAATTTGGTGCTCATACCCCGTCTCCTAATTTCGGTAACCTATCATTAATTATTAACTTCCTAGCTGGACTACAGTCTTAGATGCAGAGACACTGTGACGTATCTTAGATCAGCTATTTCCCCAGGGGACATGGCCTCCGGGTGGAAGGCGGCTATTCTAACCACCCCGCCAGCAACAGCCGCCAGGACCTCCAATTGTGTATAAGGACACGTTGATCTGGCTTCCGGCAGTCTTCAGACACCAAGTGGTATGACTAAGGATCGCTGCTTGTTCACCAAGAAGAAATCTGAGGCTCAGGGAGTTTCAAAACTTGCCCGAAGTGACACAGCAGAGCCAACATTTGAACTCAGATCTTTGGGATTCCAGAACTTTCTTTCATACCATTCCTCTACCCCTCCTCCCCAGAAAAGACCACCCTGGAGATTCCTGAAACTGGGATGCGAGTCATGCAGGAGTGAGAGACTGGAAACACCGCCTGTAACACACCCTACGTGGCTGAGGATGTGGCTGGACCTTCCTCACTCTCTGTTCAAGTCTACCGTCCGCAGGCTCCTCCTTCAGAGGTATTCAGGAGCCACACCTGCTGTCCTCTTAAGAACTATTTGGCTCAAAGAATAGATACCCCACAGAATGACGCACTGAAGTGCTTTTTGACACTTTGAATGAAAGGAAACCAGGAGGCCTCAGAAGCTGCCTTCGAATCAAGATCTCTCACTTTTTCCTGTGCTCCCCCCAAGCCCCAAATCCCTGTAACTAGGACTTGGACTCTTTACTTTTGCCCAAGAATGTCCCATGGGTGGCTAACAGCCAGATTAAAGACTTGGCATCTCGGCTTCCATTTTGTATCTCCTTGGCTGCTCCAAGTCACCTTGGATTCCAGTGAACCTCTCGTGGGGGGTGAAGCCATCTCCCACCCTGAGGCCACATCAGGTTCCTCATCCCCCACCCTTGGTGCTGATGGAGTTCATGATGCCCCACTCCAAAGCAGAACTGCAGGAGACCAGACTATGCCACCCCAAAATACACTTCCTTGTCAAGTGGATTATTTTAAGCCAGTTATTTTAAGAAACTGCAGACATAGGAGTAGCTCTGAAGAGTTGTTTTGCAAAAGAAAAAAAAAATCATTGATAAAGGAGATCTCCATTTGTAAGGGCTCCCCCTCTGTTGTGGTTTAGACATGTGGTGTCCTTCCTAAGGTCATGAGTGAGACAATGCAAGAAGGGTCAGAGGTGAAAAGATTAGATTATAAGAGCTGTGGATTAATCAGTGGATTAATCCAGTGGTAGGGATTAATTAAGGTGGTAACTATACAGATAATGTGTGGCTGGAGGAGGTGGATCACTGGGGTGTGCCTGTGGGGTGTGTCCCATGAGCAGAGCTCTCTCTGCTTCCTGATGCCAAGACCTGACTTGCTCCTGTCCTCCGCCTCCTTCTGCCATGATGTTCTGTCTCACCTGGACCCAGAGCTATAGAGTCAGATGACCATGAACTGAACCTCTAAACCAGGAGCCAAACACACTTTTCCTCCTCTAAGTAGTTCCCCTGGGCTTTTCGATCACAGTGACGGGAAGGCTGACTAAACCCATCTCTGCAGCAGGACCAGGAGGTGACTCAAGTAGGCAAGACACGAAGCTGCACCCCAAGACTTACCTTCATTTCGTGCTTTTCCTGGCCATCTCGATCCACCAGACCCTTCTCTACATCCTTGTCTTACTTTGCTTCAGAGAAGGGTGGTCTTTGAGCCTCAAGTTGAAACACCTCCTTGGTTTCTCGTCTGGAGACTGACTTGCTTCTGAGTTTTCTCCATGTGTACACAAGGCATACACGCATCTTAGCAGAGTTGGACTTCTCCTCCTGTTAATCTGTCCTGTGTCAGAAGACCACAGAGGAAGCCAGGCACCTTCATGGCAAACTGCTGCACCTGAGAGTTGTCTCTTCTTAGGGTTCAGCTAAGACTCTTTGGAAGAATTTTGGGAAAACCAGCCAAGGTCACTAAGTCACTCTGACCCATCCTTTGAGGTGAATTGGAAGTAACTTGGCTCCTCAGGATGTTGAACTGAGCATGCCCAGAAGCACCAGAGTCCTCTTGACCTTTCTGAATATGTGCCCTATGACCTTGAGCTGAGCACGCCCAGGAAGCGCCCCCATGTGCTTTCCTCTATGAGTAGATATCCGCCTCCAGATACCCACTGCCATGGCTCCCGTCCCCTCACCTGCTGCAGGTGGGAAGCCTTCCCACTCGGGCATCTCCCGGCTGCGCTGTTTGACTTTGCACTCACTGAGACACGAACCTGTTGCCTTTGGTGACAATCCTAGTCAAGGCCTACGAAGCGAGAGAACATGACTTCGTTGTGCCCTAGAAATGACTAAGTGCATGGCCTGCCTTCAGCACCTCCCTGGACGGCTCCTCCGAGCGTTTCCCCATCGGGGCCGGGCCCCCGGCAGCCATTTCCCGTCTAAGTCATCAGAGTGGAGCTTCGTGCATCTCCTCATTATCACAGTCTTAATAAAGTCGTTCGTGCCATTTTAACAAGTGTCAGAATAATTTTTTAACATCCTTTTAGTGGAGGGCACTGATAAGAGAAAAACTCTGAGATGTCGTAAATTTAATTACAAGGGCCAGAGGATGGAAGAGACAGGAGGGGCGGGGAAGGTGAACCAGCCAGCAAGCTACAGGCCAAAGAGAACAAAAGGCGGCTTTAATTCCTGAATGCACGAGAAGCCTGTCACTCAAACCCCGCGGGCCCCAGGCGCCCCGCCTCCTGCTCCCCAGGACCACTTGGAAGCCACAGGCACTGTTCCTCAGGGATGGCCTCCCTTCTTTTTTTTTGGTGCTGGGGATTTAGCCCAGGGGTGCCCTACCACTGAGCTAAACCCAGGCTTTCTAATTTTGACACAGATTCTCGCTAAATTGCCGAGGCTGGCCTTGAACTTGGGATCCTCCTGCCTTGGCCTCCCCAAAGCTTTCCCACCCTTATCTGCGGTCAACGCAGGTTCAATGTAAACGAGTTGTGTTCTCTTTCCCCAAAATCTCATCACTACAAACTGCTCTCAGCTCCAGTCCAGCACCCGGGTTCCAATGGCTCCCCAGCCCTGCTGTTGGTGGTGGCAGGAAGCTATTGCCCTGGTCCTTTCTCTGACTGGCACCTGCAGTGCTCAGTAAATCCTGTGATTCCAGGAACAACGGGGTCTCAGTAGTTTGGTTTAACAGAAGCATCACCAGAGGTGGGAAATGGGCACTTTGAGGTGGGGAAGGGCCAGGCCGAGATCCCGGGTCCTCTGCTGAGGGAAGGAGATGCCGCCAGCCCTCACTCGCCCACAGGGAGGGACGGCAGGAATCCACTGGACGGCTACAGGCTGGAGGATCACCCGGATCCACCTGGGGTGCTGTGCCTGACCGCGAGCAGGGGCCACCCCAGCCGCCCCGGAGTGCCAGGGTCTGCACCTTCCCTGACCTCTGCCTCCTGGGTGAAGAGGCGAGCAGATCACAGCAGCACGGGACACCCAGCCCACCAAGCTGTGTGGACATATGTCGTGTCCCGCCCCCGAGGGCCACGCAGTAGGTCAGCAGCTGTGACGTGACAGTGACTCAGACCTGCTGGGACAGGCCTGGAGAGGAGCTGAGATGGGAGGCCCTCCAGACTGGATGGCCCGGCAGGGAGAGGAGGAGGGCTGGGTCTCCAGGGCCACGGCAGCCTCCCCGGGGTGTGGAGATGGAGGTGCGGCTCCCACTCCTCGTGTTAACTCACGGGACGTCGCTCTGCCCCACTGAGAACCAAGGACACTGAACGGACGTGCACATGACAGAGAGCCGCAGCCTGCTGCGTGCCCTGCAGAACCTCCCGCGTCCTGGCCCTCAGAGATGAGGCTGCGAGGCTCCTCTGCAGAAGAGGCACCCGACCTCCCTGTGTGGAGGCCTTGCTGTCGACCCCATTAAACATGTGGCTTCTCAATGAGAAGAGAGGGGAGCAGGTCAAGAGCTGGCAGCACACGCCCGCCCAGGAGGAACGGGAGGCCCTGCCCAGCCTCCCTGGCTCCCCGAGCCTTGTGCCTGCTTCTCCGACATCCGTGAGATGACGGGCAGCAGGAGATGCGCAGGGGCTTTCCCCCGACAGCGTTTCGGCAGCTGGAACTGGAAAAGGGGGTGGGGGCACCTTCTGGCTAAAGGTTGGGTTTCCACCAAAGGCAGGAGGAAGTTTTCAGAAGGCTCACATGGCTCGAGTCTCGGCTCACATCCTGGGCGTGTGGTCTACTGACCATCAAAAAGGTCTGGGCCCCGTACCCATTGCAGGTGACGGTGGCCCCAGTGACTCCTCTGCTTGGAGCTGACAGGGTGACGGTGGTTTAGTGTCTGCTTATTTTTATCCACCATACGTGAAGGAAGGAGTCAAAATAGGGTAGGATTGGTTTGGGGCACTTGCAGGGCAGTGGGGCGGCCAGTCCACAGCTGAAGGGGGCTGTAGACACGCCTGCCCTGGGTGGGAGCTGACCCTCGGGCTGGGCCTACAGTTTCCTGAAACACTGTTTGTTGGGTAAGAATTGAACCTAGGATGCTGGACCATTGAGTCGGGTCCCCAGCCTCGTTCTCATTTTTTACTTTCTGAGACAGGGTCTCACTGAGTTGCTTAGCGCCTTGCTAAGTCGCTGAGTCTGGCTTTGAGCTCACGCTCTTTCTGCCTCAGTTTCCCGAGTCGCTGGGATGACAGGCATGCACCACCACGCCCAGCTGAAACGCTCTGCTTCAACCCCTGCCGACTTTCTGTGCAAGGAACCTCTGACCCCAAACTACCCAGAGACGAGGCGGCCCCCAGCCCCTTTCTTACAAGACAGCCTAATTTCTGCCAGTGCCAATCATAACTGGGATCACAACTCCCAACACCCCTTGTGGCTCGAGCTATAAGTACAGCCACCATTTTGTAAAACTTTGGGACACATTTCCAAGGCTGCTGAGTTGGTGTCCTCAGGGCCACGATCCTAATTAGCTCCAAACAAGTGCCGTTTTCCTTGTTCTCCATTCGGCTTTCTTCTCTGGACACGCAGGACCAACATTCTCTTTCAGAGACAAGACTCTGGTGGGAGGCTACTTCCCCTCACCACAGCCCCGGGCTGCCGTCCCCCTCGGGGAGCGTCTGATCCCTCCAGCACGTCTGCTCTGCCTCTCTCCTGCTTCGGGGGGCTCTTAAATCACAGGAAAGCTCTACGCTCCATATTCCTGCAGCAAAGACCAGCCACGTGTCATTCCACTGATGCACAGGGACCCTTGCCCACGTCAACGCTGGAGGGGACTGGCCAGCAGCGAAGCCTCCCCGGGCACCTTGCTGCGCTGCCCCCTGGGGCCTGGGCGTGGGAGGGCAGGACACGGAGCGTGTCTGCTGAGGAACGCGGGGTGGCAGTGTGGCTGCCTGGGACGCATGGTGGCCTGTCTCTGCCTTCCACCGAGGTCTGCTGTCTGCCTGAAGTCCTGGGCTGCTCAGGAGGAGGCTTATTTTAAAATGTAAACCTAACAGCACGAGCATCCTTTTGGCTCCCAGGTCTCACGTTTTTGGAAGTTTAAGACCTGAAGTTCCCCTGACTCCACAATGTGTGGCTAAACCGTGTCACACACGGTCCCCCTGAGCCTTCCGGGGAGCCCTGGGAGGTGGGCAATCCCTCTGGAGACGCCCAGTGGGAATCCAAGGCTCACTGAGTTCAGCCAGATCCAACCCAGACAAGTTCTGGGATCAAACTTCGAGTCGGTTCGCTTGGTTTTCTGTTTTGTGTTTTGAACCTCAGCCTCCTCCACGCTCAGTGGGCTTGAGAACTGCCATTCGCTGACTTCTCCGGGCAGAGCTGCCCCTCGGCGAGTCTCCTCCTACCCTCAGCAGTGCGCCCAGGGGCATCCGAGGCCGAGACAATGCTGGCTGGGGAGCAGGATGCAGGCTCAGAGACCGTCATCTCTGCAACAAGGACGGCTGACTGTCCCACTGGGCCTGGTTCAGACCCGCACTCACAGAGCTGTTCAAGCAATGTTTGCTGAATGAATAAACGAAAAGATGAATAAAGAAACGTATTAAAATGAAAAAAGCCCACTTGGTATTAAATGACCCCTCCCAGGGGACGCTGTTTAGGACTAAGCTCCTGCAGAAGACCCATCAGA
Organism: Sciurus vulgaris; assembly: GCF_902686455.1. Lineage (NCBI taxonomy): Eukaryota > Metazoa > Chordata > Mammalia > Rodentia > Sciuridae > Sciurus > Sciurus vulgaris. Next base: position 39,219,613 of record NC_136479.1, on the reverse strand, counting down.
CCTGATGGAACCTCAGGACGGAGCCACTCATGAAGTCCCATGTCACCACACTGAAAGTCAGTTGTTATTTGGCCCAGAGAGAGAGAGAGAGGAACAGCCACGTCTCCCAGGCTCCAATCAGTGTTAGGATGAAGTCCCTTCAGCTTTAATTCTTACAAAACGGCAGCCTGAGGGGACCTCGTGCCAATCGCTGTGGTTTCTCCGTTGCTCGTTCTCCCCACCGCGTAAGCAGAAGCGGGTCTGAGACGGCCCGTCTGCCTTTCGTCCTTCATTTCCTCTTTCTCCAGCCCAGTTTGTGCCCAGGAAACCAGCCTGATCTGCTTGGACTGAAGGGTTGCCTGAATCTAGAATTGCAAATAAGGCCAATGAAGATTCTGAACTGAATCGTTGTCATTTTATCTTTCGACACCTGGAGACTATTCACACCCCGGGACAGATGAAGTTGTTGTACAAACTTTCACCACTGCAGCGTGCGTGGGTTTGTGGGGGATTCACCCTCCATCTCTGAGCAGCAGGGCAGAGTGAGCAGCATCCCCAAGGGCGTGGAAAGGCACTGGGCCTGGGGTGGCGGAGCCCCAGCCTGCTACACTGGCAGAGGGCAGACGGGGTGCTCGGCCGCACTGAGAAGCTGCGAGAGGGGCGGCAGGAGGGGCGCACAGGCGAGGGAGGCTGGGCCGCAGTGACCTGGCAGCTGCCCCTGGCCTGCCCACAGGGCCGCCTGCTCTGCAGCAGCGTTGTTGAAGACTGTCAGTCATGGCGTCCTGGAATCGAGTTTGCCGGTGATCCAGGTCACCATGCTAGACAGAGAATAGCTGCGTCTAATTATGAATGATGTGCGAAGTAAAATCTAGTTGGCATCCCTCGGACCCAAGCAGCCTCTCACACTGAATTCATGCAAAAAGCTGTTTATTTACTATGTTCCAGGCAGCGGGCTACACCCGGGGAAGCACTCACGAACCAGGTAAGCCTGACCCTTACCCTCCTGGAGCCTCCAGCCGGGGCGCTCTGAACCCCTCAATGGTGGTAGTCAGAAACGAAAAACTCAAAATAATCATTTACACTTAAGAAACCAAGCCACTTGTTTATAAAAAAAAAAAAAAAATACACCTAAATTTCCCTTACGTAAAAGAGAAAATAGACCCTGGAATTATTCACAAATTAGAAAACGCTGTCGACTCCAACACTATGTATAAAAACTTACGAGCTGTGGCAGATCTATACGTGGAGGAAGACACAGAGCATGAACTGCTTCTGCTATTAAGCAAGACGAAAGGAAAATAAGGTGGAAATAAATTGGAATCTCATTCTCTTCAGAAGGGTAGGGAAAGAGCGAGAAACCCCGGAAAGAAGAGGGACAATCTGAGGAATTAAACGCAGGGAAGGAGGGAACTGAGAAATGAGGAGTCAGTTCTTTGAAAAGATTTAAGAATTAAATCTTACTCTAAAAGGAGAGAAGAAATCGCTTATAAACGCCGTCGGCACCGAGGAAAGGGCTTTGATCACAAACTCAAAGACACTTTAAAACTTCAGTGGTGAACGCAGAGGCATCCATCCTGAAAACGTCCCGAGATGAAGCAGACGGCTGGCGTGGACCCAGCCCCGAGGGTGCTGGGAGAGGGATCGAGAGGGACCCGTCCACAGAGACCCGAGGCCGGAGGGTGCCAAGGTCAGCCCTGTCCTGGGTGGCAGAAGTGACCTGGATTACCACTGAGGGGCCAAGGAAGCACCGTGCCACCCCAGAGAGCTTGTCGGAAGGCCACCCGCCCATCTCCTGAAGGGCCCAGAACGGGGAGACCCCAAGGCAGCACAGGGACCGGTTACCCCAGCTGTGGGGCTGGGCGTCAGGGCCGAAGCACCCGCACCCACACTTCAGTGACGGTGCACACTGGGTGAATGTGCTCCAAACCACTGGGCCGTACAGTCGGCAGCGGGTACGACGAGTGGATTTTATCTCAACAGGGTGCTTTTTAAAAAGGAAAAAAAAACAAGATGTACACACAGAAGAGAAAAACGACCCAGATCTCACGAATCCTCTGTGTGTGTGTGTGTGTGTGTGTGTGTGTGTGTGTGTGTGTGTGTGTGTGCGGTACCAGGATTGAACCCAGGGGCACTCTACCACTGAGCCAGAGCCCCCAGCTCTTTCTATTGAGACAGGATCTCGCTCACTCTCTTAGGGCCTCTCTGAGTGGCTGAGGCTGGCCGTGGGCTTTCGATCCTCCTGCCTCAGCCTCCCGCCCAGTTGCTGAGACTGTACGTAAGCACACCACACCCAGACAGAGGGAACATTTTTAAATAAAATGCTAGCAATTAATATACCAGGGCTGATGAGTGCTTATCAAAAAGACACAAACATGGATCTATTTTAGACAACCTAGTAACATGACTCAAAATATGACTACATCAAGAAAAAATATAATCTCTTAAATAAATGGCCAAATGTCACATGAAACTCTCTGTATGTGTTACCAAGAAAAAATTCTATTACGTTACAAAGAAAATTTCCCTAACTTAAAGTCTATTTAAAACAAACAGCTCATATTAGTCAGAATGGTGAAACCCCCGGGCAGCTCATTAAGTCAGGAACGAGATAAAGATCTACCATCACCATTAATACTCAATATTGCTCTTCAGATTGCAACTAAGAGGGAAAAAAAGATGTTCCATAGGAAATAAAGAGGCAAAATTAGACTTTCTTGTACAGAACGTAATTATCTACCTGGAAAAATAAAAGCAAGGAAATCAACGAAAATTATTAGAACTCACGGAAGAATTTGAAAAAGTAGCCAGTATTTCTTATTTATGTTTTTGAGACGCTGGGGATGGAACCCAGGCCAGTGCTCTACCACTGAGCTACACTCCCAGCCCCTTTTAAGCATTTTCATTTTGAGACAGGGTCTCCATAAGTTGCCCAGGCTGGGCTTGAACTTGCAATCCTCCTCAGGGTCCTGAGTGGCTGGGATTACAGGCTGTGCCATGGTGCCTGGCCCCAGTTGTTATTTTTAGTGAAACCTTTTCATTGAAGTACAGCCAACATGCAGGAAAGCAAGTGGATCTCAAGTGTTCAACTCGGTCTATTTCTGCAAACTGAACACTTCCATCTAACCATCATCCAAGTCAAAACGCAAAGATGACCGGTCCAGTCTCCTGGAAACCCCTACACACTGTGCCCCGGCCACCTGAGTTCCACCACAACAGATTGATTTGCTTGCTTTTGACCTTCATTGCTTTCTGAAACTACACTATCAAGGCATGCCTGGCACACAAATCTGTACTCATACTTACTGTATACAACCTGATGAGTTTGGAATTGAAATTTACATAGAAAGATCAAACGGAAGGCACATCTTTGTGCCTAGATTCTATGATTCAACATTGTGTTTGAGAGACACACGTGCCTTTCATTGTGAATAATGGCATTGCTTGCTCAGATAGCTAGAGAAAGCCCTGCATTAATAAAACATGAACAGGCTGCCAGAACACAAGAGCAGCGGAGAACCACAAAGAGCCTGTGAAACTAAAAATGAACAAGCAAAACAGGAAGTGTAAAAACCAAAGTCAAGAGGTACAGCCAAGAGACAGAAGTTGGAAAATCAGGGTAAAGGAAGGACATTAGAGATCCAGGCCACAAGGAAGGCTCAACACCCAACCAAAGGGGTTCAAATGTGGAGAACACACACCCAATTAGAAAGAAGGAAGGATCTCGACGAAGTCCAAGACTTTTCCATGGGAAGTTCCTATTGAGCACCCAGCACAATGGGTAAAAATAACCAATCCCAAACCACATCATCAGGAAATTTCAGAATATCTGGAATAAAACGATTTTGGAGACACATTTAAAGACCAGGAGTCAGAATGGCTCTGAACTTCCCAGCAACTGTGTTATTATAAGACAAGAGAATACTGTCTCAAAATCTGAGAGCACACCATTTAAAATTGGAAGCAGGCCAGGTTGGTGATGCACACCAGTAATCCCAGGTACCGAGGAGTCTGAGGCAGGAGGATGGCAAGTTCAAGTCCAGATTTGGCAACTTAGCAAGGTCCTGTCTCAAAATAAAAATTAAAAAAAAAAAAAATTAAACAGGATTTTGGGATGTAGATTAGTGATGAGGCACTCCGGGGTTTGAGAAAAGTTTATAAAGTGGGAACAGGTAATGCAGAAATGTTTGGTTATGGAAGGACTAAAACACTTACTTGAATATATGCATCAATAAAATGGGGAAATTTTAAAAAGAGAAAGATGTGGGATCCAGGATACAGGAGATACAACCAGGAGGGAAGTTAAAGGGATCCCAGAACTACTGCTAGAAGGCAGCAAGTTCTCATGCAAGGGGTCAGAGCACTCCAGAACTTTTTAGGAAGATGAAACAAGATAGACTGCGGTGATTCAGAGGACTGAGAAGGAATGCAGACAAGTGCTACAGAGTGTGGGATTGCGTCAGTGAGAAGTACAAGGAAAAGAAAGTAAGCAAATCAACACAAAGGCAATGATCAAACCCAGGAAAAACAAACACAAAAGTGTGCAGGAAGGACTGGGGATGTAGCTCATGAGATTCTGAGTTCAAACCTCAGCACAGGGGGAAAAATAGAATCCGAAAAAACTGCAGGAAAGGGAAAAGCACCAGAGTACACCACATGGATAAGCTGCTGACGGCTATGATAATATGAGCATTAAAAATGATGTGAAGAAGCACAGTGCAGTGAGGGGGTGGGTATGATCCACAGTGTTGGGCCTTTGTCCCAGTTCCTGGCACAGAGCTTCTAAAGCACGTGGACTCTTCTGACTGGTAAGGAGTCTTTGGTGAGCTAGTAACATGATGGCTCTTGGCTGGGGGCTCCTGGAGAGCTTTACCATGGGGACTGCTTGCCAGGAAGATCAACCAGGACTGCAGGGAGGAACCACCTTCTAGCGAGACAAGAGGTGCTGGAGGCTGTGCAGTTCCCAATGTACTGATTTCGTCCATCATGCCTGACACACGGGATCAGAGTCTCCCAGCTGGTGAACCGTGGGGTCCTCGCAGGTGGCTCACCTGGGGAGAGTGAAGGATGCTCTGCCCACCCTCCACCCTGTGCCTGGCCTCTGTGTCTCTTCCATCTGGCTCTTCCTGAGTTGTCTCTTCTAATAAACTGGTAATCACACAGGAAGCGTTTTATTGAGTGCTGTGTCGACCCAGCCAATTATCAAACCTGAAGGAAAGTTGTAGGAACCGAGTTTGTGACCATCCTGGACAGTGTGGGTCAGCAGATGCCTGCAGCTGGTGTCTACAGTGAGGCCAAGCTGGTGGGACGGAGCTCAGGTGAGTCAGCGTTGGAATCCAACAGACCCGCAGGAAACTCAGCCTCAGAACTTTAGAGAAGCGGGGCCTTGGCAGGTGTCAGAGACCCTTGGGGAAACCCACCTACCCGTGGCAGAGCCAGGCAGGGGCGAGTGGGCCGGGGTCTTGCCTCCTGAGGTGGGAAGCAGGACAGTCCACTACTGAGAGTCACAGAGGTGAGCAAAACCCATGGGAAGCTGGGAGACGGGCGCCTCTGGAGGGCAGGCAGAACCTGGGGGAGTACGCATCTGACCCTTCAAAAGCAAACGTGTAGAATTTTTATCAAAGTAAAAAAAGGTAAAATATGTAAGATACTCATAAACTATTAACAGAGGTTATCACCGGGCGGTGTGATGGCGAGTGGTGATCTAATTCTCTTTTGCATTTTTAATTTCTACAATGAGTATGAAATTCACAATGACTGCGGTATGAATCCTGCCGCGAACGCATGATTGAAAAGGATCTTGGCGGCCCGGGTGAGTCTCCGTCCACGGGTCTCTGCCGCTGCTCCTCTCTGCCGGGCTGGAGGCGGCCTCTGGGTTAAAGCGGGCGGAGTCCTGCCTATTTCCCCCTGAACGGCGGCAGACAATGGGCAACGTGCTGATTTCATGGCTGTCAGCCTTCTCCTCCGCCTTCCTCCTCTTCCTTAGGATTCAGTCTCCACAATTCAAGTTTCTTCAAGCAAATATTCCAGTTTCCCAGGGAGATGGACACAGTGAGGGAATCAGGGTTTTTCCCAGTACACGGTGACTCTTCGGACATGCTCCGGGGCTTGGTGCGGGTGGAGCGTCCTGGTTACCTGAGTGGTTACTGCTGATCCTTCCCCGTCCCTGACACTTCAAGGGCATCACGGGGAACTGGGGTGGGGAGTCCCAGGCTGGGGTGATCCAGGAAATCCAGGGACAGCCCCACCAGCAGGCTGAAGAAGGTCAGCCCCCTGGACAGACCGCCACATTCAAGGTTCCAGCCATCTGCAACCCAAGTGAGCCCTGGGGACCTGGACACCCGAAATCCAAAGGGAGTCGCGGGGCTGGGCCTGGGCTCAGCAGGTCCACGGGGCAGGGCTCGCAGACGTGCTCTCTGGGGTGGGAGGCACAGCAACAATATCCAGGAGCCCGGGGTTCCACGTGGACATCAGGGGCCCTCAGGCGGGCCTGGCAGGGAGGCCAGAAGGCCGTCCCCTGGGCAGGCGTGGAGTGGAAACGCCACCCCAGGAGAACACAGCAGGAGGACACCGACCTGAAGACTGAAGCCGGAGCCCCGCGAGACTGCCACTCAGCTCAGGGTGGAGCGGCCAGAGCTGCTCCTGGGCCACCAGCACCCAGGAGCTGCCCAGGGCTGAGCGGGTGGAGCAGGGAGAGCAGCTGGGTGGGAGCAGGGCCAGAGCAAGGCACTCGGGACAGGCTGGAGGGTGGCCTGGGCGGCCGCTGCCTTTCACAAACCCCCTTCTCCTGGCTCTTTCTGACCTCCTGGGTTATGAGATCCCTGTTCCGGGCGGCAGCCGCGGCTGCTGGGATTCACGACACCTTTGGCTCCACCTTGAAGCTCTGCGGAACCAGACCTGCGGCTCTGCTGTCCCTAGACTGGTCGCAGCCCCAGCCAACGCTGGGGAGGAACGAAGCAGCACACCTGAGGAGGGGACAGGGAGGTGGTGAGCGGTGACAGGTGACAGGCGACTCTCTCCACCCAAAGGGCAGAGATGCGTTCCAGGGAGGCTGGTGCAGAAGGCAGAGGTGGCCACAGCTCCCACTCTCCTGGGGGGCTATGGAACGAGCCAGGCCCACAGATGGCCTCCGAGGCTCCATCTGGGCCGTCCTCGTGGGCGGGAACACGGTGGCTCTGCGTGGGGCAGCAGGAGGCGCGCTCCAGCCCTGCTGCTCCTGCCTGTGGGAGCGAAGGCAGAGGAGGGGCTGCCGGCTCCTGGGACTGCAGTGTGGAGCGGGAAAGGGGCTGAGCCCGTGGGAGCAAGACACAGCTGAGGCTCAGGCCTGCAGCCAGCCCAAGCTGGTCAGGGTCAGAGGGTCCCTGGGACGCCCAGCCTCTGCCAGGAAGGCCAGCAGCACCGGGGCAGGGACGCTGCCCACGGAGGAGCGGGAGGCCACAGGCAAAGGCCCCGGTGCTTCTCCTGTGTCCAGGAGAACACACCGCCGTCCCCGCACACCCAGAGGCTGTCTAGGGACGCCAGGAAGGAGCAGGAGGCAAAGGAACAAGAAGCCCCAGAGGCCCAGCCTCCTTTCCTGAGGAGGCTGAACGCTTCCAAAGAGGCGGCTTCAATTCACAAACTGGACCTCGCAGAAGGCAGGCCGAGGGGTCGACCTCTGCCACGAGAGCCTTCTGAGTCTCCACAAAGGACACTTGAGATTTGCTGACAGCGAAGGGTTCACCCTCCCAGACAAATCCCCAATGAATGGCAGCGGGAAGGCCAGTCAGTGAGGCGCTGAAGGAACGCTTCCTTCCTCTCTCCTTAGGGTGGACTTCTTAGGCACCTTGGGGTCCCCTGAACCTCGTGAAAGGCCCAGCTCCACAGGACTGTCCTGGGCATCCACCAAGTCTCCAGGGGGCCTCATGGCAGCCGTCCTTATAGGCTCTGAGGGGCCGCAGCTCCGCCCAGCACAGCTGGTGGTCATGTTGCCTGTAGCGGTCAGACAAGCTTGTCAGGACCCCTGCAGCCACGTGTCTGTGCCACCAGACTGACCGAATGACACGGGGCTGAGACTTCCAGGAGAAAAGGAAGCTGGCCGTGCCTGCCTGCCTGCCTGCCTGCTGAGTTATTTTTAGAGTCACGTTGGCAGCAAAGAATGAGGACTCTGACCTAAAATCCCAAACATGGGGGCCGCAGCCACAGTCCACCTGGGGAAGGTCAGGGCGAGACTCCGAGAGCCTTGAAATGGGGCTGTACCCACGGAGACTGCCCCGGGGGTCAGGGCTCAGTGGCCAGGTGTCCCTTGTACGTGACGGACTGTCCGCAGCTAGTCATTTAGCAGGGAAGACCGCAGGCTCTGCCATCAGTGCTTACAAGGAACTTCCTGCGTTTGAAATAAAACCTCATTTGCTCTCTCCCTGACCTAAATGAATCATCCTGTGCGCTGCGTGTCCATAAATGCAAGAGGAGGTGGGCAGGGGCCCGCTCCAGCTCCCACTCCCTCGGCGACAAAGCCTGAGCCATGGCAGGGCCCCAGGGGGCCACCTGGCCTGCAGGCCGAGCCCTCTGGCAAGGCCACCAAGAGCCAGGTACAGGAAGGGGCTGCTCCCACCTGAGCCCACGTTGGAATCTGAGCTGTCTTGTGCCCACAAGCCCCACAGAGCCGTTAGGAAATGATAACTCATGGAGGACCAGAAAGACCCTGAGACCAGAGTCCTAAATGTGCTGAAGGGAAACAGCATCCGGGAAAGGCTGGTTTCTGCTCTGAACTCCACCGGAGGCTTCCGGAGGCATCCTGGGGGCTTTGGGTGGGGTGGAGAGAGAGGAAGGGGCAAGAGGGCCAGAAGGGGAAGGAAGGACCACCTCTGGGAGGGCCCGGAGAAGGGCATATCCGGAATCAACGACAGAGGGAGCAAAGCCACTCATACGCCCGCCCTCCGTCCCCGTCACCGTGCACGTCCATCTCCACCAAGAAAAGTCCGAGGCCGCCACTCCTTGGCTGCCGGATCAGCCTGGCGGAATGGGCGATCCCGCTTCCTCCCTGTCCGCATCCAGCCCTACCTCAGGAATCGCGCATTTCACTCAGGCTGGCGTGTCGTCCGTGTTTCCTTAACTCCCTAGATTCAGAATCGGACTGTCGCTCCCTGGCGGCCCAGAGCATGGAGCCTCTTCCCGGGGAAGGGAGCCCTTCCAGCGTTATTCAGATGAACCTCCTGGCCGCCCTGAGCTGTCACGGCAGCCGGCTGACGAGGCAGGTCTCCTGTCATCTCAGGCACGCGTAGCGTGTACCGTGTGAACGCTGCTCTCCTCCGGGCACTGCCGGGGACCCAGCTCCAGAGGAAGAAAGGGACCTGCCGACAGCAGTGGTGGCATGTCCTGCAGGAGAGACAGCCACCCACCCTGGCTGAGGCCAGGGGACCCAGTGACGTCAAGAAATGCCATCTGTGTCACCGGAAGCAGGTGCCTGCATTTTACCCTGAAGGGACTGTATGGGAGGCCGGGTCCCCTAGTCTCCTGTGACATCCCTTTGATTCAAAGATGCCTCTCTGGCAAGCCTCCGGGTTCAGTTTGGCACGTGGGATGAAGCCGCGATGGGGTAGCTGTGACGGCCATGCGGAGCATACCCCCGGAGCGAGGGGGAGACGGGCCAGATCATCCCCATCGTGAGCAGCCCGGTCGCGGCAGAACCCGGACGCGAGGTCACAAGGGACGCAGGGGCTGGGTGGTTCTGCGCACTTCACATGCATGAGATCATCTCATGCAACCCACGACCCCCTGCAGACGACTCCGTCGCAGCCCTGGTCCTCAGGGACATGTTCCAGACCCCAGGAAGCTGCCTGAAGCTGCCGACAGCACTGAGTCCCACATGCTGTCACTTCTACTGGGACACAGCGATGACGGAGGTCTGACTTGTAAATCAGGCCCCACAGTAGTCGACAGCAGTGACCAAGGATGAGAATGATCACAATGCTCTACAACACACGTTACGTGGGTGCTGTCTCCCCTCAGAGTCAAGGCAGGACGGCATCGTCCGATCCGCCGACAGTGGGTACCAGACCACGGAAGGCGGGCTGTGGAAAGAGGATTTTGGAAACATCCCCATTTACTGTGAAGAACCCAGCTGCCTCGCAGCAGGGCTGTGACCGGCCCAGTCAGAATCCTTCCTTCTGCAGAGATGTATGGGGAGGCTCCAGGCCTGCGGTCAGCTCTGGCCCAGATGTCGGGTCTCGGGTGACACTCTGCCTAGGGCATCAGCTGCTGTCACCTGGAGCCTTTGAGAACCAGGTGCCCCCATCTGGAAAGTCCTGTGTTCCTGCTGCCTGGGCAGGTCACTGCCAGCTGCTCTGCAGAGCAGACCACTTGGGAGTGGGGGACAGCCTCATTGTCTGGCTACTGTACCTGCCACTAGGAAGTGACCAAGTCCCTGCTGATGCGCCTTTCAGGTGCCCTGCAGCTGTGATGCCCTGAGGCGTTCTTCCCAGATAATTGAGCAAAGAGCGAACTTTTTGTGTGTTTGTTGCAGTTCTGGGGAAGCAGCCCTGGGCCTCCGGCAGGGTAGGCAGCCTCCACCACTGAGCCATGCCCCAGGACTCAAGGGTGTTTAAAGAAGGGAACGTGTCCCACTGGACCTCTGACTGCATTCTCTGCCTCTCCAGCAGGCCTTTTCAGTCACTAAGTTCCCATTTTGAGTCTCGAAGATGTCTAAACCTGATAAGGGTGAAGAGGACCCAAACACAAGGACCGAGGGTTAGAAACGCGGCAGTTTCCCTGGGCCCTGAGCAGAGCAGAAGGACTGGCCATGGTGACCTTCAGCCTATCTTCGCCCACCCTGCACTCCGACAGGCCAGTGTCAGACCCACAGACTGGGTGTCCACGGGCCTGGCTGGCTGTTTCAGAGGACGCTCAACTTCCACCAGGCATGCGCCTTGGTTTCTTTCTTCTCTTTAAATATTTCAATGGACTTTATGTTCAAATTTTATTTTTAAAAATGCATCATGACTATTACTTTTGGTGGACAACTCCTGATTGTGTGCATGCATGGAGTACAGTGTGATGTTCTAATATGGGTCACAACATGCATGATTAAATCAAGCTGCTCACTGTGTCCATCACTTGACTTGTCTTGTTTTTTCCAGGGTGACACTTTTGAAATCTACTCTCTTAGTTCTGAAACATGAGAACCTTCATTGACTACAGTCATCACGCTGTGCAACAGCTTTAAACCCTTCTGTCCTTCTGGTGCCACACCCCCTTCAGGGACAGAGCCCTCCCCTGAGCCCTCTGTCCTACTGGTCACTTGCAGGAGCTCAGCTTCATTAGCCTCACACAAACGTGGGGTCCACTGGGGGCTCTCTCTGCACTTCACCTATCCCATTGAGCACACTCCCCTCCAGGTTCGCCCATGGTGTGAGGATGGGATTTCCTCCTTCTAAAGACTGGAGGATCCTGGCCTCTGAATCCCTGCCCAGGACTCCCCAGGACACATCCGCAGCTCTGGGGTTTGGCCCGGGTTTGGCTGATACCCAGTGTGTTGGGAGCTGCCCTGCTACTTCCTGCAGAATGAGGACCAGACAAGACCCCAGGTGGGACTGGGATGAGCCCTCCTGACCATAAGGAACCAAGAATTCACGCCAGCGAACTCCACCTTGCTGCAAAAGTAGCCATCTGCCACCACAGATGACCACCAGCTCCTGAGAACAGGTGGCTCACCTGCGCAGGGCAATGGGTTTCATGGGTTCACAGGTGGACCGACATCAGGAAAACCCACTTTAGAGCATGTTCTTCATCCCCACCGAGGCTTCCTGCTCATGAATACCCACTCCCTTCCTAATCATCCCCAAGAAAGCGGCCACAGCAGTCCCAACCAGCTCTACATTTATCTTTATTCAGCCTCACTGGACCCATGAATTGGGTCTGGGCTCCCCTGATTGATTTCTAGAGCCTTCCATAAAGTGGACCTCCATTTACTGTCTTCCATCTTTCCTCTGCTTTTAAACCATGCTGCCTACCTTGGTCTCCTCCTAAGAACCCAGACACCTCATCCTCCGTGTGCAGTCTAGGGTGAGCTCAGTGGACTTAACGTGCAAACCCTACATGTACCAAAGAAAGCACCAGCCCGTGCCAGGCCCCTGGGTTACCTGCAAGTCCCTGGGCATCCTGTCTGAGATGCCTTTGTGTTCCTGGGGCCCTGGGCCAAGTTATGAGGGGTGGCCCATGCCTGCCTTCCCCTGGCCCCTGTCCTGTGCGCCTTTGCTGATTCTGATCCGTACCCCTTCACTGTGATAAATAATGACCATGAGCATAACCTCTGTTCTGAGCTTTGCAAGTCGGCCTGGTGAATCGTGGAGCCTGAGCCCAGCAGTGGCCTTTGGGACACCAGACTCATGTCCCCGTGGCGTTGGCTCCCACGTGCCCCTGATCCATGGAGGATCCCGCCAGAACCCCGGTGGATGGCACTGAGGACTCACTTATCCACCCTAACGAAGCAGCTGTCACCACCAGGCATTCGTTTCTGCCGTTGGAGCTGCCTAAGTGGCATAAATGTCTTCCTTCTTCACAGTTTCAAGGAGACGCACTCTTACAGAGACCGTGGCCCACGGCTTCTGTTCTTTCCTCAATACGTCACAATGCTCACCTCCCCCTCCAGGAAGCTCTTTGTGGCCTTTCTTTGGCCCACCCAGACCGCCAGCCTTGCCATGCTAGCACCCTGGGGCCATCGCCAAGTGAAAGAAGGGGGACTTGAGCACAAGCCCTCAGGACTGCTGGGCTGACCGGGTAACTGCACGGTCACGGGTGACTAAGGAGCCGGCAGTACATACCGGCTGGACCCACTGGACAAAGGGATGACCCACGTGCTGGGCAGGATGCAGCAGCACGCCACGAGATTTCACCACCCTACTCGACAGCACACAATGGACAGTGTACGGACTGTTCACTTCCGGAATATTCCATCTAATATTTTCAGTCTGTGGTGGCCATGGGTGACTAGAGCAGCGTAAAGTGACACTGAGGACAAGGTGGGGCAGCACTGAACCCAGCCGTGAAAACCTCCAAACGGAGCAGTCCAGCAAGCACGTGGCCGCTTTCCCGGGAAAGTCGGCCCCGCAGGTGAGCGCACGGAGGCCAGGCCGTGCAGACCCGTCAGGCTCACCTCCCAGGAGGCCGTGAGGCTGGGCGAGGCGCCCCTCCTGCTGCAGCTCTGTTTATAGAAAGCAGAAGGTCAGGGCACTTGCCTCACAGGCCGGCAAGAGGTGTAAAGGAATTCGCATCGAATGAAGTGCCCAGCACACAGAGAAGGAGCTTTTTCATCCACTCTGCTCAAAATCCACTCCCCCCACGTCCCACTTCCCTGTACCAAAGCTGCCCCTCACGTCGAGCCTGCGTCTCTGACTGGTCTGGGAGCTGCCCAGGGGAGGGGCACGTGTCCTCACCAGTGCTGTCTCCCTGGAAGTGCCTGCCACAGGCCCGGCCCACGTTTCATACCTAAAATACATCTGCTGACGCACAGAGAAGATATCTCTATTTTAAAGTATAAAAAAAAATCTCATTTTTCTGTGAAATCTTTCCTCTTGTGTAAGCCAGGCACCCTCCTCCAGGGAGGAGAGAAACGGCAGTCTCCCCTGATGTGCATCTGCACGCAGAGTCTCAGGTCCCAGCCACCGTGCCCAACGGGACAGTCCTTCCCACCAGAGGTGTCTGTAGGCGCCAACGACTCCTGGACGCGATCATCTATTATCAAATTATAGGCTGGATTAAGGATCGCTCCTTGTTAATCATCAGCTTGGATTGGTTATTAATGAGCAATGTCACTAATTACAGGGCCACTTACACAAGCAGGGAGGCCCCCCCCCAGCTCTCAGAGGAGACTGACTCAGTGTTCAGCACGCACCCCAAAAGCCAGGGGCTGTGACGTGTGCCTCTGTGTGCCTGAGACCCTGCCCTCTCAGGCACACGTTCAGACGCGCAGCTTGCTGGCTGGAGGCCCCTGAGCCAGGCCTGGCATGTAGGAACCCAGGTGCACTTGGGACGAGCATGGTCCCTTTCAGGCCTCCACGGCTGCTCTTCCCCGTGTGTGCACTGAAGTTATAAACGAGAAAATGCACGTCTCTAGCCGGGCACAGCTGCACACCTGGTAGGTTTGCCAAGGGATCCAGGTGGGTGTTGTTGTATCTGAATTCTTGGGCCGTCCGACCAGCCCTCGCTTATTCTCCCGTTCTGGGTCAACCTGGCCACTCTCTCAGCAGGGGTTCCAGGCTGGCCCCCTATCCTGTAGCCCCTGTTCCAGGGCCGAGTGCCTGATCTTCACTATTGATGCTGTCGCCTCCTCCTCGAGGACCAGGTGAGCCCCGAACCTGAGCCATCGTCTGCTGTCCAAGACCAAGCCACGGGGTGTCCAGGACCCCGTCCCCTCTTCAGAGTGCTTCCCGCCCCTCGGTCCCCTCTGCCCCTGCCTCAGGGGTCAGTGAAGCTGTCCTGCTGTCCCGGGCCTGTCAGCACCTGAGCCCACACTGCCAGCTCCCGAGTGAGTGGAAGGTACTCTCCGTCCATCTCACACCTTCCCCTGCACGCTCCCCCTTGCCGGGATGGCCGGCGACCCCCCACCCGATGTGAATGCAATGTCAGTATCGTCACTCTGCCTTGCTTTAGGGATAATGACGAGAAGCCTGGGCGTGTTCAGTGCAGACACGACTTTGCAAAATATGTTCAACTTGAGGTGGGCGGACCCCAGGGACATGGGGCCAGTGGGCACAGAGCTGCACGGTGCTAAGATGGGGCTCCTCCTGCTCTTGCTGGAGTGGGATACTAGATGCTGTATTCAAGGATAGTGCACCCAGAGCCCCACAGACGGCCAAGAGTGACCAGCGGAGTCTGGGGAAGGTGTCGGGAGGTTTCCCTGAAGTGCCCTGGAGCCTGGGAGGGCAGGGTCCCAAGAGACCCGAATCCCACTCCCCAGGGCTCCTACCCTCCAGCCCAAGCCTGGCATCCAGTGGCGCAGGCTCAGTAGAGGGGAGTGTCCCACGGAGCAGAGTGGAGCCCTGGTGTGGGAGGTGGGCTCTCCTTTCCCAAGAGGGACAAAGGTTTGTGAAACTCAGAAACCAGACATGGGTGACGCAGAAAGGCAGCCAGCTGGGAGGGCCAGGGAGGGGAGCTGAGCAGGGTTCACAGGGCGAGCCCCAGGGCTTCCTGTGAACCCCAGGAACTGTTATGCGAAGATCATCAACTTAGGTTCAGGAGGAAGGGACTCTGGCTTCATCAAGCTGTCAAAGAGGTCCTTCACAAAGCACTAAGCCCAGCGGTCTGATGATGGTTCTGAAATGGCTTCCCTGCAGGACAATCAGGGCTTGGGCTGAGGACTTGGGGACCCTCTCCACACAGAGGCAAGAGCTGGGTCAGCGCTGCACAGAGTCTCCCACGGAAGACCCCCGCACAGTGGGCTGCGGACACACGGTGGGCCAGGGGGGCAGTTTCTGTAGGCTTCACTGCAGCTCCAGGAAGACGAGGATATTTCTCCTATGGCTTCGAGTGACACTTTCTCCTGGCCCCCAGCCCCACAACAAGGCCACATACCCAGCTGCCCACAGCTCTCCGTGTGAGAGGTAAGGACCACGGCTGTCCTGGGAGAGGCGGAGGTCTCCAAGGCAAGAGAGGCTGAGCAAAGACAAAAGTCCCAAGGTCCAGGGCTCAAATGCTAGGTGCTCGTGGTTCTGAAGGAGAGGGATTTATTTTGCCAAGAGTTGGAAGGATCTAGATTATGGCATTCCTTGAAAGTCTGAGGACCTGACCACATTGGTTCTGTGTGCCCAGCAGCGTGACGTGGGCTGGTGGCAGGTCCTCCCTGGGTGGGACACTGTTCCCCACCCCACAGCTCCAGCCCCTGCACCTGGCCTGGCCCCATTAGCACTGCCCACTACCCTCTGATGCAGACAAAGAACAGAGGATGAGAGAAGACCTTGAAGAACATCTCTTTTCCAGGCAGGAGAAAAGAAAGATAAGCAAAAAGAAACAGGATGGGCTAAGACAGGAGGAAAATAAACGCCCCACGGCCAAGCCCTCCGTTCATGCTCTACACGGAATCCAGTCTCGGAGGACTCATCCGGGCTCCGTGCTATTTGGATTCAGAAAAGTCCTCGTCCCACCCTTTACTAGAGGAAAATCATAAATATTAATACTCTGGCGACAAGGGGAGAAGGAGGCACCGAGTCCTGTGATCAAGACACCACACTGTGTCTGCTTAATGATATCAGAAGGACCGTCAGATGTCTTTCCTGCAATTTAATACCCCATCAGTGATTAGCAAATTAAGCATGTCGTAAGTGAAGACAGAGTAAAAGGAGAGGGTTGGTACGTGAGCGATTGGCACATCAGAGGTGCACGCAACAGCAGTGACTCACGAGACGACTCCGAGTCTCTCAAAGGGCGTATTCATCATCTGATAATGACGGAACACGAGCCGGCTCTGCTCAGGGCCTGACGTCCTCAGAGGTAGCATTACAGGGTTTTGCTGGGCACCAGTGGGGACCAAGCCTCCCTTCTCTGCCAACGCCCTCATTCTGCCACCCGTCACGGAGGATAGCCAGCCCCTCCATGTGTCAGGGACATCGGCGGGGGGCATCATTTGGCCAAAACATGAAATCAAAGGTCCTTAAGTCCATCATTTCAGTTTCATCCCCCTTCAGGTCTGAAGGTGGCTGGGTCTTCAGACACTTGCCATTCAAGTCTACATGTCCCCGACAGCTATGCCTCGGCGCTCAGGCAGTACCTTAGCCAGGAGTGCACTCCGTTGCTGGCAGCAGGCTGAGCGAAGGCCCCACCACCCTGCACGCGTGGTCCAGGTGGAACCGCACCGCAACACGGGCCACCTGGGTAAGGAGCCCTCCAGGTGGCCCGGTGGGCTCTGCTCTGACATGACCTCCCAGCCTCCAGCTCAAACCGGAAACTACGGACCCTCTCAGAATAGCATTCTTCTTTATAACAACCTGGCAAACCGAGAAGCAATCCCGCAGCCACCTGTGACGAGCCGCATCCCACGGCTTTCCCTTAATACCAACAAACACGCCCCTGAAATGAGTCAAGGTCAGCTCCCGACTCCCAGCTGCTCTGACTTCAGACACCTGGAGTCGGTCATTCTGGCCCAGGTGGACATCTCTGCCCACCTGACGCACGTCCTGCTCTGTGGTGCTGGCTGGGGAGTGGCCATCACAGGGAAAGGGTCTTCACAGACGTGATTAGGTTGAATATCGTGAGACGGGGCCGGTCCTGGATTTCCCTGTGGACCCCAAATGTGACCACAGGGCTTTCCTGAGAGGGGAACAGGAGAACACAGGAGGACATGGGAGGTGGGATGGGCGGGCAGCCGCGAGGCAGGAGGGCCTCAGAAGCAGACCAGGACAGGAAGTGGGTTCTCCTCTGGAGACTCCAGGAAGACCCTGGATTTTAGCCCAGTGAGGCCCTTCCCAGACTTCTGAGCTCGGGAACAGCCAGAGTCTCGCTCTGTGCCGTGGTAACGTGTCTTCACCTTGGTGTCATTTGTTACAGCAGCAAGAGGAAATGGATTCAGCATCAAAGGCAACCTGCTTCTTCCGACATCCTTTGCACTGTGCCTCCCAACCCACACACCAGGACACGGGCCTCCCTGCCCCTCGGGGTGGGATGGTGGGAGCCCTCCCAGAGGTGAGATGCCACCCCTATTGTCCCTTCCTGTGAGAAGCTATATGGAAAACACTGCAGTTACTCAAGGTTTCATGAAATAAATAGCTCCTGCCCAGGGGCGTCCAGGACCCCGCTGGACAGAACCTAACCCGGAGCCCACCCACCCTACACCCGCTGCTTTTCCTGCACACACGCTCTCCAATGAGGGACAGTAAGAAAATTTATGTGTAAGTTAGACACAGTAAGAGATGAACAATAATAACCAGAAAGAGGGCGGCCGTAACCACAAAGTGTAATACAATTGTTTAAAGTGTATGAAGTGCTTATTTCGGGAATTTTCCATTTCCTATCCTCAGATTGATGGGCGGATAGTAACTGAGACCACAGAAAGCAAAGCCCCTGAAGCCACAGTCCTAGGACTAAGACCCAAGGAAGAGTAAAAAGTGAGAACGTTGCTGTCATTTTACACCTGCGGCGCGGCTGTCTGAGCTGCCCTTGCGACCTGAAGGAACAAACGGCACCGTCCCCCCTCGGCGGGAGACTCTGATCCTAAGACACGGCCGCTCCCCGCGTGGCTGGCCCACTCAGGCACCAGCCCTCCACCATCTCTCCCAGCCCCGCTCCTCGTGCCTCCGCCCTGGGACCTGGGGACCGGCCGGCCCACCAGAGCCGGCCGTCACAGACCTGATGGGGAGAGAAGGGTCTCCGGCGTCCCACCAGTCTTTCGGGGGGCTGATGTACATGCACCACAGCTCCCAGCTGTACCCGTGGGCCGAGTTTTCGTAGCGCTGCACCTCAAAGTTGTCCTGCTTGATGTTGTCGATGGAGGGCAGGATCACTCGCTTCCGGTTTTCCTGGATGCGGGACAGAACCGGCTCAGCCCTGAAACAGAGAAGCTGAAATCAACTCTCTTGGTAGCCTTTGAGGTGCGGGCGTGCCCCCCGGCCCTGGCCCTGCTGGAGTCACTGGTGATGCATGGGAGGGAGAGCTCAGAACCGGGGTCCCTGCCCAGAGGGCCCCTCTGACTAAACGGTGTGGCTGAATGATCCCCTCGGCTGGACAGGCTGCACCGGTCACGACTGCCCCTCAGGGCGCTCACCGGTGCCTCCCGTTTTTCTGCTGGCTGGCCCTGAATTTCCTTCCCCAAAATAGGTCATTGCTGTCCTGGATGGCCTGGTTTTAATAAGCGATTCGCTGGCTTTTTTGCATGTGTGACCATTTCCATTTTTTTAATTGATTATTTAATTGATTTCTTAAAAGGGATCTAATTGAATTGGTTAGCAATGGAAGGCCTGGAACTAATTAAAAGCAGAGGCAGGCAGAATCCTGCCTCCCAGCTTGCCTCCCCTCCTAGGGCTGCGGCAGGCTTCTGTCGGGACCTGGCTGCAAGTTCAAGGTGCAGCAGGCTGACTTGGGAGAAAGCAGAGGGTCAGCACCTCCGCCAACACGTGTCTCCCAGGAAGGAAGGGATCATTTCCCACATTCGAGAAGGAAAAGATGGCTCTCGGAAGCCAGGGCATTAATCTCCCAGCTTAGACCAGAGTGCGGGCCTTGGAAAGGAGTCAAGTGAAAATCCCATTCCTCTGCATTATTTGGAAGAATAATGAGAGCGCTCGGTCGACCACCGATCTCTTCCCATTTGCAGCTATTGAATTACCTGTTGGCTCATCTCATCTTTCTATTTAAAACGAGCAATAAAATATACCTGGGCCATTTACTGCCTTCAATGCTCTCCCAAGTGCCACATCAGCTGAAGGCCAGGGGCTGCCTCCCAAGTGCCACATCAGCTGAAGGCCAGGGGCTGCCTCCCCAGGCTTCCAGCCGAGCCTCAGGGCTCTGTCCTCCCTGGGACCGCCCTTGGCCACTGGCAGAGAGCCTGGCTACCAAGGGGGCTTAGATCCAATGACACCTCTCCCTGGAATCCCTCCCGGTTTCCCGGGCAGGAGTGTTTCCTTCCTCTTGACTCAGGCCGTACCCCGCCTTATTCAAGTTGTGTGACCTTTGTTGATCTCTGAGTAGCGATCTATCCAGCACCCGGTGACAGGCACCATCTGAAATGTCTTCTGTGCACCTATCCCATGAGGGGATAGGATGATCGCCACTCCTGAGCAAGGACACTGAGGCCCAGGGAGGGTCAAGCCGCTTGCCTGGAGCCCCAGCCGGTTAGTAGCAGAAGCAGGTATCTAACTCAACGGTCCTGCCTCTCTCCTATCCCCTAGGAGCCACTCCTCCCTGAATGGACCACGCTCCTGCAGGCCACTCTGGCGCTGTGTGTGGGGACGTGCTCAGCTCAGCCACCGCTGTGCAGTGACTAAGCATGGAGACTGAAGCCCAGGTTGAAGTACGGCTTCTGCAGCTGAAGAGCGGAGCTTGCTGTCTTCAGGAGGAGGTACGACTCTCCCTGCGGATGTCTGCCTACCACCCTGGAGGAGCATGCTCCCACCCCGCCTCCAGCTAACTCTGGGCTTGCAGTGGGAATTGGTTTGCTGGTGGGATCTGAGCAGAAGTGACAATGTCACAGCTGAGCAAAAGCTTTAATAGGTATTGCAAAGCTCAGCCACTGATCTTTCTCCTGAACCTCAACATGGTATGTCGCAGACAGGAGTGCCTCTCGGGTCCCGGAACACAGAGGAGCAATCAAGCTGAGCCACAGACAGACAACCCACAGCCGGCAGGCCACACGGACATTAGTAGGGGAGGGGCGATGAGGGCCGAGCTGGAGAGTGGCAGTTGGAGTGGGACGAGGTGCAGTGGCTGCAGGGGAGGTGGCCCGGGGAGGGAGGAGCAGGGGGAGGAGGGAGGCGTGGGTGCGGAGGGTCAGAGGCAGAGATGCCAAGCCCATGGCTGCCGTGTGCCCCGGTGCATTCCTTTAGCAGGCTCCCAGCTTGGTGGTTCTCAAGACGGGGTGTAGTCATCTGATGGCTGGTGACGGAGGGCTGGTCAGGGCGAGGGGCGGGCCCCACACAGCCTGACTTCAGGTGGCTGGGAGGAGTCTGCGGACTTGTGGATTTGAGTTTCTAACAGTCCCCGAGGCTGCTGGTCTAGGGACGTCACTTTGAGAACTACTGCAGAGGATGGAAGACTCTGAAGCTCAGGGGAAAGGCTAGGACTGAAGATGCTCAGCTGGGAGTCACCAGGGTCTGACAGCAGCAAAGGACCAGGTAAGGAGACTGGCCTTGGAGATGAGAGGCCCCTGTGCCCTGGAATGGGCCAGTGTCTGCCGGGGCCTGGGGTTCCGTGTGCCGACATGCACAGGCAGTCTCCTTCAACATGACTGCGTTAAAAGGACTGGAAAGTTCCCAAAGAACAGACATGTCAATGCTTCATTAGGGATAGCAGGGTTTTTCCCCTTTAATACTAGGGATTGAACCCAGGGGTTCCTTAGTACTGAGTCGCATTCCCAGATTTCTAGTTTTTATTTTGAGAAAGGGTCTAAGTTTCTTAGGGCCTCACTAAGTTCCTGAGGCTGACTGTGAACTCGCGATCCTCCTGCCTCAGCCTCCTGAGTTGCTGGGATTACAGACATGTGCCACCATGCCTAGAAAGACATCAGTTCTTTAAAGCTGGTGCTGTGAACAACTTATTCAGGGGTATTGTTGAGTGTAAATAAACATTTGGTGTGTGTGTGTGTGAAAGACAAGATTCTATCTCTTTAAAAAGTCGACCTCATAGTAGTAGAAGAGTAGTTAGCAGTGCTTGGGAAGGAGAGTGGGGGCGAGGGAGGGAGAAGGGTTGATTGACAGGAACATAAATGCAGTTTGATAAGAGGATTACATGCTCAGGGCCCAGTAATGTGACTATAGTGAACAGTATCCACTGAATATTCCAAAATAGCCACAATGTTCCCAACACAAGGAAATGATAAATATTCGAGGTGACAGATATGCTAACTACCCTGATTTGACCAATGCACGTTGCAGATATGTGTAGAAATATCACGCTGCACCCTGTGGATATGTACAATTATACGTGTCAATTAAAAAAAAAAAAAAGACTCCTCTCGCTAATAAGCAACCCCAGGCGTAGCTTGTTGAGCCTCTGACATGAGCAGAGTCGACGCTGGACGCACTCCCTGGCCCTGCTTCTCCCCTGGACAGGCCCACCTCTGTGTCGCCAAGCTCCTGAGCGAACTGGCCTGCTGCTGCTTCTGCTCCCACAGGCTCGACAATTCCTCTCACATTGTTCTTTCTATCTGGGAAAATATCGGGGCCACGTCTGCAGAGAATAATGCTCCTCTTCCTCCAAGGGAGACCAGAGACCAGATCACGAAGCTGGACGCTTTGCTACGAAGGTGGGATCAGCAGCAGCAGCCGCCTCCACAACCCCCAGAAGGGAAAAGCCAGCGAGAAGAAAGAGTGGCACACATCCGACCGCCCGGCCCCAACCCCAGGACCCTGTGAGAGTGTGAGGCATGTCCCTGGGGTGAGGTCACGGTGGCGACCGGCAGCCACTCCTCCCGCGTGGTCCCGTGCTCCACCACCCCTGCTCACCCCTCCCGGGGCCCCTGAGGAGCAGGCAGAGCAGGCCCTCCCAGATCCCAGCCCCCTCCAACCCAGTGGCCCCGGTGCCAGCGTGTGACCTACCAGCCAGCAGTGAACTCCACGTGGGCGTCGAAGAAGCCGGTGACCTGTCCGGTGGCCACCTTCCAGCCCTCGATGCGTGCTCGGATCAGGCCCTCCCTTCTCTGGTTGCGCACCACCTTCACCAGCCCTGGGTAGCGTTTGTGGACGTACTCCTCCAGCGGGGCCTTCAGCTCCTCTGCCAAGGACAAGAGGCGAGAGGCCCATGAGCATCGCATCTCCTGCGGGCAGCCCACCCCAGGGTGCCTCCAGAGCTTCAGCGTCTTGAGCTACTGCAAAACTGTGTGCACATTAGAGATCCCAGCAGGAACGTCGGCCCAGGCAGAAGGCACCTCACCCAGGACATGTGTGCTCCGACAGCACAGGGGGACACAGCTGGACAGAAAACAGCCCTGGCCTGTACAGCCCAGCTGCTGCAGGCTGGCAGAGGGGACCTTTCTCGGTGGCCCTTCTCCTTTCTTGGCTAGTACCCCTGTCCTCCCAGTGCCCCGGCTCCTACGCATCAACTCATGTGTACACAGCTTCTCACAGATGTGTGCTGGCTGCCCAGAGGCAGGGCACACACCAGATGCACTGTGAACAGGCCCCACGCTGGTCTTGGGGTGCAAAAGAAGTCTTCACCCAGTAGAAGAAATCCTGCCTCAGGGCCGAAGCAATGCTGCTGAAGACTGAACACCTCCCTTCTGCAAGAAGCAGGTGATAAAGTGCTTTATTTCTATGATCTAATTTAATCCTGAAGCAGCCCTAGGAGGTGGCTAGACTAATGCCATCAATTAGCAAAATTAGTTCTATTTTGCAAATTAAGATCCCCCCATCTTAGGGAGTCCAACCTGACCCAAGGTCATACACCCAGCAAGGAAGAGCTGAAACCCAACCAGGCCGTGTCCCTGAGTCCACAGAGACAGTCAGAGGTGGGGCTGGCGAGAGCTAACAGAGGAGGGATTCCTAGGTGTACCCCACAGATCTGCCCAGAGAGCCCGTTCTGTGGTTATTCAGCAGCTCCGGAGCAGCACCTGGTTCTGATGCAGGCAGGTCCACAGGCAGAACTTTCAGAAATGCCGTTACCGCTGAGTTTATTGTACAGAAAGCTGAGGCTAAATCATGAGATTGTGTCGCTTCTTACGTCAACAGGGAGTTTTGGCCAAATTGGAGGCCGCCTACGTTAGGCTGAGCTGCTGGGTCCTGGCTGTGGAGCCTGGAAAGATGCAGCCCTGTGACCAGGGAGAATAGGGAGGGGTGTTTAGCTGAACAGTCAAGAGAACCCCAAAGAGCAGGAGCAGGAGAGGTGCCATCAGCCAACAGCTGGGGTGTGGGGATGGGCGCACCGGGTGGCACCCAGCAGTGTGCCCACAGCCCTCTGCTGCCCAAGTCCTATAACCCCTGGAGCTCAGAGGGTGACTGTGTTTGAAGACAGGCCCTAAAGCGATGACTGAGTAAGACGAGGCCATTAGGGTGGGCCCGATCCCAGTGACTCCTGTCTTCAGAGGTGCAGGGACTCAAGCAGATGCACTGGGCAGGCGTGCACAGAGGCACAGCCAATGGATGAGGTGGCAAGGTGGTATCTGAAAGCCAAGGAGAGAGACCAAGGAACCCGGCCCTGCCACGCCTCCATCTGGACCTCCCAGGCTCCAGAACCGTGGGAAACATTTCTGTTGTCTAGGACACACCATCCATGGTGCTCTGCTGGGGCTGCCTGGCAGACCACTGGAGGGGCTGGTGACGGGTGCCATCGCCCTCGAGGAGAACCTCTGCTCTGGGGCCCAGGGTGCGGGCAGGGTGAGGCTGCAGGCAGGACCCTGGGCACCCCAGGGCCACTCTGCATGGTCAGACTACTCTCACCTCGACCTGCTCATCTGCAGGGGGCGAGATGGAGCACGGGGCTGTCGCAAGGGTCGGACTGGCTACGACAGAGACGCCTGGAACCGTCGGGCACAGCGTGCACGCTACCATGGAGCTGCTGCTACCAACACTTATTTTATTTGCTTCTTTCCCTCCAGAGACGTTTGAAGTACCTGCACAGAGACGGGAGAGCAGCCTGGAGCGGAGGAAGCCAGGCGGGTGGTGACGAGGCAGAACAGCAGAGCTCCGCTCAAACTCCAGGCAGCTGGCCTTCCAGGAGCGCTGCCAGATTCAGGGCATGCCCCTTCCACTCGGTGGGCACCATGGTGGCCAGCAGGCTGGTGCTACGGTGAGGGTGGGGCTCTCCCCTCCCAGACCCCGCCTCTCCCCTCCCAGACCCCGCCTCTCCCCTCGTGGCAGGGTCAGGAGGGGCCAGTGGGCAGCGGCTGGTCACAGGGACACAATCCTCAGGTGTGGATGAAGGCCTTTCTTGAAAGGCTAGGCAGTCTGGGGAGTGAGCTGGGTCTGGAGAGACTGGCTGAATCACCCCGTGAGCAGGCCGCTGCGGGCTCTGCCCCGCGTGACGCCATCGCCATGCCACGCTGCACACAGGCCCTGGCAGTGCCAGCTGCCTGACCTTGACTTGCCCAGCCTTCAGAACTGTGGGCTGAGAAGACCCTTCCGCCATGACTCCTCGATCCTGGGGTCTTGGTTACACCACCCAGAGTGGACCATCCAGAACCGTGGGCTGAGCAGACCCCTCCGCCATGGCTCCCCCAGCCTGAGGTCTTGGTTACGCTGCCCAGAGTGGACCAGGACGGCTGGGCAGGGCTTGTGAGCTCAGTTTCTCATTTATTCCCCTGGGAGGCTGGGCGGGTGGGCAGGGGACAGAGGGACGTGCACTGAAGATAATGGGCAGCACACCCTGGTGCCATGGTGGTCACCCTCCCCGCCCACCGGATTAGCCTGTGATGGCAGGAGTCCATCCTGAAGTTCAGGGAACTGTTCTGAATGCCGAGTGCTGAGCACCTGCCTGGGATCCGCAGACACTCTGAGCTCTCAGCTGCTGGGCAACGGGGGTAGTCGAGGCACTGCCCGAATAAAGTCGGGTCTGGCCACCTGGTCACCACGGCCAGTTCCCAGGGATGACCTCAGTTGTAAAGTGGTGGGGACTGAGACTTCGGGTAGTGAAAGGTAAGGGCTTACAAGCCTGGAGGGAGAGGGTGGTTCCCCTGGCGCCCCACTACCTCCGAGGCTCCTGGGAAGGAGGTCAGAGGGCTCTGAGAGTACCAAGGGATGATGGGCCAGCCGATCGCGGGCCAGCCCTGTGGACGGCGGGAGTAGTGAGAACGCTACCTAAGCCAGCAAGTGCTCTCTAATCATTGGTCTGCCGGTAATCATTCAGATCCACTCTGTAGCTTCCCCTGGACGCGGCCCGTCTTCCTAGACAGACAGCGTCACCGCAGAGTCTGGGGGCTGCTCTACCCCAGACAGAACGGCAGACATCGCTCTCCCTCTGCAAGGTACAGGGACACGTTTCCAAATGCAGCCGAGGTGGCAGCCTCGAGCTGTGGCGGGGACAGGGAGGGAGGTGCCGTGACCCAGCCAGCAGGCTGAGCGCCCGTGACCCTGAGCAGCCTTCGCTTCCCCACCCCGTGGGGCGACTCTGGAAAGACAGAAGGAGCTGCACCCACACCTAAATTAATAAACGAATAAAAAACGGCTCAGGCCCAAGCGTTCCCTCCAGACACTTGCAGTCTAACTAAGGAGAGGAGACACGTTCAAAGGTCACAACGTTCACCAGACGGAGCTGGTGGACGAACAAGAAAAGCCACCGAGGAGGAGTGGACCCTGAGGCACCGAGGGAGAAGGGACTGGCAGAAGTCAGGTGTGCACTTTCCCTAATCCAGAAAGCCCAGCACAAGAAAAACACAGGAGCACAGCACTGGATCCATAAGGTGCCAGAGTCACAAGCGCTGAGATTCATGCTGGGCAACCGGAAAGGTGCCACTGATTTAAAAAGACAAAGGAGAGGACGAGGAACAGGTTGATGAGTTCTCCTGGGCACGGGCCGGGGCTCCAGTGGACATCGAGGAGTTAGAGCCAAGGTTACAGTGTGGCGATAGAGAGGCGTCAGGACGCAGGGGCGAGGCGGCGGCACAAGAGGGAGACTTCCAGGAGATGAGGGGACCAAGACCACACGAGGGAGACCACACATTTAGGAGGCAGGGAAACCGCCGGAAACCCACCCTGGGTAGAAACAGCACCACGGGGCAGGGCTTCCAAGAGGGGCCTGCGTGTCACTCCCAGAGAGTCCCAGAGCCTGTGAGGACTGAGACTCACGCTCCATCCCCGGTGACCAGCGTCCAGGGTCAGGGAAAGCTGGGTGCATTCAAGAAAGCGAGAGCTGAGCACGCGTCCCTGATCAGGAGGCTCCTGATGGGACCGGTGACTGGAAGGACTTCCCCCTGGGTGTCATGGGTCCCTGTAGGGACAGTGTGAGCACAGAGGGAACTGCATGAGTAGGACCACAGAAGAGAGTTCTAGAAAGGCGGGTTCTGGAGGAACACATTTGGGACTGCAGGAGGGCTTCAGGTTGTTGAGGTCCAGAAAGGAGAGAGTCTGACTGGGGGTGCGGGTGGGGGGCAGAAACCCAAAGCCATCTTGGAGGAGCGGGTCACTGGTCAACCTGCTGAACAAGACCCCGGGCTCCTGGGGAGCACACCAAGCCCTTGCCCCCCGCCCCCGAGACTGCTGAGAAATGTCACACCTGTCACCTAAGGTCCCTCAGCATCCTTCACAGAAGCAGCCATTCTGGAACTGTAGAAGGAGAGGAAGAACATTTTACCTGCGTTTTTATTTTTTTTCAGAGAAGAAAACAAAAACCTATTTCTGCAGAGATAAATGTTTACCTTCCAGTGTTAGATGGAATTCAATATTAAATTGGCCTTGTGCCATTTGGGAATCCTTGTGTTTCTTACGGTTTCGATAAACAGTATTTGGGGAAGTCAGGAGGGAAGAAGCAAACACAGCCCGTGACCAGAAGGGGCTGGCAAGGGAAATACATCTGCTCCTAAACAATAAAGAAACACCTGTCGTCCAGGCTTGGGAGCGCAAGCTGGTAATAACAGAGGTACCTACAGTGGGAACCAAGCAAAACGCTATTACGGAAATCTCCCCAGAGCCCCACTTTCAGCGAATTACAGACTGAGCTGCCGGACAGTCCTCTCCTCTCAGTCGCAGGAGGGGTTAACCTGGGAGGCTCCTCTCTGCTGCATCCAAAACCAGCGCAGGAGCCCCGTGCCACAGATGCATGGGCTTCGGGAAGCCATGCCGCCCAGGCTGGGCCAGGTCAGGGGTCCACGTTGGGGGGAACCTTACCTGTCCTCTCTCACCTCGTGAGAGGGTCTAGAGGGGAGCAGCTGAACGTTCCGCCTCTCCCTGAAGGTGTGGAGGCTCAGGAGAACCCACCTAAGCTCAAATGAGTATTTCTAGAAACTTCAACCACCAAGCACGGCCCAAGAGGAGCTTGCATCTCCAACAAGCTCCGAGGACCTGGTGCTCTGAGGTCACACCCTGGCAGTGCTGGTTTGGCCATCCCCCTGCCTGGCTCCATCAGTGATGAACCAGCTGGCTCTTCATAAACTAGCCCTGTGGGTGAAATACGGCTCACTCTCCCTGAGCATGCGTTCCAGGATCCCAGCTTGGCCTTCCCACCTCCTGGGCCCTTCTTGTCCTACACTGACTGCAATACGAGACCTCTCAGAGACGACCTCAGCCTGAAGGGTGAGGGTCTGCCACGCTGTTTCCAGAACTAGGACCGTGAAGCCCGGCCACACCGGAGGGAGCAATCTCGCAGCTGGGTCCTTCGCTCCATCAGGACTCCACGTGCTCCTGGCTCCTGCTCCCTCCTGACCCTCCTCACTACCAAAACACCAGAGCTCTCATCCTGCAGGCATGCATCCCAGAAGCCCCAGCGGATGCCTGGAACCGAGGCTGGTGCTACACTAAAGTAACGGCCACTGGGACACAGGCCCTGCAGGGCAGCGATGGTGGAGCTGGTAACGGAGACGGCTGTGAAGTGCCTGACGGGTGGGCAGTGTATACACCAAGGATACTCTGGATCAAGGGATGGCCACAAAGGAGGCACAGAGCAGTGTGGCCTGAGATCGCATGGCGCTGCTCAGAAAGGCATGCAAACGGAAACGTACACATTACTTATTTCTGGAATTCTCTCTTTGATATTTTTGAACTGAGGTAGATAGCAGGTGACTGCAAAGGCAAAAAATGCAGATCGGGGACCACAATACCACTGAGGGCACCGATCCTACCCACGTCCTTCTGCTGCCACCAGCGCCTCTACCACCCGACTGCCAGCAGCTGTCAGGCGCGGGCATGCTGCTCGCTGGGAACGCACGGGCTGTGACAGCTGGGGACGAGAAAAGCACACATATGGCCCGCTCCAATTAAATGCGAAACCCAAGTGCCTGCCTCTGAGCCCACCATCCTCAGAGTGGGCCCCACCGCGGCCCACGAAGGTGCCACTTCCCTGCTCCTCCCCGGGCTCACCAGCCTCCATCGGCTCAGCGGGGCTGACCAGGGGCCCGGCTGCCCCCACGCATACCCGACGTCTCGAACACACTGGTTAGTTCTTCTTCCTTGCTCTCCTGTTATAACTAAAATGCACCATCTGGGCCATTCTGAAATACACAGCTCGGTGGCGTTAAGTACATTCACAAGGCAGCACGGCCACCGCTGCCACATAGTTCCGGAACTACAGCTCCAAACACAAACCCGTGCCCTGGAAGCAGTTGGTCCCCTTCCCCCGACGCAGCCCCACTGATGGGCTTCTCTACCAGTTGGCCTGTTCTGGATACTGCATTAAAATGGAGCCAGCAGTGTGTGGTCTTTTGTGTCCGTGGTCCTTGTCAGTCTGAAGGTGGGGTATGTGTGAGGAACACAGGTTGCTGGGTTGATTGATGTAAACCCCGAGGCCTCACTGAAGATCTGATTCCATATTCTGTGGCTTCGGTCCCCATGTTGGTAACTGGTGGACTTGAAGCTGCCCCCAGGGCACACTCTGGCCAGCAAGCTGCCTTCGACTCTGGGCTCCTGCTGGCCTGGACTTTTTCCAGGGTGGATCCTTGTTCTGGGCCTGTGCTTTATACCCAATTGGTCATCAAAGCTACCCCTGTCTAGAAGTGTCTGGAAGGGTCCTCCTCCCAACCCGACCTGTTCTGAGCTCCTCCAAACAGCAAGGAGGCACCACATCCCTGAGGGAGGCTCCAGCCCATGCCTCTCACTCCTGCCCCAGAGTCTCCCTGACACCGAGCGTGGCTGACCCTGTGGGAACTCCCAGCTCACTGCAGCCGGGGACTCTGACAATCGGCTCAGACAACATGGTCTTCAAGACTGGGTTAATCAGAACACTCTACATTTCTGAAGCATCTTCTCTAAGAAATTTCATGTTTTATATAAGTGAGAATCAGCTTTGAAAGAGCATAAAAAATAGACTTAAAACACCTGGATGTCCAGGTGTGCCTGGAAAGACACTCGGGCCTAAAATAACCAGCCAACTAGATGTGTAATAGCAGCCATACAAAGACCAAAACCGAAATGTTCGAATACTATCTTAAACACTGGAAAAGCAAGTAGGGGTTGGGGAGAAACTGGGATGATGTCCTGGTCATCTGGCTTTCGGGTTTCTTCTGTGTCAAGCAGAGAGAGTAAGTGCAGGGGTGGATTTTATTTTCGTGTTTATACAATTTGAGGGAATCGTCTTTTGAAAGAGAAAAACAAATCTTATTTTATAAATCTGACAAGATGTGTGCACGTAGCCAGGGGCCTGAGGTGGCCTTGAGGCGCCAGGCTGCTCACGCACAGCGCCTCCCGGCCGCCTAGCCCTACTCTTCAGACACCTCAAACACTAGGCGGGCGTGTGTCTAGGATGAAATATTCATACCCCCAAATTGCTAACCAAGCTGACTAAAATGTCAGCCCATCACGGAAGGATGCGGAACGGGATTCGGCTTTCACGACGGAGCCAGGCTGCCTGGCGGACTGGTCACGTTCCGTTTCTGCTCTGACGCTTACCGTGTCCTCATTACTGCCACATGGTGCTGCAGCCGCTTACCTGGATCAAGCTTTCTACTCTCTGAACCCAGCGGTGCTTCACTGCTGAGCCACACCCCCGCCCCTTTCTGTGTTTTACTTTGAGACAGGGTCGTGCTGCGTTGCTTAGGACCTGGCTAGGCTGCTGAGGCTGGCCTCGGACTCACCGTCCTGCTGCCTCAGCCTCCTGAGGCCCTGGGATTACAGGCCTGCACCACTGCACCCGGCTCTTTCTACCCGCTTAGTGACTCTGAAAAGGTGTTTTTATCCCCATTTTATGAACAAGGAAACTGAGGCACTGAGAGGCTGCTATGGTGTGAATGTCCGTTGTCCCCAGCTCTCTCTGGGTGAATCCTAATCCCTCGGTGTGGTGTCTAAAGAGACAGGACCTCTGGAAGAAAATTAGATCACGTGGGGTCCACACTCAAGAATGAGATCAGTACTCTTATGGAAGAGGCCCGTGGAAGCATGTCTGTCCCCCTACCATGGAAGGACACTAAGGAGGACCAGGCTGTCACCAGATCCAACCTGCTTTGATCTTGGACTTCAAGAACCATGAACAATGAACGGCTGCTTATTAACCACCCAGCCTAAGGTACTTTGTTAGAGCAGCCCAAAGGGACTGAGGCGGAGAGCCAGGCAAGGCCACACGGCTTGGGTGACACACCAGCACACCGACTTTCTATCTCTGGTTCTGGAGGAGGTGACACTGAAGTCCCAAGCTTGTGGGCCCCTGGGGCGCTGCAGAGGCCCGACCGGGGCCCCGTGGGAAGCGGAAGCCCCGTGTTCCCCAATGGACCACCGGTGTGCACTCTCACTGCGGGGGGCACGAGCCCGGGACAATGAATCCCATTCTGTTCCGGATCTGCCGCCATCGACACCCGAGACGGGAGGCAAGGGAACAGGGCCAGAGCCCGAGTGGCAAGGTGGCCGGCCCGTGAGACGTGAGGAGCGAGACACCGAGCGTCACGCGGAATCCATCACACAAGCCCCGCGCGGAGGACAGGCCCCGGAGAGGAAGCCATCTGCTTTCAGTTCCTGGAAAAAGAAGCGCGTCTCCACTGGCCCTTTCACTCAGATCTCCTCCTTTGAAAACAAGCACGGGTGACCCTACGCAACAGGAAAACGCCACCAGACCCGTAGGAGGGGACCCCAAGTTGCTTCCCCAAATTAGAGGAGCAACCCCCTCGCTTGCCCGTCAACAGGCAGGTGACGTCTGTGCCTGCCGCTGATTCTAACAACAACATGTGAATCTAAGCGACACAATTTGTCTACAGGCTGGACTGTGTTTTTCTTTCATTACGTTTCTTATTTACTGTGATATTGATTCTGAATGCTCTGACGCTGGTAAATATCTTCCCTGAAATAGCAAGAGTCACAGTCATTAAGGAGGGAGAGGACAGAATGCAAGAAGTGCAGGGGCCCTGGGAGGACAGGTGTGCACTCTGGCGCCTGGTCACTTCTCCCCTGGTCACTTCTCTTAAACACAAGGCCAGCCAGGAACGGGCAACAGAGGAAGCTGATCGTCTGACCAGTGCCGCCGCCTCTAGCTTGCGGGGTCCTCTAGATTCAGACCTCTGAATTCTTCAAGGTCAATGGCAGCAGGTGCCTGTGGTAAACGCCCAGGTTAGGGTGGGTTGTGTGGCGAAGCCTGTTCCACACGCAGCCGGCAGAGCTCTCCAGGTTTTATCCCAGACACCACCCAAGCAGAGCAGATGTGGCCTGGGACGCCGCCTGGGATGTTCTGCTGTCCCGAGGCCCCTGTAACACCGGGCATCCCAAGCTCACGACCGTGTGGCGTGAAGACTTGCAGAAGCTCTGCTCACCTTACGTGCACAGAGAGCGCTGGACGGCAGTTCTGATGTGGAAAACAGAATGGAAATGGAGAGGTCCCAAGGAGGGCGGGCTTGGGACACACTCACATTCGCCTGACGCCCGGGGACACTCGGGGAAGACAGTGCGCACCCTGGTCCCGAGCACGCATCCGGATGTACTGCACGGAGTTGGGGGAACGTTCACAGGGACAATAAGGGTTCCTACCTAACCAGGCCGTGCTGGGGTCTGCATGTGGTTCACCCCCGCGAACTCGGCTGAGGTTCAGTCCAGTCCCTGGGCCAGTCAGCTAGCTATTCATTACTGTGACCAGAACGCCCTACCAGAGCAGCTTAGAGGAGGAAAAGTTTATTTCAGCTCACAGTTTCCGAGCTCCAGTCCATGGTCGGCCAACTGCACAGCTCTAGCAGCCAGGAGGCAGAACAGCATGGCGGCAGGGCATGCAGGAGGACAGCAGTGTGGCTCACGACAGGAGGCAGGAGAGCCTGAATCCAGGGAGCCAGCGACAGTACCACCCCAGGGGCACACCCTCAGCCACCTGCCTCCTCCGCCACACCCCACCTTCCTATAGTTACCACCTATTAATCCATTCAGATTATTAATCCATCAAGTGGATTAATCCACTGTTCAGGCTACGGCTCTCATAATCCAGTCATTTCACATCTGAACATTCCTGCAAGGCCTCACACATGAGTTCTCGGGATGTTCTCTTCCATGGGGAAGTTCTCTTCCCACGCTGGGCCGAGATGTCTGTCTCTTCTGTTCCATGCCTCCTGCTCCACAGCTGTTGGGCATTATCAGAGGACGAGGGAGGCCTGCCTGTCCACTCTTGCCCATCCAGGATGGTCCCTGCTCGATCCTGCAACCCAGCAAGGTCCTCAGCCTCTGACGGGGGGCTCTCTCTCCACAGCTTCAGTCTGCTCCCTCTGGACGGCTCTGGACAACTCATTGCCAAGCTCCTCTGCCTCTGCCCCCACCCAGGCACGTCCTCTCCCTGTGGTGTCCTCCCATTTCAACGGTGCCGACTCTCCCGGAGCCAATTCTTAAGCCTCCTGCTTCATAAGGATGACACTAACTTCCCCAAGATGCTTCCCTTGTGATGCAGCCCCATTCCACCCCATCCGGGTTTGCATCAGAGGTCCAAGGTCAGCTCGTCCACCCTGCCCATGCCCACCTCGTTCTTGGAGGTGTTGCCTGATGGTCACGAGGTACCTGGGGTGTGGCGATGCTGTGCCTGTCCATGCCCCCTGGCCACAGGGCACAGGTCCAAGGAGGGATCTGTCCCAGATGGAACACCACTTCCTTTCTCTGGAGAAACTGACCTGACTCTACCCAAAAGCTGAAGCTGTAAGACACAAACTTTGGGCCGCACAGCAGCTGTATTTTCCTCTACAGGAACTGAAGACCCGGGGAGGCCAGTACCTACGAGCCACAGGGATGGAGACAGGGTCTGAGCTGCTGGCCCTTGCCCTACCCTGGGTTCTGTCAGACCCGCTGGCCTTCTCCGAGCATTGGGTTCCTATCTGGGGGAGCTCAGGATCTGATCACAGTGCAAAATATTCAACACACTTTTTGGATTTTCTCCTGGTTCTGCTGGAATGCATGCCACAGAGATGTGGTCACCGAGGCCAACGCAGGAACTTTTCACATAAATGGTTTAAATGACCAAAAGACCATTAGGACAGGCATTAACCACAAGACCCAGCAATGCACTCTCGAACACTGACTCCTGACAGAGAAGATGCATTTCACCAAATTGCTACATGTAAATGCTCATAGCAGCCAGATCTGTAAAAACGCTCAAGCACAACAACTCAGATGTCCTGCAAGAGGTGACCGCTCCAGTGATCACGTCAACCAACACCTCGGAGGACTGCAAAAACTGAGAAGGAGCCAACGGGTACACCCAACAGCCTGGGCGATGTCCAGGGAATCATGCGCACATGCACAGATGACTCCAAAGGTCACACACTAGGTCGTCCAATTCACAGAGCATCTTTGAAAGACCAGAATCGGGATGTGAGCAGATGAGGGGTCACCAGGTGTTGGGCCACAGCGGGGTGGCAGGAGGGAGCCTTCCTGATCACGGAGGTAGATACACAAGTCTGCACGTGATAAGATTAGATAGAACATTCTCTGTCTCTCTGTCTTTGTCTCTCTCTCTCTCTCTCTTTCTCTCTCTCTCTCTCTCACACACACACACACACATACACACACACAGGTGAAGTCAGAATAAGCTCTGTGGATTGTACCCGGGGCCATTTCCTGGTGACCACCATTTTGTGGGACGTTCCCACTGGGGACACTAACTGAAGACTCTACTAACTTCCTGTGTTGCTCTGCAACGGCCCACAGATCTACACTTATTCCAGACTAGAAAGGGGGCTGCTCCTGTTCCTGCTTGTCAAGGCCAGCGTAGGATGCGCCCAGGGAGTCCTCCCCTTAACTCTGGTGCAAAGTGCGCACCGTGCTCCCGGGCCTGTCCTCCCCGGCGCCCTAGCACATCGAGAGGAATATAAGCGCCCAACTTGGTTGTGATTACAGACCCACAGAGCAAACGCTGTCACACAGCTATGATCCGGTCGGGGGCTAAGACAAGAATTATCTATGATTAGGAGGGCTGCTTACAGGCAGGGGGTGGGCAGGTGATGTTCCCATAAAGAGCCCGGCCGAGTGTGCAGCTGGCGATAACACGGTGTCTCCTGGCTCTGTCACTCAGAGCCTCGGCGACACGGGAAGAGTGTTATCTCCCCAGAACACAAGACTCCCCTGTCCCTGCAAGTGCACACCAGGAAGGACGCCTGGCGCAGGGCCGGCTCCTCTCCAAGATCCCTTCTGGAAGACCAGAGGGTAGAACCTTCCACTCAAAAAAGTTCTCTGCCCGAGCCTTTCTGCTTCCAGCCTTTGAATCCAACCAAGCAGAGGTGCTGCTCAGACATGCTCGTTCTACAGGGGACTAGAAGTGACAAGCCACACAGCTGTTCAGGTTGCCACCAAGCCCGAACAATGACGCTGGGGGACAGGTGGTGTGCCAGTCAGCTCTCTGTCACCACAGGAGACACTTGTGATGATCGACTCGTGGAGAGGAAAGGTCTATCTGGCCCACAGCTTCGGAGGGTCCACCCGCCATCCAGGGGCCCCACTGGATAGTAACATGGTGGCAGTGCCTGGCAGAGCAAAACACTCACCCGGGGTCAGAAGGCAAAGAGGAACGTTAGCGGGAAGAGGCCGGGGTCTCCTCTCCCGGCAGGCATTCCCCAGTGACCTGGAGGCCCGCGGCTCCCAGTGGGGGCAGGCTGCAGAACCAGCCCTGACTCGGGCCTCTGGGGTCCTTCCAGACCCAGCCCGCAGCAGGTGCTGCCTCCGATGGCGACCCAAGAGCCAACCTGCTGAAGCCGAATACGCACAATGACTCCGAGCAGAAGCTTCCAGAATGACGCCAGAGGAGGAGGAAGAACATCTCTGCACTGGTGGGGCTGAGCTTAGCTTATCCAGCCATCATCACCCAGCAGCGAGCCAGGCCGCGGGGCCCAGGGCGCGGGGCGCAGGGCAGAGGAGGCTCCGGCCGTGGAGACTCTCACGGTTGGAGACGGGCAGGGGCCCAGCGTGGTAAGCGCTCTGCCAAATGACGCACCGAGGCCAGGGCGGCAGACACGAAGGGCTTCCTCCAGGGGTGACGCTGAGGTGGAGGGGATCCAAGAAGGAGCAGAGCTGGCACATCAGTCAGGCCCGCGCACTCCGGCCTCCGCCAGGCACAGCAGTCCTCCCTCCCACGGCTGCAGAGGCCGACACGCGGCGGAGGCACGCGCCTGCCCTAGCCTTCTCCTGTGCATGCGCAGCCACGGCCAAGTCAACGTGTAGATCAGGCACCGCCAGAGGGCACGGCTCTGAGGACGAAGCAGGAAACCAGGCAACAGGCTGTGGCAGAAGTCATGAGAAGGCGGTCTCTGGACACCTCTCACTGCACCGCAGATCTCAGGACCTCAGCTTACGGGGTTTTCTTTCCCTACTAAGCCACCTTTTCACTTAAAGGAAGCACTGCACGGTTTCTCCTTGGCGGGTCTGAGCTGATCTCGTGCTCTGGGGCGTTTCCGTGAGGAGAAGCTCCGCGATCCTGAAGCAGACCCCGAGCCCGTGCCCTGGGGAGACGGCAGGCAGGTGGCCTGCACTGGAGGGACGCGCTGGGAGGGACGCTTCGCCTCCCAGGTAGGCGAGCAGGATTCATCAGGCTACTCAGAACAGAATACAATCTAGAAACCAGGAGTTGATTATTTCCGGAAATTTCCACTTATTATCTTGAGATCACGGTTGACCAGAGAAGATGCAAACTACAGAAGGCAAAATCTCAGGGAGGGGGCAGGGGACCCGCCTCGCCTCGTGGCCGCATCCCTGTGGAGAAGCTGCTATCACGCCAATCTACTCGAGACCATTAAAGGCCTGGCCAGGACCACAGGGCCAGCGCTTGGGACGTGTTCACGACTTTTTTTTTTTTTTTTTTTTTGCCTGTTAATATTTCATTCGTTTATTTATGTATTAGGTTTGATTTTCCCCTACATACATACAGGGTGATAATGTCTTATTCTACAGTCCTTCCCGTTCCCACTCTCCCATCTCGCCCCTCACTACCCTCTGTACCATTAAAAGTTCCTTTATCCTTCCCTACCCACCCCCACTATGGATCAGCATTCACTTATCAGAGAAAACATTCAGCCTTTGGTTTTCAGAGATTGGCTTATTTCACTTAACATGATCTTTTCCAGTTCCATCCATTTACCTACAAATGCCATAATTTCATTCTTTTTTAAGGCTGAGTAATATTCCATTCTCTATATATACCACACTTTCTTTATCCATTCATTTGTTGAAGGGCACCTAGGTTGGCCCCATAGTTCAGCTATTGTGAATTGAGCTGCTATGAACAATGGTGTGGCTGCTTCACTATACGAGGCTGATTTTAAGTCCTCTGGGTATAAACCTAGGAGTGGGATAGCTGGGTCAAATGGTGGTTCCATACCAAGTTTTCTGAGGAATCTCCACACTGCTTTCCTTAATGGTTGCACCAATTTGTATTCCCACCAGGGATGTGTGAGTGAACCTTTTCCCCACATCCTCACCAACACTTATTATTGCTTGAATAATTGCTATTCTGACTGGAGTGAGATGAAACCTTAGAGCAGTTTTGATTGGCATTTCTCTAGTTGCTAGAAATTTTGAATATTTTTTCATATGCTTGTTGATCAGTTGCATTTCTTCTTCTGTGAAGTGTCTGTTCAGTTCCTTAGCACATTTATTGATTGGATTATTTGGGATTTTCTTGGTGTTAAGTTTTCTGAGTTCTTTTTACATCCTGCAGATTAGTGTTCTACCTAAGGTGTGTGTGGTAAAGATTTTCTCCCACTCTGTAGGCTCTCTCTTCACATCACTGATTGTTTCCTTGGTTGAGAAGAAGTTTTGTAGTTTGGATCCATCCCATTTATTGATTCTTAATTTTACTGCTTGCGCTTTAGGAGTCTTGTTAAGGAAGTCAAGTTCTATGCTGACATGATGAAGATTTGGGTCTACTTTTCCTTCTGTTAGGTACAGGGTCTCTGTTCTAGTGCCTAAGTCTTTGATGCACTTGATTTTTGTGCAGGGTGAGAGATAGGGGTTTAATTTCATTTTGTTACTTACATATGGATTTCCAGTTTTGCCAGCACTATTTGTTGAAGAGGCTATCTTTTCTTTATTGTATATTTTTGGCACCTTTGACTAGTATGAGACAACTGTATTTATGTGGTTTTGTCTCTGTGGCTTCTGTTTTGTACCATTGGTCTACATGTCTTTCTTGGTGCCAATACCACGCTGCTTTTGTTACTATTGCTCTGTGGTATAGTGTAAGGTCTGGCATTGTGGTGCCTCCTGCTTCCCTCTTCTTGCTAAAGAGTGCCTGGGCTATTCTGGGTCTCTTATTTTTCCAAATGAATTTCGTGACTAATTTTTCTATCTCTATGAAGCATGTCATTAGAATTTTAATAGGAACTGCATTAAATCTGTATAGTGATTTTGGCAGTGTGGCCATTTTGACAATAGTAATTCTGTGTATCCAAGAGCAGGGAGCTCTTTCCATCTTCTAAGGTCTTTAGTTTCTTTCTTTAGTGTTCTGTAGTTCTCACTGTAGAGTCTTTCCCCTCTTTCGTTAAACTGATTCCCAAGTATTTTATTTTTGTTGAGGCTACTGTGAATGGGGTAGTTTTCCTAAATTTAATTTATGGGTACTGTTTTTTTTTTTTGTTTGTTTGTTTTTTTTTACTTCTGTGACCTCACAAGAACAATTAGAGGAGAAGTGTATTTGGCTCATGGTTTCGAGGCCTGACTTCACTGACAGTCGACTCCATTCCTCAGGGCCCGAGGTGAGGCAGAACGTCATGGCAGAGCGTGGTGGGGGACTTGGCGATCAGGAAGCCGAGAGAGCGCTGCACTCACCAAGGAAGAGGCCACTCAAAGGCCTTTTGCCAGTGCCCACCTCCTCCCGACACCCCGCCTGCCGCAGGCACCGCCCAGCTGATCCCCACGGGGGGCGAACGCTCTGGTTTGGCCAAGGTTCCCCAGCCCAGTCACTTCACCTCTGAACCTCCCTGCACTGTCTCACACGAGCTCCTGGAGCCACCTCATGTCCACCCCACCACAGGCCAGGATGTGATCGCGCCCTCTCCTCCATGTGCTTTAGGACAAAGGAGGTAATGAGGGAGGGTTAAAAAGCCAGTTAAAAATCACGAAGATTTATGGAAGAGAACGCTGACCACAAAACAAGCTCATGCACACTCGAAGTTGGAGTTGCACCTCGCCTAAGTGCGAAGGCACAGGAACTTTCCAGGAGAAGGTAGAACTCGACGTGCCCAACGAGAATGCCATCCTTCCCCCAAACTGCTGCTCCTTCCATATTTCCTTCCTTCCTTTCTTCTTTCTTTCTGGACTAGAGATTGAACCCAGGGAACTTAACCACTGAGTCCTATTCCCAGCTTTTTAATTTTCTGTTTGAGACAGGGTATCCCTAAGTTGCTTAGGTCCTTACTTAGGTGCTGAGGCTGACCTCAAACTTGTGATCCTCCTTCCTTAGCCTCCCGAGCTGCTGGGATTTCAGGTGTGTGCCAGCACCCCCAACGGGGTTTCCTTTCTTAATGAGAGGTGCCAGGATGCGTCCTATAACCGGAACAAGGACCCCCAGAGTCCTCTGACGCCAGCCTATCTTCACCCCCTTCACCATTCAGTCACCATGTGATTCCACCTCCATGTCCCAAATCTAGAATATTTCAACACATGAAACCAGTGAGCTTCGAATCAGTAGTTATAGGACTGATCGTTAGACACATTTGAGACAGCCATACTTTGGGACAGGGTTTCTATGTTATAGGGTCTCCAAGTAAAAACTCTTGCACCTTATATGAAAATGTTTTTAAATATTTTTAGTTGTAGATGAACATGGTACTTTTATTTCATTCATTTATTTATTTTTGTGGATGTTGAGGATCAAACTCAGCGCCCCGCATGCACTAGGCAAGTGCTCTACAACTGAGCTTCAGCCCCAGCCCCATGAAAATATTTGTCTATTAGAATACACATGGATATTCACACAGCCTAGCGATGACAGAGAAGATATATGGACATTCATACAGTCTAGGGTAAAGGATTACTTTCTCAGGACATCATCGAAAGGAAAGACTGACTGATCTGACTACATGAAATGTAAAATTTATGCTTATCAAAGAAGTATTATAAACAACTAATTAGAATAAAAAAATAATTTAAAAATGGGAACGAAACTTAAGAAAGTATTTTAAATAAATTAAAGTGAAAAATACAAATTGAGAAATATAACTGTAAAGTGAATTTATAAAAAATAGAATATATAAAATAGAATATATAAAAAGTTCTTATAAATCAAAAAGACAAAAATATCCCAATAGAAAAAGGAATAAGGAAACATCAAAAGCCATATACTAAAATATACCTATGGTTAAGACTATGAAAGATGTTTATCATTACGAGTATTTTAAAAAGGCAGATTACAGGATGATGTTCTAGGAGGGGGACGCAGCTCTTGCTTAGCATGTGTGACACACTGGGTTCAATCTCCAGCACCAGGAGAGGGAGGAGGAAGAGAGAGGGGGAGGGGGACAGCGGGAGGGGGAGGGGGAGGCAAGGATAGAGGGAGGGGGAGGGGGAGACTGGGAGACCAGGACAGCTTCTCTGCTTATATTAAAAGTTTTTAGAGGTGAATGTGAAACTTCCAGGATAAGATGGATTTAACTCAGGACTCTGATGCCGCTACTCAAAATGCTAATAGTAACAATAAAGGCATTTAAAAATAAATGAACAAGAAACACCATGACGCTCCAAAGTTGGAGAAGACCCCAGGAGAGACAGAGCCATAAAACCCAGAAGGCTGGAGAGGGGACTCTCGGGGACAACCAAATGACAGCCAGCTGGCCCCAAGCCACTCATGGGACCTGGAACCCAGCTCAGTGCAGCCCAGGGCATCTGCAGCAGGCAGTGACCAGCAGCCCAGGACCTCTTGAACCAGGGGGAGGCAGAATTAGGGAAGGGGGTGCAGAGGTGGTTTGAAAAGCAGGGACGTCACCAGGTCCCCACTCCCGCTTCACCTGCAGCCACGCAGAGCGCCCCACTTCCAAAGCCCACAAGTCCAACCCAAGTCTCGGTGCCTAATCTGCTTCTCTAAAACTGTGATAAAGTAGACAGAACATGAAATGGAGCATTCTCACTATTCCTAGGTGCACGATCCAGGGACATTCAGTACCTTCCCATGATTGGCAGCATCAGCTGACTCCAGAACATCACTCATTTCTCTCAGAGCAAACTTCTGCACCCACTAGCCAACTCCCGCCCACCCAGCTCCTGGCTGCGTAAGCCCTGCCGGTGAGGCCGTCACGAGCTGGCACCTGGGGCATCTCAGGACAGCCTCCGCGTGGACAGTGGAAAGTGAAGAACAGACAGCGAAAGCAGAAACACTTAGGAGCAAGACAAAAACAGTCTTCACATCCTCCAGGGAAAAAGAAAACACGCTGCTTCCATGAAGTAAGAACAATATGCTATGAATAGGAACTTCCAGAAAATAAAATTATCACTTGGATAGTAAATGTATTCTAGCAAGAATTTAAAAAGCTGAATAGAGGAAAGATAAGATTGATGAGCATAAACAAAGCAGAGTAAAAAGATCTGAAGAGAGAGGCAAAGGCTTCCCAGGATGCCGGGAGGCGCTCAGGCTCAGAATGGAGGGGAAAGGGGGCCAGGGATTGCCAATCTAAAATCCCAAGAAAATTTCCCCAAACTGACAGAAATTACATTCCAGGCTGAAGCCCAGAGTGTCCAGGGTGGTGGATGAAAACTGATGCACACCAAGGCGCATCACGGACGATCAGAACTCGGGAGGAACGGAAGACTCCACGAGTTTCCAGAAGAGGGAACCTGCAAAAAATCAGAAGAAGGCTCAGCTCTCCCAACAGCAGGGAGACATGGAAAGCCCCGGAGCCGCATCACCCGCGTCCCGCAAGGAGGAGCCCCTGCCTCCGAGGCCCGCTCACCAAGGACGGAGCCTCTGGCCCAGCTGATCGTGGCTGCTCCTCCACTCTGCAGGGGTCCCAGCGGTTGTGTTTCACCCAATAAGCCCATCGACCAGGTGAGGGCAAGCCAGCGGACGCAGGTGGAAGAGGCAGGTGGCCCAGTCAGGACGCCATGCCCAGCGGGCCCAAGGCTGGGTGGACACGCCAGGCCGGCAGCCACGGTCCTCCTGCGGGCTCCTCTCTGAGCGTGAGTGTGTGGCTCAGGACTCTGGCTCCTGCCGGTCGACTGGATGCTCCCACCACAGGCTTTCTCCATGCCTGCGGCCTCCACTCACTGGCCTCTAACCGTGTTCTGTTTTGACCTCCTCCGGGTGGGCAGAGGCCCTGGTGCATCAGAAGCTGAGAGCCCAGAGCAGCCGTCCACCTGCCCGTGCTTCTGTCTTGTCCAGTACCATCCACACAGCAGCCTGCCAGGAGCGCCCAGCGCACCCCGTTTCCTGGGCTCACTCAGGATGCAGCGGGCCTTGGAGAAGGGGCTGCTGTCAGCTCTCGGGAGAGCACACAGGCAGTGTTCCTGTCCTTGACCTGGCAGGATAATAACAAGCACGTTTCACAAGACAACCGAAGGAGCCAGGAGAGTCATGGAAAAAGAAGGAAGGAAAAGACCTCCAGATTAGAAAGTCAGAGGTGAGATTACTGCTGTTTGAAAATGACATGAACACACACACAGGCACACAGACACATATACACAGACATACACACACAGAGACACAAACATACACACAAACACACAGAGACACAGAGACACACATACAGACATAAACAGACACACATACATACACATACATATGCAGACACACAGACATACATACAAACACACACACAGACACACAGCACACACAGACACACATACACAGACATACACACAGAGACACAAACAT
Organism: Sciurus vulgaris; assembly: GCF_902686455.1. Lineage (NCBI taxonomy): Eukaryota > Metazoa > Chordata > Mammalia > Rodentia > Sciuridae > Sciurus > Sciurus vulgaris. The sequence goes on along the minus strand of NC_136479.1, from coordinate 39,177,148 downwards.
ACATACAAACACACAGAGACACAGAGACACACATATACACACATACATATGCAGACACACAGACACACACATACATACAAACACACACACAGACACACAGCACACATAGACACACATACACAGACATACACACACAGAGACACAAACATACATACAAACACAGAGACACAGAAACACACATACACAGACATAAACAGACACACATATACACACATACATATGCAGACACACAGACACACATACATACAAATACACACACAGAGACACACAGCACACATAGACACACATACACAGACATACACACAGAGACACAAACATACATACAAACACACAGAGACACAGAGACACACATACAGACATAAACAGACACACATACACACACATACATATGCAGACACACATACACACACATACATATGCAGACACACAGACACACACATACAAACACACACACAGACACACAGCATACATAGACACACATACACACACAGACACACATACACACACATACACACACATGGAAAGCCTTAAGGAGTCCGCCAAAGCGGGGGACAGTTGGAGCTAATAAACAAGCCAGCAAGGATAAAGGATACCAGATCAATATGCAAAAATTGGTTTATATTTTTATACACGAGCACTGAAGTGAACATAAAGAAAACAATTCCATTTACTATAGCATCGAAAGGAATAAAATACTTAGAAATAAATTTAACCAAAGAATCGTAAGACTTGTGCACTGAAAGTTATAGACATGGCTGAGAGAGATTAAGGAAGACCTACCTAAAGAGAAAAATGTCTCTGTTCACAGAATTTTAAATTCAAGATGGCAGCATTCCCCAAACTGGTGTACAGATCCACCGCAATCCCTAAAATGCTTCTATCTGCCTGCTCTTGCAAACATGTCTAAGTTGGTCCTAAAATTAATATTTAGAGCAGGGGCTCAAAATAGACAAAACAGTTTTTTTAAAAAAAGAGCAGGGATGGAGGACTCACCAATTTAAAGAGGTATCTCCAAGGAGCAGCTATCAAGGCATAACAACAGACCCCAGAGCAACTGCGTAGAGATGAGAGTGTGGCAGTCACCTGTCACAACTACATCCTTTTGACAAGGATGCAGTGACTGTGCAACTGGGGCAAGAACAGGCTCTTCAACAAACGTAGCTGGGACAACTCTCACCCTTGGGAGGAACATAAATTTGAACCCCTACCTCAAACCACATACAAAACTTAGCTCACAACAGATAAAGACCCTAGTGAAAGAGCTAAAACTATAAAACTCTTAGAAGACAACACTGACGTAAGTCTTCGTGGCCTGGGTTAAGACGTAGTTTCTCAGATACGACACCGAGAGTTCAAGAACCCAAAGGAGAAAAATAGTCAAACTGTATTTAATCAAAATGAAAAACTTTATTGCATCAAAGGACACAATCAAGAACATGGAAAAAATCCACACAGCGAGATACAGCATGTGCAAACACACTTGCAAAACTATTTGCCGAATATATTTGATAAGGGAGAGTCTCCAGGTCATATATCAAGAACAATTACAAATCAACAGGAAAGACACACTCCTTATTTTCAAAAAGGGCAGAGGACTTGAATGCCAAAGGAGACCAATGGCAAATAAGCCTGTGGAAAGATGCTTGAACAACTAGTCACCAGGGAAATGCAAACTAAGCCACAAGATAGCAATTCACAAGAGTTAAGGGTGGCCTTAACTCTTAGAGAAAGGAAAGTAACAAGTGTTGGCAGGGACGTGGGGAAGGGGGATCCTTGTGTGTCTCTGGAGGTAGTGTTGAACGTGCCGCTGCTAAGGAAGACAGTCTGGTGGTTTCTCAGCGTTAACCACAGAACTACCACGACCCAGCAAGCACTCCTGGCATATACTCAAGAACACTGAGGGCATGACGGCCGGGAAACTTACACGTGAATGTTCAGGGTACTGCTCTTCCTAAGAGCCAAGCAGCAGGAACAACCCAAAGCTCTGCCAACTGTTAAATGGGTCAATAAATGTGCTACACCCATATGGTAGAACATTATTCAGTCATCAAAAGGGATGAAGTGCTAGTATAGGCCACGCAGTGGCGTAAACCCAGGAAACACTAAAGGTCTCATGTTGTAGGCTGCACTTTCGATCAAGTGTCCAGAAGAGGTGAGTTGTAGAGACGCAGGAGCCCCAGGCAGGCAGGTTGGGAGAGGCTGCTCTCAGGGACAGGGTTTCTTTGGGGGACGCTGGAAATGTTCTGGAATTAGGCCACCGTGACAGGTACACACTGAAGGCCATGAATTCTGCACTTCATGGTGATGCATTTGACCTCAATTAGAACGAGGAACACGAATAGAAGATGTTCAGGCATGAAGTAAAGACGATGGCCCAGGAACTCCGTGCACCCGAGGGCAGAGCTGCGGGTCCACCGTGGCCGCCGCAGAGCGCCAGTCTGAGACCCCGGGTGCCAGCAGGAGTCAGGACACCCTGCCTGGAGCTCGGGAGAGGCACAGCTGTCCTGGGCCACAAGGTCTGATTGGGGAGAATGCACACAGGGGAGGGACCATGTAGTGTCCTGATGCGAGGACCCTGAGTGGTCCCAACTGCAGCAGGGAGCAGAGGGGTAGGAAGGGCAGCCCCACAGAGAGGGTTCGAGGAGAGTCAGGCAGCACCAGAGGAGAACCACACCAGCCAAGAAGCTGCACAACTGTCCCAGGTGCCTGCAGACCATATGCAACCAGGTGGGGAAGCACTCTGGGCTCTGAACAGTGGGTGCTCACTTGAGTGACAGAGGACAGAGGACTTGGGCTGGACGTCAACTTGCAAAGGCGAGGTCAAACAGCCTCAGTACGCTAACGGGGGCAGCCCCGCCTCACGGGCCTGCTGAGCCAGAGTTGCTGGCTCCGCCCACGACTTCCCTGAGCCAGGCTGGACCCCGGCATCCTGCAGCCAGAGAAGGGTCCACTCTGACCTCATTAAAAACCATGTTTTGTCACTTTTTTTTTTTTTTAAATAAAAAGGGGAAAAGATTATGCTCTATATGTCGGGGAGAAAAAAGCAGAAAATTAACTTGATCTTAATGATCTTAACTACGTCATGATCTTAACTACGTCATACTGGCATCTAAGAGGGCAGGGCATGCAGGAAGGAAGGAGCGGCTGCCCCCAGTTAGTTTCTTCAGCATCTGTTTTTCCAATGATATTTCCTTTCAGATAGATTCATATTTTCCTACAAAGAGCATGCGTTACTTCTAAGTCCAGAAAACGAAACTGTTATGTTGGAAAAGTAATGCTTTAATCAAACTTGAACCAGAGGTAGGCAAGGATAACAATATTAATGTTAGAAGAACCAAATTCAGGGGGAAAAAAAAAGGTATGCTTTTAAGATAAAGAGGGCATTATATAATGATCACCACCACCACAAATAACGAGAGCATGCAGAGACAATCTGCAGCTGCCACAGAAACTGAGAACAAGATGCATACATCAAATATCATTAAGAACGCAGGAAGGAACAGTCATTGTGGAAGGCGATTTTTAAAAACACCATTATCAAACAAGACTTAAGAAAATAAACTCACAGCCTTTCTACATACGCAAAATTGATGTCTGGCAGGAATTCAATTCCGTGATTACACTGCGTGGGGGCCTTTTCAAGTAGACAGAGAACATTGACGAAACTTGATAATGATAGATACCAAAGAACATCCCAATATAATAAGAAAGTATTAAATTCCTCTTCTAGTTAGAGAGAAGGCCTGTGTGTCCTGGAGAAAAGCCTGAGACGAGAGCCAGGCGAGGAGAAGGAAGAAAGGGTGTCAGTACAGCACGCTCGGGCCCCGGGCACTCAGGGCAAGGGAGGGGGAGGAGCAGGGACTAGCCTGGTGGTCTGCGGAACCCCAGCCTCCTCTCCCTTGTGCTCGCCCACTGAAAGGGCCCTTCCAGAGCAAGTCCGGGTCCTGGTTATCTTAACCCAGTGGTTCTCGAAGTCTGGCCCACCATCCCTGGGAGTGTGTGGGACCTCAGTGCCCTGGAAGCAGAGCTGACACTGCAGTGGGCTCCAGAAACTTCTGCTGAAGTGCCCAGTGCTGAAGGGGTCTGAGTGCTGCGGCTCCCTCGCCCGGCCTGGGCTCGCCCTGCAGGCAGCTGGCAGGACTCCTGGCGCTGCCCACTGGGTTGTGGTGGGATGCCTTCCCTTCCCAGCCACTCCCCAGAGACCACTGGGCCCCCCCTTGCCGCCCAAATGAACCACTGCTCTGCGATGGTAATTTCAGGGTCTGCCTTGTCCCGGGTGGGCAGAGCCTGCCTGGCCTCCTGTCCTCTCCTCTGGCTGGCTCCTGCGAGTTTCCTTGGGTGGAGGATCCCAGCACAACCCTCAGCCCAGACCAGCCTGGCGAACAGTCCACCCAGCTCTGTCTGGGTCACCTGGAGCTGCGTGGCTACAGCGCCTGCCGTCTGGCTTCTCATTCAAACCCTAGCTGGGCGAAGCTCACAGAAGGTCAACGGGGTGGGCCCCTGAAGCAAGTCCACCCGACACAAGGAGCCCGGCTGAGGAGACAACCCCAAGTCACAGCTAGCGAGTGTTATGGCTGGCAAGGTGAGGTGGGAGCCACCAACAGGGACGCGTGCAGGGGCTGCAAGGAGGGGCATGCCGGGGACACAGGGAACCAGGGGACTTCAGGCAGCAGGAGGGGCACAGGGTCCCACGGAGGGACCTGGGAGTACTGCCGAAGTGAGGGGTCGCGCACTGGCCAAAGGCAGCCCTGGTCGTAGCACCAGGGGCTGCAGAGGCCCTGGCCAGGTCAGGGGAGACCCTGCTGGATAACGTGAAGCTTCAAGCCTAGAAGAGCCTCCTCCTCCTGGAGGACCACCAACGTCAGGCCTTCGCGAATCCGTAGATAATCCGATGGCCTAATGTGAAGGAAGACACCGGAACGTGACGTTCACCCAGTTACCAGTGCTCACCGGACAGACGAGGGCTGGAGAAGGCCCTGGGGAAAAGCCAGCGGCTCAGAAGGGGCAGACGACCCCAGCTCCTAAAGGTGACCAGGTTGTAAACAAGCCCCATGCTGCCGGCTCGCCTGCTTCCCACCCAGAGCCTCTGGCAGGGGTCCTTTCCTCAGGGCTGGTCTACTTGGGTGGTGCTCAGAAGCAGCCCCGGACCTTCGGGTGGGCCCACTGCTGGCTTTCCTGGCTGTCCTGAGCTTGCGGGGCTTCCTCCCTCAGCGGGCACAGTGCTCCTTGGGCTCAGTGCCAACAGAGAGGCACGATCCACACAGTGCCCACCTTGGCCACCGCGCACCTGTGTCTGATGGGCTCCAGGGCCTTCAGGGAACGTGGGTTCTGCCCCTGGTGCCAGTTTGGTGTCTAATTGATCTACTGCTCCCAGGGGTGCTGAATTCCAGAAGCCCTGCAAACACGGCTCACTCTGCCCTACGGTTATTCTGGGCCCAGGGGCCCAGGAGGCAAACCTGACGTAGGATGAACAGCTCCCAAACAGGACAGAGTTTTTATCTAAAGCTTGGAAAATGACGGTGGACCAGGAGGGGGCTCCAGCCCTTCCCCTTATCCCTTCCAGGTGACATGACAAGGGAAGTTAGTCCAGGCCCGTCACTTGAGAGCCCCGAGGACCAGGAGCCGAGCCAGCACGCACCCGCTCCCGCCCCGAGGGCGCCTCCTTCCCACGTGAGACCAGGTGCACTCCCGTCAGCTGAGGCCAGTGCTGGCCAGCAGGCCGCCCTACCTTCGTCACTGTTGTCGTCCACCAGGATGATCTCCTTGAGCAGGTGCGTGGGCGTGTGATTGACGGCGCTGTGCACGGACCGCAGGATCACCGACAGAGCCTCGTTCACGAAGATGAAGATGATGGAGATCTGGGGCAGCTCCTTGGAGTACTTGAGCTCCTTGCACCTGGAGGAGGAGAGCGGAAGCCGCTTAGAGAGGCGGGAGGCACGCGGGCACAGCTGGACGCACGAGGGCGACGGCGTCCTTGAACCCTGCACCGAAGCCCAGCACTGAGGGTCCCTCCCGGCCCCTCTCGTTAGGAGCTTAGAATGAACCCTTGGGTTGGGGGGAGCAGTTGGCACACAGCTCCTCCTCCCCCAGGTCCGCCACCCCCAAGCAAAGGGAAAGCGCCCGTCTGTTTCCAGCCCACACCCCCTTACCGCCATGCCCCCTCCCTGAGCACCCCACCTTTCTTCTGGCTCCAGCTTCATGCACGCCTGCCCAGCTCCCTCCAGGCACCTGCCTGTCCTGATCTGGACCACTCTGTTCCAGCTAGGCAATGACCCCTGGGCCCCAAAGCCCTCGCCGAAAGACAGCCAGCACCCAGGCCCTGCGTCCAGAACAGGCCTCCGCTCCCACGGCAGCCATCTGCCTGACCGGCCTCTGGGACGTCCTGTCTTCCTGGTCTTGCTCCCCTGGCACGGCAGGCTATCCTTGCCTCCAAGATGAACTATGTGCTCTGAGTTCCAGGGTCTCTCTCTGGAGGAACCCAGAGATGACATCTGCTGAGCCCACCAAGAGCCAGGCACTGCACTGGGGCTCCCTGCCCTCAGAGAGCTGCCACTCTAGGGGAGGAAACAGCACATCTGCCAAGCATGTGGGCAGAGGCAGCGGCCCTAGTGCCACACCTCGCAAGCTTCCAGAACCGCCGGGGAGGAGCCAGATGGAGGTTAAAGGGCAGGATGCTCCTTCACCCTCTGGGGTACGGTGGGAGGTGTAAGGGAAGAGTGAATCCTGAGATCTGCTGTGCATGCCGTCCTCTGCCCTGGGGGTTTTATTTCAGGCTCAGTCTCAGCCATATCAGAAACGCCAAACAGAAACAAAGGAGCGGGATGGAGGTGTGCATTTTAAAGCGACCTTCCCCTCCTGAGAGGGGCTGGCACACAGCTCCCATGAAGGAGGAAACAAAGGATCGAGAGGAAAGGACAGAGCAGTGGGGGCAGCCCGAGCAGGAGCCAGAAACACTGCTGTTCTTTATGCCTAACAGCTTGGGCTGTGTCGGGCCGTATTAATCATGCAGACAATTTTCAGAGGAAAATAAAGTTTTGTTACAATATACAGCGGTGCCTCCTGGAGGAGACGTCCAGGGATCCATTGATCACACAGCCTCATTTTCAACAAGTCGCTGTAAATCCACTTCTGGAGCTGCCGGGAGATTAGGGTGGCTATTGACGGACCCTGGGCTGGTGGTGGGAGTCACATCATTGAATCATTGACGGGTGGTGACGAGGGCTCCCTGGAGGTCCCTTGGGGTCTCCGCCATCCGGAGCCTGGCAGCTGCTCCCTCTCAGCCGGCTCCTCACCAGCCACCATCGCGTCTGCAGGAGCCCCCAGCACACACCCGACTCCCAGCACATTCCCGGGGCTGGCTTCTCTGGGCCATTTTAAACAGCCTCTGTCTCTGCAGCTGAGAAGGAAGAGGCCAGGCTGCACCACGCACAGCAACGTCTCCACACAGGCAAGGGGGTCAGGCCGCAATGCGGAGGGGCTGGAAGTCAGCCCTCTGGGCTGGGCACGCGACTCCCGGGGAGCGGGAGAGGCAAGAGCCTTCAGGCAGTCTTCCCTTCAATCCTCAAGGCTGGGATTTCAAAGGCAAGGAGTGCTCCAGCTCTCGCCGCCCACGTGACCCTGTGCACGTAACTCACGCCACCCGCACCTCGGCGTCTCCACCTGCAAAGCTGGTGAGATGGCCTCACTGTGCCCAGCTCCAGGCCCTCTGTAAGGATCGGTGGGAGAACCTTCCAGAGCCCTTGCAAAAGCAATGCTCTGCCTAACAAAAAAAGCCAGTGTGCCTTCAGTCCCCCTTGTACATGCCCTTTTTACATCCCCAGTGACCAGGGGCCAGAATTCCAGTTTCCCTCAACTCAGACCCTTCCCACAGACCCACTCGGACTCTGCTCCCCAGCAGAGCCCAAGACTCTACCCTGGCACAGCTGAGGTGGCCCATCTCACCTACCTAGATGTCCTCCCTGTTCACTTTATTTATTCACCATTTATTCATTTGCTGGCAAACAACATCAACACAGTGATCATCATACGAGAATCCACACCATTTTTGTTGGTCTTCGAGCTGTAGGGGGGCAGGTCTCTAAGCTTGGTGGTGGGCACAGGGCCATGGCCAGTGCCAGGAACAGGGAAGGCAGTGGTCAGCTCAGAGCCTGGCTTCCTGCCCCTTCTCTGGACGAGGGAACATACAGGCTCAGATGCATTTCCTGATTCCAGGCTGCAAAGCCAGCTAAGAGAGCAGCCTGGGAGGAGAGTAGATTCTGGATTTCCAAGACACTCGGGAAAGAGGAGTGGATGGTGTGAGAGTGGTAAGATACCTTGGCATCCACTGCGGGGGGCTGTGTTCTCCTCCTCTGACAACCCTGACCCCGATCTGGGTCCCAGAAATGAGGAATTTCTTTTTAAAAGCTAGTCAGTAAGCAATATGCAATGCTTCGTGTGGAAGAAGTACGTCCCCGGGAAAGCTAACTTGAGGTCCGGATCGATTTCAATCAATGCCCAAGAGGGCTGAGAAGAAATTCAAGACCAGTTTCCCCCTCTCCAAGGCTGAGGGAGAGACAGACTCACCATGAGGCTGTTCTCATGGAGAAAAGAAGGCAGAGGCCCGTGACCAGCCAAAGCTGTGAGATGGTGAACGCCTGCCTCCCCACCTGCCTGTCCACCCCTCTGCCCACACACCTGGGGTGACCCCTGAACTCGAGTCACAGGGTGACCACCGTGAGCCCCTCCCCTTCCACCCACGCCAGAGCCACTGCACGGATCTCGCTAAGCCACAGGTGCCCCCACCTTACTGCACAGAGGTGAGCTGGGAGACAGGCTACCTCCAGGAAGCCACGGGACAGGAAGGAAGTGAGGGCCCCAGCCAGGAGGAAATCTAGGCCCCAAGAGTGGCCTCCCTCTCAGAAGCGGACCCTGCCCTCACGCGAGCACTGTTTAAGGGTCCACAGGCATGGGCACGGAGGAGCGGTACCGAGACGTGCTCCTGACCCTGTCCGCCGACCTGGAGACAGGCGGATGTCCCCAGATAGCCCCATCCTCACAAAAGAACTTAGATGCAGTGTGGTCCAGGAATCCCAGCGGGTGATGATGAGGAGGAGGAGGATTACATGGTACAGGCCCCAGGCCCGACACTGCGCAGCCCCCTCTACTGGGCTGTCCTGTGGAATCCTCACTGCGACCTCGCCAGATGGAAAATATTGTCCTCCCAGTTCATAGATAAGGAACCCTCGGCCAAGAGAGGCAAAGACACCCAAGCCCACGCCACCCAGCGAGTCTGGGAAGCAGCGGGAAGGCCCAGCCGGTATTGGTTTGAACTCTCTGGGGTGCCCCTGTTGGGCGAGAGCCCAGTTCCTAAGCTGGAAGCTAGGCCGTCTATCCTGCCTGGGCCTCTGTTTCTTCTTCTCTGTCCTGAAAGCTCTGAGAGGCCTTGGACCTCTGAGGCCGCCAGCACCAGACCCGCGACCTGCTGGGCTTGTCTTCCTGGAAGGCTACGGAGCCAGCCCTGCCCAGGGGAGTTCCTCTAGGTAGGATGCGGGTGAGCAGAAGCCAGCGCCACGACCCCCAGAACAGAACGTGGGCAGAGCCCCTGGTGTCCTGGCTGTGAATCTGGACAGGGTGCCCTCCTGGGCAGGGTCCCTGAGGAGTTATGCAAACCCCTTAACTGGCGGATCTCAAGCAGAGGGGCCAGGCCTGTCCAGCGCCACGCCAGGGCCTTCCCGCTGCCACTGGAGCCTTCCGCACCCTGGCCGGGCCCTGCTGTCCCACCCTCTCTCGGGGATGGGGCAGGACCTAAGGGGTGGGTGTGGGAGTGACTGTGTGTGCTTAGGACAGCTGGGCAGGTACCCAGGGCCTGAGGAAGGGCCCCGTTCACGGGTCCCGTCAGAAGGGAGGCCCTTCTAGGGCGTGAGCTTCTTCTCAGCATCCCTGGGCTTTACAAGGGTGTCACCTGCACCTGCAGACCCTCGTGGCTGCTCCACTCATCCCTGGCCCCCAGGTGCAGTGACGCCCCTCAGCCTCTGCCCCACCCACCCTAATAGCAGGTCCATCACCACACCCTGCCCAGCTCCCATCCGGCCAAGGGCAGCTGAGAGCCTGGGACATTGGCTGAAGCACATTAAGGACTATAAATGAGGCAGTTGGAAATGCAACGTGAAGCTGCCAGGCACCCAAGGGATGTCCCTACAGGGCTGTGACAGATGAGCTCAGGCGGCTCAGGCGGGTGGGGGAGAGCAGCTGCAAGCTGGCTTTAAAGACAGATCACAGGTCAACCTTGCAAGGTCGAGAGCAGGCAGGAGTGGCATCGAGCTCCTCGCAGCCCAGAGGCATGGAGGGCTCCCTTCTTTTCTCTCCCATCACCTCCCAGAAGAAACCTCTGCCAGCTTGTTCAGAGAGGGTGTAGAGCTAGAACAGACCTGCAGACTAGCTCGGGCCCTGGAAGTTTCTACCTCGCTGATTCTTTTGTTTTCTCATTTCATTTTCAGATGTTCCTAAATATGCATAAGTTGACGTTCATGAGGGGGCGGGACAGATGAGATCCAGTGCTCTCCTGCACCAGGGTCGCGACCGCCAGGCATCCCCAAGCTCTCTGGCTACGGAATATGTCATGGAGTGAAGCAAGAGGAAGAAACATGGAGAGTCCAGGGGCTGGGACATGGGGGGCCTGAATCAGAAAATACCTCGCTGCACCCCACGGACAGTGGCACCCGTGAGAAACCCCTTGGGAACCAAGCAGGGCGGGCCAGCCCCACCTGCACACTGCTCCTTGCACTGCGGCAGCAGAGGCGGGAGGAGGAGCCTTTCTGTGGCCACCCGTCGTCACTGTCCAACCACAGGACACCCAGTCCTCTTCCAGACGAGAGCCCTTCACACTGTGAACGTGTTATGCTATTTGAGGAAACTCGGTGTCCCCTTCCCCTTCACTCCCAGGAGAAGCACCCCTTCTCCCTGAGCCCGAGTGGCCACCTGGACTCCCCTGGGCCACACCCTCGTTGGTTGGCACCAGACACCCTGGGTGTACCCAAGACCCACTCTCGTGGGGAGAAGGCAGAGGTGCAGCTCAAGGAGGACTTCCGTGTGGCCCGGCTACTCAGCCATGCTCCCCAGTGTGGTTCCTAGGTGGCAAGTCATCTGGAGGGAAGGTGAGGGTGGGAAATGTCCCCCCTTGGTCATGGTCTGAGTTCCAGGAGCTCTGGTGGCCCAAGCTTACCTAGGGACACGGGGCATCCCCCGCAGAGCTACCCCAACCCGACTGACAAGAAGCCTGGGGACTCCTCTCTGGAAACACTCCTGAGCCTGGAAATGGCCATGGGCACCGTCAGCACGTGGTGAAGGCCCCGGAAGACCATGCACACCTCTGCCCCCTAAGGGACACCACCACAGTCACCTCACTTTCTCTCCGACCAGGAGAGGGGCTCCTCCTCCTCTCTGGCTCGCTGTGGACATGCCAGTCACCTCGACGATCTAACTGCCTGCGATGGCTATGGCTGATTGGATGGGTCCTTTTGGCTGAGTCACGGTCCCCAGGTACTGGGTCAAGTTTTATCCTAGAGGAGACTGACATTTTGGTCAGTTGACTTGGAGGACACATACCATCATCCATAATGTGGGCAGTTGGTTGAAAGACATAAGGAAAAAAAAAGACTGAGGTCACTGGGAAGGAATTTCTGCCAGCAGACAATCCTCAGACTGGAACCACGACATCAGCCTTCCCCAGGTCTCCGTCCGGCCTGCCCAGCGCCCCTTGGATCCGAGTCCACCGGCCTTCACGATTGTGTGAGCAACTCCTCCAAACAGCGCTCTCTCTGCCCGGCGCCACTCATCATTAGGGAAAAGCCAATCAAAACCACACGAGACCCACCTCGCGCCCGTTAAGATCACTACCGTCCCAAATAAACACAAGTGCTGGAAAGGATGCAGAGAGACTGGACACTGCCCTGGGGCTGAGAGCGCAAACAGCACCGCCACCGTGGAAGAGCAGCTCCAGGTGGAAGCAGCACGGGGCCCAGGACTCGGCCGTGGAACCGGCACAGGATTCTGGACTCCGCCGTGGAACCAGCGGGGGACCCGGGGCCTCCCTTGTAGGTATACACTCTGCAGAACTGAGAGTGCGTAGGGCCTTGGAAACACGTGCACACCTGTGTCCTTGTTCAGGATGAGCTAAGTGGGGAAGCAGGCGGCCCACCCCTGAGTGGACGAATGGGCAGAGAGCGAGGGACACGCAGTACACGCAGGGGCTCGGGGGTCCGCTCCCGCAGGGAGGAAGTCCCGCTGTATGACGCAACAAGGTGAAGCTCCAGCCACCATGCTCAGAGAGAGAAGGCAGGCCAAGAGACCCGGTGAGGCCAGGTGCCGAGCCCCCAGATCCACGGAGAGCAGATGGAGGGGCTGCGAGGCGGGGAGGGAGGACGGGGCACTGAGGTCAGTGTGGTGTGCCAGCCTCGCCTAGAGAGAAGCCCTGGGGACAGATGGTGGCCTGGCAGAGTGGCCTGGTACCACTGAAGGCACGCTGAAGCGGTCACCATGGAGATTCGATGAAAAAACGAGTTTGTTCCTTGTCTGTCTGTCTGTCTGTCTCCCTGGGGAGCCTGACTCAGGCAGAAGGAAGAGCACACCAGGTCAGCTGTCCCACCTCCTCCGCGCCCTCACTGCCATCTCTCCTTCCTGCCCTGCCTCTGGCCCCCACGGGCACCTGGAAGGACCATTGAGCTGGGCGCCGCCGGGCAGTCACCTCCAGACTCCGGGACACTGCGGCGCCTTCGCCTCGACAGTCAGGCCCTTCTGTGCCGCCCACGCCCTCTTGCCCTCCAGGTCCTGTGCTCTGCCTTCCCTCGGTCCCCCGCCCCTCCCCGCTGCCCGTTCTTCCGTCCCGCTGAGCTCCGCACTCCTCTCCAGCCACACTCCCTTCTGCCCAGCTTTGTCCTTCCCTCCCAGCAGCCCCAAAGACACAGCCCTGGGCCACCCACCCACCCGGACCTTCCTCGCCCACTGCCCACTCCTCGTTTAGGCAGAAAGGACGGAGTCTCTCCCACGTCAGGGAAAGTCCCTTTCCCCATCCTGTGTCACCCCTCCTTCTCTCTTGGTCTCGCCTCCCTGGCCCCTTCTTCACCTCCCCTGCATCCCTGACTTCTACGTACGCCATTCTGCCCATGCTGCCCATGCTGTCCACTCTGTGGACAGAGTGGCCGGCAACCCCAACCTGGCTGGCCCTCGTTCCTGTGGTATTCAACACTGTCCCTCCTTTCCCCATGTGAATGGCTCGTCCGCAGGTCCCGGGCCGCCCGCTCACCCAGACCTGCCTCTGCCTCTGCGTCTCCTCCCGTGCGAGCCGTCCTGGTCACTCCTTCTGGGCATGGGTTCTCTTCTCGGCTCATCCTCTAAACTCCAAAGCGCCCCAGGTCTCCGTCTTCTCCCCGGGCTATTCTGTCTTCCTAAACTGGCCCTGCGCGACCTCTCCCAGTCCACATCTCCAGCTAGGACGCTGGCTGCTCCCAACGGAGCCTCACCCAGGCGCCCCCTCCCTCTGGACATCTTTGCCTGGACAGCTCCCGAGCACCCCGAATTCAGGAAGCCCAAAGCTGAAACCTGCTCTCTCGGTGTCTTTGGGTCTTCACTGATGGATGCCACCCTGTGACCAGGAGTCCAAGTCACGGGCACTCAGCGTGTCCGGTCAGTCACCAAAGCTTGGAGACTCTGCCACCTTTGGGGTTGATGACACCTACCCTTCCCCATCTCGCTTTTCTACAGCCTGACTTCCAGTCCCCAATGACACCAAAGGCCACTATCTTGTCTCCTGCCTGCAGCCCGCCCCCACCCCCAACTCGAGCCCCTCCAGCAGAGTGATCTTCCCAGACACGCAGACCTGACCACGTCCTCCTCTACCTAACCCGTCCCTGGGCCCCTGTCAGCCTTCGGGATTGGGTTCCAACTCTGCCTGGCGCCCGAGTTGAGCCCAATGTCACCTCTACGGCCCCGTCCAACTCCGGTGTCACTGGGATGGCGCCCTTACTCCACAAGCTCCTCTCTGCCTCCTGTGCCCTACCTCCTGTCCAGCCACCTCCGCCCTGCAGCCCAGCCCCAGACCAGCGCTCCTCCTCCGCTGCCCCCCAGCCTGCTCTGCTGTTTTCAGGGTAGCCGGTACATCTTCTTTCTTTCTCTGTCCCCCGAGCGCCACGCAATACCTGGCAGAGAAATGGTTACTGAGTGAACCAGTGGAAAACTCCCTCCCTACTCATCCCTCTGTCCTCCTGATCAAAGGTATCGCTTATTTCCTGCCACAATGAGAACATCGGTGGCGGCACTCCAACGCTTAAAAGATCTCATCCCGGGCACAACTGTACTTGTGGCGCTCCTGATTTACTAATCAGGGCTCAAACTCTCCAAGCTGCTTGGGTCAAGTGCATTACCCCGCCCAGCGCTCGGCTCTGATTCCCTCCTCATCAAGCCTCTCCTCTCATCTTAGGAGAGAGGCATCATTTTTAGCAGCCGCAGAACGAGATGTGGGGTGGAATCACTGAGATGCACGAGGCCCTCTTCTCATTATCGGGGAGACGCACACTTTGCTGAGTGGCTTAATTTCCTCTGGTTGAGCTCTGCAGCTCCTCCAGGAAGAGCCAGCACCTCATTAGCCCAGTCCCGCATGGAGCCGGCTCGGGACAGGCTGCCTACTCCAGCATTTGAGCCCCATGTGTCTGTCCCTCCAGTCCTGTTGGGGCCATTTCCCCGAATCAAAGTTCAGCTGGCGCTACACCATGAACCCCTAGGTGCGTGCAGCATGAACCCCCAGCAGTGTGCAGCATGAACCCCTAGCAGCGTGCAGCATGAACCCCCAGGTGCGTGCAGCATGAACCCCCAGGCGTGTGCAGCTTGAACCCCCAGGCGTGTGCAGCATGAACCCCTGGGTGCGTGCAGCATAAACGCCCAGGTGTGTGCAGCATGAACACCCAGGTGTGTGCAGCATGAACACCCAGGTGTGTGCAGCATGAACGCCCAGGTGTGTGTGGCATGAACCCCCAGGTATGCAGGCTGGTCTTTGGGGGGCCCGTTGCTCCTTCATCTGCTTTACTCAGGAGTATGGTGGGAGGGTGGCACCAGGCCCAGGACCTCAGAGCCCCTTTGTCGGCCCGAAGCCCCTGCCTCAGTCACAGAGCAGGGCTGGCCAGGCCCAGTCACCAGCACCTTCGGGTCAACACAGCTCTGCGCCTTCTTTGCCAGACCGGTTCCCACAGACAGACATTTATTTTGGAATATTCCACAAGACATTTTTGAATCTTGGGTGGGTCACCTACTGGCTCCATGGCTACCAGGAAGTTTTTCTCTGAGTGAGGAAGAATCACCTTTCCAAGGTCAGGGCAATTGGCCTCAGCCCCAAACTCCAAGAGGTTCAGCTCTCTGGGCCAGGCATGTCAGCCTCGAGGTGGCTCAGCAGGTTCTGACTGGGGCAGAGAAACCCCAGTCAGAGAAACCCCTCCGGGGTCAGAAACAGGGCTTCTAGTGACAGGGGCTGAGTCTCCTCCAACTTCAGTTCTGACCTTGGATCCCTGCTTTGTGCAAGCAGTGTCTCCTCTAAAAGGGAGGGGAACTCTCTCCCTCTCTCTCTCTCCCTCTCTCTCTCACACACACACCACCACCACCACCACCACCACCACCACCACACAGGGAGTGTGAGGGAGCATCCTCCAGATTCTCAGTTCAGCATCAGATCTGCCTGGGAGCCTGCGGTTGACCTCGCTGTGCTCAACTGAAGCAAAAGGAGGAAAAGAAACAGATAGGAGAGGAAGCAGACGCCCAGAGGTGTACCAAGCAGGCTCAGGAAGGAATCCCACCAGGTAAAGGCAAGTTGGTGGCAGCTCCAGACCAAGGCGGGGCCAGCCTCACCTGCCAGGCTCAGCAGTGCCCAGCACCCTTCGAGGCCCTGTCCTCTCCCAGGTTCGAGAATGCAGGGATGCCATGGAGGGATGCAAAGACACCAAGAAATGGCGCATTTCAAGGTGCCCCAGGGAGCCAGCAGGATTCCTCAGGGACAGGAAGGCCCCAGATCCTCTGTTCTCACCCAAGCCTCACCTTCGCCCTCCATCCCTGCCAAGCCCCAAACTGGTCTAAGACTTCCCAGCTGTCCCTTGTCCCAGTGATGGGACACGTTTTACCAAACTGGCTATTTTCCTTTTAATGTTCTGGCTACAGTGGGGAGGAGAGGCCGTCTTTGGATGGACCTCCACCCTGAACCTGCTGCTGTTCTTCCCAGTGCTCTGGGAAGACTAAGGACCTGGAGAATGAGGACCAGCCCGGAGGTGCCATGACACCCCAGAGAGAGGCAGACAGACTGGGAGAGCAGAGGGCACCCGTGGGCTGGCACGGCAGCACCAGCACGATCAGCAACTTGAGCCAGAGAGAGGAGCACTGACCGGCAGGACAGAAGGACTCCACCTGGCTGGACCGACCTGGCTAAGCTGGACGATACTGAAGAGTCAGGGCATCGCTGCAGCCGCGGTCCCTGCAAGGTCTGCATGGGACCCAACTATGGGGGAAAACAGCTATTGTGGCCACGGGGGTGCAGATGTCCCCAGTCATGTCAGGCCGGGTGTGCCTCACTCCTGGGCCACCACTCTGTCCTGTGTCACAGTGAGGACTCAGACGCGCCCAGTCACCTCATGCTGTGTGTGCCTCACTCCTGGGCCACCGCTCTGTCCTGTGTCACAGTGAGGACTCAGACGCCCCAGTCACCTCAGGCTGTGTGTGCCTCACTCCTGGGCCACCGCTCTGTCCTGTGTCACAGTGAGGACTCAGACGCCCCAGTCACCTCAGGCTGTGTGTGCCTCACTCCTGGGCCACCGCTCTGTCCTGTGTCACAGTGAGGACTCAGACGCGCCCAGTCACCTCATGCTGTGTGTGCCTCACTCCTGGGCCACCGCTCTGTCCTGTGTCACAGTGAGGACTCAGACGCGCCCAGTCACCTCATGCTGTGTGTGCCTCACTCCTGGGCCACCGCTCTGTCCTGTGTCACAGTGAGGACTCAGACGCCCCAGTCACCTCAGGCTGTGTGTGCCTCACTCCTGGGCCACCGCTCTGTCCTGTGTCACAGTGAGGACTCAGACGCCCCCAGTCACCTCATGCTGTGTGTGCCTCACTCCTGGGCCACCACTCTGTCCTGTGTCACAGTGAGGACTCAGACGCCCCAGTCACCTCAGGCTGTGTGTGCCTCACTCCTGGGCCACCGCTCTGTCCTGTGTCACAGTGAGGACTCAGACGCGCCCAGTCACCTCAGGCCGTGTGTGCCTCACTCCTGGGCCACCGCTCTGTCCCTGTCTTCCGGTTTTCATGATTCTATCCATCCAGAAAGCTTTCCTAGCACAGCCCAATCCAGCTCAGTCTGCTGCCCTGGGCTCACTCCAGTGCTGCCGTCTTAAACCTAGACGGCCTCCCGCTCTCGGCATCGGGAGGGTGGAACAGACCCCTTTCACAGTGTGCAAGGTACTCCCCAGCCCCGTCCCAGCCCTCACCCATGTGTCTACGCCCTTTGTCTCTGGCTGGAGTTTTCCCACTGAAGAGGTGAAGCCTGTTTCCACACCCCGGGTCCAGACATGCCCACATGGCCTGCCCTGACCAGCCAGCAGGTGCAGTGCTGGGCCAGGTCCAAGCACGCACCTTGAGAGGGGCTCTTATGCCCTTGGTGCTGAGCATGAGCAACCCTGGGCTGGGCCCCTGGACCTGGAAGAGGGTGGAAGTCAACTGGTAAGGGTGGCCCCCAGCAGGACTCGGCCTGTCGGGCCCCAGGAGGGCCACTGAGCAGGAAATCCAGTGTGGGTCATCTCCAGTGTGGACTCCTCGCCTCGGTGAGCCACGGATACAGGCACCCACTTTGCAGATGAGAAAACCAAAGTCAAGGAAGTGGTCAGAGCTTGACTTCAAACTCCAAGGCCTCTGGTCTCAGCCCCTGAAGGCGCCCCTCACGGGGAAGAGCCCACGCAGGGAAAGCCTCCACGGCTTCGCCTCACCCCCCGTGTCTCATCATGGCCTCCAGTTTTATACACAACCACGTTACTTTTATCCTTTAAAAAATGCCACGCATGTTACTCTAAAAGATTCCTGTGGGAGCGATCGCAGTCCTTGACAAATGATTTCAACGCGGAACCCGAAATAATCCACAGGCGATTAAGTAACCCAGGATGAACGACAAAACCTGGAAGGAGAGGGCTGTTCAGAGGCCCAAAGACGCCTGGCACTGAATCCAAGGCAAAGCGAAGGCAGCGTCACCAGCACAGCCCCGAGCAGGCCGGTGACAGGCGAACAGCACCAAGAGGGAAAAGCAGACCCGCTCGGGAGACGTCGCTGGAGAGAGGGCCACAGAAGGAACCAGGCAGGGTGAGCAGCCCAGCAGCCCTGCACACACGCTTCCCAATCACCTGCAGGTGGACGAGAGGTCCATTCAGAACTCCACACCAAGGAGACCAAGAGCCAAATACAAATAAATATCTGTACGAATTCTGGATATGGAAGAATGTCCAAGTTTTACTAGTGGGATAATAATCAGAAACCTCTGATGGTCAAAAAAAAATCAAAAGACAAGAGCAGGGCTGGGCTTGGGCTCAGAGGCAGAGCACCTGCCTGGCACGTGGGAGGCACTGGGCTCGATCCTCAGCACCACATACAAATAAAGAAAAAATGAAAGTCCATCAACAACTAAAAACTATTTTTAAAAAGACAATGGCAAACTGTACAAAATAAAAAGTCATTTAGAGAAGTGACTGAAGAGTAAACAATCTTACACAGTTCAACCACGAAACCCACAGAGCAAATTTGAGGAACAAACAAAAAACAAGCACACAACTGAGAACAAAGAGACGAATGGGTAAAGACTACCTGAGAACAGGTGGGGCCTTATCAGTAACAAGACACTCAGGGGAAACCAGGCCATGCGTTCCGCCTCCACGAGGCAAAGGTACAAACCGTCTTAATTGTCTCCTTACAGTCTCCCTGTTCTTGTTTTTATAATGAGCAAATGTCACACAGAAAACCACAGCAGTCCAGATGAGTTTGCTGGTGGCAGAGCCACAGTGCAGACGGACAGGGAGCTGCAACGGGTGACCTACAGCCTCAGAAGCTCTCACAGGCTCAACTTCAAGGTGGAGGGAGGGAGACACCGTCGTCCACTGTGGCCCTCCGAGGCCACGGCTGGAAACAGCTCTGAGCAATACCAAGATCGCAACCAGGCTCCCTTTCCAGTGCGGATGTCGGGGAAGGAGGACATGGCGGGACCCCATGGCGCCCGCTCTGGACAAGACACACTGATCACGTGAACCTCCAGATTTTTTTCCCTACCCAGAAGTTACTTCGTGGTGGGCTTGTGCAACAAACATAAAATCAATCACCCGCTCGAAGACTCTCCTCTGCCATGACTATGGAGCAACGGGGTCTGAGGCATCTAGCTGCCCACCAGAGCCTTAGGGCTCCTCAGGAAAGGTGCTGCCACGCGCCTCGGAGGTGTGAGCCCAGGCTGGGTTCTACCACGCAGCTGGACGTCCACCTGGGCTTGCCTGGAGTCCAGTCTTGGCCACTAACCCTGCTGGTAACAACCTAGGCACCTTGGGGACCTTAAAGAAAACTTGACTCTTCCAACTGCATCTCCCTGGTTTCCCAACATCCTGCTGCCTCCAGTGGTAAGACCCTGTCTCCGTTCTCCTGGGCCTTCCTTCAGTCAGTGAGTTCCTTTTACAAGGGCACGGGGAGACCTCCTGCAGCCGAGGCCGGGGAATGCACCCCTCCCATCTCCAGCTGGCCCTACAGAGGCCAGCAGGAGCCCAGGGTGGCAAGGGTCAGCATCTCCACGCAGCCTCAGGCCTGGGCAGGGTCTCTCCCAACCAGCCTGCAGGTTTCATGGCCACACCCCTGAGGCTGACGTGACCTCTGGCACGTGAGTTGCACTCAGCCCAGATGCTCAATGACCATTTATTAAATAGAGAAAAGGTATTTGTCATGGTTGGGATCTCAGAGGTCCTCCAAAGACCCGTGTGATCACAGGCTTGTGCCCTGTGTGGCCCTTTTAGGAGGCAGGGCCCAGGGCGAGGTCCTTGGGTCAGTGGAGGTGTGCCCCCGAGGGAGCCCGTGGGACCTCGGGCTTTTCCTCGTTCTCTCTGGCTCCCTGGCCATGCACTGCCGCCATGATGCGCTCCTCACGGTGGCCCAGAGCCATGGGGCCAGTGGATCCGGGACCAGAGCCTCCAGAACTGGGAGCCCAAGAGCCTCTCGCTGGAGGTGAGCCTCCCAGGAGTCTGCTGTGGTGGTGAAAGCCAGCTCTGGGCACCGGCAGCAGGAGTGGGTCGCGTAGAGCATCTGGTTCTGAGAGCCCAAGGATTTGATGGAGGGCCTGTGATCTCAGGAAGTCTGCGTCCCCTCGGGGCATCTGTTATGCTGTGAAGATGCCGCATCAGTCACTGGGGAGGAAACCCACCTGACTGGGGAGCGTGACTTTATTGGATTCCCAATATTTTTCATCCCACTGACTTTTCCAGTGAAAACCCCCAGGAAACTGAACAGCACCATATGCCTCATGCAAAGCCTCTCCCTGGTTTTTAACATGGATCATGGATCCACTTAAACAACCTGCTTCTTCATTTTTAACACACCAAAGGACAAGGGTATCTATGTCGTCCAGAGACATTAATGGTGACATTTGCAAAACTGAGCATCAATTAGGGGCCCCTGTTGAAAATGCAGAAATTTTAAAAATCCTCAGTTACCCTGGAAAAGCTCACAGACCCAGAAAGGAAAATGATGTGTAAATCATCGTCAGGACAGGGAAGGATAAATGTCGCAGGGAAGCAGGTTCAAGACATCCTGGGAGCTTATTTCTGCTCGTGGGAGATCAGTGGGGACTCAGGGACCGTCTGGAACAAGATAAAACTTGGTCTGGACCACGAAGCACCAGTGGGTGACTTCCAGGCGAGGGCGGGCCTTGCAAAGGGAGAGCCGGGAGAAGGGGCTTTGCAGAGAGAAGGGGAGCAGAGCAGAGCCAGGTGGGCGAGGGCACAGCGCCCCGCGGGAAGCAGACGCCAGCTGCAGGGAGTGACCGGGTGGGCTGGGAGAGCATGGCCTGGACGCCCTGAGCCAGCTGTCACCTCAGACCCGCTAGTCCTGCAGGGGGAGCATCCACAACGGGATCACAAAGCGGGGATGGGATGGGACAACATGCCGTGTGTGTCCAGATCAAAGAGCATCATCCTTTCACGTTCAGCAAAGCTGCAGCCCCAGCGGTGAGCTCCAGGCCTTCAGAAGGGACGCAGGCGGCCCTGCTCCTGCACAAGGCGCTCGCTCGTACCAACCACCCGGCACGACCGTGGCGCCTCACCCCTTCTGATGGGCTCCCGCTCCCAAGGCCCCCGAGATTCTGCCTCTTCCTTTTGGATCCAGCGCTTTGAAATGCGTGGCGACTTCCTCGGTGGCGTCAGCACTCAGCCAAGGTATCCCTCCATTTCCAAGGACAGGTTCCGGGACCCCTGCAGATTCCAAACCCCAAGGGTGCTCACGGCCCTACCTAAGCGTGTCATGGCTGCATACAAACCACGCACCACACCCTCCTGTACCCTTCACGTCCTCTCCAGCCACCATGCTACCCACAAGGAAAGACTCTGCACATAACTGAAATGCCCTATGTCCAGAGAATGAGGACAAGAGAAAAGTCTCCATCCATCAAGACAAAGAACATTTTCTTCCCAAGTATTTTAGCCCACAGATGCAGAACCACAATTACAGGCTCCCGTGCTCTGGTCCACCCACTACTTCTCTGCGTGTATCTCTGACAGGTGCCCTCTACCCCATGCTGAGTAAAAGCCATCAGAAAAGGTACAGCCCGATCAGGTGTGGTGGGCACAGGCCTGTAATCCCAGCAACTCAGGAGTCTGAGGCAGGAGGATAACAAGTTCAAGGCCAGCCTGGGCAACTTAGTGAGACTCTGTCTCATGATTAAAAAATGAAAGGGGTTCAGGGATTTTAAAAAAAGGGGTTCAGCTGAGTGGTAGGGCTCCCCTGGGTTTAGCCCCCCCACACACACACACAAGAGCATAAAGCACATCCTTAGGCACATAAACTTTCCTAAAAAGCGTCGGATTGTTCAGTGTAGCTCACTACCTTAGTGGCAATCTCTAATCTCTGCAATTAAACTTAAGACAAGCTAGCAGGCTCACCGGTGGCTAGTGAGACCAGTCAAAGAAACAGGTCTGATTTTCCAATTTGCCAAGGGCCTCCAACATGAGAGGGCCTCACCCCTACGCTGGCCCCATCCATTAAAGGCAAACTCTTGTGGTCTGAAGATGTCCATCCAGAAATCGCCCACAAACATCTCAAGCAGAAAGGCAGGTAAGCCTTCACCAAAGCCCCTGGACCACCTTCCTCCAGGGCCTCTCTTTGTATTTGTGCTTCCACGTTCCCTTTTTGGCTGTCATTGTGATATGTGGTCCAATGGCCCTTGTGGAGGCTTAGGGTTGGGGGTCTCCACCATGTTTGCTCTGGCCCCAGACCCTTCACCATTTACACTAACACCCAGCTAGAACCAAATTCGTGTTTAAAAAAGACACTGGGGGCAGGGAAGAAGGAGCACTGGAAAGAAGAGACAAGGGAAGCAGGGCGGTTGATAAGAAGATCACAGCTCTAGTTCTGCAGTTGACACCCAGGGATCCAGGGTCAAGGAGGAATATTCTTTACTGATAAAAGATATTTCTTAAGACCATCAAATACAGATGCTCCTTGAGGTTACACTATGATGCACCCGCCATGAATTGAAGATATTGTAAGTCCCAAAGCCCTTAGTGCCACACCTAAGCTATCAATCCTCACAGCTTAGCAACACAGAATGCTGTAAGTCTTGCTCCCTCCCCGTGTGACAGCAGGGCTACCTGAGAGCTGCCACTACCCCTGCTGCCCAGCCTCACGAGAATCTCACGCCACAGGTCACAAGCCCAGGGAAAGATGAAAACTCAAAGCACGGTTTCCAGGGAATGCATCCCAACTTCACACCCTCACAAAGTTGAGGGCTGTCCAAAGCCACCAGTATGTCGAGTACCTAACAGCATGGTTTAAAAATACGGAGCAAAATGTGTTGAAAAGCCCAAAGGGTAAAAGACAAATTAACCATCACTGTGGGAGACAACAACAAATCCGTCCCAGAAATCAACAGAAGCAGCCAGAATATCCAATAAAAGCAAGAAGAGATGCTCAAGCTCTGCAGTAATCAAAGAAATGCACCAAGAACTCTAAGTATTTTTTTCCCCTGTCAATCAGGATGCCAAGACAAACTGATGTCTGGTCTTGCATGGTGCTGTCAGGTGTGAGGGCAGACACTCAGAGGCTGCTGGCGGCCTGTCAACAGGCACAGTCCTCTGGAAAGCAAGCTGGCAAAATTGAAACCAAAAATGGACATGCCCAGCATATCCCTGCACAAAAAAATCTCAGAAAGACACAAAACAGCTGACCCTAGTAACTTCTGCTGAGAAGAGAGATTTGGCACTGGGCTTAAAGAGAACATTTTTCTTTTTCTTTTTTTTTTGGCATATGCAGGTATGTAATTCATAAATAATACATTCAACTGTTGTTTATATGCTTTTTAAATATTAAAAAAAAAGACTTTGAAACCTATTGGATCTGGCTGGGTGTGGTGGTACACACACCTGTAAGCGGCTCAGGAGGCTGTGGCAGGTGGATAGCAAGTTCAAGGTCAGCCTGGGCAACATAGCAAGACCCTGTCTCTAAATAAAACACAAAAAGGACTGGGGATGTGACAACTGGGGATGGACAAGGTGAACTAAGACTAGTCTTTTCGGAACCAGGGAGTGCAGGAAGGTCAGGGGTGGGAAGTAGGCCAGAAAGGTGGGCTCTCCAGGAGGCACGCTGTCCCAGCACACGCGACCCTCTGACCTTTGCTCTTAAGGAGCCCCGTTCCTGTGCAGGCAGCAGGAGGACGGCAGGCAGGAAGCACGCTAGGCTCTGGCGGGCAGGCGAGGACTTCCTGAGAGGGAGTGTCCTGGCACCGTCGCCTCTTGTCTTCTGAAGCATCTCAGCCCCTGACTCTGTGTGGTTCGAAGTTGCTCTAACAGATAGTGGCAAAGGGGTTCCAAAGAAAGCTACTTAGCCACGGGTCTGAAAAACTTCATACGATCCATTTGGCTCACGGGTCCAGAGGCACATTCCTAAGAAGGCCATTATTTGGCAAAATGGCATGCTGCATTCTGATTCCAGCCCCCCAAAAACACCTCGTGGATGAAGGCTGGGCTAGATCCGGGTGGGATACTGATGGAGGGTCCTGAGTCCCATGAAGACCAGGACAGGAGGGAGAGGCTTCATCCAAGACACCAGGCGGCAGAAGAAAAAGCTGTGTGGGACACCAAGATCCAAAATCAAGGAGGGTGGGTCACCAAACCTCCGCTGAAATCTGAACTGTGGGCTGCCAGTCTGCAACCTCTGAACCGCGGACAAGTCACTTAACGCTGGGGAGGAAGGTTCTGAGGTCGGAGAAAGGAGAAGTCCGAGATTGGAGGAGAATCCCAAGCCTGAAGGAGTGTGGACCAAAGAGACTAAGGGAGGTAAGTCTGCATGGAGGAACGTCTACAATGGCAGCCAGCATGGGCTACCCATGTCCTCAGAGTGTCCAAGACATAGTGGGCTTGGAAAAGATCTCTCTAAGGACAAGGACTCGGCCTCACCGTACTTCTCAGGGGCTGGTGCAAATCAGAGTCCCTCATCCATGTTCCAAAAAAAATCAGTCATTGAGTGAATTAATTTTGGAAATGGAAGGAGATTGGCCAGCAGCGCGTGCTGGGCCCCGTATGCACGGTTGCAGGAAGGGCGCCCAGAGTGGCTGAGAGTCATCCCCACGGAGCCACCAGGGCCTGCTCCTGAACTGGGACCTGAGTGCCCTCCCAGCAACAGGACTGGCCGTCTCCTCACAGCTGTGGAGAAGGCAAGCAGCAGGAAGGGCAGGGATGCGGGAATCTGCTCTCTGGAGACTCCGCTGCCCAGGCAGTGAGGAAAGCAGCAGGGTCCTCACGCCAGGCAGACACCGTGCAGGCTCCCTGGCCGGATGGGTGGATTTCTGTGTTGACCTTGAGGTTCACGGGAGCCAACCCGCCAGGCGCGCCGTGCCTCGCTGGCGTTCCCCTCCGGAGTTACTGGCTGCCATCCAGGGCGGCAGGTCTTCTGAGGACAAGAAGACAGCAGGTGGTCAACATCCAAGTGCCCTTGAGAGCATCTGCTGTAACGTATCAGGGATGCATGGTGGCCGGGTCAGTTAGCTGCGCACACACACTCACGGCAGGATGTGGGGGTGCGCGCACCCTTGCCCCGACGGGGTTCGCAAAACGAAGCCTTGTGCCGGCGGAGAGCCTGTTGCTCAGAGGGCAGGAGCAGGGCCAGCCTGCCTGGGTCTCACGAACGATGCCCCAGAGTCCCCAGTCCTCCGTCTCCTCCCGGCCACTCCCACTGAGCTTATCTGCAGGCAGGACGAACACTCTTTGCAACACGCTGCGGTCACCAGGATGTGCCACCTGAAGCCGAAGACAGTCCACCTGTGTCACAGGGAGAACGCCACAGGAACTCGAGGTCACAGCCTCGGATTCTGTCAGCGGCACCACTAGACCCCTGCTTCTCCTAGGGGACGGAAAGCGCCTGCCGCCGGGCAGCACGCTCCCGAAGCCCTGGGCTCCGTCCATCAAAGCTGCAAGTGCGGGTGGTGCCTGCCGAGCTTGGCTGCCCAGGAATTGGTGCAAAACATCAAAGGACAGAGAAGACAGAAGGAAGTCCTCCTGGGCCGTCCAGGCAGTAGAGGAGCACTGGCCCCGGGGCTCAGACTCACCCCAAGAGGCTCGCTGGCCCCATGTCACAGGTGAGAGGCAGGTCCCACTTGTGGTCACTGTGGGTGGTGACCAGTCCTGGGGTGAACCCACTCGCAGAGCGCCCGACGCATGACGGCTCCACCCAGTCAACCTGGTGGCGACACAGCAGGGCGTCCACACAGCCACCCGGCTTGCATTTTCCGTAGAGGATTCGCTGGCACCGTATTAGAAGATGTCACCCACCGTGGGCTGCTGGCAGCGTGCCGAGCACATTTGGCGTAGGCCAGGCGCGGCCGCCGTGTTCTCTAGGTTAGATATTTCGAATATGTCTTTGATTTGCGACGCTTTCAACTTGAATGGGTTTATCAAAACGTTACCCCCAAACTTCAAATTTCAGTAGAGAAACAAACACAAGCTACCATGGGGTTCTCTGTCACTGCCAGGATTCACACAGCAAGGCAACACTGGGGTACGAGGAGGAGGGAGACGGCTGTGAGCCCGGGGGCATCAGAAAGAACCACCGGAAAGAGGAAGTCCAGCTTCAGGGTGAACAGATGAGAGCATCACACCAAGACAGGACCTGCAGCGTGCAGGCCTCTAGGCGGGGCCTCCGGGAGGACAGTAGCCCTGAGCTGTGAGCAGGAAGAACAGGAGGGCACCCAGCGTCCCTCGGAATGGAACCCCAGGACCAGGTGACAGCCCCTACCACAACCACCCTCACAATCACACCTCTACAGACGCACACTTGGGACAGTGAGGACCACTGACCCCGAGTCATATAAATGGCCCCAAATCCATACGATTAAGAGACGGTCCATGTGTACAAAGTGACTATGTCAAAAATAAGACAAAACAAAAAGTCAGAATGCTTCATCTGACAAAAATCCCCCTTCAAATATTAGCCTCAAAGTACAAAGAAAACTAAATCAACACTCAAAACTTAATTATCCTCAAACAAGCATCTGGGAATACGAAAGCCACTTTAAATCACATTGTCAAGAACAACAGCCACAATGACAAGAAAAAGCAGGAAGAAATGAAGCAAAAATTGATTCAAATCTGAACAGAAACAGAAGAAAAGAAAATAAACATCCCAGAAATTAGGTGGAACTGAGAAGGAAGAGCCAGTCTGTGAGTGATCCATCTGGGCTCCCAAAGTGCCCAACAAGCAGACACAAAATCTGAGAGAGTGGTCAGCAGCTGTGAGGCCCCAGGTTCCATCTCAAACACCAAAACAAACAAAGAAAAAGAAAAGAAAACCTAATAAGGGCTTTAAAGAATATTAGGGGGAATCTCAAGATAACGAAAATGAGATAAAGAGAAAAGAATCACAAGCCAGGCATGGAGGCACGACACTGTAATCCCAGTGACTTGGGAAGCTGTGGCAGGAGACTCACAGGCTCAAGGCCAGCCTCAGCAACTTAGCAAAACCCTGTCTCAAAATTAAAAATAAAGATGGGCTAGGGATGTAGCTCAATGGTAAAGCATTCTCTCTAGTATTAAAAAAAAACAAAAGTAAAGAAACCCAACCAGAGAAAAAGTAGTTGAAATGAGTGGCAAAAAAGAATCACATATCACTGGAATTCCTGAAGAAGAAAAACAAAACAACGGAATATAACTAGTATTTAAAATCGTGGTTTTCAGGATTAGAAGATATAATTACTGAAAAAGTCCACTGGGTACCTTAGAAAATTTGACCCAAACAGATCACTTTCAAAAAACAACCTAGAAATTAATTAGACTTTAAGAGTTAAGGGGGAAAATAACCCCACAGGAATTCCATCAATCCTCCAAACAATCAAGTAACAAATACACGAGAATTAAATAGGGATCCGATTTCTCAAAATCAATGTACCAAGCAAAGCAATGTGGAACAGCTCTTCTGAAGAAACATGAACGTGAACCAAAGACTTTATACCCAGCTAAACTGTCCTTCACGTCTCAAAGCAAATAAATAATGTTTTGGACAGACAATCATCCAGGAAACACTGTTCCCGTGAATTTCCTGAGGAAATTTAGGGAGCCCATCAGAGACTGCCAAAGTAAAGAGGACTGGAGAAGCTTATATTTAACGGTAGGTTTAAGACTAAAGCAAGGTGGGAAGCAGAGTGGAAGACTAGAGAGTGACGTACTCATGTTCTCACCAAAAAAAAGTAACGCAACCAGGAACAGGAGAAGGCAGGGGGTGGGGAAAAGGAGAATAAGCTCGTTTGTTTTTGTTTAGACAACAAATGTAGGTTAAAGGTCATGATTAATAGCTGGGGTATAGTGCCTCTCAGTGACAGTGTGTGTGTGCCATGCACAAGGTCCTGGGTTCAAAGACCCAGGATGTGCGTGCGCATGTGCACACACACACACACACACACACACCCCAAATGAATAAAAAACTGGCAAATCAGACTGTATTGTTAAATGGCAAATTAAAGAAAGAGGGCATTTAAAAAAGAGATAATTTCTGAAATAAAAAAGAATACATATATTTAAGACAAATCCCAAATTATTAAGATAAAAGAACAAAGTGTCATGTAGACAAGTCTTTTTCCATAAGCAAATATACATAAATACTAGAACAAAATAAGATGGCAAAATTTGGGTCATTTATGGTAGTAAATGCAAAAGGACTTCATTCGACTATTGAAAGAAAAAAATGTTAGTTTTGTGCACAATGTAAGATCAATCTCCATGCAAACCTAAGAAAAGTGAATCAGGAAAACAAGTAAAGGCATATCAAGCAAAAGAAAATTGTAAGAAAAAGGGAGCAATCCCGTTACCATGAAAAATAGAATTCAGGCCCAAAAGTATTAAAGGAGACAAATTAAATGTGACAAACGGCATTCTTAATGCAAAAAGCTACAACTGATAGTGAAAGTACAGCCGTTTCCATATCTACACACCAAATAGTACAACAACAAACTGTGTGAAGCAATACAGGAGATGCAAGAAAACCCAGGCAGGAGCCACAACAGTGAAAAAACCAACTCGCTGCTGCTTGTGCAGGCAAATCCCAGAGACAACGAGAAAGTACCCAGGACAATATAAGCAACAGGTCGGAACTTTACTCCAGAAACAGGTGAAGGACCTTCTTCTCAACCTCCACGGGAGAGGTGTAAAGAAGAATCACAGAGGAAACATCAGCAAGTGTGTTAGCTTTTCATTCTTGTGACCAAAATACCCGGCAAGAACAGGTATCGGAGGAGGAAAAGTTCATTTGGACTCATGGTTTCAGAAGCTTGGTCCACACCGTGGTCGGCCAAGTCCATAGCTCTGGGCCCCAGTGAGGCTGAACATCATGGCGGAAGGGCATGGCAGAGGAAAGCCACCCAGCTCATGGCAGAGAAGAAGGGGCACAGCAGGGCACCTGGGACAACATAAAAACCCCAAGGCGAGACCCCAGTGACTACGTGCTCCAGCCACAGCCTGCCTACAGTGATCACCCAGAACTGGAGTCCACGCCATCGTTAATCCATGAATGCATCAATCCAGTGATCAGATCACAGCTTTCGGAGGACACCTCACATCCAAACCATAACAGTAACTGGAAAATAGAATCATGACAATACTCACTGAGAACGATGTGGTCAATTTTAACATTATCAGTGTGTTATTTAAAAAGACGTACACCCAGAAATTTAAAAAACCTACTAAACAAATCTTGAATGACAAGAAAAAACAAAACTAAATAATTTCTCAGTAATAATAATAGTAACAATAAAACACCACAGGTAACGCTCAGCAGGGAAATTTAAGTACTAAAATGAAAACTATCCAATGTCTTAAAAACTTCTTTTAATAAAAACACTTGGGTTACATAACTGGCTGGGAAAGCGCTCTCCAAAAGAAAAAGAACAATGAAATAAAAGGAAACTCAAGGACAGCAACAAATAAATACACACCAGAAAATCACCCAAACAAACCCAGAAGTCAATGAATTAGAAAACAGAAAAATGCAAGATCTGATCAGTAAATTAAAATTCTGGTTTTTAAAAAGTAATCAACAAGAGAGAAGCTGCCTCTATTCAAAGGGGAGGGGGAAAGAAATGCAAATATACAGAATAAGAAACCTAAGGGGAAGGAACCACTGAAACAAAATAACTTCTTTAGTTAACGAGAGGAAGGCTAATTTGTAGATCTCTATGTAAATAAAGGTGAACGGCTAGAGAAAATGGAGGATTTTCTAGGGAAAGACAGTTCTCCAGAGCTGACCTCATTAGACACAGAAACCTTACACAGACCCGTTTCCCCAGGGAAAACGGAGAAAACCATCGAGAAGTCATCCCATAAAAAAATCAAGCCCAGATGGCTTCACAGATGAACTACCACACGTCCAAATGCCAGAGTCATAACGCTTCATCAACTGTTCCAGAGCCCCGGAAAGGACAGGTGGCTTCTAATTCCTCGTTATAATGTATTGATACCGAACCTGTTAAAGACACAGAGGTGAGGAAGAGGAGAGACAGAAAGAGGGTCACACGTACTGATGCAAATGTTTAAAGTAAAACGTTGGTGAACGGAATCCGTTGTCACATTGAAGGAAACGATACCCATGATAGGCAGGACATGCCAGGGACACCACTGGTTCAGAACTAGAAATTCCAATAATAAGAGGCACAGTACTAATAGATGTAGGGAGAAATAAAGCTACGATTATCAGTATAGGGACCACAAATATCAAAAAGGGCTCCAGAAATTCAATACTTAATAAAATACTCAAGAAAACAGGAACTTACAGGTACTTTCCCAACAGGGTCAACACCTCTACCTTGGTCTCGCTGCTGGGAAAACTGGAGGCATTTCTACCAGGCACCGGACAAGGCGAGGTACCCACTCTCTCTCCTAGTTCAACCAGGTGTCGGTGGCACTAAGAAATGTAACTACCACATAGACCCCACCTCTGGTCCAAGGACGGACACCAGCAATGAGATTCCCAGACCTGGGCATCCTGAGAAGATGCGCTGAGAAGATGCCACTGCTTGTTTGAGTCCTGCTGCAAACGTCCATGCTGATCAGATGCTAGGGAAATACCGACAAGTCCAAATTGAAGACATTTTACAAAGTAGCTGGGCTGCAGTCCTCGAAAATGTCAAAGTCGTAAAAGGCACAGAAAGATTGAGGGACTGTCTCAAAATAAAAAATCATGACCAATGAATCGAATCCACGACATGGGACTCGTTTTCTGTAAAGGACCTTATCATCTTGAACCGGTTACGGAAGAGGACGTCCTTGTTCTCTGAATCCTCCCACCAAAGGGTTCAGACGCAGGAAGGCAGAGGCAGAACCCACCCTGAGAGGCCAGAGTGACCAGGAGGAAGGGGCAGCGTGGCCACGACTGGCTTCCCAGCATTGCAGGCAGACGTAGTTGCAATAGAGGTCTGGATAGAGGGAAGGCAGAACTTTCTATATTATTCTTGCAACTTTGCTATAAGTCTAAAGTTATGTCCACGTGACATGTTTGAAAAAAATGATGACGACAACTTCCTTTGACACCCCTCCAAAGCCCTCAGCGACACCCCAGCCCTCTCCTCCCATCCCGTGAATCCACCAGGGGTGCTGAGATTGCTCTCCAGTCCTCCCTCCAGTCACTCCCTAACCTACCCAACCAGACTGGAGCCCTGGCGAGGTTGCGTTGCCAACCACTGGGCACTCCTCAGCTCTGATCCCACTGGAAACGCCCCTCTGGGCTCCCAGGTCACCATGTCCTCACAGATTTCTTTCTCTTCCTTAGCTGATGCTTCTCCACACCTGTGGTGAAACCTCTCTCCTCTTCCCAAGTTGTAAATTTTGGAGTGACACAGCATTCCATCTGAGGTCACTGCCTCGTCTATAGTCTCTCTTCAGTGGCCTCAGCTTTGACCGTCACCCATAGGTGGACACCTCCAAATGCATGTGTCCGACACCATGCCTCTCTCCCGATCCAAAGTCACCAAACAGTCCCTCACCTCTCTGACAGCTCTGATTGCATGAACTAAAGTCAAAGCACGCTTAGTGCATCCAAGATAGAACGCTTGCATATCCTCTCCCAGCTGTTTCCCAGGCGTCCGGGCTCAGCAAATGGCCCTAATACCCACCCCAAGCCCTGGCCGCCTTCCTTGATTACCTCCAACATAAATCTCTGCCACTTTCCTCCCTGGCACCCTGCTCCCCCAAGTTGGGGTCACTTATCTCCCACCCAGATGCACTTCCAAACCAGACTCTTCGCTCCCGCCCGCTCTCCAGCAGGGAGCCACGTCAGGACACTTCCTCCTGTGAATCGGTTTCCCTGGCCCGTAGTGTTCATTTTCTAACAAAGTTCCACGAACTGGGCGAGTTAGAACAACGAGAATGTATCCTCTCCCAGTTCAGGAGGCCAGAAGTCCCAGAGCAAGAGCTGCGCTCAGAAGGCTCCGGGGAGACCTCCTTGCCCCTTCCTCGTCTGGAGGATGCTGGTGATGCCTGGCGCTCGTGGCCTGCAGGAGCTTCTCTCCAGTCCAGGCCTCTCTTCGCCTGGGCTTCCTCCCTGACCTGCCTCTGGGTTGCTCCTCTTCTTATAAGACACCAACCATCCGGGACTTAGGACCCACTTAATCCAATGTGACCTCATCTAGCCTATTAATCTCTAAGGACCCTATTTCCACTCAGGGAACCTTCTGAGGATCCAGGTGGACTTAAAGAACGGGGGGTGCACTTAGCCGGTGTCTCACTTCTGTTGCCACTGGAATAATTCCCAGATCCTTTATGATGTCTGACGGATTCCCATTATCTCTCCCAGATCCTCGGCCAGGTTTTCCTCTCGGTTCCCAAGACATCCAGGCCCATCAAAGCTCAGGGCCTTCCAAGCACTGCACTTGGCCTCAGGGGGTCTTTGAGTCACTGGCCCACCCTCATCTCTACTTCCCCAGAGCGACTTTTCTAAGGACACCTCATTTCCAGTTACTTTATATATCAGCACCTGCTTAGTCACCTCAAAGCCTTTATCAGAAGCTATAATCACCTTGTATTTAGATTTTCCCAGTTTAGTATCTGTCTCCTGTGATAACCTTGAGATCCAACATGGCACCTGGTCCACGGAAGGAGACCCACGAGTATAAGCTGAGTTCATGAATAAAATCAAATGAGTACAGGACTATGACATTCGCATCTGTTACAGTTGCACAGTCTCTGCCGAGGCTTCCACATAGCCCTGCACAGTGTTTGCTGAAATCGTCTGATTAATAAATTCCATCAATTCTTCTCCATGACACAATTTGTAATTATCCAAGGAGTCCCCCAGTCAGACTTTGTGAGGCAGAGACAACGGCTCTAATTCTGCCACCTGGGTTCCAAATATTTATTTAGGATTATGTATCTAGCATGACACAGCCCAGGATTCTTCAAATCCCTGATGGTGAGATATTGCTTAAGCGGACCCATGCACAAAGTGGAACTGTCCTCCGCAGTGAAGATAAGCTGTGGCTTATTTAACTTCTTCAAGGTCGTAGTTGGAACAGGACGGTGTGACTGAAAAGCTCGTCGGTGCCCATGAAACACTTGAGAGCTACAGAGAACTCGATGTTTCTATCAAGGGTCAAGCGCACAGCCAAGTGCTGCCCATGGAGGAATAATCACATCACTTCATCATCGCGACACGTACTGCTAAAGGAATTTTCAAGGAAAAATAATTTGTAGTCCATCACTTGAAGCGATTTTGCATTTATTTATTCAGCTGAATTATTTATGTTGTCCATAATGAGATGGAGCTCCGACCAGCCTGGCTCCATCACGTCTTCCTTTGCGCTCATCGATGGGCTGCTGCATGTGACCATTTTTATGCAAATGACGTTATGATGACATTAAACATTTCCCACTGATTTTCCAAGAACAAATATGTTCCCTCCATATGCCCCAGCCTCCTTTTTTCTGCATCCATCTCCAAAGCTCTGGTGGCTGATCAGAATTTCTTCTAAATTAACTAAAGGCACACGCCATCTGCAACGCTGCCGCTGCTCTCTCCCTCCGCACACGTGGGGCTCCTATACAACTGAATTTAGTCCATTTTGCTCGCTACTCCAGAGGCCTAATTTATCCCCCGCCCCTCAGCTCTTTGGACGCTGTCAATTTCACCTTTTCACAAAGCGTGGGGCACTCTCCTGCTGCACTCCAGAGGACGCCTACAGTACTCACAGGCCAAAAACGAGGCAGAACTCTGCACATAAAAAGACCCTGCAATTGCACGGACGTTTGCCTCTATTGATCATCCTCCAGGCAGAGAAACAAGTGTTTGCAGGAAAGAATTTCCCATAAGCGTCCACAGAACAAATCAGAGCGGAATTCGGAATTCAGCAGGCTGCCTGAAGTAGGCTCCTCCAGACTGGCTTGGGCATCCAGAAGAGGGTGTGTGCGTGTATGTGTGTGCATGCACACCTGCCTGCCAGTTGGGGATGGGTTTGTTTAACACACAGTACACTAGCAGAGCAAGCAGGGAACCAAGCAGACAGATCGTCCCCTGGAAACAGTTGTAGGTCAACTCTAGAGTCCCTGTGAACAGGTGCCCAGGGATTTCCAAGCCTGAAGTGAGGAGAGTCTCCTCCCACAGTTCTCCAGTGCCGGTCACATCAGGTATCGAAGGTCACCAATCACCACTGTCAATCCCAAGGTTGGTCTGATGGTAGCTAATCCACCAAGAACTCCGCTTCCCAGTGTCCCACCTACTTCTGAGGAATGGGAATCTGGAACTCAATGACCCTAGAGGCTGTACACGGGCCACACACAGCACACCCATCTGCACAAATGGGCCAGGCTGGCATAGGTTTCTATCCACTGGTTTCAAGTTCGCTAGGCAAGAAGTTGAGACCTCCAGAAAGTTCTCTAGACCAGAGATGGAGGGGAATTTTTATTGCCAACTTGTTTTAATTCATTCAGGTGGGAATCCTTCTCAGGTCCCAACAAAAGATTAAGTTAACATTGCCAATTCGTAAACTTTTGGGCAGACAGCCTGGCTCTACCTCTGGGAGCAGGAAGACCGTCCCAAAGATCTGCTGAGCCTTCGACCTCCGCCATCTGTGCAAACGGTATTTCTGCTTCTTACTTGTTTCGTACTGTCTGCACATCTGAAATACACCAGAGCACTGCCTATCATGGGGTACTGTGAAATTCTAAAAGGAAAACATCTAAACTGATGTTGATTTCTATTTCATTTTTTTAAAGAAATGGATGTGCTCCAGAGTATGAGATGGGAAGAAACAAGTGGGGAGGGCAGGAAATGACAAAGCAAACTACCAACAAGGGACACTTGTCCCTTGGAATCCAGGACTGGTTCCAGAACTCCCCAGGGACCCCAGAACCCACAGATGCTCAAGTCCCTTAGGTAAGTTCATGGTACTTGCACATGACCTGTGCACATCCTCCCAAATACTTTATATCATCTCTAGATGACTCAAAATACCCAATACAAGGTACACACTGTGTAAACAGTTGTCATGTTGTATTACTTAGGTAACAAACACAAGGAAAAACGTCTGCACATGTTCAACACAGAAGCAATTATTTTATTGACATGAGGTTGGTTGAATCCGGGGATGTTGAACCCTGCTATAGATTCCCAAGCACGGGACCCCTGCCCTGTCCTGACTTTCTCTTGTACCTACCTCCACTTAGGGAGAGTCTCAGAAGATGGTTTGGTACCAGGATGCTCAATTTTTTTTTTTCTTTTTTTTTTTTTTTTTTTTTTTCTGGGGATCTAACACAGAGGCACTTCACCACTGAGCAACATCCCAGCTCCTTTTATTTTTTTTATTTTGAGACAGGGTCTTGCTAAGTTGCTGAGGCTGGCCTCTAACTTGTGAGTCCTGTCTCAGTCTCCCAGGTCACTAGGATCACAGGTATGCACTGCCGCACCCAGCTCAAAATTTTTAAATATGAATCTTTGAAGGGTTTTGTTAGACATGTAGATTTTCAGGCTCTACATAATCTGTAGTGAGGCCTCAGACACAAGCAGACATTAAGCAGAAGTCCCAAAGATTCCAATGCAGTTTGTTCAAGAAACCATACATCCAGAAAGCTCCTTGAACCACTGATTCTCCGTCTAAAAGTGAGACTCGAGTCACTGGGGAGCTTTTTCTTAAGAAACCGTTTGACACTGATGCTCAGGCTGCACCTACCCTGGAGTCTGGTCAGTGGCTCCGGGTGTGGTCTGGGCCTCCCATGTCGAAGCTCCTGGCGATTTCGGCAGGCAGTGGAGCAGGCTATGCAAGAACTAGCCATGCAGGAAGACACCTGCCTTTAACTGGGCGGGTCGGATGCTCCAGGGGAGCACCTACATTTCACTTTTGTGGCTTTTGGCAGGTATTCAAAGAATGTTCCAGACCCTGTGTGAATAATCATATTTATTCCAAGATGCCTTTCTCTTCATCAGTGGCAGGAAATGCTGATGGAAATGTCCCTTCTGCCCCTCGGCTATGACCATCGGGCTTCAAGATGGAGCATCTGATGAGGTGACAGAGGGCTTTCTTCCTGCTGCTCAGACCCCACCGCGGCCTGGTGAGGAGGCACAACAACGGCATGCTCTCCACTGCCACTTGCCCCAAGCCACGCCGTAGCAGGTACAGGCAAGTCCACACCACCAACCATCGGGGTACAGGGGCCCTGTGGCCAGCGCCCACCAAGCCTCCCCACCAATGCAGAGGTGCTCACAGGTGCAGCTCACGCGATGGCCGGAGCTGCAGACCCCCCCCTCCCGCCACAGGGCCCAGCTGCTGGCCTTCTCACCAAGCGCCAGGACCTCACTGGAGAAACACCTTTAATGTGTGTGCTCTTTAACACTAAGTCCTTTCATGGAAAAGTTATTTCAATATTTGAGAAAAATCTTTTCAATTTATAAAAAGAAAAGGGGAAAACACTCTACTGCATTAAACTAATGTGTGCGTGTGTACTGTTTTGGTCTGACCACTAATGATGAAGGTAAGGTGGAGCGAGAAAAGCTGGCCCGTCCCCCCGGCCCCAGGTCCCCCACATCCTGGAAACACCTGTGTTCAGCTCTGGGCCTGATACCTTAGCTGCGATGAGCTGGAACTGTGACCAGGCCCAGGAACAGCCTCCCCAGGCCGGCTCCTGCCGCAGCCGGGTGTCTGTCTCTGGCCGTGTCCTCTGGATTTCTGTGCTGCCTTGGGGATGAGGTCACGCAGGTTGCCCTGGCCTGTTTCCAGCATGAGCGCAGGACGCATAGGCTGCCGTGATCTGGATGCAGTTTGTTTAAGGAGCCGGAAGGTTGGTCCTGGTGTGGGGTGTCGCGGATCTGGAGCCTTTAAGAGGTGAGGCCTGTGGCAAGGTACTGCGGTCCCTGGAGGCATTGCCCTCGCCAGGGAGAAAGCTGGGCCTGCACAGTGAGCTAGCTCTGAGCCAGTGAGCTGTTACCAGAGTCCCAGGTGCTCAGGCTTCTGTCCCACAGCGATGGCCTCGCCCTGCCCTGCTGTGGCCATTCCCCTTGCTGTTTCTCTGCCAAGCTGTGATGCAGCCTTGAGCCCCCACCAGAGGACGAACAGAAATAGCCACCCGATCTTGGGCTTTGGCCTCCAAATGTGAGCTAAATAAATTCTTTATAAGAGAACCAGCCAGGGATATTTTGTTACAGCAACAGAAAATGTTCTAACAATCACTTTTTAGGTGGCTATTTTTCCAACAATTCTGTCATTTGATATAAGGTGTCTGAAGGAGAGGGTATGCATGGTGAAGGGTCTTAAAATCTGTGGCCAGTCACATTTATCCAATGTTGAGGAATAATGAGAAGAGATCAGTCTTGTGCCTGACATACGGGTGGACGCGGTCCAATGACTGATTCAATCCCCACAGCAATCCTGTGAGGCAGACGTCACTGTGCCACAGTTTTACATATAAGGAAACTGAACAAAAAGGCTAAGTGACTTGTCCAGAGACACAGAGCGAGGCAGACACAATGCTTCAGTTAGAATTCAGAGTTCCATGTCCATGCAAACCTCCCTCCCACTACGATCTCTAACCCCAGATGTCCCCTTCAGACCTGCGGCACCCACAAAAGTGGGACCAGTATTCACCCCGAGTTCCTCAGGAGTTTAGCGCCCTCGCATATGAAGAGGGGGCCTCGTCTGCATCCCCCTTGCTTCGCTCTTCCATCCCGTGGTTGGGTAAGGATCAGCTTCAGCCCATGAAGTTAGGCCTCGCAGTTGAATCAACTCCATGGAAAGACATTTCCTAAACCTAAAGACAGTGCACAATTTATTCTTCCTGCGTCATATAAGAAAGTACTGAATCCCTTAATGAAGGTTTCAACTATAGTCCAGTAGGTACAGGAAACCAAAATGAACAAGTAGCCAAATGGACTCACAGCCTCTCCAAGTGATGGAACAAGAGAAGAAAACCAAAGCAAACGCCCTATCTCCCTCCCTCTCCCTCCCTCTCCCTCTCTCTCTCTCTCTCTCTCTCTCTCTCCCTCTCCCCATCTCTCCCTCACGTTCTCTCTTCTCTGAAGAAACTGTCCTCTTTCTCAAAGACTCAGAATTTCTTTTCTGCCTGGCAAAACAGTGTGAAGGAGAAGGTTCTCTCCTGTGGGCATGGAAGGTGAGACGGGCTATGCCCACAGCAACCTGGCGGTGTGGCGGGCTGTCCTCAGGCCCCGGGCACACGGAGAGGAGGGTTTGACACAGACCCCACACTCGCCGTGAGACCCCAGGCAGGCTGCGTAACCTCTGCAAGCCCAGCCTCGTTTATAAAGCAGAGACGGTAACAGCCACTTCAGAGGGTGGTTAAATCTAGATGAGATCAATAAAACATGTGGCACTGTGACAAAAACATAAAAGGCAGTCAATAAAAGGGAATAATTGCTGTGGGGAGTGATTCTGAGGCAGTCCTGAGCGTGCGCCTATTTATTATTTCAACCAATAGGCATTTATTGGACGATTACCCTCTGCGCCCACCTATGAAAGAGAGAGTTCCACCTCGGATTCTAGACTTCCTCTCTCCTTGCAAACCGGCCTGGGAGACATAGATTCTACCGCTGGGAATGACTCAGACAGAAAAGGCCCAGCCCCGGGGACAATAACCAGGGCCAGGGATCTAGAGTCGGCTGCTGACCGGAGCGCAGACCCGGCCCACTGCCCACTGCTCAGGACACTACCCCTCCACCAGCATGGCTCGCACGCACACTCAGCCTGGGTGGCCAGTGCGTGGGGATGACCCCTACAGCCCCAGTGCAGCCTGGACGCCACTCCTGTCCCCAACACGCATCTGCCCACCGCTCGGGCACGAGGCGGCCCAAAGACGTCTCTGCACGTCTGCAGCGCCTCAGACGTTGCTGGGACGCAGCAGCAAAGGAAGAGGAGGCTTTCTGAGTGCGGCAACACGGACCTGAGACACGACATCTGGATTTATAAGCAGGAGGCCAGAGAGAGACGGAAGATAACGGCAGAAGAAGCTGCCATAAATCAGGCACGGGCTTGGAGGGGCGGGTGTGGGGCTTCACAGGGTCTCTGCACTGATTCTAGTAAGCACCGAGGGTGTCCCTGCTGCTGGGCCACCCTCGCCGCGTCGCGGGGTCCCCGGGCTGGCAGGGGCACTGACCTGCCCCAGGGAGACAGCAGCCGGCCTGGCCCCGGGGCCATCGAGCCGCTTCCCCGCTCACACGCCGGCAGAGCACCCCTCACACTCAGGCGCCGACATGAGAAGCCCTGGGCTCCCCTCTGGCGCTGCCGCATAGGAAGCTGGCTCTCAGGAACCCCAGGCCAGTGCAGAAGCCCCGTCGCAGGGGTTGGCCCAGCTCAGGCTGCTTGTCAACCTGAGTGGGAGGGTTGCAACACTAAGACCGCCTTGCTCAAGCCCTGTGCTGGCACCTGGTGACGAGGACGCGGCCCCACCCACACGGGGCTGGGACCGGAAGCACTAAGGACCCAGCCTCCTCTTCCCGCTGGAGACGATCCTCCCTGCTCCCCCTAGAGGTCTGCAGCTCCCCGACCCCCAGAGCCAACTCCCTCTGCTGCCCTGACCAGAGTGGATGGCAGCCCCTCTGCAAGAGCCGCGTCCCCTGGAGGGCGGGCGTGGCCACTGGGCCCTGCACGCGCCCTGCCTGGTCTGCAGAGGAAACCTCCCTGCTCACTCTGAAGACCAAAGTCAATCCCGCCAAATGCCAGGGGCGTTCTGCACAAACCAGAAAAAGCTCCTAAGTTCACGGGGACTCACACAAGACCCTGAGTAGCCAAATCCATCTTGAGCCAAATAGAAAAACGCTGGGCTTGTTGCGAAACTCCATCTCCCACCCACAGGACAGCACGGCTCGGGCCTGAGACCCGAAACGCAGACCGTGGGACAGCACGGGGACCACAGACGGAAGCCACAAATGGACCCCGCGTCAGCACACTCGCCTGGGGTTCCTGAGAGCCAGCTTCCTAGCGGCAGCACCAGAGGGGAGCCCAGGGCTTCTCAGGAGGGCGCCTGAGCGTGATGGGTGGGGAAGAGGCCCCGGTGGCCCCGGAGCCAGGCCGGCTGCTGTCTCCCTGGGGGCAGGTCAGTGCCCCTGCCAGCCCGGGGACCCTGCGACGCGGTGAGGGTGGCCCAGCAGCAGGGAAACCCTCGGTGCTTACTAGAATCAGTGCAGAGACGTACAGACGTGCAGTCAGCGGACCTCAGCGAGGGCGCCAGAAAACCCGAGAAAGGAGAAGGGGACGGAGAGAGGAGGGCCTCCTCAGCAGGTGTGCTGGGCGCCCGGGACACCCACCTCAGGGGACGGGAACCAGCCCACCTCTCATCGGGGGTGGGAGCAGCTCAATGCTGACCAGAGGCCTGAGTGTAAAACATGAACCCGCTGCGAGAAAACGTGTCCAGATGTCGGGACAGGCAATTATCATTTATAAGCCCCAAAGTACAAGACAAAGAGACCCAACAGGGATTATATCCAAGGAGGGAGCTTCTGCCAGGTAGAGGAAATGACCAACAGCGAGGAGACGGCCCAGGCCAGAGGGCCATGTTTGCCAGCTGCTCGGACAAAAGCCAGAATCCAGAATGCACAGGGAACTCAGGGAACTCAACAACCACCACCGGAACACGACCACCAGCATGGGCAGATGAGCTAAGCAGACCTTTCTCAAAAGAAGATAACGAACAGCCTGCGGCGAGTGCAAGAAGAGAGGTCGCCACGGCGGACCACCAGGGAACTGCAGATCATCATTGCACCCCTTTCCAATGGGCTAGACGGCGTCATCCAAGAAGACACAGCAAAAACCGAGGCTGGCGAGGATGCAGAGAAAGGGGAACACGTATTCACCTTTGTGGGAATGAAAGCAGCAGAACATCATGCAGACCAGCATGGAGGCTCCTCAGAAATAAAACTAGAGCTAGCACATGACCCAGCGACCTCACCACGGGCATGCGTCCAGGGAAATGAATCAGTACGTGGAGGAGACAGTCGCGCCCAACCTCGAGTGTGGCGGTATTCCAACAGCCAAGGTGTGACATCAACTGAGATGTCCATTGACAGACAAAGGATACAGAACAGGTGGTGTATCGGCTCAGTGGAATATTATGCATCCATAGAAATGAAATCCTGTCACAACAGAGATGGAACCGGAGAGATGGTTATGCTAAGTGTGATAAGCCAGGCACAGAGCAACAGACACTGCCTGATCTCACCATATGCAGAAGCTGAAAAGCTGACCTCATGGAAGTAGAGAGTAGAAGACAGACACCAGCCGCTGAGAAGGACGTGGGCAGTTGGAGAGACTGTTGAAAGGAGTATCAGAGGATGGGACAGCAGTGACTGAGATCGTGGTCTCTGGTGACCTCATGGCTGTGGCATGCCTGGTGCCTGGGAGTGCTCCTGTGCAAGGGCACAGGATGCCTGGCTGCTGTGGCAATGCCCTGCATGGAGGCTGTGCAGGGGTCCTACCAGCTCTGATCTTGACCTCAGGCGTGCAGCTCCGGGAAGGAAGGAACTCTTATCTAGACAGCCACAGTGTTTCACCAGCTCCGCTTCCCAGGTTCCTGCCGCCTTACGGTAACTGTTAACAGTGGGCTTTCCTGAGAGCCACACAGAGAGCACTGTGCAACTGTGGAAAAGCTCCATAGATGTCCTGGTCTCTGTAACTTTCCTGAATACCAAGAATAATGGTGGCGTAGTCTTTAACCTGATAATGAGGCACATATAAATAAAGATTGCTGGCATAACTCTTTAGATCTGCGTCCCCATCAGAGAGCAGAGCTGCACCTGGTCCCAGCTTAATCTTCAAGATGCGCGTCTGTGAATCTTTATTTTCCAATCCCCCTTCGCCCCTCGTCAGACCCGAGAGTTTGGTCTCACTGGTGGCGGCCAGAGAGGGCAGTGGATGATTGGTACCAGGACATAGTTAGGAGGAAGGCGTTGCAGTAGTTCCACAGCACAGCAGAGTGACCACAGCTCACCAAAGTTCATGTTTTTCAGAAAGGAGTTTGGAGGCTCCCAACACAGAGAAACTTACGCACAAGCATCCTGTCGATTGGTAAGTAAGCAGGCTGCAGTGGAGGAACCACAGCCCGAGGCCACCTCTGCCCG
Source organism: Sciurus vulgaris (assembly GCF_902686455.1). Classification (NCBI taxonomy): domain Eukaryota; kingdom Metazoa; phylum Chordata; class Mammalia; order Rodentia; family Sciuridae; genus Sciurus; species Sciurus vulgaris. Next base: position 39,134,839 of record NC_136479.1, on the reverse strand, counting down.
CGTCTGCCTCTCCAAGAGCTGCTCGCTCCTCTGCTAGCTTCTGAGGTCCTCCAAGGGGGGCCCATGGGACTCCAGCAGCCACCTGTCCTGCCTTCACCGTCCCAGGGAGCCCAGGCCTGGCTGGCTGCTCTCTGTAGGGCCAGTCCTGCCTGGCAGATTGGAGACTTCCGTCAAGCAATCATTGTGAAGGATTCCATTAAAACAGAAAGAAAAGGGGTGGGGGGATAGAACCAAAAGAACAGCACCGAGCCTAGAAAATAAACCCTTTTAACATAAAGAGCATAAACCGTGAGGAATTTAGCATCTTCGAATAAGAGAAATAGAAGGGCTGCTTACAAAATTATTTTGAGAAGGCTGTTTTGCAAAGAGACGTACAGACATTTGGAACAAGACGCACGCCTGCACCGTATTCCAAAATAAACGCACGGTGGATGGAGAGTGAAATACGCAGAAGAGCAACACACAGCAGAATCGAATATTTATAAGTGTTCTGAGGGTGCCATCTCTCTCAGCTTGAAAGCAGCGAGGAAATGAAAATGGAAAGATTGACACTTGGAGATTCATACACATTTAAAAGGTCTGTCCGGTGGAAGGCAAAGAATCTCAGAACGAGAATAAAATGGAGAAGAACAGTTTGGGATCCATTTGTGTGAAACGTGACAGGTAAACAGTTAATTTCACTACTACCTAAAAACTGTTCACAGTTATCAGGGAAACGATTTTCTTGAGCATCATGTAGTGATAGAATAGCAGGAATTAAAGCAACTCGAGGGTCTGTTCCGAAGGGCAGGGAAGTGCATCTGCTTAAATCCTCTCTAAACCCCTCTGGGGCTTAACCAGAGGATCCTGTCCTCGGGGGACAATTTCTCCCGTGGAAGGAAGCGTTCCCAGCCCCAGGCAGCTGCCTCCCTTCATGCCCCAGGGCTCAGATATCAGAGAGGCCCCTTACACAGGCCCTGGCTACCCTTGGATGGCAAGGTTTAATTTTCAATTAGCAAAGGTGAATCTGGTGACTTTTTTCTGGCACTCAGAATTCACAGTGGTGGCCTTGGTTACCAGGAGTGGCCTATGGGCAAGCTTGCAAATTCATCTTCAAATTCCACTGTCAAACTCACCCAACACTGAGCTGCCGGAATGATCGAAAAAGGCAAACGTGACCACGTCATTTGGCCTAGTTCTCCGGCTCTTTCTTGCACCGCACGCTCACCCTGCCTTGCACTTCAATTTTTTGGGTAGATTTGTGCTTATGGCTTAATGGAAATTTTATTCAAACAAAAACAGACAGCCTCATGCCACTTCTGTAATCTCTGTGTTTCTAAACAACAAGGACTGGTGTCGCCCTTTCTCCGACATTTTCCACCAATTTTCTGTTACAAAAGGTGGAAGATTTAACTTCCTTCGGTACCCGAACCTCATCCACACTCTGCCTCCTTCTTCCAACATAATTATACCATAATTTGTGTTTAAATCAATATGCAACGTCTACATTTGTGTCATTATGCTGTTCGCAGCTGAGCCGTAGAGTACACAGCATCACATTTTCTTGGAGGACTTTTGTTTTGTTTTCCGTAGTTATAGTTGTTTTGCTTTTTTTTTGCAAGCTTCGTTTTCTGGGCTTTCAGTAAACAGTCCCAAATCTTTTGAAACAATGCTTAAAATAATCTTCCTGCATTCAAACAACTAAGCAAGCAATTTAATCCCTCCCCTTCCCGCTTCCTGTGGTACATCCTAGAACCGTGGGCTGGCAGGTCTCTTGGCCTACCCCGCAGCCCCCTGGACCAGCCCTCAGTACCTCCCTGGGATCCGTCTTCACTGCTCCTCCCGTTTCCTAGAGTCCTCGTCTTCCTCTCCTGTCCCTCTTTGTCTTATTGGAGCACATGCTGGAGTAGCTTCCCAAGAACAGGTTGCCAGGGAGGTGGATCTGCGGAGACCCTGCCAAACTTCCCCGTACTTCCTATGCGCTTTCTCCTGGCTCAAGTACTCCAGCTGCCTACAGAACTCCAAGCTGGAAATAATTTTTTTTATTTTTTCTGGAAATGATTTAGGCACTGCTCTGTTTAGTTTCTAACGTTGCTGTGCAAAAATCCAACGCCAACCCTATTTAATCCACATTTCCTCTCACAAAACTTGGAAGATGTGTTGTTCATCTGAGCTGTTTTGAACTCTTATGTTTAGGCGTCTGGACGTGGGTTCAGTTTTCTGCTTCCTGTGGATCACAGAGTCGCCACATGGGGTCTGGTCACCTGAAGGCTCCAGGCCCGCGGTCCAGGAAACGCTCCTGTGTCTTTGTCTGACCATCTCCCTTGTTCTCTCCGACATTCCCACCGATGGGCACTGAGCCTATTGGGCTGAGCTAATTGTTCTGATCTTCCTCTCCTGCTTTTCATCTTTTTCTCCATTTCTCAAAAGTTTTCCTTGGTTTCATCCTCCAAACTTTTACTGAATTATTTATTCCCATCTAATTTTTAACTTCCAAAATTCATTTTATTCTGATTATAACACAGCTTTATTTCCTTGTTTTGTAAACAGAGCACAACAGAGCGTCCCGTGGTCCGAGCCTGTCAGTCTGAGGTCTGCGGCCTATTTCCTCTTGATGTCCTTCCGCTTGCCACTGTCACTGGTGCTTGTTACCGTCAGGCTCACTCACCACAGGGACTGCTGAGACGCCCAGGACCCTGTCTCTCCTCCTGACTTTCCAGCAACACAGCTTTGTGATGAAGGACGGGGCTTTACAACAGGACCCCGTCAACAGTCGGTGAGCAGGACCCAATCGCCACGGATGTCCACCCACTGGCAGGCCCCTGGCCTTTCCCCTAAGCTGGCCGTTTCCTCCAGGCGCATCCTTCACTCAGGTGGGATCTGACAGCCAGGCGGCACAAGGAGGCCGCACAGCCTCCCCACACAGCGCGCCTCCTCCGAACTGCAGGATGCATGCAGTTCAAACCCGAGTTCTGGCAGGTGGGGAAGGGCACTCCCAGCTCTGCAGAGCTGCACAAGGACAAGGACATGCACCTATGGCCACCTCCCCACACCGGTACACCCACACCTCCAGTTCCAGGCTCACCCTCCTGCCTACCCTCCTCCTGCAGAGGTCAGTTCTGAGCCTCCCCAGAATTTCTTCCCTGCAACACAGTCACCTAACCTGCTTAGCTTCCCTGGTGGGTCGCCATTTTCTCTGTCCCTTTCATTTTAGTAGTTTCAGAGGGGACCAAGGGTAAATGGTAAGTTCACGATGCTATGTGACGTCGCGTAGCAATACTGAGCCATCCTCCCAAGACACACCACAAGTGCTCTTGCTGTGCTGTGGTCCACCCTGACCCCTGGCCTCTCCAATTTTGTAACCCTTAATTGTCCTTCAAGATTTAGGCCAGGCCTCATCTCAAGCAGGAGATGCTCAGATGCTCCCCCACATTGTGTGTGTGTCTCCAGCGGGGCCCAGCTCACAGCTCAGCTTGTGCTGAGAGGACCTGCTGGCACGTCTGTCCCCTCCCTAGACAGGAAGTCAGCAGGCCAGGACGGAGTCTCAGCTACTGCTCTACCACAACTGTGGGGAAAACCAGCCGCACACAGTAGGTGCTCAATAATATTTGTTCAACTTACCCACTTAGAGTTCCCTGCTTTGTAGGCAATTTCATTAAAAAAAAAAAAAAAAAAAAAAAAAACGGCCACGTCTATTTGCCAACATCCAAACAAGAAAGGCTAATCAGAGAACACCAGGAAATGAAAACAGCCAGATGTTTTTCAGAGCAAGGCAGGAACACAGAAGAGTTTGCAACAGGGGTGATGCATGTTTTCCTAGTGATGCAAAATGAATGTATGCTTATTAGGCAGAGAGAGAGACTTAACAGGTTTCTCAGCTAATGCTGCAATTTTAAATCCATTTAAGATAATTTTCTTTATCTTGAATTTATTTTTCTCAGTAACCAGGATACTTAACTGATTTGCACAAAATCCATTTGAAAAGGAAATAATCTGCTCCAAGCAAGGGCACAATCTAAATGGAAAAAAGAGACACTACAAATCTAACAGAAAATGGAGACTCAGAGAAGCTGGGTGGAGTCTTACCTGGAAAATCGGGGCTTTTCTCTGGCATGTAGATGCTACATGCAAACTTTCTCTATTTCACAAAGAAAATACTTCCTATGTTTTAGAGCACAGAACAAAAACCTCCCATACGCTAACCAAGATGCAACCACACCTTTTAAAAGTCAAGAATTTCAAACAAAAAAAAAGTGTAACTTGAAACAATAATGGGAAGCACTTTCTTGCCTATCAACCTGGAAAATCGGTTTTTAAATGCTAGGACACAGTATTAGAAGGCTTTAATACAATTCAGTAAAAGTAAAATTGCCAGCAATTTTTTGGAGGAAAATAATACAATATACATCTAGAGCCTTCAAAACTATTCCTATACTGTGACATGAGGATTGTACCTTCGGAAATGTGGATGAAGAAAATAAATACCAAATCCATGCCCATAAAGCTATGAATGAGGAAAATGTCCATGCTACATATAAAACCACGAAAAACTGAAAACAGCCTAAATTCCCAACGATGGAAATAATTTCCATAATTAATAATATCCCCGAATGCTCATGATCCAATGCCCAGTAAAAAATAATCAAATCAGTACATCATAGGTGCAAACTCTGAATAGAAAGAAGACTCAACGCTAATACCCCAACTTCAGCAGCCGCCATATTTGGTGATGGGGTAATGGTGATACTTCAAAGGGTCCAGCTTTTGGTTCTGAGAACCTTCCTGTTTCTGGATCACTCTTATGGCATTTCCCTTTTTATTTAGCGAGTATTTCACAAGCAACTGCAATCCTCGGCTGATCGACTGAAGGAGACTTGCCAGTTACAAAGCCCAGGAGGAAAAGCCACAGACCCAGCGTCCAGCCCGGCCCAAGACCCAGCCACTCCTCTAAGGCACCAGAACTTACTTGGTGGGACGATAATCGGGAATGGAGCGGTCCAGTGAGATCTTCTCACTGAGGTAGGAGTTGTAGCCGTACTTCTCGTGGGGGCCCTTGGCTTTTTCCTCTTCAGCCGGGGAGAGGGTAGCAGGAAGGCCCCCTTTGCCCCGCCCGCCATAACCTTCGATGAGCCCAAGGGATTTGGATAAGCCTGGAAAAGAGGGGAAAGAGAATGATCAGAAAAGCCACCGTACCCAGAGGCGTCCATCTCAGGTGGAGCTTCAAGGGAAAAATGTAGCATCAGCTGTCACAGAAAAAAATCCCGTCCTCAACGTATGGATCCCAGGAAGGAGCCCCATAGAAACCCCGGAGACATTCCTGTGCAGAGGAGGGTGGAGGCCAGGGTACGCTGGGGTACAAGCTCCTTTAGGGAGCCAAAGTGGACAGGGGTCAGTGGCATGGAGTCCACCTGAATGGGAGAACGAGGGCCAGGGGCCATGGGAAGGGAGTGGACTGGCTCGTCCCACCTGCTGCCCTCTCCCCGGGGCAGCCACAGCGAGCCTGGATCTGCTAGAAGAAGCCAGCACCTCACAGACCTGGAACAGTGAACGGCAGGTAGCTGCCGAGCCTCAGGGGTTTCTGCTCCGCCTGAACAGAGAGCGACATGCAGAGTGATTTTATCAGGAGTTCAGAGCCTGCAACAGCCTGACACAGCTCCTACCTAATGGTTCTATTTAAATTTCATCTAAATGGTAAAAGGAAACACAGAGTGTTTGAGAATAAACCACAGAGGCAGAGACCCACGAGGGCTACGACTGTGCTAAGTAGGGTGGAAAGCCCCGGAGGGGAGCCTCAGCAGCCACGTGGGCTCCCGGGGAGCTGGGGCCCAGTCCCTTCATCCCCTGGGCAACGGCAGTGTGCTGGGCAGTAGGTAAGCCAGGAGTAGCCAGGGGCTTACTATGTAGCAAGAAAAGTCCTGCCGTCACGCCTCGCATTCCCGTGGCCATTCCAGGTGCCTGAGCGACTCGGGGCACACATGCAAACACACACACGTACACACACATGTACACATGCACATGCATGTACACAAGCACACACATGTATACATGCACACAAGTACACGTATGCATGCACGTGCACACACTCATGCACAAACATGCACACACATGTACACACACATGTACACACATGCATAAGCACACACACACACACACACACACACTTCCATCTCCAGTATCCTCTCCTTGCCAATATCAACACAGGAAGAAGGGCCAGGGATGTGAGCAACTCCCCCAGGTTCCCCAGAGGGGACCGACCCCCACGCGGCATCCCCAGGCGAAGTGTGGGGTGAAAGCCAACCAATTGCCAGTCACGCGGTTCTCCACTGAGCCTCGGGGACGCTCCCATTCTCTTCCCGCTTCTCTGAAAACAATGTATTTTCTGAAACGTCAGGGAAAGCCAAGGCCAGGCCCCCGCTCAGACCAATGCAGGACCGGTTCTGCTGCCTGGGCACCCCCTCCGCCCCCAAGTGTCCTCCAGGAGCCCAGCCTCCTCCCGCCAGCACCCGACAGGCACCCCACCAGCCTGAGTGGGTTACCCGCCGCTTCCTCGTCTCCCTCGTCACAGCCCAGGCCTGATGTTCCAGGAGCAGCACCTGACGGTGCTCAAACACCCATCACGGCCCGAGCGGACCCCACACCCGGCTTGCACATGGCTGGCAGCAGAACATGACTCTTGGGAATGGAAAGGGGCGGCCCCTTGGAGGAAGCTCAGCAGCTGCCCAACAGGCCAGACCCCCGGCCAGCAATGCCATGCCAGGCACAGGTCCACGCAACGCCAATGTGTGTCCCCGTGAGGCCCATGGCAGCCTCCCTACCAGCCCCGGCCAGTTGGCTGAGGAAAGGATGAACAAAATGTGCTGGGTGCACACAGGCCGTTTGACCAGGAAGAGAGAGACGGAGCAGCCATCCGTGTGGTGCAGGGCGAAGCCCGAAAGCACCTTCAAACACACGCTGGTCGCAGGGCACGCGGCACACAGTTCTGCCTCTGTGCCACACGTGGACTGGAGAATCCATGACCCAGCAGCTGCTGAGGGCCGGGAGGGCCCGGCAGGAGGCAGGACCGACAGCCAGCTCAGGGCTGTTCCTGAGCTGAAGGGGCGTCCTGGGTCAGAGGAGGGCATGGTTGCAGAACCCTGTGCACACACTAAAGCCCACGAAGCTGCACGCATTGAGAGACGACAAGGCGGGGTGCATAAGCCACCCCGATAAAGTCGTCAACAGCCTTTGTGGCAGACAATTCTGTTTCCAGCAAGATCAGACGGAGGGCCAAACATCATAAAACCTTCCCAGTAAAACCCAGAAGTGCTCAATAAAGTGGCACATAACAGTCCGCAGTCCGCGGCCGCGTCCTGGAGGTGAGCTGGTCGGGACCCAGGCCGTGGCTGCTGAGCTGAGATGGGAGCCTGGTGCTTATTCAAGGCTGTTTGGAGCTCAAGCCCACAGGACGCATGGGTATCCCATAAATAGGAGAGAAATGGAAACAGTGTGAAAATCTAGACCCCAGAAGTGGAATACCCAGAAGAAAGGCTGAATTACTTAGGATGAACCCAAAGACCAGCCCAAGGACACCATCCAGGGGACGGTCTCTGAAGGTGCCCCCAGAGGGGGAGAAAGACCCCCGGGACCCGGGCCAAGGAGCGTGGGGTCCAATCCCCTCACCAAGCTCACACTCCTGTGTCCCAGCCTGCGCTCTCTGAAGGGGACTCAGGACAGCAGGGCAGGGCTGCTCAGGGACCCTGCAGGAACCAGCTGAGAGCCGTCCTCAGCACTCGCCCAGACCCCACAGACCCAGGCGGAAAGCCCTGCTGACAGCTCTACTGCCCCAGGTCACAAAAGTCACGTCCATAGGAACCAGACACAGAATGCTAACAGCCTCAGACAAAAGAAGATGGAAAGGGTGGACCCTAAAACAGGGTTGGTTTCAAAGGAAGATTCACGTCCTGAAATAGAGAAAGGTACTACGAAATCACAACCAGCAGATCTGAAACACATGGAGCAAATGAAAACTTCCATCAAAGATTTTCCCATGGAAAGAGAGATTTAATGCACCATGAAGAATGTTAGACTCTCACTCAGATGTAACCTAAAAAAGTCAACGCCATAGAGGCCGAGAGTAGAACGTGGACCCCAGAGGCTGGGAGAGGGGTGGGGGCCAGGGGGCACCACACCACAGCTAGACAGGAGGACAGGTCAGCACCCCGTGGCACAACAGGGCAGCCGTGGGGAACATACTTCGAAGAGCTAGAAGAGGGGACTTGGCATGTTCCCACAATGAATACGTGATGGACGCTCAGGCTGGCGGAACCACTGGCCACCTGACTGGACCATCGCAGGAGTCAGCATGGAGACGTCACAGTGCACACGTGAGCATGAGTCGATAAAGAGAAATGAAAGAAGGATGTTAAGTAATCACAGGTGGAAGGATGTATGAAAACTCATGTGTAACACACAAGAAAGGAAAAAGATGTGAAGACCACCGGAGGCTGGCAGAGGATGAGGAGGTCCACGTGTTGCGGAGGACGACCAGCTGAATGTGAGGCCGTGCCTGAGGAGGGTGGCCCTGAGCATTCCAGAGGACCCGGGAACTCCCACACTCCCACGGTCGGGGTGAACCAGAGTGGGTTCATCTACCACAGTCGCTAAAGACAGAATACCAAAGACCACCAGCAAGACCAAAGGGCGGCCCAGAGGAGAGACCAGGTACAGAAGGACAAACAGACCCAGAGAACACAGCCCACCATCACAGCAGAAGCCCAAGGACGCAGCTCAGCCTTCCACTCTGCACAGAAGCGGCTGCCCTCCTAGGGAGCCCAGCTCAGCCTCCACACCAGGGCGAAGGAGAAACAGAGCCCAGACACAAAACAGAACAACAGGAGTAACTCAACACTCGGGGAGAGCTCTGCATAAAACAGAGGAAACCAACATCCAAAGAAAGAGGGGAGAACTAAGCAACAGGGGGAAAAGGGATCTGTGGGTCTGAGCAAGCGTTCCCACATCACAGGAGACGGGGCGACGAGAGACCAAGTGAAACTCGAGTTCCAAATAAGAACACGGAAAATGAAACGGAATGGTGAAGTTCAAAACAGCCTAATCGGGATGAAATAGATGCTAAATTTAGATTTTTTTAGGTGTCACATTAAAATCGAAGAGTTCTAACTTAAACTATAAATCCCAAATTATTAGTGAGAATAGAGAAAACAATTAAAATCCAATCATTTAAAGTTAGGAAGGGCGCAGACTACAATGGCAGGTACGAACCCAAGGAGATCAGCGACTCTGGGTGGGTGGACCGGACACCAGTTAAAGCAGGGATTGGACCGGGAGAGGGCAGCCAGACGTTGTTCAGAACACACACTGAACGACTGAGCGTGGTGATGCACCTCCAGGACAGAGGGACGCGCAGAGGACAGGGCAGCTCTCCACACGGTTTCATTTCTGAAGCTGGATGGAAGACGCAGGGAAAGTGCTGGGTCTCATGCCATTTATGTACCTTAAATGCGTCATGATTTTATAGTGTGAATGCACTGGGCCCAAGGGCGTCCCCTCGAAATTAGTATGTACTCAGCAGGATCCTTGACGTCTAATCAATTAAGATTAAGATGATCAGAGTCCTTATGAGAGGGGAATCTGCACACAGACACAGAAAGACGGACATATGTCCGCAGGAAGGCAATTTGATGATGGGGCAGATATTAAAGGACGAACTACAAACCAAGGGAGACCAAGCACTTCCAGCAACTCCAAGACACTGTGAAGAAACATGGACTTCCTTCCCTAGAGTTCTCAGAGGGACCATGGCCCTCTGGAGACTTCCCACCTCCAGAACTGAGAGAGTAAGTTTCTGCTCTTTAAAGTTACCAAGTTTCTGGTGATATGTTACAGCAGTTACAGGAAACTAATTCAACCAATATAAAAAAAATGGAATGGAAATGGATAGAAAAAATATACAGAGACAAATACTAACCATCTGGGGTAGTTTGATTAACATAAGGTGAAATAAGCTTTAAGGCAAACAGCTTTACAGGGATTAAATACAATACTTTCATCACTGCAAAATGATAACAGTAAAAATTCAGCATGAAGCTATAAGGAATTATAAACAACCATGCACCTAACAACATAGCTTCAAAATATACACAGCAAAAACTCAAGGCATTACAAGGAGAAATCCACAAATGTACAATGATAATGGGAAATAGCCACCCATTTCTTGTACTCAACAGCTCAGGACAGAAATTTAGTGAAGATATAGAGGAACACAACACAGAAGTAACAGGCTTGATCTAAGTGACCCTGCACCTGACTTTCTAACTAGTACTCATTTGCTTTAGGAGAACACAGACATTTAAAGAACTGAGAGCCCTCAGGAAAATCTCTATTTTCTGGCCTACCATCAACTTTAAGCATAAAGCAATAAAAACCCCAGAAACTAACAATAAAAATGTCACCAAAACCCCATGTATTGGGGGAATTTAAAAAGACTTCTATAACTCTTGGGTCAAATGATGCATACATTAGAAAATGCATAAAACTGACAGAACATGAAATAGTGTATCCCAAAACTTATAGGATAATGCTGACACAGCACTTACAGGGAACCATACAGCCTTCACGCAGGCATTTGGGTATAGATGAGAAGACCGGTAATTAATGAGGCTAGCTTCTAGCCTAAGGAGTTAAAGAGAGAGAGAGAGGAAACTCAAAGCAGTGGTTAACAAAGGAACGAAAGTGAATGGCTTGTACATTCACATGGGAGGGAGGAGGGAGGGAGAGAGGGAGGGAGGAGGGAGGGAGGGGAGGAGGGAGGGAGAGGGAGAGAGGGAAGGAGGAGGAAAGAAAGAAGGGAGGGAGGAAGGAAAATAAACTAAAGTTGTGGAGCAACTTCTTCAAGCCTAGACAGAAAAAGTAAGAGCGAGCAGGTCCACACTGCCCTCAGGATGCTCGGTATTTGCCGCAGGAGACACAGCCACCATGTCTAGGTCCGAGGACACTTTCAGGGGCCCAGACAAATGTCTGAAGGCCTTTAAAATCAGAACAAGAGTCAGAGAACACGCTTGAAAAACATTTCACATATACGACATGGTTTTGGAGAGCGAGGAAGGAGTCCATGAAGGGGAAGCACTGGGCCCACAGAGCTGTCCAGAGCCTGGTTCTCTCGAGTGGGTTTTCACCTGGGAGTGACCGCGAGCTGGGAGAAGCACAGCGCCAGCCTGCGCAGCAGGGACCCGCTCCAGCAGAAGGCGGGCAGCACAGGACAGACCAGACACTAAGGCCAACCACGGTGCCCGCCCGCTGAGCATCGCAGAGGAGGGCAGGGGCCATGCCTCGCCGCCCGGAGGGCAGAGTCTGGAGCAAAACCCAGGGGGTCTCTTCAGGGGCAAGAAGGAGGGAAGGAGGGATGCCCAGCAGTCCCTGAGCACCTACCCTCTTGTGCACAGTCGTCCCGCTGTGTTCCTGGGGGGGCAGTTTCAGGTCCCTTTGCCAGTGGAACAACGTCTGCACACTCAGCTCCCCCGCATAGCAGGCACCGAGCCTGCGTGGACCCGCCCAGCCGGCCTCCTTGTGAGCTCCAAGTTGCCTCCGCTCGGCTCAGCACGCTGCAGACCGTCCAAACGCTACCTCAATAGCTGCTACACTGTATCACTTTTATCTCTCATTTTTTTTTGTTGTTGTTGTTGTTGTATGGTTATTTTAATTGTTTTTCCCTTGGGATGTCTGACCTGCGCTTAGCTAACTCTGTGGTCACGGAATGAGTGTGGAAGGCCAACTGTATTCCCACTGTCGAGAGCAAGAACCACCAGCTTGGACTTCCTTCTCTGCTCTGCACACAGGCTCTCTCACTGTCTCCGAACTTCAGGACGTCAAGGAACTGGGACTCATGGAATGAGGAAGCAGCCAAGCAGGAACCACGTGACAAAGCTTCCTGTTTGTCTCCTGAAGTCCAACTGTCCACTCTCTCCCCATCCATTGATGATGACTGTTTAGGCTTTAAGATTTTAAAATGCTTCTTGATCCATTTTTCTACCAGACAGGCAAGGTAGACAGAACCATGACTGCCACAGAGATGAGCAAACGGAGGCCCAGAAGAATTCCATCATTTGACCATCCAAAACTGATGGAAACAGTAAGAACTTCTTCCCAACCCCGCCCCCTGCGTACACACACACACACGCACACATGGCTCTTTCCACTACTCCATGATTTAAATCTAGGAAATTGCACAAAAAGGAAGCACCCAGCATTGAAAACATAGTGAAGAATCATGAATAAATGGTATTATAGTCACAAAAAGGAATACTATGCAGCAATAAAAATGGATGGACTGCATGTATCCGATAGGGAGATCTCATGGCCATGGGGACAAAAAATTCCATTTATACAAAGTTTTAAATAAATAGTCAAAGCCAGTTGAGAAATCAAAGCTTAACAAAATTACAAAGGGCAGCAGAAACAGAGAATGTGCTCCGGCTGGAGGAGGACATACGAAGGACCTGGTAGTTCTCCACTGCAACATGCGAGGTGGATTCCACGGGCACTGGTTACGCATTCACAAAGCTCCCTGCTCATGAGAGGCATAAGGTATCGATATTGCTTAAGTGTATTTTTAATTTTTAATTTTTGGGGGGAGTACTGGGGATTTAACCCAGGGATGTTTTCAACCACTGAGGTATACCCCCAGCCCTTTTTATTTTTTATTTTGAGACAGGGTCTCACTCAGTTGCTGAGGCTGGTCTTGACCTCGCCATCCTCCTGCCTCAGCCCCCCGAGCCACTGGATTAAAGGTGTGTTCCCCTGGGCACAGCAATATTACATAACTGTAAAAGATGATTACGAGATGATGAAATCCTTTTTTTTTCTTTTGTGTGATTTTACTCTTTCAGCCTGAATGCTTCCTTTTCCTTTTCCAGTATTTGCTGACTTTCCTCATAAACCACAGACTCAGTCCCCAAGGTCTCGCCAGAACAGGCCCCGGTACTAGGGTCTGCATATGGTCTGTCCCCTCCGGAACGTAGGTTGAAATCCAATCCCCGTCATGAAATATTTAGGAGCGAGGCCTTCCAGAGGTAATGGGGCTCAGCTCTCTCGAGAGGACCAGCCCACCGCCTTATGAATGGATCAATGTACGAATGGGTCAGCTCAAAACCCATCTGGTACGAAAGCCACTCGGCTCTTGTGGTCCCGTCTCTCACCCTGTGGCCTGGGGCCCCTGCCAGCAGGAAGGCCATCACCAGAAGCTGCCCCTCAACGTGGACTAGAACCTGCCGCCAAACTAAACCTCTTTTCCGTGTAACTTGTCCTGTCTACGGTGCTGTGTGATCAGCAACCGAAAACAGACTAAAGACACCAGGGTTGCGGAAGGAGATGGTCAGGCGGGCAGGTCAGACCTGGACGGAACTCCGCAACTTCAAGGGAAATCCTCCGATCCTCCCTCGTCCTTCACCTCCGGTTTGGTCAGCTGGTCTTTTTATTGACATGGGGCGCGTCTTTTGTCTGGCCCAGGGAGGCAGCTTGGGCTCCGTCGTTAAATTGCACCCCAGAGCCGACAGGTCTCAGCCGTGTTCACCCCGCGGGCTCCCGAGGGCGGCCTTCCCGGGCAGGCGGAGGCGGCGAGGGCACCTCCGTAGAGCCACACAGAAAGCGGGGCTGGGAAGGCACGCCGCCCCGGCCAGGGATGCGGGGAACCACAGCTCTCATGAGATGAGATCCCCTCGTTTCTTCCGCGACAGAAGGCACCCGCTTAGCAAGCTCAGAAACATGCTCCTCACCGTGCAACGTGGCACCAGAGCCAAGAACGATGCACGGCTTGGTCGCGCTCCCATTTCCCCCCAGTTTCACCGGCCAGCAAGGGCAACAAAGCCGCAGGAATGTCCCCGGCATCTCGATGTGCTTACTTAGCAGCCCCAGAGACGTCGGCACGGACGAACAGGTCAAGTCCCGGGGAAAGGCTCAAGCTGGTCTTGACGGGGACTCTGCCCCTGGGCACATCGGGGACCCCACACACCCAGGCGGCTTCTTTTCTGAACGTGCCCCTCGTTCTTTGGTCCCAGCAGTTGCGGCCTCTGCAGACAGATAATGTGGAGGCGTGGAAGTCGCCAAGGCAGAGGGGAGGAGAAGCAGCGCGGGACAGCGGCTGCTGGGCGTTGGGCAGGGACACATCTCTGCCTCCTCCTCTGGCGTCACCTCCTGAGCGATTTTGGCTGGGGACAGCAAAGCTGGGCGGTGCTGTCCAGCAGGAAGCAGGCCTGGAGAAGGCGGAGAGGGGCACTGTGACCTCCGAGGCGGCCTCTGCCACTGGACTGGCGTATCCAGGCAGTCTGCCTCTCCTCGTGGAGGCCGGTGGAGCAGGCAGAGATGCCCCAGTGACATGTGTTTCTTATTCCAGTAAGAACCAGCGAGAGCATACCACGAGTAAAGACAATCTACTGGGAAAGCAACAAATATTGCAGTCTACCTAGAAACAACCAATAAAAAGAACATTAGAAATGTTACTAAATGGAACAAAGTAAGACGCATCTGACTGCAGAGGGAGGCAGGTGTTTCGGAAGACGAACCTCATGCAGAGACAATAATGCAAAACACAATTTCTCCTTTTTTTTTTTCTCGGTACCGGGGATTCAACTCAGGAGTTCTCAGCCATGAAGCCACATCCCAGCCCTATTTTGTAATTTATTTAGAGACAGGGCCTCACTGAGTTGCCTAGCACCTCACTTTTGTTGAGGCTGGCTTTGAATTCCTGATCCTCCTGCCTCAGCCTCCCGAGCCGCTGGGATTACAGGTGTGTGCCCCTGTGCCCGGCCAATTTCTCCTTTACTGTGGATTTTTGGGATAATTCTAACTGGGATAACAAAGTGCTCCAAAATTAGCCCAGAAGGCTGCAGAGGTGAAAAACTTAGATTTTTTTTCCTCAAGAAGAAAACAGAAGGGGGTTTCCCTGTGCAACAGGAAGAAGGAAACGAAGCAACTGTCACCAAAGAAGCGCAACCACTGCGGGAGTCACCCTCATGCTGGGAGGCCAGGCGCCAGAGTTTGTCCTTTTCTCAGTCGATCGATAAAAACAACCCCCACTTCAGAAATCGCAGGAATTCGCTTCTGGTGCAGGCCAGGCAGGGGACTGTTTGCAGGGGTCTCACCGGGGGCCGCCCGCCCCACAGGGAGCCCTGACATCCCGGCAGCCCGTCATGCCCGCTAACAGCCCAGGTCTGCGTGGATCCGGCCCAGGCTGCAAAGGCTCCATCCTGGCAGCGAAAACGAACAGCTGGGTGTAAATCAAGCGCCCGCCGCCTTCCCGGCTCCTCCACGCGGGGAGAACATAACTTTCTGCAGGGCTACAGCTTAAACTTATGAGTTTACAGATAACCAGCATCACTCTTTCAGAAATAGGGACGACCGTCACCGTAGACAGGCCAACCCCAGAACAGATGGAGGTGGCAGAGAAACGCAATCTGACCATCTCCGCTCATAAAGAGCCTGTGGCGTTGGCAACGCGGCTCAGTGCCGAGCAAGTCCCACACCCCC
Organism: Sciurus vulgaris; assembly: GCF_902686455.1. Classification (NCBI taxonomy): domain Eukaryota; kingdom Metazoa; phylum Chordata; class Mammalia; order Rodentia; family Sciuridae; genus Sciurus; species Sciurus vulgaris. The sequence continues at coordinate 39,119,344 of NC_136479.1, read as the reverse complement.
AGCCAAAGAGCTGGGCACGCCAGGGCCCGACTTCCATGGATGCAGCAGTGGGGGTTTCTGCAGGGTGACCCCATAACTCCTGAAGGATTACACAAGGCCCCCCCGCCCCCCAGGATAGAGTACAGGGAGCTGATGATGCTAGTCAGGAAGTCGCAGCCGTAAGCGGAATAGCAAAAATTCCAGGTTTATTCCAGGCCGACTTCCATGTGCTCTTGGGAGAGTGAGGCCTTCACTCAGAAGCCAGCATGACGGAGGTAAATGGGGAGATGCCCAGGAAATGGGGTTCACCCTTCACCTATCAAAACACACGAAGAAGTGCTAACAAGACGGTGAGATACTGGAACAGAAGAGTCAGTTGGGAAACGTTCGTGGACCACTGCATTATTATGATGGTCTCGACATTCGCGGCCACTGTGTCATGACAACGATTCTGACATTTTCTGTCCTGAAGCATCCTCAGGGCTTCTCAGACATGATGCCCAAAGGTCATGTTAGCCTCAATATCTCAAAGTAAGTCTCGAGAGTTCAACTGCATCCACTGCTACTTGGTGGAAGAGAGGTATATAAAATGTCCCTACCTATCAGGAGAGCAGGTCACCTGCCAGCCAACCTGGACCCTGGAACTGGGAGGAGCGAGAGGTCCGCCCACATGCGTCTGTGCAGGACGTTCAGACAGACAGCCGGGGGGGCTGCACTGCCTTCCCCCAGGAGTAAGGCGCTCACGCCTGCGAGCCAGGACATTCCTGGTTGGTCGCTCCAACAGATAAAACTGCAAAAGCTCTCTCCTACCCAGCAGTCTTTCTTCCCTCTCGATGCCTCTGCAGGGAATTTCACTTTCAGGTGATTTTCAAATATCCCAGGGCTTGACCATGACCCTTCCTTACATCTTCTCTTCTCTGGGCTCAACATGCCCACCCCTCCAGCCATCTCAACATGACCCGTTTTCAAGCCCCCCGCCCCTGGTGTCCCAGTCAATGCAGGCTGCTATCACAGAATACCTCAGATGGGGCTGAACCCCAGAAGCTTACCCCTCACTGCTTGGAGGCAGGAAGGACAAGATTAAGGCGATGGCAGACGGTTTGGGATGAGGGCCCTGGCGGGCTTAGGGACAGTGACCTCAGCACATCCTCACGTGGTCGACCCTTGTATTTCCGCTCTCTTTTTTTTTGCCAGGAACTGAACCCAGGCCTTGTGGGCCCAGCACACATCCCCCACCAAGCCACACCCAGCCCCACTCCCTCTTCTCATGAGGACGCGCCTCTCTCTTATGACTTCATCTGAACCCAATCACCTCCCAAAGCCCCCCACCGAACACCATCACACGGGACATCAGAGGCAAGGGCTTCCATATTTGAATTTTGTGGGGACAATATTCAATTCATAACACATGGTCATCTCCCACTGAATGCTGTCCCAGACTGTTTTAATGACTACTGGGCCCCTGATTTGCGACTCCCCCCGAGCCCAGAACACCAGCGGTACATTTGTGTCCATTAGTGGAACTGTTCATGCAGCATTTGCCATTCCCAGAGACATGAATCATTGTTATGTGCTTGAAGTGCTTTTGGAACAAACTGTCCATAAATTTTCAAAGTGCAGTTTTATTCAAAATGACATGTCTTACATGTGTTATGAACTTTGAGCTTCCTGGAATCTCTCTACGAAGATTCTTCAATTTGATCCTTAGAATAGCCCATCCGCACTCAGCAGGTAAGAAAACTGAGAGCCGAGGGGGGTGAACAGTGTGCCTAAGGTCACTGAAGGCAGGTGGGGGATTTGGAGCCCCGATGACCCCGGTCAGGGGTCAAGCACGCCTCGAGAGGTGCACCCTCAGATTCCACGTCGCCGGGATGACCAGGATCAGAAAGGCTGCGTCTCATGCTCAGTGTCCAGCAACCACTGGCACAGACGTCCCTGTGTGGGGAGGTGACGCCCGTCTACCTCTGTCTTCTTCCGGCTTCCAGAACGCCCAAGTGCACAGGTGAAAAGAACACTTGAACTAAAGCAGAGTCTGGCAGCCGTCAGGAGCGGGCGGGTGGCAGGCAGCTGTGGCCCAGGTTAACCATATCCTCAGCCTCACGGCCACACAGGGAGAGCTGACCCAGGGGTGCGTGGGAAACAGGCTGAATCAGAGAGCTCCGGCCACGCCACGACCCGAGGAGAGCCAGGCATCCGCCGTGCCCACGGCCCTGAAGGCCAGGCCACGTGCCGCACCACTCACCACTGCCATCCCCGCCGCTTTCAGAGAAGCTCCATGTCCTCCTGCACCCAGACTTCTAAGGAGAAGGCTTAGAGAGGACGGAGCCAGCAGGACAGCAAGGCCACAGCATTAGCCTTCGCCAGCTCTGCAGAGGGCACGAGAACCGCTATTAGCCACCTACATGGACCCACGGATTTTGAGTGAAAAGGATCCTGGTTATACAGGTTAAGCATCCCTAATCTAAAAATCTAAAAATCCAAAATATTTTCAGATTTGGAAGCATTTTGGATTGTCCAATTAAAAAAAAAAAAAAAAAAAAAAAAAAAAAAAAAAAAGAACCTCTGAAATCTGAAACTCTTCTGGATCCAAGCATTTCAAAAAAGGGACATGCAATCTCTATCTTAGAGAATAAATTATGAAAGCAGAATAAGGCAAAAGAATAATGAGCCTTAGGAAGTGTGGCCACCTTCCCCATTCCAAGTCCTCGGTCTCTCACACACCACCACCACGGTCCCCGTCCCTAACTAACCTACAGAGTCTGGGAACCATCGGGCACCTAACCCAGAGAGGTACACGAGAGCACCAGACTCCTAAAGCCCCTCCTTTAAGCACCTCTCTGAGGTGGTACATCTGATTTTTGTTCAGCAAATATACAACCTCTGCCTGCCACGTGCATGGGAGAGGGCACCTGCTGCACCATTAGGGTTGCATGGGGCCATTTGCTGGGGACCCTGCACCTTCTCAGTCCTTGACTTTGGGCCTGGCCATGACACTTGCTTTGCCCAACAAGACCTCAGCGGACGTGGCATGAGTGGAAGCTTGAGCTGCACAGTTGGCTGGCCTCTGCATCCCAGCAACAAGGACATGCGTGACGGCAGCCTGCTCTGGGAGCCCACGCGTCCAGGAAGGAGGGATGATTCAACCTGCAACCTAGAACCAAATCGGGCTGGATTTTAGGCCCAGATCAGTCCAAACCCAGCTTATCTAAGAGGAGAACCTTCACGATTCACTCACTCTTACATTTGAGGCCTGAGCAACGAAGACCGTTGGGTGCCGATGACATTTATTAAGATGGGGAAGCAGGGAAGAAAAGATTTGGGTATAAGAGGACGTGACACAGAATCGAGAGCTTGGCTGGAGCACAGTGAAGACCACTGTTACACCTTCATGCAGAGAAACTGTTAGGCACATGTGACAGGGCATTTGGGAAGGAGGCCCGGACTGGAGGTCTGAGAACACAGAAATGCACAGCAGATACGCCCCGAGCCCTGGGCAACCAACACGGGACAGGAGGAGGAGGCTGAGAGCAGAGAGCCAGCTGAGGGCAGTGCAGACGGAGCCCTTGGAAATGAGGGACCCGAGAATGGACCTCTGGATGGGTCACACCCAGGCAGAGAGGTGGACGGGACCCTCTGCAGAGCCCCAACACCTGAAGGAGTGCAGGGGAGAACAGGAGGAAGGAGAAGGGGTGGTCTGTAGGTGTAGGCAGCTGTCCCAGGGAGTCTGCTGACAGGGACAGGGACCTGGAACTGCTTCTGCTTCAGCAACCGTAACAGGACAATTACCCCAACAGGGAGAAAAGCAAAGCTCAGCTCCGCCCCGCTCGGCAAGCTCGGCGTGGTTCCAGCATCAGCACAAGCTGGGGCGTCTGAAGCCCAGGCGCCAGGGCTGCCGTGCCCGGCCCAGCCCTGCTCATCCCAGGCCCTCGGCAAATCCCTTCCACAGAGCTGGCCCTCGTCAAAGGGAAACCCGAACCAGAGCAGATCTGAGACCCTCATGGCACTCAGACTCCACACCCCTCTCCCTGCGGCTCCGGTTTGAAAACGTGACAGAATGAGGACAGAGGAAGAGGGAACATCCATCAGCAAACAAAGCGTGTGCACCACATGACCGCATCCCGGGGACCCACGGATTCCAAAGGCCTTCGTGACAGAGGCTTTGTCTCTGTGTGACCCACACAGATGGGAAATCGTGAGGTCTCTGCACTGGATAAAACCTAGGAGCACCGTGGCATCATGGGAAAAAGAAAGCACGCGGCACAGTCCTCCGTTCTGGGTGCCCAGATACAGCAATATACATGCCCTACTTAAAATCTCTCCGCCGGATTTACGAGTGGCGAGATTTATCTTCCTGGAGAATTGATAAACGCAGCAGATTCAAAATAACTCCAGGAACAAATATGAAAAAAACAAAGGCACAAAAACCCAGATCCTCAGGATCATTACGAGGGTCCCTCGGGTTCCCGAGCTAACAGTGCCGCCCTCCGCGAGGCTCCAATGTGGAATCTGGCCTTGGAATAACCACACACAGAGGCACAAGCACCCGAGGATACCCAGCAGCCCTTCCGGGGCTCGTCCTATGCTCTCTAAAGACTTTGCTCAGGCCTCTGTCCACACACAGTGGTCCGAACTCTGCCTGTGGACACAGGGAAAGCCGGTTCCCTCAAGCTCTGCATGCATAGTCCCCAGGGCAGGAGCCATCCAGTGACCAGCACAGACTTCTCATCTTCATCCCCCTGACCCCTGCGTTCACCGGCCCCACACAGTCCTCAACATTCCGTGTGGTTTAGCACCTTGCCTCGCTAGAGGTCCCAGTGAGAGAAACCAACTGCGGATGTATCAGAGGAAAACCTCCTGTGGAGAAGCACCCGCTGTCCCTCACCACAGCCAACAGGCCTGTCCAGCTCAGCCTGCGGGCCGCTGGTTACTGCAGGTGAACAGGTGGGAGAGTCTGATGTCACTCCAGGGACAGGCACGCAGAAGTGACAGAACAAAAGAAGATGCACACATTTTCCTGGCCCAGTTGTCTTCCAACTCCGAGTAAAGGACCTTGAGGCCAGAGTTCGTGGAATAAACTGTGAAAAAAATTCTTAACTGAAAATGCATTGCTCCTGGTGGAGAACTGGAAGCCTGAAGGGCCCCTGGGCCTGCAGAGCATGGGTCTCCCAAGAGGCCCACCCTGAAATGCCACTTTCCAGCTCTCAAGAGCGGCTGCGAGTGCACCTGGGAACGTCTCCAGGTCTCCTCTCTGAGTAGCGGCTGCCAGTACACCTGGGAACGTCTCCAGCTCTTCTCAGGGCACCCGGGCCTCTCTCTCTGGTGTGTGCCCAACCCCAGCGGGTCAAGTGCTTCAGGGGGAGCCTGCCAGCGTCTGCAGGGGTGGGTGGCACTGGCAGCCCTCCCTCCCTTGCTCCAGAGGGGCTGCAGGCGCTGTCCACGTTACCGGGTGCTCATTTAGGAGGATGGTGGGCCCTGGAACTTGGAATGTACCCATTTACATCCCCCCTGCTGCAAAAGTCACAGCAGTAACAATCGAAGCCAAAGATCAGAACTGTGAGAACACCACAGGATGAGAAGTGACCAGCAGGGTCCTGGCCCCACACCGGTCCAGGTAATGGCCTGCGGCAGGTGGAGGAGGAGAGAGAGAGCCCGCATGGTAGGGGCTTTGGGGTTGTCCAGTTGCTCCCACTGCATGAGCTCCAGTGACCGGTCAGGACTGCCCAGCTGGCTCTGCCCTCCCTCCTTCAGAGCTACAGTGTCTAGGTCGCAGGTGGCCTGCAGGGCTCCTGGCTTCCCAGGGCTCCTGCTCTACTTCCAGCTGAGGCACCGTGGGGATGGCTCCTCCACAGAGCTCCTGGCTTCGCCCTGCACGAGGCCTCTGCACCAGCACTGGTTTGTTGCGTGACCCGCTTCAGGAACGGTCCTCCCATGGTTTCCCTGTCCGCCTGCCATGGAGGCCACACTTGGCTGTTCATCAACCCTGGGGCAGGACCACAAGGTTCTAGTCCAGGGGAGGCCCCTGGGCACACAACACAACCTCAGTGATCCATCTCTCTCTTCCCTGGCCTGTCTTAAATCCCAGGGCCTTGGTTCCTTATCCTATCAAGGAGGAACAATGACCACAAGCTCACACAACAGACCGCACACCAAGAGGACAGCACAGTACTTGGCAAACAGGAGGCGCTCACAGCGGGAGGGCTTTCTTGTGTGTTGCTGGTGGCAATGTCCAGTGGTGTCACCATCTTAGAAAACTGTTCCTGAAAGGATACATACGGAGTGACCACATGACCCAGCAGCTCCTGGTACAGATCCAAGAGGAAGGAACACCTGTGTCCAGAAAGGCCCGGGCCAAAGCCACGTCACCCACAGCAGCCAGGAGGCAGAAGCAACTCAGACACCGGGACAGGGCTTGCTGGGGAAGCAAGGAAGCCGAGCCCACTGAGCACAGAGAGCCTGAGCCAGGCGCCCCAACTCCAGCACACGCCTGCTCAGAACAGGCAGCCCAGCGACGAAGAGCAGAGGACCGCAGCCAGGGCTGGGGGCCAGCAGGCAGCGAGGCTCACAGGGACGAGCTCTCTTTCTGGAGTGATGAAAACATTCTAGAATCGGGGTGAACGGTGCGTGTTAAAGGGTGCACTCAATGATACGTGGATTATATCTTGATAAAAATAATCGGGGAAATAGCTGAATATGGAGGAAGAAAAACCTGGAAGGGCTCTTTGCCTTTCTTTGATAAGCTTCTTGTCTCTCCGCAGAACCATGTGCCCATCAAGTGCAGAGCGGCCTCCTGCTGCCGCGGCCTGAGTCTGGCACGGAACGGGCTTCTCTCCCGCTGCCGGGCCGTGTCCCTGCGGTCCCTCTCCACCCACCCATCCATCCATCCATCCTCATTTGGGGGAAAATCCACTCCACCTGCTGCCACACAGCTCTCTGTTCTACTCAGCCTGCTAATTCAAATAAATTGGAAGTAGTTTTGTGTCGTGGTTACACATTCGCACACACATGAAATTTTCTCTTCTTTGGGAATAATTAACTAGCATAACTTTTCCATTCCATCGTCTGCAAGGCAATAAATTACAGACCAAAAAAAAAAAAAAAAAAAAAGGCTATTTCAGCTGTGTTTGATTTCCAAAGGACGGGAACAGTCACAGGGGACAAAGGACACCCCCACCCCTCCCTTGCCCACGGTGGCCAGTAGGGAGCCGAATCATACAGGCACCTTCGAAACCCATTTGAGGGAAGATGTTCCCCCAGCAGACAACCTGGGGAGCATCTCAGGAATTCTCCTGACCTCTCACATGACAAAAGTGTCCCCTTTCACCCCTTCCCAGGGCCCAGGATGCAGCAACTCAACCCTTCATGTTTAATTTCCTTTCACAACCAGGTTTCCGAGGGCTGGGCCTCCCCAGCAGAGCACTTTGGAAAGCCTCCAATGAGCAATAACTGCCTGGAAACCAACATGTGATCATTGTTATGCAAATTGCCTTCCTAGCCAGAGACTCTGAGTCTATGCTCATTTTCTCCCTGACCAGCATCCTCTCTCCCCTAGGGGAGAGCTCAGACCCGCCATTTTTAAGGTCAAAAGTCCCCTTCACAGATATTCACCTGACCTGTGGAAGATCCCACCCCCAAGTCTGCTTTCACTCTGGATAATCGAGAGAGCGGTGCACAGTGTGTTTGCTAATGTTCCCGGGAGGGCCACGCTGCAGGAAAGCCTCTGCTCCTCCCTTATTATCCTTCTTCTTTGGCTCTTTCAAGTTTAAATTTACCGAAAGAGGGTCTTTCCAACACTCAGATGGATCCCCAGAGGGAAAATGTATCAGGAAGACTCAGCCTTGACCTCTGGAATTGACAGTCTGCATGGGGCGTGTGGTGCTCAGGTGGGGACAACACAGGCTCCCAGGAATAGCTTCATGATGACGCCAAGTCTGAGAGATCAACAGGCTTTGAATGAAATATCCATGTTCGTCATACCCAAGATGGCAAGAAACCAGAGTCCAGGCCAATGCGTGGACTCCATCGCACAGGCTCCAAGGTGGGGTTTGTAAATCTCCCACAGACTGGACCAGCCACACATCACATGGAGTAAAAATGCACCTGCTCTTGGTCGTTATTTTTAAACAATACACTGTAACAGGTATTTGCACAGCATTTGCATTGTGCTGGGTACAAGTCATCCAGGGTGATTTAAAGTAGTGCAGGTTTTGTGCCAATGTCAGCCCACTGCTTACGAGGCGCCTGGGCATCCTGAAGCCATCCTCCAAGGACGCCTACCAGTGGGCCACAGCGTACAAGTAAGTGACTTCAACTCTGTAACTGCCACAAACAAGGTGTGTGGTGGCCAGAGAGCAGCTAACAGGGCTTATGGGAGCTTCCCTGCGAAAACAAAGCTTACACTGAGCTCTTCTAAAGGAACAAGACAGGACAAGGTAGTTACCTGAAAATTCCTGCATTCAAGTCCTAACCCCAGAACCGCAGAATGCAAAGGTGTTTGGAGACAAGGTCTCAAAGGGGTGATCAAGTTAAAGTGAGACCCTGAGGGGACCCCTCATCCAACATGGCTGGAGTCCTTAAAAGAGGAGACATGGGAAGCATGTACCCCAAGAAAAGACCACAGGGGGAGCAGCAAGCCCAGGAGAGGCCACAGGAGAAGCCACTCCTGCCAGCACCAGCCTCCAGCGCTGTGAGGAAAACGTGGAATGTTTAAGCCACTCGGCCAGGGGCATGTTGTCACAGCAGCCCAAGCAAACTAATACGCACACATGGCCATTCCACTGAATTCTCAGGTGTTGCTCAGTGTTGGTGACAGCAGGGCAGGAGGTGAGGTCAAGGCATTGATTTAGCTAAACAGGGAATGATAGAGGGACTGGTGGTATAGCAGAGGGAGCTGTGCTGCAAAGTGTCCATCCACCTCCCTGACCACTAGAGTCCACTTCTGTCCCTCCTCCTGCATCTTGAGAACCTCAGGATGTGGAGGTGCCCCAGCCCTCAGTGGGGCTCAGCATGGAGTTGGGACCTGGGTCCTGCTCTCTACCGCCCTGCCTGCCCATGTCCCTGCCCTGGGATGATGCTCTCCTAGACCACTGGTTCTCAATCGTGCTCTGCAAAAAAGACAAAAGTGACCTCCTCTTCAATTTTTTAAAGTTATTTATACTTGTTTTTTTTTTACTTCTTCCTGCCTCAACCTTTTATCCTCCTACGCCTAAATACTTTTTAACTCTTCCTCTTATTCTTTCAAAAAGCATTCTTCTTACTTTTAATACAAGCCTTAAATTTTATTGCTTTGTTTTGTGCATTTTTTTGTATTTTAGCCCAATGTTTTCACCTTCTCATCTCCCTTCTCAATAATCTCAGTTACTTTGCCTTCTTGTTTTATTTCTTATAGACATTTGGTTTCCCTGTTCTTTTTCTCTTTGTTTCTTGTTTTCAGAACTGTTTTAACCTTCGACTCCCTCCTTCTAGAGTCTCAGTATGACCCATGTGCTGTTGTCTCCTCCCTGCTGGCCAAGAAGAGCCACGGTGGTGTGGGTGGACACGGGGAAGCCCCTGTTCCACCTGGGGGCTGTGGAGGCTTCTTCCTCCTCCATGCCCCAGGCCGCCCCATGAGGATCCCTCACTCCAGACCTCCTAATCTGCTGGCTCTCAGTGAATGGACCTCCTCAGATAGCTCTCAAGACTGGCCTGGTCCCTTTCCTGGGACAAGAGTGAGCAGCTGATCATCAGAGTGACCAGAGAGGGTGTTCAGGAAGTGCAGTACACCTTTCGATCCTGCAATGAACCAATTGTTTGAAATCCACACTGGATTTCAAGTGAACAACACCCTGGATCCATCACAACACAGAGTGGAAAATGTGAGGTCTCGCCCAGAACAGGAAGAAGCCAGGGGCCCATGGACCCTGTTTCCATCCAACTTCTCGGCCTCCAGGGACAGACGACCTCACTTACGGTCATGGCTCAGCTTACAATTCTTCTTTCAGGGTGGTTCCAAAGCACTAGGCATTCAGCAGGATGATCCCTCAGATTCTGAATCTGGGTCTTCTTCCAGCTGGCCATGGCTGGCGCCCTCATGTCTCATGATGCTGGCCCTGCGGTCAACCCACACTCGATGGAGTGCAGCGTGGCTCAGCTGCAGTGCTGGCGGGTCAGGTGTAGTAGGTGCATTTTCAGTTTATGGCATCTTCAGCTCCTGGGTTTATCAGACGGCAGCCCTGTCAATCACCAGGGAGCCGCTGTGCGTGGGTCTGAGCTGCCACCCTCCCTCATCTGAGCCCCACTGGATCTGGGAAGACGTGCTTGGGGTAGAGGAATTGAGCAACTTCCCTGAGCTCGTGAAGGCTCCAGAGAGGCGGATGAGAGCAGGGCACATCCCACCACCCCAAGGGACCAGGGCAGCGGGTACCTACCAAGAATGTGGGCACCCCGCTAAGGCAGAGGCCAATTTCCTCTGGGTGCATCCAACGCAATCTCAGGGAAGAGACTGAGATCTACAGCCCATGTCTGTTCCCACACCAGGAGAGTCACTGCGTGTTTCCCGGGGCTTGCACCCTGAAGGGTGATCAAGTCCATGGCCAGAGCTCAGCTCCCTGTTGCAGCACCCACGGCTCATGGTACTGAGTTCTCTCCTAACAGAACTGCCCGGGGCTCTGCCTGTAAGCTTGCTGCTGCTCAGGTTATAGAGACCGTCAGGGGAAAGAAAAGGGACACCCACGCAGGCTGCAGAGGGAGACGCCCAGAGGCCACTCCCCTCGTCCCATGACATCGCTGTCACGCTCTGCTTTCATTCATAAGTGTCACAGCCACTGGGTGGTCAGCTGGGCTGGACCGAGGGATGCCTAAGGAACGGGCAATGGTGACTTCTGGTGTGTCTGTGGGGCAGGCTTCTGGGGAGGATGCGGGGATGGCCACGTCTGGAGACACAGGTCCAGGGACCTCGCCAGGAGAGAGTGGTGAACGTAACAAGGGGGAAGCAAATGGGTGGACCAGGTGCAGAATGCTCAATGCAGCTGGCCCCTCCCTCCCGAGACCTGCGGCATCCCTGGACCCCCAAGGCAGTGCTGCCAAAGGTGAGGACCGCCGAGGAACGGAGTTGGGAACCCGGCAGCTGGTGTTGCCTGCCCTCGGAAACATGGAGGGGATCACCGCTGGCCTGGTCCCGGCCCTGGCACCCAGGCTGTGCCCAACCCTAGCTGCAATCCACGCTCTCCTTCCTCTGCGAATGTCCCTGAGGTGTGACAGCTGAGCCACCAGGGCCGGGCAGCACCATTCCTGAATAGCAGCCTCCTGTGCTGCTATTCGGTGTCCCAGAGCCTGTCAGCCATCAGCTCGAGGCTTGGCCCGTCCCCTCTGTCCCCTTCCTCCAGGTGGGCCTCACAGAGGGTGCAAACAGGCGTCTCTACTCCTGCAGGCTCCCCGAGGCCCCCACTCAACACACTGCAGACCACGGATCTGTGCGCCCAGAAAGGGCCCAGATGGTCAATTTCTTCTTACATTTGCTTTATCATTGGGAAATTTTAAAAAAAATGTGAACAAGCCATGATGCTCCCCTGCTTAAAACTTTCCCCAGAACCTGAAATTAAAAGCAAAGAAAGGGCTGGGGAGATAGCTCAGTTGGTAGAGTGCCTGCCTTGCAAGCACAGGGCCCTGAGTTCAATCCCCAGCACCGCCAAAAAAAAAAGAAAAAGCAAAGAAAGGTGGCAAGACACCACCTTCTGAGTCTTCTGAGGACAGTCAATCAGTACACTGAGCTCTCCCGGAATCCAGACAGGGAGCTGAACGTGGAACGTCACGGTGTGGCCGCAGTGGAACCCGGGGACAGCACTCAAGTCCTCCTGCCGCCGCTGTGACGTCCACCATGGCTCAGGTGGTGAGCACAAGGCCCCACGGACTCCTCATTCAAAAACACGTCAGAGACCTGTGCAAGGGAAGACAGGGCCTGATCTTAGGAACAGCGACTAACGGGCTCACTCCTTCAGTGACCCTCCCAGGCAGGACTGCCATCCCGAAGGCCGGCGGTGGCAGCCCGACCCCAGAGGCTGGGCCACGGCCTGCAGCTGGATCTGCTGGATCCAGCTCTACACTTAAGGAGCGACATCCTGGGAAAGGGAAGGGAACCTGCTGACATAAGAAGCTTCGTACTAACAGTTCCTCCTGGTCCCAGGAGAAGGAGGGTCAGGAGGGGAAGCAGCCAAAGAAACGGCAAATTAAAATGAGCTCAGAACCAGATCAGAGCTGACAGGAGGCCCGGGTGCAGTCGGGGACCAGGACATGGACTCGATATCGCCATGGCTGCCTCAGAACGGGTCTCCAGCTGCACCTGGTCCACTCCATCCCAAGCCTGCTGTTTCCCCAGAAGACAGAGTGCGGGTTTCCAGGTGAAAAGCTGGACTTGCAGTGACCCTCACCGAGCAGACGACTTTCCAACAGAAACCCCGGGGAGCAAGCGCAAGCCTAAGCAAGCCAGGCGGCGGGGAGGCCAAGGCAGCAGACGAGGCCAGCCACGGGCCCCTCAACAGACCTGGACAGCCAAGGTCCGGGGGTGTTTCCCAGCAAAAGCACACTGGGCCTCCTCAACCAGAACCCTCTCCCCGGTCAGTGGCCAACCAACAGCGGAAGGCAGACCTCATGCAGGATCGTGAGGTCATCTGTGCACAGAACCAAGGGCAGGGACAAGACCTGGACCCATCCACCCACTGACGAGCCTCTAATGCATCCCTGCGTCTGCCTCCACCTCCCTCAGCCCCAGACCCATGCACAGCTCAAGCCAGCACACACGTGCACACACACACACACACGCACACACACACATGCACATGAACACACGCACACGCGTGCACACACATGCACGCACACATGCACACACACGCACACGCACACACACGCACTCACACATGCACATGAACCACACGCACACACGTGCACACACGCATACACGTGCACACACACATGCACATACACGCACACACACACATGAACACACGCACACACACACGCACACATGCACACACACATGCACATGCACACACACGCACTCACACACACACACCACTGGGCAAAAGAACAAACGAATCACTGGGTGAACGGGCACCGCTGATTCTCTGAAGTAGGAACACTTCCCAAATGGACGCGCGTGGCCACCCGAGCGCAGAGACAGGTGCTTCTGTCCCACCAGCCAGACCTCCCGGGGAGCCGGGCTGGGGAAACTCCAGTGGCCAGCTCCGCTGCCTTTGTGAGGGACAAGCTCATTTAGCATTTTATTGGGCTCCAGGGCACACGTGTGCCCCAGAGACCCAGTGGGAGAAACAGCCAACGCGTCCACGGCCTCCAGAAAACTACAACTCGGTTGTGTTTTAAACACTCGCCGCACCGCCGTCCCTGAGGAGTTAAGCTGTTATTTGGATCCTGCAGAGAAAAATGCACTGTTGTGTTGTCAAGAGTTCTAGAAAGAGAAATTCACAGGGCCAATCGCAAATGTTCGGGGTCAAGTCTTGCAAGCAATGTGGCTCTTCATCAAGCATAATGGCTTCCTTAGCGGGAGTCCAAGCTAAGCCACGTATCAAAGAAGCAAAGGCAGGGACTCCCCGGGACCAAGGATCTGGGACTCCAGGTAGCAGACCACGGTGCCAAGATTCGGTAATCACCATATTAAACAAGAGCATGGGGCCTGCCAGTATCTGGCACAGTCCAAGCACCCTGCACACGTAGCTGACCACGAGCCCTCACCCTCGAGCGTCCCAGGGGCCACAGAAGCAGCCCTCCTTCTCGGACCCCATTAGCTCAGACGAGGGGCCCTCCTTCAGAAGTGCCAGCTAATTCCATTGCATACGATTTGTGAATAAAATGAAAGGAAGGCAATTAAGTGGCATGAATAAGATGGGCAGGCCCCGCCCACTGGAAAGATCGCCTTGCCGAGGATTTTAGTGTATTAATTACAGGCATGAAGATTGCTCTTCCTCATAACAAATGAGGGGCCCGGTTGAAGCAGGTAAGTTTAATAGAGTCTCAATTTAGCCAGTTTTTTCAATAGCAGAGTTATTCTATTTTATTGAAAATAATAATTTAATAAGAACCAATAAAATAGTACCTCTGACCTTCCTCCAGCTCAGAATGGCGATCTCTTCCCACCGCAGAACATCCTGTGAGTCTGCAGCCCTGAGCTCAGAAGCAAGACAAGGCAACCCCGGTCTCACGGACAACCAGAGAGGGGTGTGCACACCTGATCTCCCACAGTTGCATTCCCGTATTTCAGGCCCTGAAGCTAGGGTGTTGTATTTCAAGGTGGCTCTCATCTTGACACATAATGCACCTGCCTTACAAGGCTCATGGTTGGTGATAAGATTTTGTCCCTGCTTAGACTGTTTATTCAGCGTCATTGTCAAGAGGAGGCTCTTCATCTTCCTCACTTCGGTAAATAAAGCAGAAACTTAAAAAAAAAAAAAGTTAACTAAAATGAGAAAATGCCTTTTAAAAATCCATTTGTACTCCTTAATTTACCTGTGATTTATTCATTCTGATTTTACTTTATTGTGTCAGAATATGTAACATGAGATCTGCCATCTTGACACAACTTTAGTGCACAATACTGTATTGTTAACTGCGGTGTAATGTTGACGTCATCAGATCAACAGGGCTTCTTCAACTCACTCAGCTGGAATTTTATGCCCATTGCTGAGGCTGGATGAGCACTCCTAAGGTCCATGTGCTAACAGCTTGGCTCCCTGGGTAGAGCTGGGGGAGGAGGTGGAGCGTTTAGGAGGTGCAGCCTAATGGGGGATCCTCAGGTCATGGGGTGTGCCCTCAACAAGGACTGTGGGCCCAGTCGCTTCCTCTCTCTCTGCCTCCTGGCTCATGACCTGGGTGGTTCTGCTTCACCACACACACCTGCCACTGCCACCCAGCACCCCCACCAGAGGCCAAAGCAGTGGGGCCAGTTGATCAGAGCCTGGAACTTCCAAAACCATGAAGTGAGTAAATCATTTCTAAGGTAATTACCTCAGGTATTTTGTAACAGTAACGGGAAGCTGACTAGTATACCATGGAAAGGTATCTTTCCATCTTTCAACGGAAAAAAGAACTACAAGCCTATCAGAAAACAATTCATATAATGGCAATGGTAAGCCTTCCCTATAAATAATTTCTTTAAATGTAAGTGGATTAAACATTATTCATTCTTAAAACAGTTCCTGTTAAAGTGAAAGGAATGATACATTATGGAGCAGGATGAACTCCAGTTTCCACGGCCCTCAGCTGGCATCTCCCTAGATCTATCCAGAGAGTAGAAAATCCTGGGGAAGTCCAGAGCCAGCCCCAAGTCCGTCTACCTCAGTAGTGTGCTCTGCAGTGCCTGGACGTGCCAACGTGAAGCCCACACTGCCAGGGGACGCAGGGGTGGGGCTGTGTTCAGGATCTGCTTCCCCTTCTAGAACCATCATGTGCGATGTTTAATTCTTCCTAATACACGTTGATAACTGTGTGTGTGAGTGGTATGCGTGTGAGTGTATGTGCCTAGGAAACTAATGACGTGTCTCCCAAGCTGGGAAGAACAGCTGTTTCTCACTTACTAGGACCAGAAAGTAGCCCACTTCCATTTGTTATCCTGTCCAAGCCCATAAACATCGGATGATCAGTGATCCAGACAGAATCAGTCATCTCCGCCCTGGCAGAGAGGGACGCGGGAGGGAAGAGGATGGTCTCTGCCGCGTCCGTCCAGGTGTTGTCTTGGTCTTCACGTGACAAGCCTCCTGGTGGGAAGAACCCTCACGCCTCGCGCCTCCTCTCCAGGGAGAGTGCTCACTCCTTCACCCTGAATCACTGAGAGGAGCCCGGACGCCCAAGGGCGGCCTCGGGCAGCCCCAGCCATCTGCAGCTGCACTGGGCACAGGGGCCACTGTCCCCATCAGTGCCAGGCCTGAGGGAGGGCAGGCTTGTGCTGCTGGGGTCCTGAGGCTGACTATTCCCTCTGGGAGCAGAAGTAGAGACAGAAGGACACCAGCCTGTCCGGCCCTCCTCATTCGCCTATGCACACGTCACCTCTGTGCCAAGCCCCTCTGATTCTGCCACTGTGGGGTCAATGGCACTGACAGCATGGGGCAGCTGAACACCCCTGCGGACCAGGACCAAGTTCCCAGGGCCTGGCATGAGGCGGGCACCCAGCCAGAAAGAAGAGAAAACACAGCGAATCCCAGCTCCACGTGAGCTTCGGGTCCTGCCTGTACAACGGAGCACGTAATCCCCATCCTAAAGTCGGCCACAGGAATGCGCGAGACAACCTCTGCTGAGGACTTGGGACCCTGGAGGTGGCTTCACAAGTGACAGTCCCCATCTCCTGTGAGCAATGACAGAACAACCCCTTTTCAGGAGAATGACTAATAACTCATCGAAAGCACTGGGCTCACCAGGACGGAGCACGCCAGGGAGGAGGCAGCCTCAACCAGCTGCTCCTCCGCCAGGACTTCTCCTGGGCTCGGGGCTTCCCACCCGCGCCACCTGCTGGGTGGAGGGGCGGCCCAGGCTGCCAAGCCCACCTGTGGCTAGAGCCCCTTCCTCTGTGGGCGCTGGCTGGCAGGCTCTGCCCCAGCCCCTGGCTCAGGCCTCTGCTGCTCAGCTACTCGGGTGGTGGTCAGCACCTCCAGGCTCTGGAGCACAGACCCTGGTAGCCCCGTGGAGAAGGGAGAAGCCACCCACCATGACACCACCAGCCCAGCTCCCCTGCCACGTGTCCTGGGGCCGCTACAATTTTTGAAAATTATTTTCCATAATTTGGGGTTAAAATAGTGTTTCCTTTCACAGATGTCCTCTCACTCGAAATAAATTCCTATCAATATCTCACTGACAGCACAGCCCATGCACGTGGCAGCCACACACACACACACACACACACACACACACACACACACACAGAAACCAATCCCTGGAAATGAAAGCCGTGGCTGAACCTGGAGGAGCTAGATTGGAAACAACAGGCCGTGACCCGAGCACAGCTTTGCTCCTGGAAACAGAAAACCCAGTCGCCCGAGAAGAAGACAGGACAACCGGGCTGCAGAGGCCACCCGGTCAGCTCGCAGGGAATCGCAGGATCTGGACTAGAGACAAAAGGGAAGGGCTCGAAGGTGGACCTGACCCTGGGAGGGGCCGGGACGCCTGTCTGTGCCCGGGCCAGCCCTCGCCTTGCAGCTCTTTCTTGTTTTGTGTTGTAAATCAAAGTCAGGAAAGGAAGAAGTCTCTGGAATAAAGGGTATATTGAACTGTACAGACGCTGGCCCAGAGGTCCAGTCCTGGCCAAATCCCCCACGCCACCAGCAGCATGGCCAGAGAGCAGCTGCACTGAGGGCAGGTGGCTGAGCGCCAGATGACACGGAGCCGGCAGAGACGGGACCAAGAGCCAGCGCGTGGAGACACGTCTCTGCTCCTTCCCGGGCTGCTGGTTCCCAAAGAAGAAGCAGCATGGCCTTGCTGGTGGCCTTTGGCATGCAGGACGGGAAGGGGCAGCAGTCCACCTCCTTTCCCTGCCTTGACGGAACCTGACGCTGTGGCCCTGGTCTCCTCCCTCCTCCTGGGCCTGTAACCCAGAACTCTTGATGGCCTCACATTAATTTCATTTGTTAATAAAACGAGTTAATAAACGTCTTTCCTTGTATTTCACCCACCCATTCTTTGTTTTTGCAAAAAGCAGAACCATTAGTTTACCTGTGTACGACCGGCACGCAGGAGATCACGCGGATCTCGAATGCCATGAGTCGAGGGATGTCCACACCACGGTACAGCCATCCAAAACAGATCCAGAACGTTCCACCCCAGGGACGGGCCTCCTGTTTCCTCCCATCAGCTCTCCACACACTATCTCCCAGCACCAGAGAGCCAGCGTGCCTGTTCCTGAGCTCCGGTACCGTGGCGCCCCCGCCCTCGGCTCTGCTTCAGCGTGACCCTTGCCAGCTCTCCACGGTGTGAGCTCGCTGGTCTTCACTCCTTCCTGTGCTGAGCAGTGGCCCCGTCCTCAACTGGCCCTTGATCATGTACCTGTGGATGAGCATTTGGGCTGTTTCCACACAGGGCTACTGTGACAAGGCCGCCCTGAACATCTTCCAGTCTCTCCTTGTGTGGGGTCAGTCCTAAGACCATGACCCCAGGAGAGAGTATGGCCAAGAGGAGATGCTGTAAGGGCTCCTCGTGCTGAGGGTGAAGTTCCCACAGGACAGAAGACCCCTGGAGGAGGTGCTGCTGATTGGGTGTGTTCTGTTTTCTGGTACCAGAACTTGAACCCAGGGTGCTTGACCACTGGCCACATCGCCAGGCCATTTCATATTCTATTTTGAGACAGGGCCTCACTAAGGTGCTTAAGGCCTCCCTAAGTTGCCAAGGCTGGCTTTGAACTTGTGATCCTCCTGCATCAGCCTCCTGAGCTGCTGGGATTACAGGCGTGTGCCATTGTTTTTAACTTATTCCATCTGGTGAAACTGATGGAAGAGCCAGCAATGGGGACAGGGAAAGGCTTCTCCTCATCCTGTCAGAGCAATGGCAGACACCATCTGAGCGCAGGCAGAATCAGGCGAGGAATCGGGCTCCTGCCCTTCCCGACACCTATAGAGCATGCACAGCACACTCAAGCTTCACGAAGGCCAAGGTCAACCAACACTGCAGGAGAAACATGCGAGCGTGTATGTGTGTCTACATTATCTATCTGTCTGTCTGCCTATCTACCTACCTATCTACCTATCTGCCTATCTACCTATCTGCTTATCTTTCTATCTATCTGCTTATCTGCCTATCTATCTGCCTATCTACCTATCTATCATCTGCCTGTCTACCTATCAGCTATCTGCCTACCTATCTGCCTGTCTGTCTATCTGCCTGTCTATCTACCTACCTATCTACCTATCTGCCTATCTACCTATCTGCTTATCTTTCTATCTATCTGCCTACCTATCTGCCTATCTGTCTGTCTGCCTGTCTATCTACCTACCTATCTGCCTATCTACCTATCTGCTTATCTTTCTATCTGTCTGCCTACCTATCTGCCTACCTATCTGCCTATCTGTCTGTCTGCCTGTCTATCTACCTACCTATCTACCTATCTGCCTATCTACCTATCTGCTTATCTTTCTATCTATCTGCCTATCTATCTGCCTATCTACCTATCTATCTGCCTATCTTTCTATCTATCTGCCTACCTATCTGCCTATCTATCTGTCTGCCTGCCTATCTGCCTATCTACCTATCATCTGCCTTTCTATCTATCATCTATCTATCTGCCTATCTATCTATCTATCTGCCTACCTATCTGCCTATCTATCTGTCTGTCTGCCTATCTGCCTGTCTCATACACACACATCATCAGCCACCTTGCATTACATGTTTTATATCACATGTCCACATGTGCTTATCTTATTTATATGTGATCATATCTGTTGTAACACCACACACCCCCACACACCCTGGCGGTGAAAGTCCAGAAGCGTTAATCAAGAGCACGTCTCCATGTGTGATGGACAGCAGCAAGAAACACTAAGACATCTCCATGAGATGAGGAATCCAAAGAACCACTTCCTTCTTGCTCTGACGAGCAGAGACAGACACACAGCATCAAGCACTTTTCTTACATCTGAAGGGTAAAAACTAATAACCACTAACCCTGTCCGTAAAGTCAAGAATAAGAACACAGGATGTGGAACAAGCTGAGGAAGACGGGAGACGAGACACCAGAGGCCTCTCGGCTCACCTGGGACCACTGAGCTAGTGCAGCCACTCTGGAAAGAGCAGGCGGCTCCCCCAGAGGCCAGCACTGGACCCAGGCATGGCCCGGCTGCCCCACTCCCTGGTATACATCCAGTCCTCTCCACGGTGACGCAGCGACATCACTGTTTGTAGCAGCACGACTCACAGCAGCCTAGCTGTGGAGCCAGCCCAGATGTCCATCAGCAGACGGACGGATGAAGGAAATGTGGTCTGTACACACAATGGGGTTCTGCTCAGCCATAAAGAGGAATGAAATCATGTCATTTGCTGGTAAATGGATGGAACTGGAGATCATCATGATAAGGGAAATGAGCCAGACCTAGAAAGTCAAGGGCCAAATGTTTTCTCTCGTAAGAGGAAGCTAGAGAAAGCGGGGGAGGGATTTTAAAAAAGGGACTCTCACGAGCATGGAGGGGAGACCAGTGGAGTTGAGGAAGGGGAGCTGAGGGCAGGAGGAAGCTCAGGGATGAGGGCTGCGTCCACCATGAACGCACCACGGGGGAGCTGCCTGTATGCGCAGTGGAGAGGCACTAACTAAAACAAGACCAGTAGCAACAGCAACAAAGGGAGATCCAGGGAGCAGAGCAAGCGGATCGGGAGGGAGAGGAGAAGGTGCCGGGAAGGAGCTGGAGGGGTGCGTGCAGGCACAGACACGGCGCGAGGAGCCCACTACCACCGTAGGCGGGATGCCCCGATAACCACGAGCCGTCAAAGAAACCCATACACATGGACGATGTCTTTCCAAAGACCAGGCAAGACCTTCAGTGATGTAAAAAAATCATTTGTGACCGAGGAACATAGGTAAATCAGATCCAGGCTGGATGGAAAAACCCAAGTTAAAGGCAGATTCAGAACTGCTGTTACTCATTCCAGTCAGAGCATCTCTGAAGAGGAGCAGGGCACAGGGCGAACCAGACGGGAAAAGGCAAGAGCCACCGTGAACACAGGCAGCCAGCGCATCGGGAGGGGCTCGGACTAGAAGACACTGGGACACAGAGGGCGAAATCACCAGAGGACAGGCCAATGGAGAGCAGAGACCAGACCTCTTTAACCGGCCAGGTCAGGATCAGAATCTGTAGCCATTAACACACTGTGTTTGAATAAAGAGGATTAAAGTGGTAGATGTGTGTGAGTGTCGTATTCCACGGTCACTATGCCTTCACTCTGGTGTCTGTGGAGCACAAAAGCCTGCCACATAAATAAGTGGGAAATAGCCTGTGTTCATGGATTGGAAGAATCCATACTGTTAACTGTCTCTACTGCCCAAAGTGACCAACATGTTCAATGGGATCCCTACTAAAATCCCAATGGCATTATATTTTTCAGAAATAAAATAGGAAAAAAAAAATCCTAAAACTCACCCAGAACCACAAAGGACCACAGCAGTCTTGAAGAGGAAGAGCAAAGCTGGAGGCTTTACAGTTCCGGCCTTCACCGTGTGCCTCAGAGCTGGAGAAAGCCAGCAGCACGTCCCAGCATAAAACGACGTCCAGGCCGACAGAGCAGAATGCAGAGCCTAGACGTGAACCCTGGCTTCCACGCCAACTCCGCAGTCACCCTGCAACAAGGGAACCAGGGCCCTGCTGTGGTGTAGACGGGAGGGGTCCCCAGAAGCGCACGTGTGAGACCATGGAGAAGCTCAGAGATGAAGGGACGGGGCTGAGAGAGCCCGCACCTCATCAGAGCTCGATTCCCCGTAGGGATCAACGGGGGAACTGCGGGCGGGTGGGCTGTGGCTGGAGGAGGCACTGAGAGGCATGTGCTTTGGGGGTTATATTTGTCCCTGGTGAGCCCAGCGCATGCTCTCTCTCTCTCTCTCTCTCTCTCTCTCTCTCTCTCTCTCTGTTTCCTGACTCCCATGTCCTGAGCCGCTGTCCTCCAGCACAACCTTCCACCCTGAAGTTCTGCCTCCCCTCCGGCCCAGAGCCATGGAGTGGGCCGACCATGGACTCAGACCTCTGAAACCGTGAGCCAATAAACTCTTCCTCTCTCATTGTCCTGGTCAGGCCTTTCGGTCACGGGGGTGGAAAGCTGACTGTCTCAAGCACACAGTGGAGAACGGCTGGTCTCTTCGACACATGGGGAGGGACAGGTGAGTCTTCACATGTAAAACAAAACTGTACCCCGACCTCGTATGACACATAAAAATCAACTCCAAGTAAAGACTTAGGTCTGTGACCCGACCTCACAAAAACCACAGGAGAAAAACTTTGACATTGGTTTTCACAAAAACTGTTTGGGCATGACACCAAAACCAAGGCAAAAAAATCCAAAACCTGGATTGACATTTGGGGAGACAAGCAGGGACACATGGGGCTACAAGGTGTCTATGCAGGAATAAGGAACCAGGCAGCAAAATCCAGAGGCGGTTCATGGGGTGAGAAAATATCTTCCTGATAGGATCCTAATACCTAAAAATAGAAGGTACGCATAATAAGACCCCAAATGTAAATAACTTGACCTTAAAATGGGAAAGGTTATGGAGCAATATTTCTCCAAAGAAGCCTTGCAGATGGCTCGTGGGACCCTGAAAAGGTGCCCCAAGTCTTGACCACCAGAGAAATCAAACTGGAAGGAAGGTATCATTACAAAATGAAGATGTCAAGCGTGCGAAGAGAACCGAGCCTCGGCACATCGGCTACCAAAACAGCACAAGGACCCCCAGGAGATTAAAAGCAGAACCACCGCAGGACCAAGCAGCCTGCTTCTGGGTGTATCCGAGGGATGCCCAGGAGATCTCTGCACGCTGAGGGTCAGTGTGTCCTCCATAGTCACCTACACGTGTACGGACAGAGAATGGAGGAAGGAAGCCGGACCCGTGCACACACACGCACAGTGGAACATCACTGAACACCCATGAATCCGGAGAACATCACACTGAGTGACGTGGGCGAGGGAGGCAGAGAGAACAGTACTGCACCCTCTGACGGAGGGGTGGAGTCCGACACCTGAAGGTGCACAGAAACAGCAGGTCTGGGCTGCCGGCTGGGGAGATTAATTTTAGCCAAGGGCACCAAGTTTCCAAGCAGGCAACACGACTCATTCCTGGGGCTTCAGAGCAGAGCTGGGGACAGGAGTCAACCACCCCGGGTGTGGACAGGGAATGTTCTGAGACAACAGTTCTTACGTTCCTCCCCACTATCCCACTGTGCACTCAACATTCTAACTGCCAAGGTTTGAATGTGTCAGCTGAAGTCCTGCATTAGAAATGGACTGTCCACAGCAACAGTGTTGCGAGCAGGAGTTTAAGGGGCCGAGAGCTCCAGTGGGCTCTGCTCTGAGGAGGGGCTAATGCTACACTCACAGGCCCCGCCCTCAGCCCCTCCCTCTCCCCTCCTCTCTCCCACGTGCTGTCTTCTGCCACATAATGATGCGGCAACAAGTCCTTCAACAGACGCTGTCCCTTGATCTTGGACTTCCCATTCTCCAGAATGGTGAGCTAAACAAATTTTGCACTAACTACGCAAAGACGAACAGCTTGCTTGTGAAGACCCTTTCACAACGTGTGTGTGCATGAAAACATCAGGCCATACTCCTTAAATACATACAGCCTCCACGTGTCAACGTCCTCATGAACCTGTTTAAACTCGCTTGTCCACATTCAGCCTGCAGCAAAATAAAATAAGAAAACAATAGCGACTTTCCAAACACATGCAATCCTAACTACATGAAGACTTGAAAACAGTGCTTTCATCTTCTGACGGCCCAGATGCGACATGCTTAGCAGGTGTCAGTCCAGACCCTCGGGCACCTCACCCGGGAGCACTGACCCCTCCTGGCATTGGCACGTAGCTGCCTGTGATGGTCCCTGCCCTCTGTGCCCTGTCTGCTCAGCTGGCACCTTTCTAGACCAGCTCTTTGCTGTGAGTTCACTCCCCAAAATGCCAGTGCAGAAAAAGATCAGGAGAACTATTAATTCAAGAAGAAAATCAACTCTGCAGCTACACACTAAGTCGAAGACATCCAGAATGGAAATAATCCATACCAGAGTCGTGTGCACTCAGAATAAAATTCGTAGCCTTAGTTATTTTTATTATTAAACCACGAAAATTAAAATAAATGAACCGAACATTCTGTTGAAGAAGTCAGAAAAAAAACAAAGAAAGGAAATGGGAAGCAAAAAATAGGGATAAAAGCAGAAACTAATGAATCAGAAAACAGAAGAAAAACTCTAGGTGATGAATAAATGCAAGAAATTATTTAAAATCATCATAAAGACAATCTTCTGGCAGATCACATGTATAATGGAGATAAGTTAGCATTATTTGCATATTCAATTATATGATTATGTGCCTAGAAATTGTGAGATAATCAAAATAATAAATCTGAATATGAATACACAGGTCCAGTGCTGTGACTGGCTGTAAGGTCCCTATCACATCAATATTAAAACAAATTTTCCTAAGGCAAAAACTGATTAGAACACACAATGGGAAAATACCAATGGAAATGCTAACACATAAATAACTGTCTAGGGATGTCCTGGCAATAAATGCTGAGAAGGACGTAAAATATCAGAAGCAAGGAAGAAGTAGCCCCTCCTAGATGAGAGCATGGAATATCGTCCGGCGGGCAGTTTTCACAGACCAAGATTTGCATTTAATAAGACTGGACGCTAATCAAAATCCCCAGGATAGGAGGTCAGCCCGACCAAAGAGTTTTTTAAAATTCTGGACAAACAGGGAGGTAAGAAGAGTTAAGGTGCCTTCAGTTACACTCAGGAGGGAGGCTGCCCCAACATGTTAAAAAGTTTATTTAAAGGCATCATAAAGTTTTATCATTTCAATAAAATGATCAAAAACAAGGCCAAAAAGCAGAGCCAAGTCCCACATCTGCAAGCGGTACGTGACTACTTCGTATGTGACAAAGAACGTGTTCCAAGTGAAAGACTCTTGTTTATCGGATGGTGCTGGAGAAACGGCTCATCAGAGTCGATTCTGCAGGGATGAACTCGATCACGAGGTTCTGGTATTAATGATCACAAGCACACTGCTGTCGTTAGCCACTGGGGTGCTCTGCTGCGCGGGCCGTGCCAAGGAATTCACATGCATTATCTCATTCATCCTGACAACCACGCCCAGAAAGTAGGAGCTGCTGCTTCCAGAGCATTGATCCCAACTGTCACCAGGATGGAAACCGAGTCCCAAAGAAGGTAGGTGACCAGGTCAGGTCACACTCCCAGGCACACAGCCAGGATGAGGACTGGCAACGTGTCCATTTAAGTGTGCCGCTTCGATGGCTGCCTTTCATAAAGGAACACAGCTCTCTGGAGTCTGCATGTAAGTGTGCAGCACAACAGTCGGACACAGCGGGAGCAGAATGGCACATGCACTGCAAGGTCGGGGCAGCAGCCAGGGCCCGAATCAGGATGTGAGCAGCCAGCACACGTGCTCTTGCCAAAACTGTCCAGAGAGCTTGTAATGGGCCAGCCACTCGGGGCCTTGGCCAGTTGCCCCTCTGCAGCCCAACCCTTTTTGTGCTGTGCTGGCCTGGGCTGACCAGGGCCCCGCGTCCCCTCTCCCTCCCTTCCCGCCTCCGGCAGCACTTTCCCCGGGCACCCTGCCAACACCACACCAGAAAAGGCTTCCAGTCCAGGGCAGGTCCCAAAGTGAGCACATTCCCCAGCATTCCGCTTGGAAAGCGTTCCTGAAGACTTGCCCCACCGAGAGAGGACCTGCCCGCATCCACACGGGGAGGCCCCACCGAGAGAGGACCCACGCACACCCACAGCAGGAGACCCTCACGCAGCATCAACAGATGCCAAGTTTGATCCCAGCACAGCTAGCGTGGTGAGAACACACCCCATCCCAGTGAGAGTGCGCCGACCCCTCACCCCCTGCATCCTCGGGAGCAGTGCGGCCCGCCCTTGCCACCGCCCAGCCTCCCAGGAGTGCAGCTGCCCACGCCGGCTGGGCCAGGAAAAGACCAAAATCCAGGAAAGCTATGACGTCCACCGTCAGGTCAAAAAGCCCTGAGCAGGGGGCTGGAGAGATAGCTCAGTCAGTAGAGTGCTTTCCTTGCAAGCACAAGGACCTGAGTTCCATCCCGAGCACTGCAAAAAAAATAAAAAATAAAAAGCCCTGAGCAGAGCCACCCAAAGTCCGGGGCTCTCTACAGTCTCCTGCTAATGGTCCTGGGAGTCCTGGGGGTGACAGGCACCTCCGAGAGGTGGCTGGAGATGGCTGCACACCACTGTGAGACCACAGTCAGCTGACCCACGCACTTTAACATGGTTAAAACAGGACTTCCACGTTACAGGAATTGTCCCAAAATAAAACCACTGATTTTTGAAAACAGGGAAAAAAGAAAGTTTTAAATTGAGCTACAAATAAATGTATCGTTATAGTTACATGGGTGGAAAAAACTCCGGAATATTCAAATTCCATGATTTCGTTATTAACTCTGCCCAGTAATGACTGACAAGAGGCAGAAGATAAGACGCCAAAGGCGAAACCTCAGTGGTGCGAGGCTGGATGCGGAAAGGGCTGGCCCTGCCGGGCTGCACGCCCCACGCCTGCTTGGTCTGGTTCCGAGGGAGCCTCTCACCTGCGGCTCCACTTCCCACAGTAAGATGAGCTCACTGAACCATGCAGCTTACGTGCCTGTTCAACTGTGTGAACGGAAACAAGCTGTAGAGCGATTCCACAGGTACTACTTTAAGAAAACTAGGCTGCGATGTTGCCCTCATCACACGTTCAGGCCCCACAAGCCCCTCTCCTGGGCCTCAGACATCCTATGCCATCCGCGTTGCCCTGACCCAGGTCAGGCACTGTGGAACCGCTGGATTTCAGGTTGGACGTGTGAATCAAGGCCGGGGTAGGATGCAGAACCAAAGCCCAGGAACTTGCCCAAGGGCAAGCCACCATGCTGACGCCGGACCCCTGAGCCTGCAGCAGACCACACTGGGGAGACTGGGGAGGCTCCCGCGCCTCTGGGAGTCTGAGATCTCTACTTGAAATCCGAGCAGCACATAGGCAACTGCCACCGAGACCCAGCCAGCTCAGGGCCTACCCGCAGGGAAAGACTCTCAGAGGACTTCAGGCTGTTGACAGGCACCCCAGGTGCAGGAGAGGTAGGAAGCAGGAACCCTGCTCTCAGTGGACAAGAGAAGGATGTGCTAAAAGAGCCTTACGGATCACCTCTAGGAGATCATTGCTCCTTCACGGGAAGGAGGCTGAGGCTCAGGAAGGCCCAAGACAAGACTGAGAGCCAGCTCCTGCCAGAGCGGCATGGATGACTCCGGTCTCCAGATTGGTGCCCAGCAGTCCCCTAATCACACCTCCATGCCTCCTGCTGCAAACTCACACCTCCATGCCTCCTGCTGCAAACATGCCTCCGTGGGCAGATGGAAAATGTCCTGGCCAGCTCAGGGCATGTCTCCTTATTTGCTAGCAAGTATACTGGCCCTTCTCGCTCACAGGAGATGAAGAAGAAGAGAGCACTGTTGAGTCCGTACCGGGGTGACCCCCACACAGACGTCAGGACACGTAATTACCGTTTGGGTGAGTAGTCATGAAAATGAGGACTTTGACAAAAACTGAAAGTCTGTAGAGAAGAGACCTCGAGACAGGGTGTGCTTCCCCCCAACTTCACCCAGGACTTGGTAAATACTCACTTTCAGAAGTAACCATGGAATCAGAGCAGGAGGCACCACTAAAATGCCCAAGCTTAAGCTTCCTGGCCACTCATGAGCCCTTCTGAGGCTGCAGAAGGACCTAGCAGTGAGTGCACAGGGTCAGATGTTTTGGTAAAATCTGCAAAAGCAGGACACTTTCACTCCATCAGACTGTTCAGATGGCCCTGCTACCGTCCTGTCCCTCCACAGCGTGCGTGAAGGGGCCGTCACCTGGGATGGGCTGAGGTGGCCTGAGTTGACAAAACACTGAGTTTGGCATTAGCGGGATGTTTGTAATGGGCCCCCGTCTCCCATAGGTTGCTGAGCGGCCCTGGACTGAGAGTTCTAAGGACTCTTGTGATTTCATCAATTCAAGCATGTCTGTTTTAATCCATTCAAGCTGCTGTAACAAAAAGACCATCGACTGGTTGGTTCTGTGAACTGAAAAGCTAAAACTCTGAGAAGGATCCCAAATGCCTAACTGGGTGTAAAATTCAAAATGACTCTGGGTTCATAATGGACTCTGGGTTCCTGGGAGGAACAACAAACTAAATTTTACAGCCCTGTCCAGGCACATTCCTATCCCACCTTCCAAAATAAGCAGCCCCTGAAAAGTCTCCTTGTGCTGACCGAACCTGACCAATGAACTCTTACCGACAGTCATGCGTAAATGTCAACCAGTGGGAACAGGCAGAGTCCTATCCCTCAGTCACATAAAATCGACCAATCAGGATTGAGCATTTGTGTATCCCTCATTTGCATACGTGAACAGGAGTGGGGAACTGGGAAATGTACAGCCCCCTTTCTATAAACTAACCCACCTTTGTTCCTTCAAGCACACTTCGATTTTGTACTGAAGTCTGTGTCTCTAGTTTGCCAACTGCTTCTGAAACGCCTTCCTATTATCTTAAATTCTTCCCTCCTGTGTTTTTGTTCAAAGCTTGGATAACAAATGTTTCTCTCCCATGATTATGGAGGCTGGGGAGTCCAGGCTCAAGGCTCTGGCTGATGCCATATGGGACCAGGACCTGCCTCCTTGTCCATGGAAAACCATCTTCTTGCTGTGTCCCCACATGGCTCACGAGGGTAAGAGGCTCTGGGGTCTCAAAAGGGCATGAATCTCACTTAGGAGGGCTCCATCCTCAGGACTTATCAGGTCCCAAAGGCCACGCCAGATGCTATCATACTGGGGGTTAGGATTTCAACACCATCAGGGGACAGAAAATTCTACATATGACAACATTCAAAAGTGGCTGCAAGAATACCCTGAGCTGAGGAAGCAGGTGGTGCATGCAGCTCACACAGCAAAGTGTACAGCAAGCCTAAAATCTCATGTAACATTATCAGCTGAGTTGCAAGGCTAAAATTAATTTTCTAAATTATCAACTCGACAAAAAGTATCAGTTAACCATACTGAAGAAAGACTGAATAACCTCTTATTCCCTTAATTTAAAAAGGATATTCCAATTGCTGACATAGAAAGAGGACATCAAATGGTATGCAGTGGAAAAGTGTAGGAAAGAAAGGATTATAAATGTGTGTTGGATAGTTAATAAAATCTGTTATTTTTCTGGATTTTGTGATTCGGTGGTATTTACCAGCTTTTTTAACTTAGCAATTTGTAATCATTTATTTTCCCATTTCTAAATAAGTGTTTGCTTTTGCACCTAATTCTGTATTATTGATTTTGCCTCCTTTTTCTTAAAGAGGGAGCCACAATTGTATAAGCTTCAGACCCCATGAAACCCTGGACTTCCTGCCCCCGGCCCTCCATCCCCAACTGAATGTTCTGACACTCTTCATATCCATCAGTTCACTCACTGTGGGGGAAAGAAAATAGGATTTTCTTTTACAGAAACAAATGTGATGCTCTTAAAGTTTCTCCATCTAGCATCAGAAGACAACGGACTTGAACAATAGCAAGCAAATCAGAAAAGAAAGAATCTTCTGACCGTTAAGGCTCGGAGAACCTCTTCTGAGGACATTAAGAAAACACTTGATCTGGAATAGACGAGAAAAAGAAATCTCCCGGCATGCCCAGCAACGCTGCTGCCCAGAAAGCGGGAGCCCCTGTTTTTAAACTAAATGATTTTGATGCAGGTGCCTCCATCTGAGAATGACTTAAAGTAGCTTATGGTGCAAGAGAACGAATGCAGTCAGTCCAAGGCACACACTGGAACCACACTTCATACAGAGAGGAGGAGAATGAACCTGGTAATCCCGGGCCCTGGCCCACTTCAGCTCCAGCCAGACCCCGCCCCAGCTAATGCCACCACCTGCTGCGTCTTGGTCCCTCTCAGGGCCTGTGCCACCTGTTCTTCCTGAGCCCTCACCCCTGTGGCCCAGCTCTGCCCTGGTAGCTGATCCTTGCCTCTCTCCTGGCCAGTCCTTACCGGGACCCACCCCACCACAGGTGACCCCTGCCCTGCAGCCTCTTCCCAGTGAACCCCACAGCCCCGTTTGCTCTATCTGAAACCTGGCCCTCCCCACAGGGGCAGATGTCCCCCACGGGCCCCCTCCCGAAGTGGACGCCTCTCCCAAGCCTGAGCACAAGGGCACGTTCCAGACCCCACCTGCTTGCTCCGTTCCTCCCTCCCTTCCTCCGCTGCCTTGGGCAGGTTTCCTGTTGGCATGTACACGTGGCCAGGCTGTGCAGACTGGCGGGGACCTTCCATCCATCTGCCCATCCACAATATGGAGGGAGCACCTGCCACAAGCCCCACCCAGCACTGAGTGACGGACCCACAGCCTCGTGGGTCCCTCGTGGGTCTCTCCCTCCACGCTGCCCTGCGGAACAGTAGTGTCTCTCCCACCTGCTAACTGTCGCCATCCAGTTGTGTTTCAAACCCCAAATGTTTGTAAAGCCGAACTGAAAATAAGGCAGGCCACACAGATCTCCCCGTCCCTGTCAGGAGCCATTGGCCAGCCGCCAGGGCTTAGGATGACAAGACTTTGCCCAGGCTGTAGCTCACAAAAGAAAGCAGAGACGGAACATGTTCTGGACTCCTTGGAGCACCCTGAACCACGTCGAGGCTTCCTGGATCTGCGCAGAGGGACACCAGGTTCAGGGAACACACCAAGAACCCCCATCTGGTGGACTCCCACTTCATGCCATGGAGAAGCCCAGAGATCCTTGAGGGAGAATTCCCGAACACACAGGGAAGCAACCCGCAACCCGGGCCTGGTAGGGACGAGAAGGGACCGATTTCTTCCAGAATAGAATCAGCTCCAGCAGGTAGCCCATGCTTTATCCCAGGACGCTGACCTGAAATCTGTGGGTCACTGTTTTTGGTTTTTTTTTTTTTTTTCAAATGAATTTTCAAAGCATCAAGTAGAAAATCATAAATGGTTCCCACACTAGGAGGTGGTTAGGTCCAAATGGATTTTTCTGATATCAGAAAATATATATAATTTTCTCCCAAATTCAAAACCGCTGACACAATTTCCAGCTTAAGGGAACAGTGGCAGGTTGACACTGCAGTGCATTTCAGAAAGGGCTCAATTTAGACAGAATCACAAAGGAGAGGGTGAGCAAGGTCGGAGATGACAAAGAGAGACGCTGGTTTCTACGCGGCCTCCGGCCTCGCCAGAGCTCACCAGGCAAGTCGCCCCAGGGCCCGCACTGGAGCTGGGCCAGGGCGGCCGCAGCCCTCCGTGCCTCCCTCCCACCCAGGCTCTGGCAGGCTGCAGATCCAGGAAAGAGGCTGGGGCTAGCGCCAGGCAACCCCTCTGAGTCCAGGGCACCTTGCATCTCCTCACTCAGAAGGTGACATCCGAGGTGACCACTGTCGGATTTTCTCAGCCTGTGCACTCACAGCCTGACACGCAGGGCCGAGGGCAGGACCCTCCGCTGGAACCCGAGAGCTGCCTGGAGACCGGCCACGCAGGCCTTGGGAGCTGATCCACGGCTTTTAATACAAGCCAGGCTGAAACATCCTGCTGGCCCTTCTTTGTCCTGGATGGAGGTGGGCCTTGCAGAGGGAGGTCTGAGGGTAGAGCCCCCATGATGGACTGCTACTCTCAGAAGAAAAGGAAAAGAGCCACTAATTCTCCCCAGGCCTCTCCTCTTTGATGCTTAAGGACACAGCAAGACAGCCATCTGCAAACCAGGAAGAGGGCCTTCCCAGAGCCCAACCATGCTGGCACCTGACGTTGGACTTCCTAACCCCCAGATCTCTCATCTTGGGCTTCCCAGCCTCCAGAAAGGTGAGGAATAGGAGCCTGGCACCTGGGTCTCCATGCCTGTGGGGCTTCTGCTACAGCAGCCTGAGCTGGCGGAGACACCTCCACCTGGATCACAGTGCCCAGCAGAGAAACCTTCCACCTGGATCACGGCGCCCAGGTGAGGCGCTGGACTTCCCGCTGGTATTAACCTGGTGGAACACACCGTCCTGTTTCAGCTGGGCCTCCTCTGGGTACCGCCTACCTCTGACTGCCCTTTAAGCCTGGTAACCCTGAGCATGCCCGACAGCTGGCCCTAGGGTTCCTGTGGCCCTGAGCTTTCCAGGGCTCACACCATCTGCTCCACTGGCAAGACCACCACCACCACTTCTGGGCCTCTGTGGTTCTTATCTGCCCAGCACCCCACCCACCTCTGTGAACCCTGCTCCATGGGATCAGGGTGACCCCACCATTTCCTCCGGGCCCCATCACAAACCCAGGCATCCACCCTTGAGATGGCTTCAGACAGGCCCAGACCCGACAGAAGGCCTTCCTGCGACATCCCTGATGGATCTTCCCAGGAACACCCTTTTCTCCAGCTGTGTGGTGGCGCTCACCTGGAAAAAGCCCGTCGACGAGACAGAAAAGAAGGCAGGGTCTGGATGGCACCTCCTGAACCCCGGGCCCTCACTGAAGCCAGACGCAGGGTGGACTCCCCAGTTACTGGAACTGATAAATCCCCCTGCTGTTTTCCATGCTTCAGCTAGGTTAAATTGGTTTTCTGTCACCCGCAACCAAGAGAACCTTGACAAATGGGCAAATACACGCCTACATCGATGCTCTGGTCCTGCTCTTTTCCACACCCATTCTCTTCTCCTGCCTTCATGGGTGGAAATGAGAAGACGCAACAGCCCAGGTAGTGACATGATCTCCTATGCCACCAAAGGGCCACGAGGCCACTGGGAGGCTGCGGAACAGCTCCCGGGGCACCTGGTGCCTCGCGGGCACCTCCAACAGGACCAGGAGGATGAGGACAACACTGAGGGGGGTGCCCTGTGTTCCTGGGCCCTCGGGGCTCTGGACCCCACCCCCCTCGGCCTAGGACCTCCCGCCCTCCCTCCCTCTGGGACTCCTCCGGCCTCCGCTTCACAGGCCCACGGGGGTGGGACGCGCCGTCCTGCACACCGTACAAAACAGGCTTAGGACAGATTAACCCAGAGAAATGAGAAGGCTGCCCGAGATACAGCAGCCAAACACCAATAGCGAAGCCCAGGTGACCGTCTCAGAGGACAGAGAGCGAGAGCCCTCCATGGTCGAGGGTGACTTCATGTTGACAAAAGGCCTCAGCCCCAGGGGAGGGGGCGATCCGGCACGTCTGTGTGCCAGGTACACAAGGAACGAGGACACAGCTCAAGAACACTCGGCTGCTCCCACCCCAGGCCCCAGCCCCGCCTCCCTCCAGGCCTGGGCACACCTCCACACAGCCCCTCATCCGCTGCGCAGCAGGGCAGAGTCAGGTCCAACGGCCAGCAGAACACAGGGTCCTGGGGGCTCAGTGTCCCTCAGCCATCCACATCCTCCGATGGGATCCTATTTTAAAATAGGGTCTCTGAGAGTATATTAGGT
Organism: Sciurus vulgaris; assembly: GCF_902686455.1. Taxonomy (NCBI): domain Eukaryota; kingdom Metazoa; phylum Chordata; class Mammalia; order Rodentia; family Sciuridae; genus Sciurus; species Sciurus vulgaris. Next base: position 39,086,235 of record NC_136479.1, on the reverse strand, counting down.
TCAGATGAGGCTGCACTGGATTAGGCCTCAAAGCCGAAGGCTAGTCAGTCACTTTAAGAAGAGGGGACACAGGGCTGGGTGTGGTGGCCATGCCTGTAATCCCACCAGCTCTGGAGGCTGAGGCAGGAGGATGGTGAGTTCAAAGCCAGCCTCAGCAAAAGCGAGGCCCTAAGCAACTCAGTGAGACCCTGTCTCTAAATAAAATACAAAATAGGGCTGGGGATGTGGCTCCGTGGTCGAGTGCCCCTGAGTTCAATCCCCATACCCCCACCCAAAAAAAGAAGAGAGAACACAGGGAGGCACCCAGGGGCAAGGACCCCTGAGGCAGAGGCCGGATGGGAGCTGGGGCTCACAGCGCGCGTTCCTCAGTTCTCGTCTGCTGCTCAGGCACCAGAAGCCGAGGCAGCAAGGGAGACAGCTCAGAGGGAGCCGGGCCCACTGACACCTGATTTCAGACCCGTGGTGCAGAGTCCGAGAGCGCGCCTCTCTGCGGGCCGAGGCCACCCGCGGCTTCAGAACTGGTCACAGCAGGCCTGGGAGATCCGTCCCAGGGCAGAAAGCTCCACGGGCTGAGCGTTCACCTGCGGGCAGCATGGAAAGGACCCGTCCTCGGGGACGAGAGCAGGAACGCCAGCGCGGTGACGGGCACACAGTGAGGGTGACTCGGCGTCACTGCTGCCAGTGCCGTTGGTCCCCAGGTCCCTCCCTGATGACACCTCGGAAGCCTAGACGGCTGCCCAGCTGACCTCCTCCTGAGGATCGTGGGAGAGAAGGGAAGGCCAGCGCTCCGGCCTCCCGGGCTCCAGCACAAGCCCTGCTCGGACCGCGTCCTCAAGTTGAAAGAAGCCCCTGACTTCGCGTGTCCTCCCCGGCATGAGCGGACAGTCTTCCCACAGAGTGACCACCACTCCTCTGTGGGGGACCCTGCCTGCCGCAGGCGCTCTGTGGTTCCAGTGGACTTACGGGGTGCTTCCGGGTCACCAGGGACGCCGGGCACCGGGGAGCCATCTGCAGAATGCTGGGTTGGCACCATTGCTCCCGGAGCTCCAGCTCTGGATGACCTCCTCACCAGCCCCACCCCACAGGCCTCAGGGACGCCCACTGCGTACCAGCTGTGGTTCCAAATAGAACAGGTGTCCTCATACAACCTGTCAGGATGAGCAGGAAGACCAAGCCCAGGGCCACGCGCAAGGCCCGAGCTCCCCAGTGCCAGGAGCCCAGGCCAAGGCCTGGCTCCCTCCGGCTGGACGGGCAGGGCTCCTGGGACTCGGGCGGGCACTCGCCACACCATGGCACGGCTCCCCCGCAGAGCGGGCACCACGGTGCCCCTCAGCCTGAAGACTGCTCCTCCCTCCTGAGCACTCAGAGGAGCGGCCCCTGGCAGGACCCATCCACTTCCAGTCACTGGGCTGTGTTCACACGGCCTGTCGTGAGCCCATGTGGCCCCGTGACCTGCTCCCCTGGACCGCAGGGTCAGCAGGTCTCTGGCACACACTCCACAACACCACGGCTGCCTGGGTAACTTCCAAGGAACCTCAACTTCACCCGAAATGCAGATCAGAAGGAGGCCCTGGGATTTGGGGGCCCCACCGTTCTTGCTGATGTCCTCTGCCCAGGACCTGGGGCACCCCAGACCCACAGGCCTGCACGTAGGACGTGGACATGAGGTGCCGCCCATCTCGCCAGAACCGACCAGGCGACGTCCCCTGATGTACCCGGGTTATCTCTGTGCGCTCACCTGGGTGCTGTGTGCTTGTCCACTATCTTACCAGGGATCTGTGGGAAAATTACATCCCTGGAAATGAGTAGCCTGCCTGAGCTGGCTGTTAATATCCAGGTCCTGAGCAAGCCAGCTGTCACACTGCCCGCTCAACATCCCCCAGCGGAGGAATAGTTACACCAGCAAAACCGGCAGAAACTACGCACGTGGGTCCCTGGCAACAGGTGTGCTCGCCCATCCCCAGAGCTGCCGACCACGAGGCACCGCTTGAAATGGATGTGCCCACTGACTCACCAGGTTGGAAGCCGGGCATTTCTTCCGTGGGTGCCTATCACGGAAACAAATCTCGAAAATTAAGCAGGAGGTCGGCGGAGGCCTGTGACTCACGTCCCACCCCTCCTACCCACCCAGACTGGCTCACTAGAGAAAAATGTCTAGAAATGCCACTGTTGTATGTGACCACCAGCAACAATCAGGCTTTTCATGGCTAATCGAAAGAACGCCCCTTCCCACTTCCCAAAAAGAATCACTTGTTGGCTCCAAAGTGCAAACGAGCGCTCGGCTCCCAAGAGCTTCTGTTCTGCACGAACACTGAACCCAATCTCTGACATCCAGAGACAGAAACCACCACCCAGGAGCCAGAAAGCCTCACTGTCCACCTCCACTCCCTGCGACTTCGCCAGCAGAGAGCAGGAGGGTCACCAGGTGACTCTGGTCCCCGACAGCCAGAAGCTACACTTCAGCCAGACTTTGAGCACAGCTCCAACCAGGGAGGAAGCAAGCACGCCTACGTGGCATCGGCTTCCACTGTTCCTGTCGGAAATCACTGGGGATGACATTCAGCAGGACAGACGGGCCGGGGAAGGACGGACCCACAAACTGCACAGACGGCTCCTCTTCCGAGCAGAGCTGAGGGGTGGAGACCGGAGAGAGGTCCGCACCGCACTTCAGAGGACTGGTGTCCGGGAAGCCGGTGGTGAGCGATTCGGAGCCATCTAGGCCCCAGGAGACGTTTACACGAAACATCACAACAGCGCAGCTGCTTCAGCTCCGAGCAGGTCATGGCACAACTGTGGAATTATACATATGTGAACCGATTGAAAGTAACCAAGCAGAAGGAAACAGTCCCAGCAGCACGCACTGCTGACCACCGCCGAGGCCCTACTGCAGTCCCGAGGCCGCAGCCAGTGGTCACTAAGGACAGTGACAATGGCCATGCCCTGCTTCCTTCTCTGGCTGTGCCTCTCCTTTCCCAGATTCTTCCTCTGTCTCCAGTGGGCGAGGCCAACAGCCTCGATGGCCTCCACCTCAGCAGGAAAGGCCAGGCTTTCTGTGATGTGCGGGATCTTCCAGAAGTGGGAAGTGTCAGAGAAGGACTCTGGTCAGCTTCCTGGAGTGTCCTTCCCACCACACGTCAGTCTTTGTCTGCCCTGTTACTGTGCCTGCTGCCAAAAAGGGCACCCAGGTCTTCCACGAAGCCTCACAGGCTGATGCACCAAGTAGACCCACACCCAGGGAATTCTGCTGTGCACTTTCTGAGGCAGAGGCAGGTGGCTTGCAGGGGAGAGAGCTCTGTGGGGACAATAGCAGAGGCTGACTTTTAGATGGTGTGCTCCTATCTTACCATGTACGGAAACCTGCTTAACATCCACTCATCTACTAGAATGGCTAAAAGAATACCTGACAATACTAAGGGTCTGCAAGGATGTGGAGCAACTTGAACTCTGATGCAGACTGATAAGGATGCAAAATGGTGCAGCCATTTTGGAAAAGTAAGGAGGTTGCTTCCAAAAAAGAGACATCACCATGCCATCCACAACTCCACGGTAAGGTCTCTAAAGAAATGAACACATGTTCATACAGCAACTGTATACGCATGCTTCATAGAAGCTTTATTTACGATTACCCCAAGATGGAAACAACCCAAATGTACATGCACACTTTGGAAACTACTTAGCATTGAAGAGGAATACACACCCGGTACACAGCAGCCTCGCTGAAGCTCAGAGCATTGTGCTAAATGACATAAGCCACACCCCAAAGACTACTGATGCGAGGATTCTATTTATATGATCACCCCGAAAGGCAAACCACAGGAACAGGGAGCTGAGCAGCTGTGTCTAAGAGGGGTAGAGACCACACGGGGAGGTCAGGAACCTTGTGGGAGGACGGGAGCGTTCTATATCTTGACTGTGCTGGCAGATACATATGGCTGTGTCCATAACCCTCCTCCTCCTATACACATGAGAAAGGAGAATTTTATTAAATGCAATTACCTTTTAACAATTCTTACTCAGAGGAAAACCCTGAAAGAGGGACATAGATTCATTCCCTTGAGATCAGATTCTTTCAAGAACTGCTTCTGGGCACTTCGGCCAAGCTATCTCCTGGTCAAGTGCACACCTCCTTCCCAGCACTTGAGACTGTCGAGGTTTCTTTAGCCATCCTCGTAAGTGGGTAGATGTTACGCAGAGCCATCTTACAGCAAGCCAGGATGGGTGGACGGGATTCCAGGGCCACTGGGCCCCTGGCCAGTGCTGCCCCTGTGGGAGCACCAGTCCCTCTCTGAGCATCAGCCACCTCCCACAGACAGCAAGGAAGACGGTGGTGGCACCTGGTGGCCCTAGGGGTGGCCACTTCTTACACAGAGGTCCTGTGGAGGCATCCAGGAATGGAGAGTAGGTTTTGCCAAAACTAAGGGCTTCTGCAGAGAAAGCATAGCACCTTAAGGCAGAAATTCTCAAAAGGAAATGAACTGGCACCAGATTGTTATTCTCAGCTGCTCTGACACATTTGAATGAGTGAGTCTTTAAAAGCTTTTGTCAGCTTGCTCTGGAAATGAAATTTGATATTATTAAGACTATCCAGTGTGGAACAATTATGTAAGTGGAGACGGAGGCTCACGAGGCTGGGGGTCAGGATGAGACCCTGCAGACGCTGTCCCAGACTCCTTTTTTCTCCCCCGCCCCCCGCCCTGCGACTAAATAAGGTCAGATAAGATGAGGACAAAACTAAGTCAGCATGCGGAATTTAAATTACTTAAATTACTTTTCTCTTTTTCTGCAGCTGAACTTCGGAATGTGGGAGGGGTGAACCGTTTCAACCAAAGCTAAGCTCTTCTGTTCTGTATCAAACGGCAATTACTCTTCAACGCTTTTTTTTAATCCGTCCACTCAGCAAACATCCACCACCTCCAACGAATTTGCTGAAAGAGACAGAAGCGCGTGGGGGATTGGAACGCAGCCTATAAGCTGGGAATTGCTGAAGCCGAGTGGTGCATACATTAAGTCCATCATATTATTCTCTGTGCTTTATCCAGGTTTAGTAATGTCTGATGAAGAGTCAAGGCAGACGGTGATGGAAGTGGTAGGACCAGGAGAAGCAGAGAATAGTCCACAGAGTCCCAAGTCCTGAGTTCAAGTCTCCGCTCCTCCACACGTGCTGGTGCCTTAGGGAGAGTGTCTTAACCTCTCTGAGCCTCTGCTTTCTCTCTGTGAAATAGGGTTAACAGTGGTTCTTGTGAAGGTTCAGGAAGTTCACACATGCTGGCTGAACGCATGCAGCAGGAAAGTAACAGGTTGGTAAGTGCCTACTGTGTGTGGGACGCCAGAGAGGAGGTCTGCACCCACACACACCTCCTGGGGCCTCCGTCAGCACCGAGCGCTCCCCAGAATCGCCAGCTCCTGCGCCGAGGCCCTGCTCTGTGCCCCTCCCAGGTCTCTGAGCTTGCTTCCCGGGGGCCGGGGAGGGCCCTCCACGCCCCGCCCAGGCACGGCCCTTCCAGCCCTGTGGTGGGGTGTCCCAGCCGGACGTGGGGCCCGGGGCCTGAGGAGGCCCTGAGGGAGGCGTCCAGGGCTGGCCTCCGGGGTCCCCCAGGCCCACCCCATCTCCTGCCCCTCCCCATCCAAGGCAGAGGCCGAGGGGCCAGGAAGCCTGAGGAGCGTGACCCTGCTCTGCTCCCACTCCTCCCGCTCCCTGTGACCCCAGCGCTCTCCTGCAGGGGCTCCACCCAGGCCCCCAGCCTCTGGCTGGCCTCCCTCCTGGGCCTCTGGCTGGGCTGCCTTGGTGCTCCTCACCAGGGCCCTCTGCAGCCTGCCTGACCCTCGGTGTCCCTGGTGTCCCCAGGCCTGCCCAGGGCCGTGGGAGTCTCACTGCAGCTTGCCTTGCTGAGGGACAGGTGGCCACCACAGACCACCCTTCCGCTGCTGGCCTCCTGCCTCAGAACCCCTGAGCAGGGTGTCCCCTTGGTCCCTGGTCCCTTGGTCCAGCGGAGGCCCGTCAGCGTCTCTCACATCTTGGACGCTCCGAAGAACACGGTCACGAAACCGCTCCCACCTGTGGAGCCGGGCCCACGAGAGCTCCGGCCACCGAGTGCCCAGCCGGGGCAGGGACGCCGGCCTCCACACAGGCACCGCGACCTCCGCCTGGTTTGCTCTTCAGATTTTCATTTGGAGAAAAGCCCCCGTCTCTCCCGCTTCCTGCCCTGTGACCTGGCCCTCTCCCAGCAGGGGACGAATGTGGCTGAGGCTGCAGACCAGGCTGGCTCGGCCTGGGGGTAGGGGGCGCCACCTCTCTGGACAAGGGACCCCCAGCCACCCCTGCCCTCGGCTTTGGGACAGGAGCAAAAGGAAAGATCCCCTGCAGCTCCCGAGCCTCCTCTTAAATAAAAAAGCCTGCCTTCTGCGGCTTTCAGGAATAAACAGGATAAAAGGGACCGAGAGAAAAAGAAGCCTGGAGACTCAGGAGACAGCGAGGTTCAGATCCATCAGCAAACGAGGAGAACAGACAGCGACCGAAACAGATGCAAGAAACGTCTCCAAGGAGAGCACATTTCCAGAAATGCCCCAGCCAGGGTCTCGGAATCTGCTTCCCGAGAGTTGGAGCCACACACGCCTCCGTGGAAAATCACTGCAAAGCCACGTTCAGCGCTTGGGGTCACTTACGCCACTTTAAAGACTCCACGGCCTCCGGGAGCAGAAAAACCCACAGGGTGCACAGCCAGGGGGCCAAGGCTGACAACGTGCCTCCTTCCTGGGCCTGAGAGGGGCGACCCTGCAACGGCCAGGCTTGCGGTTCCCGCTCCACCTGCCGCCCCTGGATGCCCAGGTCTTCACTGGACAGGTGATGCCCAGCGCCAAGGCCAAGGCCTGTGCTGGCCACGCTCTGCACAGTGACCAGGGACTTGCAGCAAAGGAGGCAGAGTGGAGGATGGAAGCCCTGGAGCACGTGGCTGCTGAGGACGGGCACCTGCCGGTCAGGGAAGGGCTCCTGGGAGGCTCAGAGGCCAGTGAAGCAGCCGGCAGGGGAGGGCGTGGGCCGCTCTTCCCCTTGGCTGGCCACACTGTGCACATGACGTCATTCCAGGCCTCCACTCACACCGGCCTCCACGCCAGGTCCTCAGCGCCTCCCCTCCCAGCTCCCGCTCAGGTCCCCTGCAGGGACGCTGCCTGAGCCCGGCCTGGTCCCTCCTAGGGTACACAGAGCGCAGAGCCAGCCTTCCCTGGGGAGACTCCCCCGCAGAGCCGGCTGCACCTCCCTGCACTTGCCCAGGCTGCACCAGACCCTCCGCCAACCCGGCACTGGAAAAGAAATCCCTCAGTCGCCTCAACTAACGGCCCCCAAAGACGCCCCCCCAACCCCTGGGGCCTGGGAATGGTCCCCACATGGCAAGATGGGGCTTTGGGGATGTGACAAGGACCTGGGGACCCCAGTGACATGTCACAAGGGTCCCAAAAGAGGGACATGGGAGGATCAAAGCCAGAGAAGACAAGTGGCCACAGAGGCAGAGGTTGAGCGATGGGGCCCCGAGGCGGGGAGTGTCATGTCCTCCTCCCTGGAGCCTCCAGAGGAGCTCGCCCTGACGGCCCTCGACTGAAGTCCCGCGAAACCCATTGCAGACTGTGACCTTGACGGCCCCAGGAGAGCAGAGCGGTGCCGTCGTAGGCCACCAAGTTTGTCGTGATTCATTGTGGCAGCAACGTGAAGCCAATGCACAGCCTCACTCCTCAAAAGCTGGACTCCCACTGCCAGCAGGCACAGGGCGCCAGCCTCTCTCCCTCCTCATCTCCTGCCACACCTCCACACCCAGGCCTCACGCTTTGGTCTCCCCTAACTCCTGCGCTCTTCCCCTGAGAGGCCTGTCCTGCTTCTACCACGGTGCCTTGGCACATGCTGCTGCCCTGGACAAGAGTGCTCTGCCCTCGCCTGCCAAGGAAGTCTCCCCTCAGCAGTCACACCCAGCCCTGATGCCACCACGGCGCCAAGCCCTCCTCCACCTCCCCCACCTCCAGGCCCCGTGTGCTCCACAGGACTCGCAGCACGGGTTATGCCGTCACAGGAGCTCCTTCTCCGTCCCTCTGCGCCCCAAGGCGCGTGCCTGCCTGTGTGCAGCCAGGACAGAGAGGAGCCCAGACAGCACAGGGGGAAGGAAGCCAAGGCGGACACAGGCGGTGCCTTCCGCTCGTCACACGGGGCCCACATAAAGGAAGAAGAGCTACCCGCATGGCCAGCCACTGCAGAGGACCGATGGGGACACGGGCAGGACTGGACAGCAGCCCCTCAGGCAGGCCAACCCAAAGGGCTCCTCCCAGTCCCGAGTCAACATGTCCCAGAGGCCTCCCGAGAGCACCTTCGGTCTTGAGCTCCTCAGAAGCAGTGGTTCTCAAATACAGTCCCCAAGCCCAACAGCACCACGTCACCTGGGAACATGTCAGAACTGCACGTGCCAAGGCCCTGCGGCTCCCACCACTGACACGTGAGAGGCCCTGGGAAAACCCCGCAGAACGTCTGAAGACCTAGTGTTCTGCATGGGGTGGAGAGGCCTCTGCCCTGCACCGGTTCCCAGTACCGACAGAACAAAACAGACAGACCGAGTGGCGAACGCACCGGGCACAAACCACCCCACCTTCTGGAGCCTGGAGACCGGGGATCAAAGGGCGGCGGGCTGGTTTCTGGAGGCATCTCTGCCTGCCTCTTCTGCGGCCTTTGCCCTCTCCGCGTACACACAGAGGCTTGCTCTCCCGACGCGGCACCCGCCCTGTTGGACTGTGGCCACTTTAAGACCTCGCTGTAGCTGCCCTCCCGAGAGACCTGCACCAACCTGGCCGCCCCTGTGGTCCCGGGAGTGAGGACTTCAGCCCAGGAATTCAGGGGCACATTCACCCACAGCAGCTCCAAGAGTTCAACTCAGGCCGCGTGCCACTCCAACGCGCCTGCCCATGACAGGTGACGCGGGCACCAGGGGCCACGGGCCTCCTCCTCATGCTTGTGGGCGTCACGTGCGCAAGGCAGGGCCTCCCGTCATACGAGGGAGAAGCGGGGAGCCCGGGATCTGGTCCCCTCAGGGCTCAGGGCTCCAGGAACGGTGCCACCACCTCCGCCCCTACCATGTGTCACTCTGCCCGTGTACCACACCCACGCCACCATCTCCCACGGACCTGGCGAGGTGACAGGCCAGATGGAAAGAGCAAGCCACCCGGGACACCAGGGCAGCCAGGGGGTGCAGCCCCGGCCAGCCGAGACGCGGGCGGCGCCTGTAGGGCGGGGGCGTCTGGTGGTCCTCGTCACGGCCATTGAGGACAGGCCACAGCCCAGAAGCTGCCCGCCAGGCCCCATGCCTTGACCCCGGGCACAGGAAGCCAACCAGCCGGGGCACCCCACCACCGGGGTCAGCTCACCCCTCGAGGCACACGGCCCACAGATGGGGACACTGAAGGCTGCTTAGAGCCACTGTGAAGGTCCAACCTGGAACAGGTACTGGGCGCCCAGCACCCAGACCTGTCGTGAGAGGTCCTCGCAGACCCCCGCCAGGCCGCAGCCGCTTACGCTAGACCTTCCAGTCAAATCCGTGAGCACAGCCTGGTTTAAGAGACAAAAAGGAAAAAGGAGAGCATTCAAATAGCCCCCCAAGGAGTGGAGGTCCCGGGAACCAGAGGTCGGCAAGGAGGGAGGGACAGCATTTCTAGGAAGCAAGGCCCCACGGGCGCGAGCATCTTGGCTGAAATACTTTCCCGACTTCCCTTGGCAGGCAGATCCCAACGGGGAACTAGCCACGGCACAGGCTGGACTTCCAATATCTGCCCAGGCCTGGGCCCCAAGGGTCAGGGACAAGGACGGGATGAGAGAAGCCTCAGGAGACGCACAGGATCTCGGCCGCTCAGGTGGGAGAGGCGTGGCGAGTCGCTTGGGAGGATGGCTGACCAGGACCCTGGGCTTCCTCCCGCTCCAGGAGCCCTGCTCGCCGAGCAGCCCAGCCACGCGAGGGGCATGAGCAGTGAGGGGCACGAGCAGTGAGGGGCACGTCACCCCTGCAACTGCCATGGCGGCTCTGGGGAGACCCCTCCCCCTTGCACAGGAAGTTCCTGCGCACACCTAGTGACGGCGCTCCCTGCTCCCCGCTCCCCCCAGACCACCTGGGCACCTTTGCTCGATGTTTCCATTCAGCACCTTCCCTGGGCTTCTTCCTTGGCTGTGTGCCCACAGGGCAGGCGGGGACAGCAGGCTCCGTCCTCCGCCTGCACCTTAACTTGCCAACGTCCCTTTCTCACAAGCCAGCTGAGGGCAGCCTCTGGATGGGATCAGCCGCAGGACAGGGCTAGCACTTTCTTCTCTGGATGCCGCGGAGCACGCCACGCTCAGTCCTGCCTCTGCCTCTGTGATCCTGGGAAGCTGCATGGCCCCCGCGCCCTGACCATGCTATTCAGACTCCGCGGCAGAGACTCGAAGTATGAAACGCTTTCCCTGCCCGCAAGTAGCACGCACGCCCATCGAAATGAACGAGCACGGAACAGCAAGAGGCCATCGCTCCTTCCCCAGCTCTGAGTCTCCACCCGGCTCCCTTTCCTCAGAGACCTGCAGCTTGATTCCCGCCCTTGACACTTCAGGGCACGGAGTCCCCTGGACGTCCAGGCGCGGCCCCTTTTCCGGTCCAGCCCTGCCGTGGACCATCCTGGGTCCTCCCCCTCCAGGCCAGGCTGTGCGGGAGGCGGGTGCAGCCTCAGCCCCAGGGACAGCTCCCCTGAAACTGTCTCATGGCCTCCCGGGGGAGCCTTCACATGTCCTGTCGGCCCGAAGGCCTTCCCCATGTTAGGGCGTGGTATGAAGTGTCCCCAGAGCTGCCGCGTTAATGTAGCAGATGGAAGGAGGAGACGATGAGCTGCACCCTGATCCACGGACCCATCCATTCGATGGAGGAATGATTTGAATGGATTACTGGGTGGTAACTGCAGGCAGGCGGCACCACGGGAGGTGGGGACAGGGCTCGTCCCCGACTCCGCTCTGCTTCCTGGCTCTCCCACACCGCACCTTCCACCATGATGCACGGCCTCACCTGACACTCAAACCTGAGGAGTCAGTCGATCCCACGAAACCTCTCAAACTGTGAACCCCAAATAACCCTTTCCTCCTCTAGGGTGTTCTTGTCTGGCATTTTGTCACAGTGATGCAGAGACGGCTGACGCGCCCACCGCCTGGCGCTGCTTCTGTGGCACACTCCCACGAGACCCAGCACCAATGCCGCCTCCCTCTGGAAGCTCACCAAGCTCCCGAGGCAGGTGGCAGTGCTTTCTCTCCAGGCCCCCGGGACACGCTGCCGAGACCTCTCTTGCAGCAGGCGGTGGATCTGTGGGTAGACAGAGTTCTCCTGGGGACAGAGACACACGTCACTCGTCCTCAAGCCCTCGGAGTCCAGCATGAGGCCTGGAATGCAAGGCGCATGTCTGCGGGGTAGAGCTGACTCACAAGCTGGCATCTTCACCCTTCAGAAGAGAAAACACACTGGAGGGCAGCCTTATCAGGCCCAGGGCAAGTGGTGGAAGAGTCCCTGAAGCCGGAGAGCTCGCCCTGGCCATGGATCTGCATGTTCTAGACTCAGGAAGAAGCCACCAGGGAGGCAGGAGGGGGCATCTGGGGGGCAGGAGGGACCGATTCCAGGTCCCACCCGTCTTGGTCCTTCGTGTGGCCCTCAGGGAGAGGCCGGGGAGTGCTGAGAGGAGACCTGAGATCTAGCGCACAGGGGGCCCACACCAACGTCCCACCAGCTGCCTCCTGGGGTGGCACGCACAGTCCAGGATGCAGGGGAGACAGCGGTCCAGGAGCCACACTGCCCACCAGGGTCTTCCTGTGTCAGATGCCCCTAAAACTCGCTGAAGGCCCCGCAGTGGAGAAGCCAGGGTCGGACCTGCTTGATCTGCCCTGCGGCAGACCCAGCTCTGGCTTCCCACCCAGGGACCAGAAAGGACCTGGGGAAGCTCAAGGGACCTTGGAGAAGTACTGACTGTGAATACAGGGTGCTCTTCCTGAGGCCGGCTAAGGGCCACACGGATTCCCTGAGTACCCGTGAGAAGTACGGTGCCCAAACCCAAAGCCCGCGCGACCCGCAGCCTGACCCGGGAAGGCCAGCCCTGCCCCTTCGCTTCAGCGCTCCCCCCCGATGGATGGGCAGCGGAAGGCCTGGCCATGTTGGGAAAAACACACTCATCTTCAGAGAGGAAAACTTCATTAGCTAATCCACCTACTAGGAGAATTTATTTCCAAGGTTGAACTTTGGGGAGGTTTTATAATGGATGCCTGACTAATGGGAAGCATGAATCTATTCCAGATGGTTAATTACTTTTTATCATTCCTTTTAATAATAGTTAAGAATAATAAGACGACTGGCCTGAAAAATGAGGACATGGAATGAATTAAATGGAAGTATCCTGCACCCATTTCCCAAAAAAAGAACAGGTTGAGGTTGGCGTCTTAAAATACCAGATTTTAAAACTAGAGGAGGTTACAAATTATGCGCGACATCAAGGAAATTAATTTCTATGTTAATCAAATAATGTTCCCAGAAGTGGTCAAGCCGAGACGGCTCCCCACTCGCAGGGATGCCGGAGGCGCCTCCTGTGGCTTGGAGGGCTGCCGTGGGGGGGGGGGGGGGCTTTCAGCTGATCAGGGAATCTGGGAATCTGCTGGGAATCTGCACCCTGAGGACAGGGCCTGGCACGCTGGCTGGTTCCTCTGCCTCCCCGCCTCCTCGCAGTACTGAGCTCCTGAGGACAAGTCTCCAGGCCAGCCCCATGGCATGTGGCATGCCCTTCCCAGGCCCAGAGACCTGCTCAAGTCCTGCCACCTTCACCTCCCCACTGGAGGGCCTCTGTCCCTGTGCCCACTGCTGTGTGCTCTCCAAGGGGCGCTCCCCCCCAGGAGCCCCACGTGCTCCCCCTGGACCTGAACTATCCGCATGCCGTCTGCAGGTCTGCCCGGTAAACGGCTCAGGCAGGCAGATGCGCGCAGACCTTCCCCACCCGGGGATCCCCAGCCTCGGCTCCGTTCTTGGCACAGGACCATTAAGCACTCTGTCCATGGGTGAGTGAGGTAGACGCGCATCCTCAGACTACACGCACTCACTGGGATGTCCGGGGACCTCACCCTGCTGACATCGCCTCTCACCACTGAGGCTGGCAGTGCATGAGACCTCTGGACAGAGGGCCACAGCCGTATGTGCTCCCCTTGGGAAGCTCTGCTTTTAAATCAGACCAGAATCTTCTCCTCAGACTGGCCACAGGATGACTCTGTGGCGGCGGCTGCTGTCTCATCCCTGACTGCTGCTTCCAGCTTGCTGAATGACTCAGAGCAAGTAAGCGTTCTCTGGGCTTCAGTTCCACCCCTGCTATGCTCACAGGTGGGTGCACACACCCAAAAGTGCCAGAACAATCACCAGGAAAATCACCAGGATGCAGCACACCAGGCCACAGTCCCATACTTAAAACCTTAGGTCCAGCTGGGTTTCAGAATCAAAACTGGGAGTAGGATTAGAAAGGTAATATCTTACCTTTCCATATGTGATCTAACACCCTCCTATGGGTCTGGGCCAGCATCCCAAATTAATGTGACTAAAACATACATCTAGTCACTCTAAATGGGACAGAAAAACCCATAAGTATATGTGTATTAGTCAGCTTTCCACCACTATAACAAAATACCTGAGATAATTAACATTAAAAAAGGTTATTTTGGCTCACAATTCTGAAAGTTCCAGCCCAAGATCAGGTGGCTCCTTTGCTTTGGGCCTCTAACAAGGCAGCCCGTCATGTGGGAGCACGTGGCGGGGCAAACCACGGGCTTTAAAAGCCAGGAAGCAAAACACAGAGGCAGGGACAAGGGTACCACAGTCCTCTCGGAGGCCATGCCCCCAGTGACCCACAGACCTCCCACGAGACTCTGTCTCTCAAAGGTCCACAGCACCTCCAAGTGCCACACTTTAACACCCGGGCCCTGAGGGACCACTCAACACCCACACGACAGAAGCCCTTGAGTCCACGTAGGGTCGGGTCTCGCCACCTTCGAGTTTCCGAATCGCAGCTAAAATATTTCCAGCCTGTACTGAAAACAAGATGAGTGATCTGAAAACAAGAAAAGCGTGTGAGCCTCACCACAGGTAGTACAGCACTGGCCACAGCATGCACCCCGAAGGACAGCCAGCACCCCACAGCCCAGAGCAGGCAGCAGGGACGCCTGCCTCGGGGCGGCCACAGCCCATGGCCTCATATGCAGCCGACGTGAGCCTGGGCGGCGACGGGGCTGATTCTGGGGTGCAGGTCTGACAACGTGCGTGAGACACTCAAAGGTTTTGCAAAGGGCTGATGCCACTAAGGCGACGCAAGCTGTGGCGATCCAGTGCAGAGGCGACCAGACAGAGGAATCCTCGAGCAGACCATGGAGCCAGCACACTCCGGCCTCAGGGGGCCTGCATGGGACCAGCTCGGGCAGCACACCCACCACGCCCGCCCGCAGCAAACCTCTGCAACGCTCAGACACACTGCGGTGGCTTCCAGGTCAGCCCACCCCGAGTGAAGCATCCCGATTCCCATTTGGCGATCCCCTGCGCAACTGCAAGCCACAAGCAGTGCTGGCAAGACGCGCACTCTCCACTGCGCAGGGGTGGACGAACTACTGTCCAGAAACAAACTGGCCACAGATCAGATGCTCTTCTTTGTCAGCAAATACCTCTGGCAAATGCACTAACCAGCCAGGAACGTCTGAGGGCGGAACACCCGGGACACCAGGCTGCCTCTTCTACTGGCGACTTGCCCCAGCTCCTTGGGGCTCACTGGGGATGCGCAGTAGACCGTCTTCTGAATTAAATGACCTCGCAAATAAAAACTGAGTTCCAGGGAACCGTCTAGGGTGGCTCCCCCAAGAACAGCTGCTTGGCCCGAAATGGAAACAGGGTTTGGGGCAGGGTCACTGCGGCCACTGTAAGTCCATCCCTCCTCATCCCCAGAGTCACTGCAGGAAGGGCTCCGGGGCTCCAGGGTAGCCGTCACCAGAACAGACCCACAAAACGCAGCCACGCTCCCACAATTTTCCCTTATTCAAGTGGGCAGTGACCTAAATCTCAGTACCCAGGAGCTCGCCGCATCTGTCAGAACTCCGCAAGCGTTGCACACCGAAAAATACCCCGTGCGTTATTTTTTTAAAGTTCAGAATGCAATGACCTACTCTCGGCAGGTATTTTCCAGAAAAAAACAAAGTTGCTTAATTTGTTCCCTCAAGGTGAAGACGACATTTTAACAATGAAGGAGAAACAACACTTTTCCAAACATAAAAACAAAAGCCCTCGCGGCTGGAGAGGCATTTTGAAAATGGATGTTTGGAAACGTTTCCATGATTAATGATTTGTGGCTGAAAGTGCTGTAATTTGATTTATAAAAACTCAGGTCGGCACATTTAAAAACCTTGGAAATGGATTTTTCCAGCCTTTGACGTGTCTTCCAAAGGAAGAGTTTCAGAAAGTTTCAGCCCGCCGGTTAATGACACTGAAATGCAGCACCTTGTAGTTAGTTTGCAAGGGCAACTTAACGGCATCGTGAGAAATGGAAATCTGCTAGCTGAATTTCAGCAGAAACTTTTGCATAAAATATGGAAGGGACTGAAAACACGGTATCATAATTTAGTAAGCGTCACCAACTACGAACTCCTTTTACTTGATCTCCATATCTTTGGGGGGTACCTTTTCAGCTACTGAAAGCCAAGATAAGTGAATTAAAACTAGACATTTGAATTATTGTATCACAAAGTGTTAAATCACGATTTTAAAAATAATAAAATGTACCCACTAACATTGCCTTTGTTGGAAATATGACTAGGACTGACATTTTAATGAGAACAAAAAGGTTTTCTGTGCCATTAAATAAAAGAGAGTGAAAGCCATTTTTTAAACACGGCTTATTTCATCCTTTCCACCTCATGCTTTTAAATATAGTCCATCAGAATATTCTACCCATAAAGTTAATAAATAAACAAATGCACTGGTACCAGATGTGTGCACTCAAAAATCTGCATCAGCAGGCCTGCAATAAAAAAAAAGACAGAAGATCACGATCTGCACAACGGGGAGGCCACCCACACACCCCACAGGGCCACCGGGAGAAAAAATCAGCGTGAACACGCTCCTCAAGGAAGGACCTGTGCTAGCAGGCACGTCCAACCCAGGGAAGGAAACGGATCCCTGACGGACGGACGGACGCCGCTGGAGCCGACGAGGAGGACCCAGGACGAGGGCTGCGCCTGGAAACCCGTGCACGCTTCCCTCCGCGCGTCCGGAACCGCGAGGCGCCAGCTCTGCTGGGGGGTTTGTTCCTAAGACTTCATCACACAAGTGGCAGGAGGATGAGGGTGATCAGAGCCACTCTTTACGGAACTCCTACGAACCCAGCCCCACGCGGAGCCCAGGTCACGGCTGCTCTCTCCCCACGTCTAGAAGGAGCCCGCAAACAGCAGGCAGGAGACCGCACGGGGAGGCCCTGCCTCACCTTCAGAGTCAACCCCAAGACGGGAGCAGGTCCCATTTGGCTCCCTGACCTACCACGGGGCCATGCCAGCCCCACTCCGCCCCCACCTACCACGGGGCCATGCCAGCCCCACTCTGCCCCCACCCACGGGGCCATGCCAGCCCCACTCTGACCCCACCTGCCACGGGGCCATGCCAGCCCCACTCTGCCCCCACCTACCACGGGGCCATGCCAGCCCCACTCTGCCCCCACCCACGGGGCCATGCCAGCCCCACTCTGCCCCCACCTACCACGGGGCCATGCCAGCCCCACTCTGCCCCCCCCCACGGGGCCATGCCAGCCCCACTCTGCCCCCACCTACCACGGGGCCATGCCAGCCCCACTCTGCCCCCACCTACCACGGGGCCATGCCAGCCCCGCTCTGCCCCCACCTACCACAGGGCCATGCCAGCCCCACTCTGCCCCCACCCACAGGGCCATGCCAGCCTCTTGCCTGTCAGCAGGGGGCAGGCAGATGAACCGCAGAGAGAACAAAAACAGAGTGCAGGGCGAGGACAGTTGGTCACCACAAGTGCTCTCCCACACACAGATGCCCGAGCTGAAGCCCTGCAGCGGCAAGGCGTTGGTGTGACAATGATGAAGCCATCTGAAAAGGGACAAGCAATGTCTCCCGATGTCGCCACAGAAGCCCCAGGCCAGTCTTGCTCCTGGGCCCCTTCCAGGCCCGTCCACATGCGTGCACGTGGGTTCCCTCTGAGTCTTGGGACGACCAGGGTCTGACGTTAAGCTTCTTTTCATTACGTCATAAAAGGCAGTCATTCAGATAAACACGCTTCTACGCGGCATTCACGACCACGAGTCGAACGCGCTCGAGCCTGTGGTCGCACTGTGTCGTGACTCGGGTGGCCCTGCCGCTGCCACGGGGCAGGTGGCTCCTGAATCCTGTGTTGGCGGCACGAGGCCATCAGCGTTCCCGCGCATGTGGCACTGGCTCTGCTTGCAGATTGATTTCTCCAGAATAAATTCCCAGAAGGCAGATTACTAGTTCAGAGGTATGAAATATTTTTATGGCTCATGAAATGTACTTCCAAATGGCTTTCCAAAAGTGTGATTCTGACGTGACAAAGCCACCAACTAGCCGGCAGCCTGTGGGTCCAGGAGAAACCTCGACCGCAGGGGGCAGAGGTGATAATACGCCTGTGCCGCGGGATCCTGCTCTCTGCGGACTTTCTGCAGTCGAAGCTCGCCCGCCCCTGTAGGTTTCTATGTTTTTACTGGGCAATCTCTCTATTCTTAATAAAAAAAATAATTTTTTTCCATCTCCAGAATCTAAACTGAAATATTAATTCACTCACAGACTGCACGTGGCTTCTCTGGCCAGGGCCCGTCAGAGAGTGGATACACCTGACCACCCAACCAGCTGGTGCCCCGTCCATGGAACTGCTCACCCCAGACACCCACGGCGGGGTGGGCGTGTGGCTCAGGGTCATGCACCGCTCTGGGTTGGATCCCCAGCAGCTCACGCGTGCGCACACGACACGGAGAGACCAGGACTAGGGACTGCACACACGCCTGGGCCCCCAGCCCCGACCCTGCAGTGCATCCCTCTGGGCACTGCCCGTTCGGCTGCCCCTCTCCCTTCCAAAGGGCCCAGGGGCGGTGGACTTCTGTGGAATGCCACGGCGAAGGTGGACGATGTCACACGGGTCCCTCCAACGTACCCTGGGCGGCTGGCGGTGGCAGCATCGCCCACCTCCCAAGTCGAGCGGGTCCGCAGTACGGCTGCCCAGCACGCACCGCGCAGGCCACGGGGCTTCCCACTCTGCAGAGCACGCAAGGGCTCCAGGAACCCACGGCTTCGTCATGTCACTCGTCAGCAATGACGAAGACCTAGTGGGGGATGAGGGCATGTGGGCACCATCACTGAGCAGTGTGTCACCTGTGAGCCGGGAGAGGACCCCAGGGCGTCTGGAGCGGCTGGGGCGCGGCCGCGTGGCACAGGCGGCTCTCCTGAGACGCTCAGTGGGCTCCTCTGGGTCCCTCCCAAGGACGAGGTCATCGGGCCGACCTCTCGCCCACATCCAGCCTCTGCAGTCACCCAGGCCTCAGTCCCGTGTGCTCAGGCCACCTCTTTCCTCTTCATCCCCAGCCCAAGATGGGGACAACGGAGTTGCTCGTGGTCACATGGTGAATCGCAGGCTGAGTGGAGGCTTACTCAGGTCAGGGTGACTTCAGAGGCCCAGCTCTTGACCACCAGCTCCTCTTCTCCCTGCAAGGATGTCCCTGGAGGATGAAAGCCACAACAATGCTGGAACTGGAGGCTGGGGATTCCTGAAGGGCTGCAAACCTCAACCAAACCGGGAGAGCTGTGGCAAGCTCCCTCTGCGGTGCCCCAGCCCCAGGGGGCATCTGAGCAAGTGGGCGGCCAGGCAGGGCGCACAGGGCAGAACTGCTGGGAGGATGCCTGTACAGCAGGGTGGGCCATGCATGGAGCAAGATGGGCCTGCACGGAGCAGCTGGCCTCGCAGAGGGCTTTGTGCTGCCGCTCTGCTCTCGGCCTCTGACCTCCTAACGTCCCGCGCTGCTAAAGAAAGGCATGGGCGCCCCCAGGAGCTCTGCGCTCCACCTCTCTTCCTCCCATTCTCCATGCTGTTTCTTGTCCACTCCATTTTCCAGTTTCCTGGCCGCACACATGTGTCCCACTTCAGTGTGGCAGGATCCCTTCCTCCTGCCCATGACCCCCGACATCTGAATGTCAAATTCCACACACTGTCCTGTCCTTCCGAGAACGGAGGCGCTTCATGTTTACCATCCCCCTGAAAACCTGCCTCCCAGGGTGGTCTCGAGGGGCTCCAAGGGCCCATTAGGCTGATGAGAGGATGTGAAAAGAGCAGGCTCCTGCTGCCGGAGGAAGGACCTTGGGACAGGGGGCCTGGCCGGCCTGGGTTCCCTGGGGATGCTGGGAGTCCTCAGACTGCCCCAGACAGAGGTGGGGGTAGAGGAGAGCGATGATCCGGAGAGTTCTCTCCAGCTCTCAGATGCTAATGGCCACAACCTAAGAGGAAGGTGGAACGTGTCTGTTGTACTGTCCCATCCCCGAGTCTCTGCCTAGGGTGGTGGCCTGTTCAGCCATAGAGTCAATGAACAATGACTATGTTCTATGGGAGGCCTGGTAACAGGCATCCTGTTGGCACCCTCGCTTGCCAAAGTCCCCAGGGCCTGTATTCGTCAGTTTTCTGCTACTGTAACAAAATACCCCAAGTAATAAGCATACAAAGAGGAAAGGTGTATTTGGGCTCACCATTTCTGAGGCTTCCATCTATGGATCAACTCTGGGGCCTTTGATGGGGAGCACATTATGGCTGAAAGTGTATCAAAGCAAAGACACTCACTGCACAGTCAGGACACGAGAGAGGAAGAGGAAGGGCTAAGGTCTGCAGTCCCCCTCAAGGGCACACCCCTAGTGACCCCAGATCTTACATGGGGCCCCCCACTCCCAACAGCCCCATGGGCCAGGACCAAGCCTCCAATAGAGGGGCCTCTGCAGACATGTATCCCAACCACAGCGGCCTCCCCATCCTCTGATAATGGTCCTCGTTGGCCCAGACTGCCTCTGCATTCCAGCTGACAGGGGTGAGGCAGGGACAGAGGGGAGCACCTGCTGCCTGCTTTGAAGGGTAAGCACCAGCACCCTGCTGCCTGCTTCGAAGGGGAAGACTAAGCACCCAGCACTCTTCTCTCCCCTGGCATACCCCTGCAGCCACATGCAAGGCATGCTGGGAGATGCAGGCCTTTCCCAGGTGGCCATGACCCAGGGACGCGCCCTCCCCTGGGAAGATGAGAAGCTCAGACGCAGGCACGGTGACTCCTTGCCACAAAGGAGACCTGTCCCCAGAGAGCTGTTGCCCAAAGGACAGTGCCATCAGAGTCCTTCCCAGGTCGGCCCGACCAAGGAGTCGGGAGAAGACGGGCGAGCAAAGATGAGCCCGGAGAGTCCCTCCGAATGCTGACTGCGGGCTACCCAAGCACGTCCACAGAAAAAGCCACCCTCAGGGCGCTTACGGGGACGCCACCACTGGCAGAGCCAGCTGGGGGCCGCAGGACACAGCCACCTGATCCCCAAAATGCTGGCAGGATGCACACTGGACACCCGAGAATGTCTGATCCGAGTCTGGCTGGCGGCCCCGTCTCGGCCCAGGCGGCTGGGCAGCTGCGGCGTCCGTCTATTTTGGTCTCAACCCTCAGCTGGCAGCAGCCACACGGTAAGGATCCCAAAGGGTCCCGAGTGCTTTCCACGCCCCGCCCTCTAAGGGAGCCGTAGGAAAAGCCACTTTGTGCAACTGTGGACCGGGCTTCGTTTCAATACGTCGAGGTCTCTGAAAACCTCCAAGCCCGAGAAAACCGAGTTCTAACTCCCAGAGATTTCAGCATCACAGAAGACAAAGGCAAAGACTTATTTTTAATAAATTCTGCAAACAACTCCAAAGTTACAGATCACTTTGTTCTTGAAGAAGAATGTAAAAATCATTTTTCTAACTACACTATTTCCTAAGCGAATGGCTTAAGTTTCAAAGTGTGAGCTGGCAAAGTTATTTTTAAACCTGTTTCCAGAGCCTCATCACGTGCCAGTTTGTCCCTATTGAAGGCCTGGGGCAAAAACCACTCCCGGGCTCTGCTTGGCTGAGCCGTCCACAGACAGCTGTGCTCTGGAGTGAAAGGCCAGGGATTACGACAGGGCTGGGCCTTCTTGGTGCTGCCGGGCCTCTCTGTGCATGGAAGGGAAAGAACTTCTGTACCTGTTCTCTCTCACTGCAGAGTGAGCCACCCCAACTCAGTAGTTACACATCTATCACCTCACAGTGTCCAGGGCCAGGGTCTGTGCATGGAAGGAAAGGACCCGTGTTCGTTGCCACTCATGCACAGTAAGTCACTCCAACGGGGCAGTTAAAGCAGCGTCTACCACCTCACAGTGTCCGTGGTCAGGAGTCTGGGCACTGCATAGCTTGGTCCTCGGATCAAGGGGTCTCACTGATTGCCAGCTGGGCTGCAGCCTCATCTGAAGGGTCACCTTGGGAATGGAGGGACTTGCTCTTCCAGGCTCACACAAGACTGTGGACATGCTGGGGCCCCTGCCACATGGGCATGGGCCTCTCCACGGGAACAGAGGTGTGTGTGTGTGTGTGTGTGTGTGTGTGAGAGAGAGAGAGAGAGAGAGAGAGAGAGAGAGAGAGAGAGAGAGAGAGAGAGAGAGAGAGAGAGAGGGAGAGAGAGAGAGAGGGAGAGAGAGAGAGAGGGAGAGAGAGAGAGAGAGGGAGAGAATGTACACAAGATGAAAACCACAGTCCTCTTAAGATCTAATTTCAGAAGAGTCTCAGGTCACTTTGCTGCAATGTACTCATGAGAATGAGCCAGTAGGTCCAACCCACACTCAAGAGAAGAGGATTAACCAGGGCACAGACGCAGCGGGCAGGGACCAAGGGGGCGCCTCAGAGGCCACCTGCTACAACTTCCAGGTCTCTGACTGCATCAGAAAGAGGAAGGGACGCATCACTTCCCCATTTCAATCGGGGCAAGAGCAAACAGTTCAGAGATCCATAGGGCTGGCCGGACCTGAATCCCAGCTTTTGACATTCTACCGTTGACTGGATCAACAGCAAATGTAGCCAGATGCCAGCGTGACGGCTTCTGAGCCAGCCTGCCATCCCACAGTCCCTGCGCCCGCCAGACCCAGGGCACCTGCCTGCCTGAAGTACGGGGTGCCTCCCGCCGTGCTGCCTGCCCTGCAGAGGGCAACCGCGTGCCCCTCTAGGCTTGGGGAAGAAGCTTAACTACGGGGCTTGTCAGCAGGGAGCCCACTGTGGGTGCAGACTTAAGCCTTGGGCCCGCCTCCAGCCACAGTCAAGTAGATGCTTTAAACTCTGCCTGATTCCCAGGCTTACGCTTCAAGTGACTTCAAATTCAGGAGGGGCAGGAAGGGCTGTCCCCGTGTGTCCCCAGCACACATAAGGCACGGTCATCTGTTCAAACTGCTCTGTACAGGTGCGTAGAGGAGGCACTAAGAGCCAGGGCGGGGCCCCTGGAGCCTGGGGGCACCCCAAGCTTCTATCCAACCTGCCATCTACGGAGCCCTCCTCTGCACCGGCTCCGGCTGGGGTCTGGCTGGCCCCACGTTCCACATTCTGCTCGACCCTGAGCCTCGACCCTGAGCCTCGAAAATGCCAATCAAGGGGAAGTGGGCGGGGAAGCTGGCACACAGAGGGGAGAGCCAGCATCGGCCACTCCTCCTGGGACTGTCAGGGGAAGCCTGTTTGGGTGACATTCAGGGAGAGAAAGGTACTTGGTAAATGGTGGTTTAAGCAGGTGCAATCTGCCTATGGTCTGGTGAGCTGGGCGGGACTGTGACCTTTCCTCTCACCCCCTGAACCCCAGGAAGAATGTGTGTGTGTGTGTGCCTGTGTGTGTCTGTTTGTGTGTGTGTGTGTGTGTGTCAGTGTCTATGTGTCTGTGTATGTCTCTATGTGTGTGTCTCTGTGTCCATATCTGTATGTGTCTATGTCTGTGTCTGTGTGTATGGTTGTGTGTGTGTGTGTGTGTGTGTCTGTGTGTGTCTGTGTGTGTGTCTGTGTGTGTCTGTGTGTCTGGCTATGTGTGTGCGTGTGTGGGTGTCTGTGTCTGTGTATGTGTCTGAGTGTGTGTCTGTGTGTCTGTGTGCATCTATGTGTGTGTGCATCCTCAGGGAGGCACGAGCTTCCTTAGGAGTCTGGCGAACGACTTGTGAAATTCCGCCAGGGCAGTCACAGACCAAGACAAGGCATGGACAACCCGTCTAGGACACCCAGTGAGCACGCAGGGGGACAGAGCCAGCGCGGTGTGGATCACATCCTCCGGGTCTGGCTTCCGCTCCTTCCCTTCCTGAAGGCCTGCTTCCTCCCGCACAGCCTGGCGATTGCTGCAGGGCACAGTCTGTCACCACCTGCAGAAGTGCCGGGGCGAGGCAGGGCTGCTGAGGGCTGCCTGGCTCCCCTTCCTGCTGCCCTTGCTGTTGACTGAATCCTCCACGGGGCCTGGAGGTCTTGCCACCCCCGCCCCCCAGACCCAGAGGGGCGGCGGCAGGAGCTGAGGCAAGTGTGCCTCTGCCCATCGCTGGGCAGAGGGAACTGGGCGCCCGGAGAGGTGCCTGTGCAAGATGTGGGTTTGCAGAGCCGGAGGAGTGACCAACAGGAGCGGGTAGAGCGCAGCCAGAAGTGCGGCCGGCGGGCCCCACGCTGGGCCCCGGGAAGCACCGCCTGCGCTAGGCCTGGGTCTCCTGCCTTCCTGACCTTGACCTGGGAACGTGGGTCACAGCACTGCAGAGCCAGGAGGCCCTTCCCGCCCTCCGACCCTCAGTGAGTGGCCCAGGGAGGACGAGGGCATGGGAGTGGGCAGCAAGCGCGGGGCCCGTGGAGCGCCGATGGAGGCTTGGACGCGAGCCCCGTGCTGTCGGGAGCCTGGCTGTGACAGAGACCCTGCTCAAAGCCTGGCCTTCAGGACATTTGGAGAAGAACAGCCACGGCATCCTGGTCTTACTCTCCCGCTTTCTGGCTGCTGCTTCCTGCTCAACTGCGGAAGGCCCTCCTTTCTTCTCTGGCTCCCGCCTCCAGCGCTGGACAGAGATTTCTCATTTCATACATCATTTATTCTGGCAGTATTTCCATCCAAGTCACTCTGGGTCCTCAGCAAACAAAAACGGCAAAATGAGGGACCGTCGCAACGTCGGGCGAGAGGCGCGGGGAACGGCGCAGCGAGCCACACGCCCTGGGCGGAGGGCGGCTCAGCCAGGCAGGCTCCTCCGCAGGGTCAGACTCCACCGCCAGAGGCCTCCGCGCAGGCAGGAGACGAGACCCCCCAGCTGCAGCGCCCCCAGCACGTGCCCAGCAGGCCTCGGGCCCCGGGTTCAGGACTCGGCACCCACATCCCACCGAAGGCAGGGAGGGCAGTGGGCGGAAAGCTCCCTGGCCCAGTACTGTTCCGTCATGGCCGGAAGCTCCACGGGAACATGGGTGAATACTGCCAGGGGTGAGGCCAGGAGGGGACAGTGACACCGAGCCAGTCGCGGTTAGAGGTGCGTTACAGGTCAGTAGCCCCCCTTCACCCTGACCCCTGTCCTCCCCGTTCGTTATCTCGGGTGAAGCTGAGCGGCGGCACAGCACGCACTAGCTGAGCCGAGCCCGGGTCTGCTGGATCCATTGGGGATCCCTGGAATCCCAGAGACCTGCCCAGAAAGCTGCCCTGTAAAGAAGGCCCAGCAGGCACCTCTGCTTCTGTCCGGGGAGGAAACACGCTGCGACGTGAGCCACAGATGGAATCCCCGACCTCCTCTCACGACTCCGGCTGGTCATCACTAACTGGGAAGGCAAGTTGGGAGGCGGAGGCCAGCGGAAGGACAGGCGGCCTGGTACCCGTGAATGGACCTGGAGCCAGGCCCTCCCCCCGCCCTCCCCAGCAGTGAGCCACGCGGCACAAGTCCCAGGTCAGCCTCCCACACTCCAGCCTGCGGGATCTCCTGGAGGGCTCGAGGACACAGGCAGCTGGTCCCCACCTGGAGCTCCTGATGCAACAGGCCTGAGACGGGGCCCAGGGTCGTACACTGCTGACACGGCCCCAGGGGTAGCCACGGTGCTGGGCCAGGGAACCCAGGTGCTGGGTTCTCCACAGCCCCATGTGACCTATCCGTGGACCACCAAGGGCAACCCGTGTGCTCATGGAAGGGGTCTGAGGGAGCAGAAGTTCACGGCGGGTGACTCGGGGTGGGTTTGGGTGCCCTCCCAGCCTCCCCAGCAAGGCCTCTGGCTCGTGACGAGGATGGCCGTCTGCCCTCCTCTGCAGGAGTCCAGACTCCGAGGTTCCATAAGCAGCACATGCCAGTCCCACTGGATGCCCGACCTGTCCTCATTCCCAGCCCCAACACCCACCATTCCAGCCCCTCCTCTGCGGCTAATGGTGGCCACGTGACAAAGTCCCAGACAAAGGGACCAAAGGCAAGTGGCCTGACCCTGGTCACGCGTGGGACCTGCACGTCATGGCAGAAGGGCATGGCAGAGGAGAGCGGCCTCAGCTCCCGACAGCCAGGGAGAAGGCAAGAACAACAGGGCACCAGGGCAAAACACAGACCCCCGAGGCACTGAGAGGCCCACTGCAGCCATGCCCACCTGCCCACGGCTCCCTCACACCAGCTGGGACCAACTGGTCACCACTCTGACAGCCCCATCATGTCACCCCAAACATTCTTGCATCAACGGGGGCTTCTGGGGCACCTCAGATCTAACACCCCCCCTCAGCATGTGTGGCCCGAGTGGGAACCTGCCCGTCACAGACGGAGCTGAAGGAAGTAGGTGAGCCTGTCCCACGACCTCGCACAGGTCCCAGGCGTGACCAGGGCAGGCCACCAGCACCAGGTTAGCGTGGGCCGGGTTGAGCTGAGCCGTGTCTGAGTCTGGAGAGCTTCCGAAAAGCGGGGTGAGGGGCACACGGCCAAGCAGTGGGCAGTCAGAGGGGCTGGAGCAGCAGGGAGGACCTTCTCCAGAGCCTCCAGAGGCCCGCTGACCCCGACCCCTTGACTTTGGTGGTGGCGAGCTGGGACTCCTGGCCTCCAGACGGTGACAGGTACACTTCTGCTGTCTCAAGCCAACGCGTCCATGGTGATTTGTTGGCGGACGACAGTCTCCAGACTGGACGCCAGCTGCGTAGCCCTCGGCTCCTTGGCCGGGACTGGGGCCCCCTTCCCGCCTCCACACCCCCCAAGCAAGTCCTCCTGATTCTTCCTCCTGGATCCTGAAGATGGTCCCTGGAGCAGACGCCATGCCCCGGTCTTTCGGGGCCACTGTTTCTCCTCTGGGCTGAACAAAACAGGGCCCTGGGTCCGAGGCCTCTGTCGGAAGCCACCGCAGAGCACGCAACCCGAGGACCTCGACGGCCAGGCCAGCGGGTCTCGCGTGCCTCCCCCACCTGAGGCCCACCCAGCCGGGTGCAGACGCCCCTGCGCGATATGCTTTCCAGCAAATCACTCATAAAAGATTCCCGGCTCCAGCTGACCCGCATTAGAACGTGTTTCATTAAATTAAAACATCAATCCCAGAAATAGATGTGGGCTTAACAGGCAGAAATGATGCGGGGGCCTCTTGCTGCACCATTAAATCAAATCAAATGGTGGAGGCAAAAGAAATTAAGCCATCGAGCAACCGGGGAGGAGGGCCAACGGGGCCCCTTGCCAAAGAAGCAAAACACTGGCCTGAAAAAGAGGCCAAGGCGTGCGAACGGTGTGTCCTCGGAGGGCAACGGAGAGGGGGACCCGTGGGCATCCCCGGGGCTCACGGTCTGCCTCCAGCACCCCCAGGAACGGCCCCAGGACCTCGGGCTCCTTCTGACGCTTAACCAGCAGGAGAGGCCCACAGGCTGGAGGGGACACGATGTCCATCCACCCAGCTCCATTCCATACCCAATACGCGTGGCTCCCTGGAACTCAGCCAGGATGGCCGCAGACGGTCAGCCTAGGAAAAGAGAGGCGAGGCATAGGTCCCCACTTCCTTTCCAAGGAGGACCTCGGACAACCATGGAGCCTGCCCCAGGGAGCCTTCCACTCAGAGTGTCATCTCATGGTCACCAAAGCACACACCAGAGAAGCCAGCTCCTCGTGCCCCTTAGAACCGACTGGACCCAGGCCTCAAAGATGGGGACCAAGGCTCCCAAATGAGAATCCTGATGCATGGCTCCCCTTGATCCACATTGCTCTCACGCCCTCTGAACATGAGTCTGGCGGCAGCCTGGAAAAAACAACCACAAGCATCTCAGTCCGTTTCCTGGGGCTACAACAGAAGACCTGAGACGGGGTCATCACTACGGCGAGGTTTATCTGGGCTTATAATTCTGGAGGGGGTCGTCCAGGATCAGCAGCCACATCTGGAGGGGCCCTGGGGCTGCTTCAGCCCATGGCAATCAGAGGAAAGGCAGGGCAGTGGGCAGACAAGACGCAGCCCCAGGGCTGCCCCAACAGGCCGCTCCCAAGGACACTGCAGCAAGAGCAAGCGCTAGCGATCCTAACCGAGTCCACATAGGAGGCTCCGCCCTGGCCACCAAGCCCCCCAGGAGTGGGGTGGGGCCAGGCCCAAGCCGCAGCAGGGTGGGAGGGAAAACCAAGTCCCATGCCCTGGGGGCCTCAGGTGGGGTGAGAGATCACAGATGCTCCTCCTATCAGCTCCTCCCTCTCCTGTTCAGACACTCAGCTCTCCCGGGAGAGAGAGCTCACCAGGGTTGTCAGCTAACTTCTGTGTGAACCAGTGATATGAATATGTCACTCACAAGTGATTTGATTTGACTTTGAAAAATAAAAGACAAATCATCAGAAGGACACAACTCTGCACTGCAGCGTCTAACTTGCTATGTGCGGGTTCATACGTGCGACCTTTACAGAGGCAACCCCACTTCCCCGGTCTTGCTCGCCTCCTTCCTAAGAGAAATGAGCACCATGAACATCGTTTCATGCCCAAAATACTGGTTGACATGGCTGCTTAGTGGCTGCGCGGCCGGCCAATGCACGGATGTGTCATAGTTTATTTAACCAATTGCCCATTATTGGTCACTTACGCCATACCCAATTTGCTTGGGTGATAGTAAGAGTGCAATAACCTTCTGGCACATTCCCTCTCTGTGTACACACAACCGTCTGCTTATTTCTGTGAAATAATTTCCTAAGGTGAAATGTCTTAGTCCACAGGAGGCTGTGGGGGAGGGCAGGGGAGCACTGGGGACAGTCGTGGAGCCTATTATACTCCGTGAACATGCGATCGTGTTGAAATGAACCCCAACACTAGGCATAACCACAGTGCGCTAATAGGAACTTTAACAGAAGCGTCATCCACAACAAGACATCCAGGAAGTGTCTCAGGTGACACGGTACAGGATGCTCCGCGTGTGGAGACCCACAGGCAGCCCTATTCATCGACTGGACCTAATTGGCGTTTCTAACTAAGAAGGCGCGAGGCAGTGAGCTTAGAGCCTCAAACATCGCCCCGTCGAAGAAGCAGCTTCCAACGTAATTGCCGCCATCATTAAGCAGCAGAATGCTCTCACCAGCCTGGAAGCAGAAACTAAGATATGCTTGCTTCAAAATATTTGCAGATCAATTCAGATATAACAATCTCACTGCATACTCTGCCTGCAAGTTTAAAGTAGCAACGCACAATTTCTGTAGGATTGAGACTATGTTAGTTAGGTGCCAGGGGAAAAATACATCGACCGCTTCAACAATAAAGGGAATAGCTTGGTTCATCAGTGGGATGACTGGCAGGAGGCGGGGAGGCTGCTGAGAGCAGCCACTCAGACGAAGCCCCGAAGTGGTTCTGTGGGTTTCCTTTTCCACCCGGGGCTGGCTTTGCTTCCAGGCTCCACACAGGGACCTGGCAGCAGCTCCCATCTCAACTCGCAAAATGGCTGCAGCAGCTCCAGCACTGATGTTTCGGGGCAAGTTGCTCTCCAGACACGGACAGGATTTCCTCTACTCGCTTCAGTAGGAGGAGAAGGTGTCCCCTTCCCAGAAGCCCTAGAAGAGATGTCCTCATTCGTCTCAGTCCCTTTTCCATTGCCTTAAAAGAATGCCTGAGATGGGTAACGAGCAAGGGAGGAAGTTCATCTGGGCTCAGGGAGGCGGCAGCCGCATCTGGTGAGGGCTTGTGCCATTTCCACTCAAGGCAGAGCAGAGGGGGGCAGCAGGGAGGAGGCCACACACCAGGGAGGCCACGCACCAGGAAGGCCACACAGCAGGGAGGCCACACAGCAGGGAGGCCACATACCAGGAAGGCCACACAGCAGGGAGGCCAGACACCAGGGAGGCCACACACCAGGAAGGCCACACAGCAGGGAGGCCACACAGCAGGGAGGTCACACACCAGGGAGGCCAGGCACCAGGCAGGTCACACACCAGGGAGGCCACACACCAGGGAGGTCACGCACCAGGGAGGCGACACACCAGGAAGGCCACACAGCAGGGAGGCCAGACACCAGGGAGGCCACACGCCAGGAAGGCCACACAGCAGGGAGGCCAGACACCAGGGAGGCCACACGCCAGGAAGGCACACAGCAGGAGGCCAGGCACCAGGCAGGCCACACGCCAGGAAGGCACACAGCAGGAGGCCAGGCACCAGGCAGGTCACACACCAGGCAGGCCACACAGCAGGGAGGCCATACACCAGGAAGGCCATACAGGAGGAGGCCAGGCACCAGGCAGGTCACACACTAGGCAGGTCATACACCAGGCAGGCCACACACCAGGGAGGCCATACACCATAAGGCCATACACCAGGGAGGACATACAGCAGGAGGCCAGGCACCAGGCAGGTCACACACCAGGCAGGCCACACACCAGACAGGCCACACACCAGGGAGGTCACACACCAGGGAGGCCACACACCAGGGAGGCCACACACCAGGCAGGTCACACACAGGGCACCTGGCTTCACACAGTCCACTCTTGCGGCAGCTGGCCCAGCCTGGGAGGGAGAATTCCGTCCTGGGGAAAGGCATCCGTTCCTCTCACTGATCTGTCGCCTCTGGAAAGCCCACTCCCAACCCCCAGGAGGAAAACCCAATTCACTGTGAGTTCTGCTGGGCACTAACCATATTCAAACCAAGGCACTGTGGTCTGCTGGCTCTGCCCAGGACGGACTGGGCCGGATGTCAGCCTAGATGGCACGTCAGCCCAAGCACACTGGACCACGTGCACAGGAGTCAGGTCACACTGCATGGGTGATGGGAGCCAGAAGCCTCCCGCCAACAGCCCCCTTGGAGAGAGACAGTTGGGAACTATGCTGCCAGCTACCGACCTGGTAAGAAGCAAAGAAAACCTTCTCCATCACCAAGGTCTGAGGGAGACCCGCACTGAGCTCTGGACTCCCTGCCTCCATCTAGACCTCCCCAGAACAGTGAAGGAAGTCAGCCTCCCAGAGCTGCACCAGGTGAGCCTGGGTACCTGCGGGGCAAGGCAACCAGCGCTAGGGAAAAGAGGCGGGGACCTCTGTCTGAAGGAAGAGGACAGAAACCAGTCCAGACAGCCCGGGGGCCAGGCTGGGAGCACGCTGAGCAAAGACGGACAGACACCACGGTCACAGCCACAAACCAAAACGATACTCAGTGAATATTCATGAGTCTCCGCTGACAGAAATAAGTGACTGAATAAGCAGGCCAATGGGCAGCAGAATTCCCACTAGCAGTGCGGAAGGAACGGGGAGAGAAAGCCACCACTGGAAACTAGGAGCCGCCCCACAGGCAGCGCCTGCCATGGAGGGTGGAGGCTGCAGATAGAGGCGAGGTCGCTGAAGGCTGCAGATCCGCCAGAGGCCGAGCATCGCCTGGCCTGCGCCAGCCTGGGGAAAGGCGAGGGTCGTCACGCCCTCCACGTCTCCCCCCAGTGTGCATCAACCACAGAGCAGGGGCCTCCACGCTGCACGGAAACTCCCCAGGAAACCCGGCCAAAGCCAGCCCGCCAGCCATCGGCATCGACACCACCGACGGGCAGACCCTGCGACGTCCCTGGCGGGGTGTCCTGAGAAGGACGTGCCCGCAGCAAGACAAAGAAATGCCAGAAAAAATAACAGAGATTCTACCAAAGACCCAGCCGGAGCCCCGCCAGGATCAAGGCCATGACAGACAGCGGGGGGGGGGGGGCCAGGGACGCTGGTCCTAGAAGAGACTGAGAAAACCTGATGACCGAACACAGCGCAGGATCCTGGACCGGACTGGACGACAGAAAAGGAACGTGACTCTGGTGAAGTCCAAACGAGAGCTGAGGTTTCGTCAGCAGTGAGGGGCCAGCGTTGGCCCTAGCCGACACCCAGGCCACAGTCACGGGGGTGCCACCAGAAGGGAGCCCCGGGTGCTGTCTCCACAACTGCTCTGAGAGTCTGAAATCACTGCAAGACACAAAGTTAAACATAAAGCTTAGGCCAGAGGAGAGCATGCAGAGATGCAAGGGAACAAGATTCTGGCCCCGTGCTCCCCCGGGGAAAGCAGGAGGCCAAGGTGGCCGCTGGGACCTCAATAACCCCCACGTCGTCCACAGCAGGAAACCCATGGATGCACAGGGCCAGAGAGGAGAGGCTGCAGCCGGGCAGCATGAACAGAGGCTCTCAGCAAGACACAGAGGCGGAGGACTCTGCCAAGCGAAGGAGCAACCGGCTGACAGGAGGAGGTGTCAGCTCAGGCCCAGGGCCCCAGGGAGAGGCCCCAGCGCGGGGCAAGCCGCGGAGCTCAGAAGCCACACAGCTGCCATTCTAAACACGATGCTTCGACACCACTGGCCCTGCTGTGGCTTCCACACGGGTCACGTGCAAGAAGCTTGGTCTGCGAGGGGGCAAGTGAGAGGTGGTGGGACCTGTAAGAGGTTGCGTCCACAGGAGGTCACGGGGCCACCACCCTCAGAAGGGATTTGCAGAGACCCCTGGAACCCAAGTACTCCTGCACGAGGAGATTGTTAGAATGGCTGAATCCATTCAGTTAATATCGATGCTTCTCGTAAATGCATCTCTCTTCGGAAAACACTTTGAGAAATCCACTGACTTCCTGAAAGGCACAAATGTCTTTAGCACAGGACTGTGTGTTGAAAATTAACTCTTCCATAGAAGTATTCATGGCCTCTCGTACTGATGACGAGAAGATTCTCTTTGTGAAAGTATTATCTAAACTCACTAGAAAGCAAGAAATGCACATTTTTTTTCAAGACAAGAAATAGGAATTTCTGTCAGGGTGTCATAAACCCTTTGCCTCTAGGGATTTACTCTCACTTTTCTTTATATCTCTACAGCCTGACAGCAATATTATGTTGGGTGAGTAGATGGGTGGGCAGGTGGATGGAGGGATGGACGGATGATGTGAGAGCTGGGCAGATTGGTGGATGGATGGATCAATGGATGGTGCCATCAGCAGTAATGGATGGGTGGATAGGTAGATGGATGGATGGGTAGGTGGGTGGATGGATGGGTGGGTGGATGGATGGAGGCTATGAGCAGTGGATGGATTAGTGGATAGGAGATGGATGAATGGATGGATGAATGGATGGATGGATGGATGGATGGATGGATGGATAGGTAGAAGGATGGATGGATAGGTGGATGGATGGATGGGTGGGTGGGTGGAGGCTATGAGCAGTGGATGGATTAGTGGATAGGAGATGGATGGATGGATGGATGGATGGATGGATGGATGGATGGATAGGTAGAAGGATGGATGGATAGGTGGATGGATGGATGGGTGGGTGGGTGGAGGCTATGAGCAGTGGATGGATTAGTGGATAGGAGATGGATGAATGGATGGATGAATGGATGGATGGATGGATGGATAGGTAGAAGGATGGATGGATAGGTGGGTGGATGGATGGATGGGTGGGTGGGTGGAGGCTATGAGCAGTGGATGGATTAGTGGATAGGAGATGGATGAATGGATGGATGAATGGATGGATGGATGGATGGGTGGGTGGGTGGATGATGTGGTGAGTAGTTGGACAGATTGGTGGATAGGTAGATGGATGGATGGATGGATGAACAGGTAGATGGATGGATAGAAGAGTGCAATGAGAAGTTGGATGGTTGTTGGATAGGAGATGAATGGATGGATGGATTGGTGGGTGGGTGGATGGATTGGTGGATGGGTGGATGGATTGGTGGATGGGTGGATGGATTGGTGGGTGGATTGAGGGATGGGTGGATGGATGTGGTGAGTTTAGCTGGATGGATTGGTGACAGGAGATAGATGGACGGGTGGATGGATGATTACGAACACTAATCCACAAAGATCTACTCAAACCACTTACATATAACAGTGTGTTTTTAATCACAGAAGGAAGAACAGTGGTATCCTGGACACAAGCCAAACAAGGCGGCAAATCAAAGATTTGAACATCACCCCATGAAAAACAAATGGATCACTTATGAAATTTTTCAAAGAAAAACTTCAGAGCGTCTTGCTTTCTAGATTAGGCTTCAGCTCCCTGGCCACTTAATCAGGATGCGAGCTGCTCAGTGAAGTGCTTAAATGAGTCACTCTCACAGAGGAGAAATGACCAGCATAGGCGTTCTCAAAGATGGTTGTAAAAGAGCAAGACTGGCCTCTCCACACTCTCAGGCTTCCTGTCTCACCAGGTGAGTGTTCCCTCTCACATGTGCTGTGGTGCCAGCTGCAATGTGGTCCTCATCAAAGCCATTCCAGTGCTAGTACCATGTCCTCTAAGCTCCAAAACTGGAAGCTAAATAAGCTTCCCTTCTTTATAAAGCACCTAGCCTCAGACATTTTGTTGCGGCAACATAAAACAGATTAACACACCTCCAGACCCCACCCCACCTCCATGACAATTCCACCCAGACAGCTGATTATATCTGCCCCCAGAGGCTCTAGTGCAGGGGTTCCAGGCACATGGGGGTTTGGAGTAAAGAGAAAAGAGGAAGGTCAGAGAGAAGTCTAGGTCCCCCAGGAGGGCTCTGTACCGTGGTGAGGCTCACCCCCCAGAACGCACACTATTAGGCCCGGAGGCCCAGCAGAAGACTGAAGGTTTCTCTTGGAAAGCTGGTGGCCCCAGAGGGAAGGTCTACAGACACCAGTATTTGAGTTTAAGCCTTGTGCTCGTCTTCTCGGGCAGACATAACCAAGGGCTGCAGACTGGGTGGCATAAATGTTGGGAATTTATTTTTTTGTGGTCCTGGAGGCTGTAAGTTCAAGATCGGGGCGCCGGCAGGGCTGGTTTCAGTCCAAGGCCTCTCTTTGGCATTAGGATGGCTGCCCTCCAAGCCTCTGCCTCTCTCTTCCCTGTGTGATCCCTTCCCTAAGGACACCAGCCGTGCCAATGACCCCACTTAACCTTCACCACCCCTTCAAAGGTCCCGTTCCTGACACAGCCGCCTTGTGAGGTATGGGGAGTCAGGACCTCAACTGAGTCTTGAAGGGGACACAACCTCGCCTGTCACACCCAGCAAGCAGCTGCCCAGCTGTTGCTCCCTGGGGCCTTGGTTCCCAGAGGGCCCAGGAAGCTCCCAAAGGCTCCGCACCTTCCTCCCATTCACAGGGAAACAAGGCATCCCAGACCCGTGAAGAAACGCCGATGAGAGCAGAAACTTACATCGCAGATATTAAAGCATTTAAAGAAATTGAGAAATGTTACTGCATAAAAAAAATCAGCAACTTCTAAAAGACTGAAAAACAAAAACCACTGACAAAGCTAAAGGCCAAGTAAAACACAGGAAGCAAATATTTGTCATTGAAATAAATAGGACGAAAAGATTAATATCCGAAATGCAAACAGTACCCACAAACAACCTGCCGGAAAATGGGCAAGAAACGGGAGCAGGATATTGGTGACTGGTGTGTCCGTGTCGGGAGAGAACTTGGCGCATCTGCGACACTTTGAAAGGGACACAGCCCTTGACCGGGCAGTCCTATTTCTAGGCCTCTGCGTGGAGAAGCACTATAAATATCTGGGAAGGGCTGTGGACAGGATTTAATGCAGCAGAGGTTGCAAGAGGGAAAAGCTGGGGACACCTCCCTGTGCACAATGTTTTTGTAATAGTTACAGTGTTTTTAAATAAAAAAGAAAGGAAAAGTCACGACTGAGAGAAGTCAGAAACAAGGAGGTGAAGCTGGAGGGACGGGAGCCACCCCAGGAACGGTAACCGCAGACACAGTCACCTGGTGGGTCTGACAGGACAAGAGTCTCCGTCTGAGGGAAACCAACGTGACAACACGCCAGGTAAAGAAGGAGCCCGAAAACCGGACACGGCTAAGCCTACAACACAAAACTGGGTTGAAGCATTATTCCCACAAATGAAAATTTAAGCTAGAAATATTAAATTTAGAACAAACCACCTGAGGGTAAAGCTACTTACATACCTACACACATGGGAATCGTGTGACATACATTCTGGGGAAAACTTTGTTGGGCACGAATAGCACCAAATCCTAACACCCAATGCCTAATACAACAACCACGTGAAAACCAAAGGGCTTGATTCCAATAAGGCAGCAGAAGAAGCAGGACAGGCCAGCGTGCGCACCAAGGCAGAGGAGGACACGCAAGCTCAAAGGGACACGCCACCTCCCCAGAGCCACTCCTGTCTGTGGAGCACCTCAAACAGGTCAGCCTCGTGTCCCCAGCAGGACTCCAGGGGTGACTCTGCAGGGGCACAGGGAGAAGCACACACTCCCCCTGGGGGACTGTGCCAATTCAAGCCTGCTCAGCCCCTAAAACAACGTCCAGGCCTCAGATTGTTCCCAGGTCCGTCCCCAGGTGTGGCCCAGCAGCATCTCCAGATCATCCGTGCCCAGGTCCGTCCCCAGGTGTGGCCCAGCACCATCTCCAGATCATCCGTGCCCAGGTCCGTCCCCAGGGGTGGCCCAGCACCATCTCCAGATCATCCGTGCCCAGGTCCATCCCCAGGGGTGGCCCAGCACCATCTCCAGATTATCCGTGCCCAGGTTTCGTCCCCAGGGGTGGCCCAGCACCATCTCCAGATCATCTGTGCCCAGGTCCGTCCCCAGGGGTGGCCCAGCACCATCCTCAGGGATGTGGCGTGGACAGTCAGTGGAACCAGGTGACGTGCGCTGTCTCCATGGCCCGTGGGGCACATCTACAGTCCCCTCTTTTCATCAGGAGGTCTCAACTTCATTGTCACAGTGCAGTGAAGATGCAGCTCAGCACAGTAGCCCTCCCCAGCCCCCATTGGGCCCTCCCTGGCTTCTCCTGCCCTTGGCCCACAGCAGGATGGGCACTGGACATGACAAGCAGACCCGGGAGAGACGCCATCTCAGGTGACAGCACTGGACTGTGCTGCCATGACCAGGGTTCATTGACACCTGCTCAGCAACCACTGAGCCTGAGTGGTAAATGGTCACAGGTGCGCACAGACAGGAAGAAGCCAGTCCCGAGTCCCCCAAAGGGAGGGCGAGTCTCAGAGCCACTGCGTCTGCAAGCAGTGGAGTGTACCCTCACGGGCAAGGGGGCAGCATGTCACCAGGCTGTGCAGTCTCCCGGAGCCACCACCCCACGCAGCCCCCGGGACCAGGGCCACCAAGTGGCACACAGCTGAAGGAGAGGTTGGGCCCCCCCGTGGCTTCAGTCCCCCTGGGGTCTAGGAATGTGCATCCCTCGCAGGGAACAGGGACTGTCACACAACGAGATGGCTCACTGTGTTTAGAGTAACAGGTGCATCAGGGGAAACAAGACACAGTGGCAGGACACTCTGAGAAGTAATGATAATGAAAACAATGTCCCAAAACCAGTGACGAAGAGAGCCACTTTATAATTAAAAAATTAAAAATACAAAAAAAAAAAACCCCAAGCAGGATTGATGAAAACTCTCCTGCGGCAGAAGCGCTAAGCACCAGGGCCACCGGTGAGGGGGGCAGGAATGGGACATGGTGACCAAATGCCCAACTACCAGGTCAAGCACAGCGTCCAGCCAGCGACGGGTGGTGTTCTGAGAAAGATGAAAAGCACAACTCAAAACCAGTCAGGACTGAGATGTAGAGAGGCGTGTGACAAAATGATACGACAACCGAGAACAGCCCAGGAAAGCAGGGGAGCGCCCGGACTGCAGAACCACAGACGGTGGGCCACACCATGGGGAACAGAGGAGGCTCCGGAGCCCAGGTGGGTGAGGCGCCCAGCACGGAGCCAGCCACCACCCTGCAAGGGCACCACCAACGCGGGGCCAAGACACCGCAGGGAAAGGGTGCGGTGGTCCCGGATGGCTTCGCGACTTAGTCTGACAAAACAGGCTCGTGACGTTCCTTCCAGAGTCCACCAGCAACAGGGAGGACACCCGTTCCTCTCTCAGGAAATGTCTTCTTTTATTTTATTTTATTTTTCTTGCGGTACTGGGGATTTGAACCCAGGGCCTTATGCTTGAGAGGCAAGCACTCGACCAACTGAGCTATATCCCCAGCCCAGGAAATGTCTTCTTAATGGGTCAGAAAGGAAAGCGCGGTTCCCCTTCCAGGAAGCACCACAAACCAGCCTTTACCCAGAACCCTCACTGGTACCTTGGCCATGTGCAGGAAGCCTCAGAGCTAGAAGCAGACTCCAGGCATCCCGGCCCCACGAAGCTGCCGCTCAAGAGCACCAGGCCTCAGTGTCCGCTGCCTCTGGAGGGATGGTCTGTGGCTCTTGGCCTGTGGCTCTCGGACACCTCACTGCCCACCTGGTTTCCAAGAGGCACCTGCACTTAAAAGCCAACTCCAGAAGGAAAGCAGGGCACCGTGGATGGCTGCCAAGCTGAGCGGCGAGACGCAAGGCAGGCTCAGCAACCGGCACCGAGCACGGCACCCAGGATGACGCGCCCCCGGCGGGAGGGAGAGCGCCGCCCTCCAGCTCCAGCCGTGGACGGGAGAGCGGGGGCGACTCCTTGCCAGCAGCAGAAGCCCATGGAGGCCGTCAAAACCAAGCATCTGGACACAGAGGTGAGTGCCTGCCCACCCGTCTGATTCAGCGATGTCACAGGAAAAGCAGGCAGGCTGCCAGAAGGGCCGCGAAATGGGAGAAACGGGAACGAGGGCCACCGAGGAACACCTGGGCCTCTGTCCTCACGGCTGGAAGGAGAGATGCCGGAGAACCATGAAAACGAATGAAAATCAAGACAACAGAGAATGACCCAAGCATGACACCAAGCAAGCGTTTAGTTAGAACTAAAAACTAGAAAATTAATGACTATTTTATGGGGGCAGGAGCGTTCCTTACTGGGTTAATAAGCCAGATCTGCTGTGTGTGAATGAAAAGTGAAGGTAAACAGGTATATATACAGCACAAACAAAAACAAGCAAAACAATACATACAGAGCTAGCTAGAAAAGTAAAGATAGCCAGGCCACCGAATGCGTGAGTCAAAAGTCACTTAGCAGATTCACACGTGG
Organism: Sciurus vulgaris; assembly: GCF_902686455.1. Taxonomy (NCBI): domain Eukaryota; kingdom Metazoa; phylum Chordata; class Mammalia; order Rodentia; family Sciuridae; genus Sciurus; species Sciurus vulgaris. Next base: position 39,047,821 of record NC_136479.1, on the reverse strand, counting down.
CTGCCGTAAAACGTTAAAGGCATACCCAGAGCTGATGACTAAAGGCTGCAAGTGTCCACTTCTCAAGGGAAACTCATACACAGAGAGGAACAGCAGGGGCTGGCGAACTGCAGCCTCTGTCGAGGGGACACAGCACACGTCACGCTGCTGGCACCCAATGATCTGCACAGCGAACAGCAAAGACCCTACCTGAACGACGCGGCCAACAGGGCCGAAAAAACTGAGGGAGACGAGAGGCAGACAAAACCAGTATTTCCCCTCTTTAAAGGAAATTACCGGAATAACGTGGCAGGGTAGGTGCCCATACATACAGGCAAGTAGTTACTGCAGAAGCCAAGATTTCTGACCACCATCTAGCAAACATGCCAATAAGACGCAGACAGAAATGTCTGGACAGAGATAACAGAACAATCTGTTTCTTTCAAAAATCTAACAAAACGAGAAAGCATAGGGGCCACAGGCAACAACCGCTTCCATGGGACCCCAGAAGCTCAGGAACTCAGACCAAGAGTGAACAGATGGGACAGTGTGGAATTAAAAATCTCCTTCCAGCAAAGCGAACAGCCAGGCGTGTGAAGAGGGAGCACGAAATGGGAGGGAGTCTCTGCCAGCTTCTCTCTCGACAGAGGACTGATAGATATCCAGACTACATAAAGAACTCAAAAAAAGGTAACCCCCAAAATAAAATAAGCACCCCAGCTGGCAGGCAAATGACCTAAACAGACATTTCTCAGAAGAAGTCTAAATGGCTAACAAATACATGCAAAAATGTCCAGCATCCTGAGCCATCAGGGAGATGCAAGTCAAAGCCACACTGAGATCCCTGCTCACTCCAGGAGAGCACACTGCAGGGATATGTGCAGACCACTGTCAAAGCAGCACATCTCCCCTCAGCCCACCAGCCCAGGAGTCTGTCACAGGCAAATGCACAAAGAAAATGTGGCATATATGCATGATGGAGTTTTATGCAGCCATAAAAAGCACACATTATGTCATCTGCAGGAGAACGGATGGACTGGAAAACCACATGGTAAGCTAGACCAGCCAGATTCAAGGAGTCGAGGGTCCCACGTCTCCTCTCCTGTGAAGAGGAGAGAGGAAAGGAACACAAAGGGGCCACGTGAAAATGCAAGGAGAGTGGTCAGTGGAGAAAGGACCTGGGGGAGGGAAGGAGGAGGGGCGAGGCACAGAGTGAGCATGACCCAAGGGTCTGCACATTCCGATACGTCACAAGGAATTCCACTGCTATGTGGGGTGATTACATACCAAAAAGATTTTTAAAGAAAGTAAAACAAATCATGAAAGAAGAATAACACCCTATTTTTAAAAATCTAACAAAACAGAAAACCCCAAGGCAAATTTAAACAAGAAAAAGAAAACACAGATGCACAGTAATGTTAGGAATGAGAAGGGGTAACGTGCAAGATGGAGGGAAGTCTCCGCAAGTGCCGACCAGAGTCACGCACCACAAAATACCTTCATCTAGAGAGTTGAGGCTTTCCACAGAAGCTCAAGACGTCAAGCCAATGGGGCAGAAAACCCAAAGAAATTATTAGTTGGAGGGAAAACAAGCACTTATCAAAAGAAACTGTACCTACACAGGTAACACAGATTGACAAAACTTCCAAGTCTGAACAACCTGCAATGAATTCTAATCAACAGAGGGTTTTGCTGGGCACTGAAAAGTGGTTCCAAACACAGGCACAGTGGGCAGGCCACGCACTTTACCTAAGAGACATCATACCGCTGTCGTGACGCTTTCCTAAGAGTCACATAAACCAGGGGATGATTCTGCATTTCATTCTCAAATGTAGGAAAAATACAGGGAACACTGTATTAATCCACAAGATATAACCCCTTTTCAAAAACAAGTTCAGAAATATAGAAGAGGGTAGAAAATAACTTGGTAGCAGCATGAGTTTTAAATATAACCACAAGGACTCACCCAACACTCGGCTGCAAAAGACCAGCAGCAAGCCGCATCCACGGCCACAAGCCCCGTGCCAATCACTCCATGTCCATCTCCCATCTCCACGGCAGCAGCACCAGAAGGCCAACAGAGCTGGCTTCTGCTTCACACATGAAGGAACTGAGGCACAGAAAGGATACGAAACTCGAAGGTCACCGAGGTTCCCAGGGGTAGAGTCAGAGCCAAGCCCAGGCAACCCGCTCTGTCTGCACCATCATTAAGAGTGTGTAGATCCCCAGAGTAACCCTCATCCAAGGCTTTACCAACGTTGAATCCAGGAAACTTACTTCTGGGGTGAACTGTGACAGTCCTCTATCACGACTTTGGAAAGTGTTAATCACCCGCTGTCTTACATGCTAACCCCAGAAACTCTTCACAACAGGGACTTCACAGTTAAAACTAGCTCAGGCAGACCTTGGTCAAAACGTGGCTGCACCCCTAACACGCAACTTGCATGTAAGCCTGGGCAACCACAGCTTAGTAAACCCAGAATTCCCACCTGTGGATATACAAACAGAGGCCTGATTCCGAGCTTCTGTGCAAGTTTCCCAAGGCCATAGATGAAAGGTATGCAGCCCAGACCTCGCACAGAGACTGCTGAGCAAGCCCCGGGCACACAGCAACCCCAAAGTGTGCTGCATACCAGAGAGGGCCAACCATGGTCCTGCGCTTGTCAGGCCCCCAGGCTGAGAAGAGCTTTGCCTTGTCAAGGGATTGGAAGACAAATCCACAGAAGAACAACACAACCCTCGGTCCATAGCCCTGGAACAGTCCTCACCCCTGAGGACAGAAAAAGGTGCTCAAGGCCCTGCATGAAATGGTGCCGGGTGTTACCCACACGCACGCCCGCAGACTTTGATGGCCTCCAGATTACCCAGCACTGTGAAAACCCGTGGAAACCGCGGGCCCGCTGTCCTGCCCGGGACTGACAAGACAGAACCCGCGTGTGTTGGTTACTGACACCACTGTCCCCGGTGTGTTCCTCCTGAGGTGGGTCGGACGTATGGAAGCAGAACACCCAGACGCAAAGCGCAGACCATATTCTGCGACTCGCGGGAATCATAAGAACTCAGATCTGCCCGTCTAGAAATAAAGCTTCACTGGCACACCGCCAGGCTCCTTTGTGGAGGCAGCACCTCCGGCTGCGCTCATGACACGGCAGAGCGGCGTGGCTGTGACGGAGGCCACGTGGCCCTCAGAGCCGAACACATCCACTCTCCAGTCCTGGCCGGAGCTTGGTAACCTCTGACCCTGCCACTTACGGAACACAGGTCGCGAGTCAGTGATTATGGAGTGTGACGTCACTAATGGAGATTCTGTTCCTGGACACCCATGTCGCACCAGTAAAACGCAGAATCTGCTCTCATAAGAAATACCACTTGTAAGTATTCATTTCATGAAAACAGACATGACGTAAAGATCACGTCACACGTTTCACTGGGGGATCTGCTGCGTGGACTGGACTGGCTGGGGCTTCGGGCTACAGTGACCTATGGGCAGAGGGCTCCTCTCCACCGCCCCCTCCATCTCCCTGTGGCAATGGACATCTCTGGTGTCCCGCAGTAAAGTCTCACAGCCACATGTCCGCCTCATCGTCTGTGTACACCAGTGGTTCCAAGTGACCGCCCAGAGCCCAGCCTACAGCAGCGCCCAGAAAGGCCTCCTCAACGAGCCCTGGAACCAACAGCCCAAAAGACGCTGGCGGCTCGGCTGGACGAGGAGTGAAGAGCAGGTTCAGCCTCGTGCGCAGGCACGGGAGGCCACCGGGACGGCGATGGCCCTCGGCTCCCCTCGTTCGCCCGCCTATGCTCCAGGCTCAGGGGCAGCAGGACACAGCCTCGCACCCCACCCAGGGCCGCCAGCATGACGTCCCCCTCCTCCCACACCCGCCTGTCAGGGGTCCTCCTGTTTGATCAAGTCCTCACCTTGGAGCCTGAGTAGCTGACGGAGCAGGGCCGTCGTCCACGTCACTGATGGAGCCGGGCCACCGTCCACATCACTGCAGATGGCAGGGGAAACCAAAGGATCTGACCCTGCAAGAGCACAGGGGCAGGTTGGGCAGGGAGCAGGCGCCGCGGGAAGAGTAACGTCCAGAGAAATGACTCCCGAATACGCACATGAAGGAACAGGAGGCGCGTGTGGCCCTGGAGGGATGCGGCTTAGACTCTCGAGTTAGGACCCCGGCACCACGGCAAATCATGCACACGATGCCTGCTGCCGTGTGAGGCACAGAGGGGCTCCCTCTCTCGGGAAGGACAAACGGCTGGTCGGTGTGGCGGAGAACGGGGCCTTGGACCAGGGACAAAGGAGGGAGAGAAGGCTGGGGCCTGGAAGTGGCCTGCCACCTCTACCAGAGATCCGGCCGTGGGCAGTGGAGGTCACAGACGCGGCACCAACGCTCATCCCCAGACACCCTGACAGCAGAGCCGCCAACACCCCGACCCCTGGCAGAAACGCAATCCTAGAAAGTCCCTCAGAGGCTACAGATAAGCAGAACCAGCGCTACCCAAAGGGGCTCAGGACACACCTGGCGAAGGGCTGGCCTCCTTCACAAGGAGGTCAACTTGGCCTCCACCCTCGGGGAGCCTCTGTACAGCGCTGTCCCAGCTGCCCTGGCTGGGTCCGGGTGGTCAACGCCCTGCAGCTGAACCCTCCTGGGGGGTCACCTGCTGCTCATCACCCCAGCCACCAGGGACTCGGGGGCTGGGGGATCTAGATCTGAAGGGCTGCCCCACTTCCCAACCCCGGCCTCTCGTGCTGGAGCTGCCCATCTGCCCTCCTGGGCAGCAGGGAAGCCCAGTGCTGTGGACTTTCCCAGGTGCCTGGCCTGGATGGGAGCTCCACCAAGCTCGGCTGCACGGGAATCTGGAGCGGGATGCCCTGTGACTGGACACGAGGAGCCAAATTCAGGCTGAAGACACGCAGATCGAAGCCACGTAGTCGCCTGGCTTCCGTGAAGGCTGTGCTAGTCCTCGTGCCCCAGGCCTCTGTCACACGAGGCAGCCACACCTCAGTCAGGACGGACCACAGCCGTACCTGCGTGAGGCCGTAACTGAGCTGAAAGGTCCCGCCACCTCGCATTTTACCATCCATTTTCAGTTCATGCATTAGATCCAGATGTCCACCATAGATGTCCATCACAGATGCCCACCGCAGATGCCTACCACAGATGTCTACCACAGACGTCCACCACAGATGTCCACCACAGACGTCCACCACAGACATCCACCACAGATGCCTACCACAGATGTCTACCACAGATGTCCACCACGGATGTCCACCATAGACGTCCACCAGAGATGTCCACCGCAGATGTCCACCAGAGACGTCCACTGCAGACATCCACCACAGATGTCCACCAGACATCCATCAGAGATGCCCACTACAGATGTCCACCACAGACGTCCATCACAGAGGTCCACCACAGATGTCCACTGCAGATGTTCACTGCAGATATCCACCTGCCTGCTACAGATGTCCACTGCAGATGTCCCCCATTGATATCCACCACAGACATCCATCACAGAGGTCCACTGCAGATGTCCATTGCAGACATCCACCACAGATGCCACCACAGATGTCCATCACAGAGGTCTTCTGCAGATGTCCACTGCATACGTCCACCACAGATGTCCATCACAGAGGCCCACCACAGATGTCCACATGGTGCCAGAAACACGGCAGAGTTCATGGCCGCCCACAGTGCAGGTCCAGGGCCCAGGAGCCAGTACTGTGCTGACAGCCGCTGCCTGGGGCAGGCTATATGGACACACAGCGACATCCCATGACAGCAAAGCCACCAGGTTGCACTCCTGGGGTGTGTCCTCCAGAGGTGCCGCCCTGACTACCTGCGTTCCACGTGTACCCATCCACACGCGTGCTCACAAGCAGCAGAGCCGAGGCAGAACCCCTCAGCCACCCTTTTCTGCCACATGATTTACACACTTCTCAAGTTGGGAAAGCAGCTCAGCAAGCTGTATAAACACCCATATGTCTATACGCGAGGCCCGTGACGCCATTCACGTGACACCGTTCTCAATGAGAAAAGCCATCTGTAGCTCAGAGCTCATGACCACCTCACACGCCAGAGCAGAATGTTGGGAATGACCCATGTCTTGAACCTAAGCAACTGGGTAGGTGAATTATTAAACACCAACTGGATGGAATGATCATGCAAAGCAACAAGTTCCTGAAACAATACGGAGAAATCCTAAGTGTCGGTTCTGTATCCCGCCAGCTTTAGTGAATCTGCATTTCTATACACGGATAATGAACAACCCGAAAAAGAAATCGAGGAAATACCCTCATTTATAATAGCATTAAAAACAAAATATTACTGAGTAAATTTAACCAAGGAGGTGACAGATGTAGCTTAAAACTACCAAACATTGAAAAATTGAGTTGAAGCATACACACATGGGAAAATATCATATGCTCATGACTGGAAAAATTAATTCTTTAACATGCCTATGCTACCAAATTACTACCCAGATAACCTGCAGATTCATGCTGTCCTTATCAGGGCTCCAATGCCATTTTTCTAGAAGTAAAATAAGATCAATTCTAAAATTTGTAGGGAACCACCAAAATCCTCAGATAGCCAGAGAGATCTTAAGTAATAAGAACAAAGCTAGAAACAACACACCGCGTGACCTCAAAATACATTAGGAAGCTCCAGGGACTGAAACAGCAGGGTACTGCGCTGAAACAGGCGCATTAACAACAGGACAGGTGAGGACCCAGAGGTGAGCCCACCCGCTTACAGTCAATCAATTCTCAGTGCCGCGGACGCATAGTGGAGAAAGGACAGTCTCTCAAACACACAGGGCCACAAAAACCACACATCCATGTGCAGAAGTGCAAAAAGGGACTCTCTTCTCTCACCATACGTGGAAACCAATGCAAAGCAAATGGAAGACTTAAACATAATGCCTGGGACTTTAAAACTGCTAAAGAAAACGGGAAACTTCTGGAGAGTAGTCTGGGCAATGGCCGCTTTAGATATGGCCCCAAAACAGCGACAGAAGCAAAACGGACGAATGGGGTTGCATCCAAGTAAGAAGCTTCTGCACAGCACAGAAAGCAAGCAACAGAGCGGGGTGAAGACGGACGCCCGTGTGGGGCCCCGCTCAGCAGCTAGACAAGCCAGTTGAGATGGGTGAAGGGCCCGAGGTGGGATCTCATGAAGATGCGATGCGAACAGCCGCAGGTGTGCAGGGAGAATGCTCCACGCACCCCCCGAGCATCAGGAAATGCAGACCAATGCTTCCGTCAGACACCGCACACACCGGCCAAGGCGGCTGTGATCAGAAGCGAGAGGCGGCATCGGGCGGAGAGAAGGGACCCCTGTATGGCGCAGGTGGGGACAGGAGCAGCACAGAGCTCCGCAAGAACCTCAAGACAGGCGCACCCTGATCCAGCGCCCCGCTGCCCCGTGTCTGGTATACACCCAGAGGAACTGAAATCAGGATGCAGAAGAGAGGACTGAGCTCACGTCCACTGCAGCACTGTTCCCAGCAGCCGAGACCTGGAGCCAACCTTCTTCGTGTGCGTCCACCAGCTGACAGAGAAAATGGGAAACTAGCGCCCACGCACATGCACACACACATGCAGGCGCACACGCACACATGCACATGCACAGACACACGTGCACACATGGGCATGCACACGCATGGACACGCATGGACACACACACACAGAGAATACTATTGATCCCTAAGAAAGGAGCAACTCTGTCCTTCACAAAGCATGGATGAGCCCGGGGACGCCATGCCTGTCTCCACTTATGAGTGGAACCCAAAGGGTCAGACCCTGGAGCAAAGAGTACTGGAGGCTACCCAAATGGAGGGTCGGGGCGGATTACCAAGGGTCGCTTAGAAGGGATACATTTTGGACATATGCTGCACAGCCCAGTTAACTATAATGTGTTGTCAATTTAAAATCGTGACCATCATAGATTTTAAATATTCTCACCACCAAAAAAGTCTCCAAGGCGGTGGCTGCATTGACCAGCTTGACGTCACCCCTGCAGGTTTTATCCACCATCCCTCAGAGCATCACACCTGACCCCCCAAACCACACGCGTATGTGTTGTCTTTTAAAATTAAATTAACTGTACAAAAGAGAAATACTGATATGGAGAAATCTTTGTGATGTCTATTAAGGGAGAAATTCTGAATACGAAACTGAAGAGGCGAGAATGGAAACCGCTGGCCTTCCCACAGACTTAGAGAGACTCGTGCGCACTTCAGGAAAAGGCAGGTAACTAAGGTGAATTTTCTGCTTCACCTTCTTTACTTTTGTTATAATATCGTCTGTGTGTGGTGAATATTTTTTAAATTATAATTTAAATTTCTGTGACTGTTTCCCTGTAAGGACAGAAGGGACAGCTCCTTTCTACACATCCTTTGTTCTGTGTATCTTTTCATTACTTGTTTATATTGTGTGCAAAATGCAACTTTAAAATCAGAAAGGAAAAAAAAAAAAAGAAATATTGTTTTGGGGAAAGGGATGAATAAAAAAGGATTCTCCTCATTAAGTGCTAGAATATGTTCAAAACAAACACTTCGTAAATGGTAATAATGCCTTAAAACCAAGTGTCACAGATCACTGAGGTAGTCAAGGCGTCCCAGATACAGATCCACATTTTTAAAGAATTAAATAACTACAGAGTGAAATAAAATGTAACTTCCCACATTACGACTGAAGCTAAAGAACCACAAGAAGGAACATCAGCTGCCACCCATGCCCGCTCTAAATGCAGGGACAAAACACCATTAAAAATAACAAATCAAATGGGAAAAACCAGAAGAAAACGGAGTTACCATCTTTTCCCAAGTAAAATGTTTATTAAATTATTATGATGGGAGAAATGTCAAAGGAAAGAAAAACATTTATTTATCCAGTAAATACCAGAGTTCCTACTAGGCAAAGGCGTCAACACACGTAGCTCTGGAAAAATCGTTGACTTTCTGAAGTCAGAAAAGTATTCACAAGACAGAAACAGCAACATGGGAAATCACACACATGTGATAATACACATGAGCACACACACACACACATCCAAACATGAACACAGGGTGCCTCTCACAAGAAAAAGCCCCCAGCCCCTGGCACATGAGGAACACGAGAGGGGCCTCACTGAGCCAGGGACTGAGCATGGTGCAGGACGCCGGGAGTGAAGACACGCCAACCAAAACAGGCGCACCCTTGGGATTTGTTAAATCAAGGCTGGGGTGCTGCTCAGGGGTGGGGCACTTCCCCTAGACGGCGAGGCCCTGAGTTCCACCCCAGCACTGCAGAAACACACACCATGCACACAAAGGCAATGTGCATATGCCCATGAACACACACACAGACGGGTGTACATATGCAATACACACATGCACACATGTGCATACACATACACCCATGTACACATGTGCACACATACACCCATGCATACAGATATTTGTATACACACAGTGCACATACATGCACACGTGCACACACATGCACACACATGCATGCAGATCTGTGTAGACATACGCAATACATACATGCATGTGTTGCATAATACACCCATGCACACACATGCGTGCATATACCCATGTATGTGTGTGTATGCAAACATGTATATACATACACAATACACAATGTGCACACATACACACACGCTTACAGACATGTGTGCCCGTACACAATATACACATGCATGCACACACATATGCATACACACACCCATGTACACACATGTACACACACAGGAATAGACTCACATGTATACACAGGAATAGACACTCATGTATGCAGATAAGCACACATGCATACAGACATGTGTATACATACACAATACACACACACAGGAATAGAAACACATATACCCATACAGGCACACATGTACACACACATGCACACAGACATGTATACATACACACGTGTATACACACACGGGAACAGACACACGTGCACACACACCAAATTAGAAAAACAAACAAGTTTTTAAGCCAGTTTTGGCAGAGACAATTAAATTGGTTCAATTCCTTGAGAAGTGTGGCTAATCATATTAAGAGTCATTGAAACTCTAACAATAAGAAGGGTAAATCTAAATAACATCACGTACACGCACACAATGCACCACAGAGTCTCTCGCTTTCCTTCGCTCTGTTGTGGATGCCAGCAAAGGAGGAGCCATCTAAAACTCAGAACCGGCTGACACCCAGTGGGGAGGAGCTGTACCAAGCTCTGGACGCTCGTGGGCCATGGCGGCCATGCTGGAGCAAGGACGCTGGCCAGACGAGGAGAAGGGAGAAGAGCAGTGAGGACCAGCACCCCTGAGGACCAGCCCACGGGGGAGGTCCACGTGGTAAACCCAGATGGGACAGAACAGGGACAAAATGACCGGGTCGATTCCACACGAGTTTAGACTCACACCTGTCAGCACTTTGCAGGTGCTGGGACACTCAGGATGACAGCTTCTGGGAACCACAAGGAGTGTTCATGCCAGCAGCACAGGGCAACCTGGATCGTGCCCTTACCTAGCAGTAAGCACCAAACACGCCCCGTCAGAGGAGCCCAAGGAAGGTGCTCCGGAATGATCTGCGGGGTGTGCACCGAGGGATGAGCCCACCCTGCAGGCAGACTCGTGGGCAGTTCTCATCACTGCCAACGCAGTACCTTGCACGGAGCCACCAGCCAGACCCGCTGAAACTGACGTGGGTCTTGGAGAAAAGCTGGAAGAGCACAGGGTTCTAAATCATGACAGACTCATTCAGAGACAATCTTCCTGTCATCAGCACCAAGAGGACATGAAAAGCGTCTCTGGAAGGAACTGATTTTCAACACGAGGTGCTGGGTTACAGACATTTGTGCCTTTGCTTCAAGAAGTCAGCAGATTTCTCAAAGCATTTTCAAAAGAGATATGTGTTTACAGGAAGGGCCAATATTAACGGATCGGATCAACCATCACCTCAATTCACTAGGAAGCAAGAGAAGCATGTTTTAAGGGAGACAAGATATAGGAGCTTCCATTATGGTACCACAGACCCCTTGCATATAGGGACATGGGCTCTCTCTTCCTCACAACACAACGTCTGACAGCATGTTATGATGGGCAGGTGGGTGGACCGATGAATAGAAGGATGGATGGATGGATGAATAGATGGAGGGATGGATGGAGGGATGGATGGAGGGAGGGAGGAAGGGATAATTACGAATCTTAATCCACTGCTCAAACCGGTTACACACACCGCTGGGTTTTAAAAATCACAAAAGGAAGAAAAGTGGTATTCTGAACACAAGCCAAACAAGACAGCGAGCCAAAGATTTGAAAGTCACCCCATGAAAAACAAATGGATCGCTTATGAAATTTTTCAAAGAAATTCAGAGCTTCTTGCTTTCTGGATTAGGCTTCAGCACCCGGCCACTTAATCAGGATGCGAGCTGCAGAGCGAGTGCGTAAATGAGTCACTCTCACGGAGGAGACGGCCAGCACAGGCGTCCTCAAAACATAATCCGAACCAGCAGCAATGGGAACAATTCAGAAAGGCAAATTCTCAGGCCCACCAAGACCTAATGAATCAGAAATTCTGGGGGTAATGCCAGCAATTTGTGTAAAACAAGCCCTCCGGATCATAATAAAGCCTGCTAATGTTCCAGATTATTCTAAAGCCAGCACATAAATTAAGGGAACTCCACACTTAGTTTTGATCATAGTTTGGGGAGGAGACTACAGAAGGAGCAAAAATCAAGTCTCTCTGAAAGAAAACATAGAGACCTTCTGGGTGAAATACACATAGTACAGTTCTTTTGATACTAAAGTTTCAGCCATTCCATCTGCAGAGACCAAGACCACTGCTTTCATCTATTATTCAGCTTTCCATTGCTGTGACAGAATACCTGAGATAAGACAGCTTAAAAGAAGGAAATGTTTATTTTGGCTCATGGTTCCAAAGGTTCCAGTCCACGGTCACTGCCACTCTGAGCCCATGAGAAGGCAGAACATCATGGTGTGTAGCATTTACAGAGCAAAGTGGCTCACCTCATGTCAGTGGGGAAATGGAGAAAGAGAGGAAGGGCCATGTCCCTGTACATACCCCTCAGAGCTCCCCCAGCGACCTACTTCCTCCCACTAGACCCCACCTCCTAACAGCCACCAGCCGGTGACCAAGCCTCCAGGACGTGGGGCCAGTCTGCCAGTCTTTGGTAGCTGTCCCCCCGTCTGCCTAAGCGGCAGCAGAGATCACCACCATCTTCACTCAGAGTTTTGTTTGTATCCGTCACCGACTGCTAGTGCCTGCCACCAATGGCTTGTCTACTAGGAGTCCCCAGAGGAAATCCTGGAAGTTCAGCCTCTGGCCTCCTCTCAGCCTCTCCAGGATAAGATCATGTCAGTAAACAGACTCAAAACCAACAGAGCCCACCGAGCATCACTCAAAGACTAAAGGAAATCATGCTGGGAACATAAGGGTCTTTCCCGTCTTGTGGTGACGCCTGTGAGCCCACCACAGCCATCTGGTCAACCCGTGCTCGTGCAGGGGACAGGAGAGAAGAGCTCCCTTCTGCCCCGGCTGCATGCTCCCCATTTTACACGGGCTGGGTCCATGGAGGTTGGCATTTTGTTCTCTGTGTCTACAGATGAGAAGAAGGTGGTAAGACACTGAGTCTCCAGGCGGCACACTCTCAAGGCCTGACCTGGCTTTCGACCCCCGTGTGTCGGGTCCCCGAGAATGCTGGAGGGTGACGATTCACTAGCACTCACAGCACCCACAGCTAGTACCACAGCTGAGACTCACTGCAGCAAAAGGAGACAAAGCAGGCTCACTGCAGGAAAGGGGCAGGGTCAAAGCCCAGAGGACAGCAGGCACACGCCCCCCCAAGAGTCTCATCCCTGAGGAGCCCTGGAGGACGACTCCGCCCCGAGGAGCTGGACCTGGGAGAAGCGTGTTCCCGAGGGAGCTCAGTGCAGCTCAGTGGCCAGGACTCACTGGCTCACCAATACTAGTCACCTGTGGCTACTCATGCAACAATGGTGAGGCTCATGAGCTCCCATAACAGGCCCAGATCCAAGCTCTACCATCAGGATGCCAGTCTTTACCAGAGCTGAACTGTGGCCAGCACCATGCCCAAGAACCTTCAGAACTGTGAGCTAAATAAACCTCTTTCCTTTATAAAGTACTCAACCTCAGGTATTTCACTACAGTCACAGAAAACTAATGTGTGCACCCCTCAGAGTTGCTATAAGGACATAACCAGGTAATGTATGTAAATTTCTGAGCAGGCATCAGAAACGAAATACACGCTCAATACGTATTAGTTACCACTGTCTCCCCAGGTACCCCTCAGCCCCAGGCCAGAGCTAGGCACATTTCCACATCAGTTCACGTCCTGGGAGCTAAAGAATGGCTGATGGTAAGACGCTGCGGTCAGCGTCACTGTAGTGCTCCAGACCCTGGGCGTCACCTGCCCTCACCCATCTCCTGGTCCCTCTAGTTCCCTAAAAACCTCGCACCCACAGAGCCACGCAACGTGGGCTATGCGCAGCGCTGAAGCCCGGGGGACTTTTGCCGCGTTACCCACCCAGGAGGCACCTGTCACTCAGGGGAGTAACTAACCCAGGGAACGCGCTGCTACGGGTGGTGAGCCGCACTCAGGGCGGAAAGGGAGAGGGAAGGTCACACCTAAGAACCCACGGGACAGGTGAGCAGGGACAGCAGGGGCACAAATGCCTGAGCCGGAACCCCCGCAGCCCAGTACCCCTGCCCACATGCGTGCCCCATGCCCAGGCTGCCCCGCCCACACGCACGCCCAGTGCCCCCACCCACATGCGTGCCCCATGCTGAGGCTGCCCCGCCCACGCACCTAGTCGGTGCCTGGCTGCCCTACCCTCTGCTCGTCCTCACCTGGAAGCAGCAACATGGGCACCAAGCTGCTCCTGGCAGGGTGAAGCGCCATGTAGAGTCCTCTCCCCAGAAACCCACCTGTGCCCTGTCCCCCAGGTCTGAGGCCATCTTCCTGGGAAGACACTGACCTTGACCATCCAACCTTTGCTTTCAAGTCCCAAAGACCCTTTTCCTAGGAAGGAGGGGAAACTCAATGACTAAAACACCTTGTGACCAACCAAGAAATGAGGGACCTGGGGCAAGTCAAACCCTGTGACCTTCAAACTCCTCGTTTACAAAACCAGCACAGCTCCTGCTCAGGACTCCCGCTCGTTTACCCGCAGCACTAGCCCAGCGAGCGGATGCGGGGATGCTTTTATCTCCAAAACACACTGACAGAAGAAACCAGCACGTGTTTTGTCACTGAGGACCAAAGGACAGGAAAACATGATTCCTCTCTTAGCCGCGCAGGCACACGCCGCACATTATTTTATTATTCACTTGCTATTTCGGTAGCTAATTTTCCAGGTTTCATTCTTTCCGTCCGTGAAAGTGGCAAAAAGGAAATCAATGAAATAGGACTGCTGCTATTTTCTGACACAAATTAAACTCCACATCCAGACACAAACAGAATCGCTGCAGCAGAGGGGTCTGTTTCCTCCATGCCCCTCCCTGGGGGGCACCTTCCTCCTGGAAGGAAGCAGTCCACAGGGGCTCCCCACACGGTGGGGTGGGGGGACTGGTCTCCAGGCTCTGAGGGAGGCAGGGCCCTGACATCTGCCCACCCAGAGAGCCAACCTGCCAAAGCTGGGTGCTAACACTCAAAGAGGCACCCGGCAGCAGGGGGGACTAACAGAGGCATAGGTGGTGGGTTCCTTGTCCTGCAAATTCAAGGAATGAAATCCAGGCACACAGGATGAGAGCAGAGTAGCAGGATTCACTAGAGCAACAGGAAGAAAGCAGAGCCCCTGGAGAGGGGTCCCGAGGGAGGGGTGCCGGCAGTGCCTGTTGTGGGGGTTTTAAAGGCCCAGCACAGGGGTTGGTGGGGTGTAGCTAGCCTGGACCCCTCAAGCTCTCCCAGCTCCCAGCTTAGTAAGCCAATCAGAGTGCATGATTTCAAGCCCTCATTTACATAATTTAGGGGACAGACCCAACCTTGCTGTTTGGGGAGAGGAAGTGCTTCCAGGAGGGGCAGAGTTGGTGGTCAGCACTGCCAGGGGCAGGGGAGTGGAGAGAGGTCTGCATGGACACGTCAGGAGCAGCCGAGGCACTGAGGAGCCACTGTGGCTGCAGCTGTGGGGGGCAGCGCAGGGCAGGCGGCCCTCCAACCCTCCAGGACGGCATGATGCCCTCCCTCCTCCTTTGGAGGCCTCCATCCTGTCTTCCTGCAGGAGGTCCACCTTTCTGATCTCCCTCTGGCTGCTGAAGACCAAGCTGCCTTCTGTCACCGACTCCTGGTATCCACGTCACCACTCGGGTCTGTACAGGGAGGCCATTCTGTGCCTGCGAGGCTGGTACCAGCACGAGGCCACCTCTCCAGCCCCTCGGAAGAAGACAGCCCCGCAGCTGAAGAGCTCAGTCGGGAAGTCCACGGAGCGTGGGGAGGGGCGGTCATGGCCATGAGGGTGGCTGGATGGGAGGACTGAGCACCAAACGCAGGCAGGGAGGAGAGGCAACCGGAACGCTCTGACTTTGCCAACAACTGTGCAGAGTGGTGCGTGTGACTTAGCACAAAAACATCTTGCACAGAAACACGCGCAGCAGCCTCATTCGCAATAGCCAGACGAAGGGCACAGTCTGGGTGTGACAGACGCCCATGCGTCCTGCAGACGGAACCCACCGACTTTAAAAGACTCCGCAGCTGAGCTCCGCTCATGGGCGTCACAGACAAGTCACCTGGGGTTCTTGTAGATAAAGTTTTATTGAGACGTAGACACACATGGTCATCTGCATTTGACTACAGCTACTTCCCTGGACAGTCCAGGGAGGGGGGTGCCCCCGAGTCCTCAGGGCTGCCAAGTCTGAAACACTGACTATCAGCTGGGCTAAGAAAAAGACCACAGCCCTGACAGAGATGGATGCCAAACCATGCTGGGGGGACAGCACAGCAACCAAAGGCACTGCTGTGTGATTTCATCTGTGCCAAACTCCAACCAGCAGAACCAACCCACGGCTAAAATACCAGGAGACTGTGGCTTCTGATGGCTGTGGGGGCTGACTGAAGGGCGAGGGGACTTCCGGTGGTGGCTTGTTCTGTGCATTGGTGGACGGCAGCCACATCAGGTCCACATTTGTCAAGGCAGACGGAACTGCACACTGAAGCCCCGTGGGCTGAGATTTAAATCTCTGCATTGGCCCCAAGAAACACAAGGGTAGGGTCTCGGCTCTGAACTGGCCCCGTTTCTTCCCGACTCTGTGCATCCCTGGCCTTCCACTTCACAGTCACGGTCAAGCCCATCTTGGGAAGATGCTTTTTCTTAATGGGCAGCTGTTCCTAATGACCAGGCCTGAGGTCTTGAGATTTCAGAGAAAAACAGTGGTTTCACTTTACTTTATCTACAGCTTTTGTTCAAACAGTCCTGCAAGATATGCCAAGATATAAAAACAGAAAAAGAAAAAAAAACCCTCAGACCAAGGACACCCTGGTGGCAGCAGGGTGAGGCCAGGCCTCTGGCCCAACACAGCCTTGGGGCCTCTGTGAGCCCAGGCATCCCTGATCCCAAGGCCTCGCTTCCTCTCTGCACAAACCACACTCTGGTGGCTGCCACCCCTGCCGCCTCCTGTCTGCCACTGCCCCATCTCTCCAGGGCCCGAGATCAGCACAGCAGCCAGGCCTGGGTCTCTACCCTCCAACACCTAACGTCAGGAAAGCTACCTCTGCAGCCCGTGTGCAGAGAGCAGCTCCCGCGCACAGGGTCACCCCATAAGCTGCCTTCCAGGAGAACAAAGCCCTGCCCAATCCTCTCCCCTTTCCTGTTTCAGAACCTCATTTCTTCCTTCTTCCAGGCTGCAGGACACGGGTCCAAAACACCCTTTGGACGCCAAGCTGTATTTTACCTCTAAACAGGGCCCTTCAGGAAGGCCCTGCTGGCCCTCCTGCTCCCCTTTCTGATGAGATATGCTTGTGTCCAGGGACCGTGCCAAGCTTGGGTCCCAAGCTTGGCTGTGGATATTTCGAGGTGACTTGAGAGTGACTGACCCTCAACGGGAAGCACCACCTTGGTCATTTTCCAAGACAGCCCAGGACAGCTGTGACCTACATGCAGGTCAGTGGCAACTGACTTCAAAACACAAACTGGACTTCAGAATGGCCAGTGGACATGGGCAGGGCAAGGCAGGGGCTGGAAGACAGGCTATACGTGGCTACACCCATGCAAAGCCACTGAGTGCAAGTGACAACACTGATACCAGGAAAGCAAGCAGAGAGGAGGAGCCCGAGTGCAGAGATTCCCCCGGGTCTCGAATCCCCCAACGCTCTGTCCCTTGCTGAGGTATCTTCTTTCTCAATTCAGTTTTAAGGCACCTACGAAGACTGGGAGACGGCTCCCTTTTTTGCAGAAGTGCAGCTGGGTGCATCTGCCAGAGATTCAAGCTTTGCTTTAAAATAGTAAATCCAGAGAAAACAGGACGGGGGCCCGGGGGGTCAGAGGCTGGGAACTCTGTCTGCCTGCATGTTTACCTTTGGGAGGAGGAAGAGAAAATAAGAGAGACTCAGGCTCCCTCCCCAGAGAAGGAGTTGCCAGGCTGCAGCAAACCCAGCCCTTCTTGCCTTGGGAAAGTGTTTATTTTCCCAGGGCAGCATCGGTCCACACAGACAGGGAGCTGCCTTTGTTTGTAGAGGCCCAGATCCCTTTCTCATCTCGGTACTGACCAAGGAGACAAGACCCACCAGCCCCTCCATTAGGGAATCCGGTGTGGAGGCCCATCTGCCCTTCTTCCCTCATCTGCTGGGTTGGTCAAACCGGGGCGAAGGCAAATGGCAAGTAAAATCTGGTTGGCATGAGGGACTTAGGAGTGAATCTGAGGAGGCTGTCCCACCTGCTAAGCCCAAACCCCAGATGTAAGCTCTTGCACTCTCCAGCTACGACGTGAAGGCCATAGTGCACCCGCAGGAGAAGAGCTGAGATAACCAGAGAGCTGGGTGCCCCAGGAGGGGGGTCTTGGTCAACTCAGGGCTGCAGCAAGGGGCAGAGGGAGCAGAGAGACCACACCCTCCTGCAGAGGCTTTCACAGGCTGGCCCGTGTGGGTTCCAGATTCCAACCCAAACAGGTAAGTGATCCTCCTCTTGGAGAACAGTAAGGGAATAGAGAGTATGCCAGTCAGCTGTCTGCTACTTCAACAAATGCTTGAGATAATCAGCTTAAAAAGAGGAAAGGTTTGCTGTCACTCGGGGCTTTGGAGGTTTCAGTCCCTGATCCACCGGCCCCATTGCTTTGGGCCTGTGGTGAGGCAGCACATCATGGTGGCAGCACATGGCAAAACCTTAAGGCCAGGATGCACCATGCCTGAAAGGGCACACCCCTAAGGACCAGGACCTCCCACCAGTCCACCTCATCAAGTTCCCCTCACCACCCAGGAGTGCCAACCTGGGGACCAAGCCACCCAACACAGGGGTCTTTGGGGACACTCTACATCCAAAATCCTAGCAGAAAGCAATGCCATTTTAGTTTCTGTTTTGAAAAAAAAATAAATAAAAGGGGGAGATTACTCAGAAAATATAAATTTAAGGATTAAGAGACCCATCAAAAGCAGAATTCTCTGTTCATAATTGGGGCTGAGCCCAGTTTCTTCTCCTGCAGGACTATCTTTAGAGATCTGGATAGTGTAACTGATGTGGAAAAGAAAGATCACTATCAGCATTATTTAATATCTCTGTGGACTCAGAGGGCGGGTGGGAACCTGGAATTCTCCTGGACTCAGAGAGCGGGTGGGAACCTGGAATTCTCCTGGACTCAGAGGGCGGGTGGGAACCTGGAATTCTCCTGGACTCAGAGGGCGGGTGGGAACCTGGAATTCTCCTGGAAGGCTCCACCAGGAAGTCAGTCATCCCAGCAGCTCACTAGGCTTCCCCGAGGGTCCCTTGAATGGAGCCTCGGTTCCTAGGCCGACACTCAGCCTTCACAATGACTGACAGTTTTGCAGACGTGGAGACTGGGTCGTAGCCATCAGGAAATGACCTGGTCCGTGGCCGCGTGGCAGGCCGGCTCCAGAGGCAGCACCCACATCTCCCCTCGCCTCCCTCCTCATTCCCCTATCTTCGGGCCGCTGGGACAGCTAGTTTGGAACTGCAGCTCATGTCGACTGACGAGGCTTTCCACCCAATCTAGAGTAATCTGGTCCTTCATCACACCTGCCATACGGTAAGGCCAAGAAGGGGACAGTGCACAGCCCTGTACACCAGTGCTGTTCACCTCAAGCAAAGGGCAGGAAGCCTGGCAGCTGCCCCAAAAGTGAACAGTCTCAGTCTCCAACTCCAGAGCCTCTCCTAAGAAGGGAAGGGTGGGAGATAGCCGTGCAGGGCATGTGCAGGGGAAGGCAGCAACCAACAGGGGGCGCTCAGCTGAGCCTTCTACCAGGTCTGTGGAAAAGAGCCGGGAAGACCAGGTGGTCCTGGCCCGGCACCCGAGCCAGCAGGTCAGACCATCCAGTGGGCAGAAGCTGCGGGCAGCTTTGTCACCACGACCCGGGCACTAGTGTGCTGGGGCTGCAGAGCAGCGTGCTGAGCGGCTTGACCACCCAAACCATCTGCTCTCTGCCCCTCGGGCCAGAAGTCTGCAATACAGATGCCACAGGCTGGTGCCCTCTGCGGCCTCTGCTGGGCTTGGGGACGTGGCCTCCTCCCAGTGCCTTCCCTCCTGGTGGCTGCATCCTCGTCGCCTCTGGTTGTAAGAACCTGTGACTTTAACTTTCTTACCTCTGTAAAGGCCTGACCTCCACATACAGCTACCTTTTGAGGTACTGGGTCAGGTCTTGCACGCGTGAAGTAGGGGACACAGTTCAGTTTAATGCACCACAGGGTAGTTCTTAGGGTCCTTACTGCTACCACTTTGTTTCTGGTCCCGTGTGTGTGTGTGTGTGTGTGTGTGTGTGTGTGCGCACAAGCATGTGTACACTGGGCAGGGAGCCCAGGGACCTGTGCAGGCCAGGTAAGAGCTCCCCCCACAACCCCAGCCCTGTTTGTTGGCTTTTCCAGAAAGTCAGCAGACTCTGGATTCTGGCCTAGGGGAAGAAGAGGAATTCTGCGTTAGTCAGCTTTTTGTCCAAAATTTTGTGACCAAAATACCTGGCAAGAGAAACTTAGAGGAGTGGGAGGTTAGCGCGGCTTGTGGTTTTGGAGGTCTCTGTCCACAGCTGGCCAGTTCCGTTGCCCTGGGCCTGCGGGAAGGCAGAGCATCATGGCGGACAGGAGTGGAAGAGCGAAGCTGCTCAGCTTGTGGCAGCCAGGGAGCGCAGAGCAAAAGCAAGGAACCCCGGACAGAACAAGGAGCCCAAAGGGGACACCCCAGGGACCCTTCTAGTCACACTCGCCTGCCCACAGTCATCTCCCAGGACAGCATGCAGATCGCGGACCCATCAGACGGGTGATCCAAGGTGACACGACAGTTCTCGGAATCTAACCATCCCACCCAACATTCTGCACTGTCCCACAGAGCTTTTCAGGGAACACTTTGCACCCAGACCCTGACCAACTGTCAGCTGGGTCAGCCCTCAGGGTGTCAGGGCGCAATATTCAGAATTGATTCACCCTAGACGAAAAACTCCCAGGAAGGAACTGAGGAACCCCAGGAGGCCCTTCTGTAGAAACGGGCCACAGGAGCCTTTGTAAAAGCATGGCACCTGGGAGGGGCGCTGGGGGCTGGGGCAGCCACACGGTCACACAGGCACGTCGGGTCCAGCCATGGGGCTACTCCAGGCCACTGCTTGTCCTCAAGAGCTACTGGGAAGAGCTGTAGGGAGACAGAAAGACCTCCAGTGGCCTCATTCCAGCTGGGCGAATGCCGAACTGTCCAGCTGGAGGGCACTCATGCCCACACGCCCAGGCTCAGCCCTTGACAAAAGACGGCAGCAACTGGGTCACTGTCTTCTTCTCACAGTTTGCCTTGAACTGACGTTAAATTGGGAAACTGCCCCTCCTCACTCTGCACATCTGGTTCATGACACCAGAGAGGGATCGTGAAATTCTGCAAGGTCCACAATGTTCTGCCAGCGCCGCGGTCACTGGCATGAAACGCACACGGTTTGCTCGAGGAAACAATCCCCCTCCCCACCCAAAGGCACAGTGTGCAAAGCTGCAGAACACGCAGGAATTGGCTACCAGAGAAACATCCTTTCCTTTGGACTCTAAGCACCAACTCAAGAATGACCCTCAGGATGACCAGGACACCTGCCCAATGAGCCGTAGAGTCCTGATTCTACAATTGGCTAATAAATACCATGTGACCCCAAGAGGACACATGCTGGTCCCGCCAGCCCTGCCCTGCCCAGGACTCAGGCTCTGCGCCTCCTTGTCTGCTCAGAGACTCTTGCGGAATATGCAGTGCTCTCAAAATGCGACCCCAGAGGCTCCAAAACACGGCTCTGGGCTCTGGAGCTTAGTGGGTAATGAAGCAGATTTCCTACAAATGTTAAATCATGATTAATGACGCCGACACCTCTTTGCCTGTCAATTCTTTGCCTGTCAAGCCTGGGAGGGAAGCACTCCTCCACACTCCTCCTGCTTCAGAGCAGCTGCAGAGCTCTGGAGCAAAGGACGGCCAGAAGAATTCACGCAGCTTCCTCTGACTTCGTGCAACCAGTCCTCAAAGTGCGGTCCAGGGCCAGCAGCCTAAGTGTAACTTGGCAGTGTTTACACTTAGTCAAAATTCAAACTGTGGGGCCCACTCTTCACACATTGAATCAGAAACTCAGGTGGGACCCGCAGTTGCGGGTGATTCTGACGCACACTCAAGGAAGGGAAGCGTTAACTTAGTGGTTCAGAAGCAAGCATCGCCCCCTCACCCTTACCACCAGTCAACTTACTCCAAAAAACTTATGAAGTACTGTTTTGGTCCGTTTTGTGTCGCTATAACAAAACACCTGAGGCCGGTACTTTAAAAGGAAAAGAGACTTTTCAGCTCACAGATTTGGAGGCTAAAAGTCTAAGGTCACATGACCCCACAGGCTTGGCCTCTGGCAAGGGCCTTCTGGCAGTGTCCTGTTATGGTAGTATCACAAGGTTGGGGTGTGGGAGAAAGGGAGAGAGAGAGAGAGAAGCAGGCCACATAGGGAATGAGGAAGCGAGGCTGGGGAGGAGTCCCCTCCGAGGCCCCGACAACTCTGTACAAGCTGCACTAACCCTGTCACAGGGTGGTTGTGACCCAGCCACTCCTAGAGACCCTGCCTACCAAGGCTCCCACCCCTGCCCGGCATCACACTGTGGACCGAGCCTCCAGCACCTGAGCCTCTGGGGTGCTGGGGCTGGAGTACCAGGTACCCAATGGCTCGGGTGAGAGGCGGCCCGGGAGTGCTGAGGCAGGTGACGAGCCGGTAATGCAGCTGTGGGCGCCTCAGAGGCTTCATGCACTTGGTGGCTCAAGGGTTTGGGTTAATGGGTGGGCTGAGGAGGCAGCTCGCGGGAGGCGGGCCCTGTGGAGCACCTCACCCCAGCTCCCCACATCGGGCCCTGCGCCCTGGCTGCCCGGAGCTGAGCATCCTCCCCGCAGGCCCTCCGCAGTGATGCCTGCCTCGCTCAGGCCCAGAGCAAGGGTGGCGGCCACCGCGGACTGAACCTCTGCAACCGTGGGCCAGACGGAGCTCCTCCTCCTCTGGGCTGCTCCTATCGGGCCGCATGGTCGCAGTGACCAAGAGCTTCTCACACAGGGCACAACCACCTCCCAACCACCCGAGCACAAGAGTCAGCCAGGCCGCGGCTGAAGGGACTCAAACTGTGCCGGCCACCCCTGCGCGGCCGCCTGGCTCTGCCACCTCCCCTTCCTCCCCACCCTGTGAGGGACCCCTGCTCCTCCCATCCCACCAGCACCTCCTCCTCCCACTCCACCTGCTCCCGAGCTGAGCTCCTGGCCGCACACCACGGTCCACAGATGGCTCCCGTGGGCCTTCATGGTCTCCAAACTCACCTCTCCAAACCTGTTTGCCCCTCACCCTAAACATTTTTCTCCCCACAATGAAATGAACAGGCTCCTGAAGGCAAAAGTCACATCGCACGCATCTCTTGGGCCTGCAGGGCACTGGCACACACCTCCCCAGGTGGATGACATACTGACACTCACTTCCCCAGGTGGGCAGGCACTGGCACACACCTCCGCAGGTGGATGACATACTGACACTCACTTCCCCAGGTGGGCGGGGCACTGGCACACACCTCCCTGGGTGGGCAGTGAACTGGTACAGTGCAGTGATGGTCCAGGGTGAACATACCTTAAAACTTACCAAAGTGCATAGTCTAAATATTAGGGTAATAAAAAGAATAGCCAAAATCTCATGGTTGACTCTGGCTTCCAGGGATGGCAGAGTACTTTACACAGACTAACCCTCCTGGCAAGTAACCATCATCAAGCCTGAACAAAACTGAGTTTTAAAAAAATCTTATTTAAAGGTACTAAAGAAAAATAGGCAGAAACTACCAGAAGCATCCTTGAAAAACAACCATAGCAGGTTAGATTTATGAGTTTCCAACAGCCTTCTGCCTGAGCATATTCTCCAACATAAATCCATCCAGGGAGCCAGAAGGGCAGAAGCTAACTGCCTTGAGGTATCATAGGAAAACCCAGGGGCTCCAGAAACAGCCATAAAGTGTGAGGTGAAGTTCTGTGAGTAACACGTATATATAAAGTCCACCCAAATCCTTGGCTGGTTAGTAAACTACACATAGATATGAGAGACCGCAGGGGACCTGGGGGGCAGGCAGCAGTAGCTGGAAGCTGAAAGAAATAACTGAGGATGTCAGCAGTGCCCAGCGAGGATAA
Source organism: Sciurus vulgaris (assembly GCF_902686455.1). Classification (NCBI taxonomy): domain Eukaryota; kingdom Metazoa; phylum Chordata; class Mammalia; order Rodentia; family Sciuridae; genus Sciurus; species Sciurus vulgaris. The sequence continues at coordinate 39,024,028 of NC_136479.1, read as the reverse complement.
GGGACTGAATTTGGAGTCTGAGTCCAAGCCAAGTTAACAGTCTGTTGGAAAACAGGAACTGTTGAAAGGGACATAACAAGATCCACAGTTTCCACAACATATATTTAATAATGTCTAGCAATTGATCAAGCATCACTAGACTTGCAAAGAAATAGGGAAACAACATATATCTGAGGAAAAACAACTTTCCAAGAAAATCAACCCAAAGATGACCCAGCCATTGCAATTAGTAGATAAAGACTTTAAAGCAGGTATTACACATGTACTCAAAAAAATTAATGAAAATATGTATACAATGAATGAACAGACAGGGATTTGGCTTTGGAATTTTAAACTATGAAAAATGAACTAAATAATTGAATTCTAGCAGTGAACAGTACACTAACAAATTGGATTAATAGCATATTGGAGACAGTATCAGAGTTAGCAAACTTAAAGACAAATCAATAAAAACTGCCATTTTAAGAACAAAAGGGAAAAATACTGAAGAGAAATGAACAGAACCTCAGAGACCTGAGAGACATCATCAGTCCATCATTCACATAATTGGAATCTCAAAGGAGTGAAGAGAAGGAATGGGGAAGAAAAAATGAAAAGAAATTGGCTTAAAAAGGAAGCTGGTTGAAAGGCAAACATAGATTCAAGAAGGAAAGTATAACCCAAGTAGGATAAATATTAAGAAAGCCACATGTTAAAAACAGAGCAAAAGACACATTACATACCTGGGAACAATAATACAAATGCCAAGGAACTTGTCATCTGAAGCCATCAAGGCAGAAGACACTAAAATGACTCTTTAACGTGCTAAGTGAACAAAAAATAAACTGTCAACGCAGAATTCTATATGCAGCAAAATTATCCTCCAAAAATAAAAATGAAATAGAGACACTTTCAAAGGAACAAAATTAGAGAATTTGTCACAAGCAGACCAGCACTACAGGAAATCTAAGGGAATTTCTTCAGCCTGAAAGGAAAACAACTCCAGACAATATCTCAACTATACAGGGAGGAGTAGAGATCACTGGACACGAGATGTGTATAGTGGTCTCTGAACTTTGAAAGGACAAAATAAATATATGAACTCAACATCCTTAGCCATTAGAAAAATGCAAATCTCAACTCCAATGAGATTCCATCTCACTCCAGTCAAATTGACTTATTTTCAAAAAAAAAATAACACATGCCGGCAAAAATGTCAGGGAAAGGGAGCTTTAGGTGCTGTTGGTGAGTATGAATCAGCAGAGCCACTGTGGAAAACAGTGTGGAGGTCCCAAGTGACCCGATATCGCACCCCTGGGTGTGCTTAAGGAAAATGAAGTCAGACCACCACAGAGACACCACACAGCCATGGGTACAGAGTCCCTGTTCACAGTAGCCAAGCCATGGAACCAGCCCGGGTGCCCGTCAACAGATGAACAGATAAAGAAAATGTGGTATAAATACTCAGGCAAATATTCTTCAGTCACAAATAAGAATGAATCCTGTCATTTGCAGAAAAAATAGATGGAACTACGGGACATCGTGTTGAGTAAAATAAATCAGACACAGAAAGACAAGCATCTCCTGTTTTCTCTCATATATAGAAAATAGAAAAATAAAGATAAAGGCAGATAGGAGGACCTGAAAGTAGATGAGGCCTGATCTGGGGGAGGAGGCCATCGTGGGGGGAGAGAGTGGGGGGAGGGGAGGCCTGGGGAGAGGGGAGGTGTCAGGGGGAGGGGAGGCGTGAGGGGGAGGGGAGGCCTGGGAAGGAGGGGAGGTGTCAGGGGGAGGGGAGGCCTGGGGGGAGGGGAGGTGTCAGGGGGAGGGGAGGCGTGAGGGGGAGGGGAGGTGTCAGGGGGAGGGGAGGCGTGAGGGGGAGGGGAGGTGTCAGGGGGAGGGGAGGCGTGAGGGGGAGGGGAGGTGTCAGGGGGAGGGGAGGAGTCAGGGGGAGGGGAGGCGTGAGGGGGGAGGTGTGGGGGAGGGAAGGGCCTCGGGGAGGGGATGGACCCACCGAAGTCGCTTAGGAAACCTATTCACCTGCACAATTAACAGGCACTAATAAAAACAGATAAATGGATTTTCAAAACCGGAGGCCGTGGCCACTGGAAAACACACGTCTTCAGTCACCGAGATCATCTGGCGAGCCAACCATACTTTTACCTTCGTAGTTTATTCCTCTTAATTTGCATAGAAATAAGTACATAGTTCACATCAAAGATCAGCACTGATCGGAAAGTGATAGACCTCTTTCCCAAAGATTTCCTAAGTTTTGCCTTCGATAAAAATGCTCCCAGTCTGCAGATGCTCTGTGTTCTCTGCCCAGCGTCCCCCTAGACTGTCACAGGGCCTAGTCCAGACGGACGGCTTACCCAGGACTTTGATAAGAGCCAGCACCATCCTACAGGCAGGATGAATCCGGGAACGATTTTAACGGTGACCTTAATAGCGAGCCGGAACCTCACGCTGCGTGCGTGCCCGTGAGCGTGCCTGCTGGTCCTCCAGCCGGGTGCCTTCCCTCACCTCTGCCTGCTGCGTCCCCCCAGCTCCAGGACCATCCCCGAGCAGCTCAATGCCCGCCCCTCGGCGCCTGTCCTCCAGGCAGAGGCCGGCCTCCCTCTCTGGAGCCTGTTCAGCGCCCCAGGGCCACTGAGAAGGAATTCGGTTTTCAGTCAGGTCTAAAGCCAGCCTCAGGGCCACCCAGGGATAGCCAGCATCGGCCGGCCAGAGGCCAGAAGCAGGCACGGAGACCCAGACCCGCAGCTCTGAGCCTCGCCAGGGGGACAGGGAGGGGACAGAAGCAAGCCCTGCCCAAATCACACATCTGCAAAGGAATTCCACCCTGGCCCTAAGCCCTGAGCTTGGGAGGCTCTGTCACAGAGGCGCAGCCGCGGGTGGCCCCAGAGATGTCCCTGAGCTCACACACTCCAACTCAGTTGTCACCAGGCCCTTCGGCTGCCATCAGCCCTGAGCAGCTCCCGTGGCCTCAAGAGTGGTCCTGGACTCATTCTCTGCCTTGGCTGGTCCACTCCCCCCGCCCAGCGGGCCCTCTGGCCTGCCCACCACTCTCGTGCCTGGACTCCCAGGGCAGGAGGAAGGCGCACAGCTGCACTCAGTCAGCTCCTCAACACCTCCCGACCAAAAGGCCCCACAAGAACCAGCAGAGGGGCAACGCTTACCCTGGCTTGCGCTCCCGAGGTCTCAGTCCACAGAGGGCAGCCACTGCCCGGGGCCTGAGGTGAGGCAGCGCCTCCTGGCAGAAGGGCCTGGACAGCAGCTCAGGACGCAGCCATCAGAAAGCAGAGAGAGCTCTGCTCAGCAGGCACACAACATAAGCCGCAAAGGTCGGCCCCAGGGACCCATCCCGTCCAGCCACAGCCGCCTGCCCGCAGTCACCACCCAGCCAAGCCCCGTGGGAGGACTGGTCCTCTGGGGAGGCCCACCTCTCACAGCCAATCACTCACCTCTGCAAGCGCTCGCTTTGTCTCACACAGGAGCTTCTGGGGACACCACAACAGGCAGAGAGACACATGGATGGACGTGGATGGACAGGAGGTAGGAAGGCAGTAAAGATGGATGCCAGACAGACAGAAGGTAGAAAGACATGTGCCAGGGTGTGTCTCGGGGTCAATCCCACAGCACTGACCACCATCTCCCCTGCCTCAGAGCTGAAGGCGCCCACTGCCATCTCTGGGCCTGGCACTGCCCTGGGGCACCGCGACTGGAGGACCTCAGAGATGGACACCCCAGGAGGGCTGCCAGGCCCCTACTCCCCAGATGCTGCAGAGCAGGAGCCAAGCCCAGGGACACCACAGCCCCAGGCGCAGGCCCCATCATGATGCCCAGGGACACAGTGGGCACAGGCTCCCTGCCCAGGACGGTGCTGCCAGCCCTGGGGCCTCTGAGGCACCACGTGCAGTCACCACTGTGGTTCCCGGGATGGCCCACCACGGAGAGCAGATCTGGGTGCTCCCAGGACGGCCACGACCATGTCCCTCAGCGACCCCAGACCCTGGGTGCTCCTGGGACGGCCACGAACGCGTCCACAGTGACCTCAGGCACTGCGTCATGACAGGGGACTCTCGGGAGGGAGAGACACCCAGCCCCTCGACACAGACCCACCGTGATCGTGAGAGGCAGAGACACGTAGTGGCCTTGCAGCGCCACAAACGCACACCCTGTCCTGCCGTCTGCTCTGTTCCCAGCCTCCTCGTCTCCCAGGCCTCCCTCTCCTCCTGGCCCTTGGGACAGAATGACAGCCTCACAGTAGAAGTCCCACCTCCCACCAAAGAGGGAGAGCAAGCGCGGCATCCCTACTCCGAGGTCCAGAGTGCTCCACCATCAGAGGTTTCCGACCACTGACCCTTGGCCACGCTGACTTCACGTGACAGTCACAGTCCAAACACAGGCTCGCTAACGAGACTGCATCAAACCGCCTTCCGGTCATGTGTGTAGAGGAAACATGAAGCAAAAGTGGATTTCACGTCTGGACTTTGGTCCCGTCCCCGGGGAATCTCATGGTGCACGTGCATGCATCCCAAATCTGAAAATGACGTCTCAACCAGGAGCCACTTCCAGTCCCAGGCACGTCAGATAAGGGGCACTCTGTGCTGGGGCATTTCAAAGTCCCCTCGGACTGCTCCTCTCCGCCGTCAGGTTGCTCCACCTTTCAAGAGATTCCGAGCAGGACTCCGGTTCCAAGTCCGCAGACTTCCTCAGTCAGTACTCAGGAGGCCCTTGGAACGGGAGGTGGGGACAAAGCCTAGCCTCCCATGGCTTTCACTCCAAAAGGAGGTAGCTCCGGTGTCTCCAGGGCTGAAAAGAATTCACAACGGCAGCCAAACACCTCAAGTAGAGACGGGAGAGGATGCTTGGGGGCTCCTGGAAGCCGTTCACACGCCCGGCTGACATCATGCACGTTTCCATGAGCACGTGCTCAGTCACCTGTGTTCTCGCAGCCTGGCCCGCTCCCCATGTCCTTCCTGCACCCCGCCCTCTTCTGTCTTATGTGTTTTTCTCCCATCTACTCAATTCCCTTCCACAAAGCATCCCTGTCCAAAGTACCCCACGGGTGAAAGAATCAACCAAGGTGGCAGCCAGGTGGGCTGGTGAGGGAGGCCAGGACTTTCTAGAAGGTCTACACTAAATGGAAAATCAAAAGTGGTCAAGGAGAACAGCCTGGACACATTCATCAGGTAGTTCTGGCTGCAGAATTCCCACAGGCCGGAATTCTTCATGAGGCTGCCTGTCCCTTCACAAAGGCAGTCGCGAAGATCAGCTGATGAAGAGCCATCACTACACCCAGCAAGGACTCCAGGACCAACTCGCACTGCCCGCAGCCGCACTTCCATATTCAGCCCCCTTGCTTCTATTTCTAATATAGTTGCAAGTAATTCCAAGTTGTCGTTGGCAACATCCCAGAATCTTTTTCAAATAAAGCAAAAGTAAATAGCACAAAAACTTCACAATTCGAAAAAAAAGAAAAATCCTTTGGCACTACATAGCAAATTCCATTACAGTGGGATTCACGTTTCCAAGTTGTTCAAACAGATTAAGAAGCCCAGTCTGCACTCAGTTTTACATTTTACATTCTGTGATCGCTACAAGCACAAATCACAAGGAACGGGAGCAAAGTATCCTGCAAAGATATTAAATGCGCAGATTCACCTCCACAAGTTGTAATGTGCAAGTGACTGGAAATCAAAAATTCCTAATGAGAATATTTCTAATGAGACAAATTGTCTTAAAATAATTATTCACAAAGACATTCCTCTTCATTTTTTTCTCTTATGCCGTCCCTCCCTAAAACTCACTCCTTAAGGAGAGCGAATTCCCACCGAAGCTTGCTATTAATCACATATTTGGGGAATTCCATGTCTGTGCCACCAGGCAGTAAAAATGAAAAGGGAAATAACTAAACCCCATGGGGTATTTTAAATAGCTGTGGAGCGTAACGGCATTTGTTTAATAAACTTTCGGTAGAAAACAAAGTTTGGGACCATATGAGACCTGCTTCTCCTGAAGATACACTTTATCAATTCACATTGAATTTCTCAGGGGCAATGTAACTCCCAAGTAGCCATCCGTACTAAGGCTAAAACGCCAAGCACCCCATCATGACTGTACACACGCAGGCGCAGACACACACACATACCTCTAAAACTCAAAATAAGATGAATCTTAAATACAGCTTCAACCTTTAAACAGAACACGTCTCTCCCTCTACATCTCTGAGAGGCAAGAGGGAAAACAGCACCCTATTAGGGAAATGGGAAACCTCATTCACTTTCTTTCATTCCTTCCACAACAAACATTTAGTGTAGGGCCAAGAAATAAGTAAGACTCAGTGGTAATCCTCAAGGACAGGACAATCAAAAGGGAAATGGAAACAATAAAACCTACCGACAGTGATTGAGCTGTGACCACTGAAGTGGAGGTGTTTCCAAGCCAGGACAAAGGAAGTCTGCAAGGGCAACACCTGAGCTCACACAAGGCAGGCCAGGTGCCTGGCCGGGCACAGTCCATCCGAGCGTCCAGCACACCACTATGAGGCCAGTTTGCAGAATTTAAGTAAGAGACTCCCACTTCCAACCATGGAGGGAGAGAGACCAAACCCACCTGAAACCAGCAAAAGAACAGACAAATGCACAAAAGAGCAGCTGCAAAGCGGACACCAGGCAGCAACAGGCGGCGAGGCCAAGGGACATATGCACTGAGCGAGCCACTACCGTGAGAGTGTGTCAAGACCACGTAAGAACAGGGAGCTCAGAAGACTTAGCAGGACCCCTGAGCTGAGAGGACAGACAGGGAGCAAGGAGCCAGGCAGCCAGATCTCACAGGGCAGAGTCGCCCACAGAGACCACACCAGAGACCAGCGGCGGGTCCCCTCAGAGACTCGGCCTAACACTGGTCGATGCGTCGTGGGAAGAAATGACGCTGGGATACAGGCAGAACCACATGAGAGAATTCAGTTACAGTGCCCGGGACTCACAGGCCAGGACAGCAGCCACTGAACGCAGACAGTGACTCTAAACAAAATGGTGGCAAATTAAATCCCAAAGGAAATCTTATAACGGACAAGTGGTATTTATCCCCACTCAGCAGAAAGAGATTGGTGCCAAAATCCACATAGAAATGCAAAACAACTTTAAAGAGAAGTTAACAATATTGCATTGTATACTGGAAATCTGCAGAGTCAACTTCAGAGGCTCTGACCTGCCTCTGGACACGGGCAAAAGGTAACCATGTCAGACAAGGAGAAGTTGATTGGCTTGGCTGCAGTGATCGTTCCACCACATATATGCACGTGAACAGTGATCAAGACAGTGTGGCACCGAAAACAGAGACCAGTGGCAGAAGAACAGAATATTGTCTTAGTGTTTTCACCACTGTGACCAAAAGACCCGACAAGACAATTTTAGAGGAGGAAATGATTATTAGGCTTCCAGTTTCAGAGGCCTCAGTCCACAGACAGCCAACTTCACTGCTCTGGACCCAAGGTGAGGCAGAACGTCAGAGCAGAAGGGCGTGGTAGAGGAGAGCAGCTCAGAACTCGGCACCAGGAAGCAGAGAGAGCTTGCTCACCAGGGAAAACATACACCCCGGAGGGGAGGCACCTCCCAGGGACCACCTCCTCCAGCCGCGCCCCACCTCCTCCAGCCGCGCCCCTCCTGCTGCCCTCACCACCCAGTTACTCCCAGTCAGGGATCAACGCACCATGGAGATCAGGGTTCTCATAACCCAGTTGCTCACCTCTGAATGTTCTCGCACCATCTCACACATGAGCTTTTGGGGGACACCTCACATCTAAACCCTAATCAATACCAAGTCCAGAAACAGACCCAAACATATGCAGACCACCGACTTTCAGGAAGAGTACAGAGGCACTCCACGGAGAGAGTTTAGTCTGGAATAATCTCGTATTCATGCACGAACGAACATTTTTCAATACGTTTTGATCCACAACTTGCATCATACACAGAATTAACTGAAAACAGCCCGTAGTCATCAATGTAAAACCTAACGCTCTCGTACGGATCAAACAAGCCACAGAAGACAACCTCTGTGAGGATGAGCTGGGAGGAGACGTTTAGATCTGACCCTGGAAGCATGATCACGGAAGAACAAAGTGGCTGACTGGACCTCATCAGAATGCAAACCTCTGTCCTTGCCAACTGGGAGGACGGAACCCAGGCTGGGGACCCGGAGAAGCTGTGAGTCCCGGATCTGAGGAGGGGCTCGTCTCTCAAACACATACAGGACTCCCAAACTTCAGTAAGAAAGGAAGAGCCAAGAATCTTAAAATAGGCAAAGGTTTGAAAAGAAGCTTCACCAAGAAGAGAGGTGGCCAACAAGGACACAGGGGCTAGGCACGCCCCCACCCTGTGATCAGCATCTGCATCCAGGTATTACGCAGGGGAGAGGCACCGAGTCCACACAGAGGTGTGGACATGAAGGTCCACAGCCGTGTTATTTGAAAGAGCCAAAGTGTGGACCTGTGTCCATCAACAGGAGAATGGATGGATCACGGGACAGAATACACTCAGCAATGGAAAGGAGCCGGCCCCACGCTCTGCATGAGCTGGAGGAAGCCGAGGAACAGGAACGCACAGCCCCCGTCACACTTAGGCAAGACTCCTGGGCTGGTCAGTGGTGGACTGAGAAAGGGGTGGCCAGGGGGCCTGGGGAGATAGTGGGCTCCAGGTCACGACTATGGTGACAGTGACTCTATGCACACAACAAGACCTGCCAAGTGTCCTTTAAAAATTATTTAAAGAAAAAAGGTGTCGACGCACCTTTATTTACTTACATGCAGTGCTGAGACTCGAACCCAGAGCCTCACCCATGCTAGGCACACGCTCTCCCACAGAGCCACAACCCCAGCCCAAGCCGTCCTCTTCCCACCAGGCTTACCGTTATGTAAATTACACAGATAGAGGTGTCTTTAAAAATCCTGGGAAGGAATAAAGAAATAGAGACTCTGAACAAACCCGAGGGTGTTCTCTCCAAGTTCTTCATAAGGAAACTCATAACGGGTTGACCGAGGGCCTCACTTGGACTCTGAAAGTGTTGGTTGTGGAGCATTCTGGATTTCAGGGTACGGATACCCAACCAAGAGTCTCTGAGGGGACCCTCCGCCGGTCTCTGGTGTGGTCTCTGTGGGCAACTCTGCCCTGTGAGATCTGGCTGCCTGGCTCCGTGCTCCAACTTCTAAAACCCTGATGGCCCCAAGCATTTTGGGAAAGGGTTACAGAACCCGTGATTGCTTGCTGAGAAGTGTGGTCAAGACTGTGCACGGGTCTCCCTCCAGCTCCAGAAGGCTGCTCTCCGTGGATACCAACTTCCATTCGAAAAATTGACAACCGTGCCCACGGCCATTCATGAGGTCAGCACAACCTTGCAGAGGACCACTCTTCAGAGGGACATCCAGCAAGCACCTCTGAACACCCACTGACTGACACACAACCCCACTTACAGAGGGCCCCACAAGTCAGAGGGGAGGAGGGCTTCGGGGGAGGGACACAGCAGCTTTCCTTCACATCCTTGGCACCAAGTCCAGAGAGGGCTGACACCCAGTCAAGGAGGTCAGCTCTGCAGGAAGTCATGTGCTCCACAGCCCCTCCACCCTGGATCTAGCTAGACCTGAACTCCTACTAAATTCTTGATTCACTTTTGCAACTAAAGAAATTAAACAGGTTTAATTTCAATATTAACATCAGGTAAATTTCCTGTGCAATAAAGACCGTTTCAAGGGCCAAAACAAAAACCTATGAAGCTCAGAAAAAGTAAGTAATAGGGCCAGAGCCTGGCTCTGCAGTCTCCACGCCCAGTGCTCCAGAGCCTGGCCTGCCCTGCCCTCTCCAATTCCTGAAAAGACAGGCTTTTTGTTCAGCTTCTCTGTTATTTTGGGCTCCAGTCCACCGATGTAAAGCACATTATTTTAAAGCTCTTCTTATTCTAAATATTCATCTTGGTGAAGTAGGTCACGCTTTCATGAGCCTCAGCTTCTCTTTGAACTGATTCCGGTTCTCCCCATCTCCCTAATGGCAACGTGCGGTGCATCCAAAGGACGAAATCCAATTCCCGTTAATTTTATTGATTCCTTTCACAGGCTCCTTATTTCTTATGCAAATTCATGTTTATTTCCAAAAGAGAAAACAAAACAGCCTTTTTTGGAGAGAATGCCTTCAAAATCAGTGAGAGGCACCACAGTCGTATTCAATTATAAATGAGCTATACAATATTTAAATCACTCAGTGGAAATCAGACGGGCTGTAATCCATTTCAGAGCACAGCAAACATCCTCAGATAACTTCACGTCCTCCCGGGAAGTGAAGGAAGGCAGGACGTGGTGAGGCGGCACCCATCCCCGACCCCGGCACAGCCCGTCTGCTCCGCGCGCCCCTGCCCTCTGAGCTCCAGGCTGGAGACAGAACAGGGCTGCGACCCCTGAAGGGACCTCCCCAGAATGCCCTGCCCTGCACACACCCCTCCTGATTTGGAAGGGGGTGAGCATGTGCCTTCTTCTCTGCACCACTGACCACCACTCCTGGCACTGGACAGCCGGACCTGCAGACCGTCTCCAGGGACAGATGGGAAGGGTCTGGAGCCTGTTCAGCTCCTCTCTGATCCCAAATGCCCTCCTCCAGGTGCAGACAGAGTACCCTTCCTCCCTACCCAGAGCTGGCCATCCCTGCAAGTCCCCCTGATCCTGTGAAACCACACTCTGGAGTGATTAATTTCCGGATCCTGACGACAGAGGCAAGGTCTCCAATGCCCCGAGTGCCGTAAACAAACGGGACCCACCGAAGGCAAGTGAGGCAGCCGCTTTCTGTCCCCACCAACTCTTCAGAACTGCGGCTGACAGAGGTCACTGACCATGGGCCCCACTGACAGGGCCTCCAGAACCAGTGCTTCCGAAAAGATGTCACTATCCTCCTAAACTGTTAATATTCGCTTTCCGGTGGCAGCAATTCTCTCCTTGTCCTTAAATAGACATCAAGAAATCACCATTCCGTCCCCCACAAGACCTAAACCAGGGAAAATGCCCCCCCACCACCTTGTTCCAAGAGAAAGAAACTTGACTCTCAAGCCCAAAGCCCCTGTCTGGGTAATGACGGGGACAGAGGGCCTGGGGCTGGTCCGTTTCCTTCTCCAAACCGCCTCTTCCTCTTGTTGGTCACCATGACCCCCCCCATCGGCCACCAAGGCCACTTTCTCGACCCGCTCGCTAGCTCTTGCTCAAGGCCTCCCTGGCAGAGTCTCTCGCTTCCAGCCCCCTTGGTGGGAGCCCAGGTCCAGAGCTGCCCACCCCTCAGCATCTCCTCCTAGCTGTCTAGTAAGCACCTCAAAGTGCACACGTCCAGAGCTGGATGTCCCCTCTCCTCCAGAGCCCGTGGCCCGGGCCATCCCCATGGCCGTGAGTGGCAGTCCTTCCTGCACCTGGTGGGTGCCCAGCCTGGCGCCCCTCCCTGTGCACCTGGTCTCTAGGTCACCAGCCCTCTTACAGCGCTGTCTTCAAAACCTGTTCAGGAGCCGACACTTCTCCCCACCTGCACTGCGACCTGGCCCCGATGCCCAGGGCCCCTTCCCTGGCCAGACACCCCATGGCGCCCGCCTGCGCCCCAACCCCACGCAGCTTCTCCTGCAGCAGGTGGACCTTTCCTGCAAACCAGCTGGAGCGTATCCTTAAAGCCCAGCTCTCCAGGGCCCCCTGTGCCACTCAAAGGCACGTCCCTCAGAAAGCCCCCTCCGTGGCCGTGGTGTGGGAGCTGGCCCCTCTGTGCACCACGTCCTGCAGGGCGTGCCTGTGTTCTCCACAGCTCTTCCCTGAGGCACGGAGCCCCATGAGCTGTCTGAGGGAGGGGCGTCCATCACGGAAGCAGGAAGGCAGGCCTGGCTTCAAGGTGGCCTCACGCAGCCACACAGACCCCACACCTAGCAGGCCCTGCACCGGTCACTGCTCTCCTTTCACCTGCTGGATGCCCTTAACGCCTGCTGGACGACGGCCATGCATTTCTATTTGTCCCTGAGCCCTGCCAAGCATGTAGCCGTTCTGGGTGCAGGAGTGGGGAGTGGGCAGGGGGGGGTGGGGGGTGGCCCCCCACACTGTGATACCAAGTGGTCAGAGAATCGCATAATGGCAAGGCGTTCCGGGGAAGGGGCGCCACCAGAAGGAGCCTGGAGCCCGTCTAAGTGCACATTTACAAAGGGCGGGAAATAGAAATCGCAATCTCTGAAACCCCGCCACTGTGTCCTTCCTTCCCGAGATGCTGATGGTCTTGAGACGGAAGCAAAACTTCTAGCAAAGGAAGAGGCGCACAAAAAGAGGGAGGAACGCAATGAGCGTCTCTTAAAAGACAGGAGAGGAGAAGGGAAACACTGGGCTGAGGGGTCCCACCCTCGACAGGACAGGGGATGCGGCGCGTGCAGCCGACACTGTACATGAGGCAATCCGGGTGCTGGCAGTGCAGAGCTCCAGGGGACTCGCCCGTGGGAAGGGCAGCCGGCCCTGCCCGTGCTCCGTGTTTACAGGACGTCGCTCCCCTGGCCAGTCAGGAGGCTGACCACTGTGCCGAGGAGCTTGTGCATCTGGTCCAAGGGGCAGAAATGCAAAGTGGCACCGAGCCCGGGGCCTGCCCGCCCCTGCTCACCGGCTTGCTGCACACCTGCCAACAGCCCGGATCCTCGCCCTCCAGCCAGCTGTGCCCGGCATTGTGATCAGCTGACTCCGTTAAACCTCGGAAGCTGAGGACATCACTGGAAGCTGAGGACATCGCCTGAAGAGAGAGGGGCCGCTTCCGGGAAGACCAGCGCCAGCCCTGGGAAGGGAAGCGGAGGCGCTGCGGAAAGGGAGGCCCTGGGGGAGGGAGGCCACCCAGGTGTCTGGAGACCCGGGGCGCAGACACGCCCAGGAAGGGCTGCACATGGCCACAGGCCTGTCCTCGCGCCTCCACTGCCCCAGGGGGCCATGGCTGCGAGTCACCGTCCCCAGGAGACGAAAGCAGGGAAGCGTTCCCGACGGGCAGAGCGATGCCCAGGCCCAGGGAACAGCTCAGGAGCGCGGATGGCCGTGCCGGGAGGACAGCGCACAGCCCCCGGGAGAGCTGACCCTGTGCCCGGTGAGACGGGCCGCGCCAGAGCGGGAGGACGGGGTCGGGGTGAATGGCCCCGCCGGGCACAGACAGCGGGCAGGGGAAGCAGCCTCGCCACCTGAGACACGTCACAGTGCTCACAGCCAACAGGAGGCGGGCAGGCGGAGGCCCACCTCGCAGCCGGGAGGCGGCCACCGGCTGCAGGGGCGAGGCCTGGGGCAGCCAGGAAGGCCGGCAGCGTGCGTGGGTGTGGGCGTTGGGGTGGGGGTGTGCAGGTGAGTGTGTGTGTGCATGTGAGAGTGTGTGGGTGTGAGTGGGGGGGTTATGAGTGTGTTTGGGTGTGTGAGTGTGGGGGGTGTGGGTGTGCATGTGAGTGGGTGTGGGGGGTGTGAGTGGGTGTGAGTGTGGGGAGTATGCCTGGGGGTGTGTGGGTGTACACGTAAGTGTGTGGGTGTGAGTGTGAATGTGTGCATGTGAGTGGGTGAGAGTGGGGGAGTTGTGGGGGTGTGGGGGTGTGTGGGTGTGCATGTAAAAGTGGGTGTGGGTGTGAGTGTGTGCATGTGAGTGGGTGTGAGTGTGCAGGGGTGTGTGAGTTTGTGTGTGAGTGTGGGGTGTGTGAGTGGGTGTGTGGGGGGAGGTATGTGGGGGTGTGGGGGGTTGTGTGTGTGAGAGTGTTGTGCATGTGAGGGTGTGGGTGAGTGTGAGAGTGTGAGTGGGTGTGTGTGTGAGAGAGTGGGTGTGTGAGAGTGTGTAAGTGTGAGAGTGTGTGTGCATGTGAGAGTGTGGGAGTGTGGGTGAGTGTGACAGTGTGTGTGGGTGAGTGTGAGTGTGTGTGAGAGTGTGTGGGGGGGTGAGTGTGAGAGCGTGAGTGTGTGGGTGAGAGTGAGTGTGTGTGCGCATGTGAGAGTGTGGGGGGGTGTGAGAGTGTGTGTGTGTGTGAGAGTGTGGGGGGGTGGGTGAGTGTAAACGAGAGTGTGTGGGTGAGTGTGAGTGTGTGTGCACACATGGGTGTGTGCCTCCAGGAGAACAGGCGCGACGCGTCATGGGCGTGGGGGTGCGGCCGTCCTCCGGCCGGGCGGAGAGCACAGGCACCCTCCGCTGCTTGGTCAGGACGCGAAGCGGCGGCCCGCTGGGCTTGCAGAGGACGGCGTGCCGCAGGCTCTCAGGATGCACCTTCTCTGGACACCAACTCGCCGGGTTCCCCAAAGAGCAGAGGCGCCTGAAGCCCGTGGCGTGAGCTCCGCCGCGTCCTCGTCTCTGCCACAGGACCTGCAGCTGGCCCCTCGCGGTGGTCAGCTTTGTCCAGTGGGAGGCCACCGCGTCACCAGGCCTTCCGCTTCCTACACTTGGGGGAGCAACACCCCGCGGCCCGAGCCCTGGCCCGCGCTCCAGTGGTCTACCGCGGCACAGTCAGTGGCTTAAAACCACTGAAGTTATTTTGCTGGTGAGTTTGCAGTGGGACAGGGCATGAGGAGGGGCACAGCTCACCTGGGGCACGCGGACCGGCTGGGAGAGTCCCGGCAGAACGGCCCACTGCCGTGGATGGTGCCTGCGCTGGGCGGCCCGTGGGAGCTGGACCCGCCAGGCTCCCCAGCACGCTTCTCTCCACACGGTTCCCCAGCCCGGCTCAGGGATTCCAGGTTCTTACATGTGGCTTCAAAACGCACGTCCCCAGAGAGGGCACAGGGCAGACGCTCACGACGCTTTTGGTCCAGCCTGGGAGAGCACGAGACATCATCTCCTCCGAACGCGGCCGGAAGCGAGTCACTGAGGCCGGCGCGTGATCCGCGGAGGAGGGTGAAACTCCACCTTCTGCCCCGGAAAAGGCAGGAGGATCTGCAGGTGCGGTTTAAAACCACCACACCCAGGAAAGCTGCGTCCGGCTCCTTAGGTCCCAAGTCCCTGCTGCCAAGAGGCAGGTCTGACCCAGTCTGCCCGGCCGTCATGCCCACGAGCACGCACCTTCCATCTCCAACCGAGCTTCCCGTCCCCAAGGCCACAGCCCTGAACGCACCGGGGCTTCCGAGGTTTCACTGGGAGGAACGGAGTGGCGGGGCTGGGGTCTTGCTCCCAGGAGCAGCGACGGCGGCAATGGTCACCGCTAGGGCATCAGTGCCCCGCTAACAGCCTTCTGTTTACAGGCACTTGAGCCACCCTTGAACCTCGCCTGTCCTCTCTGTTTACAGGGTCAGCTTCCCAGATGGGCGACGGGGCTCACGCCAGGTCCTCGCTCTCACCGTAGCGTGATCCTGAACGACCCCGAGGGCTCACGTGGCAGCTCGGCCCCAGCCGTGGCACTGTCAGGAGACAGCGGAACCTTTAGGAGGTGGAGCTTGGTGGAAGGAAGTCGCGTCACCGGGACCCACTTATGAAAGGGCGTGTGGGACCCAGACCCTTCCTCTCTCTTCTTTGCTCCTCGGTTGCCAGGAGGTGAGCAGCTCCCTCAGCCCCGGCGCTTCCGGGCCTACCTCGCCACGGCCCAGACGGAACCACAGGCCAACCAGTCACAGACGGAAACCTCCCAACTGCAAGACAAAATAAACCTTTCCCCATTATAAGTCAAATACCTCAAGTATTTTGTCACAGTGATGCAAAGCCAATGCAGAGTCCATCCAACTCCAAAGTCACTGCTTAGTCTACCCTACGAAAGCTCCTGGAGGCAGGGTAGCCTGGGAGGCTAGGAGCTGAGGCCACGTCTCTGACTCTTGTCTGGAACCCAGTGCTGTGTCTGACTTTCTCTACTAAAGACAGGGCTGTCAAGAACCATCCCTGAGAGCTGCTCATGGACTCACACTCCAGTGGAAACGTGAACCTTTACCATTCAGCCTTTCTTGTGCAGGACCGATCAGAGCGTCCTGAAGAGGCCTGAACAGCAGGTAATGATGCTGGGGGACACGGGCCGGGGACCACAGCCGCTCCAGCAACCCATCCTCGCCAGGGGCCCACGCGCCAGCCACTGAGCGGCACCAGGAGTTCAATTCTAACCACCCGTTACGGCTGCCACTCGGCTCTGGTTTTCTCCCCAAATAGCTCTGTGCACGAAACTCTGCCCAGGGGTTCTCACATCTTCCCGAAGGCTCACCTTCAGCTAATAAAGGCAAAGGGAGCGCTCTCAGAAAGATATTTCATGAGATTTGTGTCTTTTAATAGTTCTCAGCCTCTTTTTTCAGGTCTTCTGGAATCAGATCAGTTGCAGGAAGATGGGTAGGCAGGGAAAAAATGAAGTAGATTTTAGAACAACTTGGCAAATTAGCAAAGTTTTTAACATCATTAAAGAGCTCTTAAATATTCTTTGCCTGAACTCCATTTTTATCTTGAGAATGCATCTCAGTAATTGCTCTAACGGAGACTGTGGAAGTTCGGCACAAACATAAATGTTTGTGTGATTTAAAATGCAGCGGCAGCAAAGACCGTGATTTTTTTAATTGCTAATTCTTAAACTAACCTTTTTGGTTTCTCTCATCTTGAAAAATGCCAATTCCTATCAGCAGACACTGTAATAAAGACAATGCATATATTATTTAGTTGTTTATAATTGCAAACAACTTAGCTATATTTCAGTGCTTATTCCTCAGCTCCAGCAAGGAGCATAAGTAGGGATGATTATAATCATTCCGTCATTCTGTAAACAAAACTGTCTTTCTACAGCCAGCAGCAGATCAAGTACAGATGCCAGCCTAGAAGTAGGTGGCTTTCGATCTAAGCACCCCCACAGCCCTCCTCTTACTAAGCTAATGGACGTTTTCTGTTCACATCAATCCAACACAGAGATGGAGAGACAGCCTGTCCAGAAGCTAGGGAGATGAGGATTCCCGTCCTGCCTAACCGAATTAGTCTGGATAAGTGACTATCATGGCACCATAAGTTCCACAACTCAACACAAGGGCTCAATTCCCAGAGACAGCAAGAGACAGCTAGGGAGGGTAGTGTTCTGCTCCACGTGGTGACTCAAGGATCAAGGATCCTCCCATCTTGTAGGAACTCCAGGATGACCACTGAAAAGTGAAGGGAAGAAAAGAAGAGGAGGAGGAGGAGGAGGAGGAAGAGGAGGAGGAGGAGGAGGCGGCCATGGGCACAGAGGACCTCGGAGTCCTCGTGGACCAGGCCTGAGAGGAAACCACCCACCTCCCTGCCGGGAACAGTGAAGGCCAGACTCAGGGTCAGCTCTGTGAGCAGGGCGTGGCCCCTGCAGCCCCGGCTGGGGACCAGTGGCTCTGCGCTGCCTGAGTCAACCTCTGTCCAGCTGGACCTGGTGTACAGGGTCAGGGGACGCACACGCCTACTGTGATGCCACCCTCCAGGCTCTAGAGCCCAGGCCGGAGGCCCACGAGGGGTGGTGGGGCTGGGGCAGGAGGGGCCGGGCCGGGCCGCTCTGGAGCTGCCTGGTCCTCGGGGCTGTGCGGCCCCTGCCTGGAGCCAGGTCTTCATCTCCGATGACGCCACCCACTGAAGCCACTCGGCTCAGGACGGCCCGCGGAGGCAGGGCTGGCGGGGCGGGCGGGAGTGCCCAGGGAGGCGACGGCAGAGTGCGCTGGTCAGCACTCCTGTTTAGCTGAGCTAATGTCCTTGCAAACACCAGCAGAGCCTTTTAATTAACTTAATATCAATTTCACTTTTCTCACATTTTGTTCTAATTAGGGGCTGGATTTAAAGCTCACACAGCATAATTTAGAGCCCTAGAATTAACAGCTTTACAACTTTCCACACCGGTGACTCCTAACCCCGAGTGAGGGAAGGTTCCCCAGCATCCCACCACTGCAGGCTCACAGCCCGCCCCTCCCGCAGCGCCTGCACCTGCTGCCGGCCGACCCAGGGCACGCCACCCGCCCCAGGAGTCCGCCAGCACCAACCTCACAGCAGAGGGCAGAAGAGGCCACTGGCGGGGTCTCTGGACAACCTACTCACTCCTGAGTTTCACCTTCCTGGTCTGCAAAGTGGGTATATAGAGCGAGTGGGTGTGACGCAGAATCAACACTAAACGCTCACATATTAGATGCTCAATGAAGACAGCAGCAAGTGTGAACGGTGGTATCCACGTGCACAGGCAGATACCACGTGTGACACCTCACCAAATCCAAGATGCCTCCAGGTGCAGGATGCACCACGTTTATCTCCCATAAGGAAGAAACTGCTGTCAACTGAACAACAACGCTCCCGTCAGAACTCGAATTCTAACTCCAGAGATGCAAAAATGTGCATGTTAATCCTGACAAAACAGTTATTTAAGGTAGCTTCCACCCCTGCGGTCTCTTTAAGTCAAACCTAAGTTAACAAGAATCCCCGAGAAGTTCTGGGTACTGATTTTTCTAGTTAGCCAAGAGTTTTGCTTCCTTTTGATATTTACTGAAGCCTGGGTGTGGCGGTGCACACCCATACCCAGCCACATTGGAAGGCTGAGGCAGGAGGATGGCGAGGTGGAGGCCGGCCCGGGATCAGGTGAGACCGTCTTAAGCAATCCTCATGGTCGCCATCACCATGTTGGGATGCAGAGGGATGGCAGACGCCGCGGACTCAGTGCACACCCCACTCCTTCTTCCCTCTCCTCTTTTGTGACTGCAATACTTACTTCCTGTGAAAAGCACCTCTTCTGTGGAAGCAAGGCTGATCCCAGGCTCTGTCCTAGCCAAACGTAGGAGCCCACCTGGGAGCCTTCTGGTAAAAGATTGTTTTTTTTCTTGATTAAGCAATAGGAGTGGAGTAGTCACTGGTATACAGCACTTCCTCCCTTGTAGATGCAATGACTAGCACAACAGCAGCCATATTGTACCCATGAGGAAAAGACCAGAAGGAGATTCTGACCTGAGGCTGACATTATGATGCCCAGCCAGCCTCAGCCACCACCAGGTCTGGAGTGTGAGGTGAGGACAAAGTCCATGCAGGGGGAATTAGCTGCTAAATGACAGAGGAATAAAGCCTACTGTCTTGCAGATTACCGGGTCAGACCTCATCAGCAATTCACTATGATGCAGGGCAGAGATGAACAAGGGCTAAAAGTGACCCTGCCAAGCACTGCAGGAGCCCAGAAGAAAAACAGTCCGTGCTGACAAGGTGTCAGGGAAGGTCTGGGAAGGAGGCGCTGGGACTGGTGCTGCAGAATGCCTGGCGTCGACCACGGTGAGCGGGCAGCCACCACCCGCATTAAAGGACCCAGAGTCCTGGAGCTCAGGTCGTGGTGCAGGAACTCTGGTCCCGAGCAGACCCTGCACCCTGTCCCCGTCCACCCCAGGGCACCCTGTAGACACTGTCCTCACAGCTAGGCACTGTGTTCAAGGCGAGGATGGGCATCCTTCTGGAACCCGGCTCCTAGTCCCATGGACGCCCAGCGGTGTGTTGGCGGCTGGACGTGGCCGCCCGTGACCAGGACAGCGACTCCCTCTCTCCCCTCGCTCTTCCTGTCCCAGGGTCTCTGCACACGCTGCCCCTGGTCTCAGGTGATTGTCACCATGGAAAGAGATGAGGGCACGGCAGGAAGGCCGCCTCTCTTCCTCCTGGGCCTCAGAAGCAACTGCTTGAAGCCACCAGCATGGTAAGGGAAGGAGGAGGAGAGGGAGGTCCCTCTCACGCAGCGGCAGCAAGAAGGACCATGGGCCAGTCCCACAGGTCAGGCTGGAGTCCAGGAAGGCGGAACAGAAAGGACCGGGTCAGCCCGTTGAGGTTTACGCCAGACAAGGACGGGCGGTCACATGGCCTCCAAGCACCACCAGCCATCCATGCACCAATGCGGAAGTAGCTGCGGAGGCCTGCTTCAGGCCGGGGCAACTCCAGGCCTCGGGATGTGAGGGGAGCAACACTGGTCTCCTCCTCTAAGGAGCTGGGCTCCCTCGGCCCCCCTTGGCCCCCCTTGGCCTCCCTCACCCCCTCTCAGCCTCCCTCAGCCTCCCTCATCCTCCCTCGGCCTCCGTCGACCGAGCCCACACATGTGCTCTGCATTCTGACTCTGGGTTCACCTGACAGACCACGACCCCACTTCCCAGCCCAGGAGTGGAGTGACGCGCCCAATGTCACAGCATTAAGAGGTGACAGAAGAGCAGATCATGCCAGTCCGTCTGGATGCGCATCCACAGCCTTCTCCTGATTGCCCTGGACACGGGCGGCCTGATGGCAGGCTGTCCCTGCGTCTGACAGGCCTGCTGTGTGGCGTCCCCTCTGCTGCTGTCGCCCTGGCTCTGAATGCTGAGCCTTCTTGTCCACAAGGCACACTCCCCATTTGGCAGCAGGCAAAGGTCAGGGGGTGGATTTCTTCAGCAGGAAGGACACTGGCTGCCTCCCCGGCTACCTCTGGGCTGGCAGGGCGCCCGTGCCATGCACTGGCCCACACGGACGCTCCTGCCTCCAGCACTGTCCACGAGCCCAGCTCCCCACTTCTCCAGGAGGGGCCAGCGGCCACTAGATGCTGAGTCCTTAGAGGGGAAGGAGACCCGGCTCTGCGGAGGGAGCTCTCCAGAACTCAGGCCTCGCCCGGCCGCAGCCCTGCCTGGCTCCTCGGCACCGGCTGCAGAGGCCGAGGTCACAGGAACACCTGGCCAACCCCTGTTGCCTCCTACCTCCTGCCCACAGGCAACCCGGTGCCACTCAGCATCTGTGGGCCACACAGGCACACCGACAGCCCCAGCAGGGAAGGGGAGAAAGCCTGGGGCAGCCTCTGCCATCCAGGGAAGAGAGCCTCCTCTTCTTCCTGCCTCCACCTGGAGGCCCAGGCCGCCCCCCTTCTCTGTCCTGTGCCCACTTTCCTCCCCGCCCAGGGAGTCCGGCTGGTGCAGCGGCCGCAGGGTGCACAGAGCTGTCTGGGAGAAGCCGGCTCTGACTCCACCTTCCTCGGCCCGGCTGGGGGCAGGACTGGGGGATTTTGACTTGTTTCCACCAGGATTTCCAGCTCCTTCAAGCAACCCTGCTTCTATTCAATATCCTTCTGGAATCTAAATTTGGAACCTAACTTGAATCGATTGTATTTCCTGTTATGACAGAGTTGCCCTGGGCTTCTGGGAGGAGCGCTGATGGGCACCCTTCAGAGTCCATGTGGGGGCCTCTGAGCAGGGTGGGATGCCACCCAGGGCCAGGAGCCTGCACCGGGCAGTGAGGCCCACAGCCCTCCAGCTGCCCTGCTCATCGGCCTATGCCTCCCTGGCTAACCCCATGGCATCTCTGTTTCTCTCCCTCTTTACTCTCTAAACGAGAGAATAAATAACTTCCTCCAAAAGTGACAGGAAAGGCACTGGAAAGTAAAAGGCATGCCCAGGGTTGCCTGGGGGTTCCAGCGGGAACATCTGTCTGCCCCTGATGCATAACGCTGGCACAAAACCATAGGCCACCAACTTAAAAGTGTTTTTACCATGTTCTTTGTTTCATACGATTTTTTTTAGGTTTTCCAATTTTCCTATAATCAATGAGTTGATTTTATGCTACAAAATGGATATTAAACCATATTCACATCAAATAATCCATTTTTAAAGTACTAATATTTGCCAGTGCCAAACCTGATTGCTTCACTTCCAAGCTTCTTGAAGGACCTGGTTCCTTTCAGTCAGAAAGGAGAAGACTACACCAGGCTCAAGATGGCAGGGCCAGACAGTGGAGGCAAGATGGCAGAGGAAAGATGGTGGGGGCAAGACTGTGCCGGTAAGATGGCGGGGCAAGATGGTGGAAGCAAGATGGCAGAAGAAGATGGTAGAGTCAAGAGAGTGCAGGCAAGATGAAGGAAGCAAGATGGTGGAAGCAAGATGGCAGAGGAAAGACAATGGAGGCAAGACCATGCAGGTAAGATGGTGGGGGCAAGATGGAGGAAGCAAGATGGCAGAGGCAAGATGGTGTAGGCAAGGTGGAAGCAAGATGGTACAGGCAAGACGTGGGAGGTAAGAGAAAGGCAAGATGTGGGAGGCAGGAAGGTACAAGCAAGATGGCAGAGGAAGATGGCAGAGGCAAGACAGTGCAGGCAAGATGGCTCAGGCAGCACAGCTTCCACTCAGTCTTCCTAGCTAAGTCCTTCCAGGCCCTCACCTCACCATATCACGCCACCCAACCAGCCTTTACGAGCTAAAGGTTATTTCCTCTGTGGCCTCATTCATGTCCTAAAACCAGCTCCCATCACATCAACCAATCAGCCTTAAGGGCCCACATTACGTCCAACACGCCCGGGGAGGTGCTGGGGGGCGGGGAGTATTGGAAAGTCTAAAAGATGGTTCCGGCCCTAACAATGCCCACAGCCTAATTCAGAACTCGGAAGTCCAAGGCACAAGAGCACAGGCCACTGAGCAAAGCCCCAAGCAACTCAGAGCAGCAGGAACTCAGACTGCACAGCCTGTACCACCCCACCCCAGGAGGCCACCTGGGCCACCCTGAAGGACAGACACCACGGGGAAGAGGCAGGGAGAGCAGAGACAGCCAGGACCACCAGCACAGCTCGAGACTGGGGCCGGAAGTGGAAACCGAGATCCCAGGGCCAACGAGGGTCTTCAGCAAGCAGGTGAGTCTGGCCACGCCCACTGGATCTGGATGGGCAAGGGCTGACCGCCAGCCCTCAAGAGGACCGTGATCCCTCAGGACACAGGAGCCACTGGAAGGCATGGGGCCCTTGGAAGTAGATGCTTTCCACTCAGAGAGCTGGGGCCACAATGTGCCCAGCAGAAGGGAGGAGACCAAGGCACAGCACTCAGTTAAAGGACATGCCACAGGAGTCCAGGTACAGGAAATAAAGACCCCAGGATGAGGTGGGGAGGGGGCCTGACAGAAGAAATGCAAGAGGTGCCTGTGTGCTTCTCCACACCAGCTTCTCCACCTTCTCTAAAAAGTGTCCTTCACAGCCTGTACTGAGAAAAGCAGAAATATAACAACCTGTAACTGCTTCTCAAAAGGCAGGACACGGGCCTTGGCAGCAGGTCTTGGCAGAGGGGCCCACTCTGAGGACGTCTGGGTCACACACCACCCCCCGCCCTGCTCTGAGCTGGCCCAGCAACTCCCAGGCACCCGACAAAACCCTTGTCATTGTGGAACAGCGATAGGGACAGCCGGGCACAGCAGCCAGGGAAGGAGCTTCCATGGGGCCCTCCTGCCGGCCCTTCCCAAGATGAGTCCACAGGACAGGTTTGAGAGACACGAGTAACTTCTAAATTGCCAGCTCTCCTTTGCGCCAGAGGCTCTGAGGTCCCCACTGCAAGCCCAGCGTCAGGCTCTAACTGGGGAATGAGGAACCTCAGGCCTTCGGCAGCAATGGGTGCAGCCAGCAGCAGAGCAAGGGCCGCGAGAGGCCAGGACCTCTCCCCAGCAAGGGCGCCTCTCCTCCCTCCTCTAGCCTCCAGCGCAGCAGCCCTGGCACCTTCACAGACACACGTCAGCCAAAACAGTCACAGGCAAAGGACAGAACGCTTGAGGGGGGATGGGGAGAGGGCGGTCCCCATGACACAGCTGGCCCTGCTCTCTCCCTCCAGGTTGCCCTCACCACAGGTCACACTGGTCAGCCAGGAGGTTAACAGCTGCCCAGTCCCAGCTCCAACTCCTTGCTTGCCCAAGAGAAGCTCTCAACTGGGCCTTCCTGCCAGCTCCCTGCAGAGGCCGGAAGTCAGGGAGACTCAGCCTCCCACCCACAGCCCCCGACTCAACCAATCTGGGAATGGCTTCCGTGTGTGGCAGAAGTACACGAGATCGAAGCCAGACCCCCAGCCCACTGGACGCAAGTCTCAGCTTCTCAGAAGCCCTGGCCAGCTGGGGTTGGAACCTGAGAGTTTTCTGCTTGATGTAGGCAACAGGGGATCTGGCCGTGGGTCAGGGAACCGGCCACAAGCTTGTTGGAGGTGCATTTGCAGGACCCACTCCAGACCTACTGAACCAGAGACCCTGGGAGGTGGAGCCCAGGACTGCGTCTCAGCAGCCCCTCCTACTGATTCTGAAGCACCCTAAAGATCAGACGGTCCTGGTTCAGCAGCTGAGAATCTCCACGCTGCAGCAGACGATCCAGGGTCAACTCTCAGCCCTGCCATTCACTGGCCGGGTCACTGTGAGCCAGTTAGTTACCCAGGAGCAAGTGGAAGCACCAGGCTCAGAGGGCGCAGCAGAGACTCAACGGGTCCGGCGTGCCTGCCACACTGAGGAAACACCATGCGGGGTTCTCTCAGTCCTGTTGGGGGTTGAGGCTATAACACAGCTAAGGTTTCCCCACAGACGCTGTCAATAAAGTGACCTGTGTCCCTGAATGCAGTCAGAGACCGGGCTGTCCTCTGTGCTCTATGGATACGCGGACAGCAGGTGTCTGCAGAACAATATGGTCCACCCCCTAAGCTTCTACTTCCCGCAGGAATTACCTGTGGGGTCTTGTTTCCACCAATTCACTTTGTTTTTAGACACTTGGAAGAAGAGCTCCTTCGAGGTCCAGGGGGCTTCCCCACACCTGGTCATACTACCCTCAAGGGACAGGGGCCAGACCGCAGCTTCACACTGCAGATGACATTCAAGGCGTCCCCTGGGTGCTTCCCGACTGACACAGAGAGACCATGATGTCCTCTCGTGTGCGAGGACCCTCAGAGACAGGAGAGAACAGCCCAGCATCCTGCTGCTCCCTGTCCCTGGCCACCTGCCGCAGACCATTCTCCTCTCACCACACCGCAGACACTTAATGCTGGTCCCCAGCTGTATACAGGACACGGCTGTCCTTGCAGCTCCTCAGATTTCTATGTTCAACAAGCCTCATACGACTCATAATCAGAATACCATGGGCAAAAGTTTGCACCTAGTGGCCAAGAGCACAGGCCCTGGGGTCAGGCAGACACGGGGTTCTGACTAAGACTTCACCCCTTCCTAACACAGGTAGTGCACCTCCCTTGCCCTCATTTTCTTATTTCCCGTGTGGGGATGGGGTGGAGCCTCCTTGGACTGACCTGGACATTCTGTGATAATGCACTCACGTCTTTGCACAGTTCCTGACACTCAGCAGAATCCCATCCATGATTTACTAGCATTATCTTCATGACTGTCACAAGTTCTGGACCTCCCATGTGACAATGTGAGTTAGGAGCCCAGGGAGGGAGGAGCCTTAGATAAACCCGCTGTGGATCCTGCAGAGTGGCCTGAATTCAAGTAGGCAAGACCCACACTGGGGACAGCAAGTGGCCAGTGACCATCAGTCCCTGGGGGTAGGTGTAACCAAGGTACAGCAAAAGTCTCCCTCCTCTCCAGAAGAACACTTTAGAGGGGGTGGATTCTGACCATTGTCCTAACTGGACCCACAGCTCACCTTGCTACACTCTGAACACCTGTTTCCCAGGGTCACTCGCAACTTGGCCAGCGCAGCTGGGAAAAGAAATAGTAATATATTTTAATAGTAGTGTTTTTAATAGTAGCCTCCACCACAGCAGCTCCAAGTCCTTATCCGCTCTGCAGCTTGCCTCAGAGAAACACATTCATTCAACTTAGCACAGAAGTGCATCAGCTACACAGCCTGGGCCTTGCCTCTGCAGACACTCAAGTGGTTGATCCACACCCTGCCCCCACCTGCTCCCTGCTAAACGCAGGGCTCTAACAGCTATTTCCTCCCTAGGCACCAGCCCACGCCTCCAGTCCCACTTGGCTGTTCCATTAGTTTCTGCACTCTGGCTGGAGTCACCAAGGAATGATTTCCTGCCTGGCACGCGGGGACCAGGAGCCAACTGCATTGACATGTTTCCAAGATAAAACCAAACTTACTGCTGGGACACGGAAAAAAAGCAAGTAGTTGTTCTTTCCAGCAGCCCCCGCCTCCTGCCCAGCACAGGGGCAGAGAAGGTAAGAGGGAGGGCGCTAGAGCCAGGAGGTGCGGACCCCCCCGAGCGCAGCGCACAGAGCCCGGGAGCTCACCCTGTGACCC
The DNA here is from genome assembly GCF_902686455.1 of Sciurus vulgaris. NCBI lineage: Eukaryota > Metazoa > Chordata > Mammalia > Rodentia > Sciuridae > Sciurus > Sciurus vulgaris. The sequence continues at coordinate 38,998,126 of NC_136479.1, read as the reverse complement.
GCCCACCCGCGCAGAGACCCGTGGGCGCCAGCGCGCGTCCTTACCATTCAGCTGCCGGTAGACGATGTCCTCCAGCAGCGAGAGGCGCTTCAGGACTGCATCCTGGATGGGGCTGGCGCTGTGCGCGCTGAGGTTGGCCGCCTCAGCGCGCGGCCGGATCTCGTGGAAGGCGTCTCCGCTGCGCACCGCGATGGGCCGGCACTTGGCCAGGAAGAGCACGAAGCCGGCCACCGCAATCAAGTTCAACACCAGCAGCACTTTGACTCTCCTCAGTGAAGCCATCAAACAACCCGGCGGCCCTCGCCCCGGACCCGCGCGCCCTCGGACCCCGGCGAGGCGCGGGACAGCCTGGGGCCGTGCGAGCCTCACGCACCTGACGGCGGGCGAGGATCCCAGCCGCTGCTGGCCCCCAAGTGCAGATGCTCCCGCAGCGGAGACGACTGGGAGGACCGGGTGGTCGGGGTCAGAGCGCAATCGCCCACATGGAAGCACGGGGTCTGCAGAAGTGCTCCCCGAGATGCCCGCTCAGTCCACGGAGCGCAGCCCGTTCCAGGATTGGCGGCGAAAAGCCGGGGACCCGGGGTCTCTCCTCTGCACCAGCAAGGGGCTCGCCTCTGTTCCTTGGGCCGCGGTGGCCGCAAACCCCCGGGCCGGCGGGCGGGCAGACGGGGCTAGTCGGGAGCGGGGGCGGGAGCGGCGCGCAGGTGCCGGGCTCAGGGCTCGCCGTCCGCCCGCGGAGGAGCGCGCCACTCCGGGAGCCGCACAGCCACCACCCTCGCCCGCAGCAGCCGTCGCGGCGCACGAGCCGCGCTCTTCAGCCGAGGATCCGCTCCCCTGGACCGGTGCCTTTGTTCCGCTCACCGGTCCGCTCCATCACGCCGGGCTGAGGAACAACCCGCACCCGGCGCCAGCATCCTCACAGGTCCGCAGTCACGATCAAGTCTCAATCACTCTCAAAGTGGGGTCAGCACTCGGGGGCCGAGGCCACTCGCGACGTCCTCTCCGCCCCTGGCGCCGGGGCCACCCCGCCTGACCCGCAAACTCACCAGCGCGCACGGCGCCGCGGGCTCTCGGACACGTTCCAAGTCCCGGCACCACGCAGGGAGCCTTCGGGGCCTGCTGGGCACACTGGCCTGTCTCGGAGCTGGTGCGTCGCAAGGCTGGCCGGAAGGAGGAGTCGGACCTCAAAAGTCACAGCAGTTCTCGATCCCCCTCCCGAAACGTCGCGGGCAGCGCGGCGGGGAAGGACGCGCGCCGGCGCACCCAGCGCTTGTCAGAGCGGGCCGCGCGGCTCGTCCCGCGCCCCAAGGACCCGAGCGCCGAGTCTCCCAATTGGCGGACGCAGTGACACCGCCGCTGCGGCACCGAGAGCCCCCACAGCCCTGGGGCCGGAGAGCCCGGAGGGGACGCGCAGGTGGCGACGGAGGGCGGGGCGCGGCCCGAGGGGAGCGGCCGCGCCGCCGGCTCCTCCTCCGCCGCCCCCGGCCACCCGCTCCCCGCGAGCCAGTCGCCGCCGCCGCCCGCAGGCTGCCGGGCGCACCGCTCCCCGGCTCGCCGGCTCGTGCGCGCGCACCGGGAGGGTGGGGGCGCCTGGAGAGCGGGGCCGCGCGGGGCGGGGGCGGTCAAGTCATGCCGGCTGCCGCCGGCGCCGGAGGGACCCTCGGGCTGCCGGCGCTCCCGCGCGGGCGGGCTTGCTCCATCCCGGCTGGCGATGAAGACATCCCTTTCTGTGCTCGCAGCTCGGCGCTGCGTGGCCGGGAATGGCTGGAGGGAAAATCTGGCCTGGAGACTCGGATTCCGTGACTTTCGGAGCCAGGCCCGGCGGAAGCGCGCAGGGGAGGCTCGCTCCGGGAGAGAATCTGAGCGTCCCCGTCACCGTTTCTGTGACCACCGCACCTCGGTCGGCATTTTATTACAAGAAGCGTGTTTATTTGGCTGCTGGATTTACATGACCTCTTCCTCTTCCCAAAACCACGAGCTCCAAATGCTGAAATCCAAACCCCCTCGGTGATCCACTTAATTCCTTAGGCCTAAAAAAGAAACCGGGCTGCCGACTAATAAAAATTAGACAGTGAAGCCGAATGAACTTGGTGGTTTCCACCGCCAGCCTCATCGCTTCCATCTCGTTGGATTTCTTTTCCCGCGTGGTGTTTGTCTAAGCGATCGTGTGTTGTTTTGCTTGTTATTTTAAATATTGATTTTTAACGTCGAAAAGTACATTAAAAACATAACCATCTTTTTATCTCATTCCCTGGGAACTCTGTCCAATAGACTCCTCAGGGTGTTTGCTTTGTGTAAACAAGAGGAAGTAGATACGGAAGTAGTTAAATGAAAAGCCAAGGGACAATTTTTAACCACACACATCGGGTAAGAGGGAGGTGGAGTGGGAAGAAATCTGGGCTACCCAGCCTTTTGGCATGATAGGCACCAGGGCAGACGAGGTCCCCACATTATCCCACTGAATACCCAGTTGAGTCAGGTGTCATTATAACCACTACTGATGGAAGCTGTCATGGGGCGGAAAGGTGCCACATCTGTCCTCATCCATCATAAGGGGCACAGCCCACACTCCTGTAATAACAGACAGGTTAACAAGCGCAAAGCGTGACACATTATTTCATCACAGCTTCATGTGACATGGAAGCCGTCAGGTATGAAGACCCAAAGACCTGCAGAAAAACTATTTTCATGCTTAGGTTCAGTGAAGAATGGGCAGCTGTGCAGAAAGGTGATTGGACAGAAGGATCTGATTGGCAGTAAGAGACCAAGGGGGATACCCTGCAGCACCCCTGTGTCCTTGCCCCGCTTGTCATCTGTGTGTGGCTCAGGGCAGGGCCCCTCTGGAATGAGTCTCCTTAAGGAAGAAGGGAGAGAGGAACTCAGCAGGCTGTATGGCTTCATGGGTGGGGAGGGGTCTGGAGAAGAGGGATTCTGGTTTCCATGACTCACTTGGGGGAGAAGGACAAGTGGGAGACAGAAAGGCTGGACAGAGCAAGGCAGGACTTTGTGTCCAAGGCTACTGCTGAGCCACCTGATCTCCTTGGTGTGAAGGACTCAGCAGGCCAAAGGGCAGTACCTGGAGTATCATCTTCTGAGTGCCAACACAGGCACCATCAACACACACACCTGCAAACGTCAGTTTGGGACTTTCACTCAGGCCTGAGCTGGAAGTCTGAGGCAGTGGGCTCTGTACCCAGGGAGTCGACTCCCAAGCTCTTGCGGATTTGTAGATGGGAAGAAGAAAAGGAAAGTGAGGAAACAGACTCCAGTAATGGAGACGAGATGTTTCCAGGCAAGATCCGGCTTCAGAGAGACGGCTTCTCTCGCCTAAGCCGGAGAACGTGTGACTTCCCTCCGTGTCCTGCAGGCCTCCCTTGGCTCCCGCGGCATTCCAGGCAGCTTCTGGGCTCATACGTGTGACATTTGACATTCGGCTCAATGAGGGGCCCTGTCACGCCCACAGCCTCCACTCCTGCAGCCATGCTGAGGTCAGGAGGCCACTCTTACATTCTCAGCTCCAACCAAGCACCTTCCCCAGCTGCCATCACGGCCTCTCTTCCTCCCAAGTGGGGAGCCCTTCCCTCGGCTCTACCTTCTCTACCCTCTTAGTTCAGAGTTACCGTGTATCTCAAGCACATGTCTGAGAGCGACCGGCATTCCCACACAGGCCTGTGTACAGTCTCCCCACGGGCCACCCCCAATACCCAACTCCCAAACCCTCACCTCCTCCCTCCACCAGTGTACCCAGAGAAACCACAGCACCTCAGAGCTTGGACGTTGCCCGTAGGTGGGCCTAACATTAGCCGGGCTCTTTCTTCTGCTGAAAAGCACGCTCCGTGTCCAGTTCCTCTCCCCAGAAGTGTCCTGGGAAGACTTCAGGAATCTGTGAATACTCCTCAGACACAAAACATCATGTATGCAAGCCATATGGCATTTCTCTGGGGGAAAGCCTGTAATTTTCATTAGATTCTCATTTCATTAGATTCTCAACGTGCCCAGTGACCCAAAAATTTAAGGACCCCACACCCATGTATCTGGGGATGCTTCTTCCTAGACACCTACACACACACACACACACACACAGGATAACAAAATCCTCAGATACTCAAATCCCTTATGTGAAATATAACATTTGCATAGGTTATTTATACCTAATGCAATGTAAACGCCATGGAAATAGTTGTTACATTGTATTGTATTGAATAACAAGAAGTCAGTGCATGTTCAGTACAGATGCAATTTTTTAAATTATTTTTTAAATACTTTTTTTTTAGTTTCCAGTGGATCTTTTGTTTAATTTTATATATTTATATGGGGTGTTGAGTATCAAACCCAGGGCCTCAGCCCATGCCAGTAAGCACTCTACCACTGAGCAACAACCCCAGCCCGATGTAATTTAAAAAAAAAAAAAAAAAAATTTTTTTAAGATGGACATGAGGATCAGGACAGGTGGAATATACAAGAACATAAAGAGCTAACTATTTTCCATGTGCCAGTTGCTTCTGGAAACAGCGGAGACAAAGTACCCAAGGCTGAGGGAACTATCGGTTGCCTTCAGATCCTGGTGGAGGAAAAACTCAGGACTCAGACCCACGCGGCTGTGTGGATGGAGGTCAAAACTGGTAGGAAGGAGCTGGATGAAGTAGTTCTGCCAGCCCAGGGAATCCCCAGGCCCAGAGGCGCACGCCTTGCCACTGACATGATGTCCTCACGGATTGCTGACAGACAGGTTCACAGAGTCCACACCCGCCTGTCCTTGAGGCTCCCGAAGGGCAGGGCCCTCCTCAAGCGTGGCTGCCCTCTCTCTACGTGCCATTTGCTCCAGTCCAGCGAGGAAAGCGCATGGTCCTTCAGGGGCTATGACCTGCTCACCCTGAGGTCTGGGCCTGGCCCCCTTTCTGTCACCAAGGAGCAGATCGGTTCTTGACTTTAAAGTTAGAATTTTCTCTTGGATGGCTCCATTTTTTTTCCCAATGAGAAAACATGGCGAAACTGCAAAAGCTCTTTGAAGGGACTGGCTGGTTGGCTGGCATTCTGGTCCAGCAAGCTGGAAAGGAAGGAACCCACTGCCTCCATCCAGAGTCCTTGAGGGCTTTGATTCCAGACCCATCTTCACTCTGCTCCCCGCCGGCTTGTTAAAAATCTCTCATCTGACCTTCGTCCACCAGAGGGGTCCAGACACTAGGAAGTTCCCAAGAAAGACCAGGGGTTCATCCCCCTGTGTGGGTTTCAACAGCCCACTTACTCCTCCAGAAGCAGGACAGCTCACGGAAACCTGAATTTTGTGACAGATAGAGGAGTTATTTTAAAGAGAATAAAAAGGCACAAAGCCACCTTCCCACTTCATGAATTACAGTGTAATGGTGGTGGAGGGAGCTAGGGGTGGAAGCAAACGAATGCCAGGCATTGCGTACCCTCTAACCCAGACCCCTCAGTTAAGCCCCGTGTGACTTCGGGCCCACTGCCTGACTTCTCTGGGTAAACAGCAATAACACTCAAAAAGCCATCTCCTGAAGTTACAAAGATACACAGGCAGATACGTGCACATCACTTAGCTTGGGGCTAGGCGTACCGTAAGCACTCTGGAAATAAACCAAGGCCACCCAAACGGGAACAAGCAAAGGCTGTTTATTCAGGGCTTGCTATTGCAGGGGGTGGGTCACCATCACTGGTGCTTGGCAGAAGCTCAGAGGCAGGCAGAGGAGAGCGAACTGATCATGGAAAAAGGGAAGGTTTCAGGTGTGCTCTGATTGGAGGTCGCTGCGGGAGGAAGCGGGGCATCCAGAAGCTCGCAAGCAGATCCTGGCTGTTTGAAGAGCTGCCAGGTTGTGGCTTGGCGTTCCTGGTGGGTTCCTGCAGGGTCGGGAAGTAGGGTCCGACCACCATATTTCAGCCTCTCGGCCCTCAAGAAATGTTGAGCACTGTTGCTGCCGTTAAAATCACCCTGGAAGGATAGGAGTTGGTGGGAACGAGCATCAGCAGCAGGCCCAGCAGGGCAGGCCCCCCTGCTCACCCCAGGGTCTTCTCCAACCAAGGCCCAGCCGCCGGCACAAGGCAGCCACCGGGGAGCAGAAGCAGATGCCAGAACTTGTGTCCCAATAGGCACGATTCATACCCATGGTCACGCATGTGTCATTCCTGAATAAACAGGCACGTGCAGGTTCACCGGTCCCTCGCCTTCTCCCAGCAGTCCGCCCTGAAGAAGCCCAGAGTCCACCTGCCAAGGTGCTGCCGCCCTGGGGCTGCACTTTACCAAGTGCTTCTTCCTGCCGTTGGACCACCTCTAAGACTCAGGATTCTCTGAAGTTCCTGTGCAGCAACCCGGTCCCCCGTGGAACCCTCTCAGAAGCGTTCTTAATCTGTGCACCTTTTTAACCAACAAATCACCCGCAGATCAGTCTACCAAGCTGCAAAGTGTCTCTTTGACGACTCTTTCATTAAACATTTACTGAGTGCTTGCAGTGTACCCTTTGGTGCGGAGCCCAGTAGATACCTGTTCTCTGCACACCTGGGGCTTGTTTGGAAGGAGAAGGAAATAGGGAAGATAGGAACAGCAAAGTTATTACAGTGTTGTTGAGAAACGGTGTGACCTGCCCCTGGGGGTGGGCTGGGCCTGCCCCACCTCGCCTTGCCTCCGTGCCCATCTCCTTTCCACTTAGAGCCCCAGGGACTGGACATGACACCCCTGGGATCAGCCTGCAATGCTGTCCTGAAACAGCTCAGCTGACTCCGTCCTTTCCGCGCACAGGCTTCTCTTCCACTGAGGTGTGCACCTTTTCTTGGTTTAGTAAAGGTTTATAGAACCAGAAGATCATCCCTGTGTGCTATAAAGGGAAAAGGGATCAGGAGTAGGAGGAGCGGATAAGGAAGCCCGCAGCGCCTGTCCACTCGCTCCTGGGGAGAAGCCAGCTGGGTCTGCGCTCAACTTGGGGTGAGTGGAGGAGAGGCGGAGGGATGGGCCTTCCCTGCACACCACCGCCACTTCGCGAGGCTGGCACTGCTCAGCAGGATGTGGGCCCCAGGGGACCGGGCAGCCGGCAAAGGCAATGGACAAGCAGGGGTTCGGGAGGTGTGGTTCGTGAAAGGACCAGAGGCAGAGACTTCGGAAGGCTTCCAGAATAAGGCTGGGTGCTCCTGGGCAGGGGGCAGTCTGGAGGCATCTAGCCTCTGTCCTCTTTCTGAAGTCTAGAACTCCGCTCCGGGTGTTCTGGGAGAGCTTCCTGTGCCCACTGGGGCCATGTCAGGTGTGTGTTCCCAAACTCATGTGGCTTTTCTCACTTCATATTTGCTGGTCCATGAGGAACAACTTCTATCTAAACAGCAGTGGCTCAGGTTTAAGACCAGTTACCCCGGGGCTGTCACAAAGCCTCTGGAGGGTGGCCTTCGCAACCCAGCTTCTTGGGTTATTTTGCTGAGTGGGAAGCTTGTTTGAAGAAAATGCCCAGGAGAGCATCATTTCAAGGTGCATTTGAACAGCCCCAGCACTCTGCCAGTGCGCTGGAAGTGAGCCGGGCTTCTGGAGTTCCCGCGCGAAGGTGACTTTCAGGGATGAACAGAAATCCTCGGGGTTTTGCGGTGGCCAGCTCTACTTACTTCACAGCCAAGGACACGTAGACGGATTGTCCCCAGGTCTCCAACCTGGTTGGTTGCCCCTTCCCTTAAAATCCTCTATCCCGATTGCCGCAGAAAGTTTAATACCCTCCCCTGCACCCGGCCGTCACTGTCTCGTCACGACCCGTCACCTCTGGTGGCTTTGTCCATAGTTTTCCATTCTCCATCTGACATTTCTTCTCAACCAGGGATAAAGGTTCCTGCATGAGTTTTCAATTGCTATTGTGAAAAATCACCAGCAACTTGGTGTCTAAAAACAACACAAGTCTACTATCTCACTGTTCCAGAGGACAGAAGTCTGGCCTGGGTCTCATGGGCTAATATGGAAGTGCTCACAGGGCTACATTCCTTCCTGGGGTCGCTAGGGGACTGTGTTAGTCCGTTTCTGTGGCTGTAGCAGCGTGCCAGGTGATTTACAGAGAATCAAGGCCTGTTCCGCTTATGCTTCTGGGGGCTGGGAGCCCCCCAGGGCGGGGCTGTAGCTCTTGGGGACTTCCCTGCTAATGGAGACCCTCTCAGAGCCCAAAGGTGGTATAGGGTGTCACATGGCAAGAGAGTCACATGCAAGAGACAGAGTCAAATTGGCTTTTATGATAAACCCACTCTTAAAATAGCCCACTAATCCATTAACCTGCAGATGGATTAATCCTTCAGGAGGGCATAGCCCCCGAGGCCTAATCACCTTTCATGATCCCACCTGATCCCATCTCTTAATACCTTTTCCAACCAGGATTAAATTCCACATGAGTTTCTAGAGCTTCTCGTTGGCTTGGCTCCTGGCGCTTCCTTGGTCTTCAAAAGCCCACAGAGTTCAGCTGAGTTCTCAAGCTGCATCTTTCTGGTTCTCTGGTCACAGTCAGGAAAATGTTCCACTTATAAGAACTCATACGAATATACTGGGCCTGCGTAGAAAATCCAGACTAACTTTCCATCTTAAGGTCTTAAATTTTAATCACATCGGCAAAGTCCCTTTTGCCATGTAAGAGGATCTATCCACAGGTTCTGGGGATTAGGGTGATGACATCTTTGGTGGTTTGGAGGGTGGGGGGTATAATTCTGCCAAATCCCATCCTCGATGCCCCAGGCACTTCCTAAACAAGACACGTTATAGGCACCGATTGGCATAAGAGAAGACAGTGCAGGACTCTCTTAGGGAATGGAGTAAGGTGAAACCCAATGTCAAGTGTCAGTGAACCCAAAATTCCTTGGCCCTTCCCTGTCATGGGGAGTCCTTAACTGCCGTCTTACTTCCTGGCCCAGGCTCCAAGAGAATCCTGCCACCAACCCCAAAAGCAGCATTTCCCAAATGTCGGTCACTTCCCCTCAAAGTCAATTAGCTATCCATCAAAACCTGACAGACTCCTTCCTCAGCCTCCCTTGCAGTGAGGTGTAAACATTAGGATAAACTTTGTTCAGATATGAGCTGAAGGGCATGAACCACTTCTGGGGGAAGAACCTTCAGACCACAATGGGCCTCTTTCCTGCTACCTTTACTCCCTTTCCTTCGCACTAGAACCTGAGGGTAACAACATGGACTTCTCTGTACACACGATGACAATGAGACACAGGGACTGCAGGGGCAAGAAACACCAGAGGGAGGAAAACTACCTGCTAACCTGAGGCACCTATCCTACATTAGGAAAATCATGGAGTACTGTATGCCACTGAATTCAGAGACCTATTTGTTACAGCAGCTCAGCCTTCCCTATGAGTATACTTACCTCTCAAGGTTTAAGAACCATCTGTATTATTATCCATAAATTTTTTAAACAAACTCATTTCTGTTTTCAATTAGCTAAATTTTAAATGCTAATATTCACAAAGTAATCAAGCAACTTGTATTAGGTGCATACCCTGCATGCTCTTCACATTAATATTTCAACTTATTTATGGTTTTATGTGCATTAACTCATTTTGGTCCACATAAGCACCTTATGATGTAGGTACCATTTTTATCATGTGCTTTTAACAGACGAGGAACCCGAGGCACAGAGATGATTAATAACTTGCTGAGGTCCCCCAGCTGGTGAGTGGAAGAACCAGGCTTTCAATCAGTCTGACTCTGGTGTCCACGTTCTGAGCCACATTAGGCTCTGTGTGCTCACAATGCAAACTGAGAGCTTAAGTTAATGTGTCCATCCCCAGAGCACCTGATTCCATCAGAGCGATCGACAGCATGTCCATGCACATCAGGTGACTCACTGGCCAGCGAGCCCTGAGCAATCTGAAGAAAGCCTGCAAGTGGCCATCTTCATCTTCACCATACATGGGAAGGGAGATGGCAAAGACTGAAGCAGCCAGCTGGGTGGAGGAGGGCTGGGGCTTCTCAGGGGTGCTGGCCACAGAGTGCTGGGGGAGGTAGGAGAGAGGCAATGGGGGGTGCGGGAGCAGAGAATCCACAGCAGGTGATGGAGGAGGCCCTGGCAGGCGGGGGGGACCTGGTGTCCAAGGACCAGCACCAGGTGACAAGTTGCAGATCACCTGGGAGCAGGGAGTATATGGGGCTCTGATCTACACCAGGTGGCTCTGTCTTTAGGTCACAGAGGGGGCCACAGGTTGGGGCACAGGGGTATGACTATTTCCCTGGGAAAGGATACCAATTGGAAAAAAAATGGCACCTGACAAGCATCACCCAGGTGGAGGACTGAGCAAAGGGCTCAGGTACAGGGGTCCTGGGAGAGAAGCAGGAGGCAAGGAAAGGTCTGGAACCTGGCCGTGCAGCCGGAGCCACGTCAGCCTGGCTCAGCCCACGCCGAGGCCGCTCATGATCACAACTGGCCTCCCAGGGACTAAGCTCAGGGCCAGGCTGAGCCAGGGCCAGGGTGGGCTGGCTTGACCAAGGAGATGCCAGGCCCCTAGGACGGGGGAGAGGCGCAGCTTCTGAGATGAAAACGACTGAACAGGCGCCACCCTGGACCCAAATCCGAGCAGAACGAGGAGACTCCCTCTCCTCCATCACTGAGCGCTGCGTCATTAAACCACACTTTCAGGATATCATTACCAAACTCACCGTGACGTCTTCTCTTATTGATCTCTCAACAAGTAAGTCGAAGTCACCTCGCAGCACAAAGGAAAAAGGAGAAGCCAGAACGAGGAGCGGACGTCCGGCAAGATGGGCAGATCCAGGCTCCACTGGACTCGGGGGATGCACCCCGTCTGCTCACAGCGATCAACAGTGCGTCCCCACCCATCGGTACATTAGGTGAATCAATGAATTATACCCAAGCACCATTTTCTGATTCTTATTCAGAAGATGTTTTCTCTTTAGCAAGATGAGGGACACAGGACCCCCATCCTCTTTGTCGCAGGACTGGAGGGAGTGCGCGTCTTTTCCTCACGGTTCTGTTATTTTCAGCCTGAGGTAAGGTCAGAGAACTCTGCAGGTGACACTGCATGGAGATTGCAAAGGGGATGTGGAGGGCTGGGGGATCCTCACCACCCTGGCCCTCTGCATGTCCACGAGGTCAGTATCTGTGTGCATGCCTGTGCGCGGGTGTGCGTGTGCAAAATCTTCCCTCGTTCCCCAAAGCCTTGTGCCCTATGGGCAGGCCCACCACGTTTGTGGACGCCCACCCAACAACCAGGTTGACCTAATGGCTTGCTCATGTTTCTGCCACTCCAAGGGCGTGAGAGGCACAGAGTCAAAGGCTGCTGCCTGTGTTTGCGTGACACGTTCACCGGCAGTACGGGCCAGAGCTGTGAGTTCATGAACTGCAGAGATACACCAACGCTCTCCGGCCTGCATGGATCAGAAGGCGAGACCCACAGTGGCCCGTGTTCATGTTCTTCAGTCTGAAACACGGAGCGTTTCCACCAGAATCCGGTTCATGTCTTCCATTCTGTATTCAGCAATGTATTCCTATAAAGAGAAATAAAAGAGATACTTGAATTCGATAGGAAGAGAAAGCCTCTTTGTGCCCAATACACTCGAGCATATATAGGAGAATTTCTTTATGGCCAGCCATAAAGCCAACATCAAAACACCTGCCCTGTGCCTTCCAGAGCCATAATAGCGACGCTAAGCTTAGAATATTCACGTTTCAATGCAGGCCCGCAAAAGCCTGCTAGCTGACATTTTCTGAGTTCGGAAACCTCTGATTTTCCATTATTATCTGCCACTTTCAAGTAACTTGGTTTTACGCTTAGCATAATAAGTGCAATTTTATACAGAACCACTGAACCACTACCACAGTCTTCACCAGCCACACCACAGCCACGGTGGGAGGGACTCCATTGTGCGCAAACCCCGTAGCCGGGACGTTCTCCTAACAGCAACAAAAAGCCTTCCAGAACAAACTCGAAGGTTTCTCATTTGCTTTCCTGCCAAGAGTTTGGGTCACATCTCCGCAAGTAATTCCCCAACCCACACGCAAGTCTTCAGACTGTTTCTGGCTGTATTTATTGGCCTGGACGGAGGGGTGCATTCCTATTCTTTCTCAAATTCAATTGTATCAAGGTGTAATTTACGTAACATGAAATGTATCTGTTCTAAGTATATATTTCAGTGAGGCTTCACGAACGTGCCCGTGCCGCTGTAGTTTGGAACTGAAATGCCCCCCAAAGGCAGCCTGTGGTGCTATTGGGAGACGGTGGAACTTGTAAGAGTGGGGCCCAGAGGGAGGAAGTTAGGTCACTGCCGGTGCCCTCAAAGCAGATGTTGGGACCCAGCCCTCTCAGGTGTCTCTCTGCTTTCTGGTGCCGTGAGGCCTTCTCCTGCACATATTCCTGCCGTGAGATATGGTGGTACCTCAACTGCAAAGCAACAGGGCCCAGAGACCATGGATCAAAGGCTTTGAAACCATGAGCTAACATAAACCTTCTCTGTTATTAAGTTGATTGTCTCAGGCATTCTGAAACAGCAACAGAAAGCTGACTGATATACTCATTCATGGAACAACCAAGGTAACCATGACTGCTCTCAAGGCAGAAAACATTTTCATCACCCCAAAAAGTTCCCTCATGCCCCTTTGTAGTCAGTCTCTCCCAACTCCGACCCCAGGAAAAACTGCTTTGCTTGCTATAGAAACAAAATCATACGAACACGTAGCCTTACTTACCTAGTTTCTTTCTCCCATCCATTAGCGTGGGCCTCTTTCATGTTGCAGCATGTATCCATAATGTATTCTTCTTCTCATGCTAAAAAATATTCACACAATATCTCTGGGCAGGAGACATTCCAGTTGCTTTCTGTAGTCCATGCTGATGGATGGACATGGCTTCACTTCCAGTCTTCGCTGGGAGTGAACGGTCCCCAAGCCTCTGTGTGCACGTGTGTGGGTCCCATGAGTGGTCATGGGCATGTGATTGCCAGGAGCCCCTCTTCTGCCCCTCACCAGGATTGGTCACCACCAGCTCTTTCCACTCCAGCTGCTTTCCTGGGTATGAAATAGTGACTCTTTGTGGCTTTAATTTGCGTCTTCCCTGATGAGGAATGGTCACAGACATTCTCCCCCATTTGAAGGTCATTCATCCATCTCCTTTCAGGGAAGGGGTGTTAGAACCGCTCTCCTGCTTCTGAGGGAATTGTGGGTGTGCTGAGTTGTAAGAGCCTGTTCTATCTCCACAGGAGACACTGACCCTTCGGTCACAGTGGCTTGCAGGAGGAGCCACTTGACCGTCCCCACCATCAGAGCCAGGGATCCTGCTGACCAGAGCCCGACGGTCCACAGGGTCGGGAGGGACTGGCGTCTGCGGCACTCATTTCTATCTCTGCTCTGCTTTGTTCCCGGGAGCAAAGGAGGCTGGTCCGGAAACCTTCCCATTCTTTTAAATCTGACGTCTGAACGTGGCAGGAAGGTAGACAGGGAAGACAAGAAGAAAGCAGAGGATACTTCAGGGAGTTATCAGCCTCCCAGACTCCCACCGGGACCTGGATAAGGCTCCAGAAGTCTCACAGGTAATGAATTAAACATCCCTCAACCTGGACCAACTTTCCGCCTTTTAAGTCCCACTGAGTCTGGAAAATGGAGTGTCCGTCCTGGTACCCACTGGTTCCTTAAGGAAGGAAACCGTGCCTCATTCGCTCCCAACCCCAGCCCACTACCCATCTTCTCTACCCCGTGATCAAATAACAGGCGCAACAATCAATCAAGGTAGGACACAGAAGTCCAAAGACAACCTGGGTCATGGGGCAGCAGTCAGTCAGGTCAGCCTGTGGTCATCGCGGTCAACACCTGAGGTCCCCAGTGCCCAGCAGCAGAAGAGGGACGTGGTTGTCTTTCAGAGCCTCTGGCCAAGCTCACTGCACGCAGCCGAGCTACAAAGGAGCGGGGCTGTAGAGACATCAGCCTCTGAGAAGAGGATTAACACGTTTTGAGACCTCAATTTTATTCTAATTAAATTAATCCCCTGGATCAAGTCAAGATGGGAAGGGAAGGAGAGACGTGCGGGGTGAGGGGACCTTTGAGACCACTGGCAGCCCCAGCCAGGGTGGGGCTGGGCAGCCCTCGCCTGGTGTCCGGCCTGGTCTCGGCGTCCTGTGGCAGCCCTCTCCGAAGGCAACAAGCGGGGAAAAGGAGGGAGACGGATCGGGAGGCTTCGAGCGGGCTTGCAGGGAGGTGGGAAGGAAGTGTCCACTCGAGGTCACTGCGTCCCTCATCAGCAGCTTCCTGGTTCCAAGTCATGAAGCCCCAAGGACCCTTTGGCTCCAGCAGGACTCTGTCCCCTCCTCCTACAGACAGTACTGCTCCCGAGCCACAGAGTCCCGGGGTCAGGGAGGGATGCCACAGAGAAGAGGTGCTGATGTAGGACTGTCCCCACTGGTCAGCAGACCCTCGCCCTCACCTGTGAATAGGCACAGGTGCAAAACTCGGCAGACGACACGGCCGCTCTCCTCGTCCCTCTGTGCTCCGGAAACCAGCAGAGAGGCCCGTCCCTCTGCAGATCAGGAAACTGAGGCTTGAAGGGGCTTTGCACTCTGTCCAAGGTCGCCAGCAAGTGGAAGAGTCAGGATCTGAATCCCCAGGGTGTCAAGTTCAAAGGCAAAAAAAAAAAAAAAAAAAAAGAGCAAACGATTGCTTGCTGGCCAGATTAACTGACTAAAAAGAATCTGCCTTTTTCCAGAAATAAACTCATAAAGAAGCAGAAGGAGTCCAGGACTCACGCGCCTGGGCCACGAGCAGAGTAGGAGGAACAAGGTGAGAACCCCAGGCCTAGGACCCAGCAGCCTGGTTCCAGGCCCCTAATGTGAGAAGTTCCTCAAGTGTCTCTGCCTCAAATTGAATAATTTTCCAATTTCCTCCTTAAGGTAATTTTTTAAACTACTGATTTTTATAGGCTTGAGCATGGGAAAAGCCGACTTCTGTATGTCTTTTTAATTAGATCCTTTACATGATAATTAAAATCTCTCTCTGCATCATAGCTATTCTTAAACTCTGCAGTAATGCTCCTCTGGCTGGAAGTTAGCTGACCATCTGGAAGCAATAAAATATCTTAACCTTAAAATGCAAACTATCAGTTAGAGATACCACAAATTAGCCCTACTCCTCATTGCCTTAATGGGTAAATACCAGGGCTCCATCCGTCATTCTGTCTCATCGGAAGCCAGTCTCGTGAGGCTCAGGGCTTTGGAAAGCCGTCTTGCAGGACCCCTCCTGACCAGGCCTTCCCTCCAGTCCTCCAGTGACCCCAGGCATGCTGCATCCCAGAAGGAAATTCCAAGGCTGTCCTTGGACAATTTTCCCAAGTTTATTGTTTGGGGGTGGAGACCCAGCCTGCCTTGGATACGGGCTAGAACTTGGAAAGCGCCAGAAGACACAGAAGAGAGCATCAGGAGGCAGCAGTGGGACAGAGACTTGAGGAAGAGAGCTGGTAAACCAGGAGGCGGTGGGCGAGGACCGGAGCCCCTGGGTACAGTGCCCGGGAGTCGTACCTCGGCTTCGGTTTACAATGTTGGTTAAATCGCAGGGCAGACCAGCTGCAGTCAGTCAGGCAGTGGCTCTGGTCGGGCGTCCCCGAGGTGCGATCTCTATGGTCAGCTCAGCTGAGACAGGTACTTCTGTCATGCTGGCAGCGGCTGCTCCTTTTAATTGAGAACCACCCCGTTTGGATGTTATGCCTCATTGTCGTTTCTAGAAAGACAGACCACCCACGCAGAGCTGTCGGCTCAGAGTCTGCCGCGGCAGAGGAGTGGGCCACCACCTCCTGCCCTCGGCAGGGCCACAAGGCCAGCCTCGTAATGGCAGAGCTTCGGAAGGGAAGCAGGGATGTCTCAGGGGTCCTGAGAGGGGGTTTGTCCAGGGAAGTAGGAGGAGGGCGAACCAGAAGCAGGCATCCCCGTGAGGGCAGGGAGCACATTCCACTTCCTGTGCTTGGTGAACCAAAATCAGAGAAGCGGTCAGTTATAAACCAAGTCCTGGCCATTGGAGGTTATCATTGGGCTTCCTGGACTGGTCACTAGCAACAGCAGTCTGACTTCCACGAATCTGGCTCATGGACAGCAGGACTGATGTTGGGCTAGTTACTAGAGATGATCAATTGGCTTTCTTTGCGGGCTGCTGCAGACGGTTCTCTTTCTGTATAAGGCCTTCCTGGTGTCCATTTACACACTCAATATCTGACAGTTTAATTCTATGTAGGTTTTCAAGGTCAAGCACATTGTTATTACCAAGTGTGGTCCAATGTTCAGTTACCATTTACAAGTCCGAACACATAACCAGGACAGCATACTGGTTAAGAGCATGAGTTCTGAGTCAGACCACATGATTCAAAGTCCAGATGTACCACTTATTATAGGCTGTGAGATCTTGAACGAATAGCTTAACCTCTCTGTGCCTCTGTTTCATTGCCTCTAAAATAAAGATAAAACTCACTCTTAGGGACTTATTTTGAGGAGTGAGTTCATGCACATGTGAAGTGCTTAGACACACCACATAGGAGGCACCATAGAAGTGTCTGCTTTTTCGTTAAAATTTAAAGAAAAAAAACAACAGCAGCCTGCAACATCCCCCAAAGGCGAGACTCACCAGGTGCTATGCCCCAGGAGTTTCCACGGCTATAACACACACTTCAAAAGAAGCAGAGAAAGCCAGGCGCGGGGGCACACGCCAGTCATCCCAGTTACTCAGGAGGCTGACGCAGGAGGATCACGAGTTCGAGGCCAGTTGGGCAATGTAGAGACACTGTCTCAAAATAAAAAAGGACTGTGGATGTCACTCAGTGCTCCAGCACCCTGGGCTCGCTCCCTGTACTACAGAGCAAGAACAGCAAGAGAAAAACCAAGATGAACGCACGCACCACGAAGAAAGAGTCAGTCTCGAAAGTTTAAAATCTCCCGTAAGCCCTTCTCATGAAGCTACTGATACACAAAGTACAAGTTCCTCCAACAGCGAAGTCTATCAGCAACGTCCAAATCCACAGGTTTTACCCCAAAGCTAAGCATAGGCAGCACCCGCTCCCTGACGTTGTTTTAGGAAACTATCGATTGCACACAAACCTCTGGCGAGTAGCAGATCCAGTTATCATTTTTAAAACCATTTTAAAATAGAACACCCTGATAGCAACACTTGGGCATCAGAGCAGCCACGGTGTAACCAGCACCCAGGTCAAGGGCAGAGCGGCAGCCCCAGAAGCGCAGGGTGTTCCCATCTCCGCCCTCTCCACCCTCTCCAACTCCCTGCGGGGTGTAAGAGAGGAGCAAGGCCAGACTCCGGACCCAGAGGTACCGCAGGATTTAACAGCTACTGCCCTTGGATTTGCACAGAGGAGACGGGGCCCTGCAAAGCGGGGTAAGGGATGGGGGCGGTGAGGGCAGCAGGGACTCAGTGGCGGCAGCATCAAGCAGGACCCCTGGCTCCCTCGGCTGGAGGTCTGAGGCTCCATCCCTCCTGACCATCAGCTTCTCAAAGGAATGCCTCCCAGGTCCTCCAGAAAGACAAACAGCTGGCCCTGCAGACCCCTGAGTTCTGCATCTGGGGATTTGACTAAATGCAGATGGAAAATATTTGGGGGAAAAAAAAAACCCGCATCTGGACTGGACGTGCACAGACATTGTTCCTGTCTCTGTTCCCTGAACAGCTCTGAGCAACGACCATTCCCATGACATTCACATAGCATTGGTGCTGCAGGGATCAGGGGGTGTGAAGTTCCGGGAGCGGCTGGAGTCACATGCAAATCCTACGCAGGCAGAGATTTACAGCCTGACGACCCTGCGGGTTCTGGCATCCGCTGAGGTCCAGGAAGCAGCTCTGTGGACACCAAAGGACTGTGTGTACGTCTCCAAGGAATGGAGGAGGCGCACTTTAAGCCCTTCTGAGTGAAAGCACTAAGACAGCCTGGTCCACTTCCGACGGTCAGGTGGCCACGACCAAAGGGTAAAGTCGCCTATCACCCTTGAGTTTTCTCAGGTGGGTGTGTTAGGGGCCTGGGTCCTGGGAGGGAGCGGGCTTGAGCTGCTGGAAGCTGTTGGTACTTGTTCAGTCTCTGGTGCGGGGCAGGCGGACTCACTGAGGCTGCAAGTCCGGTGTGCACAGGGCCCAGCCGAGGCCTCGTCACGAAGCCAACCCAGAGTGACGGCGCGAGACGGAAACGATCACCCTAATTTGATCAGGACATACTGCATCCACGTCCTGAAATATCACAGACACCAATATGTGCAGCTATTCCTTGTTAATCAAAAAATAAATATTTAGGAAGTGGAAGTGCTGACTACACTGATTTGACTATTTTACTATACACAAGTATCAGATCATCATAATGCACCCCCACAGTTAGTACATTTAAAATAATAATTGAGGGGATAAACGGACGAGAGGAGCCTGGTGAAGTTTGTTCCCACCCCTGGTCTCCCTCTACCTCCATTTTTCCTGTTATTTTTTTATTTCCTGCAAATGAAATCACACAATATGCTTTCTTTGCCCTGGGCACCTTTTTGGTACGGAGGACTTAACCCACATCCCCAGCCCTTATAATTTGTTTTTTGTTTTTGTTTTTGTTTTTAATTATGAGACTGCACCTCACCAAGTTGCTGAGGCTGGCCTTGAACTTGCGATCTCCCGCCTTGGCGGCCTCCTGAGTCACCAGGATTTCAGGCATGCACTGGGCCGTTCCGGGCACCTTCAGCCTCGTGCTTGTGCGGTGGTCTGGGTGGCTGCGGGGCACTGGCTTATTGATTCTGCTGCTGTAGACTACTGCCCTGAGTGGACATGCCCAATGGCCTCTGTGGTCCTCACTGTCCCCTGGGAGTCCTGTTACAGACATGCTGCTGAAGGTCCTTTGAGGCCTGTGTTTCCAGCAGGCAGGCCCCCGAGCACGGAGCCACAGGGCACAGGGTGGGTATGGCCGGGACTTCAGAAGAAAAGCCACATGGCCAAGCAAGTCTTCAACTGCCACCAGCCTCGCAGCCGAGTCCCGGTGGCCCCAGATCCTGCCAGCGTGGTGATGTCACAGGGCGCTCGCTTGGGAGGGTTATGGGATGGGTTTCGGCCTGCAGTTCTCTGATGACCGACGGCTTCAGCACTTTCCCAAGTGGTTGCTGGCCATCCGGGTGCCTGCTTTTGTAAAGTGACCATCCGCGCTTCATCTCCAGGCTGCTGGTGGCAGCTTTCCGTCTGCTTTGTGGGAGTCTGTCACAGAGCTGAGCCACGACCGCTTTACTGGGGACACATGCCCCAGCATGACCTCTCTGTGCCTTCAGCTCACAGAAGGGTGTGTTCACAACGGTGGGATTTTCAAGCGTGGGTCTTTGATCACGGGATTTTTTTGACTTTAATATGTAAAAGGTAAACTATTTTCTGAAGGGCTTTCACCAATTTGCCACAACCCGTGTGGGAGAATCCCGCTTCTCATGTGGGTGCCGGCAGCCTTGTCCCCGCCGTCAGTTTCCACTAGGCCGGGAACGTGTCCTGGGCGACTTTGAAGGTTTAATTTGCTTTTTTAAATCACTAATGCAATTTAAGGCTTTTGTTCTGAAGGTTTAAATGTGCTCCCTTTGAAGTACCGTGCAGACCTTCAGCCTGCTTCGTTTGGTCCCCGTCCTCTTTCTGAGTGATAGAAGTTATTTACGTATTCTTCCATGAGAGCTTCTGTTGTGTGCGCCACAAACAACTTCTCCTGTTGTATTGATCTCCATTTTGTTCTCTTAATCGTGTTTTTTTTTGCTTGAACAAAGGTCTTATTTTTAATGTTTAATCTTGTGTGTACTGGTGATTTTCGTGGCCTCGTTTAAGAAAATTTTCCCTCCGCCAGGGTCAGAAATTTTTCTCCTGTATTATTTTCTGGAAGCTTTGTGGTTCTGCCTCTCAAATTTAGTCCTACAATCAACTTAGAATTGGATTTTTAAAACCTTTATTTTCGGGGGGTTACGTGCAGGGCTAGAGACAGGGCCCAGGGCCTGGTGCACGCGAGGCCAGCACTCTACCACTGAGCCCCAGCCCCGGCCCTTGGCACTGAACGTCACACGCGAGGCGACGACCCACTTATGGCTCTGATGGTGGCTGTGGCCGTCCCACCTGGCCCTCCCCCTCACCAGGATGGGCCATGGCTTCCAGCTCAGCCTCCTCTCGTGCCCTGCCCCACCCAATGACTTTAGAACTGAATCATTTAGGAAAGCCAGAGAAGGGAACGTCATAGAAGAGTCAGAAAAAGGAACGAAAGAGGCAGGCAAGAGAGGGGAAGAGAGACGTGCATGTTTTCTTTCTTTTGTTTTCTGTAGTTCTGGGGATGGAATCCAGGGCCTCGCACATGCTAGGCAAGTGCCCTACCACTGAGCTGCACCCCCAGGTTCTCTTTTAAATCTTATTTTGAGATTGTGTCTCACTTAGTTGCCCAGGCTGGCCTCAAACTTGGAATCCTCCTGCTTCAGCCTCCCGGGTAGCTGAAACGACAGGTATGCACCTTTACACCCAGCAGGACAGACTTTTGAATTTTACGTTGATCTTAGAATTCTTACAATGTGATTTTTTAAAAATATTTTTTTAGTTGCCAATGGACCTGTATTTTATTGATTTATATGTGGTGCTGAGAATCGAACCCAGGGCCTCACACATACTAGGCAAGTGCTCCACCACTGAGCCACGACCCCAGCCCACATTGTGATTTTAATATGGCATGTGAAACACAATATGGTAAGACTTAATTACATTTCACTCTTTAAACTAATTCCAACCATAGGAAATTGCTTGATTTTTTAAAATTTATTTTTATCGTAAACAAACGGGATACATGTTGTTTCTGTTTGTACATGGAGTAACGGCATACCATTTGTGTAAACAAATAGGGTAAGGTGTTTGATTCATTGTTATTTTTTCCTTCCCCCCCACCTATCCCACCCCTCTTTTCCCTCTATACTGTCCCTCCTTCCTCCATTCTCGCCCCCCTCCCACCCTCCATTATGTGTCATCATCCACTTATCAGTGAGATCATTTGTCTTTTGGATTTTTGAGATTGGCTTATCTCACTTAGCATGATATTCTCCAATTTCATCCATTTGCCTGCAAATGCCACAATTTTACTCTTCTTTATGGCTGAGTAATATTCCATTGTATATATATACCACAGTTTCTTTATCCATTCATCAACTGAAGGGCATCTAAGTTGGTTCCACAGTCTGGCTATTGTGAATTGAGCAGCTATGAACATTGATGTGGCTGTATCTCTGTAGTATGCTGATTTTAAGTCCTTTGGATATATATAGGCCGAGGAGTGGGATAGCTGGGTCAAATGGTGGGTCCATTCCAAGTAGAAATTGCTTGATTTTTAAAAATAAAACTCAGAAGGAGACCACAGAGATGAGAATGATAATAGTGAACCAATAAATAGGAGGGTTTCTCGCCATGGCCATTCTTTTTTCTGCTTTTTAGGAAGAGAATATCGCCTTCTTTGAGTGTCATGCACTCAGTCATTTCTTAGCTTCCTCAAGAGTGTCTTGAGTTGCTCGAATAAGTACTTCTGAAGAGTCAGAGGCCATTCTGGGTTTGACGTAGTAGCTAAGGTTCCAGGCAGGTAGAGGTGGGTGCACTCCTGAGCATGCTCAGTGTGGGATCGTGTGCTTCCTACGCAGCAGGAATGAGACCGTAGCAAGCAGAGTCCACTCAGGGTCACCAGAAGTGTGAGGTTCCTGGTGGCTTTCTCTGGGAGCCTTATCTGAAACAAACCAACAACTCCAAGGATAACAGGCCTTTCCAGGGGCAGCCGATACCCTCCTGCCTCCAAAAGCTCCCCCTAGAAGCTGATACTACCTGGCAGGACCTTCCAGAGATCACAGGAGGGCTTAGAGGCCAAAATGAGATGATTTAAACACACAGAAAGAAGCCAGTCAAGAGACGGGATGGGCGTCTGCTTGGCCCAGGGACAGGCAGGTAGCAAGGACGCACAGCCCAAGTCCCACCTGCCGCATTTGTGGGCTTTCACCCTCTAGCCTCCCTCCCCTGCACAAGCCTTCCCTCTGGGTGGTGTGGGCGCCATGGCCAGAGCCGAGGTTCACGCATGGGGCAGAAGGAGCTGACAGAAGACGTTTCCCTGCGGAAGACACTCAGAGGCAAGTATGGCCACTCACAGCTGAGGCAGCCAGGCTACGAGCACCCACAGCTTCTGCCTGCATTTTTGGGGGGCAGAGTAATGTGGGCCAGGACAGGAGTCCCAAAGGGCCGCCAGTTTGGAGAAGACAGAGCTGCAGTCTTGCGGGAGAATGCTCTGACTTTCAATCCATAAGTAATCTTGTCTCTTCCATCCTTTACATCATTCAAATGTCTTTCAGTTCACCCTTTCTCTGCTATCCAAACTTAGCATCCCTTAGACATCGATTGATATTTCACAATCAAACAGATTGATCAATGGGTATATCTAATATATCTTAGGAGTCTCATCTATCCCATTTCTTTTCCTGGTAATGGAACTGAGTATTCTCTAATACTCCACGAAAACGACTATATTGAAGATTTCCTCCATAGAAATCTTCTTACCGACTGAGTAGACTGAATTTCCATGGACTGGGTTTTTGCTTTTATTTCAGTTTTTGCTGGTGCTGGGATTGGACCCAGGGCCTCATGCATGCTAAACTAAGTAGTCACTCTACCACTGATCTCCACCCCCAACTCCCTCCATGGACTTTTTAGAATTTGCTCCTTCCTAGGTTCACTACCATCTTATGGACAACCCCACTGGCAACACTGACCAGCAAATACATGTGCAGGAAAATTAGCTCCTGCTTACTCTGGAAAGTTGACTGAGGAGGCCCATTTTCTTAGACCTACAGCAGACAACCCCTCCATCTGACTGAAATACAGCCTGTGCCTTGTGGTACGGGTGCACACAACAGCAAAAACCATGCTTCAGAGGAGGCTCCCTAGGAGGCGGGATTCCCCAAACCACCTGTGAAGACAGGCCATTCGCAAGCCAGCTGAGTGGGCACATAACGAGCTAGGGAGCAGAGCCTTCAACCTCACCCTAGAAAAGCAGTGGTAGGCTTCCAACGTCCAACCATCCTTGCATTCCCGTAATAAACGGTTTGGTGGTGCTGGAGTATGCCTTTTTATATGTTGACAGATTGGGTTGGATTTATAATGTTGTGTGTATGGTCATGGGTGAGACAGGCCTGCAGTTTTTCTTCACCATATATATTCCTTGTGGGACCTTCCCCCCCACCGCAACATTGGGTATGGAACCCTGGTGTGCTTTACCACTGAGTCACATCCAAGTACCTTTTAGCTTTTATTTTGAGACAAAATCTCCGCAAGTTATGGAAGCTCGCTTCAAACTTGGGGTCCTGCTGCCTCAGCCTTCTGAGTCACTGGGATTACAGTTGCATTATGGTTTAGATATGATGTGCTCCCAAAAGCTTGTGTGTGAGACAATGCAGGAATTTCCAGAGGTGAAATGATCAGACTGTTAGAGGTGTATCCTCATTAGTGGATTCGTCCATTGATATGGATTAACTGGGCAGTAAATGTAGGCAGGTAGGGTGCAGCTGAAGGAAGTAGGTCACTGGGTCTGTGCCTTTGGGTCTTTATTTCGTCCTGGGTGAAGGGATCGCTCTCTGCTTATACACATGTATCTTCCGCGTCTGGCTCCTTTCCTTAGCATGACATTCTTGGGGTGTAATCGGGTATCATGTATGGCTCATTTGTTCCACATTTTTGCTTATTAGGCTTCCACTGTGTGCAAACATCACATTCTGTCCATCTGTTCAATAGTTGACGATTATTTGGGTTATTTCTGTTTTAAGTTAGGAATAATCTGTTACAAACATCCATGTTTGGGTAGAAATTGTGATTTCGTTTCTTTTTATAAATCCCGAGTGTGACATCGCAGGGTGTTTTGCAAGTATAAATCTACTTAAGTGGGTGTCAGTTCTTTTCCACTGCTGCCCTGCCACCTCACGTCCCAGCGCTGTGTGGCCTGTCCGTCTCTCCCTGCTCGTCGCACTTGGAAACGCCAGTGTTTCCATTACAGCCATTTCAGTGGGTGTGCAGAGGC
The DNA here is from genome assembly GCF_902686455.1 of Sciurus vulgaris. Classification (NCBI taxonomy): domain Eukaryota; kingdom Metazoa; phylum Chordata; class Mammalia; order Rodentia; family Sciuridae; genus Sciurus; species Sciurus vulgaris. Next base: position 38,974,105 of record NC_136479.1, on the reverse strand, counting down.
TTTGATTCCATTTCCTTCATGGCCGATGAGGCAGAGAACCTTTCCACATGCCTGTGAACTCCTTGTGTATCTCTTACAGTAAAATCCAAGTCTTTGGATGTTTTTAAATTGGATCGTTGATCTGTTACTAAGCATTGAGGGTTCCTGATGGATTCTGTGTGCAAGTCCTTTGTCACTTCCATGGCCTGCAAATATTTCTCCTCGCTCCGTGGTTTATCCTTTTATTTTCTTAAGGGGACCATTTGAAGAACAAACACGTTTTATTTTTGTCATTCAATTTATCAATTATTTTCTTAAAAATCATGGTTTTTATATTACACGTAGGAAATCTCTACTTAATCCAAGATTACAAAGAGTACTTTTGGGTTTTCATTGAGAAGTTTTATGATTTTAGCTCTCACAATTATTTAGGTCTGTGATCTATCTTAAGCAAATTTTTAAATATAGTTTGATGTGAAGGTATAAGGTTTTTTTTTTTTTTTTTTTTTTGGAGGGTATATAAAGACCCCATTTTCCCAGCACCATTTGTTGAAAAGACCGCCTACACCTTGAACTGCCTTGAAACCCATGTCAAAATAAATGTAAGGGTGTATTTCTGGACATTCCATCCTGTTCCATTTACATGTGTCTATCCTTATACTATTACTACACTGGCTTGAATGCTTTATAAGTTTTGACACTAGCTACTAAAAGTTTCCAAGTTTTGTCTTTCTTGTTCAAAATTGTCTTGGTTATTCTAAGATTTTTTTTTTTTTTTTTAACATTTCCACAAGAATTTTTGTTAGCTAATGAATTTCTTGAAAAAAAAAAAACAAAAGTCTGTCTGGATTTTGATAGGGATTGCTTTGAATCAATAGTTTGATTTGAAAGAACTGCTAGTTAACAAATACCGGACTTTGCCAGGCACAATGACACAAGCCTGTCACCCCTGCATCACAGAAGATGAGGCAGGATCATAAGTTCAAGCCAGCCTCAGCAACTGAGTGAGACCCTAAGCAATTTAGCAAGGCTCTGTCACAAACTATGAAGGACTTGGGGGCTGAGGTTTTGACTCAGTGGTAGAGCACTTGCCTAGCACGTGTGAGACCCTAAGTTCAATCCTCAGCACCACATAGAAAATTAACTAATTAATTAAAGGTATAAAAAGAGGGGGGGCTGGGGATATGGCTCAGGGGGTTAGTGCCCCTGGGTTCAATCCCCAGTACCAGCATGCACACACACACACACACACACACACACACACACACACACACAGTGGGCTTCTAGTACATGAACATGGAATTTCTTTTCATTTATCTAGAGTTCACTAGGATTATTGGATGTATAATGTTTTGCAAGAAATTTCAGAGGATTTCAGTCATTATTCGTTTGAGATTTTGTTTATTTCCTTCTGTCTCGTATCTGAATTCTTGCTGGTCTGCTCTATGGTTTCTACAGGTCTTTGCGGTACTGTGCACTTCTTTTTCCCTCTGTCCTTCACATCGAATAATTCCTTCTGGCCTGCCTTCCACTTCACTTATTTTTTCTCCTGCCCACTCACATCCCATCTGCTTTTGAACCTTACGATGAATTTTTCATTCAGTACTAGTTAGCTCCATAATTTTCATTATTGTTTATTTTTATTTTATATTTTATTTATTTTGTGCCTATCTTTTCATTCATATTTTCCTTGATGAGAACTTGTCATTACACTTTCCTTTAATCTTTTTATAAGTTTTCTACTGCTTTCAAGTCCTTACAATCAAGACCAACCTCTGAAATTAGCAGAGTTCCTAGTTGACTGGTATTGACCACACTTTCCTGTTTCTTTGCATGTTTTATGTTGCTGTTGTTGAAAGCTAAGTGTTTTGGGTAGTATATCACAGAGCACTGGCTTCTGATTCTCTCCGTCTGGGATCATTATCATCACTGGTCTTGTTTGTTCAGTGATAAGCCTGAATTAATTCTGTAGATTCTATTTCTCCTACAGTGTGAAGCTGCTGGTGTTTCACTCAGTTTTTTTATGCTTTTCTTCTTTATATGTTTTTATATGTTCTTTTATTTTTTATATCTTTGTTATAGTCAAGCTTGCCTTCCTAGGGTTTGACTCTGAAGCAGCTAATTCAGTGACTGGTCAGATGCATAACGTGCCATTAGCCAGTACGTCTTTTCCTGTCTACCAATGAATCTGTATGTAGTTTGAGAAACACATTCAACCTTCAGGGAGCTAAAAATCAGCTACAGTCGAGGCCAGCTTCCTGGGTGTGTAACTTGGGTTGTCCCACAGGGTCCCTTGCTTAGGAGACTCCAGATTGTTTTAATGCTTCGTTATTGCCATCAGAAATGCTGATGAAATATCTTAGCAGGGGATCAACATTATCTTGGAGCTCAGAGTGCAGTCTGCACCCTGCCTTCCTAGGCTGAGTGGGAGAGACAGTCCACATCCTGCTTTTTGAGGCTGCTGGCTAGGAGACAGCCACATCTTCACAGGGATTAAGATGCACTGGGGCTGGGTTGCAGATGAAGTCAGTTCTCCTTGGATTTCACATGTGGGTATTCCAGTGCCCACGCCTAGCTTTGCAGGGACTCTTCATCTGCCTTTTTAGCCACGCTCCAGTCTTGCTCAGAACCCAGAATTCAGTGAAAGTCCAGTGCAGGAAAACGGGCAGGTAGGAAGAACCAGCTTCCAGTTCTTCACGCAGGTCACAAGGTCATCAGAAATCACAGTGGCTTTGTTCCCTCCCCGAGTCCTCTGCCTTGGCCAATGCCCCCCAAAGGAAGCTTGCTGATCTCTGCCCACCTCGGGAGGGCTCCCTCCTCTCGGGAATTCATTCCTGTGCAGTTGTACCCACAGCTCCGTGATGCCTTTCCCGCCACGTGAAATTTCATGTTCTCCAGCCATTTCCTAGTCATTAAGGCAGGAGCAAGAATCCTACCACAACCTCCTCTATCTTTGCTTTGGGGCACTCTGTGTTACCAACGTTAAAGAGTATTGGAGTTTTGCAGTATTTTGTTTAAATTTGATTTGAATATCCATTTTGGTTTTATAGTTTAAGAGCTGTAAGCATAAGAAATTTATGTGCTATTTAATGTCTCTATAAGTTTTTCAATAACAAATAAAAATAACATAAGTCAGTTCTGGAGGTAGGTGAGAAGTATCTTCTTTTGAAAAATGCTGTGCTACCCCAAACTGTTTCTCTATTTACTACTCAAACCTGCCATGAGAATTATTTCCACGTGGCTCTATCATTGCATTTGTGCCGGCACGCTGGTAAGTTGCTGCATCTGACCCAGAGCCAAATTCAAATAGCTCAAACAAAAACATTTCAGTTTATTTCTAGAAGGGAATTCTGAATGAGTTCGGAAATGTGCAACTCGAAGATGTTTCTAACAGTTGGAATCAACGCTGGGACCTGCCAGTCTACGTCAAGGCTGAGCCTGGCCTTAGGTGGAGTCCTCTTTAGCTCTAAGAAATCAAAGCATCATTACTTGGGATGAGGTTTTAGAAAATTCCAGGCCCCTATCAACAGGGGGTACAAAAAGTGAGAGGACTTTGCTCATCTGGGCCCCGTTCTAATTATTGAACGTGTTCAGTTAGTCTACAGATTTTCCACTCTATTTACAGCCTCAAGTTTTTGCCTTTTTATTTCAAAGTTGCTTTTTGATTTTTATTTTCATGCTGTGTGTTTAATCTTGTCGACCTGAATAACGATCAGACAGAGATTCTCTGAAGAGCAATGACATTTCTCTGGGAAGAGCAGAGGACCACAGTGGACATCGTGCACCACGTGAGCTGTGGGCGTACTCAAGGAGGTTCAGGACGGAGAGGTATGAAAGGCAGAAAGGGAGAGGTTGGCATAGCTGTCTGGATACAGCCTCCATCGGTCCTGGCACTGGAGGCAGGGGTTGGCAGTGGCTCGTGGGTGGAGGCCGTGCCCGGCAAGTCTTCTGGCCGAGCATCTTGCCTGTATTATTGTCCTCCTGAAGAACGTTGTGGTGAGCTTTGGTGCACAGATCCATGCGTCTTTGGAGGAGCGTGAAGCTTGAGATGCCCGCAGACTGAGAAGGCGTGTCCCCAGGAAGTCCTTGAGGAGGCACTTAGGCAGGTGGACGCCCGCCCCACCCCTCATAACGTCCAGGCTCCAACTTGGTCCAGGTCCGACACGACCTGGTCTTGGTGTCACCGGCCTCCCCAGCTCCAGGCAGCCCAGGAGGCTCTGCCGCTGGGCCTCTCACCACGGCCTTGGACCCACACACACAGGGCGATAGGCGGCGGGATGGCGTTTCCTCTCCTCCCTCCAGAACTTTCCTTGCTTCCATTTCCCCACTGTCCTTACGCCACTCACCCACCCAGGTCCCAAAATAGGACCTCGAGTTCCTCCACCCCTTTTTCTTACCTGCCCAACATCAGATCCACCTCAAGTCCTGCCAATTTTACTTCCAAGATGGTTAAAATCGGCCTCTTCCTCTACCCTGTCATCACCAGGGTCCTGCGCCTGGACGATGGCCAGGAGTGGAACTGGTCCCTCTCCCTCATGCCTTCCCCCCTGTTTCTCACCGAGCAGTCACCGGATCTAAGAGGCAAGCTGGCCGGAGCCGGCTCTTGCCTGCCACCAGCTGCCAGCTCTGCGTTCCCAGATCAGAGACCGCAGGCTGGCAGGACCTCCCGGTCCTCCCTGCTGGATCCTGGCTTCTCCGACCCGGTGGCTCACCTCCCGGGGCCCTCAGAGATGGGCTGCTGTTTCCCTCGGACTCTGCGGCTGCTTCTCGCCTGTGACGCCTGCTGCCTGGAATGCCCCCTTCCTGTCCTGCCATGCTAAGCTGCTGTCTCTTAAGACCCGACACCCAGAAGGCGCCTCAGCACCAGCCCCAGGCTACCTACTCCGCCCCTCTGTGCCTCATCCCCGGGCTCCTGTCCTTCTCCTCAGGACTCCAGGGCGGTCACTGAGGAAGTGTCCGTCTCCACCCCTGAACTCCTGGAACAGAAAGCCAGTGGTGTCCACTTTGAGTCTAGCCCCCTGTTCTTGGTCAGCACGGTGGTGCACTGAGTAGGTCCTTGGTAATTAATGGCTCCCCAGAATGACTGATCCTAGGAGTTCCATTGGAAGCCTTTTAAAATTCTACTTTGCACGCTGTCTTCGTTTTATTTGGTTAATACATCATCATACTTATTCATTATTTATTTTATCTTAATTTGATTAAAATTGCATATACATGCACCTTAAAAGACAAATAGCAGTAGAAATAATAGAGCGCTCTGCCCACATTCCCGCCCCTCCAGGGTCTGCAGAGCCGAGGTTTCCTCTGGCGTTTACCCATCTGGGTGACTCTAAAGGACAGATTCTGCACTGGGTTCACCTAGTTCAGATATTATGTATTCACTTCACCTTCTGGTACATTATTGTATTTCTTTTATCTCCTAAGTTCAGATGTTGGATCTTCAATGTTTATCCTTTGCTTTTCTCTCTCTTTCTTGTTTTGTTTGTTTGCTTTCTCGATGTTGAAAATCAGACCCAGTGCCTCCCACCTGCTGGCCAAGGGCTTGACTACCAAACTCTATCCCCAATCCTTTTTTTTATATTCATTTTTATCATTCCCTTCTATTTCTTTTTCCTCTGCCCTTGGGCAAGGTTTCCATCTGTGTTTTCCAAACACACTGGATACTTTTTCTCCTGTAATGTGTTCCATTTCTGGAGATCCGGTTTTGTTCTCTGATTTTTTTTTTTGTTTGTTTGTTTCTTTTTCTTGACTGTGTTATTTTCCCTTACCTTTCTAAAGACACAGTGATCACTGACTTGTTATCTTGTGATTTTTCTCCTTTCCTAGCTCTCTGGCTCCAGATTGCTTTGGTTTGCTGTTTGGTGTCTGTATTCCAGGTGGGAGGTGCTCCTCACGTGCCTGCTGAGGACAGGAGTTGGGGATGAGAATCCTAGGAGCTCTCAGCCTGTGGTGGGACTTGGTGATTGTGAGCTCACCTGGGTAGGACATTTGTGGATGATGACTCCAGCGTCAGTATCTCTAAGTCTTTCCTCTCTACCTGGTCAGATTTGCCATAGAATACATATATCCTGTTTAGAGGGTAATGTGTAGCATAAAGCATTTGGGGGAATTTGGGGAATCTCAATCCAAAATGTGATTATGCAGTCTCACTTCACTAGCACTGGTGGACCCCAAAACCTTACTCCATAGAATAAATCTCCAGTCTTTGACCAGGACGAAGGAGGAGCAGACAGCTAGGGGCCTGAGATCAGGGAACCTCATTTTAGCCTACATCTAGAGGTGCCGCTTATATGCTTCTTTGGGATTTTGCAGTATTTATCAAAATGGCTCTCAGCTTTGCCCACTGGCACCTTGGAATTGAGCTATACTGAGACTCTATATCCATCAATTTTCTGTTGCTATGACAAAATATCCAAGTCTGGGTACCTTATAAAGAAAAGAGGTTTATTTAGCTAATAGTTCTGAAGGTTCAAGGGCACAGCACTGGCATCAACTTGGTTCTAGAAAGGACATGGGGGTGGGGGGACCCCATGGTGAGACAAGAAGTCAGAGTGAGGATAGGGCCAGGCCTGCTCTTCTTCGAACAACCTTCTCGTGAGGACCAACTCCAGCACTACGCTAATCTTTTCAGAGGACAGTGAAGTGACCCCAGCAAACTGAGTCATTTGCACTCAGCTCCACTCTTGAAGGTCCCCCTGCCTCCCATGTTGCCACACTGGAGACCAAGTCTTCAACACTCAAACCTTTGGGAGACACACTTACGTACACCCAAACCACACCGCCTCCTGAGTCAGTCAACACACGTACATCGCTCTCTATCTTCCAAATTTTTGTTGCTGTCTTCGCCTCTTGTTTCCCCCATGCTTTGGTGTTTATCTGTTCCTAAGAGCTCTTTGCTGCAGTCTTATAGAATTTAGGGCAGAAAGGAATGGAAGCTGCACCTTCAATCCACATTTGAACCAGGCAGCCTGAGCCCGCGGCAGCGCTGGGCTTCCCGACCCGTGGCATGGAGTCTCCCTGTGGTTCTGAAGTGGATCTTGTTCAGCTCTCTGTGTTTGAACTGCTTGCTGTGGACTGATGCTTGGAGAACTGTGCCCTGTCTGACCTTCATGAAATCGGACCCTCTATGGGAGCCCTCGGTCTCTGGACGGAAGGAGGTTCCCATGAGAACGCTTCAGGCAGGCACTGGGTTCCCTGCACGGGATTCGGCAGTTTTAGCCAAGGCTCCAATTCTGCAGCAAACCATGAATTCTGACACGGGCTGGGGGCTGGGTCTTTGCAAGGCGACAGTTCTTGTGCTGTTCCCAAGGATGGGGTCTGACTCAACTGCGAGACATCATTTTATGAGAGCAGCCTGGTCCAAGTTATGATTTAATAGTTTTCCTCATGCTTTTAACATGATCCAGAACTTGGATGCAATGCCTTGTTGCTGTGCTTAGGGAGATGCCGTGGGAGTGTGTGTTTGTGCATGTGTGTGTCTGCGTGTTATGAACACAGGTGTGATATCTTAAGAGCACAAGGTGCTGTGTGCACATACTGCACCTATGTGCATGCGTGTGTGCACATGTGCACATCCGTAAGTGGACAGTTACTGTGGGGCGGGGATTCCATGACTGTATGAAGACAACCCCAGAAGTCTCAGAGTCTTGCTGGCCATGGGCAGAGGCAGAGCCGCGCAGAGTACCAGCTTGAGGCCAGCTGCTCTCAGAAGCAGCATGAACACGGACCAGTTCTACAACCTGAGCTGGAGCAGTCAACCTGCCTGAAGACGGTCTCTCCACGTCAGAGCCGGGGACAGTGACATCTCCCCTGCCAGCAGTTTATGCGGCCCTGTCTCCCCTGCAGAGCCGGTTCCCGGGACTCTGAAAGCTTCCCCGGGCCCGGGCTTCGGCTTCCCAGCCCTCCCCTCTGCTCTCTCTGCCCACCACTCTGGCTTACCCCTTAGTGCTTGGTGGTCTGCTGCAAAGTCCCCTGCGGTCCCCTCGCCAGAAGCCCGACTGTGTGCACTCACTCACCCTTATTCATGCAACACTTATGAAGCACCTGCTGTGTGTGAGATCCTGTGTAGGCAGTAGGAATACGTTGGTGAGCAAGGGAGGCAGGATTCTCACTTCCGGTGAATCACTGAACTCCTTGGGTGGAGGAGAATGTGTGGATCTTTAAAAATTGTCCCTTTAGACTTACAGGCAGGCTGCAACAGCACAGCAGAGAGTCCTGTGACCCTTAACCCAGCTGCCCCTGATGTCCAGGTCTTGCGTGGCCACAGGACAACTGTTGAAATGGAGAATTGGCAGAACACCATGACCCAGCTGCCGGTTCTCCTCAGACTTCGCCGGTTCCCACCGACATCTCTTCTCCAGGCCAGGGTCCCACCCTGTGTGTAGCTATCCCCTTTTCTGCGTCCTCCAGTCTGTGACAGTCCCTTGGTCTCCACGCTACAGCTGTCTGACACCGTCCATCCGTGCACACTCTGAACCTGTGCGTGAACACCACGTTGAGTCTCTGCTTTTGGTTCTGTTGGGTCCATGCCCAGGATGGTCCTGCAGATCATGTGGCAGCTGTTTTTTAACTCTTTGCTCTCCACGCCGGTCGTACCGTCTTACGATCCCGCCGGCAGGGCCCAGGGTCTGCCCTCCTCCAGACCCTCCAACCCTCACTGATTCCTGTGCTGTTTCATTCTCTTCTAACAGTGACCTCCTCGGTGAGCGTGAGGGGCTTTCTTACTGTGGTTTGGCTTTGCGTCTCCCTGGTGATCAGTCAGGTCTCTTGTGCTCTTACACGCCCGGGAGCACCTTTGGGATAGTGTCTATTCAAGCCCTCGCCCATTTTTTAATCGGGCATTTGATTCTGTTGTTAAACATAGTTCTGTACACTTTATGAGCATCAGCTCTTTACAGATTTCTGAGTCGACAATATTTCTCCTACTCAGTGGGCTGCCTTTTTAGCCTTTTATGTCCCTCGATGCACAGAATTCTCAAGTTCGACACAGACCCGTGGTTTTATATTTTCCCATGTCACCTGTTCTTCGGATGCCGTATCCATGAGCAGGTGGCCAAGTCCAATGTCACGCAGTTTCTCCTATATTTTCTTCTAGGAGTTTTACAGTTTTGCATCTTATGCTTAGATCTTTAATCCATCCTGGGTAAACTGCCGTCTATTTTATAAGGCACAGGGCCCAGCTCGGTTCTCTTGCATGTGGATGTCCAGTTTTCCCACTCGTTTGTGGAGGAGACTGTCCTCCCTCGGCCTGCTCCTGGCACGTTGGTGAAGGTCCACCGGCCTTGGTCCCTGGGCTCTCTGCTCCGTTCCTCAGTCCTGTGCAGTGTGAGCGAAACCAACAGGGCAAGTCCTCCAACAGTGTTTTTCTTTTTCAGGGTCGTCCTGGGCGGGTTGGGATCCCTCGAGATTCCACATGAAGTTTAAGATGAAGCTTTCTGGTTCTGCAGAAGCTGCCACTGAGGCTTTTATGGAGACTGCCTTGACTCTGCCGGTCACCCTGGGCCATGTGGACAGTTCCATTGGCAGGTTTCCCGTTTACTCACACTTAACTTCTTTCAGCCACGCTGACACGTTCTCAGCATGCCGTCTTCCGCTCCTCGGTTAGGCTTATTCTCCAGCGTTGATTGCTTTCGATGTGATTGTAAATGGAATTGTTTTCTTAGTTTCCTTTTCAGATTTTTCATTGTAAGTGTGGAGAAAGCAGAGTGATTTGAAAACGTTGGAGGACCGACGTCAGCATCTACAGCGGGGCTGGCTCACCACCCCTACTGCTGCGGGTCTGCCTGACAGCGACTTTGTTTCCTCCCTGCTCTTGTTTGCTGACAGGAGGTGCGAGACCAGGGGCTACTCTGCTCCCATTTATTCACGGATTGGGTGGCTCATTTCTACCCATGTAGACTCAAGGGTTTTCTCTCTTTCTACCTTTTGTTTGTCACTCTGTGAACTTAGATCCACACTGTGTTGACTTATTTGCTGCTCCGTTTGGCCTCGCTTTGCCACTCCGGTGTGGGCCTCTGGTTTTCGGCCGCCCCACCTTCTCTGAGGCTTCGATTCGGGCAACCCAGGGCGCTAGGGTGCGTCCGGCATTCTCCTTCCCAGAGCTCTGGAGTCGGCGGCTCCTCCACGTCACCCTGCTTCCTTTCACTGGGATGGCATTCAGACCCACAGATCTGGGCACTTTGCGCCCTCACTGCTGGGAGGGGCCCTGCCTCTGGGCCTCTCCGGGCACAGCAAGACAGTGTGGCTGTATACTACTCCGCAGCCTCCATGCCGTTCTCCGGCCGTCCCTCAGTGCGGGTTCTAACTGGGAGTCCCATGGAGACCTCCTATTGCGATGCAGAACCTCAGGGCTGATTCTGCCTCCCGCATCCCCTTGCTCCTAATTTATCTGAGGGCGGGAAGCCCTGCGGCTCCCCCTGCGACGCAGGATTCACCCAGGCCTGACGCGCATGACGCCTCTGGGGTCGCTGGCGGGCGGTCCTCTGACAGGCACCTGCTAACCGGCGGGCCTGGGTCTGTGGGAGGCGCCACGCGGTCTCAGCCTCCGCTCCCTGCAAACCCCGCCAGAGCGCCTGGGCCAGTTCTGCCCTTGCCCCCGCCTCCGGTGCGCGTCTTGCTGTGGCACGCGGTTCCCTGGTGGCAGACCTCATTCTACCCGTCGCCCCCGCCGCCCAATTGGCTGGTGGTCCTTGCTCCTCTTCCTTGCTCCTGTCTCCAGCTGCACAGAGCAGCGCGTCTTTCTGAAACTCAGAGCCGCCAGCGCGTGCTGGAGTAGCAGCGCACCTGCTCGGGCCTTCAGCTGTCCGTGGTTGTCGGCGACACCAGCATGTACACAGGGGACAGAGGGCTCTGTGCCCTGTGCTTACCTAGGAGCCTAAGGATGCTGTGGCGGGGCGTTACTGCTGTGCTGTGGGCTAGCGGGACCAAAGGCTGCCCACGGTGTGGATATGTTCACCTGCACAGTGACACACTCGCCCACTGGCACACTCGCACACCACACACATGCACATGCAGAGAACGTGCATGTACACACATGCACATATAGAGCACACACATGCATGCACATGAACACATAGAGCACACATACACGCATGCACACACGGGACACACATGCACACGCATGCACATGTAGAGCACACACATGCACACACACAGGACACGCATGCACACATTCTATGTCTCTTTGCATCAAGGTGTTCTTCTTAGTGCTCTGGCAAAGATAAACTTGTGGTTCGTGAACCGACAGCCAGGTACCCAGAGAACTGCAGCGGATTCAGAGGGGTCTCCAGCGGTGCCTCAGCCTTCCACGGCCGGAGATCCGGAGGTCTGCCGTCTTGGTGTAGGTCCTAGCCCACTGCGGGACTGTGAAGAAGTGGCAGCATGAGACTGGCTTCCAGGAAACTGTGCGGAGTCCAGCAGGTGCACAGTTCATTAGGGAGGAACTGGGCCCATTAAGAGTGAAATAAAAATTGGTTTCTTTTAAAGGACTGTATGCACAGGGACGGGTCTCGCCTCCTCTCCACCTTTATCTCCTCTGTCTTCCCCTAGTCCTCTTCCCTCCACAGAAAACAAACTTGTTTCCTTTTGAGTTTTCCTTTCCTGTTTTCTATTTGGTTTGGTTTGGTTTTTGAATAAATGAGAAAGGTGCAAATATTTCCAAAGCTCTTTACAAATTGACAAGTCACCTTCTAGAAACTCTGCTTCGATTAACACTCTCAGGAAGAGACCGTGATAGTTCCTGTTTCTTTGTAACCTGAGCATAGTGGAAGGTTTACCTTTGAGTATTTACTTATTTATTTATTCACTTATTTACTTACTTTGTGGAACCCAGGGTTCTCTACTGCTGAGCTACACCCCAGTCTCTTTTACTTCTTATTTTTAGGCAGGATCTCACTAAGTTGCTGAGGTGGGCCTTGAACTTGGAGACTCCCACCTCAGTCTCCCCAGTCACTGGAATTACAAGGTGTGCACCACCACACCTGGCACATCTTTGGTAATTTCATAGGTGAAAATCTATTTCTTTTCTTAGCCCATGTTTCTCTGACTTGTGCGGAAATTGAATCTGTTTCAGAAGTTTCTCAGGAGACTGTTTCCCTCTTGTGCCAGCCCTGTCCTGCACCCTTTCATCTTCTGGAGCCTGGTGATTTCTTACAGATTTGTACAGATGCTTTGTCATTCGTCGCTGTTGGGACCTCCTCTAGAACCTACAACTCTTTCCGCATGCGCCCCACAACGCTTTCCCGGGAGTTGCTAACATGACCCTTCTGAACCAGGACAACCCGAATCCAATCGGGAAGTCTGGGGAACAAGTCCAACAACTCCTGGGTCACCAGGGCAAAGAACACCCCTGTCTCATTGCACACCCAGAGTTGATGAAGCGGGAAACTCAGGTCGAGTGACTTCAAGCTTGATTTCACATAAGCTGCTTAGTTTCACCTAGATAAGCTGTGAGCATCCTAAGAAGTTAGTTAGGAAAAGGAAGCTCCAGTCTGCACTTGGGCCTTCATGTCAACTGTTCAGTTACACAGACACCAGCAATTATGAGCAAAAGCAAGTTTTGTTTGATGAGAGCAAACGATTTTGAACTTGATTTCATATAAACTGTTTAGAATTAAGTAGACTTGCTCTAGTGATTCATAAAAATCTAATTTTTAAAAAATGGTCAATTCTGAGCTCGTTTGACATAAATTGCTTAGTCTTGTCTAAGTTTGCTCTAATTCACACTTCGTTTGAATTAAAAGTGCCATTTCCTGCTGTTTTCCAAATGTTCTGCTTCGTTCCATTTAGCTCGATGTTACCTTAAGAAGTTACCTCAGTTATAATTGTGTGATTTTGACATTGTGTGTATTTAACCTGCTTAAATTCATCCTAAGTCACCCTAACCCTGACTAAGATGGTACTTTTGAGATGAATGTGCACATCTAGGCTTGTTTGCACAAGTAGAGTTTAGATCTCACTCTGGAGGCTTCTAAGAAGACTGCCACACTTACTTTGCCACATCTGATGAACACGTGCAGACCACCGCACTACACCATGACTGCCCCTGCCCACAGTGGTCCTGAGACACGTCCCAAATTCACAGACGCAGGGTGGCGTGTACCTGTAGTTCCAGGGACTTAGGAGACTGCCGTAGGAGGACTGAAATTCAAGACTGATTTGGCAACTTGGTGAGATCCTGTCTCAAAATAAAAACAGGAAAGAGCTGAGGAAGTAGCTCAGTGGTCAAGTGCCCCTGGGTTCAATCCCCAGTACCCCAAATGAATACATCAAGTTTAGGAACAAAAGTATTAAGATTTAGATGAGAGGCCTCCCCCCAGAGCTCATGTACAGGACAATGCAAGAAAGTTCAGAGGTGGAGCGATTGAGTCATGAAAGCTTTAACACAACCAGTGCATTAATCCCCTGATGGGGATTAACTGGGTGGTGACTGTAGGCAGGTAGGGTGGGCTGGAGGAGGTGGGTCCCTGGGGCTGGGCCTGGGGGGGGTTGTATTTTGTCCCTGATGAGCAGAGCTCTCTGCATCCTGATGGGCATGTCCTGAGCTGCTCTCCTCCAGCACGACCTTCCTTCATGATGGCTGCTTCACTTGGCCCCAGAGCAATGAAGTCATCCGTCCACAGACTGAGACCTCTGGAACCATGAGCCCCAAATAAAACTTTTTTCCTCCTATAAAATTGTTCTTGTCAGGCCTTTTGGTCACGGTGGTGAAAAAGCTAAGACACAGCTGTCAGTCTTTGGGTCCTGGGAGTGCAGAGGTCGTCTCAGTCAAGGGTTTCACTCAGACTTCTCTCATAGGGAGGTGCACACCTGCTGTAGGTTTTCTTCCTGCCACTTTAGTTAGTCATGAAGAATATTTTATGAGTACCTCTGGCTACTTCCTGTGGCTAAATTCCTATAATTCACTTTATTTTTAAAAATCCAAGCTTCAATTTGCTTTTTCTTTCCTTTTTTTTTTTTTTTTTTTTTTTTTTTTGCAGTGATATTGAGCTTCCTCAAGACAAGAAGTCGTTTATATTTGCTGCTCATAAGTTGCTGGCTGGCACTGTGGCCCACGCTCTCTCTGGGGAGCTCTGCCCACCTCGTTAGGTAATAAGAACAGATTATATAACAAGAGCCTGGATCATCTGACACACACTGCTGGCACCCTTTCCCAATTTATGTTTTGTCTGTTACTAAGGGAATGTATGAAGTTTTGACTATTAAACATAAAGCATCTAAAACATATAGCAAAATTTAAAAATTAACACCCATTGCTTTACTTTATAAAATCTTAACATTGTTCTACATTGAATTTCAGACTTATTTTAAAGAAATAAATTTATTCCCAGATAAACTAGAGGTGTCCACGTCCCTTCCCCAGTCCAGATGGTTCCTTAAGTCACCAACTCTTCAGGTTCTTGTGCTATGACAAGAATCAGATAAATGCACTGTATTAGTCAGGGTTCTCTAGAGGAACAGAATCAACAGGACGTAGGATTATAAAAGGGGATTTATTAGATGGGCTCACACGACCAGAAGCTGGACAGTCCACAATGGCTATCTGCAGCTGGAGAGCTGGAGGAACCAGACGCTGCGCAGTCCAAGAGGCAGAAGCCCCAGAGCAAGAGGAATCAACAGTGCTACCCTAGACAGAGATCAAGGCTTCTGGAAACTCCCTGGAGAATCACTGGCAGAGTCCACTTTGGAGGAGTGAAGAAGTGAGAGTCCAAAATCCTCAGACAATCCCAGCAGCAATCAAGAACCTGTTCAAGAAGAGCCGGGCTGCATCTGCATCTGCTTCCTGTTCTTCCCGCTTTTTTTCATCCTATTGGATGGTGCCGCCCACACTTAGGGAGGGGCTTCATTTCAGTTGGCTATCCCACATGCCAATCATCCCTAGACACGCCCTCCCTGACACACCTCTTAATCATCAGCATCTCTCAATCCAATCAAGTCAACAATTCAAATTAACTGTTACGGGCCCCTTGGCACAGGGCCCAAGCTTTTTAATCTCATGCTCAAGCGAGCTCGGGACAGAAATCACAGCTGACCCAACCCCAGGAAGAAGGCGCTCAGCTCTCCCTGCTCCCGCGGCGAAGGCAGCACGACCGGGTTTCACCGTCCTCCGTGGAGTCCTCTGGCATCCAGGCTGCACCGCGCTCTCCTCCTCATGCCTCTCTGCACTGTGTGCATCTCCCTGCCACCTTCAGCCTCTGCCCGGGGATGTGGTGGCCACTCTGCTAGCCAAGTAAAGGCGACCATGGGTGATGATAGGGACTATTTGCATATGCCTCTGGCCTTCGCCACCTGGAACTTACCCTCAGCATCTGGGAAAGTGCCTCACTGGGTTTTGGAGCAGGGCAGATATAGGTCTGGAACCCTCAGTGGGTTGGATTTAATGATCTTGCTTTCCTGGACCCCAGCTTCCTGGTATCTCTCTGACCAGTCTTTTCAGGCTGAACTGTCTGGACCTCAGTTCCCTGGTGTGTGTTACTTAGTTGCAAATCCCCCACCACTGGTCTCCTTTGCAGCTCTGAATTTTCTGGTGTCTGTTAGCCCCACAAAACTCAGGGCTGACTCAGCTGCCTCACCTGCTTCTCCACTTCCTTAACCAGTATCATGAATTTGGCAGTTTCATTGCAGGTATTTGCTACCAGGTTTGGAATGACACTGTTTTCCTGACTTAAACTCACGTGACCCGGTGCACTGTGTGTTTGGCGCAGGCGCCTCTGCAGTGTCACTGGTGTATGCTTGCCGGTCACTGAGCATTTCACCACATTTCCCAGGGTCGCTCCTACATTCCATCTGCGGGAGCTTGCTCCATCTAAACATGCTGAAAACTGTGTCTGTTCTCTTGTGGAGGAATATTGGTGTTGTTTCTTCTTTTTGCTTCTACAAACACACGTACAGTGAGTATTCATAAATGTGTCCCCTTCCCCCTCCAACGGGACTCCTGAGAAGGTGTAGGACTCCTGTGCTTTCCTAGATGTGATCAGCTCCACCCCAAGTGGGTCGTACCAATCCGCGTTCCTCCTCCTGGTGTGACAGACTCTACCTTCCTGTGCTCACCCCGACTCTGTGCTGTCAGACCTTCACTGCTGAACATGGGATGGCTTGGGGTTGGCACCACTGATGTCTTACTTCTCTTTCTGTGATTCCTTGTGAGCCTTGGATTCTTCTGTGTGTCTGGTGATCCTTGCATTTCTCTCCTCCATGAACGGCCTATTCCTGTTACCTGCCAACATCAGTTTCTTTCTGTTACTACAGCAGAACATTGGAGACTAGTTGATTCATGAAGAAATTTGTTTCTTGTGGTTCTGGAGGTGAAAAAATCCACTCCTGCATTAATCCATTCCAGTGCAGAGCACTCTTGACCCAGTCACCAGCAATGGTCCCACTGGGGACAAGCCTCCAACACAGGGAATGGCAGGAAGACTCAAGCCAGAGCAGCCTAGCCTGTTTCTACTGAATGTCTTTTTTGTTGTTGTTGTTGTTGTTCTAAAAATAAAATTGTTCTAATTTTCTACACATGACAGGGGAATGCATTTTGACACATCAGACATAAAAAAATGGAGCATAACTTCTCATTCTCCTGGTTGTACCTGATGTAGAGTCACACCAGTCCTATAATCATATAAGCACATAGGGCAATAATGTCCAATTCATTCTACTGTCATTTCCACCCCCATACCCCCTCCCCTCCCTTCACACTCCTCTGTCTAAAGCAAAGAACCTCTATTCTTCCCTAATACCCCAGCCCTGTTATGAATTAGCAACCACATATCAGAAAAAAACATTTGGTCTTTGGTTATTTGGGATTGACTTATTTCACTTAGCATGATATTCTCCAGCTCTATCCATTTATCAGCAAATGCCATAATTCCATTCTTCTTTCAGGCTGAGTAATATTCCATTGTGTATACATACCACATTTTCTTTATCCAGTCATATGTTGAAAGGTACCTAGGTTGGTTCCATAGTTTAACTATTGTGAGTTGAGTTGCTATAAACATTTATGTACCTGTATTACTGTAGTATACTGATTTTAAGTCCTCTGGGTATAAATCTAGAAGTGGGATAGCTATGGAGAAAAGACAGCCTCTTCAACAAATGGTGCTGGGAAAACTGGAAAACCATATGCAGCAAAATGAAATTAAACCCGTATCAAAAATTAAATTAAACCCTATACAAAAATCAACTCAAAGTGGATCAAGGACTTAGGCACTAGAACAGAGATCTTGTGCCTAATAGAAGAAAAAGCAGGCCCAAATCTTTATCATGTCAGCTTAGGACATGGCTTCCTTAACAAGACTCCTAAAGCACAAGAAGTAAAATCAAGAATCAATAAGTGGGATGGAATCAAACTAAAAGGTTTCTTCTCAGCAAAGGGAACAATCAATAATAACATGAAGAGCAAACCTACAGAATGGGAGAAAATCTTTACCACATGCACCTCAGACAGAGCATTAATCTCCAGGATATATAAAGAACACAAAAAACACTACAAAAACAAATAACCCAATCAATAAATGGGCTAAGGAACTGAACAGACACTTCACAGAAGGAATACGATCAGGCAACAAAAATATAAAAAAATGTTCAATGTCTCTAGCAATTAGAGAAATGCAAATCAAAACTATACTGAGATTCTATCTCACTCCAGTCGAAATGGCAATTATCAAGAATACAAGCAACAATAAGTGTCCACAAGGATGTGGGGAAAGGTCCACTCACACGTTGCTGGTAGGACTGCAAATTGGTGCAGTTGCTCTGGAAAGCGGTATGGAGAGTCCTCAGAAAACTTGCACTGGAACCACCATTTGAGCACATTCTTCTGAAAGCCCCTTAAATGTCCAGCAGGTGATCTCTTGCCTGGTGCATTCTAAGTATCTTCTTCCAGTGAGCGACTGGCCTTTTAGCTTCCATCCTGTCTTTGTGGTGAGGAGGCTGCGTATGTTGCCTGGTCTGATTTCTTGGTCTCTTCCTTCCCATCTTGCACCTGCTTTTAGAGGAACCCCCACCCAGAGGCTGTATCTTCTTCCAAAAGCTTTCAAAGATCTGCCTTTACAACATACAAACCTAGTCCTTTTAAGTGTCATCTCGCTTTCCCGGTGCACACCGAGAGCACCTTTTCCACGTATTTCTACACAGCTCTTTTCCATGAATTTATGGTCCCAGCCTCTCCACACAACCAAGGGCATGTCCTGCCTTCTGGGCAGCTTCCCCTGCACAATGCTTGGAGTGTCCCTCAGGGACTGTTCTTATTCCGTTCTAGAAGATTCCTATGAAATATTTCTTCAAACATGGAGACCCTTGCTTGCTTTCTTCTTGTTTTTCATCATTTCCGGCGCACCCCTGCTCCTGCCTGGCGATGGCGCAGCCCCTCAGCAGCCCCACGTGACCCTCGACTGCCAGTTCATGTCTTGCTTCTCTACCTCCCTCCCATGCACGTTCCGTGAATTTCTCAATTTATCTTCCAATTAACTAATTCTCCCTGTGTTTCCATTTTCTAAAATTCTCGTGACTGTGATATTTCCTTCCTGGGATTATGTTGCTTTAATTGGATCTTTTTTTTGTAACTCCATGTCCTGGGTTCGCTCTTCCTTTTTATTGTGCAGTTTCTTGGTTTTTAAATGGAGAAGGCTTCGGTTTTCTCTTTGAGCATCCTAATGATACATATTTTGAAGTCTTTCTTAGACGGCTCTATAAATTTACTGTCTCCGGAGAGAAGGTCCAGAGTGTTGATTCCGCAGGTCGTTTTCCGTTAGATCACTTTCCTTACGTTTTGATATTTGCCTTGATCTCATTTGCTGTGGGTTCGTTCGGCTCCCGTCTGTTTATTCCTGTCGGCTCTGCCATCGCTCCCTGTGGTCTCCAGCACCTCGTGGCAGAACAGGTAATGCCACTGGGGCCCATCACCAAGCCACCCCAGAGCCAACCCAGGTCAGGGCAGGCTCCTAGGCTGGGGTCAAGTTCACCTTAGGCTGGGGTCAGGTCTGGGTTCCCCTTTCACAGCCTGCAGCTTATCGGGCGTGATAGCCCACTAGGTGGTATTTTTCAGAGAATGGTTTTAGTGAGATATAATCCATATAAGATACCATTCTTGTTTATAAAATGGACAACTCTGTAGATTTTAGTAGACTCTCCAAATCAAGCAGTCATCTCCACTTCTAATTCCAATGGGGAACTGCACCCATCAGCAGGCAGCCCTGGACCCCCTGCCCTACCTGGGAGCCGTGTGCTCCTGTCTCTGGGCTCTGCCTCTGCCGGACGTGCCCCTTGGGTGGACGTCCCCCTGGGTGCGGCCTCCTGTGTCTAGCGCTCCAGTTTCCATCCGAGCCATAGCGTGTATCAGCACGTTATTCCCTTCTTTAATGACTTCGTGGGAGACGCCACATGGTTACCTGATGACCAGGTCACGGACTTTGGGTTGTTCCAGTTTCTTCACCCTCATGAATAATCCCACCACATTCATCAGCTAAGGTGACCAGAACTCATAGCACAGGCCAACTGGCTTCCTCAGCGGAGACCCATTCCTCCTGGCTCTGGAGACTGGAGGCCAGAGGTCAGGTGCCAGCGGGGCTGGTTTCCGGTGAGCCTAGA
Source organism: Sciurus vulgaris (assembly GCF_902686455.1). Classification (NCBI taxonomy): domain Eukaryota; kingdom Metazoa; phylum Chordata; class Mammalia; order Rodentia; family Sciuridae; genus Sciurus; species Sciurus vulgaris. The sequence continues at coordinate 38,954,545 of NC_136479.1, read as the reverse complement.
CGGTACCTCCTCGCTGTGTCCTCCGTGGTGGAGAGCAGGCTGCCCGGTGTCTCCTGAGAGTGCTGATCCACCACGAGGGTCCTACCCTGCGGACCTGGCCTAACCCTGGTTACTGACCTCTCAGAGGGTCCCATCTCCAAACACCCGCCCCTCCAGGACGAAGACTTCCATGTTTTGGAAATCCACAGTCCAGCCCATGGCTGGGGATGTGACCCACTGTTTGTGTTTGTGTGGACACCTTCCCGATTCCCTGGGGTTGTTTGGTCACATGGTCAATTGGAGGTACTTTGAAGTTGTGTTCGGCCGTAGCTGCACCATTGAACGCTCTCACAAGCGACAGGTGAAGAATTCACTTTCTCCACGTCTTCGCCCACACTTAGTACCACTCATCTTTTTATAAGGGTGAGTCAGTGGGCCACCTGGGGGTTGTGATTTGTATCCCCGGTGGCTGTTGACATAGAACACCTTCCCTGCGTTTAGGGGACATTTGTATGTTTACTTTGGAGGAATATCTACTAAAATCCTTTGCCTGTTTGAATTGGCTTATTTGTCTTTTTATTGATGAGTAAGAGCTCTTTACATATTCTAAGTAAAACTCCCTTTCTCAGAGGTATGAGCTAAAAACCTCTTCCTTAGGCAGGATTTTGAATGCATTTCCTTTCAGCCTCTTTCCCGCGGCTGCTCCCTGAGCGTCTCTTCTGCGCCTCTCCCCAGACACAGCAGTGATGTATCCCGGCCATCCTACCCCGCTCGCCTCTGGACCTGGTCTCTGCCTGTGCTTCTGCTGTATGCAGTCCAAAAGACGCTCGTCTACCACCTAGGACTCCATCCGACTTCCTGTTTCCTGTGCACGTTTTATCCCTCGTGGCTGAGCTTCCAGCAAGGAGTGCCATTCAGGTGTGAACTCAGAGCATCAGGTTGTTCAGGAAAACCTCTCCCAGCATTGTTTATGGTATTTCTCTTTGTGTGTACATTTTTCAAAATCGTGAGGTCAGATATATTGATATTTTTATGTGATTTCTTCCTTTGCTCTTGTGCTTTGAAAGGTCTCTCCTCATCTTAGAGGGAAACATGATCTTGCAATTTCTTCTTACTGATTCTTTTCTTTTTTATATTTGGCTCTCTAGTCCATCTGTCATGTATTATGTGCAGGTAGAAATCCAAGTCTAAGGACTTCCAACCCGTAGAGCAATTACCTCAGCACCATTCAGAGGTCTTAAATACCATTCCAATTACTAACCAAATTTCAGTATATACTTTGTATCTACTTCAAAATCTATTTTGATTTATATTCTATCCTATTATTCATTTTCTTTATTCCTCTGCTAGAAGCTGGAAGCATATCTTTTGTGTGTGTTCTCTTATCGCAACATATGGGCAGTTACATAATAGATGTTCAACAAATATTTGCTGGATGAATTTCTGATGGAAGATCAGAGCAGAGGAAGGACCCAGAAGGGGAGTGTTGGAAGATGCTGCTGGGGCACCTTTGGAATGGCTGACTGTGCATGAAAGGCACCGTGCCTGCCACATAGTAGGCACGATGAAATGTTTAACCTGCACGAAGAGTTTTGGAGTCGTGAGCTCCCTATGAATTAACTTCCTCCAACTGAGCCTCCCCTCTGAACGCTCCCACCTGCCTCCAAATGCCAGCCAGCCCGGTCCTCCACTTTTGAGGGGCGCTTCCCCGTCTGCCCTCCGAGAGCTGCTTGCAGAAACCCATGGGTCTGTAATAAGTAGGTGACCGGGAAAAATCGCTGGGATGGGTTGAAAAACTGGGAGTCGCAATGACGGGTGGGGACAGCCCTTCAGCCTAGAGTCCCATCTTTCTCCCTCCTGGCTGGCCTGGCACCGAGGGGCCATACTGAGGTCCCAACGTCCCTCCCAAGCCAGCGTTGGCCTGTGACGGGTCACGCTGTAACAGCCTTGGGAGGCGGGACCCTGAGGAGTCATCAGGTCCTGAGGGACCAACGTCGCTCTCCTGGGAGTGGGCTGCTTCTTCAGGAGCCGGCTGGGTTCAGCCCAGGGCCCTCGTTCTCCGTCCCGTTTCTGCCCTGTTATGGCAGCAGAGCCAGAGCCCAGGCCCCCTAGGGCCCCGCAGAGCGCAGAGCCCCTTCCTCCACAGTGACTCACGTTCTCCGGGCTCTGGGGTCACAGCTGGAGCGCGTCGGTGCTGACTTGAGTGTGCCCGCAGCCCGTGGGTTGGAGATCATCCCCACTGCCACTGTGTGGAGAGGTGGGACCCTTGAGGAGTGACCAGTCCCTGGGGATCCGCCCCCAGCAGAGTCATGCCGTTGGCTGGGGCGGGTTAGCCGTGGTTCCAGGGCTCCCGACCCAAGGGTGAGTTCTGGCCTTGGCCTGTGCAGGAAAGCGGCCTTCACCAGCGGGGGCCCTCCAGCCAGGATGTCCAAGCCTCCAGAGCTGTAGGAGTAAACTCCCTTTTTTTGAAAACAGATCTCCCCGTCTCTGGTGTTCTGTTATAGGGGCCCAGAGGGGACAAGGGGTAACCAGCCAGGCTGGGGCGGGAACCTTAGGTGGAGTCCAAACGGCTGAGAGGCGGTGCAGGGGAGTCCCGCACACCACCCAGGGCTGTCCTACTGCCCAGACCTCCTTGCTGGGAAGCTGGCGGCGTCTCCTGCTCTGACTCGTGCCAGGGACCAGAACGCCAAAGCTCGGGGACGTCCGCGCACCCGACGGGAAAGCCTGCGTGGCAAGTGACGCAGGAAGCACCCGCCTCCCTCCCCACCTGCTCTTCCATTCCTGCCTCTGCTGCAGCTTCTCTGGACAGAAGAGCACGGTGAGGGATGTGCTGGAGCAGCGTGAATTCTGGCCCCGGAAATGTGTGAGTCGCCAAGCAATTGTTCCACGGGAGGGCGAGCGATCGCCACAGATTGCGGAGGTGAACTTCCTGTGACAAGGCCCATCACCATCCAGAGCCACCTCGTGCTCAGCGCTCCGCCTCTCGGCTTCTCTCTCCTTCCGGGTGGGCCCGCTCTCCTGAAGCCTGGCCTGCCTTTCCCAGCGCCCAGTCCCTCCAGTCTGCCTTACACCCCGCGGACCTGCCTGCGCAGGAGCCCTTGCACCCCCAGGACCGCAGTCCCTGGCTTGCCTGGCTAGCTCCTCTCTCTGGACACAATGTCCTGGAGGTCTGAGCATGCCTGGCACGTCCCACCGGCTCGTTCTTTTTTATGGTGAATGGGTTACTCTTAATGACAGCAGAGCAGTTAATCTTGTGTCAACAGTTAACTACGGACATTTAAATGAGTTTTTGCTAACGTGATTAGTGATTCATCGACTACTTTTTTGCATGTGTGCAAATTATATCATCACCTTTTAAGTCCGGTTTTCATTAAACACACCTGGTACTCATTTAACTGAGAGCAGGGCTGGGGATGTAGTTCAGTTGGTAGAGTGCTTGCCTCGTGTGCACAAGGGCCTGGGTTCAATCCCCAGCGCCACAGCGGGGAAAGAAAGAAAGAAAGATTTGGAAAGAAAGAAAGATCTAGAAAGAAAGAAAGATTTATTTAGGGCTGGGGTCGTGGCTCGGTGGTAGAGCACTTGCCTAGTAAGTGTGAGGCACTGGGCTTGATTCTTAGCACTGCATATAGATGAATGCATAAAATAAAAGTCCATCAACATCTTAAAAAATAAGCAATCAACTTGATTGACTTCATGTATTTTTAATTGACGAAATTGTATAAATTTGTGGCGTGCAACCTGTTTTGAAATACGTATAGTCGGTGGAATAGCTAAATCATTACCTTGCATACCTACTATTTACTCATGTGAGAACACTTAAAAATCGACTCTCCAGAATGTTCGAGTGTGCTAAACTGCTGTTAACTCCAGTCACCCTGTTGCGTAGTAGGTCTCTCGAGTTCACTTTTCCTGTGCAGCTGATGTTCGTATCCTTTAGCCAACATCTCCCCAGCGGCCCCCAGTCCCGGCACCACCCGCCTCCAGCCCTGGATTTCAGATGTGAGATCAAGCAGTATCTGTCTCTATGTCCTCGACTTGTCTCACTGAACACAATGTCCTCCGGGTTTAACCACGTGTTCACAGAAAAGAGCATCTCCTTCTTTAATAAGGCTGGACAGTGTTCTGTGTGTGTGTGTGTGTGTGTGTGTGTACACACTATGAATCACATTTTCTTTATTCAGTTGTCTGCTGATGGCCCATTCATTTCACTTCTTAGCTGTTGTAAATAATGCTGCAGGGAACAGAGAGGAGCAGGGCACCTCTTTTCGGTTCCTCTGGACATGGCCCCACAGTGAGGCCATGGATCTCAGTGGGTTCTGTTGAGGACCCTCCACATCAGCTGCACTGACTCACTCTCTCCGACAGCCTCAGGGTTTTCTCCGCCTGGACTCCGACTCTTGTTATTTGTCACCACGTGGTGATAGCCATCTGTTGGCAGGTACAAGGTCATCCCTCACTGTGATCATGACTCGCATTTCCCTGGTGACCAGGAAAACACCTTTCCACATACCTGTGGCCCTTCGTGTGTCTTCTTTGGAGAAACGCCTGTTCAGAATCTTCACCCATTTCCAAAGTGGGTGTTTTGTTTGCTTGCTGTTCAGTTGTTTGAGTTCTTTGTTTTCAGATATCAACCCTTATCAGCTGGGTGGTTTTTAAATATTTCCCCGCTTCACAGGCTGTCTCTTCACCCTCTTATTCTTTCCCTGGCTGTGCAGAACCTTTTTAGTTTTATGTAATTCCTTTGTCTGGTTGTGTGGTTTTTTTTTTTGTTGTTGTTGTTGTTGTTTTTGCTTTTGTTGCCTGAACTTTGGGGTCTTATCCAAAAAAATCTTTGCCCAGATCAACGTCACAGAAGTTTATCTCTGCTTCTTGTAGTCGTTTTGCATTTTAGGGTCCTGCGTTTAAGGCTTTAACCCATTTTAACTTGATTTTTGTATATGGCATGAGAGTCTAATTTCATTCTTCTGTATGAACATGTCCATTCTTCCCCAATAATTTATTGGAAAGTCTGTTCTTCCACGACTGTGCACACGTCCTCTCTGTTGGGAATCAGTCAACAGAGTATTTGTGAGTTTGTTTCCAGCCCGTGTCCTGTTCTACTGGTGCACATTTCTGCTTCAGGCTGGTGCTGTGCTGTTTGGCTATTAGGCTGTATTTGATCAGGTATTGCAACACCTCCAACTTTGATCTATTTGCTCAAAACTGCTTTGCAATGGCGTCTTTGGTGGTTCCTCGGGGATGTTGGTTGTGATGGTTTTATCTCTTTCTGTGAAAAATGTCCTTGGGATTTTGGTGGCATGGTGTTGACTCTGTAGAGCGCATTGGGTAGTAATCTTTAATCATATTAATTCTTCCAGTCCAATAACATGAGACTTCTCTCCATTCATTTCTCTTTTTCAATTTCTTGCACTGACATTGGATCCAGGCCATTGTACCGGAGATGCAGACTGGGCAGGTAGAACAGACAGGTAGACAGGGCAGGCCAGGTAGACCAGGCCAACTGGAGCCGGCACAGGAGGTGAGCACAGGAGGAGATCACGGGCAGGGGAAGCAGAGCCTGTCCTGCCAACATGGGTCCGAGGCACTGAGAGCCAGGGCCAAGACAAGCCAGGGAGCACTGACCCGTCCCTGCAGACCTGAGCTGGCCTGTGGCAGATGCCTGCTGCGCCCAGCACCCCGCCAGGACCCCCAAACACCCACAATCAACCTCGACTCCTGGAAAGATGGGATTGCAGGCAGGCCGAGTTGGGCCGACCTGAAGGGAAGTTCAGACTCGAGGGTTACCGATAGCTTCAGCACTTTCTCAAGCCCGATGGGTAAGCATTTTAACCAGCAGTGTCGACCCAGGCACTATATAAAGCCTGAGCGAGCACAGTCGGGAGACAACACGGTCGGGTCCCCTGCCCCTGCAGAGTTCTGCTTCTGTCCTTCCACTTGAGTGCCTCCTCCTTCGTCCCTTCTTGCCGTCCCTCGTCCCACGTGCCCCACTCTTTCAGTCTGCAAGATAGCGACCTGCACAGAAGTTGTCAGTGAGCTGCTGGGATCTGCCACCCCCCCAGGGGGGCACAGCCCTCCATCTATTGCTGCCCCACGCCACTCGCCGCTCCGTGGTGGTGGAGGAGGATCAGCCTCTGCTGGCCGTGGCCTAGAGCCGTCATCGTCCCCAGCTGTGCTTAGCTGCTGACACTGAACCAGGCTTTCTGGCTGCCGAGGTCTGCTGCTGAGACGGACCCCACCTGCCAGCAGAAGCAGAGAATCCAGTTTCATCTCAAATTCCCATTTCCATGTTGTATAATTTCATTGTATAAATCATTCAACTACTTGATTAAATCTATTTCAAGGGGGACTGTTTCCACGGTTTCTCTTGTAGATAGTTCCCTGTTCGTGTGCAGAAATGCTGCTGGATGTTGCTTTTGTATCGACAATTGACTGAATTCATTTATCCGTCCTAATAGCTTTTTGGTGGTGTTTCTAGGGTTTTCTTACAATCGTGCTGTCAGCAGACAAGTTAGCTGCTTCTTTTCCTCTTTGGACGCCTTCTACTTCTTTTATTTACTAATTGCTTTGGTTAGGACTTTCAGTACCATGTGAACCAGATGTGGCAAGGGTGGGCGTTCTTGCCATGTTCTTGAGCTTAGAGAAAAAGCTTTCAACCTTCCCCCATCGAATACCATGGTTGCTTTGGATTAGTAATATATGGTCTTTGTTGGGTTAAGGACCATACCTTCTATATGCGCATCATCTTGAGATATTTTTTGCCATGAAAGGATGTTGTATTTTGTCAAATAATTTTCCTGCATTTTTGAAATGACCCTATGGATTTTGTTTCCATTCCATTAACATGGAACATCACATTTATTGATCTGTATGTGCCAAACCCTCCTTGAATCCCAAGGATAAACCCCCGTGACTCACGGTGAATGATCCTTCTAGTGTGCTGTTGATCCGGGTTGCTGATATTCTGTTGAGAGTATCTGCATCTATGTTCCTGAGGGATATTGCCCTGGAATTTCACCTCTTTTCTTTGTCCTTGTCCTTATCTGGCTTTCAAATTAGGGTAATTCTAGCCTCAAAAAATGAGTTTGAACGTGTTCCCTCCCATTTTTGGAAGCATTTGAGGATTGATATTAGTTCTTCTTTAAATGTTGAATTCAGCATGGAAACCGTCATATCCTGGGTTTTTCTTTGGTGAAGAATTTTGCTTCCTGATTCAACCTCTTTACTTATTATTGGTCTATTCAGATTCTCTCTCTTCATGATTCGGTATTGACAGGTTGTATGTGGCCAGGAATCTTTCACAGTACTCCATTGGTTGGTGTAGAATTCTCCACAGTAGTTTGAATGTGTACCCCCTATTTCACTTCTTGGAAACCTATTCCCCAAACTCCTATGTTAATGGTGTTTGAAAATGGACCTTGGGAAGTGACAGGGTCAGGAGGGCTCTGCCTTCCTGAATGGACAACCCACTCGTGAGTTAATGAACAGATGAGTAATTTTTCAGAGGAGTGGCTCTGAAATGAAAGGGAACTCTCTAGCATGTCCGCTCTGCCTCACTATGTGATGTCCTCCACCCGGCATGACCCAGCAAGGGGACCCTTGCCAGATGCCAAGATGCCTTCAGCATGTTCTCCCCTTCCCACTCCAGAAGCACGAGATACACGACTCTGTCCTCGAGGCATTCAGTTTCAGCAACAGTGAGCATGACAGTGGTGTCTGGCATTTCTATGGTGCCAGTTACAACATACCCTCTTCGATTTCTGATTTTACATCTTTGCATCTTCCCTCTTTTTGTCTTAGAGAAGCTAAAAGTCTGTTGCTATCTTTTCAAAAAATCAGCTATGGGCTTTGTTGACCTTTATATTGGGTTTCCTTTATTGCTGCGCTGATCTTTATTACTTCTTTCCATTGCTACCTTTGGCTTGAGCTTATTTTTTTTGTTTGTTTGTTTTTTTCCAGTTCCTTGAAGTGTAATGTTAGGTTGGGTATTTGGGAATCTTCCTTCTTTTTGCTGAATCCCACAAATTTTGCTGTGTTGTTTTCCATTTTCACTGGTCTTGCATATTTTATTTTCCTTATTAATATCTTTATTAACTCATTGATTATTTGGGAGCATGTTGCTTTCTATCTACATGTTTGTGAACTTTCTGAAACTCCTCCTGTTACTGATTTCTGGTTTCATTTCATTGTGTTTATAAAGTATACTTGATATGATTTTAATATTATTAAATTTAACCCTTATTTTTTTTACCTGAGATATGACTCTATACTGAAGAATATTCCATGTGTACCTGAAAAAAATGCATATTCTTCTGTGGTTGAGTGGAAGGTTATATACCTTTATGTAAGTCCACTTGGTCTAAAGTATAGTACAAGTCCATTATTTCTTATTGAGTTTCTGTTCATATTATCTACCCATGTTGAAAACTGGCTGTTGAAGTCCCAGATTATTATTATCATACAGTTTGTTTCTCCTGCCTGATCTATTAATTTGTGTTCTAGATTTTCAGGTGCTCCAGAGCTGAGTGCCTACATATTTATAGTTATCATGTCATCTTGATGAATTGGTATAATGACAAAAATGATCTTGTGTCTTTTTATAATTTTTACTGAAAGTCTATTTTATTTCATGTAAACATAGGTATTCTGCTTTCTTTTGGTTTTTATTAGCATGTAATGTGCTTTTCCACCCCCTTACTTTAGCCTAGGTGTGTCATTCAAGGTGAAGGGTCTTGTAAGTAGAATGTAGTGGGTCTTATTTTTTTAAATCTGTTCCTCTACTCTCTGTCTTTTGATTGGAGAATTTGATCCATTTACATTTAAAGTAATCATCGATAGCTAAGGACTTATTGCTGCCGTTTTGGCCATTGTTTTGTGGTTGTTTTGCAATTGCTGGGTCTTTTCCTTCTGCCCTTGCTCTCTTTCTTTGTGCTTTTCTATTTTAGCAGATAAGCAGATGAGAAGATTCCTTACTTGTCTTTTGTGTACCCACTACACCTTTTCCCTTTTGTGGCTGCCAAGAGGCTTACATCTCATAAAACATCTTATAATAGGCTATTTCCAGCTGTTAATAACTTAACTTCAATCAGATAAAAAAAATTCCACTTTTACCTCCCCACCACTTTACACTTTTAATACCACATTTACATTTTTGTGTTGTGAATTTTCTAACAAGTTATTGTAACTATTGTCTTTAAATAGTTTTATCTTTTGTGCATGTTGTAGGGATTGAATCCTGGGCCTGGTGTGTGCTGAACAAGTGCTCTGCCATTAGGCTCCATCACCAGTCCCATGATTTTGTCTTTTTTAGGGAGTTCTGGGGATTGAACTCAGGGGCACTTGACCCCTGAACCACACCCCCAGTCCTATTTCATATTTTATTTAGAGTCAGGTTCTCACTGAGTTGCTTAGCACCTCACCGTTGCTGAGGCTGGCTTTGAACTCGACATCCTCCTGCCTCAGCCTTCCAAGTCACTGAGATTACAGGCATGCGCCACCGCACCCAGCATAATTTAGCCTTTTAACCTTCATGCTAATGATGTGAGTGATTTATACACCACCATTGTAGTACTGCAGCATTCTGAATTTGATTATATACTTAATTTTACCAGTGCACTTTATACTTTTATATGATTTCATATTATTAATTAGAATTGTGTTCATTTAACTTGAACAACCCCCTTTGACCTTTCTTATAGACAGTTCTAGTGGTGATGAAATCACATCTTTTGTTTGACCAGGAAAGGCTTTCTCTTTCCTTCATTTCTGAAGGACAGAGTTGCTTGTTATAGTGTCCTTGGTTGGCTTATTTTTTTTTCTTTCTATTAGTACTTTGAATGTATCAACTTCCTTCTGCTGACCTGAAAGGTTTCTGCTGAGAAGTCTGATGCAAGTCTAATGGAGCTTCCCTTGTATGTGACAAATTGTTTTTCTCTTGCTGTCTTCAAAATTCTCTTTGTCTTTGGCTTTTGAACATTGATTAAAATATGTCTTAGTAAAGAAATCTTCATAGTTCATCTCTTTGGTGGTTCTTTGGGATTTAAGGATCTGGATGTTCCTTTCCTGCTTCATATTTTTTTACGTAAGATTTCTTCTTCTTTCTCTGTTCTTCCTGAGACACCCATAGAATGTGCAAGCATACTGCATACCTGTCTCTATTACAATTTGTTTCATTGTGCTTCATAGATAGTGTATTTTTTTTTAATTGAAGGCTTCTGGTAACCCTGGTACAAGCAAATTCTATTGGTCCTTGTTTTCCCACAGCATATACCTGCTTCATGTGTCTGTACCACATTTTGGTAATTCTTACAATACTTAAAACTTTGTCATTATTATGATATCAGTCAAGGTGACACATGATCAGTGATCTCTGATGTTACCATTGCTGTTGTTTGGGGTAGCAGAAACCGTGCCTACAGGAGATGCAAACTCAATTGATAAGTGTGTGTGTTCTCGCTGCTCCGCTGTCTGGCCTTTGGCCTCTCTCTCCCTTTTCTTAGGCCTATCTATTCCTTGAGACACAACAATCTTGAAATTAAGTCAGCTAATAACCTTATAATGGCCTCTAAGTATTCAAGCCTCTCTCACCTCAGATCAAAAACTAGAAATGATTAAACTTAGTGATGAAGGAATGTCAAAAAAATCCATGATGGGCTGAAAGACAGACCTCTTGCACCAAACAGTTTGCCAAGTTGTAGAGCAAAATAAACAGTTCTAGAAGGAAACTTGAAGTGCTCCTTCAGTGAGCATATGAATTATACAAAAGCACAACAGTCTTATAGAAATATGAAGAAAATTTTAGAGGTCTGGATAGAAAATCAAACCAGCCACAGCCTTCTCTTAAGCCAAAGCCTATGAGAGAGGTGAGAAAACTTCAGAAGAAAATTTTGAAGCTGGTAGAGATTGTTTCCTGAGGTCTAGGGAAAGTCATCTCCAATACACAGAAGTGCTGATGCAGAAGCTGTAGCATGTAATCCAGAGGGTCAAGACAAGTGATAAAGATGCCTGCCGTACATGGAGACAAGACAGCCTTATCTTGGAAGACTCTATCCAGGACTTTCATAGCTAGAGAGGATAAATCAATGCCTGGCTTCAAAGATTTACAGAACAGACTCACTCTCTTGTTAAGGGCTAACGCGGCTGGTGACTCTAAGTTGAAGCCAATTCTCATTTACTGTTTTGGAAATCCTAGTCTCTTAAGAATTATACTAAATCTACTCTGCCTGTGTTTTATAAATGGTGTAACAAAGCCTGGGTGACAGCCCATCTGGTTGACAACATGGTTTACTGAATATTTTAAGCCCAATGTTTAGATCCACTATGCGGAAAGAAAAAAAAAATCACTTTCAAATATTCCTGCTCAGTGACAATGCTTCTGGTCACTGGAGAGCTCTGGGGGAGAAGTACAGTAAGATTAATGGTTTGTATGCTACTGGCACAATATCCATTCTGCAGTCCATGAATCAATGAGTGATCTTAACTTTAAAGTCTTTTGATTCAAGAAATACATGATGTAAAGTTATAACCACCATAGATAGTGATTCCTCTGATGGATCGGGGAGAAGTAAATTGGAAATCTTCTGGAAAGAAGTCACCATTCTCAATTCCATTGAGAACATTCATGAGTCGTGGGCAGAGTTCAAAAGATCAACATCAGCATGAGTTTGGAAGAAGTTGATTCCACCCTTCGTGGACGACTTTGAGGAGTTTAAGACGTCAGTGGAGGAGGTAACCACAGATGTAGTGGAAATAACAGCAAGGCAGAGACCAACGGTATGACCACATTGTTATAATCTCAAGATAATCCTTGACGAAGCCAGGCTTAGTTGTGCATGTCTGTAGCCTCTACTGCTCAGGAGGCTAGGACAGGAGGATGGATAGAGTTTGAGGCCAGCCTGGGCAACCCAGCAAGACCCCATTAAAAAAATACAGCAATTTTAACAGATGAAGAATCGCTTCTTGTGAATGAAAAAAGAAAGTGGTTTCTTGAGCTAGAATCTACTCCTGGTGAAGATGCTGTAGACATAACTGAAATGACAACACAGAATTTAAAATATTATGTAAACTTGGCCAATAAAGCAGTAGCAGCAAGGTTTGAGAGGATCAACTTCAATTTTGAAAGAAGTTCCACTGTGCGTAAAATGCTATCAAATAACACCATGATACAGAGAGATATTTCGTGAAAAGAAGAGTCTGCCAATGCAGCCAACTTTATTGTCTTATTTTAAGAAATTACTGTGGCCAACCCAGCCCTCCACAACCACGCCCTTGATCAGTCAGGAGCCATCAACATTGAGGCAAGACTACCAGCAAGAATAGTTCTGCTCGCTTGGGGCTCAGGTGAGCATGAGCACACTTTAGCATAAAAATTGTTTTTAAATTACAGTATGCACATTAGTTTTTAACAGAGCTATTGCACACTTAATAAACTATAGAATAGGGTGAGCATAAATTTTATATGCAATGACAGACTAACAAATGTATGCTCACTTTATTGCAATATTCACTTTATTGCAGAAGTATAGCACTGAACCTGGAGTATCATCAAAGTACTCCTGAATGTTGATTTGGTTGTTCATGTCTCATAATTCCTGCGGGTCTTCTTAACTCTTTTTTAATTTTTTTCTTTCTGTTAAAGAAATATCTTTAAGTTTGCTGATTTTCTTTTCTGTTTGATCAATTCTGCTATTGAAGCTCTCTACAGAATTTTCAGTTCAGTCATTATATTCTCTCCACCACCACCACCACCCCACACACCTTCATTTGTTTCTCTTTGCTGAATTGCTCATTTTGTTTAAGTGTTGCTTTCCTGATTTGGCTTATCTATCTGTCTGTATTCTTTTATACCCACTGAACTTCTCAATTATTTTGAATTCTTTGTTTGGACCTGATGCCTGAGTGCATGTGGACACATCCTCAAAACTGAAGCTGTAGGCACAGGCCGTGAGTCCTTGGCCTTTGGTGTTTGGCCTGGTCCTGGTCTGCAGGGGTGATCTTGGAGCTTCAGTCTGTGGGGACTCACCTGGTACCAGAGTCCACTGGGTGAGCCTGAACCGTAGATCCATTAGAAAAGGCTCGGATCTTGAGTCTACCAGAGCTGGAGCTGTGGGGACTGCTCTGGAGCCCAAGGCCAGCCTGGTCCTGGGGAAGACTGGAGTCTAGATCTGTGGGGGTCTTCTCAGAGGCTGGGTGTGCATGTGCTGGCCTAAAGGCTAAGTCCGTGAGGATGGGCATGGATCCTGGTGCCACAGGGGCCTGCTTTGCTCTGTAGGCTGGGTCCAAGGTAGCCAGTCAGATCCTGGGTCCACTCAGATGGGACTTGCTCCTGGATCTGTGGGAGCAGGTCAAGCCCCTGGTTTGGACAAAGGAGCTGGCCTGCAGCCTGTGACCCCTGGGACCTGGGATCTACAGCTGCAAACCTGGTACTAGGGCAGGACTTGAATCTCAGGCCACAAGGGCCCCCTGGCAATGGGACTGGCCTGGAGGCAGAAGCCACAAGAGCCAGCCTGGCCCCGGGTTGGGCCTGGAGACTGAATACATGGGGTCAGCCCAGACAGTGGCACCACAGGGGTGGGCTGGCTTTAAGGAGACCTGGAGACCAAGTCCTTGAACACTTGCCTGAAACCTGTGGCTTTGGGGTCCTCCTGGACCAGCCCAGTTTGGGGTTCAAGGCATATTTGATGCTCACTCCCTCTCCTTCCCAGCATGAAAGCTGCCTCTGTCTCCTCCCTGTGCTGCCCAGGCTGAGAGGAAGGGTCACACAGGTGATGTAAAACTCCCCTCCTCGGCCTCTCTAAGGCACCTTCTTTCATTCCTGTGCTACATGCAGGCGCCGTGGGCTCTCCCCTGATTTCCCCAGCTCCTTCTGGTGCCTGGGGAGCTGTTCAGATTGATGTTTCTGTGGAAGAATTAAAGGTGAAAGTCCTACTCCTCCATTTGGCTGATTCATTAACGTTTTGTTAGCCAAACTGACTCATTTTCAACTAGTGATTTCAGTGAAATTGCTGAATTGGGCCCCTTAGAGACATGAATGAAGCACCCGGGAAGGGAAAAGCTACCGGAGAAGGAACGGATCCCGTAGAGAATCTAATACGCCTTTCTTCCTAGCCACGGGGGAAAGCACTTACATCTTCCCAAACATAATCACCTTCCTGGTGTTTAATGAATACAACTTTAATACATGCTACACAGTTGAAATCTGCTCAAACCCAAGACTTGGGGGGGGTTTCTTGCGCTCGCTGATCCGCTATATGAAAGTAATGCTTTAAACATCTGGAGATTATTGATTTGGTTGTTTACTTGGAGTGGTCCAGTGGGGTGTCCCTGTGAGCAATTACCTACCACATCTTAACACGTTAGAAAATCTAAAAGCAAGCCCCAGAGAAGGACCCTGGCTGGTGGGCTCCGCAGCATGGCAACGCTCATGGATTTCGGTGACAAAAATAGACCACTTGTTTTTAGGCTTTGGCAGGTCGAGTGACCGCCTAGGGAAATGGTTAAAAATAGAAACGTGCCCATCCCAATTTGCTGAATCTGATTCTAAGGCAAGAGGCCCAAAAGTAGCCGTGTTTTTAACAAGTTCCCCAGACGATTCTGAGCAACACCGAATCCTGAGGACCGTTTGACTCCGCCACGGAGAAGCGCCGTGTTGTTTAGTTCCCACCACTAAACACTTCCTAGATGAGCCCTCTACTCACGTCGAGAGACGCTGTAGAAACTGTGGAGCAGACCCACACCGGCAGGACTGCAGACGTGACACGGAGGCCGCTGTTCTGTCCTTTGTGTGGAGCCCCCATGTGAAAGAAACAAAATCAAACCCACTGGCCCAGAAAATTCTGGTTTATCCTGAAGAAGTAACACACGTTGAAGAACAGGGAATAAGAAAATGAATGTCTGTAAGAAATCACACTACTGATTTCATTTGGGTGGCCGGGATCTATGCTGACTACAGTTTCAGTTTTAACAACTATCTTTCTACCCGATTGAAGCATTAAGACTTCTGGGGTCTGCACCAGACATAGTCCTCCATGAGGTTTTCCCACACCGTGTTTTACAATGAGACAGAGAGAGAGAGAAAGAGGGAGAGAGAGAGAGAGCGAGAAGGAGAGAGAGAGAGACAGAAAGGCAGAGAGGCGGGATTTGTTTATCTACCTGCTTATGTGTCTTGAGTGCTAACTGTCTCCTGCAGTGCTATAGTTTGAATCTGGAACGTCCCTTAAAGGCTCATGGGCAGAGTCCCTGGGGCAGTAATGTTCAGAGGTGGACTTTGGGGAGCAATTGGATCACAAGAGCTCTGATCCCACTCCTGGACTAATCCACTGATAACAGAATGGACTGCTGAGAGGTGGAGGGAACTGTGGGCAGGTGTGGCAATGGTCGGAGGAAGGACGTCACTGGAAGCCTGTCCTGGAAGGGAATAAGTGTATTTCTGGTCCCTGACATCTCTCTCTCTCTCTGTCTCTCTCTCTCTCTTTTTCTCTTTCCCTTTCTCTCTCTCTCTCTCTCCCCACTTTCTGTTTCCCAGAAGCTGATCCCTTCCATCTGCCAAGACTCTTACCTCCTGCTGTATCCTTTAGCTGAACAGCAGGGCTCTGCCATACCCTTCCGCCATGATGGTCTGCCTCCCACAGGCCCAAAACAAGGGAGCCAGCTGACCACAGACTGGACCTCTGACATCACGAGGTGAAGTCATTTTTCCTCCCTGAGTTGGTCTCCAGGTGTTTTTCAGGTGGAGAAAAGCTGCCTCGGGTGTCTGCGCTCCTCAGCCTTTGCAGCATTCTTACATTCCGTCGTCCTTAAGTGGAAGGATGGAGGCAGCACTAAGAGCTCAGGAGGCTGTGACTTAAATGAGTGGCGGAAGGACTTCACGGGGAAGCACGTCTGGACGGGATTTCCTCCAAGGCTCCTTCTCTCTCCCGGCCTTCGCCTCCACTCTGGACTGCGAGGGTCCTGGCTGACTCCGGGGGTCACAGTGTTGCTTCCCTCCTCAACTCTTCCTGAGGCTGAGTCTGCTGGCCTTGGCCCGGTGCCTGGCACTGCTTGTGGAAGCCGCAGGCCAGGACGTGTGGATGATCAGGAAGGTCCCTCTGCGCTCCCAGGACTCAGCTCCTTGTTCACACACGCCGGTGTGTGGCCGTGACGACCTCAGGAGGCAAAGGGAGGGGGCTGTAATGGGGAAGGGATTTGTTCTCCCGTTCACACCTTTAATCTGCTGCAGCAGAATCGGCTCCCAAAGAGGGCGCGCCAGGAGCCGCTCAGGTCTCACCTCGCTCAGCCAAGACCGCGGAGAAGCCATCGCACACGCGGGCGGGGAGGCTGCTGGTGGCTGCGCACGGGACCCGGGTCACGGGAGGCTCACCCACCCCGGCCCTCCGGGGAAGTCCTGCCCTTGCTCTGCCGAGGTCGTGGAGGACGCCACCTTCATGCAGGGAACGAGCGCACATGGGGAGGCCGCCAATTCCAGTCGCTGACCCAGTGACACCGTCTTCAGACGGCCGCCCTCAGTGCTGAGCCCGCCATGGCAGGGGTGCCTCCTGGTCCCAGCAGTTCTTTCTCTCCATTCCTTGGGCACATTTTTTCCAGGAAGCAAATGGGCGCAGGTGGGTCAAGTGGTCCCCAGTGGGGGTGGCAGGTGCTGTGAACAGGAAGCACGGGAGGGCCAGCGCTCTGAGGAGGACAGGTCCCGCGGGCCGTGTGGGGGATGGAGCACCAGCGGTGGACCCCTCTCCACAAGGAAAAGGCGTCCTCCCCTCTGAGAGCTGAGGCATTGGGACGGCTGGGTCCCTCCCTGCGCCAAGACCTCTGGCCCTCCATGTTCTCTGGTGACAGGTGACAAGATGGCCGGCCACAAGGTAGACGAGGCTGGGGAAGGATGGGGCAGGCAGGATCCAGACCTCTGGGACGTCCACTGAGCCCAGCGTCCCACACGGACGCCACCCCGGAGGAGCCACCAGGCTCCCCATGTCCCCTCAGGCCCGTTAGTCTTGCCAGAAACACATAAAAAGCTGAGCATTTCAAAATAACCCACAGTAACGGTGTGTTTTGCACGACTCCTTTGACTTCAGAGCCTGTGAGTAAGTGGGGGCTCCTGCCCTCGTCCCCCAGTCGGGAGCTGCCACCCAGAAATGTCCATTTGGACCTGCAATGTCTGCCCTTTCTCTCTCACTTGGGGAAGATGAAAGCGGCAGAGCCACGTGTCTCCCCTAAAGGACCCCGTGACAACCTGGAGCTCCTCATAACCACGCCCCATTCACGCTGCCGTCGGAGAGGGGTCAAGGGGCCACGCCGTGGATGGCGCCTGGCTAAGATGGACACGGGGCGAGGGAGGCTCAGACACCCTCCAGCCACAGCTGGCGTGTGGCACAGCGAGTCCCTGAGGCCCCTGCCCAAGGGCAGTGCCCGAGCCTCCAGCCCCACCCGTGGCACCCCACGCGGCTGGCACCGTGGCCCTTGCCCTGTGCCGTGCCGCCTGCCCGTCTCTGATGACCCATTCTGCCCGCCACCCGGGCACTCACAGCGGCCACCATCAGGCAGGACCTGGGGGCGCTGACCTCTGTGCCCAGGCTCCGGGGCCCAGCGCACTCCCCGGCTCCCCGGGCCAGCCCCACCCGCCCCCGAGCCCCAGGGACTCAGGCCGGGAGCCCACGTCCTGCCAGCGCCCCGGCCCATGCGGAAGGAGGCCTGTGGGGAAGGCGCACACCCCGGGCGGTCACCGGGGCTCCCAGCCTGGCCCTGCTCTTCCTCCACGTGGACCGGTCAGTCGGTTTCTCAGCGTCCGGGTGAACTGTGATCATCACACATACATCTAATTATTTCATGTATAAAACCACATTAGATGTATAATTATCAGTAATGAAATAACATAATTATATATCTTCAAAATGCAGTTGTGGCATTTAGGGAAGGGAAACTAGAACCCTGGCTTATTTTTTAAAGATATTAGTCAGAACAGCCACGATAAGAACGCGAGAGGTCAGCTTGCTGGGGAAACGGGGCTCTTTCCGAAGCAGCAGCAGAAGAGTGGGCTGCAGGGAGACAGCTTCTCTGAGGAGCAGCCAGGGCTCCTCGCAAAGATCCGAGATGCCCTGGGGCTCCCGAGTGCCCGCCAGGCACGAAGCAGCTTCCAGAACCATCTCCTCAGCCTTCTGAACCGCGCAGGATAGAGCTATTAGCAGCCACCTTCTGGGCTGAAATACAAAGACTCCAGAAGTCAGTCTGGGCTGATCCGAGAAGGAGCCCTTGGAACGTCCGCTGTTTCTGAAAGGGCCGGCGGTGTGACGGACAGCAGCGCGCGCCCTGATGACAGCACCACAGGGCAGCAGGGAGGTGCGTCCAGCGCCCGGCGCTGAGCGTCTGCTGAGGGGGACGGGCTCTCCTTGGGAGTTCGTGATGGCCAGCATCCGGCTTCTTCAGTTCCCTCGGCAGCTGAGGTCCTGGCTCTCTGAGGAGTCGATGAAGCCACTCGAGTCCATCCCTCCTGTCCAGTCCTGGGTGGGGACCATGCTCGTTCTCTGCAGCCTCCCCTGTGACTGGGCATCAGGCCTGGCTCAGCGACCGTGCGCCCAGCCTGGGCTTGGGGGAGTCAGCGACAGGCGAGCAGGGGTCACACGGGCCTTGCCCGCCTTTGCACTCTTGGCTCCTGAGTCACAGGCTCACGCGTGGCCGCCGGGTCTCCACGGAGCCACCAGAAAGCCTCGTGGGCACCGTTCCTGCTACGCGCCCTCTGGACCCGGGGCTCAGGTGCCCTTGCTGTGGGGCGTGGGCCTCCTCTACTGAGCGCGTGCGTCCTCGGTTGGACTGCTGCGGAGTCTTCAAGGCTCAAGCCGCCTCCTCTTTCTGCAGACGAGTTCCGCTTCCTGACAGCCTTGCTGTGGTTGAATACTTCCGTCCCCTCCAAAATATCCTGCAGAACTTCATCCTCAATTCAGCAGTATTGGAGGTCGGGCCCTTGAGAGGGGGCTGAGTCACGAGGCTCTGCTCTCGGGGACGCAGTTAGGTGCCCTTGGGAAAGGACGTGACGGACGGGCTTCACCTCCTTGAGGGCTTCACCTCCTTTGGCCCTCTGCCTCATGACGGAGGGGCTTCACCTCCTTTGGCCCTCTGCCTCACGACGGAGGGGCTTCACCTCCTTTGGCCCTCTGCCTCATGACGGAGGGGCTTCACCTCCTTTGGCCCTCTGCCTCATGACGGAGGGGCTTCACCTCCTTGAGGGCTTCACCTCCTTGAGGGCTTCACCTCCTTTGGCCCTCTGCCTCATGACGGAGGGGCTTCACCTCCTTTGGCCCTCTGCCTCACGACGGAGGGGCTTCACCTCCTTGAGGGCTTCACCTCCTTGAGGGCTTCACCTCCTTTGGCCCTCTGCCTCACGACGGAGGGGCTTCACCTCCTTTGGCCCTCTGCCTCACGACGGAGGGGCTTCACCTCCTTTGGCCCTCTGCCTCACGACGGAGGGGCTTCACCTCCTTTGGCCCTCTGCCTCACGACGGAGGGGCTTCACCTCCTTTGGCCCTCTGCCTCACGACGGAGGGGCTTCACCTCCTTTGGCCCTCTGCCTCATGACGGAGGGGCTTCACCTCCTTGAGGGCTTCACCTCCTTGAGGGCTTCACCTCCTTGAGGGCTTCACCTCCTTTGGCCCTCTCCCTCATGACGGAGGGGCTTCACCTCCTTTGGCCCTCTGCCTCATGACGGAGGGGCTTCACCTCCTTTGGCCCTCTGCCTCATGATGGAGGGGCTTCACCTCCTTTGGCCCTCTGCCTCATGATGGAGGGGCTTCACCTCCTTTGGCCCTCTGCCTCATGACGGAGGGGCTTCACCTCCTTGAGGGCTTCACCTCCTTGAGGGCTTCACCTCCTTGAGGGCTTCACCTCCTTTGGCCCTCTGCCTCATGACGGAGGGGCTTCACCTCCTTTGGCCCTCTGCCTCATGACGGAGGGGCTTCACCTCCTTTGGCCCTCTGCCTCATGATGGAGGGGCTTCACCTCCTTTGGCCCTCTGCCTCCTGCTGCAGGAGAGCGCTCTTCTCCCTCTAGAGGAGGCAGGGTTCAAGGTGCCCACTTGGAGGCAGAGAGCAGCCTTCACCAGACACGCTGGATCTCGATCTTGGACTCTCAGCTTCCAAAACTGTGAGAAATAAACTTCTGTTCTCTTTACATTACCCAGTCTCGAGTATTCTGTTATAGCAACACAAGTGGACCTATCAAGGCTGGGTCTTATTCATTCCTTTCTCTCAAGAGCCCAGGACTCAATCAACACATCTGTATTGCATTTCTATACAAACTACTACAAACTGAGTAAACAACACAGAGTTATTCTCTCACGGCTCTAGATGCCAAAAGGTCAAGCCCAGTTTTGCTGGACCCGAGTCAAGAGGTGGGCAGAGCCGTGCTCCCTCCGGAGGCCCTCAGGGAGAATCGGTCTTGACCCTCCCACTTGTGGTGGCTGCTGCTTCCCGGCCTTCTTGTGGCAGGGCCTTGTCCTCTGCTTCCCGCTTACAGGATCCACCAGGATAATCCAAGGTGATCTCCCCTCGTTGAGACCCTTGGCACGTCTACAGAGTCTTTTCCCCATGAAGTTGGATTCACAGGACATGGACACATGGGATCACTACTCCGCCTACTTCTGACACAGGTCGCACAGCTGCAGACATTTCCATAGAGGAAAGCACTAGCCCTCCCTCCCGAGACCCGAGCTCGGGATGGCTCCCAGAAGATTCTCCTGCACTGCTCCGTCTGGGGAGAAATTGTTTGGGACCTGCACAAACTAAATCCCCTGCTCCCGCTATGGGTTGCTCCCCAGAAGTTCAC
Source organism: Sciurus vulgaris (assembly GCF_902686455.1). Lineage (NCBI taxonomy): Eukaryota > Metazoa > Chordata > Mammalia > Rodentia > Sciuridae > Sciurus > Sciurus vulgaris. Next base: position 38,933,767 of record NC_136479.1, on the reverse strand, counting down.
GCACTAGGAGTCCAGCCCCCAGGGCCATGATATCCAGAGGTGTGGGACCTTGGAGAGGTCACGTCTAATAGGCTTACGTCCTGGGGTCCCTGCCCTCATGAATGGATTGATGTCTTTCCCAGGACGCTGGAGTTCTCTTGAGACTGGATTAAGTCTCTCAGGCGTGAGCAAGTTCTCAGGGGCTGGATTAGCCAGACTGCAGGATGGGGGTTTATAAGAAAGCGGGTTGGCCTCCCCTTTGTCTCTCTCAAGCACTTCCGCCACATGAGGATATTTTCTATCAGACCCTCACCAGAAGCCAAAAGATGCCAGCGATGCACTCTTGGACCTGCCAAACAATAAGCTGAAGAAAACTCTTTCCTTTATAACTTACCCAGCCTCAGGTATTTTGTTATAGCAACACGAAACAGACTAAGATGCCCCCTTGAGCAACCAACCTCACCTACAAATCTTCCTGGGGGTTGATGGTCCTGATGAAGTTCTCTCAAGCCATTGTGAGGGCCATGTCTTCGATCCTGATGCTGATTATGAGACCTCAAACCTAATAATAAGCAGGATAGCTCTTCCCTGATGGTCCAGACACTTAGCAATCAGTCTCTTCCTCATGTGGGACTGTGGTCAAGAATTCCACTCCTCTAAGTTTCCTCATTCACACAAGAACAAACTAAAATTATTACAGCATTTCCATGATCATCCCTCAAATTTTCACTTCTTTCTCCATCTTCTTACAAAAAAAAATTTTATGATTCTATGTACATAACTCCATAACAAATTAGCAAAACTGAATCTTATGCTTTAGGAACACTTACCTAGGTAGTAAAACAATGTTTTTAAAAAGAAATAAAATGGCACAAAAGCAAGACTGAAATAAAAGATGTGGTATGTCCATTCAATGGAATATTACTCAGTCATAAAGAGGATGTCAATTCTGACATGCTGAAACATGGATGAATCTTGAAGACATTTTTTCACATGAAATAAGCCAGTCACAAAACCACAAAAATCGTGTGACTGCACTCTCTTGAAGTACCCAGAGTAGTGCCAAATCCACAGAGAGGAAGTAGAACAAAGCTTGCCAGGGTCTGGTGGGAGGGAATGGAGATACCATTTAATGAATACAGGCTTTCAGTGTGCAGGTTGGAAGAGCTCTGGAGATGGAGGTGAGGATGGCCTACAACGCGAGCGTTCTTTATGCCTTGAACTGTGCGTTTAAAATCGTTCCGGGTAAACTTCATTACGTGCATCTCAACACGAGGAAGAAAGACGAATTGGAAACAAGCTAAGCTAACGACTGTGTCTGGTACGGGGCGGGCACAAGAGCCGCGTCTCATAATCGTGTGCTAATCTGGACGTATATGCTTCTTGACTTATTTACCTTCTAATTTGCAATTTCCAACCCCTCCCCAAAGTGGAGACTGGACATCCCAGATACAGCCACAACCACCGCCCACAATTCCTATTTTTGTTTCACTTGTGTACATCCCAGTTGTGGGTGGGGAGGGGACAAGGCCTTTCAGAGCCTCTTCCAGGTGGACATCACCCATATGTGCTTCCGTGCACGCACAGACAGGCTGTGCACTTGTGTGTGTGTGAAACGCACAAAAGGCTTCAAGCAGCGGCAGGTAGGCAGCTGGCCTTGAAGGCAGAACCCCCAGGCAGAACCCCCAGGGAAGGTGGCTAGGTGTCTGTGCGGGGCCACACACACAGCAGGATGTCTGCTCTGTGCTGGGGGAGCAGCTGCTTTGCCAGTGGCTTCCCATCCCATCTTAGGGGCCCTGGGAACGAGGGAGCAGGGCAGCTCCGGGCCTGCAGTCGAGCCCAGGAGCCGGAGAGTGGCAGTCGCTGAGCGCAGAGCCCTCCTGGGCTGAAGTCACCATTCTATGGCCAGGACGAACCTCTCACGGCCTCCAGTGTCCGCCCCGCAGCCAGCACGGTGAACAGTCCAGAATCCAACCTCCATGACTACCTGACCAGCAGGAGGACCACTCGACAGACCCCACTGTTTGGAGGAGGCCAGAGTTTTTAAGTGACCTTAAACAAACTGTCCTCTTCCTGACGAGAGGCAGGAGGCTCTGCGCTCCCTGCAGAGCGTGGAACGTGCGGTGCTGCAGGGGTGGTAAGTAGAGGTGGCCAGGGTCGCCGGGGCCTGTCTGTGTCCCCTGGGGGGCCCTGATTTGTCCCGTTTCAGGAGAAACCTGAAGCCAGGTCTGTGGCAAATACAAGCTGTGAGTGCTCAAGTCCTGTAAGATAGGGGTGGACGTGGTGGGTAGCAAGACCCATTCTCAGACGCCAGGTCTGGGGTCAGAGCCCTGGGCGATGCCAGGCTTTGTCCAGGGGCCTCCAAGCTCCTGGGTACCACGCAGAGGCCAACGCAAGAGCCACAGGTGCCATGGGCTTCCTTCAATCACACCTGCCCACGGCCGGATTCCATCTGCGGCCTCCCCTTCCAGCCAGTGGCCAGCACTCCCTGCCCCCTTCGCTGCCCCAGTGCCTTTGACCTGGCCATTCCTCCTGCAAAGAAGGTGGTCCCTCTGTTTGCCTGTGTGGCTCCATCGTTTCCTAGGCCCTGTTCCAGCATCTGTGTGAGAGATTCCACAACCATCCTCGTCCACAGGAGGGCGGCCCGGGAACTGGACCTCACCACTGTCCCCGCTCACCTTCCCTCCCCGCCACCCTGGCCAGTCTCCCCACCCACCTCCTGTGGATGCATGCCCGCTCTGCAGGGGAGCGATGGTATCTGCTTTCCACCACCGTGAGAGCAGCCCCAGGGTGGAAGGTCTGCCCGTCCCTGGACACCTGTGGCCAGTCCTCCCACCTCTGCTGGCACTGTCCCTCCTCCTGCCTTCCTGAGGGAGAATTCCTGTCCTAGGGCTATGGATGGCCACACGCCCACACTGGACAGATGGCGGACAGGCGTGAGCTGGACGGGACGGTTCCCCAATCACAGGCCCTTGCATCCCACCTGGACCCCGGGAGGGCGGCCCTCGGGAGCAGAGGGGGCCACGGAGGTGTGGGAGGGGCTTGCAGGGACAGGAGGTGGCCCTCCTCATTCCCGGAGGGCGTGCCCAGCCGGCTGGAGGCCCAGGAGGTGTGCGGGAGGGGCCTTCCCAGGAGCCGAGTGGCTGGGCAGTCGTGCTTGGCCCTCATGACCCTCCTGGCCTCCAGGCGGCACACAGCCCCATGCCCAGCTCGTGCTGACCCTGCTCTGCCTGAGGCCTCAGCTCTGGATCCACCAAACCTCCGGTGCTGACAGCCAGCTCAGCCCTCAGCCCTGTCCTGGGCAGCTCAGCTCAGCAGGAGCCTCCTGTCCGCAGCCTCCCAGTCCCCGGGCAAGGCCCAGCCTCTGCTCCCAGTCTGACACCACCCCGCTGTCTCCTCCCCACCCCCCTGTCAGAGTGTGACAGCTCCGGCCACCTCCCCAGGAAGGTCTAGGAGAAGAATCAGCTGGAGGCTGGAAAGCCTTCGGGGAGGCCACTTCCTCCCTGGTGGCTGGACTCCCGCCTGCCCATGTGCCTGGTTCCATCGAGCGTGTTGGGGCCAAGTTCAGAGGGTCTGCAGAGCTGAGGGACTCAGGCATTGCCCTGGGAAGCTGTGCGGCCGCCATGGAAACCACCCATCCCTTTGGCCCCAGCCTCGTCTTTCCTGGGGCTGAGCCTCCCCGCTGACAGGGTGCCCGGGATGGGAAGGCCTGGCCCTCGTCTCTGGGAGGACAGAGCCTCCTCCTGCGGGCAGCTGGGCTCAAGGGCCCCTCTGCTTTGCCGGAGTGGTCCCACAACTGCCCTGCGGCCTGGACCTTCCTCCTTCCCCTCCGTCTCAAGACTCCCACCTGCGGCGGGCCACCCAGCCACGCCAATGTCCCTCTCAGCAGCCTCCCCCACGGCCCCGCCTCCAGCTTATTCGTGGCGCCTGCTTCTTGGAGGCAGGACTGGCATGGGCTCTGCAGTGTGGACGTCCCCAGGGGTGCCAATGCCCCAGCAGGTGGGGCACCCTGGAAGTCCAGTCGGGGTCCAGTTCACTCACTGGCCTCGGCAGGGGTCTTCTCTCACAGTCACGAGAAGCAGGGTTTTGGGGTCAGGCGGACGTGGGCTCCGTCTCCAGCTCCACCCCTGAGGGAACTCTGGATCCTCGGTGAGTCTCGACACTGCCTCAGGCCTCAGTTTCCAACGCTGCCCACTAGGTTCGTTGTGACGAGAGGGGTCAGGGTTTGGGGACAGTGGGTGTTGCAGCCTGGACGCAGCTGGGCATCGGGCAGGGGGTTGTTTGTGCCGCGTGAGCTCCTGGGGTGGGGCCTGCATCTGGCAGGAACCCATCGCAGGCCAGGGAGGCGCGGACAGTCCTCGGGCTGAGAGGACCCCCGAGCCCACCGTCCCCCAGCAGATCCCCTTCCGGTCCCGGTGCCCAGCACATGCGGGAGACTTCCCGGGTGAGGGAGCGCGGGCGTGGCAGGAGCACTCTGCATCAGCAGCACCCACGGGACCCCTCCATGTCCTACTCGCTCCCTCCACCAGAGGCCTCCTGGGACTTCAGGTTCAGTCTGGAGGTGCGGAGGCCGAAGGTGACGGGCTCAACCTCCGACCCGCCCTGGCTCTGCGGGGGGCCTGCGAGCCAAGCTCGGGTGCACCCCACACCTTCAGCCCCTAGAGTCTCAGCGCGCAAGTCCTGGGCTGGCAGCCATGTTGAGGTGTTTAGTCCTAGACCACGTTTAATCTCTGATCCTCTGGACACGAGAAGGAGTTTCAAAACCAGATAAATTCAAGTATACTTGATGTGGATTTATGAGGTTTATTTTAGTCAAAAATTTCTGGGGACTAAGAGGTTGACATCCATAAACAACTGAGCAAAATTCAAGCGAGAGAGAGGAAGGGCTCATCTCCAGACAGGGCCCGTCCTGCCTGAAGGCGGGAGGTCTTGGCAGAGGAAACGGGTGCGGTGCCCAGCGGGATCTGCCTCCTGCCCAGACTCTGGAACCCAGAGAGCAGGCCCTGCTCAGAGGCAGTGACGATCCCGAGGTGCCAACGAACCCAGCCCGGCTCATCGTCTCCAGGAGCCGGGCCCGCTCCCAGATGGGCGCTCCTGTCTCCTCTGGGCAGCACTGGCCTGGAGTCCGCCCCACCCACCCACAGCAGGATCCCAGCCCACCCAGGAGCCCGGGGGTGGGACAGACGGATGCCCCACACCCAGGGCAGCCACACACAATTCTTCTGTGGAAGGCGTTAAGGTCCCGCGGCCCAGAGCGAGCTCTGGAAGCCAGGAGCCTCCTCCCCAGTCAGCCGCACCCGCCTCAGACCCTCAGCTTTACATCCCAGACTTGAGGACCCTCCAGCGTCCGGCGTCTCCCCAGCTCCTGTGACTGGGGACACCCCTCTGCTGCCCAGTTCCTCAGGAAACGGTGCTCATCCCGCTAACATTCATCACCCCGTTGATGGCCTCCTCCCCTCGCCCACGGGTAGAATGACCTTTTCAAGGTCGAGCACTGTGCATGGCTCATCCCTGTGTCCCCAGCCATAAGCACAGCCCCCAGCAGAAGTGACATTGCAAACACCTCGTCCACGCTCAGAAGCAAGGCCGCGGCCGCTCCTGGTCACGGGGTCTGGTGGAAGGGAGGAAGGAGCCCAGAGCCAAGACCCCGTGGTCAGTGGTCTGGAGCTTTCTCTCCACAGTGGCCACACGGTCCTGTGACATGCAAGATGTGGCTGGGTACAAAAGTGACAAGGCATCTCCAGGGACTCCACTGAAGCACCAAGAGACAGCGAGTGCCCAACCACAGGTGGCCTGGTAGTGCCTCTCCTCCAACACAGGTGTCCCCGCAGGGTCCGCTGAGCTGGACGTCGGGTCCAGGAGGCTTCAGCCCGGTTCTCCCAGGACTAGAGCTGCGGGGTCTCTGCTGGGACCTTGGTCTCCCCGTTGTGGATCCCAGCTGGGACACCCTGGAAGCCTTGATCCCAGCTCACACGCCTACCCTTTGGCGGATTTTAGGCCAGAGTGGCTTGGGGGCCGTGCTAGCCGTGGGCATGGACGGCTCATGGACGGCAGGGCTGGCCCAGCACCCTGCTTCCCAGACGGCATGCCTGAGAAGCGGCAGCCACCCTCCCCCTCGGCATGACCCGAGGGGCAGGGGGCAGAACTCCAGCCGCACCATCCAGACCCCACCTTCCTCCTCGCCCACGTGGAACCCGCAGAAGCCAGACTGGGACCCCGCCCGGCCTTTACTTGTGAGTGACGGATTATAAAGAGGAGCTCGCCTGGGGCGTTTGAACGGGAACGGTCCCTCAGTTCACAGCCTAGCTGTTCTCAAAGTGTGGCCCAGGATCTCTGGGGTCCCCAGGAGCCTTTCAGGAGAATCTGCCAGGCAGAACTACCTCACCTCAGTGCCAACGAGGCGTTTGCCTCTGATTGGAAATCTCCCACAGGCACACAGTGACGTTCTCCAAAGGCTGCATGACGGGGATGTCACAACAGATTCAATGCAGATGTGAGAGCCGCCTGTCTTCTGCTTGGCCAGATATCAAAGGGCTTCGCAAAAATGTAAAGCAAGGTCATTTTTCTCTTCTCACTAATTTTTTTTTTTTTTTTTGAAATCTATTTGCTTTCTTTCTTCTATTATTTTGTGGTCGGTCCTTGTATTTCTTTAAAAATTTTTATTTTCCTAAAGCACAGTATTTATGTTAAATGTGTAATGGGTATAATTGTTTAAGATGTATTAATATTTTAAGAATTTCTCAGCTTTGATTTCTAGCAGGGTAAATATCACTGGATACAACACATATAGACAAAAAGGTTTTTTTAGATCCGCAATAATTTCTAAGAATGCAGAGGGGTCCTAGGTGCAAAAAGTTTGGAAACTGCTGTTCTACACAGTGGGAGCTCACGGGCCCCACTGCTTCCTGGATGTGCCGCTTTGGGTGAGTCATTGAACTTCTCTGAACCTCAGTGTCCTCCTCTGAGAAACAGAGGTAGCCTATGAGGTGTCTGCCTCCACGCCTGGCCCTGTGAGGTTCTCGGTGAATTTGTATTTCGTCTCTGCACTTCAGCGGGCCGGTCACAGCTGAAGGACATCTGCTGGAGGACAGAGGCGCTGCAGTCCGTACTGCTGAACATGACTTGGCTGCTTTGGCTTTTCTGACTTGCTCCGGGTCTTCTTGGTGGCCGCTTTTCGAGAACCACTGATGTGGGCCTTTAAGAATTCGAATCTTGTAGATGATTCAGAAGTGTTTTACCTCCCTGGTATTTAATGAAATCCAGGTCCTTGGACGGGAAGAGACTCCTGGGAGTGGAAGGAGCGTCCAGAAAGAGATGAGCGGGGCCTCTGGCCAGCCCCGGAGCTCTCCTCTTGGATTTCCAGGAACAGATTCTTCCTTGAGAGGCCTTGACCGGCCTCTCCCGCCAGCAAGGGTGAGGGGCGAGGGCCCCTCGGCTGCCCGCAGACTGGCCTGGCTCCCAGCATGTGTCCTGCCCTGCCCCTTCACTGTCTTCTGAGTGCTGGTGGCCGGCACCCTCTGGAGCTCAGGGCAGTGGCCCCAGCCTGTCCCCAGAGTAGAATTCTCAGGGTCACCAGGCGGGACAAGGAGGCCTTCTCTGAAGAGCCGAGGGCAGCTGCTGGGAGACACTGGGTCCCCACTGAGCCTGGCCTGTTCCTCCTCCATGTTTGCAGGGTTCTCTTCCCTGCGGCCGACTCTTCCTCTTGGCAAACCTAAGACGTCCCACCAGAACCGTCCCCTCCGCCAGCACGCTACTCTGGGAGGCTTCCCACAGGGTAGGCGGGGAGGGAAGGAGAGGAGCCCAGGCACCCATGCACATGAGCAGCAGGAGTGAGGGGAAGAGGCCGTGCTTGTCATGGGAACCAAACCAGTCACTAGGTCCACCCGAGCAGGCGGAGTCGGGTGGCCTCGACCGCCGCGCTCTCGAGCCCACTTGTGATAAAGACCATCACTGAAGGTGCAGAAGGGAACCACCGCCCTGTGCACAAACCCAGTCCTGCTGTGGGCACGTCTGCCCGCAGCCTCCTGTCCACCTGGGACGGGCACCACACCTGTCACTGATCCTCGCAGCCCAGGCTAATCGTCCCAGAAGAGCTTTCCTAGCCTTCTTCCTTGCGCCTCGGCAAGGGAAGCCTCTCCAGATCCCCCTGGACGGTTTTCCTTCAGGAGACTCTGTCGCGGGGGCCGATGGGTCTTCAGCCCTCCCCCTCCACAGCCGTGAACCAGGTCACCAGCGCCTCCCAGGGTGGAGAGGCGTTGCTCAGGCCGCGTGGTCCAAGAGATGCTCGGGAGGGGCGGCAGGTGGCCTCGCAGGTGAGGGAGCGAGCTCCACCCCCGTGGGCAGGTCAGCCCGCTGGCCTCTGCTTACCCGACTTCCACAGGCCTCTGTTTCTCCGAAGGAATTGGAAGAGCGACATCTACTGCCAAGTCGTGGCTTTATAGAAGGCACTAGAGATAGGAGCCCAGGGGCAGTAGCAAAAGCGAGGGGCCCTCCACTGTCTGGTATGAACCCGTCATCCCTCCCCCCGGAAGGGACCAGAGAAACAGGCAAGCACGTCTCACCAAGCGCCAAGGAGCGAGCAGCAGTGCCCAGCTGGCAGGCCGAGGTGGCCCTGGGCCCTCCTCTGCTCTCTCTCAGGGGGTTACCAGGATCCCATGAGACTAAGAACCCCAGGATCTCTTCAGGTTGAGGACCCCTTTGGATGGACGAAAGTTCCAGAAACCTTGTGGAGCCATTTAGAGGCCGACCCTATTTGTCTGAGCTGGTTGGTGACCAGGTGTGGGTTGCTGGTCAGGGAGAGCTGTCCCTCCCATGCTTGCCCGTCCCTCCACTTAGCAGCCTGGCCGCTGCCTCCTGCTCCTCCCCTCACCAGGGCCCTGCTCCATGGCCTTGTGCTCTGGGCAGGAGCCTGAGAGAGACATTTGGACCTGCTCCCTGTAATGCCTGGCCTTCGTCTGTTTCCATTCTGGCCAGCGTTCTGCTGACCTGTCTGATACCTGCATAATGAAGCCATGGGCATGTGATGGACCACAGTGCCCAACTCCCCTGCTGGGGAGGCTCAGAGTAGGTGCCACTTCCCAGGACAGAACAGCACAGCAAGGAGGAAGACAGAGGGGGGCCGGGCCACGCGGACTGTGGTGCTGAAAGAGGTCCTGGCCCGCGCTCTGGCCGCCAATGAAGAAACCGAGACCCAGCAATCACGGAGCCTGCCTGGCTGGGGGCAGGGGCAACAGCGCAGCCACTTGTGGCAGCCACCTGGTCTTGATGAGCACGCCTTCCCTTCCCCTCCACTGGGGACTTGGCTCTGCAGCTTCCTTGTGCCTGGCCTCCCCACCCCTCGTAACCCTCTGGTGCGCACCTCCAGGGCTGCCTTTGGCAGACCCGTGTCCGGTGCATGCCCTGCTGTGTTGGAATTATTTGCCTGGATGAGGCACAGGTCACTTGTCTTTTTCGGCTTCAGGAGATGGAGTGGTCATGTCCCCTGAAAATTCATATCTGAGGCCCTGTTCCTGGTGTGATGTATTTGGAGTCTCCATGAACAAGACCGGGCCAGAGTGCTCACCCGCCCCTCCACCCTGTGAGAAATACATTCCTACTGTTCAGGAGCCCCTAGTCCATGTTGTTACAGCAGCGCGAACCAACTAAGATGCATGCTGTGTTCAAGAATTTCAGGACACTGTTGATCTGGATCGTCATGTGACGGGACCCTGGGGTGATGGGAGGTACCCGGGCATTCTTGGGGGGATACATTGAGAACTTCACAGCCTCCCAGGAAGTTGGAGGATGCAGGGTGTCCACTCTGGCCTTCGTCTGGCTCCTGGGATCTGAAGGTGAGGGCAAGTCAGTACCTGGGGTAGGGACATTCTCAGGACAAGGGTAAGCTAGCAGGGCACCGTCAGTACCAGTGACACACACACAGCTCTGCTGTAACACGGGGCAGCTCCGCAGTGGAGAAGTGGAATGTCCAGTCTGAGTGTGTGTCACCCTCAGGGGGACACAGAGTGGCAGGCAAAGAGGAGGCAGCCCCACAGGGCCCAGCCTGTGGATGCCAATCCTGGGCCAGGGCGGCACTGACAGACATCTTCCTGCTGAGCACCCGGCAGGTCTCTGTGCGAGAACGGCAGCACCTGAGGTCGGGAAGCCCCCGCTGGACAAGAAGGGATAATGGTGGTGGCAGCCAGGTGGAGAGGCCATCGATGGAAACCCTGAAGCCAGAAGGCGGAAGCCGCCAGCTGGGCAGAGGCAGAGCACAGTGCTGACCGAAGCCACCTGCCTGCTGTGCCCGTCTTGCATGGCCCCGGCCAAGCCCCGGGCCTCCTCCCTCCCTCTTTTGACCTTGGGTGCACGCGGCACCCACAGAGCAAAGCAGCTGCCCCCGTGGTAGCCCCACTTGCTTCCAGCCGCTGCTCGGCTCGGCTCCCTGATGAACATCCCAGAGTTCTCGGAGTTCCCACTTCCTGGAGACCCCACGCTCAGCCCAGTCCCATCACTGTCCAGTGATGCTCTTGACCCCTTCTGCTTCAGGATTTCTCCCAGCCTCTAGTCCCTGGCGCGAGGTTCTTCCTCTCTGCCTCCAGCCTACGTGCCCCATCAGTCTGCAGGATGGTGCCCTGTCCCTCAGTGTAGGAGTCCTCGGCCCACCTGCTTCAAGCTGCTGCCCCCTCTTCCTCCTGTCACCACTGAACTTAGGAAGGAGTGTTGTAGCCCATTTTCTGTTCCTATACCTGAGTGCCCCAGGCTGAGTAAGTTATGAAGAGGAGAGGTTCACTCAGCTCAGGGCTGTGCAGGCTAGGCTGTCAAGATAGACTGGCCACATCTGATGAGGTTCTCCTGCTGGTGGGGTCTCTGCAGACCCCAGGAAGGCACAGGGCATCGCATGATGAGAGGGAGCACACAGAGACAGACTGCACTAGGATTTTATGACTCTCACACTCAAGATGCCCCATTAACCCACTAGTGCATGAAAGAATTAATCCCTTCTCGAAGGCAGAGCACTGTGACCTCATCATCCCCACCCTCGGGTCCCATCTGGTCCTGCCTTGTAGCTCACAGTGGGCTCACGTTTCAGCGCCAGCTTGGGTGGGGACATGCAAACGGCAGCCAGGAGCTGGGACCAAAGCCTCCCCACTCGCTCCCCTCCCCCCCACCCTCGTGACTTGGACCTCACCGTGGTGCACCTGGGGAGGGAGCCGCAGCGTGCCCTGAGGGAAGCACAGGTGACAGAATAGCATGCACCCTGCAATTCCCTCCCTTGCAAAAAGTCATCTCTATGTCTTCTTCTCAGGGAACTGTGACAGAATGAAGTAACGTAGGTATCTCTAAACTACGCAATCCTGGGGAAATTTTTATTCTTTTTATCTATTTTCTTTTTTTCTTGGTGAACATGAATTATTTGCAAAAAAAAAAAAAAAAAAGACCAACTTCACGAAAAAAAGGCAACAAATTATTTTTAGGTGTTTAATGATCATCTTAAAACTCAATCCCTTAATCACTCCTTGTACGTAAATAAACTATAGATGGATCCACTATTTAAAAGGAAAAAAATGAAACAATAAAAGAATTCAAAGGAAACATGGAAAGGTTCCTTCCAATAATCTTGAAGTAGGTAAGATTTTTATGAGCAGTTCCCCAAAACAAGAAGCCGCAGAAGAGAAAATTAATAAATCTGATAGCAGAAAATGCAATAAACAGGTCAATACCCCAGGGACGAGGTAGAGGCAAGTATTCATCTGTGGAAATGGCAGGTTCCCTTCAATGAACCATGTCTTTTGAACCAGTCAGAAAAATACCAACTGGTCACCAGGAAAACGCGCAGGCAAAGAGCTTGATCCCCTCAGACAGAGATGGACGAGGGGCTTAGACTTGTAAGATGAGGATCGCGAAACTGAAGAGAAGTCACTTCCCGCCTGAGTGACGGGCGAGGAGGGGACAGCAGTGGGCAGCAGCCTGTGGAGGGGGCGCCCCCAGGGGCTGCCTTTGCGGAGACCTATGCCGGGTCCCTCCAGACCTAGGGCTGCAGGCTCCTGGGTGGCCGTTCTGCAGGCGTACCCCAGGGACCAGGGGCTGGCTTCCTTGATTCCCTTCGGTTTTCCTATTTCCTTTTCACGGACTTCTGCTGTAATTTCACGGTTGCTTCCTGAGGCTTATTTTAGGTCTAATGTGCTTTTCCCCTAGGAGGCTCCTAAGGTGGGAATTCAGGAGTGCACGTGTGATTTCCTTTCCTTTTCTCCGTAGGCATTCGTGCTGCGCGTTTCCCCCGAGGACTCTATTTTAGTCGGCTTTTTCGCTGCTGTGACTAAATGACCCAACCAGAACAACCATAGAGGAGGAACAATTTATTTGGGGGCTCACAGTTTTGGTGGTCTCTGTCCATAGACAGCAGCTCCATTCCTCGGGGCTCCAGGTGAGGCTGACCATCATGGTAGAAGATTTGGCCAAGGGAAGCAGCTCACAGGGTGACCAGGAAGCAGATAGAAATACATATCCCATCCACACCCCAATCCCACCTCCTCCAGCCACACCCCCCCTCAGTTACCACTCAGTCAGTCCCCGTCAGGGGTTAGTCCACTCACGGTGTTAAGACTTCACCACTTGGTCACTCCTCTGAACCTTCCTGCATCGTCTCACACGTGAGCTTTTGGGGGACTCCACATCTAAACCACGGCCGACTGCTTTTGTTGCATCCCACAAATTTTGATACAGTGTCATTTTCTTTCACCTCAAAACACTTTTTAGATGTTTCTTGAAGTTTCTCGTCTTTGACTCCTGGAATATTTAGTAGTGTTTAATTTCTAAATAGTTGGGTTTTTTCTAAATATCTGTTACTGATTTCTAGTTTAATTTTGAAATGATTCAAAATTTATAATTTCTATTCTCTTAAATGTGTTAATGTTTGCTTTGTGGACCAGAATATGAATGCCCCGTGTGCACTCGGGATGAATATTTATCCGGCTGCTGTTGAATGAAGGGTTCTGGGAATGCCAAGGAGGCCAAGTTGGCTGAGGGGTTCTGAGAGTGATCACCCTACAGGTTAAACCCTCTTTCCTGAGGAAAATGGGTCTCTGGAGCCTCAGTGGCTGCCATTCCCTTCTGCCAACACCACCTCCGGATTCTCTCCATTCTTCTTGTGAGAGCCTGCTGAGGTTCCCCATCCCCATGACCACACCTCCCAGCATCTTCTCATTACCATGCGTGGCTTCCAGCAAACAATTAAAATTTCTAGTTCAGTGTCTCCACCAGCTTATATGGTATCCAGTGGTTTCTGCCTCCAGAGAAGCAAATAAGCAGGTGCTGAGTTTCCCTAAAGTGCTTCTGTGACTCCTGTTCTCCAATGGCTTCACACAAAGTCAGGGAGCAGTACCGACCCAGCTCCTATCTTCCTGCAATAAGGGGAAGAGCTGATCTTTGACGGCTCTCTGTGACCCAGAGACACTTTCAAAAGTGTAAAAGTGTGTGTGTGTATGTGTGTGTGTGTATTTCCTACCTCATTGTTTGGATTAGAAGGATGAACAGTCCAAATGCACCTTTAAAAGACAGCATAAATTAAATGACACAGCCATACTATACAACTGTTATGGCTTGGATCCGAGGCGTCCCCAAAGCTCCTGTCAATGCAGGACTATCCAGAGGTGAAGGGACTGGGGCGATAGCCTCATCGCTCCATCCCAGTGTCAATGCAGGGTGGAGGGCTGGGGCATGCGGCTGCCCTGGGGGGTGCATCTGCCCAACACACGGCCCCTCCTCCCTGCTCCCTGACCCCACCAAGAGCTGAGCAGCTCCCTCTCTGGGCCCACCTTGGGCCCAGAGCAATGGAGTTGGCCAACTATGGACTGAACCTCTGAAACCATGAGCCCCAAATAAACTGTCTCTTCTCTAAGTTGTTCTTGTGGGTGTTTTAATCACAGTAACAAAAACCCAAACGGAGAGCAGGTGGAGAGAACGTAAGAGACATGGAAGAGAGAGACCCACGAGAGTAAAAGACACAGAGTGGCAGGGAGGTGGGGCAATGGGCAGGACAGAGTGCGAGGTGCAGATGGGTCTGGTCAGTGTCCTGAGTGACCTGCCTGTACTCCCTCCCACGGCCCGTGTGAGAAACCCCAGGGCCTTCAGACGATTTCCATTCAGCCAAGTCAGCGTGAGCAGGTCTCTCCTCCTGAAACCAAATCTCTCCGAGACACGCGTCCCCCAGTCTGCTTGGCCCTGCTTTTAGCCTTGCCTCCTGAGGTTCCCAGGCCACAGTCCTCCAGGTCCCCAGACTGCTCCCACGCTGGCCGCCTCAGTATCGCCACGCTCCGCCCTCTGCACAAACCCACTCCCACGTGGGTGGGTCTTGCTGGTGTAAGACAACCCCTTCTTCTCAGCCAGCTTCCTCTCCTCCCTCCCAAGCCCCTACCCGAAGCTGGACAGAAGCTCTTGGATTTCCTTGTCTCTGGAACCATTCACTGGGCTCCGCCCTATGTTAGCCTTGTTTCAGTTATTTCACTTCTGGGCTAGACTTTCAGCTCCCTAATGGGAATAAGTGTGCCTTAGTCATTTCTGCAGGTAAATGGATGGAACTGGACACTATCATACTGAGAGACATAAGCCAATCCCAAAAAACCAAAGGGGGAATGTTCTCTGATTTGTGGACGCTAACCCAAAACAACGGAGGTCGGGGAGGGGATAATGGAAACCCATCGGCCTAAACAAAGGGAAATGAAGGGGAGGGAGTGGGAGAGGAACAGGAAAGACAGTGGAATTGGTTGGACATCACTTTCCTAGCCTGTATTTGTACACACGACCAGGGTAACTCCACATCGCCTACGGCCACGGCAGCGGGGACCGAAACAGAGTAAACTATACTTTATGTATGTATATTCTGACAAAGTACGTCTACTGTCATGTATAACTAAAAATTAAAAATAAAAATATTTTTAAAAAGAAAAAAAAAGGCAAAATAACCATATCACCTACACATGTTGGTGCCTGGTTTTTTAACTGAACACCGTAACACCAGCTTTTTACTACATTTTAAAATCTCTTTGCTGACTTCCTCATAAAGATGGTGGATTCCAGTGGACTTGAGGGTTCTCCCTATTCCCCAAGACAATAAAATGAGCCAAAGAGAATGGAAATAATTGAAAGGAGGAACTCCACCCTCAAATTCCCCAGGAACGAAGAGGGTGTGACTTCCTGGCTTGCCCTTTGAAAATGGGTAGCTAGGGAGGGTTCCAAACAGCATGGCTTAGTGTGGCTTCTAAGCCAGCGGGCAGCACAGAGGGAGGGTGAGGCCGGGGAGCCTGGGGGATTCTTATTACACCCCCAAAAGCATGGGCAGCCACCTGAGGGGCTGAGAGAGCTGCCGGGAGGAGGCATGGAAATGCCTAGAGAGTAGGAAGCACGGACCGTGGCAGATGGAAAGGAGGGAGACCAGGGAGGTCACCAGAGCACTCCTAATGGGCTCCAGCTAGGCCTGGGACGCCAGCAGCCACAGGTCTCCAACATCAAGTGGAGTGTTCAGAATTAAATGCCAAACAGTGAAGTGAGGTCCTAGAGGAAAAAGAAAGACGAGAGGGGAAGAGGCAGGTGGGAAGCTGGCAGACCCTAGAGAGCAGAGGTCTGGGCTGGGGTGCGGGCTGGGGCTCACCTGGCAGCTGGTCCAGGGAGACTCTCCATGGGGGTGAAACTTTGGGACTGGCGCAGCTGGTCGGGGACAGCTGAGGGTGTCAGCCCGGCGCAGGTCTCTCTGGGGGTCTCTGTCTGATGGTGCACTGAAATCCCAGGGAGCTTTATGGTAAACGACCATCACCAGCTGCAATGGATCCCCCAGGGCTGGATGGAGTCTCAGCACCTGTGCTGACCCCCAACTCACCAGGAGATTCTCAAGTGCGAAGAGGGTGGAGAGACATTTCAGTTCTGTTCCTGACAAAAGAGCAACTACCCAAATCATACAGAGACTTTTAACGTGCACCATCTAAACTGTCTAATCATTCCCAAGTGACGGGTGTGACAGCGTCCCCTTCCGGGGGACTGCCCAGAAAGGGGAGATTCTTGGAACGTGGGCTCTCCCACCTTTGCTGATGCTGGGTGGAGGGCCTGGCCCCACCACTCACTCTTCTTGCTCCTCTGGGCAACCTCTTCTTCTCTCCTTCCTCCTTTCTTCTTTCCCTTTCCTCTCTTCTTCCTCGATGTTATCCTAATAGACTCTCTCTACACGTCTTCCTGGTCAGCAGGACACCCTGATGGGACTGGTCACAGGTTCTACTTAGGACAACTCCCGCTTCACCAAGTCTTCACCAAGACACCTGGATGAATGGGACATTAGGAACCATGTGTGTAGGAACACAGGAACTGAGGCCCTAACCGCCAGCAGCCTGTGGGCATAAGTGCCAAGTAATCAGCCAAGGGTTTATGGGCAAGTTGAAGACGGAGCTGGTACTGCTAGACTCCAGATCTGGACTGTCCCCAAAGGCTACGCGTTGGAGGACCAGCCCCCAGCCCATGACTGTGTTCAGAGGTGGTGGAACCTTTAAGAGGGGAGCCCTAGTGGGAGGTCCCAGACCCCCCAAGGGCGGGCCCTCAACAGGGATCATGGGAACCCTGTCTCTCCTTCCTCTCCTTTGATCCAGGCCCTGGGGTGAATGGCTTCACCATCCTGGCCGCCATGATGTCTCACCACAGACCCAAGAGCCTCAGGACCAACAAGTATGGACTGAAACTCCAGAACTGTGAGCCAGGAAACCTGTTCTCTTCATGAGCTAAGCGCTGATATCAGCCCAGGTGCTGGACAGAGCTGTGGAAAGCTGGCTGACATCGGCTTTCTTCTGACTGCAGTTCTCAGAGGTGCCGGGCACCCGTACCTTGGCGGAAGGGCTAACTCCATGGTGATCTGCAGGCACACGTCAACAGCCTCCTTGTGGTTCTCCCTCCTTGACCTCCATATTCCCCTGGCATCCGACTGGCAAGAGCCACTGAGGTAAGAAATTCACGACGATAAAAACCGTCAGTGAAGACACCAGGAGAAACCCATCTCAGTCTTTTTGTTTATTTGTTTTATTCTCTCTAAAGATTCTATATTTAACAGTTGAAATTTAGAAGCTTTAGGTTTTGTTGTTTCTTTTAAAAAACGTAGAGCCTGATTCTCAGAGTTGCTATAAATATTCTCCTGGAGGTGCAGGGGACCGTCCGGGACGTGGCCACCCCTGGACCACTGCAGGGGAGGCGACTGACTGGATTGTTCAGGAGGGCTGTCCCCAGTCTCCTCCGTCCTCTACAGATGTCCTGTCCAGTGCTGCTCTTGGTGGAGAGGATGGCCTTCCGCCTCAAGGAAGGGCTCCTCCAGGCAGATCAGGAAGCTGCTGACCCCGACTCCAGACCCTGTGCAACACAACCAGGCAAGAGGACCTGTCAGGGCCCGTGACACAGCCTCCCTCTCCCAGCAGAGTGAGCAGAGGGTCAGAGAAGGGGAAGAAGCGGCAGGCCCTGCGGTGGTCCTCGCAGCCCAGTGCTGGACAGGCCGGCGGTTCCTTCCCACTTTTCTGTGGGCCATTTCTGTGGAAAATATAGCCAGTGATCGTGGTGCTGGAGCGGGGAGTGGGGGAGTCAGCATCTGCTTGCTGGGAAATACTTGGGTAATTGGAAACAGGATTTGTTTAGATTCCAGATCCCAGAACGAAGCTTTTCCAGGGATCTTCCCCACCACCCGCTCTCACCCTGCAGCCGGGCCTCGGGCCACAGCACTCGGCAGTGCACGCGATGTTCCGCCCAGAGAGCCGCATCCCCAGGCGGCCGGAGACCAGGCCTTCAGTCTCATGGTCGAGGATGGCTGAATGAAGAAACGCCTGTTTTTGCCTAGATGGATGCTTATATTATCCAGATGTTTTGGCAACAAAATTAAAGGCAGTGATAAGGAATTTCTCAGCTCTCCCAAATCTGCATGCCTGCGCTGGTCTTGGACTCTTTCTTATTCTGCCAAACTAATGGGTTTTGAGCAAAAACAACAACTCTATTTTACAGTATTTTTAGCTCATTATCAGCTGCAAGCAATGCAGAGGCACAGTGTGCGTGTGTGTGTATGTGGGTGTGTGTAGAGAGAGAGAGAATAATAATAGATAACAACTGTTGAACATTTTTCTATGATTTGGTCCATAAAGCTAAGTGCATTCATAGATGCAATAATTCAATTAGTTCCAATGTGGTAAGTACCACGATTCACCACTTTGTAGGTGAGAAAATGGAAGTACAAAGAAGCTAAGCATAGCACCTCAATTGTGAAGACCTACAAGGATGGATTTGCCAGAATGAGGAAGAGAGGGACCGGGGGTTTATGCAGGGGAAACGGTGACTTCTATGTTAAATCTGAGATTCCAATTAGGCAGCTAGATGGGCACATCCAGAAAGCGTTTGGATACTGGTCCTTGGGGTTCCAGAGCGAGGTAGAAGCTGAGATATAAATCGGGAGTTGTTAGACAAGGAAAACATTTTTAAAATGGTGCTGGGAGTGTCCATGCAGGGAAGGAGTGTAGGGAAGAGATGGGAAAACGGAGTCTGGGGTGTGGACATTAGGAGGTCAGAAGAGGAGCCAGCAAAGGAGGGCGTGGCCAGTGGAATGGCCAAGGAAGGATGGTGAGCAGGAAAGACAGAAACCAAGAGCTCCCAATTCCAAGCACCAAGCAAGGAAGCATTTCAAGGAAGGTGTGAAATGCCACCAAAGCACCATGAAGACTGATCTTGTGTTTGGCAACAGGAAGTCACAGGTGACCTTGACAAGGACGGTCTCCACCAAGTGGTGGGCAGAGCTGAGAGGAAGGACTCACTGCTGCCCTCGCTCTGTGGTTCCTCAACCTCTTGGATTCCAGTGACTTCACCCTCCACCCCATTTCAGACACCCAGACCCAGGGGCAGCTGTCCTTCACCCTGACACCTGCACTTCTGAGACCTCAATTCTCATTCCTACCCTAGAACCTGGTCTCTTTTTAGCAGTCCCTCTCCTTATCCCTCTGCACTCTTTCTTTTGCTGTCTGGAGACTTCCAGTTCCTTGCCTCCTCTGTTGTCCCTCATCTCCAGTTCCTTCCCTTTCCAGACTAACGTCCTGGCCCCCAGGCTATCACGACCCATCTGACAAATACCCACTCCTGAATGAAGTCCACGATCTAGTGTTCAGGTGACCAAGCCCTGTTCGGGACACTCAGATCACCCCAGACAGATGCCCCTGCCAATTCAAGATGCCGCCTCCTGCCCAGTGCCTGTCTCTCCTGCCACTCATGGTCCTTCTGCTCCTGGTTAGCAGGCAGATCTCAGCTCAGCTCTCCACAGTCTTGTCCCTTTTACAGCTTTGAGGATCCCTTATCTGACTTTCCTCTTCACCAGCAGAAACATTTTTGCCAACCTAGAAAATGTTTTTAGAAAACAGATTCTAAAGTTTCTGGCCCAACTCAATGGCTCTGGGGTACACAATCAATCTGAAGGAGAAATGATTCATTTTGGACACCAGAGATGACCTGATTCATATTCTGTCCCTCAGACAGAGAAGCCCTGCCAGGGGGAAATAGATGGCAGAGGTAAAGGATGAGCTTTGGCAGGGATGCAGACACTGTCCCCAGACAGCTCAGCAGCAGAGTGCACAGAGCATCATAATGGGGCCTGGTTCTTACAGAGCAGCCTGTGGTCCCCTGAGAGACACTTGGGGATGAGCAGGGCCATTCCTTTCCTCAGCCAAATGTGACTCTTCGTATTTAAAAAACATAACTGCCCCTTGAGTATTTTAGGTCGATCCCCCTTCTGACCCCAGGATATATGGAGAATACAAGAGCTTCCAGTAAGAGCCTTATAGTGTAAAACATTTCAACGGTTCTCTAAACAATCAAAAGGAATGATCACCTCTTGGAGTCTTTGTTGGGCCGGGTATTAGCTAGGTGCTCTATACAATATTCTCGTTATTCCATGGACTGAACTGTCCCTGGCTAGATGGTGCTGATAAAGCAAAGATGGCGTTTACTTTCACGATCTAATAGAGAAGAGAAGCTTTAAACCAATAAGCTCACAAATAAACATGTAACTTGTCAACAGTAAAAGTGCTACATAAGAAAAAATAAGGTGCTCTTATGAGTTGAATTGTGTCCCTCACCCCCCAAAAAAGATATGTTGAAATGCTGACCCTTGCACCTCAGGGTGTGACTGTTTGGGAACAAGGCCATTGCAGACATAATTAAAGATGAGTTCCTGCTGCAGTGCGTGGGCTCCTAACCAATATGGCGGCATAAGAAAAAGAGACATAGAGAGGAGGGTGTCATGTGAAAACAGACACGGGAGGAAAGGTGGTCATGTGTGGGTGGCAGAGACTGGAGTTAAGTTACCACAAGTGAAGGAACACTGAGGGCCACAGAAGCCAGGAAGAGGTAAGGAAGGATTAGAGGCTTTGGAGGGACCCAATTGGCACCTGGGCTTTGGATGTCAGCCTCCACAGCCACTAGAGGATAAATTTCCATTTTGTCAAGCTGCCCAGTTTGTGGTACTTTATTGCAGCAGTCACAGAAAACTAATACAGGATCTCTGAAAGAATAACAGTTGGGACCCAATTTAGAAAAGCATGTCTATCCCTTAGGCTTCTTTGAGGAAAAGTGACAGAGAGAGGTGCCAACTTATGTCCACATAAGGAACTTAAAGGAGATGGGGAATCCTAAAAAGCAAAGTGAGTGCTGAACAGCTAAGACCTGCGTAGGACAGACCCACGCAAGTTCTGGGGTCTGGGGCAGAACACAGATTTGTCAGGATGTGACCGTCCTGACAAATACACACCCACAAATATACTCCCTTGGATAGATCTGACCAAAATTCACATTTCCGGGGTAGAGAATCCATTTGGCTTAGTTTGGGTCATGTGCCAGCTCCTTGCAGGGTCGATGGGGATAGGTTGGGGGAACCGACACCTTGAGAGCCTGCCCCATCCAGACTGCTTGATGCTCAGTGAAAAGTCTGGTACCACCACTGATACCAACAGAAAAGGGAGCGATGCTGGAAATAAAAAATCAGTAGACACAGCGACTCTCTGGGGGAGAGATCCTCAGCAGGCTCCTGAAGGATAAGGAGGAAATATGCAGGTGGAGATAAGAGGCCGAGGAATGATGAAAATGAGCTCAAGGTCATGAGAAACAGCTTGGCATGTTCCAGGAACCAGCAGTAGAGGTGGACATGACATTAACCAACAGGGAAGCCTGGAAGGTGACCACATGTAGGTGAGGTGATTGGGATTTTGGTTTGGAGGTGATCTCTGGTTTGAGGAGGTTGTGAAAAACAATGAAAATCATTAAACAGGAAGTTGAATACCTAGGTGACGGCTTAGAAGAGCGGTCTGGATGGACTCAGGTTGGGTGACTGTGGCAAAAGGTGGAAATGGATGTGGTCACCAAGTGTGAGAGAAGTCCTGTGGTCGAGCCCTGAGGATTTCCAACACTCAGAACAATGATCTCCCCTGACATGTTTCTGATTGTACCTCTGTCAGGAAACATTTTCAGTCTGAACCTCCAATGTGCATATCGATTTAAAATTGTGTATGTGTGCTACTGTGCTAAAACGTTTTGTATACTATAAGACATATACACACACATAAGACATTTTGGAGAATGTTATTTTTTAAATTAAAATCCTTTAAAACACATTAACATAAATTGGGAGACTGGTTTAGAAGTTAGAATAGAAGAATATGAGTCAGTCAAGTTGTGACCAGAGAGGAAGAAGGGAAACCAGAAAAATAGCACCTTGTGGAAATTTTTTTAAATATATTTTTTAGTTGTTGATGGATCTTTATTTATTTTTATATTATTTATTTGCAGTTCTGAGAATCGAACCGAGTGCCTCACACAGGCTAGGCAAGTGCTTTACCACTGAGCCACACCCCCAGCCCACGTTCTGAAATTTTTTAAAAAAAGTGTTTCTCGAAAAGGAGTGCCTGCATCAAATTCAGCTGAATGTTGTCATGAAACCAGGGCTGAGAAGTCTTTGGGGTTTGGCAACATGGCGGGCACAGGCAATTCCAACAAGAGCAGTTTCCATGGTGAAGTGGGTTGGAAGCCAAGCTGGCAAGTTGAAAATAAACAGGCATGAACTCATTTAATTGTCCTCACTACCCTGCAAGGTGGGAATCATTACCATCACTTGCAAATGAGGAGATCAAGGCTCAGTGCTTGAAAACACGTGCCTTTGTTTTAACACTGCAGGAGAAGAGTGAAAATTTAATACCAAGGCTGCCCAGATTTACAATGCTTGGATTCATCCATTAAAGGAGGCTAATAGGTATAAAAATGTCATTAGGGAGAAGCGAGGACTTGGTAACGTGGGGACAGCTGCTCATAAATAGTGTACTGCTGGCCACAGAGCATTCTGGGAATTCCAGTTCAGGAGAGGAGAACAAATGGGTACTAAGTCAAAAGCAAAGCACCTCACCCAGGTCTGCTTAGCACAAAGGAAGTCCACTCACCCTCAGTGACCTGAGCCCCGTGGAATCATGTTCTGGAGTAGGTCAGGGTCTAAAGTCAGTCCGTAAGGCAGAAATCCTGCAGAGTGGAAGTGGCCTCAGAAGGTCTTCCCAGTGGACACCAACGTCCTGGCTCAGGGAGTCCACAGACAATGCCTCCTTCTGCAGGGACAGACTGTGGTGAGTGGACGCACCTGACCTGTACCAAGGGGCCGTGTGGTATGAGGAGCCTGAGAGGTCTGAGGCCATCAAGGGGCAGTGATCCAGACCTCCCTCGTGCACATCACTGGGTGTACATGCCAGGTGGACTAAGCCACATGTTTGAACTGTCTCACTCACGTCTGACCACTTTGGAATCATAAAGATCAGACATTCCCTCCCACCATAAACAACTAGAAAACTGGACGAGCTGTTTTCAAACAGGATGATCGACAGTTCTCAGGCTTTGGTCACCGCACGGGACTGTGAACTCCAGAAGAGAAACAAAGGAGGTGAGTCCCAAGATGGCCTGACTTCCTGTCCAGAGCACAGCAAGGGAGAGACAGCACGCTCTCTCTGGTAGCGAGGCAGAGCTGGGGCTCAGGCATCTGGAAGTTCAGGATGGAGTTCTGGAGAGGAGGAAGCTGTGCAATCTGAGTACCTCCTAAATCTGTGTAGGTGTCCCTGAGACACTGTGCTGATTAGATGCAAAGATAAGACCCCGCCAGACCAAGCAAGGAATGATTCCGGACTGTGCACCAAGCATTCCCAGCGCTGGCCGTGGCAGGAGCCTCTGAGCACCACCAGCCAGTCTGGGGGCTGTGCATTGGTCACGGGGCCACCCGAGGGGCCCCCACTCACGTGGTGGGCTGCAACCGTCCCTGAAGGCTCTTGGAGTCCTACCCAGCAGAGCTCAGAGGGGACCAGGTGGTCCCCAAGGAACTCATTTGCCTACCCACAGCTCAGCTCTGTGGGAAGGCGGAAAGCAAGATAGGAGCTGAACTGCAGAGCCGAGGGGCCGGAGATGTCCTCCCGCTGCCCAGGCGCCCCGGGGGTGAGTGCTGGAGTCTGCGGTCACGCAGATGCTGCACAGCCTGGCTCCGCGTGGGCCCGGCACAGGGCAGCTCCCCGCACCCACGCCTGCTCCCTCCCGGGCGCGAGTGCCTCTGCCCAGGGAAATCAGAAACATCTGAGTGTCCTGGAGACTCACTTTACACTCATCTCATGGGAACACCACTTCTGGAAATGCCGCGTAGACCTCACAGCGAAGGAACAAACGGAAGTATAGAAACCCCACCAGAGACGCTGACGCCCCCTTAAAGCCTGGTCGTGATGGGTTCAAATATTACGTTATTGTATTTTGTTTGAGATATTGTACAGCTTTAAGTAGCAAAAACCCAGGTACGGTGAGGTGTCACGTCACAGGATGAAACACGGGCTGTTCCTCTCACAGCTCTGAGGCAGCTGAAGGAGCCAAGCCTGAGTCGTGCAACGGGAAGAAAATAGCCAGGGTCACAAATGCAGATCTTAAGCCCAGGGCCCAGGGCCAGGCCCCGCTGAGGCTGGGAGGCCAGAACTGAGTGCAGAAGAGGGACTGGCGGTGGCTGGAGGGGACCTGGGCTGAGCCACACACCTGCCAACCACCAGCTCTGAGACCTGGGACAGAGTCCTCGACCCCCACTGGTCCGACCTCTGAAGCCTCCCAGATGTGGATGATTTGCTTCTCTGTCCTTAGTTTTCTCTTTTATAAATTGAGAATGAAAATCATTCCTACAACATGAGCCTGTCTGGGGCAGTAAATGAGTTAATAATGCATTTTGAGTGTTTATAACAATACCTGGGGCATGTGATTGCTTGGTGTTAGACATTATTTTCGTTATCATTTTAACATTATTATGATGATGATAATTTCACAAGTATTATTGGTATACTATCACCTGCCTCTGGTGCTCAACCCAAGAATCAAGTAGAACAGGAGCATAAAGCTTCAAATACTCTGCCTAGCATGTAACAGGTGCACAATAAATGATATATAAGAAGTAATATGGTATGTAAGAAATAATAAGGGGAATTGGGTAATTTCGAATGCACAAAAATGTTGACATTCTATATATATCAAAACACCAATAAAATTAAAAGATTAACAGGAAAATTTTTGCAACAAATATGATAGCCTTAACAAATAAAGAGTTCATATAAATTAATAGGAAGATAGTAAAGATCCCAGTGGATAAAGAGAAAAAAGGAAGATTAATAAATGACTACTAAAATTTTAAGTATTCATTAGGATCATTATTCATGTTCAAAGAAATAAAAATTAAATAGCAAAGAGGCAGCAAAGCACTCCTTCTAGAAAGATGACTGACAAAACGTATCAATGGTCTTGAAAAATATCCATGCTTGGCCAGGCATAGTGACACACACCTGTAATCCCAGTGGCTTGGGAGGCCGAGGCAGGAGGATCAAGAGTTCAAAGCCAGACTCAGCAATTTAGTGAGGCCCTGAGTAACACAGTGAGACCCTGCCTCCAAATAAAATACAGAAAGGGTTGGGGATGTGGCTCAGTGGTTGAGCACCCCTGGATTCAATCCCCAATACCCCTCACCCCAAAAATGCCAATGCTCATGTAGTCGATGGTGCCTATTCTAAGGGTAAGTCCTCAGAAAATAACCAGAAAAGTGGAGGCAGATTTACTGCTAAGGTGCATATTGCAGTATCATTTCTAGCAATTGTATTCGGATATAGATATTCCTGGTTGACTATTCCTGGTTTCCATAACCTTAATGTTGTTATGGTATTGCTTCAACAATAAACATGTATTGGAAAAAAGATCACATTTGTATTAAGACATATCACCCTAGAGAGATTTCCAAATTGCTTTTAACCAACAATTGCTGTTTCTTGGGTACTTAAAATGCCTACTGTTTCAGTGCAATTGCAGACGTGAGGAAAGGTTTATTTGTCTTTTGAGGTACCAGAAAATGCGGTGTGGGTGGCGCGAGGGATCGCGCTGGTGTCCGGCTTGCCACGGGGCTTGGCCAGCCCTAGCTCTTCACCCACCGCTGAGGCAGGCGCTCTTCCTGTGAACAAGAACGGCGGTGCTCAGTGCGAGGCCAGCTAAGCCACCGAGTCACACCGGCCAGGCCACCAGAAGGGGCTCATGGGCAACCGCAATATCTCACCCCCAGCAGGGCCAAACCGGCATCTTTGAGGGATTAAAGAAAGGTCAAAAAGCTGAGGCCCGTGGTCCTTGGTGGTTTTTTTAAGAACAATGTTCAGAGCAGTCATGATGAGAGACACCCCACTATCCTCAACGTCCTGAAGCATCACTTTCAGCAACTTTATTTTTGGAAACTGGCCAGAAAACAAGTCGTCTTTGGAGTGCAGGCTCTAGTAGGAGAGCCAACGGTGACTGTCCATCTGCTGCACCTTCCCTGGCTCGGAGCAGGAAAATCCGGTGCTGTGCATCCAGCGGAGTCTAAGACGTTACTCTTTGGACATAAAATCACAGCTCAGCAAGAAACCAGAAGGCGCTGGAGCTGCTGCCTGGACGCTTCAGGGCAGATGTGAGCCAGCCTGGCTTCCTCCCGAGTCAGGCTGAGTGGGCAGGGGAGGTTCGCAGCCGTCCCCCCTTGGTCCTGGCCACAGGCCACCCTGGCAGAGCTGAGACACCCTGGCCCTGTTGGGCGGGGAAGCCGGGGGCTTCTGCAGGGCCAGCTTTCTGTATATTTCCAGAGTGTCTTCCCAGCTAGGGAAGAACCTCCCCTGGCGGCTCCAAGCCGGGGCCTTTGCCCGGCCTCCGTCCTCGCCTCCTCTCCTTCGACCCTCGGTCCTGGGGCGCACTCAGCATTCTGCAGGTGAGCTCATTGATTCAGCCCTGGGACTGCGGGGATGATGGTCTGACACTCCAGGGACCCTGTGCCAAGCACGTCAGGCACTTCCAACCTGCTGAGAGAGGCCCAGGCTATTGGCAGGTTTGGGGCTGCGACGGACTAATCGATGCGGCAGCTGGATGAGGTGAGGCGCCCTCAGAGTCCTGACAGGGACCTGGTGCCCCTGGGCCCGCTTCCCTTCCATCATGTTGAAAGACGGCGAAGGCCTGGGCCCCTGAGAATCCCAGTCAGATCCTGAGTGTGGTCCTGCTGAGCCATCAGCCTGGGCGGGGCAGGCTTAATGCCTGGGGCCTGCCCCCACTGAGGTCTGGAGGGGACTCAGCACTCGGTCTTTCCGTGGAACCGTTGCTCATGCTTTAGCTTTTAAAAAGAAAAGAAAAGAAAAATAGTTCGTCCATTTATCATTTAATTAGGGGAGCACTAAAAGTGCGGGGATGGGAAAAGACGGGATCAGAAGTGGCTCATGTTCATCAGGGCTGGTGGGTGGACCAGCCCAGGCCGAGGCACGGAGGCCGTGGGTGCAGTGCACAGGATGCAGCATCGTGGAGACTGTGCAGCCTGCGCTGGGCCCTCTGCCGGCAGCTGTCTTCCACGGGAAGCTGGCCAGACACCGGCGTGCAGGAAATGTCTATAATAGGGACCTTACACAGCTCGGGGAGAGGCCTCTCCACCGACCGTACCCCAGCCTCAGTGGCAGCCTGGACCCGACCGTCCCCCAGCCTCAGTGGCAGCCTGGACCCGACCGTCCCCAGCCTCAGTGGCAGCCTGGACCCAGCATCACCAGAACGTGCCCTCTCGGTTTTGCAGTGCTGAGCACCAACTCCACCTTCTCAGCCTCCTGCCCTAAAATGTCGAGTCGTTCTCACCTGGAGTCCCTCACCCGACGCCCCAAGCTCCCACCCCTCTGCCTGGCGACCCCCCAGCCCACCCGACCTCCAGAGGACATGCCTGGGGGACCTCGTCACCTCCTCGCACACCCCACGCCTCCCTACCACCGGCCCCTCCTGCCCACTGACCCCCAGTGGGGCCCACTCCACGGTCCCCCCTCACCAACCTTCAAGTTGGTCAGGGGCCACGGGGAAGGCTGGGCGTGTCCGCTCACGAGGCTGGGCGCTGTGGTTGGCCCCACACTTGCTGGTCCCGCAGGCCCGGGCACCCCTGTGTCTGGCTCTTGCTTGTCTCCACCCGCTCCATAACTGTGCCCTCACCTGCCGCTTCCTCCCCGCCCAGGTCTCCCAGGTGGCCCCCAGCATCCTGTGCAGTAAGTCCCAGACTCACTCCCTTCCCTCCCCTCTAGCCCTGTGAGACGCGCCCCGCTCTCCTGCCTCCACGCAGGTGTGGCTTGCAGGGGCCTCCCTGTCAGCTCCTCCTCACGTGGCTCCGCGGGCCCACCCGCCCCACTTCACTGCCCCACCTCCAGCCTCTCAGCCCTGGCCACACCCCAGTCCCCACAGTCACTCTTCCTACCTCCTCCCCCACCTCCAGGCTGAAACTTGACTCTAAAGTCAGTGGACTGTCCCCAGCCTCTCACTCCATGGAGCTCATGAAGCCCTTGACATTCCTAGTCTCAAGGTCTCTCCTGGTTCTCCTTGCAGCTTTGAGGACGGCCTTCCCTGTCTCCTTGTCCCGCCCACCAGGGCTGCCTATCTTCCAGGGCGCACTCTGGCTGCCCTTCTCCTCCGGTTGGACTCCTCCTTCTCAACCTCTCCACCTACCAGCTGCTGTGACCTCAGCAATCCTGTGTTTGCTGGTGATGCCCCGTCCACACCTCCCTCCACTCTTACTCTAGAACCCTCTCTCTGGAAAGCACTACAGGTCCAGAACTCCACACACCCTAACTAGACTCATCCTTTTCTGTCTCCATGCCCGATCTCAAGGAACGAGGCTCCCTTATCAGTAACTCGAGTCAATGACCCCAGAGATGTTCTGGATCACCATACCACAGTTCCTGCCGTGACCTGGGGACCTGCTGGATCACCACACCACAGTTCCTGCCGTGACCTGGGGACCTGCTGGATCACCACACCACAGTTCCTGCCGTGACCTGGGGACCTTCTGGGTCACCACACCACAGTTCCTGCCGTGACCTGGGGACCTTCTGGGTCACCACACCACAGTTCCTGCCGTGACCTGGGGACCTTCTGGGTCACCACACCACAGTTCCTGCCGTGACCTGGGGACCTGCTGGATCACCACACCACAGTTCCTGCCATGACCTGGGGACCTTCTGGATCACCACACTGCACCTGCCCAGCCCTTTCACAGCTCTGGTGACTCTGGGTCTCATGCCTTTCCCATCCTCCTCTGTCCAGCAAACTCTTGCTCACCTGCAAACTCAGGGCAAACGTCAGTGACCGCCTCCTGCTCACCTTGGCCCACTCTCCTGGCAGAACTAGCTGCAGGTCCTCTGTGCGTGCTGCCTTGAGCCCTCCCCATGTCACTCAGCACACTGTGGCTGATCTCCTGAACATGGCTGCTGCTTCTCCCAGGCTCAGGGCCACTTGGAGACCAGGTCTTTGTCCTATTTTCTATTCCTGTAACTGACTATGGAAGACTAGATGATTTATAGAGAAAAGAGATTTATTTCTTAGAGTTCAGGAGGCTGTAAAGTCCAAGGGTGAGGGGTGGCATCTGGGGATGTCTCCTTGCTGACTGGGACTCTGTCCCAAGGTGAGGCAGAGCAAGACTGCTAGCTCAGGTCTCCCTTCCTCTTCTTATAAAGCCACTCCTGCCATCGTGGAGACTCCAGCTCATGACCTCATCTCATCCTGATCACCTCCGAACACTTCAGGTGACTTTGGAGTGACATTTCCACATGAGCTCTGGAGGGACACCCACCCACCCCGGAGCAGTTTCCCGTCCACGTTTGTGTCCACAGTACCTAGCCCAGGGTCCGCCCCTCTGCATGCAGTAGACCTGCGGGTGGAACAGGGAGTCCTGGCCGCCACCCTAGGTCCTGCTGATCCCCATGCCAAGAGAGGTCGTGGAACTGTGGTCAGGCTGAGGAAGCAGGACAGCCGCAAGTCTGGCTCTCACTCCAACCCTTCTCGCTGGGAGACTTTGGGCCAGTTCAGAGATCTCAGCTTAGCACTGTGGGTGAACAGTGGCTGGGAATTCAGCAAAGCAACGCAGGGTGCCCAGCCCTGAGCTCTGGAGTGACTACCTGTGATCACCAGCACCA
Source organism: Sciurus vulgaris (assembly GCF_902686455.1). Lineage (NCBI taxonomy): Eukaryota > Metazoa > Chordata > Mammalia > Rodentia > Sciuridae > Sciurus > Sciurus vulgaris. The sequence continues at coordinate 38,904,284 of NC_136479.1, read as the reverse complement.
GGCCCTCACGCAGGCACACGCGGCAAAACAGAAGCCCTCAGAGGCTCTGCGGCAAACCCAAGTTAATCCATTTCTGATGAGTCCGGTGACATACGAGATTAAACATGTATGATATTTTGTTTGGGTACATCAGCAAGTTTCAGCATATATTTTTTATGTCCAGTGAAATATGAAACAAGTCTTCAAGTCCTTTGAAAATGAGAAATCCAACAGGGAAAATATAAAACACATCTGAGCATTCATGCTTCAGAAAGTCCAGTTTTCTCAATTGAATGAGGAGCCTTCGCCTCCTCCAGAGGACGTCGTGGGGAAAGAACGAGCCAATGCCACTTGCTTTTCTAACCTCTGAAGATATTGGAAGGCGCACATTTGTATGGATGTGCCTGTGATGTACTGCAGTGAATTATTCATGTCTTCTCCTAGAAATCATCTATACCTACCTCCCAATGCAAAAAAAAAAAAAAAAAAAAAATTAAAAATAAATCTAAATCTAACTAGGCTTCCAGGAATTAAAAAAAAAAAAAAAAAAAAAAAGCAGACTATCATTCTATATGTGGAAATTGCATCAATAATGAACTTCCAGAGCTTTAATAGATTTCATTCACAAATGCTCTGTGGTTCACTGAGAGTCCTTAACTCGAGCTGTATTTTTAGGCAGAACCTGGAGGAGGATGTGGGTCAGCGTGGGCCCTGAAGAGGCCATCGGGAGTCAGCAGAACAGGCCCTGGATCTGGACCGTGGTTCCTAGTCAGTGGGCCGGTTTTGTGTGAGGCTTGGGCACAGTCTGCAGAAAACAACGTTAACAATGCAAGGCAGGGTCCCTGATTCCGGGGACACTCTGGGCGGAGTATGTCCACGCCCAAATCCACATGTTGATGTCCTAACCCCCTGTATCTCAGGAGGTGACCGTATCTGGAGGGGGGTGTTCTTCAGAAAGGTAATCGAGTTGCTACTGCAAGCCTAGCAAACCGGCTGCTTTGTCACCGTCACCCCACAGCCCGGTGGCCTTCTGCCGTCTGTTACTGTGCCACTCCAGACTAAGCATCCTGGGTCCTCTTCCCAGTTTCGCCTCTCAACAAGTGCACGTCAACTGCTCTTCCCAGCATGGCCTCACGCTGCAGCACAGGCCTCCACCCTGGGCCTTCCTCCGTCCCTCTGTCCATCCACAGCCGCATCCCACCTGCCAGGCTGCTACCTGGGATTGGTGGCATCTGTCAACTTCTCTGTCTCAGCCACCTGCATGTTTAGCTAGTGCTGCTTCGGGCCAAAACCCAAATATCCAGGGCTTCCCGTGTTGGATCGCAGCCCTACACACCTCTCATTCATTCTTCTAGCTAACTACTGTCGTCAAATATTTGTCCAGCAGAAGATAAACTTGGTGTGTCACCCTAGAGGACAGCGTTCCCACCTGTGTGTAGAGAATATGGGAAGGCAGGTTTTTCTTCAGTAAAGGACAAAATTGTTCGCGGTTGAAGCTGATAACAGCATGATGTGTCTTGTGAAGAAATGACCTTTCTTCTCAGGTATCTTGGTGTGTACCTGTGATCCCAGCAACTCAGGAGGCTGACGCAGGAGCGTGGCAAGTTCAAGGTCAGCTTCGGCAACTTAGTGAGGCCCTTCGCAACTTAGTGGGACCCTGTCTCGAAATTCCATATAAAAAGGACAGGACTGGGGATGTGCCTCAGTGGTAAGTGACCCTGGGTCCAATCCAAAGGAGGCGGAGGGGAGGAGGGAGGAGAAGAAAAAGGAGAAGGAAGGAAGGAAGGAAGGAAGGAAGGAAGGAAGGAAGGAAGGAAGGAAGGAAGACATGAGCTTCCCAACCTCGGAAGCCGCGGAGCAGTGAGACTGGCTGCCTGCTGGCAGCGCCTCTCCACACCGTCCTGCATGGAGGCACCTGGGGCTCACCCTTGACTCTCTCTCCCCTTTTGTGTTTTGTCCCGACTAAGTGACTTGATCCCCGGGTGCCTCCCCTGGCCTCGGTCTCCTCTTCCCACACCCCCCGGGCTCTCCACCCGCTCCCTGGGCTAAGGCAGCTGCCTCTTCCCTTGCCACCCTACCCACCTGTTCACTCCCCGTACTGCCCCCAGATGACCTTCACAAAACCCAGGTCCCTTCTTGGGCCTTGAGCCCTGAACCTTCAGCTCCATCCCCTCCTGTAGAGACTGCGCTGTGTGCGGCCGGGGCTGGGGCTCTGCAAACACACTGCACTGCCAGCGCCATGTGAGGTCAAGGGCCTCCCTCCTCCCTGGTGCCTGCTGTGGCGCCATGTTCCACGGCAGCACTGGGCAGGCCCCTGGCTTAGGCCCCCAGAGCCAGCCTATGCACGCCAGGAAGACACAACACACCCCTCGAAGGCGGAGCACCTTCTCAGTGACCGTCCTCTGAGTCTGGAGTTCCCATGAGTCACCACTCCCTCTGTCCTCCAGCTCTGCACTGGGAGCATTGCCTCCTCTTCTCTTGCAGCCCTCCAGCAAGTGCCCAGTGGATTCCGCACATCGAGTCCCCTCCTTTGAGCCAGGAGTAGAGGCACAGGCCTGTCGTCCCATCTACTCGGGAGACTGAGGCAGGAGGATAACTTGAGCCCACAAGCTTGAGACCAGCCTAGGCAACAGAGTGACCCTGTCTCAAAACAAAAACAACACACACATAAATAAATAATATAAAAAATAAAAAGTCTCCACCTTTGAAACGGGAGTCCATTGTCTCCCTGCCTGGACCCTGACTCAGGCGCTGCATTGGGCCTCCAGGGTAGAGGCCCAGTCTCTTCTCATGGTTTTCTGGGCCCACAGTGACCTGTCCCCCTGCTGTCCTGGATGTGGCCCAGGCTGCGAGCTGCCCTCCAGCCTGCTGACCTAGTGCCTGCACCTGCGGCTCTGCACTCCCTGGCCCCTGCTCCCCAGCTCGTTCCGGCATCCCTCCTCTGAGCCCTGGCTTCCATCTGGCACTGCCTGGGACTGTTGGCTGTGTCTCTTTCTCCCAAGGGGGCATCACTATCTTCTCTCCTGCCCGCCTGTCTCTCTGTTTCTCCCTTACTTGCCTGCTCTAGAAACACTTCCGAATGGAAGCAAGAAGGAACAGAGAGAGGGAATTCTCTGTCCTTCGGTGTCTCCTCACCACCAGGGCATAGTGCTGACCTTCAGCTGTGCTGTGCCACATCTTCTCAGGGACAGAGGTTTGGTTAGCATTTAGATTTTTGGGTCTCGTCTGGTCTGAACGTCCTGCTCCTGGGGTTGTGCGTTTCCCGGCCGAGATGGACGTGCCTGGCTGCCTTTCTTGGCTTCTCCACTCAGCCCTTGACCACAGCTCTGCTCTGCAAAGCGGTGACAATAAAAACAGGTCCTAAAGAGCAAAAGATGACCCGAATGTGATCCCGTGCAGGAAGCGGAGGGCCGGCCCAGCAGGGAACAGATCGCAGGTTCTGGCCACGTGGTCCTGCAGCAGGATTCCAGCTCACAGAGAGCAGGCCGACTGATGAAAGAGGAGAGAATGGTCCCTGGGCCAGGCACTGACCCGGCCTGAAACAAAGGGCTGCGGCCAGCAGAGGCCCGGCAGGGACAAAAGTGGCCCCTTTCATCTTGGAACAGCCGCCTCCGCCCAGGTCTGCAATTACCATCTCCACCTTGCCCTCCTGGCCATTTGCCTTCTGGCGCCTTGGATTGAAACATCCCTTGAAGCATTTTTCATCTGTGCAGAGTGACACTCGGGAGAGGCCTTTCTCCTCCCGTGAGTCATGTGTGGGCGTCAAACGCCTCTCAAGCCACAGCCCTGGTCTGACCTGCCAAGCGCTCAGTGCTCGTGGGGAACCAGCAAGAGGCGAGGGGAGGCTGGGGCCTCCGCAGACAGGACAGGGAGGTCCAGGGATGGGAAGGGGGTGCTGTCCAGGCACAAGCCAGGACAGGGCCCCTCCGGGCCCTTTCCTTGCAGGAGAGGCCCCTCTTGGAGTCACAGAAAGATCTCTTACTAGCCCTGCAGTTCCTAGGGGCAGGCTCAATACGCCTTAGCAGGTAAAGCATCTATGTTGAAGTGTGTTCCCCGGAGGTCGCAGTGAAGCCAGGTGAGCCGGAAGCATCATCTGACGTGTTATCGCCTGCCTCCCCAGACGCCGATGGTCCCACGTGGCCCTTTGTGACTGCCCCGTTTCCAGGTGTGTTCTGCGTTGGCAGAGAGTGACCTCTGCAGGAGGCTCACTCCTGGGCATCACACAGCCCAGAGGAGCCTGTGAGCCCCCGGACCCCACATCACCCCTCAGACCTGCTTGGTGAGACACGCCTACGGCGGAAAGAGGCACGGACCCCAGCTCCATGCTGGGTGCTGTGCAGAGGTGACCGGTCTCACCATTGGAGGCCCCGGCAGGGAGGTGCTGCCCTGCCCGCCTGGTCCACAGGCCAAGAGCAGAGGCCACTCCCAGGGGAGCTACTTAACCCTCTGCATCAAGCGACCGCCACTATAAAGTGAAGACCCTGTGGCGAGGGCAAGAGGAACGAACAACGTCAGGTCCTGAGAGCGTCCATGGTGAGCCTCTCATTAAAATGTCCGTGAACCAAGGGCCAGGTGCCGGTGTTCCGGCCACGTCACCGAAGGCGACGGCAGCCTCCTTCACAAATGATTCACTTGCCATGTTGTTTAACCCCTCTGAGCCTCCATTTCTGTATGTCAATGGAGACGACCATGCCCTCCTGTGGCTTCACCTGGTTGTGAGGCCATGGGACCCTTGAAAGCTGAACGGGCGGCATGCAGTTGTGATTAACTGACAGCGGCCATGGCGTGGGGGGGGATGGGGAGGGGGATGGGGAGAGGGAGGGGAGGAGGAGGACAAGAGGGAGGGGGAGAAGGAGGAAGGAGGATAAATATAAGAGGGAGGGGGAGGAAGACAAGGATGGGGAGGGGGAGGAGGAGGAAGGGGGATAAAGACAAGGGGGGAAGACAAGGGGAAGGAGGAGAGGGGGAGAGGGAGGGAGAGGGGAGGGGCGAAGGAAGAGGAGGAGAGGAAGGAGGACAAGGACAGTAGGAGGGAGGAGGCAAGGACAGGAGGGGGAGAGAAGGCAGGCGGGAGGAGGAGAGGGATAAGGCCCCATTCTGACCTCCCCATCCGCAGCTCATCCTCCAGGGTCCAGCTCAGGTGCTGCTTCCCCTGAGAAGACTCGCTGGCCCTTCCTCCTGCACTGGTGTTTCCTCTGTGCCCCTCACTCCAGGCTCATGGTCAGCAATCAAGAGCTGGGCCTGGGAAAGACCACCATGCCCACTCACATCATGGGATCAGAAAGCAGGCCGACCCTCCTGGGCAAGGGTCAGCAGCACCCCAGCTAGACTCCTGGGCATCCCAATTTCCGAGAGGGCAGGTGGGAAAGGAAGTGGGCGGGTTTGCAGTTCTTGGTGGCAGCCATCAGCCGAGTCTCTCTCTGCCCCTAACTCCCCCCAGCAAAGGCCCAGACTTAGCCACGACTCAGTTCTCTAGAGCCGAGTGCAGATGGCATCCTCTCTCCTCTCACCTGAGGGGAACCAGGTGCACAGCAGGAGACCCACGGAGGAGCAGTCAATGCTGTTGCTGAGGAGAGGTCAGCCCTAACGTCTAAAGTCTGGAAGGCTGTTTCCTTAACTGGTAGCCAAACGGAAAACAGGTCATGTCCCTGCCCCGTGGCACTCAGTCCCATCTGTACCTGAGTATCACCTGGAGAGCTCTAAAATAACATCAGCCAGTTAACAGCGAATCCCTGGGTGGGGCCCAGATGCATATCCTAGTTTAAAGCCCCCCGTGATTCTGACACAAGTGGAAATTCACACTCGCTTTGGATTACCAGAATCCCTTTCTCGTCTCCTGAGCTGGGCCGGCATCCGCATGAGGATGCATGCTGCAGAACTCAGGGGCCAGCAGGCATCTCGGCTATGTTTAGGGCTGTCCAAAGGCTGGCTATTTCTACAGCACATGTGGCAGAACCAGGCAGTTCAGTGGTGAAGTGTCCAGAGAAATCACACATCCCTCAGCCGAGGAGAGAATTCCAGAACCCAGGACCCTGTTGGTGGGCAGGGCTGACTAACTTGCATCCCACCTGCCTCTCTGGGGTTTCTGACTCCCAAATGAGGGGTGTGCAGTGAAGCTCATGCAGCTCCTAAGACCTTGTGCAGTGACGAGTCACCATGGTGGGTGCTCGGCTGCTTTTGTGGCACAAAATACACTCGGTATACAAGCAAGAGCCGTGTGAGGGAAGTCCTCGCTTGATTGATTTCCACCTAGAACAGCGCAAGCAGACATCACGGGACCCAGCTTCCAGACAAATGGAAGTCACACCGCCCCACCTGTCCAAGATGAAGTCCCCGTGCAATTGTCTAACCTGAGCCCGAGGAGCGACCTCTCTCAGCAAAGTGGGCTTTCATGCCCTAACCCAGCCTGACCTGAACAGGATAGGCCAGCCCTGCGGGGACAAGTCCTCCTCCTGGTCTGCCCGCAGAGTTGGTCTCCATCTCACCTGCCTCACTCACTTGCCTCCATTAGGAGCCCAGGGGGAGGACAAGCAGAGGGAGGTCCAGTCAGCACAGGGCAGGCGGGAGATTGTGCCTCTGAGAACCTCAACAACGAGGGGACTGCAAGGTCCAGACCCTGGAGGGCCAGCGAGGACCCCTCTCAGAGGCCACAGAGGGGTCAGGAGTCTCTGGCTCCATTCAGAGGGTCCTTCTGCCCTTCCTTCCTAAGCTTGGGGAAGCCACACGACCATCCCAGCCTTATGACCTTAACTGGCCCCGCCAGCTCCGACCCCCAGCAAGGACAAACCTCAGCCCAGGTCTTAGCTGCCACAGCAGCACCCACAGCCTGGGGGCTCACTCAGCAGACCCTGTCCCCCAGTTCTGGAAGCCCGTGCCAGGTGTGGGCAGGGCTGGCTCCTACTGGGGCCTCTGCGTGGCTTGATGTGGTGCCTTCTGGCTGTGTCCTCAGTGGTCCCTGTGAGTGTGTTCCTGGGGCGTCTCCTCCTATCAAGACACCGGCCAGGCTGGATCAGGGCCCCACTAACCGACGCATTGTGGCCTAACCGCCTCCTCAAAGAGGAACCTGCACCTGCAGCCACGTTCCGAGGTCTGGGGGAGCACAGGACCAACCTGTGACCGGGGTGACCATCCAGCTGGTGTGCCTCAGCTCTGTGGCTGCCCTGCACACCCTCCATAACTCTCCCTCCACTTGGGTGTCCTGGCCCTGTGGACTTGACCTTTGGGCTTGGTCCCTGACCTTGCTGAACACCCTTCCCCCACTCCCACCTCACTCCACTCCTGGGCTCATAGGACAGGCCCACCTTCGCTCAGTCGTTGGCTCTGGGGCAAGGAGCTGAGAAAGTGCTGGAGCTGTGTGCTCCTTGCTATGACGCCACACCCTCTGCTCCGACTTCCTGCAAAAGCGACTTTGATTGAATGGGAGCAAACACCTGAGGAAACAATCCGTGGCCCTTGGGGCTGATTGTCACTGGCTGTGAGGGTGGCCTCCTCCACCCCCTTCAACTCTGCAGACCCCACCCCTGGAAGATTGCAATGCCCAGGATGGTCACCATTTAGCCGCAAACGTTCACGAATCTGTGGAGAGCTTACTTCCCTGAAGACGGGTACTGAGCGACAGGGAAAGACGGTATCCTTGTGGAGTCTGGAAGTTCCCTGGGGTGCTGTGGGAACTTCACGGCATCTTACCCCAGATGGGTAAAGGCGAAGCCCCCACTCCTAGGCAGGAAATCGTCCCCTTGGGATAGACTTTCTTCTTCAGCCCGGGGCCAGGGGAAGCGGTGTTTATTCATTCATTTATTCAGCAAACATGAAGAATTTATCACATTCTCAGTCTCGTCCTGGAGGCTGGGACGAGGAGGAGGAAAGGGACACTTCCTGTTCTCAAGAGGAAGCTCTAACGGGTTCCTGGGAGGTGGGGACAGGCGAGGTCTGGAGGCCATAGCACCAGGCAACCCCCTGCATGCACATGCAGCACCCAGGGTCAGCAGCGTCCTAAGCCTTCAGTGAAGTGGACCATCCTGGCCAGCACCTCCAGGGTACAGGTAACACCCGCTCCAGAAGCGGAGGCGGCTTGAATTCAAACAAGGCTCCACCCAGGGACACAAAGAGGTGAGACTCATCCACAGCCCCTGCGAGCACGCGTGGCCAGACTCTGCACAGCACAGGATACGCCAGTTCCAGAGCCACCTGTGATCCCAGGGACGAGGCTCAGCCTCTGCCCTGGCCCCAGGCAGCCACAACGTCCCTTAGATGAGAAGCTCCCGTGGGCCCCTCAAAGGCCTGCACGTGCCATGCTGGAGGCTGTCAGGTGCCATCTGCAAGACTGAGCTCCCGGAAGCTGCTCCCTTGGGAGTTCCGCCAGCACACTTCACCCCAGGAAATGCTGGGTGCCCTCACCTGGGCCATTTTCTTAGATCCACCTGTAAAGCCACCTGTATGTGTTAGCTCCAAGTGGGGACATTAAGCAAAGTCCTTAGCCCAACAGAGGTGGCTAGTGAGGGCTCCCAGAGGAGAACCTGGCAGGCTGTGTGTGTACACAGTCCTGCTGCTTCTGTTCCTCTGAAGAACCTTAATACACATCTGGGTCTCACACACCCACTCTGGAGGGCTCGGCCTACAAGGGGCCAGCAGGAGGCTGGGGAAGAGCAACGGGGCTCCTTCCCTTCCCCCTTCCGCCTCCCTCCCTCTTTCCTTTGCTCTCTACCTCCAGTAGCTGGGGAGTCCCAGGGGTGGGGGGCTTCCACTCCTGTGACAGCCCGCCCACTGTGTCCTGGCTCTTGCCGATAGCCCCTGCCTCGGTTCCAGCTCCTGCTGGATAGCAGCAACTCCTGAGCTCAGAAAGTGGGCCTGGGTCCCTGGGTTCTTGAGCCAAGCCTGCGTTTATCAGTAGCAGTAACAGTGACAGCAGCCCAGACCCCTCCCACCATCTGCTGTGACTGGGTGAGCCTTGTGATTAGCTGGGTGCACTCTAGGGCTCCACCACATCCCTGGTGGCACGTTACATGGCTTCTCCATGCCCTGGCTCAGCCTCTGCTGCATGGGAATAAGAACAGTGACCAATGTCAGGGTTATCATGTTGACTGCAGGAGCTAAATCCTGGCATACAGTAGGCGCCAATCAACGCTAGCTAGGATTACTTTGTGTTCCAGTGAGCGGTCAGCAGATAAGCTCCTCCCATCCATTCCAGCGGCAGACCTGTAATCTGCGCCTCTCCTCCTCCCGGCTCCCAAGGCCGGCTTGATCCCAGCTGTGATCAGAGTGGGCAAACCCTGGGTGCTGGATCAGAGAACCCGGGTCGCTGAAGTTCCAGAAGGCCATGCTGCTGGAGCCCGAGGGCCTTCTGAAAGCATCACGGAGGCCCTTCTCGGGGAGAGCACTGTCCATCTCCTGCCTGGAGGACAGAATCAGGATCAGTCAATGGAAATTGAGGAGGCAGGTGTTTTGCCTTGAATCAAGGAATGATTTCCAAATAGTGAGGAACATCTGGAGAGGGTGGTGGAGAGTCCTCTCCTGACGTGGGAGGTGCTCCCTGGAGGGGGCATCGGGCTCAGCGTGGGTGACGGTCTAGTCTCCACCCAGGTCCCTTCCCACCCAGGCCTCGGCTTCCTGCTAACCAGCTGTCTGGGAGCTGGTTGAACCCCAACACTCTGCATGGATGATGTGGGGTTCTTTCTCCAGTTTCCCGACCCCTCCCTACCACGCCTTCCTGCACTGAAGCATCTTCCTTCCCAGGAGGAAGACACAGCAGATGCAGCAGGTAAAGAACAGGGGAAAGGAAGAAGAGGAGCCCCTCCAGGAAGCTGGGGGAGACCCCGGGCTTGGTGGAGAAGCAGGAGAGGAGGCAGTGAAGCACCTCACGCAGAAGCTGCGGCGCTGCCTGATCCTGGGCTGCGCCCAAGGGGGAGTAACCCCCCAGTGAGCGTGCCTGCCAGACGGCGGGCTGTGCCTCCTTCCCTGAGCAGATCCCGAGAGGCAGCCTGAACCTCAGGATGACCCCCTCACTGGGGGACGTGCTCAGAAGCCACAGCCACAGGCTGACGCACTGGGACTCGTGGGCCACGACAAGACCACACGCACGGTCCACACCCAGGCGGGAGCCGTGCATGTCAGCGAACCCAGAAGCCAGCAGAGGTTCCCAGAGCCCAGAACGCAGGGTGCAGCAGAATGTCTCCACACCCAAGCATGGCCCAGAAGTGGCAGCTTGTGGCCTCCAGGGAGCCTCGGAACCGCAGGCGGACGTGGAGCCAGCCAGTGGACTGACTGGAGGGACAGAGGGTACCGCAGACACAGCCTGGTGTGACAGACAAGACCCAGACGCCGGACCACCACCACCTCCAACCCCGGGGAGGCCTGGCACTTGGACCCAGGCCCGAGGAAACCAGAAACTCGTACCCAACAGTGATGAGTCTTCTGCCACTTTGTGGAGTGCAGACTTCATATAGGAATCAAATTCAATTATAGGAAAATGAAAATAGCTTTCTACCCCCTCCGAGGGGGTCATCTGGAAGTGGGTGGGCCCCAGGGCCGCCCGAGGCTGTCTGCTTGGAATGGTGGCTTGCTCTGCTGGGCTGCCTTGTTTGTCAAGATGTCATGGACCGCAAGCCCTGAGAACCCGCGGAAGGCAGAGGATGGAGGATGGGGGCCGGGCCCAGTCTGGGGCCAGCGTGGCGCCTCTGCACAGAGCCCACCTCCTGCTGCACCTGACCGTGACAGCCTTCCCCAGCCACGGGGCTCAGGGGCTGTGCAATCCAGTTCTGTGGCTGCGGCTGCTGCAAAATGCATCATTTCAGTGCAAAACAAACCCAGGCCAACCCGCCATTCTGTATGATCATAATGCACCAATTAAAAAAATAACACGTCGAGGAACTTGGGCTGAATCCAGGTCAGTGGGCCAGGGCGCGCTTCCTCTGATGAGCTCCTGCTTTCTTCCTGAAGACTACCCCTCGGTGCTCTCCTGCTGCCTCCGACACCATCCCAGACCCCCGCCTCTGCCCCCACGACTCCTAGGGTCCCGAGTGCTCCCCTGTGCAGACACGGGCTCACACACTCTCATGTGTGCACACACAGCCTTTACCCCCAACGGGCACCTGAGCCCCACTCCTTCACCCTGTTGGTCAGTGGTGTCCCCCTCGCCCAGCTTGCTCAGGCCAGGATCCAGGATCCAGGAGTCTCCACAGTGTGGGCAAGTCTCCCTCCAAAGCCCATCACTGTCCACCCTGCCCACCCGGTCCTCGGCCACCACTGACGCCCCCCTGGACCACTGCAGGAGGCTCCTGCCACGAGTTCCGATCCTGCTCCCACAGTCCGTTCCTCACCCAGCAGCCAGAAAAACATTGTTTAAAATGTGCATGTGACACGAGACTCCTAAAGTCCACGAAGTTAGATCAAGAATCAATAAATGGGATGGATTCAAACTAAAAAGCTTCTTCTCAGCAGAAGAAACTATCAAGAATGTGAAGAGAGCGCCTACAAAATGGGAGAGAATCTTTACCACATGCAACTCAGATAGAGCCTTAATCTCTAGGATATATAAAGAACTCAAAAAACTTAACACCAAAAAAAATCCAATTAATAAAGAGCCTAAGGAACTGAACAGACACTTCACAGAAGAAATACAATGGATCAACAAATATATGAAAAAAGGTTCAACATCTCCAGCAATTAGAGAAATGCAAATCAAAACTACTCTAATATTTCATCTCACTCCAATTAGAATGGCAATTACCAAGAACACAAGCAATAATAAAAGTTGGCAAGGATGTGGGGGAAAGATGCGCTCATACGTTGCTGGTTGGAATGTGAATTGGTACAACCATTATGGAAAGTGGTATGGAGATTCCTCAGAAAACTTGGAATGGAACCACCATTTGATCCAACTATCCCACTCCTCGGTTTATACCCAAACGACCCCTCTGGGTTGTGTTATCCTGGGACCAACACGTACAAGAAGCTGGCCGCGTGGCACGTGTTTTAAAAATAGCTAACCATGCCAGCCGTATAGTGAACGGCACACCTGCCAATCCAGCTACCCGGGAGGCGGAGGCCGGGGTTTGCTCATTGGAGTACAGTGTCGCCCATTTAGTGAGGCCTGTCTCAAAAAATAAAAAGGTCTGGGGATGTGGCTCAGTGGTAGAATGACACTGGGTTCAATTTCCAGTGTCGTTAAAAAAAAAGTAGAGCCACCCTTCCAGGTGTGGGGGCCCATTGTGCTCTGGGAGAGGGCTCATGTTTGGCCACCTCCCCTCCCGCCTCCCGAGCCACACCAGCCCCCCATTTTTCTTGGGGAGCTGTCTGTGGGAATATAATTTTCCATAACCCTTCAGTCATGAGTCACTGGCTGTGTAGCTCCTGTCTCACATAATGGCAGCCTCTGCATAAGGCGTCCAGTTCCCAGAAATATCCTGGCACCAGGGACTCCCAGGGAGGCCCAGAGCCACTACAGACAAGCCACGGGGGCTCCCAGGGCCCAGTTCTGGGTGGGGCACACTCACCTTTCACCCCAGGAAAGAGGGACATTGTGTGTCTCTGGCGGCATCTCCAGCCACAGGTTGTGCTGATGCACTTAGACCCACCAGGTGACAGACCCCTCCTCTGCCTGTGGCTGTGTCCCCCGACCTGTCCTCCAGCCACCAGCCACCACCTGGGAGGCTCCTCCCTCTGCCTCATTCACTCATGGGGACAGAACAGGATCTAACCTCTTCCCTCTACCTGGAGACTCTAAGGAAAGAGGGTGGAATGGGGCAGAAGGTGTGCCTGAGGCTCCAGGTCAAAAGAAGGAAGGGAGGGAGGGAGGAAGGAAGGAAGGAAGGAAGGAGGGAGGGAGGGAGGGAGGGAGGAGGGAGGGAAGGAGGGAGGGAGAGAGGAGGGAGGGAAGGAGTGAGGGAGGGAGAGAGGAGGGAGGGAAGGAGTGAGGGAGGGAGGGAAGGAGGGAGGGAGAAGGAAAGAAGGAAGGAGGGAGGGAGGGAGGGAGAGAGGAGGGAGGGAAGGAGGGAGGGAGAGAGGAGGGAGGAAGGAGGGAGGGAGGAGGAGAGAGGAGGGAGGGAGGGAGAGAGGGAGGGAAGGAGGGAGGGAGAAGGAAAGAAGGAAGGAGGGAGGGAGGGAGGGAGGAGGGAAGGAGGGAGGGAGGGAATGAGGGAGGGAGGGAGGGAGGGAAGGAGGGAGGGAGGGAATGAGGGAGGGAGGGAGGGAGGGAGGGAGGAGGGAGGGAAGGAGGGAGGGAGAGAGGAGGGAGGGAAGGAGGGAGGGAGGGAGAGAGGAGGGAGGGAAGGAGGGAGGGAGGGAGGGAAGGAGGGAGGGAGAAGGAAAGAAGGAAGGAGGGAGGGAGGGAGGGAGAGAGGAGGGAGGGAAGGAGGGAGGGAGAGAGGAGGGAGGGAAGGAGGGAGGGAGGGAGGGAGAGAGGAGGGAGGGAGGGAGAGAGGGAGGGAAGGAGGGAGGGAGAAGGAAAGAAGGAAGGAGGGAGGGAGGGAGGGAGGAGGGAAGGAGGGAGGGAGAGAGGGAGGGAGAGAGAAGGGAGGGAGAAAAGAGAGGGAAGAAGGAAGAAGGAAGGAAGGAGAGAGGGAGGGAAGGAGGGAGGGAAGGAGGGAGGGAGGGAAGGAGGGAGGAGGGAGGGAAGGAGGGAGGGAGAAGGAAAGAAGGAAGGAGGGAAGGAGAGAGGGAGGGAGGGAGAGAGGAGGGAGGGAGGGAGGGAGTGAGGGAAGGAAGAGGTGGGTGACGAGTCCCTTATCTCATCTGAAGCTCCACCAGCCTCGCCAGGTAGGCCTGTTTCCCAGAAGACCTTGCGTCTCAGTGTCATGCCATAAACCGGGCAGGGCCACCTGGGCTACTAGACCAGGGCATTCTTGGCTTCCCGCCTCTGAAGACCCGCGTCCTACACTTGAGCGCTAAACAACTCATGATCCAGTGCTGAGAACGACGGAAACTGCGACTTGGAGCCATAGTGTGTCGGCGCCAGTGGCTTCTTCCCGGTGGATGCTGGGGGATGTCACTGCTGCTCAGCTTGTGAAAACGACCCCTGCCAGAGACCAAAAGCTGCTGAGGGGCAGCTCCGCCTGGGCAGCTCCGCCTGGGCAGGATCCAGGCCCACAGCCTCTGGGAAGGGAGCACACAGGGAAGAGGCTGCAGAACACGAGGGGGGCAGTTCCGCATTTCCTGGGAGGGTCCCCAGCCCATAATACTGTGTTCCAAGGAACCAGCCCCAGAGGACGAGGCCCCCCTTTCCAAAGAGACCAGAGGCTGCCAGAGGGCACGGGGAGGCCAGGCGTTCCCCTGCCCCGCCAGGTGCTGTCTGTTCTTTATTTCTCACTCTGTCCTTCTCCTGCCACAGGTGGGTCAGGGGCTTCCTGCTACTGCCCCTAGTTGCCATCCAGCGAGGCCTGTGCAGACAGGAGAGGTACCCAGGATAGACAGGGACCTCCAAGATGTGGTCCCTGACCTCCTGAAGGTGAGGTTCTACTCCGGGAGGCACAGGACGAACAGTCAATCAGTATGGACACACCGCCTTCGGCAGGGGTGGGACTGTGAGCAATGGTTAACTTGACTTGTCAACTTGAATTGTCCACCTGATTGGATTGAGAGATGCCGATGATTAAAGGCCTCTGGGTGTGTCCATGAGGACGTGTCTAAGGATGATTGGCATGTGGGATAGCAAACTGAAGGGGAGCCCCTCCCTAAGTATGGGCAGCATCGTCCAACAGGTTGGGGGCTTGGATGGAATAAAAGCTGGAAGAACAGGAAGCAGCAGCAGATGCAAGCTCGGCTCTTCTTGAACGGGGTCTTGATCGCTGCTCTGATCACCTGAGGACACAGGCTCTGGCATCCTGACTCCTCCAAAGCGAACTCTGCCAGGGATTCTCCAGGGAGTTTCCAGAAGCCTTGATCTCAAACAGGTGGCACTGTTGATCCTACTTGTTCTGGGGCTTCAACATCTTGGACTGCAAAGCTGCTGGTCCCTCCAGCTCTCCAGCTGCAGACAGCCACTGTGACTCTCCAGCAGATTCTGGTCGTGCAAACCAATCTAATAAATCCCCTTCTTAGAATCACACTTCCTGTTGATTCTGGTCCTCTAGAGAACCCTGACTAATGCATAATGGGATAGGGAACTAAGGGACAGACAGGGAGCAGGAGACCTTTGAAGAAGCCAGCCGTGAACCTGGGAGAAGCACACCCAGGCAGAGGGCACGGCCTGGTGTAGCCCAGGGTGGGAACAAGCTACGTACTGGGGGCAGGGGAGGCCGAGAGGCTGGACCTCAGGGACACAGGATGAAGGTGGGGGGTGGGTAAGCCAGGGGCACATCATGCAGGGGCTTCCAGGCCAGGCATGGAGCTGAGGTTTCACCCCAGGGTCATGCGTGGGTCTTGGAGGGGTTTGTACCCAAGACAGCTGTGATTTGATGTGCCTTTCAGAAAGGGCCCTCGCGTCACTGTGCAGACAGGCAGGACAGGAGGGGCAAACGTGAAGCAGGGAGACAGACAGCGGCCTTCACAGTTGTCCAGATGAGTGGACAGGGCTTAGCCAGGGTGCAAGCGTCAGGGGAGGACCAGTGGTCAGTCTAGGCTTCATCCCAAAGTCCACGGACAGCATGTGCAGTGTGAACAGAAGAAAGGACCAAGGAGCCACCGTAGGGCGTTTCAGCCTGACAGAGGGGCCGTTTCCTGAGCTGGGAGAGGCAGCAGTGGGGCCAGCGTGGGAAAGCAGAGCATCTTTCCGACATGTTAGATTTGAGACCATGAATACGCAGCGCCGGGCTGTCACGGAGGCTGAGCCGGGGTCGCTGTCCCCAGGTTGGCTTCCCTCGGTGGCTTCTGCACTCCAGAGCCAGCCAGGGCCACTGCCACTTTACAGACAGGCACTGCCACCTCACGGCCACCACAATCTGGGGACCCGGGCCACCAGCACCAGCACTAGCACGGACACCAACGTGCAGATGGGATCCACCCAAAGGAGGGTCCTTGACTTCAACTCGGAACCAGCCTGAGGAGCAGAAAAGCTGGTGCCCACACAGAACCACCTTGAGCTGCCTGCCATGGCCATCTCTCCCTGGGCCATCTCAGACACACGCACTTGGCAAACATTGTCATCTGTAACTTCCTCCAGGATGGGCCACCTGCTGGACACTCGAGATCCAAAGATGAGTCTGACAGCCTCGTGGGGAGACTGACTCTCCAATAAGAAAACAGGGTAACTAGAGGTCTAAGTCGGAGGCAGTGGGAGAAGAGGAGATCTCGTCCTGCCTGGAAAGATCCGGGTAGCTTCACCCAGGACGGGCCATTCCAGTTGGCCTTGAAGGATGATGTGAGGTAAAGAGAAAGGCCTGAGAAGACCTGTGGCCAGCTCCTGGGTGCGCCTGGGGGTGCGGCCGGGCTGGGCGGAGGGCAGACCGCAGCTTGCCGAGATCCTGAACCAGCCCATGCCGCTCACAATTCCACGCTGGCTTCTCTCCCGAGAGGGGGAGCTGGTTCCTCTCCTTGAAGTTGGGCGGAACTTTGGAACAGCCTTGGCCAAGAGGAGACGGCACGGGCAACATACCTCCCAGGCTAAGTCATGAAGGACTTTGGGGAACCGTCTGCTCTGAGGAAGTCTTCCCCACACCATGAGCACACCCAAACCGCCGTGTGGGGAGACACGAGGCCCCAGCAACATCCAGCAACAACTCCAGCCGTGAGCGAACCCCAGATGGTGGGTCTCAGCCTCAGTGCAGCTTTGGGATGATTCCAGCTGACTTCTCTTCCTAACACGAGAGACACCCAGAGAGGACGACTCAGCCATGACACTGTGAACTCCTGATCAATGACATCTGTAAACCTGCTCACTGCCAGGTCTTCAGCCACTACGCTTTAGGGTGGTCGATTTTGCATCCATAGTAACCAAAAAAGCCTGGATCAAGGAAGACTGAATGTCATGCTGAGGACTTTGCTTTGTTCTCTACACAGCTGAGTGCCACCGCTATTTTCTGAGCAGAATCATGTGAGTTAGCCTATATTTCCTAGGAAGATCACTCCGATGATCCAAAAGACGGAATGGAAAGAAGAGGGAAAGAATGGAAAGAAGCATGTTGTCAGAATCCAGGGAGGAGATGATGGTCTGTGCTGGACATGAGGAGGAAAGGGCAAGAGCAGCAGTGGGGGCGGTGGCTCCAGAGAGTGGCATTTCCCTGGGAGCCTGGACAGGAAGGGCGAGCCGGGGGAAGGGCCATCTCGGTCTGCACTCTATGACAGAACACGTCAGGCTGGGCCCTTCGTAAGTACTGGAAGGTCCAAACAGCACCATGCAAACCTCCTGGTGAGAATCCTGAGAGGCCAGCGGGCAGAGCTAAGGTACTGGTTGGTCCTTCCCAATTCTGCTCATCTGATCAGTCCCTCTGTGTGCCCTGGGTGTACCAAAGAAAGGGGCAGAGAGAAGCCAGGCGAGTGAAGCCACACTGAGCAAAGAGCGTGCTGATCGGGTCTCCACACGCCAGTGCAGTCTCACTACTCAGGTCTCAGAGAGGCCTCTGCTGGCCACTCTCAGGAGATGACCACACACGCATGCACACCAAGCACACACTCTCATTTACACACTCACACATCCGTGCATGCTCACACACACTTGTGTGTGCATTCTCACTCATTTACACACTCACATACACTCATGCACACTCGTGCCTATACTCTGACTCAACACTCACTCACACAATGCATGCACACACACATGCCCACACTCTGGCTCACACACTCATGCACACACTCATACACATACACACTTACGCACAATTTTGCATGCTCTCACACACTCACACTGTCACGTACATATGCACTCATGCACACACTCATGCACACTCATGCCTGCACTCTGGCTCACACATTCGTGCACACACTCACACACATACACACTAAAGCAGGCACTCACACTCTTACACACACATGCACTCATGTGTGGACTCTGACTCATATGCACTCACACGTGCACTCACAGACACTCATGCATACAATCTCACTCACTTGCACACATACATGCACTCATACACTCATGCGTGCACTTTCACTTATACACACACACATGTATTCATGCACACTTGTGTGGACTCTGACTCATATGCACTCACACGTGCACTCACACTCATGCATACACTCTCACTCACTTGCACACATACATGCACTCACACACTCATGCATGCACTTTTACTTACACACACACATGCACTCATGCACACACATGCATGTACTCTGATGCACATGCACATGTTCACACACACTCATGCACACTCACACACACTCAGACTCCTTCATCTTCACCCGCTGGTGCCTGCACCTGTGGCTCCATCACCACCACCAGAACATGAGCTCCGTGAGACGGGTGGCCTTGGTCCCATTCAAGCCTGTGTCCCCAGTGCTTAGTGAATGGCAGGAGCTCAGCGAGGGTCTTTGGATGATTGGCAGTCACAGCAGCAGGAACCCTGAGCCTCAACCCCTCAGGTTGTGGCCTGGAGCTGGGGCTCCAGTCCTGGAAGGAGGTTCCTCCCCAAGCCAGGCTCAGGAGCTGTGGCTACGGGGAAGTGAGAGGGACCCTCGTCTCCACCAGCGGCCCTGAAGCACCAGCCCCTCCTCACTGAGCATGGCTACCACTGTAAGAGGCCATTTGCAACTGGCTGCCATGACAACGTCTCACCTGCTTCCTTGGCCCGGAGCCTCGGAGCACTAAAAGCACTGTAGCACTGTGCGTGTAATTGGCTTCTTCAGCAGGGCTCTGAGCTTTCTGGGGTGTATTGTGTTCCAAATGAAAAGGATCAGTGAGAGAAACCATGCCTCGCTTCGCCTCCCAGGAAAAAAGCTGCTCTTCCTGGATGCGGTCGACCCACAGGTTCAGTGACGGAGGTTCGGCACCCGGGGCCACCGGAAATGCTACTCCTCTGGTTCTGAGAAAGGGAGCGGGACAGGAGGGAAGACAGACACCTCGGTGTCGGGGGTGCCTGACAGGTCGCCCCCCACGTCGGGGCCCCGGGGCGCGCCAAGCTCACTCCTCAGAAGAGGGCATGCTCCTGCAAGGGAAGGGGACAGACAGGTGACATCTGTGCCCATCCCCCTGGGGACAGGGGAAGAAGGCAGCGCTGGGTCTTCAAGGCAAGAAGCCAATGCCTTCCTTCCCCAATAAGGACCAGACAGCCAGCCCATCTGCAGCTCCCCTCCCCCTTGAGGTCCCCAAACACCGGCCACTCCAGCCTCTCAGATGGCCCTGCTTTTCAATCTGTGGAGAAGAGAGTGGCTAAAGAATTCTCTTTCATTTCGCTCCATTAATAACCAAGCAGCACAGCCTGAAATATTTATAGGCATGAGCACCCAGTGCATTCTGGGCAGAACGAGGTGGGCTGAGAAGATTTGCAGAGCAGCCGCCTCAGACCTTGGCTGGAAAGGCGATGAGATGGTTTGGGGGTCAGGAAGGCAGGGGTGAGGCAGCCTCCAAGTGTGCGTGACCTTCCAGGAGCCACGGGGCTCCTCCAGGCCCCAGAGCAGGCTCTTCTCCTGGGGAGCTGTGGCCAGTGGTCACTGCTGACTCTGCTCCCCACACCCCCTCTTTGCCTGTCCACCTTCAAACACACCAGCATGGCCCAAGAAGGCTGCAGGGTACCAAGCTGCGAGCTTCCGGGCCCTGAGTGGGCTCCACACTGCAGGCTCCCACAGCGCAGCCACGTGCACTGCTTCAAGGGTCCCAACTGCCACTGATTTGTGGCCACCAGAATGTGCTCCAAACCCCAGCTTTGCAACATTGTTACTAGGTCCCCTCGGAGGGGGGACACTGGGCTTCTCTGAGCCTCCCTTTCCTCCCACAGAAATCAAGAGCTTGAATCTGATCACCCTAAAAGTTGTCTCCCATCCTGTCACTGTAGCAAGAGAAACTATTTTAAGCTTTACTGAGGGAGGGAGGGAAGGCGAGAGAGAGAGAGAAAGAGAGAGGGAGAGAGGGAGAGAGAGAGAGAGAGGGGATGTTGATGATGGAGATGTGAAGCAATAGCGAAGGTTGCATCCAATTCTAGTAACTGAGTGACAGCAGGAAAGTGGGACTCTGCATTCGCCACACCAGCACTAAGTCCACAGAGCAGATGTATTCACTGTGCTCATTTAAGAGATGAGGAAACTGAGGCAAAAAGAGCTTTAAATTTGCTACAGGTCACACCCCACCACGGTGAAGCCGGGGTCCACCCAGCCAGCCTGGCTCCCCAGCCTGTGCTCCTAACCACAATGTCACACTGTCTTGTCAATGACATTTCATCGTTTGTTCATCACACAGGTGTGCATGAAGCACCTGCCACAGGCCAGGCTTGGCCTGGGTAGTGATTTAGAAGCTTCATAAAACACACAGATGAGTTTGCACACAAGAGACCCAAGCAAGAGCGCAGAAAACGCGTTTGTCCCCAAGGGTCATCTTCCTTAGGTGTCCCCAAGTCCTCTAGACTGTTGAGTCCAAGCTTGTCCTTTAGAATTTCAATAAAAGGGAGATCCAAGATGGCGGTCTAGAGGGAGGCTGCGTTCCTTGTCGCTCCGTAACGCCGGTTTCAAGCAGAGGATATCTGTTTCTCGGTGAGGCAGTTTTTGCTGCTTATCGATCCCCTGCTCTTTACCCCATTTGTCTGCTGTGATCACCTGCAAGCTGCCAGCATATCAACGCCTTTTTTGAGAGCAGATTGCTCACTGTCAGGCTTCTATCATCCGCCATTTGCCTGCCTCTCACCTGTCCATTGCCTGCCTTACCCCTATCCATCACCCAACGCTCAAGGTTCACCTCCCGATCGTCCGACAGCTGCCTGCAGACTGACCGCAGACAGCCAGTGGAGCACCAGCTGCCTGCTGTCGCCTGGAAGTTCACTGTCACAGTACCTGCAGGTTTGATTACACATGGCTGCCGCCATTTTGAGACAACAGCCAGGCCCCGTAGGACCCCTGGCCGGACTGACTGAGCCCCGTCTCCAGGATCCCTCAGCCTGACCGATCACCCGCTGCCTCTGGGGCCCTCACATCAACTGACTGCTCCCTGCCGCCAGGACCCCCAGACCAACTGACTGTGCCCTATCACCGGGAACCCAGACCAACTGATTGCACCCGGCCTCCTGGATCCCACAACCACACCAAACACACCCGACCTCCAGGACCCCTGCTGGACCAACTGCATCCTGTCTCCAGGACCTCCAGCTGACCACATCCACCCCTGAGCTGCAGCTCCCCATTTGCCAACACATTTGGAAGCCAGAGCAGCCATCTTGGATAATCCTGGAAGCCGTAGCTCCCATCTTTAGGTGGGGCAAATCCCATCCTGAGACGCCTGCTGGAGGCTTGAAGCCCATTGTCAGGTACCTCTCATACATCAGGCTACTGAACACTGGGAGGTTTCATTAGTATATGACTGTTATACAGTAGATTTTCTTTTTTCTCCTTTTTAAAAAAAATATTTAAGTTTTTATTTCTTTACGTTTCTTGCTTTCTTTTCCTTCTGTTTACCCGTTCCCTCAGAGTCACTTTCTCCCTTATTTACATGATGTTATTGTCCCCATAGGGGCTATTTGGTCTGGGATTGCATAGTGTCTGATTTGGGTACTGCTAATATTGCTCTCCCCTTAAAGAAAGGGTTTTGGGCACCTATAGGGCCACTAGAAGCCTATAGGGGGAAATCTGCAATACCGCAGATCTGCATCGCTAGAGGGGAAGATACATGAACAACATGAAAAAACAAGGGAAGAAAATGATCCAAACAAATCTAGATTCTATAGTAATAGAATCTAATGACAGTATGTTAGAAGAAATGTCAGAAAAGGACTTCAGATTATACATGATTAAGATGATTCGTGAAGCAAAGGATGAGATAAGAGAGCAAATGCAGGCAATGAATGATAATACCAATAAGCTGAAAGAGCACCTGCAGGAAGCAAAAGATCATTTCAAAAAAGAGATAGAGATTCTCAAAAAAAAAAAAAAAAAAAAAAAAAAAAAACGGAAATCCTTGAAATGAAGGAGACAATAAACCAAATAAAAAACTCAATGGAAAGCATCACCAACAGACTAGACCACTTGGAAGACAGAACCTCAGACAATGAAGACAAAATATTTAATCTTGAAAATAAAGTCGCCCAAACAGAGAAGATGGTAAGAAATCATGAACAGAATCTCCAAGAACTATGGGACATCATGAAAAGACCAAATTTAAGAATTATTGGGATTGAGGAAGGCACAGAGATACAAACCAAAGGAATGAACAACCTTTTCAATGAAATAATATCAGAAAATTTCCCAAACCTGAAGAATGAAATGGAAAATCACATACCAGAAGCTTACAGAACACCAAATGCACAGAATCGCAACAGATCCACACCAAGGCACATTATAATGAAAATGCCTAACATTCAAAATAAAGATAGGATTTTGAAGGCCGCAAGAGAAAAGCATCAGATTACATATAGGGGGAGACCAATACAGATAGCAGCAGACTTCTCAACCCAGACTCTAAAAGTTAGGAGGGCCTGGACCAACATATTTCAAGCTCTGAAAGAACATGGTTGCCAACCAAGAATCCTATACCCAGCAAAACTAACCCTCAGATTTGAAGATGAAATAAAATCCATCCATGATAAACAAAAGTTAAAAGAATTTACAAATAGAAAGCCCGCACTACAGAATGTTCTCAACAAAATATTCCATGAGGAGGAAATGAAAAACAACAATGGAGGTCAGCAAAGGGAGGAACTACCTTAGAGAAAAAGCACTCAAAGGAGAAACCGAGCCAAGTTAAAAACCAGAAATAAGCCAAATGACTGGGAATACAAATCATATCTCAATAATAACCCTGAACGTTAATGGCCTAAACTCCTCAATCAAAAGACATAGACTGGCAGAATGGATTAAAAAGAAAGACCCAACAATATGCTGCCTGCAAGAGACTCATCTTATAGAAAAAGACATCCACAGACTAAAGGTGAAAGGATGGGAAAAAACCTACCACGCACATGGACCCAGTAAAAAAGCAGGGGTTTCCATCCTTATATCAGATAAAGTGGACTTCAAGCCAAAGTTAGTCAGAAGGGATGAAGAAGGACATTTCATACTGCTTAAGGGAACCATAAATCAGGAAGACATAATGATAGTAAATATTTATGCCCCAAACAATGGTGCATCCCTGTACATCAAACAAATCCTTCTCAATTTCAAGAATCACGTAGACCACAACACAATAATTCTGGGCGACTTTAACACACCACTGTCACCACTAGATAGATCTTCCAAACAAAATCTAACCAAAGAAACCACGGAACTCAATAACACAATCAATAACCTAGACTTAATAGACATATATAAAATATTTCATCCATCAATGAGCGGATACACTTTCTTCTCAGCAGCACATGGAACCTTCTCGAAAATAGACCATATGTTATGCCACAAAGCAGCCCTTAGGAAATGCAAAAAAATAGAGATACTGCTTTGTGTTCTATCAGATCATAATGGACTGAGAGTAGAAATCAATGACAAAGTAAAAAAAGGAAATTACTCCAACACTTGGAGACTAAATAATATGCTATTGAATGAAACATGGATAACAAAAAACATCAGGGAGGAGATTAAAAAAATTCTTAGAGGTCAATGAGAATGATGATACAACATATCAAAATCTCTGGGACACTATGAAAGTGGTACTAAGAGGAAAATTCATTGCATGGAGTGCATTCCAGAAAAAAATGAAAAGTCAACAATTAAATGACCTAGCATTACAGCTCAAAGCCCTAGAAAAAGAAGAACAGAATAACAGCAAAAGTAGTAGAAGACAGGAAATAATTAAAATCAGAGCTCAAATCAACGAAATTGAAACAAAAGAAACTATTCAAAAAATTGACATAACAAAAAGGTGATTCTTTGAGAAAGTAAACAAAATAGATAAACCCTTAGCCACACTAACAAAGAGAAGGAGAGAGAAGACTCAAATTACTAAAATACATGATGCAAAAGGAAATATCACGACAGACACCACTGAGATACAGAACATAATGAGAAGCTACTTTGAAAATCTGTATTCCAACAAAATAGAAAGTATCGAAGACATTGACAAATTTCTAGAGACATATGCTCCTCCCAAACTGAACCAGGAGGACAAACACGATTTAAACAGATCAATATCAAGCAATGAAATAGAGGAAGCCATTAAAAATCTACCATCCAAGAAAAGCCCAGGACCAGACAGATTCTCAGCCGAGTTCTACAAGACCTTCAAAGAAGAACTCATTCCAATACTTCTCAATGTATTCCAGGAAATAGAAAAGGAGGGTACCCTACCAAACACATTCTATGAAGCTAATATCACCCTCATACCCAAACCAGGAAAAGACACATCAAGGAAAGAAAATTTTAGACCAATATCCTTGATGAATATAGATGCAAAGATCCTTAACAAAATATTGGCAAACCATATCCAAAAACATATTAAGAAAATTGTGCACCACGATCAAGTGGGGTTCTTCCCTGGAATGCAAGGATGGTTCAACATACGTAAATCAATAAATGTAATCCATCATGTCAATAGACTTAAGGATAAGAATCATATGGTTATTTCAATTGACACAGAAAAAGCATTTGACAATATACAACACCCCTTCATGCTGAAAACACTAGAAAAAATAGGGATAGTAGGAACATACCTGAACATTGTAAAGGCTATTTATGCTAAGCCCATGGCCAACATCATTCTTAATGGAGAAAAACTGAAACCATTCCCTTTCAAAACGGAAACAAGACAGGGATGTCCTCTTTCACCACTTCTATTCAACATTGTCCTCGAAACTCTAGCTAGAGCAAGTAGGCAGACTAAAGAAATTAAAGGGATACGAATAGGAAAAGAGGAACTTAAGCTGTCACTATTTGCTGATGACATGATTCTATATTTAGAGGATCCAAAAACCTCCTCCAGAAAACTTCTAGACCTCATCAATGAATTCAGCAAAATAGCAGGCTATAAAATCAACACGCATAAATCTACAGCATTTTAAACGCAAGCGATGAAACAGCTGAAAGGGAAATGAGGAAAACAACTCCATTTGCAATAGCCTCAAAAAAAAATAAAATACTTGGGTATCAATCTAACCAAAGAGGTAAAAGATCTCTACAATGAAAACTACAAAACACTGAAGAAAGAAATTAAGGAAGACCTTAGAAGATGGAAAGATCTCCCATGTTCTTGGATAGGCAGAATTAATATTGTCAAAATGGCCATACTACCAAAAGTGCTATACAGATTCAATGCAATTCCAATTAAAATCCCAATGATGTACCTCACAGAAATAGAGCAAGCAATCATGAAATTCATCTGGAAGAATAAGAAACCCAGAATAGCTAAAACAATCCTTAGCAGGAAGAATGAAACAGGGGGTATCGCAATGCCAGAACTTCGACTATACTACAAAGCAATAGTAACAAAAACGGCATGGTATTGGCACCAAAATAGACAGGTAGATCAATGGTACAGAATAGAGGACATGGACACAAACCCAAATAAATACAATTTTCTAATACTAGACAAAGGTGCCAAAAATATGCAATGGAGAAAAGATAGCCTCTTCAACAAATGGTGCTGGGAAAACTGGAAATCCATATGCAACAGAATGAAACTAAACCCCTATCTCTCACCCTGCACAAAACTCAACTCACAATGGATCAAGGACCTTGAAATCATACCAGAGACCCTGCATCTTATAGAAGAAAAAGTAGGTCCAAATCTTCACCTTGTTGGCTTAGGATCAGACATCCTTAACAGGACTCCCATAGCACAAGAAATAAAAGCAAGAATCAATAACTGGGATAGATTCAAACTAAATAGCTTTCTCTCAGCAAAGGAAACTATCAGCAACGCGAAGAGAGAGCCTACAGAGTGGGAGAATATCTTTGCCTCTCATACTTCAGATAGAGCACTAATTTCCAGAATATATAAAGAATCAAAAAACTCTACACTAAGAATACAAATAACCCAATCAACAAATGGGCTAAGGAAATAAACAGACGCTTCACAGAAGAAGATCTACAAGCAATCAACAGATATATGAAAAAATGTTCAACATCTTCAGTAATAAAAGAAATGCAAATCAAAACTACACTAAGATTCCATCTCACCCCAATTAGAATGGCGATTATCAAGAACACAAGCCACAATAGGTGTTGGCGAGGATGTGGGGAGAAAGGTACACTCATACATTGCTGGTGGGACTGCAAATTAGTGCAGCCACTCTGGAAATCAGTGTGGAGATTCCTTGGAAAACTTGGAATGGACCCACCATTTGACCCAGCTATCCCACTCCTTGGCCTATACCCAAAGGACTTAAAATCAGCGTACTACAGAGATACAGCCACGTCAATTTCATAGCTGCTCAATTCACAATAGCCAGACTATGGAACCAACCTAGATGCCCTTCAATTGATGAATGGATAAAGAAACTGTGGTATATATATACAATGGAATATTACTCAGCTATAAAGAATAATAAAATTATGGCATTTGCAGGCAAATGGATGAAATTGGAGAATATCATGTTAAATGAGATAAGCCAATCTCAAAAATCCAAAAGAGGAATGATCTCACTGATAAGCGGATGATGACACTTAATGGGGGGTGGGAGTGGGACATGAATGGAGGAAGGAGGGACTGTATAGAGGGAAAAGAGAGGTGGGAGGGGTCGGGGGGAAGGAAAAAAATAATGGAATGAATCAAACATCATTACTCTATGTAAATTTATGAATATGCAAATGGTATGCTGTTACTCCATGTACAAACAGAAACAACATGTATCCCATTTGTTTACAATAAAAATAAATTAAAAAAAAAGAATTTCAATAAAAGCAGTTGAGTATCATCCCATATATAGCAAGAATTCTGGATCTTTCTAATACATCAGAATTCCTTGATGATGGGGGAATTATCGGTCCTAATCAATTCTTTCTCTGATTCACAACTTCCACTGATTTTTTTTAATCTCCTTCTTGCCATCCTTCATGTTCCCTTCTCTACATCCACATCTACCCAAACACAGGTCAGACTACCATTGAAAGGAGAAGAAGCACATGATTATGTGAACTGGCACAGAAAAGGCATTTACCAGAACTTCATATCTACCACTCACGATTGAACATAACCACCACCCTGAATGAAATAGAACCAGAAATTCTTCAAGCCAATAAAAGCTGTCTACAGAAAACCTACAGCTAACAGGACATTCAATGAGGAACTATTGACTATTTACCAATAAAAATCAGATTTATTCACTATTATACTGGAAACAATAGCCAGAAAGATAAGACATGAAAAAGAAATAAAAACGATATGGATAGGAAAGTAAAAAACAAAACAGTACCTATTCGTAAACAGTATTGTTGCCTAAATAAATCACAAGGAATTCTCAAGAACTCCTAGAACAAACAAGTAAGTTTTTTAAGGTTAAAAGAGACAAAATCAACAACATCAATTGTATTTCTATATATCAGCAATTAACAGTTGGAAACCAGAACTTAAAAGTCAGTATCTTTAGATTAGGACACTTTAAAAAATAAAATATTTAGGTATACATCTAACCAAACAGCGTCTATTGCTAAATACTATAAAAGACTGATGGAAAAATCAACAAAAATGTAAATGAAAGATATACCATGTTCATGGATTGGAAAACTCAACATAGTATGAAGTTTGCCATTTTCCCAAATTGGTCTATATATTGAGTGAAATTCTAATCACTCAAAAGCATATCAACTTACATATAAATTTATAGGGAAAAGATGTTTAAAAACTTGTTTTAAAAAACAAGAGTAATGTTAGAAGGATCTCACTACTCAATTTTAATTTATTATACCACTTTAGTAATAATGACAGTGTGATATTGGTAACATATAGATAAACAAAACAGAATAAAGCCCAGAAATAGAACTATATAAATAAATTAAACTATCTTTAATGGTACAACAACTCAATGGGGAAAAGATAGCTTTTTTGACAAATGATATTGAACAATGAGACATTCATGTGCAAAAAATGGACCTCAACCAGAACCTCACACATTATTCAAAAATTAATTCAAAATAGATCACAGATATAACTGTGTATGTGCTTGTGTGTGCGTGTGTGCGCACGTGTGTGCTTTGCAAACATACGGCCTCACGCATGCTGGCAAATGCTCTATCAACACAGATTCAATATAAAACATCAAACTGCAGAGGTATAGTTCAGTGGTAGGGTGCTTGCCTCGTATGTGTGAGGCCCTGTTTGATCCCTAGCACTGGAAAAACATATACCTATCAAACTGCAAAGCTACCAAAGGAAACATGAGAAAATTGTCATGACCTGGGGTGAGGCACAGACTTCTCAAGCATAATACCAAAAGCACCATCTATAAAATTTTAAAAAATGATAAATTGAACTTCCTCAAAATTGTAAGCAGAATTAAATGACAAGCTATGTATTTGAATAAGATCTTTGTAAGTCACATACCCAACAAATGACTTACATAAAAACTATATAAAGAACCCTCACAATCCAATAGTAAGAAACCAGCAGCACAATTAAAAATGGGTGGAGGATTTGCACAGACCCTTCACCAAGAGAAACTAGAGAGGTCCAAAAAGCTCTGATCTGATCCCCAACAGCATCACACTGGGGAAATACCCTCCTGAGAAGATGCTGTACCTACCAGGATGGCTAAAAGTGAAGACGAGAACTGAACCAGGAAAGCCACCAAGTGCCCACAGGAACACAGACCAGGTGGAGAGGATGGAATGGGTAACCCCTCCAAAATTCAGTCTGGTGGGCGCTTCTAAGGAAGCCATGCACTCGGGGTGTTTATCCAGGGAAGTGAGAACTTACATTCCCTTTCTCTCTCTCTCCCTCTCTCTCTCCTACTCCCTCACACACACACACACACACACACACACACGCACGCACGCACACTCACACACATGCACGCATGCACACTCACACACACATGCACACACACTCATACACATGCACGCACGCACACTCACACATACACACACACATACATGCACGCACGCACACTCACACACACACGACTGTTTATAGCAGCTCTATTTGTTATAACCTCAAACTGGAAGCAACCCCAAAGTTCTTTAGCAAGTGACTTACAGGTAAGTTGATACACTGTGGCACTTCCGCACAATAAAACGCTCGTCAGCAATACGAAGGAGTGGAGTGCTGTTGACTCCAGCAAGACCTTAGATAAATCTCAAAGCCCAAGCGGAAGCCAGTCTCCAAAGCCCCACTCACCAAGCAGCAGAGGTCAACAGAACGTGTCCTGTGATTCCTTACAGGAATCAGAGGTGGCTGGCGGTGGTGGGGGAGGATGTGACGAGGGAGGGGCAGCGTGAGAGACGTCCTGGACTGAGGGACTGCTCTGCGTCCTGAGTGGCATGGGTGTGCCCACCTGCAGGGCATTAAGACTCTGGAACCCAACGTGGGGAGACAAAGGTCAGTTTGACAGTGTTCATTTTTAAATGGAATTTTAAAAGTACTCCAAAAATAATCGTCACAGTCAGCTCGCCGTCCTGCCTTCTTTCCCCTGTGCGTCCCTGCCAAGGAAGCTTCTCCAAGCGGAACCTCCCAGCCCTGACCGAGGGCAAGGAGCAGGCGTCCTGCACCGCGTCCCAGCCACTTCCGAGTCAGCATGGGCACACGCAGGGCTCACTAGAGCTGCCCCGGGTGGCGGGCGACCTCGCAGCACCCGGCTCTGCTCGGAACCACATCCAGAGCCTTGTGCCGCTGCCGAGAACCCTAACACAACAACTCAGCTCAAAGCCGAGAAGACCAGAAGCAACCCCGGCTTCAACGGGCATCTCTCAGGACGAGGGAGAGGATCCAAACTTAACCCGGGAAGGCAGGGGCAAGGGCTGGGGAATCACTCCCCCTCCATGTGCAACAGCGCAAGTCTCCCAGGCCACGTCCGGAATCGGATGCCCTGCGCGGGCACTTCTGCTGCCCCAGCCCGCCGAGGCCCCTCCGCACCCACCCCTCTCCCACATAGCACGCTCAGCCCGGGTGCCCCGTGGGGGCCTCCCTCAGCACAGGTTTGTAGCCGCCAGGCGGGAACATCATCCTACCCATAAAAGACACGGGGTAAAAGTGACATCGGGTCTGGAGGACACTTTCTCTGGAACTTCTGGTGAATCTAGACATACAAATGTACACATTATACAAAGTGCCATGGGTCCCCGTCTCCGTCGCTCTCTTTATCCATCTTAGTGATCCTAAAAATATGATGACATGATATTTTCCAAGACTATGGTTTCGTTTCTAATTTCTGGGAAGCTGATACAGTTCCGCTGTCCCCACGTGAGCTGTGATCTCTGTCGCTCTTTCCTCTTTGCTGGCGGAGGTGTCCGTTCTATGGGATCCCATGCCTGTTGAACTGTGACTGAGTCCATAAAAAGCAGCTTTATATTTGCTCCTGCCAGGTTCCCAGGACTTTCACTAGTCAGGACAAATGTCATTATTTATTCCTCTGTTTGAAATGCCTGCCCACGTGGTGTCCGCTGAGCCTCATCTCATCTTCGTACGGTGCAGCTGGCCACTCTTCCTCTACGGTGCCAGGACTGGAGGCCAGGAGGCTCAGAAAGGTTCATCCTTCCTTGGACCGTCATGGTCAGGATGTAGTTCTCCAGCTCAGAAACAGCTGGACAGTCACACTGGTATCTTTGGAAAGACCACCATCCACTCGCTATTAAGTTTTCGAAGGAGGTGATGGTATTCATCGACGCCCCGGCCACAAAGCCAAGCACTGGATTTGACCACTGTGGGAGGCACAGAGCCCTGCTTCCTCCTTTGCTCACGATGACTGGTTCGGGCAGCCTCGTGCCAGCCCCAGGAATGAACCTTGGCGGGCCTCGGAGAGTCTTGGTGATCATGTCAAGCTACCCGCACTCCCAGCTGCCCTGGGAGCTGAGGGTGGCCACGTTCCTGCTCCAGCCGGTGGGAGGAAGCCAGGGAAGTTTCCGGGGAAGACTTCTGCTCTCTGGGAGGAAGGAGGAAACCCAGAGAACAGATCTTCAGCATCTTGGTTCTCGCCCCTGTTGCTATCTTTGGTGCGGGTTGCTCAGAGCTGCAGCTCGCATCTTGCGATCACGGAAAGTGAAATTTAGCAGCCGATGTTTCAGAGCTTCTCTAGCTTCTCTAGCTCCACACGGCCCAGGCTTCCCACAGGCGATCGCTCAGTGCCTCTGTTACGTAAACACCGGAGTCCTGTCTTCTGTTACTGTGGGTATGACACACAAGAAGGGCTGCGCTTTTCTCTGGGCCTCCTCACAGAATGCACCAGGCAGGGGCTCGAGGACACCCTGCGAAGTAAGTGTGCCGTCTGCGGGTGCTCTGGGCAGGAAGGGGTCATGCCACTTAAGCCACCCCCACTGCGCCCTCCCCGCCACTGAGCCCTGGGGGGGGCCATGCCCTCACCCACCCCCAGCCCTCTGTCCAGCCTGCGCCCCCTGCCCCCCGCCCCCTGAGCCCTCTCCCGCCCCCAGGCCCTCTTCTCTCCTCCACCCCCCCATTCTCCACGCCCTAAGCCCTTTGTGCCCTTCCCCCCCCATGTCCTCTGCTCCCACCCTGTGCCCTCTGTCCCCCTGTGCCCTCTGCCTGCCTGTGCGTACACTGCAGTGCTGAGTCCTGCCCCTGCAGAATCTGCAGGTCCACCTCTTCCCAACTCTTGAGAGCAGCAGAACTGAACCCTGGCTAAACTGTGCAAAAGTGGGGTTTTTGCAAAGACATCAGGGTAACTGAGCCCATAAAGGGAGTGCAGAACAAGTCCTGGCAAACACAGGCGCACAGGGCCCTGGGACTCTCGTCGGCAGGCTCCTGACTCTCCCTAAGACATCTTCCCATTGATTCGTGTCTCTTTCTGTTCTAAGCCCCCAGGAGAGACAGACCCGGCCCGATGGGCAGGGTAGGGTGCTCACCCCTGGGAAGCCTCAGGGTGGCCAGGATCAGAGGGGGTTTGTTGGTCAAGCTGCAGTAGCTGTCCTTCACCTTTACCAGAGATGGACCAGAGCAACCAGGGAGGGGGGTCTGCCTCCAGGGGAACATGGAGGAAGAGATGCTGGCCATCGGAAGCTGCTGCCACAACGGCGCTGCATCCTCTCGAGGCGCTGTGGACCCAAAGGGCTGGCCCTGCTTCCCACTCTACCCTTGCTTCTCACAGAGACAACTCACGGTCATCAGCGGGACCCACCCTGGGAAAACCACTGAGGGTCTTTAGCAGGGGAACCACGTGTTCTTACCTGTCCTTTGAAAGCCCCCGGCTCCTCTGCAGAGCAAGGGCTGGCTGGGGTGGCCAGCTCAGAAGGAAACCAGCTAAGGGAGGAGGGTAGCAGTCCCTAAGGGTGACAGAGGAGCTGGCTTCCATGTATGGTCAGGGACAGGGAAGAGGAAGGAAACGGCACTGGCCGGAGCTCCTGGGGGATCATGGATTCTCCATGGAGACGGGACAAGCAGGGAAGAAGGACTCAGGCAAATGCTAACGCAGATCAGGCTTAGCTGTCCAGCCCGGGGGGTGTTGAGTTGGAGCTCAGATCTCTGGGTCCAGCCTGGAAACGTGTAAGTGGGAAGCAACCACCTATGGACGGTTCAGCCAGGGAAAGTCAGCAGGCTGCACGGGCAGACAGAGGGCAGAACCCCCATCTTAGCACAGGGGCTTCAACCCTTGCAGGCCATTCATGCAGGAAGCCTGTCAGTCAAGACTGAGGAGGAGCGGACAGGAGAAGGGGTCCCCCCGCAGGAGGATGCCTTGAGGGTGCCAGTCAGTTAAGCTTTCAGGGTCCTGGGATCCTACCCTCCATTCTTCCCCACGCAGACGCCCCATGCAGCCCCCGACACCTGCCTCTGCCCACCCATCCAGCACCACAGTAGGGAGAGACTCAGACTTGGGAGGATGGTTGAAGAAAGAACCCCTCCGAGGCCTGGAGCTGTCTCCCCGATCACTTTGTTTCACGGGTCCATGATCATGGAGAGAGGGATTTGGGGCTAGACCAGTGAGCTGGTTCTGCCAGCACATTCCCTACTTGGCGGCCGGCTCTCTAACCCACCCTGCAGGGGAAAGGAAGGAGCAGACTCCGCAGCCCCCAGGGTCGCCTTTGGCCCCGAGCATGAGCACCAGGCACGGGTTGGGGGCAGTAAGAGGAGGTCCAGACGGTCTTTGGCTCAAGGAAGACCGCTGATCTCAGCAGCCGGGCTGCAGTAGTAGGCGGTGACGGGAAATTAGGGCCAGGAAAGAGCATTCTGCCTTGGCTGACCCTCAGAGTGGCTCTGGTAGCTTAATTTTAGAATTTAAGATGAAAAGTGCTTTCACATTAGAGAGACCAGCGTATTTCTTTGCTGCTGCTACTGTTCAGCAGCCACGCTCCACCTGGGACCGATGGGGAGCCCCTGCCCTTTGGATGAAGAAGTAACTCTTGCGCAAGAAGCTGTCACAGTGTCCTCGACCTTCCCACGGCAGAGCAGCAAGGCCCAGCCAGGCCAGCGCGGCAGACGACTCACATCACCCAGTCAGCAGAGCGAAGCTTCCCGGGCTGGTGGCCAGGGCCCTGCACAGGGGTCCGTGGACCCAGCTAGGGAGACCCTCGGCTGGGGACGGCTCGGCCTCTCCAAGGTTCTCTTGGTCTTATCAGCACAGCCATGCTCAGTAGACACGGGAACCCGGCCAGCAGGCCTTTCCCATCCGAGGCTCCAAGCCCCACCTTCTTGATCCAGAGGCCCCAGGAGGTAAGTGGCCTTCCCATGGGCTCCCTGAAAGGAGAAGGCCATTCCCAGAGCAGACGTCCGGCTCCGGGGGCCTGCAAACCCCCGGTCTGGCTCTCAGCAACTTCCAGAGCTGACTGGCCAGGCCAGGTCTGCCAGCCACGTGGCAGCTCCTGACCATCTCAGCGCTCTGGGCTCTTGGCATGTGCCCGACAAGTGCACCGCAGCCCCGTGCTCCAAGGCGGACAGAGGGAAGAGCCAGCCCTGGCAAGAACAGACTGCTGCCCGGGAGAAGCAGTGTGGCTCCCCTTGCTCCTGCTCCTGCCAGGGCCAGCGTCCTCTCCTCCCTTGGTGACCTCTCGGAAAATCCAGTTTCATTTCCGAAGCTGGAGGCATAATTAAAAAAAAAAAAAAAATATTTTAAGGAAAATCCTCAACATCGATTCACTACTTTGGGGGAAATGGCTGCTTTTGCCACAACAGAGCTCCCTGTCAGAAGCGGAGGGCTTCTCCATTCACTCATTCATTCATCAAACACCTCTGAGCCCAGCACAAGCGTGGGGGGTGTAAGGGACCCAGAGGTCACTGTGTCTTCTACCACCCTATGACTTGGGAGGGACCATGCGGGGTGGGAGGGGGCGTGAACTGGAGGTTGGCTGTGACTTTATTTATTGCTTTCAAGAAATACACTTAAAACATAAGGACCCAAAGAAAATTCAAATGATTTTTAAAAGACATATCAGGAAAATTCTAACCAAAAGGAAGCTAAAGCAACCATACTGATAGCATTTAAAACAGAATTTGAAACCAGAGATGGCGATGCCTGTACCTGCTCAGGAGGCTGAGGCAGGAGGATGGCACGTCTGGGGCCAGTCTCAGCAACTTACAGAGACCCAGTCTCAAAATTAAAAAAAAAAGGTTAGGATGTAGCTCGGTGGTAGAGAGCTCCCCTAGCATGCATGAGACCTTGGGTTTGATTCCTAGCACTGGGAAAAACACAAACACCATATGAGGCAAAATACATTATGGAGCTAAAGGGGTCGTAACATAATGACGACAGGTTCACAACATCAGAACGCTGCAATTTTAAACCTGCATGCATGGAACGGCCTCAAATTACAAAGAAAAAACAAAGCTCTGTAAGAGCAAATTGATTGACAAAGCCATCATCACAGGGGAGTATTTTCTACCATGCTCACAGGAGTTGATAAAACATCAGTCATAAGTAGAAACTTAAAACGACGTTAACATTTTGACAAGATGAATGTGCCCGTCCATACCACCCAGAGTGCACAGTTTTTAACCAGAACAGCCCCCATTGGCACATAGGGATGGCAAGTCAGTCACGGCTAGTCGGAAGAGAGAGTCCTACGACCGACCACTCTGGAAGACCTCAGTGCTGGTTGGAAAGCTGGATGAGGTGACCCAGGGGTGCCCTTCCTAGTGCACACACCCCGGGACACTTCCACCCATGCCGTCAGGAGAGGAGAAGGAAAGCTCACAGCAGCGTCGTTACTAAATGCCAAACGCAGGGGCAACCCCAGCCCAGCGTTCATGGGCAGAAGAGTGGCTGAACCAGGGAGCAGCCGTGCATCGCACCGTGTGCATCTGCCACATGAGGGAAGGACCAACACCCTTTCCTTCCTGGTTTAAAGGGAAGAATGATGTCAAGTGAAACAGGCCAACGTCAGAAATGAAGATCCAAATGGCCAAAGCTGAACGTGAACCCTTCACCATGGATAGCTCAGTAGGAGACTCCTGAGAAAATCAAATCGAGGGATTTGAAAACAAATTGAGAATCACAGTTCTCCCCAGAAAGTGCGGTCAGAATTGGGGGTGTCCCTGCAGAAGGCAGCATGGGGGCTTTTATGGTGTTGGTGATGTTCCCTATCTTATCAGGGCGCGGGATCCACTTGGCTGAGGGAGCTTCCACATGCGTGGTGGGGAGGTGTGGGTAGGAAGGCTCAGCACCTGTTCCTGGGAATGATGGCTGCTGATCCACAGGCTTAAACTCATGCACTTCATACCTGCTCTTTTACAGATGAGATCTTTCTTTAAAGGAAGGAAATAAGCCGTAATGTCAGCGACACTACTTACAGGGGAGTGGCAAGTTTACAGGTCATTGTTTTCTCCTTCCTTATACCTTTTTTTTCTTTTTCCGCATTTTCTGTGGTGAGCATGCATCCTTTTTCTCCTCAGAAAAGAAAACTGAGGAGTGATAAATGAAATCACAAAAGGAAAGATTTGCGTTTGACCACATGAGAATATAAAACTTTCACACGTCTAAAACTACATAAAATCAAAAGTTAAATGCAACCGTGAAAGTCATCCACTCTATATGGATTCTTGTTGATAGGAAGATAAATGGAAAAAAGGCAAAGAATTCACATAAAAGGAAATACAATTATGTATGGAGAAAATATCCAACCTCGGTTAGCGATGCCCCAGGGTGCAGTGATCCAGCAGAGGGCGCAGGATGGACGGCCCTCCAGCCTCTCAGTCAGAGAGCCTGGGTCGAGTCTAGCTCTTCACCTTACCAGCGGTGCACCTCTGTGTCGATTTCTGTAACCTTTCCATCTCCGCACATAAATAAAACAACAGAAATAATTAATACCCCCGGGGGCTATTCCAAGACTTCTTAGATAAAATGTATCCAAAGACTTCAGCACAACACTTGACACAGGTAGACACTTGAAAATTGGATTTCCTTTTGTAAACGGGGAGGGGAACAACACGACCAACCTGCGTGGGCAGTAACATTAAAAGAGAGCATGACCAGTGATCAACAGAGAAGAGGGTGCTGAGATATTAGAGAACAGGTGACCACGGACCACGGGCCCTCCTGAGAAAGAGATGTTTAAGCTGAAATGCAAGAGTGAATGTGAATAACAGGACCAAGTCTTTATTCTGCTGAGGTGAACTCCTGAAACATATAGCTTCTGTCTCATGCTGTTCAGACTGTGGCTCTCAGAATCCAGCCGCCATATTGTGAGGAAGCCTGACGGCCCATGGAGTCGTGGGGAAGAATGAGGACCCCAGGTTTTAGCGCAACTGAGCTCCCACAGAGAGCCTGCTCTGTGAGTGCACCCCTAGGAATTGGCTCCTCTAGCCCCATCCTCAGCACATAGCACAGGGAGCAGAGCTGAGCCATCCCTACTGAGCTCTCTCCAAATTGCAGGTTCTTTAGAAAGTAAATCATCGCTGCTACTCTAAGCCACCAAGTGTCAGAAGGGGCTTGCTAGGAAGATCACAAGAATGTGGGGAGAATACTCCAGGTACCAAGAACAAGCAAGCACAAATGTCCAGGACCAATGAGGGGCTCATTCTTCTATAGCCTGGGGGATAAATTGTTATAGAAGATTGTTGAGAACACAGGCAATGGAGGCAGGCAGTGGCCAAACCACCCTTTGCTCTGTGTAGGAAATGGGACTGCTGATTCTGTGAAACGCAAAGTCACCGAGGAGTTTTAAGCATGGTCTTGATAATGATCATTCAGCTGGTATTAGTCCATTTGTGCTGCTATAACAAAATACCTGTGACTGGATCATTTACAAGGAACAGAGATGTGTTTGGCTTGTGATTCTGGGAGGTTCAAGAACATGGCACCAGAACCTGGTGAGGGCATCCGGTGAAGAGATCCACAAGAGGCAAAACCAGTGAACTGGAGTCATTAGTCATAACGAGACAACTGGTAATCCCCAAGCAAGAGGAGGTGAGGAGGTTGTGTTTCACGCTCCCAGCTGAGGAGAAGAGCTTAAGCTCAGCTGCCGTCTTTTCCTCCCCAGCTCCTCTCCGACATCCACGGGTTCAGCCTCCACCACAGGCTGTGGGACAGAGGGAGGTGGTTCACAGGTGCAGGAAGAGCCGTTGCAACTGCCCTCAGGTCATGTGCTGATCACCCACGTGCAGAGGGCTCTCTTTGATGGATGGTGTCCCTCTAATGGAAACTGGCCCCCACCCCGGCCAAGGCAGAGCTGTTTCTGACCTGTCCCCTCATCCTGAACCCACCTCCCCCTCCTCAGGCGCCTCTTCTCTCACTCTCTCCTTCTGTCCTGGTTCAAGCATTCTCCGAATCCACATTTCCCTCCCAGGCCCTAAGCCATGGCCTAAGGCCTTCCTTCTCTTGAGTAGGGGGACCAGGCCTCCCATGGAGCTGCCCCAGGCGGTGGGGATCCCTCGGTGAGAGGAAATACCTGCAGCATGACAAAGTCCCTCTCACAGGTGGTGGAGGCTTGCCGGAAAAGGAGGACAAGGGAATGAAGGCATAAAAGAACAGAGAGGGCAATGCTCTTAGAGAGGAGGGCGACCCCCAGGAGGTGACCCGCCAGGAGAGCCTGGGAACCTCATCAGAAGGCGGCTGAACAGACTTGCTGACTGCGTCCCTCCCAGGGCTTCCCCCGCTTTGGTCTGCGCTGTCTGCCTGCTGTCAGATCCTCACTTCCCAATTCATTGCCATGAGCTGCCACTAAGGAGCCCGTCAGCCCGTGTTAGAGAATCTGGACTCACAGGAAGAAAACAGCACCGCGGGGGGCTGTGTGTCAGGACCCCAGCGACACTGCAGAAGCCCTGCCTCCTGCCCAGGCCCACGGGGGTCCGTGGCAGGCCGCCCCGCATCTCCCCTCCCTGAGGCAAGCCCTCTCTCCTCCGTGGCCTCCTGGTGCCCCATGGTCGCCTTCACACAGCACGCGGTCTCCCTTAGTGGAATTCAGAGCTGCATCACCGATGGTGTCAGGCAGGTGTGAACATGGGAATCATCGGGCCTGAGGGACACGCAGGGCACAGGGTCGAAACCGTGTGCAGGCCAGGTGCAGTGGTGTACACCTGTAATCCCAGGGGCTAGGGAGCCTGAAGCAGGAGGATCGCAAGTTCGAAGCCAGCCTCAGCAACTTCGCCAGGCACTTAGCAACTCAGTGAGACCCTGTCTCTAAGTAGAATATAAAAAAGGGCTGGGGAGGTGGCTCAGTGGTTAAGGGCCCCTGAGTTCATTGCCCGGGTGGGGGGATAAAAAGGGAAAAGGAACCCGTGTGCAGTGGTGGTTCCTGACAGCCAGAGGCCTCACCTAACGGGCTCAGCTTCCTCAGCACGCCTCATGCCATCTCCAGTACTTTTCCCCGCATCACACCCGGGTGCCGTCCGTCACTCGCTCAGACACAGAACATCTCAGCTACAAAATCACCATCTTGATAGCAGCATTTGTCTTAAACAGTCTCCTTTCTCCTGACAATTTCCAGTGCCCTGCTAGACATGCCAGAGTTCAATTAATACCTGGGATCGGCACTGACTTCAGAGCATTCCGAGGTGCTCAGCTACAGACCCAGGAATAAACTATGGCGTTTGAACAGTGGGCATTGTCTCACTAATGAAATTATCATAAACATATTGAGTTTACTTGATAATAAGTAATCACAATCAACTGATAATGAAGTGAAATATACAATCACTTAATTGAGAATAATTGGATTGAAAGACAAACTTAGACTCCTGATTAAAATTAATTGTCTCGCCAAGACAGCCTGGGAATCCTGAATGCAAGTAATTAAAACTTTTGCAGGTAAGGGAAGATAAATTCTTCCATGCGGCTGCCCATGAAAAGCAATATGTTTATAGTCGATTTTTAAACTACATTAAGAAAAGTAATGATGATGTTACCTTTGGAGAGATGCTTCCACAAAGAGCTAGCGCCAGGTTAATTTGAATGGGCAAATATTGAACCTTTCTCAAGAAGAGAGCCATTTAATCTGGGAGCTCTGGGGAGGCTTAAGTAACTAATTGAGGATTTGGGTTGGAGGAAATATGCAAGCCGAGCACTTTGCAGAACATGTGAAGTGGTGAGCGGGTCACCAGTGGGGGCCCCAGGTGAGACCTCCCTCCTCACATGCTTCCAGCCAACTCGGGAGCCTCCAGAGGTGTCCCGGCCAAGGGCAGCTCTGTCAGCCCAGTCGGTTATGGAAGGAGAATCACCTGAAATCCCACCTAAATGCAGGTTCTGCTTCTACACATCAGAAGAGGCTTCTTTCCAACACGTCTGAGTGGCAGCTGACGCCTGGAGTAATGAAGGTCTAGGTACCCCGGGTCATACCTAGCCCAGTAGTCTGACCTTCCTAGGGCTCTCAGTCATTTTATGGAGGCAGGGAACACACCAGCAGAGGTGCCCTTGGCCAGCAATTGCGCTTAGCTCTCCAGTAAGCCGTCCTCTAACTCATCTGTGGGTCTTGCCACATAGTTTCCTCTGACTGTAATGCATTGACTCCAGAAAAGAACCAGAGACCTGAGGTCAAGCCACAGAAAACAAATTCTGGCTGATTTAAGAAAAAAAAAATAATTTAAATGCATGGGAGAAAGTGGTATCAGCAATACAGGAAGATAGAAAGTTCTCATTCCCTCAGATACAGACTTAAGAGTAATATGCAGAACCAAACAAGTCGATCAGGGTTCTAGAAACCAGACAAAATGCTGCACTAGCCCTGGCGAGTGCCAAGCCAAGAACCGCGGTGTTGGACCAGGTAGGCAGAGCTGTCTCCCTCTGCACACGGCCTTCCCACCCCAAGCCAGCACTGCGCAACTCCAAAAGAGAACACCCTGGCTCCTGGCTTCTCCCTTGGGCAGAAAAAGTGTCCGGTGTTGGAATTTCGGAGGGCCACCCAAGGGACTTGCATCTGTCTCACCTGATTTTGTGGTGCTGATAGGGTGCTGGCCACTTTGGATGCCTGGGGCCACTGAGAACAAAGGAAATCAGAGTCGTTTGTAGCAGCACTGAAAGAACCTGCGGTACTTAGAGCAAGAGATTACGAGCTCCTGGAAAAGAAACCGGAGAACTCCTCTCTGTGGAAAAGTATATGCACAGGCTCAGAAAAGTACCTCCCAAAAAAGATTTCGCAGGTCCCCACAATCTCCAATGGTGCTAAGAAGTGAAGGTCTTCCCCTGTACAAAGCCAGCTTGTAAATACTGGGAGAGGTGTCTGGTTTTTCAAATGCTTAAATGTTTTTGCTAAGAACTCAGAAAAGGAAAAAAGTAAATAAATAAATCACAAGGCACATGAAGAAACAAGGTAACATGGCCCAAAGAAACAGAAATAAATCTTTTTTTTGCGGTACCAGCGGTCAAACCCAGGGCCTTGTGCTTGCAAGGCAAGCACTCTACCAACTGAGCTATCTCCCCAGCCCTGAAAATAAATCTTTAGAAATCATCCCCACATATGGAGGTCTATGAATTACCTGAGAGAGAATGCGAGATAATCGTATTAAAAAGCTCAGTGTGTTGTGATGGTATAAAGATAGATAGTAGTAAAATCAAAGGGGAAATGTAGGAACAAATGAGAATTTCAGCAGAGAGAACCTATAAAATAAGAACCAAAATTCTGGCCTGAAGAAAATGATAACTGGATCGAAAATTTTACCAGGCAGGTGTAACAGCAGACCGCTTTAAGCAGAAAAACTCATCAAACTTTAAAAGGCAGGTCTTTTGAAAGTATCAAGTCACTGGAACAGAAAGGAAGAAAGAATGAAGATCAAACATAGCAAGAAATGCATTACAGGGACTCCAGAAGGGAAAGGAAGAAATGGGACAAGAGACTTCCTGAAGAAATAATTGTTGAAAACTTCCCAACCAGAGGCAGGTAATGGACGTCCAAATTGGAGAAACTCAGAAGCCTCCAATGAGGATGATCTTACCAAGCCTGAGCTCACCAAGGCACATCATGAGCCAGCTATTAAATTCAAAGGCAAAGAGAGATCTTGAAAGCATCCAGGGAAAAGCAACTCGTGTGAATGAGGGAGCTTCCCCAGGTGACCTGTAGGTCTCTCAGCAGACGATTTACAGGCCGTGAGGGGTAAGACAGTGAAGTGCTGATACAAAACCACCTTCAACCAAGAACACTGTAACTAGCGAAGCTGCTTTCACGTGTGAAAACACTCTCCCAGAGAAGTAAAAGCTGGAACAGTCTGTCACCACCTTTCCTGCTGAAATGCTAAAGGGAGTCCTGGAAATTGACATGAAAGGATACTGCACAACAATACAGAAATACAAAAATAGGAAATTGTCTGGTGAAGGTAAATACGTAGACAAATACAGAATCCTGTAATACTGTTGGGGCATGGAATTTAAAATACAAAAGCTCAAAAAAAATAGCTTTATAAAACAAATGTTATGGGTACACAACACATTAAGGTATAATGTGTGATCTCACTAATAAAGTGAGGGGTGGAGATGCATAAGAACACAGCATATACAATTAAGTTAAATCATTATCAGTTTTTAAAAATATATTTTTAGTTGCAGATGGACACAATGCCTTTATTTGGTTTATTTAGTTTTTATGTGGTGCTGGGGATCAAACCCAGTGCCTCGCATGTGCTAGGCAAACGCTCCATCACTGAGCCACAACCCCAGTCCCTGTGATCAGTTTTAAATAAAACATTTTATGTCATCCCAGGGCAACAATAAAGAAAATGACCATAGCACACTGGTTCAGATGCTAACCTCCTCCACAAACACCCTTGCAGGCACACCCAGAAGGAATGTTTACCCAGCCTTTCACCAAGTAGGCAATCATCCTGGGGACCCACTGTCGGCCTCTGTGGCAGCTAAACTGGCTCAACAGTGGCTGCGTCCAGGTTGACCTCAGTCAGCGAACGTCCACGCTGCTGAGCTCATGTGTAACCCTAACCCATGACACCATGGACACTTTGCCCATAAGCCCACTGGGGGAAAGTCTCACCCAGACCTCAGAATGAGTCTTCGTATCCACTCGATTATGGAAGTCCTCTTTTCCTGAAGCTACCCTTGGTGAGCATGCTCATGGGACACAATATTTTCATTTTTTCACCCATTCAGGAAGGCCTGTCTGCATACTTCTTCCCCAGATCTTTCTGTTGCCAGTTTTCCAATTATATTTCTTCCAAGTCCCTGACCATCCAAACCATTGGCCACTGCCCATGAGTCTGGCCACTTTTCCTGCTGAGTGAAATGAATGACCAGGGGCACTGTTCAATAGTCTGCCCTCTGGGAGGGTTCCCCTCTGCCACCATCCTAGGAATGTTCTAGAAGGAGGCTCTTGACGTTGGGGTGGTGCCTATATATTATGCAGAACAGGCCTGAGCCTTCTCTTCTCCTGTTGACTGTTCGTAAGGAGCCTCCCAAGAGGCCAGAGCTGCAGGCTGGGGGACAGACGGCTGTGAGGCAGAAGTGAGGACCATACCGTCTGGGCCACTTTTGCACGTGCCTTCCTCCTGCTATTTGCCACCCAGCTGTGGTGCCGTGTGTGCCTGTTCCATTTGATAATGGAGTCCTGCTACTCATGCCCGACTTCATTGCTTGGCAGGTCAGATAACACACAGTTGAAGATGGACAACTCAGGGCTCAGGGTAACTTGGTGGCCTGTGGTCAAATGTTCAGCCTCTACTAAGGCCAAGTAGCAGGCCAAGAGCTGTTTCTCTAAGGGAAAGTAACTGTCTGTGGTGGACCCTAAGGCTTTGCTCTGAAATCCTAAGGGCACTGTGCCTGGTGTCTGGGACCTGCAAAGGCTCTAATCAGAATCTCTGTCACTGACACGTCACATGCCCCTGGATCTGCTGGACCACACTGTCTAAGTGGCAGAGACCCTTGCACAGCAGGCTAGACCTGTCGCAGGGCCTTCTGCTCTGGAATCCAACTGAGACCAGAATCACTCAGTAAAGGGGCCAGAGAAACACATCCAAGTGAGGGACATGCTGATCCCAAATCCAGCGAGGCCTAGCAGACACTGCTCCCCTTTTTTGGTTGAAGAAGCAGCCAGATGCAAAATCTTATTCCTGACCTTAGAAGGGAGATCTCATTGATTCTAGAAATTCAAAGATTCAGAATGCCCTGAAGTCATGCTGGATTTGTCTCCCACCCTCTGACCTGCAAGGGCCTTAGTCAACGTCACCAGTCAGCATAACTCCACCAGTGTAAGGGACCAGAGTGGCATCTCATGCCCAGCAGGCCCCTACGGGTGAGGAATGAAGTGTGACCCAGGACCGGCGCATTACACTCCAGAAGAACTACATCTGTTTTCCAAGTTAGAGATCCAGGGAATGGGTGTGGGAAAGAATATGGCCACGTGGGTCAAGGGTAGAAGGGCCTTAAAGCTGGATCCAGCTGTATTTTATAAGGACTGAGTAAGCCGAGATTCCGAACTTAACATTGCAGTTCAGAGAATTAGAAAGGGCTTGCCATTTGGTAGGTTGGACGAAACATGGACCAAAAAAGGTGGTTCATAGTGAGAGAACTGGAAATTCCCAGCCTGCCTTGGGTGAAGGAAGGAATTCAAAGACTGGGCGAGATTTAAGACCAACTCAACCCCCTCAGGAGGGACCTGAAGATATACTTTTGATAAATGGAAACTCATCAAAATCAAAAGCTTCTGTTCTGTGGAATACATGTTAATAAAATGAAAAGAAGGCCAGGTGAGGTGGTGCATGCCTGTAAGCCCAGCAGCTCAGGAGGCTGAGGCAGGAGGATCACAAGTGTGAGGCCAACCTCAGCAATTTAGAGAGGTTTTAAGCAACTGAGTGAGGCCCTGTCTCCAAATAAAACATAAAAAGGTGTGGGGATGTGGCTCAGTGGTTAAGTGAACCTGGGTTCAATTCCCAGTATGAAGAAGAAGAAAGAGAAGAAGGAGAGGGGAAGAAGAAGAAAGGAGGGCTGGGGATGTGGCTCAGAGTGTGTGCCTGACCCGATCACTTCA
This sequence comes from Sciurus vulgaris, assembly GCF_902686455.1. NCBI lineage: Eukaryota > Metazoa > Chordata > Mammalia > Rodentia > Sciuridae > Sciurus > Sciurus vulgaris. The sequence continues at coordinate 38,859,878 of NC_136479.1, read as the reverse complement.
CCTCTGAACCTTCTGGCACTGTCCCACCTGAGCCCCTGGGGACACCTCACACCTGAACCATAGAAAACAGTTTAAAAATCAAACAGGCCTGGAGGTTCCCAGGCCCGGAGAAGATCAGAAGTCAAAGCACAGACAGACCAAGGAGATGGCACCACGGCCAGGCCAAGCCCTTTGCTTGCCTGGCCGACACCACCAAGGCTGAGCCCTGGACACTGATGAGAAAACTGCAGCCCCAGCTGCTCTGGACCACAGCGTCCACCTCCTTGAAGGGTAGTCGGGGTGCTTTGCGTCAGTAGCACCCACGTCAAAGACAGTGAGGATCCAAACTAGTGAAACCAGGGCCACACGCCCATCTGAGCTCAGAAGGAGGCTGAGAACAACCAGCTGACATTCTTGGCTTCCATGTGGTGGACTCCCACTGACAGGACTGTCAAGATGAGGAGCTCCCCATCAAGATGTGGATGTGGAAACGGACTCAAACCTTGGGTAATACCCAACATACTTGCTGCGGTGGTTTAGGAAGAGTCTGAATGTGTTCCCCAAAGGTTCACGAAGCTTGGTCCCCAGTGGGCAAAGCAGGAGGTGCTGGAACATTCAAGAAGAGGAGCCTAGTGGGAGAAGCTTAGGATTTGGGGCATACTGCCCTGGGAAGGGATTAGTTCCTCCCGGAGGGGTTCTTAAGAAAGACCAAGCCTGGCCCCTGAATCTCTCTGGCTTCCTGTCTCACCATGTGATCGCTCCCTCTCACACCCCCACACCACCATGCCATCCACCATGTTATGACACAGCCAGGGAGAGCCCTCACCATGATACGGGCACCATGCTCCTATACCTCATGGGTCCGACAAGCCTCTTTTCTTTATAATGTACCCAACCTCAGTGTTTTAGTTGAAATGACAGAAAATGGACCAATGCATCTGCCCTTTCTATCTTCTTTGCCGCCTCCTACCACTTCACGTCCCTGCCCTCAGTTCAGCTCTCCTTGTGCTTCAGGACACACACCAGGTCCTCAGAAAGCCTTCCCCAACCCACTGTCCCCCAGGTTGGCCTTGATCCATTTCTCACATGTTGTCATATATCAGAACATGTCATGTCAACCCCAGGGACAAAGGGGCCCACCTTCCAATCAAGTTCACTTTTCCCAGGAAGAGATCAGCACGCAAGGAGCAGGGCAGTCTACTGTGAGCCACGAGGGGCATGGCCAGGGGCAGCAGAGGGACATGGACAACTGTGAGCCCCCAGGGACACATCTGGGAACATGGTGGCTACTGGTCATGGCTGGGGTGATAAAGAGGAGCCTTCTTCCTGGACAGAAAAGCCTTAACCACTGTAAATGCGCTAGACCTGGTGAAAGCACAGGATGTAGGCCCCACATGAATTATGAAGCAGGACACAGCCCTACCTGCTCTGCCAGCATAAAAAAAAAAAATCTTGATTTTTCAAAAGGTGGAAGATTAAAACTTGTTGCGAAGGCGTCCAAGTCCTCGTTTCCTAACACCCTCCACCATCCCACCACCCAAAGCAAAACCAAGGAAACACACGTCTTCTCCTTCTACACGTAAGTTCAGGTCCTGTCCAAACAGAAAAGATCTGACCTGGTGGCAGGAAGGGAGGTGCCCAGGCCGCAGCATCTGGGCAGTTCCAGGCAGAGCCGAGTCACCGGGAGCCTGTCCGTGGTCCTGGAAGCTAGGGCTGGAGAGCAGCTGGTGCCAGACCAGGAGCCCACAGAGGTCCCAGGTGCTGTGGCCTGAGCACAACTGAGACCTCAATTCCCGGCTTGCCCCGCTGCCCAGGAGGCTCGGGAGCATTGTTGAGCAGGATCTGGGGACACCAGTCCTGGCTTCCCAGCATGGGGCACCTCCACGTCCAGCAGACTGCTCCTCACCTGTCTTTGAAACCCACATTCCACTTAGATTCCCTTTGACTGCCTTTTGAATAACAATGCGTTCTACTGAGCCAGGCTAATGGGAAAGTAATCTTTCTCTTTCAGAGCCAGCCTCTGTGAAGTGCTTACCAAATAGGATTTTTAAATAGCACGAGAGCCAAACTCAATTTGGGAATTAATGCGTTTAAACCCAGCTGGAAACTTTCCCCTTCATTCCCAAGGCAGAAACTGGAATCAGAAGTCCCCAACCGGCCCCAGCCTCAGTGGGGACTGAGGAGAAGCCAGAAGTCACCATAGTGCATCTCAGCAGCATCAGGTTCTGCCAGGGTCACTGGGTGGCCCTGACCCAAGGGTGGCCTGCCAGAGCCTGAGGGCCCCAGTCACATGCTCAGTCCCTTCTGGAACAAAGGACCAAACCAGAGAGAAGGCTGAGTACAGAGAAATCAGGCCCTGCTCGGGCCCAGCGCTACCCGGGTTGCTGGCACCACAGTTCATCTCTAGGACACATGGAGACTTGGAGCTCGGGTCCCTTCAGCTGCAGAGTCCAGTGGCTGCGGGGAGCCGGTGGGCCCTCTCCCTTCAAAGCGGGCAGCCTTGGCCCTGTCGGGTCCACTCTGCACATCACAGCTCCAGCAGCGGGTGAGAGGAGCCCTCCGAACACCCAGGAGCCGCCTCAGCTAAAGCTCAGACTGACCCCAAGCAGCCTCCCTGTCACAGAATCGCTGCGCTGTTGACCGAAATGCAGACGCAATGCCAGCAGGCACCTGGACAGCAGCAGCGGCCCCGGTCCCGGCCCCGGCCCTTGCTCTCAGGCCCTGCAGCTTTTTCTTTCTCTTTCAGGGTCTCGGCCTTCCCCCCAGCCTCCCACCTCCCCAGACTGGAGGCTGGGCTCCTCCAGCCCTCGGTGTCTGGCTGAGGACGTTGGAAGGAGGGCGACTTCTCTCGGGGAAGGCAGAGATTTATCAGGCAGAAAAATGATTGAGTTCTTTTGTGTGTGCCTTTTATCACTAGACAAAATCACCTCCAAATGAGGGTGGCCGTCGGGGCTGGAAGGAAGAGGAAATTGGATATGTGCTTGTCTGCGTTCCGAGCTATCGACCGGGGATTGATGGAGGAAATGGATAAACTGGCCAACTGATCAGGTAATTCATATTCTCAAACAAGTACTGGGCGAGGCGACCCCAGCCGGACTAGCCTCTTCCTCTGCTAGACCATCAAGACGTAGGAGCCGGGGGACCCCTCATCCCTGGGCCATTCTGTGTTACAGGACCCCCAAGACCACCCTCCCCTCGACGATTTGCTAGAACTCGGAGAAGCTGCTACAGTCACGGTGACAGTGCATCACAGAAACAGGATGCAGACTGAAATCAGAACAGGAAATAGGATATCGGGAGCACCAGGAAACCATTCCCAGGCCTTCAGTGTCCCCTCCCCATAGAGCCTCACAATCCCAAAGTCTCCCAGCAATGAAGCATGACAACACCTGAGTCCTGCCATCCAGGGAAGCCCACTCCAGCCAGAGTCCAGGGCCTTTGTGGGGGCGCTGGTCATGCACCCATGCAGCTGGCCTCAGCCGCTCAGTCTCTAGCTGCCCTCTCAGAGGTCAGGCTGGAACAGTGTGACCCAGGGCCAGGGCAACCAAACCAGGCGTTCACCATAAGTCACAGGTCAGCACAAACTCTCTGGTGTGGCCCAAGGGCCTGCCAGGCACAGACACTCGTCAGGCCAGATATCCCAGGGCCAGTCTGTGCAGGAGGGGACGATCCTGGCCTGCTGAGTTAGCCCCTCGCTGTACAGGTACCATGGTAGTTCTGTCTATGAAAGACTCCGGGGAAAGGTTTCTGACAAGTTAACCGACTTTCCTCGAGCTTTATTGAAAGTCTTGTCAGTTCTGCCTCCCTACACAGTCCTGTCAGCTAACCACATGACGAGGACTTAGCAGCTGCTTTTTCTAACACACCCACTCTTGTTTGGCTCAGGCCTGCAGGTGCCTGACAGGAACTGAGGGCAGGTAAAGGGCTGGGCAGGGCAGGGCAGGGCAGGGAAGGGCAGGGCTGGGAAGGGCAGGGCAGGGTAGCTCAGCCTTCCTTTGCTGCCTCCAACCGTGAGCCAGACTCCTGCTCCGCTCTGCACACGGACATGCTGATCTTGCAAAGGTGTCCGTCTGAGAGCCGGCAAGACGAGGCTGACCTGCCCCAGTTCACCTGACCTCTGGCCTCCTAAGCAGGGATTCGTACTCGGTAGGACTTCCTATTCTGTCCTGGGACATCACCAGACTCCCACCTTGTGCCTATCACCTTGTCTCCTTGGGCTCCGGCGGCTGTGCTGGTTTCTCAGACTTCCCTTGTTTTAGATGACCTTGATGGTTCTAAGGAATGATAATTAGTATTCTCTAGAATGTTCCTCGGTGATTTGTCTGATGCTTCTTCTCATGATTAGACTGGGGTTTGGGATTTCGGGGAAGACCTCAGAGACGCAGGGCCCTCTCATCACATCCCACGGAGGGTGGGTACACACCACCCATGCTGCTGATCCCTGCTGATGCTGGACTTGCTGGCCTGGCTGAGGCAGCATCTGCTGGGCTCTGAGCTGCAAGGTCAGCCTCCCTCCCCCTGCACGGCATTCCTTGGGAAGAAGCCCATCTAAGGAGTGAGGGTCATGCTCTGCCGCCTGAGGAATGGACATAAACTGCTTGCAGATTTGTCTTTTCTCCCCACCTTAGTTATTTACATCAATATGGACTTGAAGGATATTAAATATCCCACCCTGGGCTGGGGCCGAGGCTCAGTGGTGGAGTGCTTGCTTTGTGTGCATGACGCAGTGGGTTTGATTCTCAGCACCACGTATAAATAAAAAAGAAAGGTTCATTGACAACTAAAAAAAAAAAAATCCACCCTAAAATACAATCTTTCACATATGGATTATCTTTAGATAAAGGCCATTGAGAACCAGGAGCTGCATACAAAACTCTAAAAACAGGGCACACAGTTTCCTTTGGTAACGGAAATGTATATTGACAGAGGAAAGTTCCATTTGTAACCCGTGTCCTCCTCTCCTGCCAGAAGAAGAGGACTCCTTCATCGTTCTTACCCGTGGAGAAGCAGCCATGCAAACCTGCACCACCAGCCTGACCAGGCAGTCCTCCCTCTCCTGCTCACCTTCCCATAACATGTCTCCCTTGCCCAGAACCCCAAAACCCCTTCTCCTGCTGACCCCTGTGGGCTGCCGTCCTGGACGCTCCATGGCAGGCGCAGAGCCCATGGATACGCTCCCACTCCTCTTCCTCCTACTGATGTCTGACCAGGCTGGTTTATAGGCCCTGTCCATAGCCTGGTCCTCCCTGCAAAGCCACAGATTCTTAGGTGCAGCTGGACTTTAATCCATTACTACTTAATTTATGTCATTGCTCAATTGTCCCAGTGTGGGCCTGGGGGACTTCTTTCAGTGGCCCCTGTGTCCTTCCGGCAGGTCACGTTATCAGGCTTTGTGTTCGTGTTTAGTACTTCCTTCCTTCATGAACTACAGATGCTCCAGGCCATCTTGTGCTATTGCCCCCTCCCCAGATCTTCCAAGGTCTCCAAGGGTGCTGAAGCCATGAACAGCACCAAACCTTATGGATACTCTGGTTTTTTCCATACCAACATACACAAATTTAATGCCTTTTGTATCTTGCTTCTTAGGCACTGTAGCCAGACCTTCTGCAGTTGGAGGTGGAACAGCAGAATGGTCACAAACCCCTCTTTCCCTCTTTGCAACTTCACACATAGGTTTCTTCCTTCCATAGATCCAAGTCACCTCAGCGCACCACTTTGTGTTCTTACTAAGAGGAGAATGTTTGCCTTTCTGCTTAAAGGAAATGCTTTGCAGCTTCATCTTTATCATCAGCCTCACTACCCTTGCACTTGGGGGTCATAACTAAGAAAAATAGGGTTACTTCAACACAAGCCCTGCAAACCCACAGTCAATCTAATTAACTGGAGTGACCAACTGGCAGGTAGTCTATGCAGTGTGGATACGCTGGGCAAGGGAATGGCATGTGTCCCAGGACAGCCCGAGATGGCACTGTACTGCTCAAAATGCACACGATTTAAAACCTGTGACTTGTTTATTCTGGAAATTCCATTGCACCCTTTCAGACCATGACTGACCAGGTAACCTAACCAATGCAAGCAAGCTGCGGCTACAAGAGGGGCCACGGCCCTTCATGCCCCAGCCTGGAATTGGTGGTTCTCCAAGAGGTCAGCACTTCTGACCTGGCACCTGGCATCTTAAACCTGGAGAACGCTAGAGAGACCACCCACTCCATCTTCTCACCATTGCTGGAGGGGATGGTGGAAGGTGGACATTGGCCACAGTCCCAGTCGAAGTGACTGACAACCAGAGCTCAGGCCTCCGAGTGGACGGCCTCTTCCAACACACCATGCACAACCCCCCACACACATCCTTACCTGCAGAGGAAGAACAAGGAGAGACAGGTGGCACCCCAAGACAAGTCCTGAAAATTACATCATAGGACGCACCTTTGCACTTGAACTTGCTTTCATGTTATTGTTCCCTTCTGCAAGAGAGTCGAGGACCAAAATAAAATTTCCAATTAGTAAAGACATCTAGTGCTGCTACTGCCTAATCAAAGTCTGGCTGGCTGAATGTGCTGGAAGCTGCAGCCTCCTTGTTAGCTCGCACTGCGTCTTCTCTGTGTTTGCTTACATTTATGCCTATAAAGCCATTAAGTATGTGATGATAATCATTCCCATGGATACTGTAAATTTCACTTCTTAGGAAAACACAAGTTCTTGCATTTTAATACTAAATTTACTGCATAATACATATGTATATGTGTGTATGTATATGAGTATATATATAATTATTTTTGCAGTGCTAGAGATTGAACCCAGTGTCTCAGGCAAGCTAGGCAACTGCTGTACCACTGAGCTACACCACCAGCCCTTTGTATCTTATTTTGAGGCAGGGTTTTGCCAAGTTGCCTGGGGTTGGCCTGGAACTTACCTTGCACCTGCCTTAGCCTCCCAGGCACATGCTGCCCACAGCTGGCCAGCTGGCATAATTGATTTTCATGCTAAGGAATTTGAGGCAAACAGTGGATGGCCCCAGGAGAATGGAATTCCTTGCTCAGGACAGTCCAGCACAGCCAACGCCCCAGTCTGGAGTCCACAGAGGGCAACAGCTGGCAGGACAGGGACCTGCTTCAGCAGCAGAGTGTCCTCCTCGGATCTTCGACCAAAACAAGACCCAGGACAACTGCCATTAGCATGGGGAGTTCGTTAAGTCTGAACAGGACAGGAAAGGCTGACCAGGCTGGTTTCCCAGCACCTGGGCCTGGGGCCATCTCCATGGATACCAAGGATGCATGTGGGCCAGCACCAGCACACTGGCCCTCAGAGCATGTCCCCCAGACCCGCAGTCTTGGCAGCACTTGGGAACCTGTCAGAAATGCCTACTTTCAGGCGCCAGCTCAGACCTACCAATCAGAATGTCTGGAGGGAGCGCCTGGGAACCATGCTTAGCCAACCTCGCCAGGATCCTGGAGGGTCGAGAGCAGGAGAGCCGCTGCTTCAGGCGCAGAGCATCTCCCTGTGGCTTTCGCCCTGCATCTGAGCTGCACTTGGGCTTCTTCAGACTGCAGTCTCTAAGCAGGTGAAGGGCTTCTTCCAGACTCACAGGGTCACATAGTGCAGGGTTTAGAACCAGGGTGTCACTGCAGAAATCAGAATAGAGGCTCCTCAAAAGACTAGGCAGGGACCACATAGGACCCAGCTAGACCACTCCTCGGTCCTTATCCTGAAGAACTGAAGTCACCTTACTACAGTGACACAGGCATGCCCATGTTTACAGCAGCACAATTCACAAGAGCCAAACTATGGAACCAGCCTAGGTGTCCACCAGCGGATGAATGGATGAAGAAAATGTGCACAATGGAGTTTTATTCAGCCATAAAGAAAAATGAAATTGTGGCATTTGCAGGAAAATGCATGGCACTTTAGACTATCACGTTAATCAAAATAAGCCAAACTCAGAAGTCAAGAAACCTAGGTTTTCTGTCATACACAGAAGCCAGAGAGGAAGAGGGAAGAGCAAGATGGAGGGCAGAAATCATGGAAATACAAGGGAGATCAGTAGAGGAAAGGGAGCAGGGGAGGGAGGTGGGAGGGAGAGGACAGTGCTGGGAGTGATAGTGGCCAAATTATATTGTTAGGTTGTGTGTGTGTGCGATCATGTAACAAGGAGTCCCACCATGTGTGTAACTGTAACGCACCCATAAAATAACGTGGAAAAAATAAGCAAACCCTGGTCTCTGAACCGGTGGAACTGGCGCTCTCTAGCGGTCTCTAGTGGTGCTGTGGCCAAAGTGCAAGAGCTGTTGGCCCCCCGCAGTGCGGCCTGTGCACAGCAGGCTGAGGATTGAGGACGTAGCCAGGACCACCCAACAAAGGAGTCTGGGGTGGTTTCCTGCCCCCCATTAGGGAGCATGCCAGGTAGCCAAAGACCTCAAACACGCACCTGATCATTATTTTCAAAGATAAAGAAACCATGGCTTGATGAGGAAAGCAGTCGTGTGAACCATAACGTGACTTGGCTCTAGATTCTTGCTGCAGGGAAGGACAGAAATGCCCACGGGGCAGTGCCGTGCTCATGGCCACCTGGCCAGAGCAGCGGTGCTGAGGAGCCTGGGGCAGTGGGATGTCCCGCCCCTCCGCAGTCACACCCTGAGCCTTAAGAGAAAAGCAAAGCCAGCGTGTTTCTCGGCTGGTGGTTGCGGACCACCGTGGGCCTTCAGGGTGGAGTTGCTAACAGAAGCCTGTTCTGACCACACAGCTCTGCGGAACTGGCACCAAGCTCGCCCACCTGACGTCCTGAGAGCCGTCTTGGTCAGCCCCGCGCCACGACCAAACACCACAGCCTCAGGGGCTTCTCGCACACAAATGCACCTGCCCCCAGTTCTGGAGGCTGGGGGCCCAGCTGGCAGGCCTTCACGGGCTTGGTGCCTTTGGCGTCCCCCCTCCTTGGCCTGCCGGTGACTCCCTCCTGCCGTGGCCTCTCAGGGCCGTTCTCTGCACACAGGCATTCTGTGTGCAAGTGGAGACTCCTGTCCTCTGAGAAGGGAGCCCCTCATGACCTCATTCGACCTTGTCGTCTCTTCAAGACCCCATCTGCAAAGTGGTCACACTAGGGTCAGGACGTGGACACGTGAGTGAGGGGCAGGGACACATTTTAGCCCATGAAGGAGTGAGGCAGGCCTCAGACTCGCGCACCTGCAGGTCACCTGATGTCACCACGCCCTGTGGCCCACCCTCGGGCCGCCCTCCTGCCTGGGCCGGGCCCTGTCCTTCCTTCACAGCACTTGGGGTGATTACAAGTGTGGATCTGTTTGTGCAAATGCTTCTCATTGTCAGCCAACGTCCAATGTGTCCCTCTGTCTGCCCAGCACTGGGCAGAGCCCCAGGCACACAGCTGTCCTCAGCAGGCACTCGTACAGTGAATGGGTCCGTCCATGCTCACCTATGGACGAAAGAGCCGTGAGTGCGTCTGGGCCACGGTGGCTGAGTTGGTCCCCGGGTTCTTCCCGGGCCCTTCTAGGTCCCCGTGGAGGTGGGCATCTGGGTAACACTTAGAACAGACGTGGTCCAACGGTGCCAGGAGGCTGTCTAGCCTATGGCATGCTCTTCCCACCCCTCCAGGCCAGCCGCCAGGCCCGTCTTCTGTCCCTGACAAACGCCCAGGCCACCTGTGGCTGGGGACAGAGACGCGTGTGCAGGACCAAGGTCCCGTGGTGGCACCTTGCAGGCAAAGCACCAAAGGGCAATCCAGCTCTGGCAGTAGGGGCAGTTGGGGTGGCAATGGGCAGAGTCACACAGAGGCAGGGGTGAGACGGGGCATAGCAGGGGGATGCTGGCTTGTGCCACCCAAGGTCATCTGCACTCAGGAAGGTGGCCAGCCGCCCCACGCAGCCCAGGCACGTCCGTCTGGATGCCTGACGCAGGCAGGACTTGAGGTTGTTCAGCCGTGCACACCTAGACAGACAGACGCCAGTTGTCGTCCCGTATTCAACAGGCTCTCCGCCTCTTCCTCAGCTCCCAGGTGCAGCTCCTGACCACCCTCCACCACAGCCAGGGCTTCTCCAGCTGTCAAGTGGCAGCTCGCCTGGCACACGGTTTCCGCAACACAGAATGGCACTTTTAACTTCCGGACAGATGCTCCTGTCTGACGACAGGCTGCCTCCTGTAAGCCTATCGTATCCGAAGACATCGCGAGTCAAGAAAGTGCCTCACGCACCTGCCCCGCTGGACCGCCGGGGTCAGCGACCGATCGCCGTACCACGTCGCCGATCACCCCGTGACGGAGGGGCTGCCTGGGGCCAGAGCTCGCTGCCACTGCCCAGGTCACAGGGTGGTATCACACTGCACGTTGCTGGTCAGGGAAAAGATCCGAGTTCAAAGTTCAAAGTACAGTTCCTAAGAAACGCTAAGCACTTCAGCACCATCATAAGGTAAAAAGGCCCCAAGTCCAACTGTCGCCTGCTGCGGACACACTGCTCTGAGATCCTGCCGTGCTGCTGAGAGGCAGCAGCCTGGGCGACCCCCAGGGGTCTATTAGAATTCAGAGTCCCAGGCGCTGCCCGAGTGCCCAAATCAAAAGCTGGGCTCTTCCAGCATCTCCAGGAGACCCTCGTCACCCAAGGCGTGGCTTCCCCTAGAGAACGTCATGGAATCTCAGCACCACCCCTCAGGGGACCTCGGGCACCAGGCGCTGAGTCCCCTGCGCAGTGCAGACCTTAGAAAGTCCCAAGTGTCCTCCCTTGGAGGAGCCCCGGGCTCTCCCACTATGAAAGCAGACCCCGCCAAGATACCCCTGCGCCGCCCTGCGGCTCCCAGCCGGCCGGAAACGCCCGACCAGGCGACGCTCTGCAGGACCATCCCTCCTGTTCCGTGCGTCCCCGAGTCCGCCTGCCTTCTCACGCCGCAGGGCTGGCCCTCGTGCTCTGACAGGCGAAGGACGCTGCCCATTGAGAGCCACCACAGGGGTGTGACATGAGTGATGATTTCCGGGCCCTCTGCTCGGAGGCACGGCAACGAGCACACGCGGCAACGAGTTCACGGGGCAATGAGCATAAAGGACACGGGGCTGCCAGTGTCAAGGCCAGCCCAGGGCTGACGGGACACGACCCCACCGCGCAGCCCTGCCAAACAGAAAGGCAAGCCCGATTCCAGGAGGGACCCTCACTGCTGTCACCGGGCCCCGGGAAGACCCCAGGGCATCCCCGAGGTTGGACGCTTGGGTGGACTTGTGACCTGCGAGAACCCCCTGCTCAGAACTGCTCCAAAGACAGGCAGTCGCCTCAACCGTACCCATCACACATCCCAAGACTGAAGGACCACCTGGCAGCACGGCTGAGGCTCTGGACGGTGGCTCTGGACGATGGCTGAGTTGGTCTCCGGTTCTTCCAGACCCTTCTAGGTGTCTTCGCCCCACAGAGGTGGGCCGACGCCTTTGGGGACACATGATCTCATGCCAGCAATGTTCCTGAAGGAGCGTCAGCAGGTGTCCCTGGATGTCCTCCGAGGAAACCAGGTGAGACTGAGACCGATGTCCTACTGGGTCCCTGCGCTCCGTGGAGAGACTAGAAGAGTCCCCTGGGGACAGTGGAACCTGTGCTAAGGCCGGCCTGGGATCTGACGGCAGGCGCGTGAGGACAGCACCCACCACTTGGACCTCCTGGTGGCACCACAACACTCCGGGCCTCGGTTTCTAATCTGCAGAGTGGGTCTCAAGCATGGTACCCATGCCGGGGGCCGCCCACAGTGCCCGGCTCCAGGCCGGCAACGCCAGTTTCCTCCCCACAGTTTCCTTCAGCAAGAGCTTCATTTACAGAGCTCAGAGCCAGGGCTGATTTGTCTTTGCACCTGAGTCCCAAGTGCACCTGTGGCCAGCAGGTGGCAGGTGCCTGAGGACAAGTTAATGGGTGAAGAGAGTTCTCCTCAAACCAGGGACACTGGCCCAGGGCTGGCTTTGTCTTCCCTTGTCCCAGTAATTGACGCCATCACACACGGAGGACTGAAAGGAAGATGATAAGCGCAAGGAATTCTGGAGGGGCAACCATTAAAATAAGACTGGTCGGTTGAGAGGAGGCTTAGAAATTCCCAGAGGCCAAAGCAGATGGGACGGGAGGGGCCAGGGCGTCCCTGGAGGGAGGCCTCCTGTGGCCACAGGATTCAGGACACAGCGCTCCCGCCATCTTCTGTTCTGGTGAGTCGGGAAGAGACTGCAGTTGCCATGGGGCCACGTGGGCAGGCACGGGGCAGAAGAGACCATCCGACCCTGCTTCCCTCCAGGTCTGCCCCTGCCCTCTCCTGAGTCCTGAGGTGGGCCAGGGGTCAGCAGAGTGGACAGCAGGGTGAAGTGGGGCAGCTTGAGTCCGCCGCCTTCTGTCTGTCACTTCTTATACTATTACCATGGTGAAATACACACAATGTGAACTGCACACCTTGACACTGCTGTGCTGCCCTCACCCCCATCTGGGTCCAGAGGAAGCAGCTGCACCCCACTCCCCAGCTCCCAGCCCCCGACCACCACTAATCTGCTTTCAGTCTCCACAGATCTGTGTTCTGGACATTTTGTAGAAATGGAATCCTGTCCCATGTGGCCTTTTGCGCCTGACTTCCTTCCATGAGCATAGTGCTTGTGGGTCTATTCAAGTTGCAGCAAATGTTTGGGTCTCGTTCCTTTTCATGAGTAAGTAATATTCCCTGTTGTGGGAAGGCCCACTTTTGCTTATCTAGGCACTTGTTGATGGACACTAGGTCCAGCGTCTCCACATGGAATGGCCTGGGTCCACTCAGACAGCAGGTCTGGGGCCTCCCCAAACATTACCTGGGTCCACTCAGACACCAGGTCTGGGGCCTCCCCACACATTATCCTGGGTCCACTCAGACACCAGGCACACCCTTTGCCCTCGGTTGCTTCAGGCCACTCCTCACTTGCCCCCTGTGCTTCCTGGGAGCCTCGTCACCATGAGGTACCTCATGCCCTCGGAAGACCTCATGTTTGTGATGCCCCACAGGACCTGGGTCTCCTCAGCAACTCAACCCACTACAGCCACTTTGTCCCCCTACCCTCAGGACACACAGCGGCCCATGGGCATAACGCAGCTGGACACCCTCAAGGAGGACACCCTCCCACACCAGTGGCCGGGGTCAGTAGGGATCTGTTCTTGCCCTGTTGCTGCAGGCGGCCTGGCGGAGCCTCGTGGGACGGAGCCGCAGCCCTCTCTTTGGCAGGCCTGAGGGGATGCAGGACGGTAGGTGGAGGCCCCCTCTGCTCCCACCTCTGGTCCCCACGTGCAGAGAGGCATGTCGCCAATGCCGTACGGCACAAGGTGACCCGAGCCATCTGAACCACGCTGGTCTTTGCCCCTGACTGGCCGGAGCTGTCGGGTAGGTTCCTTGTCTGCTCTGCCCCTCAGCTTACCCGTCCATGAGACGGTCACAGTAGTGACCTCTGCAGCAGGGTCCCTGAGGACTGAAAGCAAGGACACCAACATCTGGAGCTGGACAACCGGCGTCCAGTCAGACGGAGGAAGCTGGACCCTCCACACACTGTGCTCAGGAAGTCCCTCGTGGTGGATGGAGAGCCACACTCAGACCCTCAGACCAGGCAACACTCAGAAGGAAAGAGAAGCCAGCCGTCCGCCTAGAGTCAGGCAAGACCCTCTGAGACGCGGCTCCAAAGCACTAGTGACCCCTGGGCAGCACCAGACCACAAAGGCCACTCCAACTGTCGCCATCGGGAAAGCGCAAAGGCAACCCTAGAAAGAGGAGGCCTGCTCCCCTTCAGTAAGGTCACCCAAGCCGGGACCATTCCCGGGATAGAATAAGACATGCCAAGCTTGTCTGGAAGCAGAAGCACGCCCCGGGCGGCCGCGGCAGGCGCGGCACGCTGGGACCAGAAATCCCTTCGGACCCTCGCTCCCCCGCCACCTCTCGGCACCAGAGGCCTTGGGCCCGTCCCCTGGCTTTCTGTGGAGCTTCCTGGACCCTCCCTGGCCTCCTCACCTCTTCCTGTTCCCTTGGTGTGTGCTGCCTGCTAAGACCCGCTCTGCAGCCTGCACTAGGTTCTCTCCTGGCTGGGCTGCCCCCTCCAGGGCCCTAAAGACTACCGCATGGCCCAAACCCCCCGTCCGCCCCCAGAGGCCTTCACACAACACACCAACGAGTGCAAAGCCAAGGGACCGTCCGTGCCAGTCCCCTTCCCAGGTCTCGTTTTGATGGGCAGCCTGCTGTCTTCCGCCGTCGGTCCGTCCATCTGTCCGACTGTGACACCCACCAGCAGCTCCAACGCTCAGCTCCCCCCTGGCGTCAGCAGCCCGCGCCTCATGAGCACGGTTTCTGTCTTCTTGGCTCAACCTGTCCCAGCAGCCTCCTGTTCCGCTTGTCTAATCCCGCAGAACAATCAACCCCACGTTTAGTGCACTCAACAGAAACTACCCTGCCCACAGACTTGCGGGCAAGACTTCAGACGAGGCTCAGTAGAGCAGGTTCCACAGTGACCAAGTCTTCAGCTGGAGGACGGAGGACTTCACTCACTCATCAAGCAGCTGACGCCACCTGTCACTTGAGGCCTCACTGGGCTGCCGCATGTGGGCCTGTCCACGTGTCTGCTTGGGCTTCCTCAAAGCATGGTGGCCAGGTGCCAGGATCAAGGCTCCCTATAGAACTGGGTGGAACAGTGCCTCCTTCTAGGACCTGAGTGGGAGTCACATAGTGACATTTCTGCCATGGTCATGAGGTTCAAGGGGAGGGACGTAGACCCCACTCTTGCAGGGGTGGGAAACACAGTCTGCCACAAACGCACTGGAATCCCCGCCGCGCTCCGTGCAGGCAGGGTGCAGTGAGATCTGTGTGGAGAGGTTCTCCCAGGACGCCTGCGGCCAGCGCTGATGATCCTCTCTCGGGAAGAGCTCGCAGAGTGTCTCTGTGCTGCTCAGTCCTGTGGGGCCTGCCTGCACCTTCCGGGTGTGGCTCCTACCAGACCATCCTGAACTTGAACTTGCCCTGGACCAGCTGCTTCTCTGCCCTCCCAGGCTGACTCCTGCCCCAGGATTGGCCCCTCTTCACCTTGGAGCACATGAAGGGGACAGAACTGCCTAGACTGACCCTCCTGGATGGAGGGACCATGGCCCACCTGGGAAGGTGGCTGGGCCTCACCTCAAAATGAACCCTGGGCCCTGGCCCCCATATCACCCCCTCTGCAACTTCCCCTCCTCTGGAAACCTTTAGCATCCTCTGGAGGCCCAGGTACCGCAATTCTAACCTTAATACCCTGGCAGAGCTGAGGCTCCCCTGGCCTGGAGCCCATTAAGGGCAGGGATCTGTTCTTGCCCTGTTGCCTCAAAACTGGGCCTCAAAATGCCAGGAGGCCAGCAGGCGCCAGGACCAAGGTGGCTTCAAGTAAAAGGCAGGTCATTAGCTTTCTCTACTGAATCCCTAACTCAGCAGGATGAGCTGGCTCCCGCTCGCCGGGCGACAGCAGGGTGGGAATTGTTCCCCTGGGGGGCCTGGGCTCGCCCTCCCTTGGGAACCTGGTGCTGAGAGCTGAGCTGTTACCTCTAGCTCGCAGCACTTGGTCCTCTGCCGCCCACCGAGGCCCTCTGCACTGGCCCTGCCCCCTCCAGCCTCACCATTGGACACCCGACCCACCCTGGAGGTGCTGTTGGGGGTACCTTCAGTTCACGCCACAGGTACGGCCCCAGCACCTCATTCTGCCCCCATGGTTTCCCTCCTTGCGGGTTTGGTTGAGTTTATTGCTTCCACCCATATGTTAACCCCTGGCCGGGAGCCGACCCCTGGCTGCCACTGACAAAGCCGCCATGACCCATTCCCAGGGTCTCCGTTGACGGCAGGGTGGCATGGTGGGATGGCTGGGCACGGAGCCCACCCTTCTTGAATTCCATCTGTCCAGCCAGCCTTTGCCAGTAGTGTACGTGGCGGTTGCTGGCCCTCCGTCTCCCTTCCCGAACCTGCCAGACCTGATGGGACCTGAGGCACCGGGCTCGTGACAATCTGAATTTCTGGGAGGGACTCTGGTGCTCACTTGAGCCTTCGGAGCATCCACCTCAGTGAAGGCCTGTCCTCTGCCCACTCCTCAGAGGGACTTCGAGGGTTCCCAGGGTTTGGGGGTTTTGCGGTTGTTGCTTGGAAGGATCTTCTCACCTAGCGTAGCGATTAATCCTTGATAGTCCAGACGTTGCAAACCTGGTTTCCAATCGGTCACCAGCTGTTAAGTCCATGGATGGGTCCCCTGTAAGCAGAAACGTTCCTTCTGACATGCAGGAGGCCTGTGTCGGGAGGTGGGCTTGGCTCAGCACAGGCTCCTCTCACTGAGCAGTCCAGGCCGTGCCAACCTCTTCCGCCAGGCTGCCTGCCCCCTGGGAGCCCAGCAACCCTCTGGCTCCCAAGGGGCTCTCATGCTGTATCCTGTGCAGCCTCGTCCTCCTCGGAGACTTCTCCAAGGCTAGAGGAAGACAGCTGTGCACGTGGTTCTCCATCGAGTTAGGGGGCCCAACCAGGTACCCAGACCCACCCGCGTCTCCAGAGGAGTGGGCAGTCGACTGTGTGCCCTTCCCCTCCAAGCCCTTGCTCCTCGCAGGAGTCTAGATGGTCTCCTCTTCAGCTCCAGGGTACCAACACACCCTGAAGGGCCTGACCTAGGGCCACGGACTCTCCTAACGAAGCAGTTTCCCTTTGGCTCTGTGGCACAGTTGAGTCAGTCGCTCACCCTGCGGCTGGCTTAGTGGCCGGGCCTCTGTCGCTACAGGGAACCTGGGAACCCATCAAGTTTCTCCACCTGCCTCCTCTGGAAATTTTCAGATGGGCTGGTGCAGAGTGCCCCCTGGTGGCGGGAGACCAGCTTCGCTCGGTGGCTCTGCCCACTGCCTCCCGGGTGCTTTCCCTCTGGTGACAGGCTCCCGTGCACCCACCCCACTAAAACTGCTCAGGCAAAAGGGGCAGCAGGCTCACATCTGAGAAGCCAGGCACCTTCCGTCCTCCCCGGCAGCTCTTCCGCTGCCACCTTGGCTGTCTCCAGGCTCCCGCCGGAAGGTCCCCTCCCTTGCTGCCGGGGCTCACCACCCCACTGCCTTCTTCCTGCTTGCCGGCCCTGGTCTCTCTGTCTGGTGTGGTCCTCCTCTGCTCACCCGGAGAGTCTCCGGTGCCCTGCCAGGCTCTGCCCTCCTAGTTCCCCTCTCAAAATTGTCCCTTGGCGTCCACCTGGACCACGCACCACCGGATGCACAGGGCTGCCCTCCTCTCCCAGCCTGTCTCTGCTCTGAACTCCCGACCACACAGCACGACCAGCTGCCTCGGGGACATCTCCATTCGTTCCCCCAACCTGCCCCCACAGATTCTGCATCTCAGGGACTGTACTGCCCCTCTGCCTAGCCACATTCAGCTCGTGATTGCTTAGGTTGAACAGGGTCCACCAAAACACAGGTGGAAATCCTATCCCCCGGTTCCTGTGAATGTGCCGTTATTTGGAAATAGGGTCTTGCAGATGTCATTAGGAAGCAAATGAGCTTGAGGTCACACTGGAGTAGGTGCCCCTGCAGGAGAGAAGCACCCCATCCGGAGAACCAGGGCAGACAGAGCTGCAAGCCGAGCAGCTGCCGTGGTCCACATCCTAGCCAGCAGCGGGGAGGAGGGCAGGGTTCCAGTCTCAGGGAGTGAGGCGCGGCCGGGCACTTGGGTGGGACTTCTAGACTCCAGAACCCTGAGAGAACCCGCTCTGAACTTTCAAACCACCCAGCTGCGGTGACAGCAGCCCAGGAAATTAACGCAGAGGAAGCGACAGGCTTCTACCCCACTGCAAACACCGTGCATTGAGTGCCCCTGTCCCATCCAGCGTCCGGGCTCAGCACCGTGCATGCTATGGAGGGTCAGGGCTGCCCCTCATGATCCCCTGGCTGCCACTGCCCTGCCCTGCACAGCGGCTTGGACCACAGATCCCCAACCTGGGGCGTGGGTAAGGGGTGTGGGGGTGTAATCCACATTCAAAATTTGAAGTTTGACTTTCATAAAATGTGCACTGCTTTCACACGGTTATAAAGTCATCAGATTATAGATTGAGCCAGCGAAAGTCAGGAACCATCTGAGTCTTGAACTTTCTGCAACTCCCCTGGTCCAGCCTCTGCCAAGGACCATCACACCAGCTGCCCTGCCCCCTGCCCCCTGCCCCAGCCTGTCCCTCGTGCCCTAGACTCCTGGTACGCAGAGTGCCTCCATGTTTGCAGATGAAGCCTGAGGTGCCCCTCACCCCTTGTCAGATGGCCAGTTTCATCCTCCGTTCCAGCACCTTAGTCCCCCGGGGGGCTCCCAGGCTCCTGCACACCCCACCCCAGCATTTACCACTTGTGCTCTGCTTTCAAGGTCTTCTCCACCCAAACTCCAAGACCCTAGTCCCCCACAGAGCTGGACACCTACTTCCAGACCTTTTCAAAGTCTCTGACCCTGAACTAGAAGACTGCACTGCAGTCCCAGGTGAGGCAGCCAGAGAAACTAGAAATCAGACTCCGTCCGGCTCTGCCACGGCTCCGGGGTCTGCACTGGAGCTGACCGCCTGGCCGGCTGTCGCAAAGTCACAGAGGTGCAGGCCGCCCCGGTGCCACTGTCCCCACAGCCCCAGTGCTGGGTCATGTGCTCCCAACGTGAGCCCCAGGCTTTCTCAGACCCACGACCAACATTCCAGACATCTTCAAAGACATCCACCTATGCGTGTAAGGTCATTGTTTACTAAATTTTTTAAATCTGGGATTTCTCCTTAATACCCCCATGCATATTCAGGAATTTTTGCAAAGCAAGAAAAACTAAACCTAAAAAATGCCCATCAGTAATGAGATGTTTATGAGTAGAACACTTAATTCATGGTGTCATCATTTTCAATCTTTTAGTAAGCATCTCATTTCAGTTTTGTGATTTCTTTTCATCCCATTTTTG
This sequence comes from Sciurus vulgaris, assembly GCF_902686455.1. NCBI lineage: Eukaryota > Metazoa > Chordata > Mammalia > Rodentia > Sciuridae > Sciurus > Sciurus vulgaris. The sequence continues at coordinate 38,840,990 of NC_136479.1, read as the reverse complement.
TGGGTCTTCCAACAGCCCCAGGCCTTGGGCCCTGCGTCCATCAAGCCTGATCGGCCACCTGGCAGGCTCCTGTCCTCAGAGTCCTCCCTCTACAACCCACAGTGAGAGAGACCTTAGTTCCTGCTGTGTAACAAGTTGCCAACAACAGATATCCTCTCACCAGGCACAGTGGTCATGTCTGTGATCCCAGCAGTTCGGGAGGCTGAGACAAGAGAATTGCAAGTTCAAGGTCAGCCTCAGCAACTTATTGAGGCTGTTAGGAACTTAGCGAGAACCTGCCTCAAAATAAAAAATAAAAACGGCTGGGGATGTGGCTTAGTGGTTAAGCATCCCTGCGTTCAATCCCCAGTACCAAAACAAACAAACAAAACATTCTCCTCTCACAGTCCAGGAGGCTGTGAAGTCTAAGATCAAGTGCTGGCAGATCCTGGCCTGGCGAGGGGCTCCTTCTGGTTTGTAGATGACCATCTTCTCATTGTGTCTTCACATGGTCTGGGAGAGAGATGGTCACAGCACCAGGTGAGGCCTAGGTGAGAACCAGCCCAGGCCTAGGGAAGGAGCCCAAAGGGCTGAGGGGCAGGGGGGCCATGAGCATTGGCCTGGCCTGGAGCAGAGCCACTTGACCTTTTGCTGGCCCTTCATAAGCTGATCGACCTCAAGTTTTTGAGCTGTGTGTGCCTCATCTACAAAATGGGCACAGTTCAGAATTGCTAAAAGTCAGTGCAGATTCCTTAAAACAGATTGCTGGGCTTGAGGTCCCTAGAAGAGTCAAACTCTGAATTTCCAGTGCACCCACAAGATCACTAGCTAGACACACAGAAGAACTGAAAACAGGCTCAAATACTGGAACTCAGAGCTCACCAGCACTGTTGACAGCAGCCAGGAGAGGGAAAGGAGCCAGGGACACAGTGGAAGGTGACCCTGCTCAGCAGATGTGGCAGGTCCACAGGACTGAACGACATCCAGCGGAGAGGAAATGGAATTCCCATGCAGCTAAAAACAGATGGACCTCAAAGACACGGCGCTAAGTGAATAAGCCAGACCCCCCCCCCCCCAAGCTGTGATTCCATAAGGCACCTCCGACCGGCACGTTGACAGACAGAGAAAGCAGCTGGTGGCTACCAGGGCAGCAGCGGGGACTGGGGAGTAACTGCCCACTGGTGCCACACTCCTGCCCACGATGAAGAAAAGTCCTGGGAACCGGCTGCTTAACCCTGTGCATACACTGTTGCCTGTGTCGCAAGGCAGAAAGGCCAAAATGCTCGACCTCACCTTGAACCGCTGGCCCTCCATACTTGTGGGTCCTTATCCCTGGATTTAGCCATCGGAGCATCAAAAGCAGTCAGAAAAAATGTGTGTCTGCACCGAGCAAGAATACATTCTTTTTCTTATTTCCTCAAGAATGCAGTGTATCAAGGACCTGCAGGGTGCTGTATTAGGTACCAGGTGACATCTAGAGATGGTTCCAAGTACTGGAGGGGCTTCCACCTGAGCTCTGCGTGCACAGGACTTGAGCATTCCAGGATTACGCCTGCAGGGTCCTAGGATTAATCTCCAGTGGATGCTGTGGAGGACTGGATCTAACTGACACATATACTTTTTAAAAATTTTAAAGAAATGGTACCGATCTACACCACAACACACATGAACCTCCAAAACATCACGCTAAGGAGCCAGACACAGAAAGTCCACACATAGTGTGACATCATGTCTAGGAGCTATCCCAGGTGAGTAAACCCACAGAGACAAGACCCAGGTAGTGGTTGATAGCCAGGGGAATGGAGGATGCGCAGTGACCAGCTAATAGGTTCAGGGAGTCCTTTGGGGTGATGAAAATGTTTAGGTCTATGTGACTATAGGGACCTAGCTAATAGTAATGCATTTGCAATCTTGGAATTGTTAAGGGAGCAATTTTAAACTGCTCCCACCACACACAAAAAAGAAAAGTACTTCACAATGCATTCAAAATTTATACATAACTATAATGCACCAATTAAAATAAATAAGTAAATGGAAGACCAGCAGAGTCAAGAAAGGGGATGGGGGAGGTGGAGGGGAGGGAGAGGAAGTGCTGGGGAGGGAGGTGGAGCAGACTGTGTTATGGGCACATGAACACGTCAGAATAATGCCTATGCGGATGAGCTTGATTAACATTCCACAGTGTGTGTGTATTTATATGTGCATACATGTATATACATTTCAAAACACTGTACAAAATAAATGCATATAAGGTTGCCAATTAAAAAATAAAAATGCTTAGGAACTAGAAAGAGTGGCATGGTGAGCTTCAGGTACACTACATACCACTGAACGGTGGACTTTAAAAGGTGAATTTTACGTCAGGTGAATTTCACCTCAATTTGAAAAGTAGCAGACGGCGGGGCCCCACCCATGAACCTTCCGAGTCAGCAGGTCTGGGCAGACTGAGGCTCTGCATTTGAGGTCCCCAGAGTCCACTGCCAGCCCCACTGTTCCAAGCTGGGACGGGAGAGGAGCTTCCTCTGCAGCCTCCACCCCGTGCAAGAAGGCCCTGTCTCTGGCCGGGGGCAGCTCAGGAGCAGGAGTCTCCTGCCATTCACACTGGAATTCTGAGCACCTGGAACAGGGGCTGGCCCAGCAAAGAGCTCTCAGTGAGCCGTGTTCAGACATGAAGGCTCACAGTGCACACAGTGGCCCTCGGCACCTCTGACGCTCTCCAGCATCCTTCCGCAGCACAGCCCGGTGCCCTCAAGCCCAACCAATGAAGAAGGAAAGCCCGCCAGCTGGAGGCTATGGAGAAGGGCCTCTCAGGCACATGCGCCTGCCAAGCAGAACTATTCACAAGGCTGCCAGAACCCCCACCTGGCACAAATGCCAAGGCAACCTTACACGGAAGTGGTGTGGCCTTGGACTTGACCCTCCACCAGCGGGAGGGCAGAATCCGGAAACCTGCTGCTGGGGGTCTGGGAGCAGCTGCTGTGGGGCTGGGGGCACAGCGAGGACGTCAGCCAGATGGGAACTACAAATGGCAGGGGTGTCGGTGCCCTGCTGGGGTCAGACAAGGCGATGGCCCACTGGCACTGATCTGTGGCACTCCCAGCACAGACCCTCGAGTGTCAGGACCGGGCTGGGGTTGTGTTCAGGGGTAGAGCCAGCACCGCATATAAATACATGAATAAAGTAAAGGTCCATCAACATCGGAAAAAGATATGAGGACCAAGGCCTGGTCTTGGCACCAGGACTGCAGGCCACAGGATGATCCATGTCCACCCCGGCAACCCGAACCCACAACCCACGTTTCTGGACCATTTGCTCCCAGACTGCAAGTGAGCCCCAGGCTCAGGATCTCTTGTAGTGAGAGACCCTGGAGGCTCCCTGCTGCTGCCAGAAGATTCCACCTGGAGTGCTTCAGGACCTGCTGCCAGGTGTTTCTGCGAATGGTAGTAGGACCTCACCTGCAGGGTTTTGAGGCGACCTCTAATGGGGGCTCTAAGACGCAGGCGGGCCCTGGGGTGACGCTGGCCATTCTTTGTCCTCTTGCATGCAGGTACCAATGTGGACAAACCCCGCGGTTATGCACAGCTATAAGGTGTGGGGAGGAGAAAGAATGAAATTCACACCAGTGAAGCCGAAGAAAACCAAGAGTAGGTCAAGGATTCCAACGGAGAGGGCAGATGGCGTTAGGCCTGGAGGGGGCGAAGGAGGGACGAACGGAGAGGAAGGCAGCGGGCAGGGGAGCCCCGGGGGCTTCAGTGAACCGGCACTTACGCCACCCGTCCGTCGGCCCGGCCCCTGGAGAGCCCACGCCGGCACCGTTCTCAGAGCAACGCCTTCCTTCCCGAGGCCCGCCGCGCGGGGTCCGCCGGCTTCCCGGGATCGTCTTCGCGTCCCAGCCTGCTCGGGAGCGCACCGCGGCCGGTCCCGCTCAACGCCGTTCTCGAGGCGCCCTCTGGTGTCCAGGCCACGCGACGACAGGAGGCCCGGTTCCTCCTTCCCCGAGGGGAGGGCGCAGGCGGAGGGCCGGCCGCGCGCTGGGCTTGGCCTCGGCCGAGCGCCGGCCGCCGGCCGCCGGGTCCCGTCCTTCCGATCCTAATGCCCGGGAGCAGCCCGGCGGTCCGGGCGACGCCCTCGGGGGGAGCCGCGCGGCTGCACCCGGAGCGCGTCCCTGCGCGCAGGTGGCTCCTGGGTGGAGGCCAGGCCCCCGAGGTCCTGGGCAGGCTCAGGCCGCGAGACGGGGACTCGCCAGAGCGCCCTCCGCCAGGAGCGACCGCGCGTCCCCTGCGCTCACCGAGAGGGAGGCGCGGTGGCCAGGCCGCCGCCGGCGGGGACCCCGTGTGACCCCCGCGGACAGCGACCCGGGCCGAGGAGGGGCCGCCGCGCTCTGGAACCTGCGCGGTGCCATCGCGAGGACCTTAGTTAGGAGGCCGCGGGTCCGAGTCCCACCCGAGAGCTGCTCCTTCCCGGGTCTCCTCCCCCACGTTCAGGTCCCCGGGCGCCATCCTCGGCGGGACCGCCCCTCCGGGTGACCGGGTGACCGGGGCTCCTCGGTGTGCACGCCCCCGGGTCCCGGCGCCGCTGGCCGCGCCCGGTGCGCTTCGGGGCTGCGTGGAAGGTGGAGCGCCTGCGGCAGGCGGGGCCGTTTTCTCTGACCCGCGTGGCTCCCGGGCAGAGCTCCGGCCGTCGTCCACGAGGACTGGACCAGGGGACGCTCCCACCCGAGCTGGGTACGGATGTTCTCGTCACAGCCGCGACACTTGTTGTCCCCGGACCTTCGGGCAGGTCCTCGCGGCGGAGGCGCCTCCCTGGTGGTCAGCGATGCTGCGCGCCCGCCACTCGCGCTAGACGCCTGCGGACCTGCTCCCGGAAATAGCTGCTGAGCAGCTGTCCTCACTTCATGGGCCGCTGCCGGGGTTTAGCTGTGACGTGCGTGGCTCCAGGACCCCGGCCCTGCACCCCTGGGGAGCGGGGCACACAGGCTGGCCCTCCCGCGGCGCCCTGGCCTCTGGCTTTGCTGACGGCTCTCTGCTGTGCAGAAGCTTTTCTGTTTCACGCAATCCTATCCATTTTTGCTTTCATTCCAGTGCTTTTGGAGTTAAACGCAAAACTCAGGACCAGCCCAATCCAGAGCTCTTCCTTCAGTCTTCTTGGAAGAGTTTTCCAGATCCCAGCCTCCTCGGGCAGATTCCACCAACCTAGAGTTAGTTTTTGTCCGTGATGGACGGCCAGGGTCCCTTCCAGTCTGCCCAGAGTGGATACCCACCTTCCCCAGGACGATCATGGGAGAGACGCTTTTTTCTTTGCCTCTCCTTTCTTGGCTGCCTTGCTGGACCACCCATGTGTGGGTTCATCCCTGTCTCCCCTTTGTTGGGTGGGTCCGTGTCTCTGTGCCAGGGCCATGCCGCTGTCACCGTGACAGCTCCATGGTTGTTTGAAATCAGACTTATTCTTTCTCAAGATCATTTTGGTTATTCAGGGTCTTTTGTGGTTCCATAAACTTTTTTTCTTTTTTTTTTTTTTTTTTCTCTTAAAAACAACATTGCCCAGCACAGTGGCACATGCCTGTATTCCCAGTGACTCGGAGGCTAAGGCAGGAGGATTGCAAGTTGGAGGCCAGCTTCAGCAACTTAGCAAATCCCTGTCTCAAAATAAAAAGGGCTGGGATGTAGCTCAGTGGTAGAGTGCCCCTGGATTCAATCCCCAGTACAAAAAAAAACATAAATGTGACATTGGGATTTTAAAATATGGACTACATTGAATCTGTGTATCACTTTGGGTATTATGGACATTTTAACAATATTAATTCTTCCAATCCATGAACATGGGATATCTTTCCATTTATTTGTTTTATAGTTTTCAGTGTAAAGATCTTTTATCTCCTTGGCTAAATTCATTTCTAAGTATTTTATTCTTTTTTAAGGTATTGTAAATAGATTTTTTCTTTTCTTTTTCTTTGGATAGTTTGCTGTTATTAGTATAGAGAAATGCAGCTAATTTTAGTATGTTGATTTTGGATTCTGAAACTTTACTGAATTCATTGATTAGTTCTAACGGTTTTGGGGGAGAATATTTAGGCTCTTCTATATATAAGATCATGTTTTTTGCAGAAACCCTTTAGAAGATTGAGAAAATTCCCTTCTATTTCTAGCTCATAGAGAGTGTTTGTCATGAATGGATGTTGAATTTCATCAGATTTTTTACTTATAACTATTGAGATAACACAGTTTTTCTTCTTAATTCTATTTATTTGATGAATAATACTGATTGATTTTGTTCAATGTTGAACCAGTCTTGTATTCCTAAAACAAGTGCCCTTTGGTCATGGTATATTGTCTTTTAAATGTATTGCTAGAAGTTTATGAATTGCAATATAGTCTCTCTCTCTCTCTCTCTCTCTCTCTCTCTCTCTCTCTCTCTCTCTCTCTCTCTCTCTCTCTCTCGCTCTCTCTTTTTTATTTTTGGGGGTGGTTCTGGGATTGAACCCTAGGGTACTTTACCACTGAGCTGCCTCCCTAGCCCTTTTTATTTTTTATTTTGAGACAGGACCTTGCTAAGTTGCTGAGGCTAACCTCCAACTTGCAATCCTCCTGCCTCAGCCTCCCAAGTCAGTGGGATTACAGGCATATGCCCCCATGCCTGGCTATGCAATCCATTTTTATTAATCTTCCCTTTTATGATTGTGTGTGACCTATTGGAACATATCCCCCTACACTGAAATCATGAAGATATTTTCCTGTATTAGTGGGAAGCGGAGGGAGGCCATTTTTCCCACCCGGGTACATCTGATTATATTTGGAGACATTTTTCATTATTAAAACTGAATGCTACTTGTATCTAGTGGGTAGAGGTCAGTCATGCTGCACAGGATTCCCCTACAAAAAAGAGTTCTCTGACCCCAAATGTCAGCAGTGCCAAGATTAAGAACCATGTCCCACCTTGTGTTCTACAGGCTTCCATTTTTGCCCCTCACGGTGAGGCATAGAACCCCTGTCATCCCACAGGACAGAGGGCACAGACGCCCCTGTGCCTCAGCACCAGATGTGGGCTGGGTCCTGGGCACCTTCTGTTCCTTAGGTCCCCTGCTGAGATCTCAGCCCTGATCCTTGGGAACCCATCTAACAAACATGCACAAGAACTCCACTAGGAACACTCCAAAATCTTATTGAGAAATAGTATAAGAGACTTGAATAAATGGATACTTTGTTCATGAATTAAAAGGATTAAAATTGCAAAGATGTCATTTCTCCCTGAATTGACTTATAAACTCAATGAATCCAATCAAAATCCCAACAGGCTATTGCTTAATAAAATTTGCCAAGTCAGGTCTCAGGTTTTCTCTGTTTTATCTAAATTTCCAAATTTGCAGTGAGAAGTCGTGGTATCCTCTCATCATCCGTGACGGAGTACTCTTCTCGTTCCTGACACGAGTTAATGTGTCCTCTCCCTCCTCTCAATCTCCCGCCAGTCCTCTTAGTGTTGGCCGTGAACACGTAGCTGTTTACCTTTTCTTTGGTGGCCTATATTCTTTAGAAAGAATTTTAATCAGGAATTCCTTGCAATAAATTTGAAAGAGTAATACCGTGTCCACTCATGTCCATTCACCTGGGTTTGTCGATCATGAGATTTTGAAACCTGGCCTTATCTATCTCTGTGCACACAGAAGGCTTTTCTTTTCTTTTGGTCTTGATCATTACTTGAAACCATCATGACCCTTGACCTCTGGTGCCATGATAAAAATAACTTGAAAATATAGATTTGGTCTCTGCCTCTAGTTCCCAATGGCAGAGCTCCTAACACCCTGACGGGTTCCTGAGCCGTGTTGGGGCTAGGAACGTCTTGCCCAGAAGGTGTGAGTCCATGTCCATCTCCCAGGCGTCCATCTCCTGGGTGGGAGGGCATTTCCAGTCTAGTGCAGTGACCTCACGGGGCTCCTGGGAGGGGCTGGTCCCCAGCAAGACCAGCCTGGGCTAGAGACGTGCACTTCCAACTCCCTGGGCCGCAGGGCTGGCTCTGACCTGATGACCAGCGGTGTGGACGCTGAGGTTCAGGACCTTCCCTCGAGGGGGCGGGTGGCCAGCCAGAGCTCTGCTCCCTGAGAACCTCCTCTTTCAGTCCTTGTGTCTGACGCGATCTGTCTTTTCCTCCAATTTTCCGGGCACTGGTTCCACCTCTGTCTTCCGCCAGCCTGGGCTGGTTTGGTTTTACGTTGTTCTTGTTGGATTTTTGTTTTTACTTGCAGGTGGACAGACACCTTTATTTATGTATTTATAGGTGATGCTGAGAATCGAGCCCAGGGCCCACACGTGCCAGGCAGGCACCCCCACCGGCCCCAGCCTGTCCTAGGTCTTGCTGGAAGGTTGGCATTGCTGACTGTGCTTCCTGTTGGCAACTGCCCAGCGCCCTGCAGTCTAGGCTGGGGGCCCGGCCTGCTCTGCCCACGCTGTTTTGGGGAAGTTTTCCGTCAGCGGAAGTGCTCTGGTCCTTCCTCGGCACCCTGGGCCATCCGTGGGGTGCCGTCGGCTGCTCTCTGTCTGGGGCAGTGTGGTGGTGGTCATGCACGCAGAACCGAGGACTGTGCTCCTTGGTCGCGAGAGGTCCCTTCACTTGCTATGTGCTGTAGTCCAGATCTGGATGTCCTCTGAGGCCCCTGTCCTAAGGCCTTGGTTCTCAGCTTGGCATTATTGGGAGGTGCAGGAAGTTGTAAGAGTTGGGCCAGGGGGAGGCAGTGGGGCATTGGTGGCGTGACTCCAAGGGTACTCTCTTTTCAGCTTCCAGACCACCATGAGGTGAGCAGCTTCCTCCACCATGTGCTCCTGCCATGAGGGCTGCCTCGCCACAGGCCTCAAAGCGAGGAGGCTAATCAATCACAGACTAGAACTGCCAAATTGGTAAGCCAAAATAAACCTTTCCTCTTTTTCAGTTGATTGTCTCAGGTATTTTGTTACGGTAACAGAAAGCTAACAAACACAGTAAAGTGCGATTTTAAAGTCAACAATGATCTCATTTTTTTGTCGGAGGGGAAGGAGCTCTGTGGTTCTGATTCTACAATTCTCTTTTGCTTCTGTGTGGGACTTTGTTTCATTTCTTTTTTTCCTTCACCATCAAGTCTCTAAGGGATTCCCCCACGCCCACTAAGTTTCCTCTTTCTCCCCGAGAAGTAGTGACTTCTTGAGGCCACACCCTCTCTCCTATGCATGTTCAAGGAGAGTCCCTTCCCACTTATTACCCAAAGCTCTGTCCTCGGTTCTTAAGAACAGGTTTTCTGTTGGGGTTTTTGTTCTCAACTAAACTTCCTTCTGACCAATAGCTAGAAAACAGGAAACCCACTCACCCCTCACTCGGTTCTGACTCCTCTCTAGCATCCATCTTTAAGGGCTTTTTCTTCCTCTCAATTGCTTGCTCTATTTTGCCCAGAATTTGTAGTTCTTATCAGTGGAAGAGAAATCAACTAGATAATTTGTGCTAGGTGTCATTGATGTCCTAGGAAGGGCAGCCACAGGTCCTGGGTGAGCAGCAGATGACGAAGAGCCTTTCGTGAGAGCCACAGGCACCCAGGTAGCTTAGGAGGAGGCCTCATCTTCAGCAGGAGGGTGCGGAAGGCTGGAGTCCTCCCCAACTCCACGTCCAGGTGGCGATCTCTGGAGGAGGTCAGGCACCCAGCTCCCGTGTGGCCAGGCCGGGGTCCTGTCAGGAAAAACACCAGACCCTGACGCAGGAAGCCCCTGGTGTTCAGGGCAGCGGCCTCCGCGTATCTTGTAGCCTGCAGAAGTGCCCCCTCCTGGTGAGGAACAGTCGCCCCTCCTGGTGAGGAACTGCCGCCCCTCCTGGTGAGGAACAGTCGCCCCTCCTGGTGAGGAACAGCCGCCCCTCCTGGTGAGGAACTGCCGCCCCTCCTGGTGAGGAACAGCCGCCCCTCCTGGTGAGGAACAGTCGCCCCTCCTGGTGAGGAACTGTCGCCCCTCCTGGTGAGGAACAGTCGCCCCTCCTGGTGAGGAACTGTCGCCCCTCCTGGTGAGGAACTGTCGCCCCTCCTGGTGAGGAACTGTCACCCCTCCTGATTTGGAGATGCTCCAAGCTCTGGCCCCACACAACGGCCAGCGCCCTGGCCAGGACCTGCCCTGATGGCCCCTGGCCAGCTTGGCCTGCAGCTAGCAAGGCACCAACCAGGCAAGGATGGATGGATGGACGGGAGAAAGGAGCAGCATCCTCAGGAAGCCGGTGATGCAGCCGCTGACAGCAGCAGGAGGCCTGGGCCCAGGGAGGGAGATGGGGCTGCGTCCTGGGAGCCAGCACGGAGGTCAGAGGAGGAGCGGGAGTTGGGAGGGCGGGGAGTCGGGAGCATGGGAGTCGGGGGCGGCCCCGAGAGGCGCGCACACTTGCTGCTGAGACGGTGCCTGGGAAGGGCCGTTCCAGCACCGAGGCCGCAGACAGGGGAGCGTGGAGGCCCCCACAGGGCCAGAAGCAGCTCAGCTGGATGCACCACGGTGGCCACGGGCTCCCAGGGGGTGCTCCTTTGAGGAGGCTGGCGACTTGGGATGCTCCAAGGCCTCAGGAATGGGCTAAGGTGTGGACGTTGTCCCTCGACGCTAGGGATGGTCCCTAGAGAGGGACCGGCCCGAGAAGGGTCCCCTGCGGCAGGGGGTTGGCAGGGCCACATCACTGGCCAGGCCCAGGCGGGCACCAGGGGCTGAGCACAGTGGGCAGCAACTGAGGGATCCTTACTCCAGTGTCCAGGAGTGGTGGACAGGACAGGGAGCCCAGGGCGTGGACGTCAGCAGGAAGCAGGAAGTGACCTCGCTGCACACCACCAAGCCTGGCCCAGTCAGAGCTGAGCCTGGGTCAGATCTGAAGGAGAGGTGGTGAGTCCCTCCCTGGAGGCCCCTGCCTCACCAGCACCCGACAACATGGAGGACGTACACCCACTCCCGCCCCAAGGGCCCCGCCATCCACCTGAACTGTGTCCTGGGTGGAGGGAAAGGACCCGCACACGGTTAGAGACCGGGACCCCAGCCACAGGCCACGTTGACAGGGACACCCTGGGCTGTCTCAGGGAAGCAGCGTGGGCAGACACCAAGGGCCTGGCTCGGGCTGCCTCCAGGCGTCACCGGCTGCGACCCACTCGGTGCTCCTCCCCAGCTCAGGAGTGGCGTTAGAATCGACGAGTTTCATACCTTGGCATTTGGCGTCCAGGAAGGCCAAGCAGGGAGGCCTCGGGCGCCAACCACCCTGCTGCCCTCCCAGGGTGAGCGGCCACCCATGTGGGCCAGGATAGAATTTCTTCTACTCCTGTTAGAAAGGATGCTCAGCAGTAGCTCACACACGTTCCCGACTCCGCCACTGTGCCCGGCCGGTTCTCCCACCCCTGGCCTGTGGATCTGCTGGACACCCAGCAGGGCTCCCTGGCTCTTTGCAAGTCCAACAGGAGAAGAGAGGTGGCAGTGCTGGGGCCAGAGCCAGGTGTGCAGGTCCAGGGGTGGGGGGGTGGGGATGGGCAGGCAAAGACTCAGCAGCCCAGGTGGGAGGAGCCCAGCCCCTAGTGGCGGGGCCACTGCTGGGAGAAACCAGGCTGCTGGGCCCACCTCCCACCACGCAGAGTGCAGCAGGAACCTGGTGGGCCTGCCGCGGCTCACGTGCCGGGCGCTTTGTCACCAAGCCATGCATTAATGGCACATGCCAATGGGCTTTGAGTCATTGGGAGGAGGTGAGGGCATGAGGGTGGGCTCAGAGACAGCATCAGTGGTGTTACAAGAAGAGGAAGAGGGATTCGAGTGGCTCCCGGCTCTCTTACCACGTGGTGCCCTCTGCTGTCAGGATGCCCTTTATTCAGCTCTTTATTTAGCTCTCCGTTAAAGAAAATTTTCTTCTTTATAAATTATCTGGTCTCAGGTATGTTGTCACAGCAACAGGAAACGGACTAAGACAAAGGCTATAGGTTCTAGAGGCGACACCGTCTATACCCAGGAACAGGGCTCCAGCCCACATACTGGACGCCCCACATTCTTCCAGCAGTAACGGGGCTCAGAGAAGAAACGGGTCCCACCGCAAGCCCACGCTGGCACAGAGAACCCTGCCACCTGGGCCAGGCAGCAAGCGGGGTAAGATGGAGGGCAGGGCACAGGAGCAGCAGGAAGGACCAGCGTCCCTCCCTCGGCCCACACCCAGGGCAAGACCTGAGACACAGGCTTGTAGTGGTGGAGGAGCTGCAGCCTCAGAGGCAGAGGGACAGGCCTCCCAGTGGACAGAGCTCTGGACAATGGCTTCGATGTGGGGCAAGCGGCCCACAGTCAGGCTACATGGGCCATGGGCCTGGCGGACAACCTGGCTGCCTGTTCAGAGGGCTGACACCTGGAGGCAGGGGACACCGTGGCCTGGGGAGGGGCTGGGATGAGCCCACGTGAGAGGCACGAGGCTGAGGGTCATAGTAACTCACCGAGTGACCAAGAAGACGAGAGCGATTGATGGAATGACGCCAGAGTCTTGGTGGTGGAGGACCCCAGGCCTGGACAGCCGGGACGTGACAGAGTGGCCTTGGTGGCAGTCACGCGCAGGCCTTAGGGAACAGCTCTGCTCTGCTGCTGCTCGAGGCTGGACGCCCAGTTGACCCTGCAGAACTGAAAACCAGTCCCTCCAGGAGGCCACCAGTCCCTGGGCCCAAACTGACCATGTTGGCCATTCTGCCTGGAGGGGCCAGAGGTGGTTCTGAGAGAGACGCACTCTGAATGTGAGGTGACGGTGTTGGACTCAGCCACACGGAGTCACACACGACCTTTCAGGACACCACACCAGACAGAGGGGCCGCCTCGTGGCCAGGAGGCCCCTTAGCCTGGGATCCACTGGACACTGGGCAGCTGCTCCCCATGAAGCTGCAGCTCTGGGCGGAGTTGCTGAGGGTTGGCAGATGTGCCAGCCTGGGGGATGGTGCCCCATGGGGCAGGGCACAGGTGCCAGAGCCCCACACACACGGGGCTCAGAGACCCTTGCTTCACTGCCCTGTGGAGGGACTCCAGGCGCCAGGGGCCCAGGGTTCAGGCAGAGTTGTCCCCAAGCCATCGCAGTGGGCCCTGGGACCCTGTGCCTCTGACCGCCAGCTCTGCACCATGCAGGCCCTGGGACCCTGTCACAGGGGTCCGGCAAGTTCCCACCAACCCGGCCCTGTGCTACCGCCTGGCACCTTGGACTCTGGGCATCCTGGTGTGGCTGACCGACCTTGCTTCTCCAGAGGACAGAGGGAGCCCCTGCTCCTGGCATCGGGAAGTCACGTGGGGCACCCGGGTGATCGGCCTGGGTGGCTTCTGCTGCCTCTGCCTCCACCGTGACAGTTAATGACAGAGGAAGCCAGCCTGACCTGCGGAAGGGCCATGGGCTGCCCATTCCCCAGGTGGCCACAGGGTCCCCGGGGTGTGGCCGAGGATGGACAGGCTCTGGAAGGGATAAAGAGGGACTCGGTGAGCATCAGTCGGACCCCAACAGCAGGAGGTGGACTGCAGTGGACCTGGAGACGCTCTGCCCTGCTCCTCCTCGGGGGAATCTACTGACCTGGCTCTCAGGAAACAGGCCCTGGTCAGCAGCCTCTTCAGGATCAGCCTGGGCCACTGAGCACTGCCCAGATGAGGACGTCCCTTCCAAGGAGCCAGCGCTGGCGACCTCACAGAGGCTGGAGTCTCTGCTGGGCCTGTGTCCGGACCCCTGCAGCGCCTCCCTCTGCCTGTCCCCCTGGACCCTGCCCGTCCACAGGTGCTCACCCAGGGGGTCCAGGGTCTGCGCCCAGCCCTACACCCAGAAGTGCTTTTCCAACAGTGTGGGGTCGCTCACCATGCGGGACTCGCTCCCACCACAGCGAGTGCTGCGCTGGGCAGTGCGAGGAGCCTCTGGCGGCCGTCCCTCTGCCTTGACTTGCAGCTGCACCTCCATGCCCGTGGCCGTCCGCCGGGCCCTGGACAGCGGCGCTCTGGTTCTGACAACCCGGTGGCTCCAGGGAACTTTCAGGTGAGGAGTGGCACCGTCTACCTGCTGGGGACGCTCGGTCCACCCCTGCAGGGTCTCCCGGGCGCCTGTGCGTCCGGCCGGCTCGGGCGTCCTTGCTTCTCAGGCGTCACGCACTCTGCAGGCACGGCGGCTTCTCCGGCCTTCCTGCCTCTGCGCTCTGCGCTCTTCGCGATCCGGCTCGGTGCCTTTGGGTGTTTGCCCAGCCGTGGACTCGCGGGATCGAGGGGCAGCTCAGTCTGTTTTTGGGAATCGCTGCCCTGTTTCAGCAGCCGGCATCTCAAATTCCCAGCGGCGCTGCCGAGGGCTCCGGTGCTGCAGTGCTCCCGGGCAGGCCTTCCTGCGCGTGTGTGTGCGCCGTGTGTGTGCGCGTGTGTTACTGTCGCTGACTTAGGGAGTGCCAGGCGGCACCTCACTGTGGTTTCTGTTTGCATTTCCCTAACACTTAGCAACAGCTAGCCTTGCACACGCCTGTCGGCCTTCCGCGCTGCGTCTTCCTAGAAGGAATCTCTGCTCGAACTCCGTCCATTTCTCAATCACTTGTTTCCGAGGCGGTTGTTGGAGTGCAGGGTGCGTGTGTGTGGGTTCTGGATACCAGCCGGTCGGACATCGGCTGGCCCATGTTCTCTGCATTCTAGAGGTGCCTGGAAGTTTTGATACAGTCTGATTTACCTAGTCTGGTTGTAGCTGCCTGTGTGTTTGGGCATGGGATCCAGGACATCGTTGTCAGAGCCAAGGTCATCAAATTTCCCCCTGTGTATTCTTCCCATTAACAGAGCCAATCAGACCCTAATTGGTACAGTTGTTGACCTGTGTCCAGACCTGTGATCTGTTCCCAGTTAATTTTTGCGTGTGGTAGAAGGTAAGGGTCTGACTTCACTATTCTACACGTGAAACCCCGCTGTTCCTAGCACCATTGTTGAAGACTGTGCTTTCCCCAGTGAGGGGTCTTGGCACCCTTGCTGAAAATCATTTGGTCCTATAGGTGAATTTATTCCTGGGCTTTCCATTTTAATCCATTGCTCTGTGTGTTTGTCTTCATGCCATTATTAACTACACTGTTTTACTTATGTACCTTTGTAAAAATAAGTTTGCAACTGAAAAGTTTGATTCTCCAACTTTGTTATTTTTCAAGATTGGTTTTGTTCTCTGGAGTCCCTTGAATTTCCATACGAATTTTAGGATGGCCACAAGTTTTGACATGTGGCATGAGTTCAAATACATTCTAGTTTACCTTATGATTATTTCTTAGTGTCATGGTTTATTGAAAAGCATATGTCTTGGTTTCCAGGGGCATGGAGTTTTCTGATTACTTTTTAAATATTACTGAAATGCACTGTGGGGAGAGCACTTACTCTCTATGTTTTTGCTCTTTTGAACTCTGTGGACCTTTGCTTGATGGCCCAAATCTATAGCCTTTGCTGTAAATGTTCTAAATATACTTGCAAATATCATCTTTCCTGTCGTTGTTAAATGTCCATACATCCAAATTGCTAGGATCATATTTAATCAGGAACTCACTTGGGGTGGGGGGGACAAGCAGTGGGTGGGGTCCTTGATGCCCTTTCGACCCAGGGAGGTGCACAGCAGTTGAGCAGCCCAACCCCGCCCCAAATGCTTGTGCAGCCAGAGCATGGCAGTAACCCCATATGCTCTCATTGTTCTATCAATAATTAAATCTTGACTTGATAAAAATACACACACACACATACACACATATAAATAGCAGGAAACCGATCTGACCTCTTCACGTTGAACATTTGGTAAAAATGATTTTCCATTGTTTTAACAAAATACTGAGATAATCAACTTTAAAAGAGGAAAGATTTATTTTGGCTCACAGTTTTGAAGGTTTTAGTCCATGATCAATTGGCCTTCTTGCTTTTGGGCCAAAGATTGGGAACCACATAAAGGTGTCTACTCTCACCATTCTTACCAGCATAGTATTGGAAACTTTAGCCATTGCAATAAGGCAAGAAAAAGAAATAAAAGGCATATACACAGCAAAGGGAGAAATAAAAATGCCCCCTCTTGGCAGATAATATGATTGTCTATGTAGAAAGTCTCAAGGATCCACAAAAACTTCTAGAATCAATAAGTGAGCTTAGCAAGATCACAGGATACAAGATCAATTCATAAAAACCACATGTCCATATACTAATGAGGCACACACATGATCCATTTTAAAATACAATATCATGTATAATCATTCCAAAGAAAACAACATACTTAAGTATATAATTAACAAAATGAACAGAATCTGTATACTGACGATTACAGAATGTTAATTGAAGATATTTTTTAAAAGACCTAAATAATGGAAAGACATCCCAAGTTCATGAATTGGAAGATTTAGCATAATAAAGATGTCAATTTCCCTCAATTTAATCTACAATTAAAGCTTTTTCAGTGTGGGGACTGAACCCAGCATTTCATGCATGCTAGACAGGTGCTCTACCCCTGGACTATAGATCTATCTTTGATTTAATTTCTATGAAAATCCCAAGTTTATTTTGTAGACATAGGCCTATTCTAATATTTATATGGAAAAGCTCTGGCCCCTCAAATAGCTAAAATAATGTTAACAAAGAAGAATAAAGTGGGATGAATTACTCTACTGCATATTGTCTTACTATATCATTAAAGTATGCAGGAAAGTGTGAGATGGCAGAAGGACAGACATATTAAAGGAACAGAATGGAAGACCCAGAAAGTGTTCCACATAAATACACTCAACTGGTTTCTTAAACAATGTACTCAGTGTTACTGGTAGCACCAAATGTTCTCTGTTTCCCTCAACCTTTCTGCCTTATTTTTAAAAAATTTTTGTCATTGTTGTTCTTTCTTGTAGTGTGGGTCTCGTGCATGCCAGGCAAGCTCTCTACCACTGAGCTATATTCTCAGCCCTGCTTAATTGATTTTTAAAAAAATTTTCTTAAGTGATAGATGGACACACAATACCTTTATTTATTTTTATGTGGTGCTGAGGATTGAACCCAGTGCCTCACATGTGCTAGGTAAGCACTCTACCACTGAGCTACAACCCCAGCCTGATATTTTTTTAATATGTATTTTGTAGTTGTTGTTGGACCTTTATTTTATTGATTTATTTCTATGTGGTGCTGAGAATCAAACCCAGTGCCTCACACATGCTAAGCAAGCGCTCTACCACTGAGCCACAACCCCAGCCCTCTACTTACTTGATTTTTGACAAAAATGCAAAAGCCATTAAGTGGTGTAGGACAGTCCTTAAACAAATGTTCCAGGAAGACAAGGATGGATATCCCTGAGTCAAAACACTGGACTGCAGCCTAAGCCTCCCCCTTCTATCAAAATGGATCAGACTGAAGGCTGAAAGAGAGACCACGGAAGTCACAGAGAAAAGGAGGAAAGCTCTGTGTTCAGGACTGGGCCGGTGGTTCTAGACCTGACTCCTGCGCATGATACTCGAGGGGAAAGAGAGCAGTTGGGCCTTGTAAATTCTTGCTATGCAGAGTGTTCACAAGGGACGTGAAAGACAAGCGAGGCACTGGGGGAAAGAGCTTGCAGGCCACACAGCAGAGCAGAGCCGGGATCCAGGCTGCAGAAGGAGCTGTCAGGCCTGCAGTGAGGGAACAAGCCTGGCAGAAGCATGGGCAGAGGCCCGACGGGCCTTCCTCCGAGCACCTGGGCGTTCGCCACCATCGGTCATTAGGGAAACAGATCCAATCCGCAAGGACGCTGGGTCTGCAGGCCACTCTGGTCACCGCCTGCGCCTGTGGTTTTATGGTGGCTCAGTGGGTGAACTGGCATGCCTGCCGTCTGTGGCTGCCCCGGCCCATGCAGCCGAGATGCTTACTGCTGGGCCTTTCTGAGGCGCAGTCTGAGACCTGCCTGTGGGGTACAGACAAGGTGCAGTTGTGTTCACAGGGCACGAGATTCCAGTGTGCTTCCACTGTGTCTTGTACACTTTGCATGATTACCTTGCATCTTTTAGTTGTTTTTGAATGTTCACAACTGTCTCTCAGAACCAGGGCCTGGAACAGAGGAGGTCTGCAGGAGTGAACGCCAGCGTTTTCTGTAAGAATATTTAAGTGACTGCTCCACGCAGCAACGCTATTCTGAAGTGTTGACCCTTCCGAGTTCTCCACTGGCGTGCGGGCAGCCAGGAGAGGCTCCAGCGACCCCTGGCGGCACGTCCATCCGGGGCTTCCTCTGGCCATGCCTGGTCCTGTGTGTGCAGATTCAGAGGGGACGATGGCTCACTGTCAAACGTCCCCTGCTGGCCACACACCACTGATGGGCCAGAGCACGCAGTTGGGGTAGAGCAGCAGGAGGAGCTACACAGTGCCTGTGGGCCACCGCCCAGGGGCAGGACACCGAGGGCTCATGAACAGAGGAGCTGCCTCTTTCCCCTCCCTTAGCCGGCGGCCACCTGCCCCTCGACTCTGCCTCTACGATGGGCCTCTTGAGGTCCACCTGTCGGTGAGCTCATGGGCCAGCTCTCTGTGCCTGGCCCTCCAGGTTCTCTGTGCCGTCACAATGACAGGACTCTTCTTTTTCAAGACTGAGTAAGATTCCACTGTGCAAACGAGTCACACTCTGCTAGTGCGCTCATCCGTGTCGGCGATCAAAAGCGGTACACTCAGCACAGGAGGGCCCAAGTCCCTTGAAAACCCTGGGTTCCTCTCCTCTGGCTGCTCACCTGGGCGTGGGACTGCTGGGTCACATGCTCTGCCTGCAGATTTCAGGGCGTCCATGCTTCTGTTCTTGCTGGCTGTACCAGTTCCCGTCCCCATAGACGCTGCGGCAGGGCCCCTTTCCCCACATGCTCCTGACACCTCTGGTCTTCTTGGTCTTCTGGGAACAGCCGTCCTGACAGTGTGGAGTGAGCCCACTGTGGTTAAGCCTCACCTCCTGGAGTCAGTGGTGTGAGGCCACTGTGGTTAAGCCTCACCTCCTGGAGTCAGTGGTGTGAGCCCACTGTGTCCTTCTCCTGTGCCCACTGGCTGTGTGCATGTCTTCTTTGAGAAGTGTCGATTTCCGTGCTGGGCCCATTTTTAAATTGCACTACTTTTTGCTACTGAGTTGTGAGTCCCTTTCATTTTGGGTATTAACCTCTTATCAGATGTGAGTTGCAAACACACATACACACGTCCTCACATATATGCATATGTATAAATTACAATTGACACATAATAAGCCCAGTCTTACATTTATTTTATGACACTCATATATGGGATTGTTTTCTCGACTTGGGGGCAGGGGGATAATTTGTTGCTACTGTATGGAAATGCTACTGATTTTTGTGAGTTAATTTTAAACCCTGACATCATCTGCCTTTTGACTCTGGGACACAGGACAAGAGATGTGCAGGTCCCTGGGGCCTGGACAGTGTGCAGGGGACAGCCAGCTGTTAGTGTGACATTCTGCACACCTTTAATGAATGCATATGTGTGTGTGTCCAGGTAACTGAGTCTCAGAATGGTACCGCTCAGACTGCAGGGAGACATCCTGAGCCTGGGCAGTGGGCTTTGGGACTGCATGTACTCAGGTGCGTGCTCTGCATTGCCAACAGGAGCCTGGACATGGGAGCCATGCGATGCCTCAGGACCTCGGCTCTAGCCCTTTGTTGCCACCTGGTGTTCTGAACTGGGGGAGGGGCCGCGGTCCTCTATGGGTGAGACGGTGCTGGGGTCTAAGCCTTCCAGTTCTCTGGCATTGGTGGCTCTTGGCACTGGGTCATAGTGATTTCCATGGAACCTTACAGAAGGTGAACTTTTCCTAGAAGGCCAACCTGCAGGGCATCAGACCTAGAAAGGTAACGGGCACCAGGTCCACTCAGGGCCACCCAGGAGAGCTGGGTCAGAAGGTGATTTGCAGGAAGCGCCAGGGGCTCACTGGACAATCAGTCAAGCATAATTTCTGCTTCTCTCTCACCTAGGCATCGGTTCCAGTGTGGCTTCGAGTGGGAACGTCGGGGGCATGGGCCAGGTGGTGGCATGACAGTCCTGGGGAGGTGGGAGCACAGTGCAGGGGCCAGGGGAGTGCACTGAGATCCAGAGGGGGCTCGGCTGCAGCCCCAGGCAGTGGCACGATGGCAGGGCGTGGTCCCAGGAGGGCTGCAGTGCGGTTCGAGCCACACTGCAGGGCAGGACGGGACGCGAGTGGGAGGAAGGCCCACTGGGAGGCCAGGCCTCGGGCAGCCCAGGCCCCACGCAGCCCAGGCCCCGCACACAGCAGGACAGCAGGGAGAAGGGGCGCGGCAGGGGCGCCTGGCGGTGGGAGGGGCAGCACTGCCCAAGAGCAGAGGCCGTTCCGACGGGGACCTCGGCGTGGGCGCCGCAGCGCGGGCGCCGCTTGACCCCTGAGGTGGAGAAAGGGGGCTGGGAAGGCGACAGCCAGCAGGGAGTCCCTGATCACAGACGCCCAGAGAGGGGCCTGGGGCGGTGCGGAGGTGTGACCAGCTGCGTGGGTCTGGCTGTGCTCGCAGGGCTCTGTCCTCAGGGTCACCAAGCAGGCGGACCCTCCTCGATGCTCTGGGAGGTGCACGGGGACCCCCAGGTTTAGGTACGGCTCTGGGTCAAGCCCCAGGGATCTAAGTGGGCTGCGCTGAAAATAATGCTAAATAAAAAGTGAGCGGCATTCGCAGGGACCTCGGGATGGGCGGCCCCCGCGGCCTCGCTCATTGGAGGAATCTACTTCACTGGCTCCCATCAATCTTCCTGAAACTTTATTTGCAGAAACGTCACTGGCAGGAATGTTGGAAGTTCCCAGTAGCTCACAGGATGAATTGTAAAGCGCTGGCATCAGGACACCCGTTCTGACCTGAGGGCCCTTTCCAAATCTGTCCTTTGGTGCTCCCTCCCAGGAACCCTCTTTTCCTCTCCACCTCCTGCAGGATCAGTTCCAGGCCCCTCCCACCCAAGGATACCCCAGTTCACAGAGGTTCCAGGCCTCGCCTATCTGGTTCCTGCCACAGATCCAGCACCTAGCTTGCGGCTGGCCACAGGACACCTTCACTCTGCCGAATGGACAAATGTCCCTTCTGTCCCGCCCACTAACGCGTCAGCCCTGGCCGCTGCTGTCTGGGGGTGGGTGGGTGTGTGGACTACAGTGCATGGCACCCTGAGTCACCTTATGGGGTGGTTCTTGCTTCCGTCATCTGCAACTTTGCAATAAGGTCGCCCATCAGCACACGTCCACCGGGCAAGCGCACCTGCGCATCGGTAACCCCAACATCAAAGAGCTGCATGGAGGATGCTGGGGACATGGGAGTGACAGGCTGCCAGGGGATCAGGCCATGGGGCCCCCACTTCTGGTTCGCCTACAAAGAAAATCCCATATTTTAAAAATACCCGGGGCCACATGTAACTTGTTGGTGGGCTGCTTTGGAGCACCCCAGCCCCATTCACTTTTTAAAACGAACCCTGAGATGTTCAGACTTGAACACTCACGTCTGGTTTGGGTATGACCCCACCATGAGCCCCGTACCAGCCTCCTGGTCATGTCCACTCCTGGCAGCCCCTGGTACACACAGGTCTGATTACAGGTTTGCGTTAAGAAGGTGAATGCTGGTCCTGTGGCTAATGTGCTCAGCAAGCCCTAGAGGGTTTGGACTTGCGTTATGGACTTGAACATGGGAAAATCACTGCACATGCTGCAGCGCCTCTTTTGCTCACTGGTCCAGTTGGGGTGACATTGTCCCTACCTTGTGATGGCACCGAGATCATCAGGGAAGACAATCCAGTTCCAAGCACCCAGAATTGTGCCCAGCATGCCAAGTGCCCCCAGGTAGCCCTGGCTGCCATCATTCTTGGTAGAGAGAGGAAACCCTGGCTGCCCGTCTCCTGTTGCCAGCGTGCAGGAATTAGCCACTGAATATCAGGAGAGAACCGAGGCAGACCTGGAAGAGGACATGCCAGGGCCACTGACAAGCTGTTTCTGGACCAAGGATTAGGCGGGAGAGTCAGAGAACGAAGCCCGCTTCCAGGATCCCTTCCTATGAGTGATGATCCTTTTTGCAGAACTTCCCTTTGACCTCTCTATGTGGTCTAAGCCAGTGTTCTGGAACACCATGGAATGACCTGAGGGCCTGTTAAAGCAGACTGTGGGGTCCTGCCCTCAGAATTTTGGATCCAAGAGGCTGGAGGGGGTGCTGAGAAGGTGCATTTCCAGTAGTGTCACAGCTGCTGCTGCTGCTGGTCCACGGACCATACTTTGAGAACTAACAGTCTAGGAAATTATGACACGGGGCGATTGTGGGGGCTTCATGGAGGTGAACTTGAAGCACCAGTGTTTGCCCAGTGCAGAAGAGGCAGTATCTCCTGGGACTGGCACTAGGGAGGCCAAGTCTGGGTTCTGCTCGGGCAGCTTCCTCAAGCTGGTGTGGGGACCTGGGAGAGATGAGGCCCGAGCAGCAGCAGCTGGGGTGGGGTAGGGAGACCAGGTTGAGGCTGCCGGCTGACTGGAGAACAGAATAGCTATTTAAGAGGAAGACCTGAGGGCCAGGTTCTCAGTCTGTCTTGTCCCTAAATCCCGGAGAATTTCCTCCATGAGGTACTTCTCAAATCAGACTGAGACTCAGGAGTCTCATGAGATTGAAGTACTGTGTGACAATCAGCATTTTTAAAAAGTGCATTAAAAGAGAACGGAGGAGTCCATGACATACAACGTGGCCATCACCTCGTTGGTCGGTCTCAGGCCTGTGTGCGTGCCTTTACTGGGTGGGTTACGACCTGAAGGTTTGCTCACCACCCAGCTGGGGGTGGCCTCTCCTGCTGCAGCATCTAGCACAGCCTCTGCCCCAGGGAGATGCTGACCCCAATATGGAGGGTGCGAGGCCCCCAAGTCCCAAAAGAAGGAAGGGCTGAGCAGGAGGTGGAGGAGAGCAAGCCTAGGAAGGCTCCACAGAGGGAGTTAGGACTTTAACTTGGACTCTGCTCCAGGGCCTTTGAGAAGGGGAAGAGATCATGCAGATGTGGGTGATGGAAGAGTAGCCAGGGAGCTCCAGACGCCAGCTCTGGGGCCCAGCTTCCTCTTGGGTACCTCAGAATGTCCATGAACAGCTGCTGGGACAGCAGTTGGAGACCTTGATTATGACAGTATCTGGGAGCCTCACCCGGCATCTCCATCCCCAAGAGAAACACCTGTGAGTTAGAGATCCTGGAATCAGCAGCTTGGCTTTTCAGTCTGGCCAAAATTTCAGCTAGTCTTTAGCAAGAGTCTTCGAGGCCCTGTCACTGGGAGTTTGTGTGGGGAAATGCCTTCCCTTTCTTCTGGGCCACTGTCCAGTTTCCCTCAGCACATAGCAACACACCACCGTGCCCCGTGACTGCTGGCCCAGTGGCTCCTTCCCATGAGCTCCCTGTCAGGAGCTTCCAGCATGTCAACTCCAGACACTGAAACATGGCGGCCAAGACGGCAATCTTGCACTGTGGCACCACCTTTGATAATGTAAGTTCCTGTTCCATTTAGAGGAAACTTTCCATGTTTAAGACATTTTCAGAAATGCACAGGAGGAAAAAAAAATGGCTGCAGAGTTTAGAAGACAGTGTATTGAGAATGCCCACACCTCTGCTGGCCTCCTTCCTAGCTGAGGCCTGGCTTGCTTGTCAGCACTGGAGCCCACTCAGAGGACTTCAAAGTCCCACACCTGGATGGCCAATTGCACCCAAACCGCCTTTACCCTCTTTTCATGCTACGTACGCACAGAACGCCAGCAGTCGCATCTTATTTCCTCTCATCCACCTTGATTGAGGCAGAAAAAGGATAAACAGCAAGTGCTGTTGCAAATATCCATCCAAAGTGGTAATTATTGCATCATTATATTCGCTGTTTTACTTGTCATGTACCATTAGAAGGTAACAAGATCATTGTCAGTCAAAGATTGTGGAGATAATTAGAGCATCTATAGGTTAGGGGAATCAGATTGTGCTGGGACCCATCAACGCCGAGGCGCTGAACATAATTAGAGAGAAAATATGCAAAGTTTGAGATGAAGGAAGCCCTGGGGACTAAACACCGTGACTGATTCGAGAGTGGCTCTTCCACGTCCTGACACTGCAGATGGCGGCACCAAGCTAGGTCGATGACAGGAGACAGGCAGTCATGCTGGGAGCAGCACATCCAGATGCCACCGCTGCCCACAGGCCCAGCCTGGAAGACAGCGTCTGTGGACCAGTGGGTCTCCCTCCTGCCTCTGCTGCCCGCGAGTCAGGTGTTCAGGCATCGGATAGTGGGGAGAGGGCTTCTACACAGGCAGTCGCTGCTGGCTTAGCTCTAGCTGCTAATGCCTGGAGGCCCACCAGGGGTCTTGTCAAGGGTCCCAGGATGTCCCCCAGCACCCCCCACCAGGGACCCAGAGTCCCCACTTCCATCCACCCCCATGTCCAAGGCCCGCCCAGTAGTCACCTGACCCCACTGACCGCGACTGCCGCTGGGCTTCTTTCCCAGTAAGACACAGACACCAATCCAAAGACCAATGTCATCAAGTTGATACGAGAAAATTTAACATTTTACATCATGAAAAAACAAAACAGATTTTAGAGGACAGAGAAGTCTGCAAACCAAGGAGGGATATGCCACGAACATTGATGAGACAGGGGAAGTGTGCCGGGAAGGCGAGCCACAACCGAGCCCACGAGTGAATGTAGAGGAACGGGCAGAGGGTGCTGTCCTCGCCGGCCCTGCCCAGGCTTCGTGCCGCTGCCCGCGACGCACGCGCTTCCCTCCGAGTTTGGAAGCAGGGTGGGCACAGCACTGGCTAACATGGCCCACACGCATCGTCTACAATATCCGAAAGTACCTGCTCGTGAGTTTTACAGTAGTTTTGTTTAAAACACACAAAAGGGAAAAAAAAAAAATCCGTAACCTATTGCGGGGCGCGCAGAAGTCTACAGGAGCTGACCGGTGGGCGGCCAGAGGCGCGGGCGGGCTGCCCCCTCGGCAGGAGCACCTCCGCGTCTCCCGAGGGCCGGTTCCGGGCGTTTCTTTTCGAGAGCCTGGTCTTGCACAAGTACAGCTTCCTCCCAAAGGACCGATGGCCACTGCACACAAACAAGCAGCTGGAAGCTGGGTTCACATTCTTTAATAACATGGCACATTTACATTACACAAGAGGCTCCGCCGACGGGAACATGCTGAAGATTCAGTTGCTGCACTTTGCTTTTCACATAGGTCTAGAAGGGACTTTGTCACATACAGGAGAAACAGCGGAAAGCTCTGTATAGAACAATCTCTTTACAATACTGAAGCTACCACTACAGTTCCAGTGTACATATTCCTTGGGGTTCTTTTTTAGTTGTTGTCTTTAAAAAAAAAACAAAAAACAAAACAAAACAAAAAAAAAAAACACTGCACAACA
This sequence comes from Sciurus vulgaris, assembly GCF_902686455.1. Classification (NCBI taxonomy): domain Eukaryota; kingdom Metazoa; phylum Chordata; class Mammalia; order Rodentia; family Sciuridae; genus Sciurus; species Sciurus vulgaris. Next base: position 38,815,687 of record NC_136479.1, on the reverse strand, counting down.
TCTGGTGTTCACAAAATCTGAAGCTCACAACTAAACCTTCAGTTTACTACTAAAATAGATCTCTGCTTATTAGAAACAATGGTCTGTAGTTAACTTTTTTTTTTTTGCAAAAACAGGATAACAACGTCAGATAGCACTTTAATATACTAGAAGACCAAATGGAACTAATTTTATTTCTTACATGTATTTTACAGTCCAGTAGACAAGATATATTGTATTTCTCTGCTAGTAAAGTCATATTCTCTCCAAATATGTAGACAAGAGGCTTAATGTATTATAAAAGTATTATGAAGAGACATTAAGATTGATGCAAACTCAGACACACGCGCACACACACGGCTTCTCTGCCCCCTTCGCCCTCTGTGATCTCCACGGCTCTGCCTGACCTGCTCTGGCTGTGCCCAGACTCGGCTATTCCCTGGAGTGCACGGAGTCATGCTGGCACACAGGTACCAAGTGCAGCGAAAACACATCCATCATCTGAGAAAACATGAAGCTTTCTTTCAGGATCTGTTTGGGTGTGACTAAATCGCACTGCAAAATGAGGGAGTGTGTACGCATATGAAATAGGACACACCAAAAAGGCATGGCTGCCACCAGCGGCGGGCGTGGGATGGCACGACTCTGGCAGATGCCACCACCAGCCCCCTGATTTGGGCATCTGACAAATCCCATCCCCCCGGCACTGGTTGCTCCTGTTCTCATTTACCTTCCCAGGGCACACCTGCCCCTGAAGCCCACAAGCAGCAACTTCAGATGCAAAGTTCCAGCCTGGGGCCCGATCTGCAAAATAGGATGTTTCTCCATTTGAAAAAAAAACAAGCAAGGAAAACAGAGTCATATCACGTAAGCGCTTGTTCAGGGAAAATATGACCTTAAGTATGTTGTAAATGGATTTGAAAAGGCTCCTTTGAGTTAGGCGGGCTTTTGTGAGAAGCCCTAACGTTCATTGCATAGTTGAAGGGTTTAGCTGTCTCTAACAATACACGGGAACACAGCCCTAGCAGACCGCGCTCACTGATATTAGGTTTGCAAATAGCACATTTCAAGAAGTATTAATGTATCATGTTACTTAATCTTTATCTATATACATTTGTACAAAGTAAAGCTTTCGTCTCGCCCTTTGCATATATGAACCACCAGCTCGTGAAGCCATCTTTTTACACGACTATGTACACGCCTTCCCTTCTCATCTGAAAGAGCTCTGCGCCATGGATGGTGTGGGCTCCCCGCTGTCGTCAAATTGGTGTGTGTTGCATCTTTACTGTTTTGGTTCAAATCAAAAAGCTTTATACAAGGAACAAAGAGTAGGAGACATGAGAACATATGACTTAGCTAAAAGATCTGAAAAATTTCAACATAGAATATACAAAAAACATCTCAAAATCTGCACGGAGTCTGTACATTTTTTACAGGGGAGAGGCGGGGCTGGCCCGCAGTCTGCGCGGGCCAGGAGTTCTCCCTGCTCTCGGCTCGGTCCGCTGTCCCCTTACCGCGCCTCGATGTCCTTCAGCGTGTGGGAGGGCGGCCGCTCCCTGATCTCCGCCGACAGAGGCGTAGTCCTGCGCGGGGAGACAGGGCGGCCCCCCAGCGTGGAGATGAGCGGGGGCGGCGCGCTGAGCGCCGCCGTGGGGGGCGTCTTGTTGAGCAGTCCGTTCTGGTGGCCCGCCGTGGGGCTGATGCGCGGGTAGTGCATGCTGGGGAGGCCCGGAGTGAGCAGGCTGGGGTGCGGCAGGTGGCCGTCCAGGGAGGCGGGGTGCACGGCGTGCAGCCGCGGGTGCTCGTAGTCCTCCCGCAGCACGTGCAGGCGCTCGCGCTCGTCCAGGTGGCCGGCCCGCTCGTGCTCCCGCCGCGGGTCCACGGCCAGCGGCGGGTGGTGGTGGTGGTGGTGGCTGTAGTCGTGCGGCTCCCGGTCCCGGAAGGAGCGGTCGGCCTCGTACAGCCGCGGCGCAGACAGCCGGTGCAGCGGGTCGCCCCGCAGCAGGAAGTCCCTGGCCAGCGGGTCCCTGCGGTGCACGTCGAGCTCGCGGTAGGGGTCCCTCAGCGGGTCCCGCATGGGGTCCCAGTGGAAGGACGGGTAGGGGAAGCGCTCCCCGCCCGGGAGCGGGCTGAGGCCCATGAAGGGGGTCATCATGCGGGTCCTGTCCAGGCTGCCGATGCCGCCCATGGGGTGCAGGCCCGCCACGCCCACCGCCATGGGCACTGAGGCCAGCGGGCCGGCGTGCGTGCCCGAGGCTGCGCTGGGCGGCTCGGCGGCGCGCGGGGGCTGCGCGGGCTCCGCAGGCAGCTCGTGCTCCTCCCTGCGCTCCTCCTTGACCTTGACCTCGGCGCTCTTCCGCGGGTTCTCGTAGGCCGGCTCGCCCTTGCGTTGCTCGGCCTCGCGGCCTGAGGTGCTGCCCGGCCTGGCGCTGTCCAGTGCGGGGGTCCGCACGTAGGGCGACGGTGCACGCACCAGCTGCTTGGCCTCCTCGCCCGCGGCGCGGCCCTCGTGGCCGTGCCCGTCCTTCTCGGGCGCGGGGCCCTCCTTCGCCTTGTGCTCTTCCGCGGCCAGGTCCTTCCGCGACTCCGGATGGTCTCTCTCCCTCTCTTTGGGTTTGTCCTTCTCACGAGCCTCTGTGTTCAAATGACCCCTGATCTGCTCGGCGGAGCTGCGGCTGTGCCCCAGGGCGGTCGCCGGGAGGATAGGTGCTGGTGAAGGATGGCTGGAGTGTCTCTTCTCCACGCTTTCTCTGCGCAAGCAAGAGGAGACAAGCAGGCAGGTGAAACGGCCTGTGGCCCCGCGAGCGCTGCCGATGAGATGGTGGTGTGAAGAGGGCAGGCTGGTGTGGGCCGCCACGGCTGGGCAGAGCCGGCACCTGATCCTACTGACCTAGACTTCAGAGGAAGCTTAATGGGGGCGAAGTACCAGGGGCGAGGGTGCCTGAAGAGTGGAGGGGGAGCACCCGACGGGGTAAGAGCCACATGCCTCAATCAAGATCCTGGAGGAAGCGCTTTCAGAAAGCCAAAGATGGGGCCCCAGAGCCCGCTGTCCAAATTCTCAGGAGCCTTTCAGGTTAAAGGTTCGCTCTAAGAGCCCAAGAGCAACACGACTTCCAACTGCGGCCGCAGTGCCAGTGGAAGGAAGGGTCAAATGTAAACATTAAGGGCGTCTCTGCCTCCCGACACTCAGAACAAAGGCCCGGTTCAGGGAAAAGCAGGTGGACACAGAACCAGCTCTAAGAGGCAAAGAGAGGAGGTGGGAAAGGAATCCAGGGACCCAGGAATCTGGGTGTGCATTAGGTCAGTAAGAGTAGAAGGAGTAGGACTGGGAGTCTGGCAGTGGAGAGCAGGCCACAGACACAGCCTCGAGAAAGCAGGGCAACTTTAGAGCTCACCCAGGGCGAGGATGTGGAACTCTAATGCCAGGCCTGGCGTGGACCAGCACTTGGAGGACTGGACGGGAAATGCAGAGTAGAATGCAAACAGGTAAAAGCCGAGTTGCGATGAAGAATCACTCAAGGCTCAGGATGCCCATGGCACACCTGGCCAAGGTGATGACAGGAGAGGAGAGAGGCTGTCATGCAGCAAGGAGAGGCCAGAAGACCAGGAGCTAAGGACACTCCCCTACACCTCTGGGTTCCTAAGCCTACGTGGAAAGGCACTGAATGACCTTAAGGGGAAGAACAGAGAGGAGCATACTTCATGAAGCTACCTGACTTCATTCAAGAGCCCGTGTGGAGCACACGTCAAGAACAGCTCGAGTGGTGTGGTCTACCGTGTGGCCGTGGGCTGGAGAGCTCAGTTCTAGTGCTGGCTGGCTCTGGCCACACCCCACTTTGGCCGCTCACAGCTCAGAGCCAAATGCTGGCCCTGTCCTCCCACGGGGTAGGAGGCTCTTATCATACTGCTCGGAGTTTCTTTTGTACAAAAGAAATCAACCAGCACACTATGAAGGCCTATGACCAACATCTATGATCTGCCACTCAGCCTGCACAGTCAGTCTTTTAAGTTACCAGTACACGTTGCACACAATATACCCAGTAAAGGAAAAGCCAAGAGTTGGCTCAGACTTGAATCTTAAGTACCAAAAGGAAATTGTTAGAAATTTTTGTCAAGCACATGTTGTGCATCCCTTATCAGCTCATTTAAAATGAAAACAGCTTGAAGAAGGAGAGAGATGTGGGGGGACTTGGTTAGGATGCTGCTGACATTCTTCGCAGAAAACACAAGCTCTTCCTCTTTAAGATAATTTCCTTTTTAGGCACAGGTGAGCAGGTTCAGAGACATGGTTAATGCCACTGATCGTCCACTGGCAAGACCAAACCAACACCCAAGCTTCTTTCTGATGCTTCTCTAAATCTAGGTTAGTAAAATTTTATTAGTTATCTGTGAGCCCCAGGCTTTGAGTTTGAACAAAACTTGAGAAAAATATGATGAGGAAATGCAAAGATGACTTTCTAAAAGCAAACAAAAAGAGAGAGAAGGAGAGAAGCCTATGGGTGGTTCATGGACTGCGGAACTTGCAAGCAAACATGGCGTTGATGCATGCTGTGTGTGTCTGGCCCGAAGTTGCCGCTCACTGTTCCCAGAGTTGGGTCTGTGTGTGGACATGCTAACGCTCAGGGGGCTTGGGACGCTCTGTGTGTCACTGCCGCAGGGCAGGGGTCCTCCCTCAGCTGTGGTTGTGCTCTGTCATGGGACACTGTGCCACAGGGTGCTGGGACTGGGGGCCGCTGGCACTGGCTGGTGGGGGCGCTGGGGCTACGGACAGCTGGAGCACGAGGCTGGGGCAGGGAGGGCGGGTGGCCAGACCCACTGCACGTGGCACAGGTGGGCCCCCCGTGGACTCCGGAGCGGTTTCTTTCCGTACCTTTCTTTGTCATCTTTACTAACGGATGAGTCCCGTTTATCTACATCTCTATCTCTGTCATGAGCTGCAGCTGACGCGCTGCGCTCCAGCTCCCCTGGCTTCAGCCAGGGCGGAGGGGTCGGGAACGACGGAGGCGTTCGGTGCAGCCGGTTCCAGGGCTCGTGAGGGTGGCTAAAGCTCTGCACACTGGGGCCATCCTTGTGGCCGAACACTGAGTTGGGTGCTGAAATGGTGAAGTGGGGAACAAAAAGGTTTAAGAGAAATTATAACCTGCTGTCGTGAAGGTACTTACCAAAAACTTTTAACAGCATTCAGAGTTAAAATGAATACATATTATTGGGAGCTGGAAAAGGAAAGGAGATCGACACAGTCGTTAGAGGAGCTCGTGTCCTGCACTGGAGAGGCAGCGCACAGCGTTTTTAAAATTTCAAACCAATAGCAAAAGTGGGGTGGGGTGGGTGGGGGTGTTAGAAGCAAAAGGGACCACCCAGGCGTCAGGATCACCGACCACATGTGCCTGGAGCATGCAGAGGTGCCACGCATGCGAAGGGTAGGCCGCGGCGCTGCGGTCGGAACTCAAATCCCTCCTCCTCTCCCTGCCAAAGCCTGCGCATCCTCCCAACGTGGGCTGACTACAAGCATCCCCAAGACCACTCGGGCCTGGCCCTGGACAGAGGCAGAATCCTCCGCGCTGTCCTGTAGGAGGCCCTCGCTCACTGTGACGGTGGCCCAGAGCTGCGCTGTAGGCCTCCTGTGCTCCCCAAATAGGAACACACGTGACTGCAAGAACACCAACTGCGTATCCAGCGACGGCGTGGCGTCCAGGACACGAGCTGGGCTTGCGGCTCCCTCCCATCCGAGATGGCCCTCTGAGCAGCAGAAAGCCACAGGGCTCTCCCGGTCAGGAGGATGTGCTGCCCGCTCTTGGCGACTCTGGGCCTGGTCTTGTTTTCCTGCTGTCCTCCACTGTACTGTTTTCAATCCCACGAAAGCCGTGAGATGAAGTCTAAAAACTCTTCTTACTTCTGGTGGAAGCTGCAGCCACACTCCTGGGTGGCAGAAATGCAGTCTAGAGGCAGCTACCCTCTGAAGTCGACTTTGCAGTCATTAGCTACCCTCGCGGACCCTGCCTCTGGGACGTGCGCGAGCAGCGGCCTCCTTAGAGTAGTGCGCTCACGCCTGACCCAGCTCCTGTGTGTACGCCTGCCATTGCAGTTCTGTAACTCAAATGTGTTCCCCAGAGCGAGTCTCCTGCGTCCAGGAAGGTCCTGAGATGGAGAGTCCGAGGCAGGTATGAAAAGCTAGAGGTACTCACTAACTGAAGGGTTTCCGAGTCCCCCGAAGGCATTGCCACCAACCGCTGCTAGGCCCGTGAAGGTCGATGGCCGATTGAAAGGCTCTGCCAAGAAAGGCGGGAAGAAGGAAGGGCTCAGACTCCCCAGTGAGGACAGGAGCGGGCAGGCGGGCTGTGGAGTCGGGCTGGGGTGGTGCGTGCTCGTGAGGCCCGCACCACTGCCCGCCCCAGGGACACAGGACCCACTGTTCTAAGGCGCCCCCTCTCCCAGGAGGGTGCTCTACAGCCTCTGATGGGACAAAAACAAGGCCACATCTTAAATCCCCAGAGATGAAGCCCTACTGCGCGCCCTCCATCTGCTTGTTCACTTGCACACATTATCAAACAAGTAAAGGCCACCAAACCAGGGCCTTTGTAACATCATCCTGTCTTTCCCCCACCTGCTGAAGGCACCTTGGCTGTGGAGAGTGTCACCTTGTCACAGGGAAGAACAGGCCACCCTAGACTCCGAGTGGCTGAGATCCCCAGGAAAAGCTTTCCCAGGGCCCCACCATTTACTTGAGGCAGAGCAGGACAGGACACAGACCAGCAAAGGGGCGTGGCTAGGAGCAGTGTGTCCCGAGGCGGTGCCGCATGCTGCCGCGTGCAGGAGCGCGCCACGGCCTGGGAAGGTGACTCACCTAGGTGAGCAGCAGGGTTGAGGAAGTTGCTGTGATGGGGAGGTGGCCCAAAAGGGGTCCCGGTCGGGTGTGCAGCACCTAGTGAGTCAGATACAAGGTCAGAGTCCTCAAAAGCCAGCTCCCAGGAGGTGACCGGCTCCTTCTGGCCGAGGGCCCCCAGGAGATATGTGAAGGGGAAGGACGAGGCTTCTCACTCGTCGGTGCTAGGAAGAGCCAGCGTCCTCCTAGGCCCACCACCAAACCCTTGCCTGCCAGGGTTTCCAGGTCTCCACCGGGGGCTTCTTTCCTCATGTTTTCTCCTATCTACCTTTTTCCTCAACTTTTTATTGCACCTGACACATATACTTTAAGTCTCCTCAAATCCTTCTCTTGAAGGAGGCTGGGAAAAGGAGGAAGGAGGGGAAGGAGGACGAGAGTGTGCACGAACTCCCATCAGCTCAGGCCATGGGCCTGGCCATGCGCAGAGCAGAGCCCAGGGGCAGCCCTGGAGGAGGCAGGGCGGGAGGGGCGGGCTCCAGATGGGCGCTCTGCCCTGCAGTTTGGTCTCCGACGGCAAGGTAAAGGTGGCTGAATTTAACAAATATGAACTGCTAATAAATACCAGGACAAAGTTCTATCAAATTTGGACAAAGTTCAATACTGCTCATGTGCAAAGCTGGCCCTCCCTATGAGGCAGGGTCAGGACCTGGTTCCCCCACCTGCTAATCACGTTCCATAATCCCTGGTGTCTTGTCTAAGTCCCTGTGAATAAGTGCGATTCCCTCGGGAAAAGACAGTGTGTGGGAGGGCTGTCTCTGGGCTGCCAGGGCCGCCCAGCATGGAAGAAGTGTGGGTCAGGCAGGGCCTCTCAGCATCTGAAGGCACCTGGGCTACTGCCCAGCCTGGTGGGCCCACCTAGTGGCTTGTTTTCTACCTGGGAGTGTGAAAATGATACCCCACAGCTTCACAAAGTGTGCATGCTCTGGAACATTCAGTAGGCATCACCGGCTTGCCAACTAAATAAAATTTTAGCCACACAATGTCTGTGTGTGTAGTACAAGCCAATTAATGCTTCAGTGAAGACCAGAGCTTCACTCAGCCCAGGTCCCCAGGGATGCCTACAGTTCCAGAATTGTGGAAGCAAAAGAGGCCGATTCATCCACTCAGCTCAAATGAAAGCCAGGGAGAAATCGGTTTCTCTCCAAAAACTGCTCTTAATGTGGCCCTGTCTTGGAGCTAGGTTCCATGGCAACAGAGCCTTCAAATATGTCCCTTGACAGAACCGCCAAAGGAAAACCCGAGACCGGAGCAAATCCAGTCGCCCTCAAGGGTGGTGCCCTGGCCCTGGCAACAAGACTTCGGTGAGGATTTCCGCCCGGGAGAGCTATGTCCACCAAAAATGAGCTGTGGGTGGCAGCAGGCAGACGGCAATGAGAGCTGCCCCTGAGTGTCAGGAACAGGGAGCGCATCATCACTCAAGTCTACCCAGGCAGGAAGCCGGTGCGCGTCATCCCAGCCAGCCAGTGCCGCCATCTTTAAGTATCTACAGAGCAGAGCTGTGTGCCAGCAGCTGTGCTCTCCGAACAGCTTTAGAGGCCTGGATGTGAAGGAGCCCTGGCGCCACGCTGCAAGCAGCCCTCCCTTGGTTCCAACGTGCCAGAGCGGAAGGGCCCGTGAGGCTCCCCTGCTCCCCAGCCCCTCTTCTGCACACCAGAGACACTGGAGGTGGGCACCCTGCAGCAGAGGAAGCAGCCGGAAGCCAAGCCCACACCACTGACGACCAGCTCGACTGTGCTTCTTTAGCCTCAGACCCCGAAACACAGCCAACAGAGTGTCACGGTGCAGCATCACCCCGTGCTCTGTGTGTCCCCAGGACTCCCGGCACTGTTTACTTCTGATTGGCCCCTGTGACCTCTCCCACCTCTTTCAGTGACACTGACATGCTGTGTCATGGGTTAATGCCTAGGCGCGAATGATAAGCCACAGTTCCCAAGTCCTGCAGGGAAAGATGGCCTCTCTCCCCTCTGGGCGTGCTGTGCACCATCTGGCCACACGGCGTGAACCCCACTGCTGGCAGGGGTGAGGGGCAGCACGGAGCCCAGACGCCATCTACTCAGCTAGGACCAGGCTTCCTCTGAACTCACCAGCGGCAGAGAAGAGAGTCGAAGGCCGAGCCAGGTCGTGCGGGTGGTGGATGGCTCCGAAGAGGCTGGGGCCGGGAGGGCGGCTCAGGAACTCGGGCTTCAGTCCGAAGTCCAGCTTGTGTGGGTCCGACTGCATCTGCTTCTGCAGTGGCAAGGGGGCAAGCCCAGGTGAGGTTCCAAGCGAGTGGCAGGAAGGCAGAGCCACGAGAGCCCCAGACGGAGCGGGCTCTGAACGGGCCGCACTCGGATGCTGGCCCCAGGGAGGGTGGAGTTTAGGATTACTCGGGAACCAGGCGACCCTCGGACCATGGCCCTCGCCGGCCAGGGCCAGGTCCACCCAGGAGGGCCAGCGCCTGTTTCTCACAGCAGAAGCATGAGTGGCAGGACCAGAGTCTGGTCGGTGGCTGGGCCACCAAGGAGTGCAACCGCATCCCGTCCCTCAGGCCGGGGCCGCCAAGTGTTTGTTATTTTGCTGTGAAGGACCGTTTTAGAAAGTCTTAAAATGATAGCATTTTAAGGCCCATTTTATTAGGGATTCTGTGTGAATAATCTGCTGTGTAAATTGTTTGATGCCTCTTAGCCATAGACTAATAGGTCAGAGCACATTAGTAACTGGACGTTATAGAGAGGTATCTGCATGCCTACAAGCTAATGTCCCAGTGATCACAGTCACCTACCTATGAAAGAAACAAACAAAAGCAGAACGTAAGCAAAGCTGGCTTCTCGGTTTGACCAATGGGGGCGTTTCTTCTTGCTGCCACCCCAAGCACCCGAGGAGGAGGAGGCTAGTCCTGGCCAGGGGTCCACGGAGACCACCCTCTGCTATGAAGTCCTGGCTTCATTTTCTCTCACCTGCCCACACTGAAGCTAGTCTTCTAGCTTACCTTCCCCTGAGGCGGGGGACATTGGCCAGCGTTCCTCTGGACCCTAGCCTGTCTCTGGAGGTGGGCAGCCCTCCTGCCTACGTGGTGTCAGAGCTGCCGCTGCCTTATTTCTCGACAGCCTTCCTTCTCGGAGTCAGGTCTGCACCTCCCAGACAGGCACTGCCCTCCATGTCCCCCGCTTCCCGGGGCCCGGGAACCTGAGACCTGAGTTGAGCTGCCTTCCACCCTCAAGGGCTCCGGCACGGCCTGGGCTGTCTGTGTGGCCCCGCTCCTGACCCACCTCCACCTCTCCTCTCTCTGAGATCCTTGCCCTGCTGCACAGCCGAGGAAGATGACGGGGAGGGTCTACAGAACAGCGAGGCTGAGGGTGGGGTGGGGTGGGGTCCAGGAAGTCTGCTGTCCCTCAGCACTACAGGTCAGAACCCACCAGTCTGTCACCCTCACATGGAATGAGACCTGCTGGGGGCTCGTTCTTGGGAGCAACACCTGGACACACACAGAACTCGTGGCCTTGGCACCCACAGATCCTCATGGCAAACGCCTGGGCAGCTAGACAGGAACAGCAAGCGGCCCAGGCGGGAGTGCCCCTGAGCACTAGGTGGCTCACTGAAGAAAACGAGTAAACGAGAGAGAAACTTGAGAGAAAGCAGACAGGGTAATTTCTGCTCCAACCTACAGGGAATGCTATAACGAAGTCCCACTATAAAGTAATATCGGAACCCCGAACCAAGCCCTGATTCACTATGAATCTATAACAACCTCGGACCTCCTTCAATTTGGTTGCCAAATGACTGGGCGCTAACATCGCGTGGTACACAGCGGTTTCATTAAACACAGCTTAGGTCCACGAAGCAGGATGGAACCTGGGGATCACACCGCTGGCGGAAGGGAGATGAACGGAGCCACTTCCCGTTCGGGGGGCCTTGCTGACTGAATAGGGATAATGAAAGCCGGAGCCGCCAGGTGTTTCCATGGAGAGGGGCTGCTCAAGTGGCACGGGCAGCATCCTTCATCACTTGAGACCAAAGGACGAAGGAAGACGTCTGTACCTATGGTCCCGCTGACCACGCTGCCTGGAGCCAGACGACAGCTGAACGCGGCAGCCATACCTGGTGAGCCAGTCTACAGCACCAGCCCTCGTCAACCGCCTGACAGGAGGCAGCAGGGCCAGACTCCTGATGGCAGTCAGCAAGGGGCAGGAGTCACCAGGGCCACAGGTCTTGCTGAGTTTGCTTCTCCCTTCTAACTAGCTTCCGTCTTCGCTCTGAGCCACGTTTGAACCCTGCTGCGTGCCTGGTGTGTTCTCCTTCCCTACAGGCCCCAGGATGGCCTCAAACGCCCCTGGGCCGAGTCACACCTGCAGATTATGCACCAAGTGACCTCTGCTAGAGTGACCTGCTTGGATGTGTCCCAGCGTGTCCTAGGCTGCAGTGTGGATGTGGGGCTCCGCGCTCCCTAGCCAAGCCCTGGCACCATGTCACGTCATGCCCCGGTGCTCGCCCTCTCCCTCCTGTGCCACAGAGGCTCATGGAAGCTCTGGTTCAGGCACAGACCATATTCATCTGTATGAGGACGACAAAGAGGACCTGCCACAAGGCGGTCCTGGAGGGTACTGACTGTCTCTTTACACTGCGACTGGTCACCTGGAGGGTGAGCTGAAGGCCCGGGTGGGCCTGGTGCTACCTCTGGAAGCGCTAACTGTGGTCACACACACTGCTGGTGGAGGGTCAACACCGCCACCTGCCGATGGGGCATAGAGATCATTTCCCCAAAGCCCCCAAAGGAAGAGAGAACACGTTAGTTGTTACTGAAAACAAAACAAAGACACTCCCTGTCAGCTCCCTCAGCCACTAAGTGTTCTCTGTATTCCAGTTCTTGCTCACTGTGATTAAAACCTTTATTCTAGGATTTAATCCATATTCAGGTCCTTTGGATCAGTAAGATGACAATTTATCAAAAAGGAAAAAATGCCCCAGGGAACCACCGGTTTGCTTCTGTTCTGGATTTTGCTGGTGGCGCCCCTCATCAGGGTTTCCGGATGGCTTCCCAGAGGACTTCTCCCCCTGCCTCTGGTCTTCAGACCCTCTGTCAAATGCCCCGATGCAGGTGCTCCTCGCAGATCATGTGCACGTGCCCCGCCCACGCCCCCATGAACCAGGAAGGTCGGACTGACCTTGACTTTCTGTTGGTGGTGGTAAATCTGCCAGGCGATGTGAACATGCATAGCACACCACTTCCCTGGTTTCTGGAACAAGAAAGAGCAGCGTGGTCAGAAGAGACATTTCAGGGGGGCCGCCTGCAACTCCCCCAAGCTCTCAGCAGATTCTGGCTACAGAGACTTTTTTCGTGAAACAAGAGTGCTTTGTGCCTGCGAGTGCCTCCCGTCAGCAGCCCTGACGTGACCGGGCATCAGGGAGTCACGGTCACGCCCCCCTCTTCCCGGGGCTAGAGGTCGGCCACCACTCAGGAAGCCATATTTGAAAAGGCCGGTCACAAGATGGGAAAAGCCTGGATCCCACTTTGTGCTTCTTCTTTCTTTTCTGGTGCCAGCTGGCAGACCTGGCGAAGTAGGAAGCCCTACTTAACAAACGCTGCTCTGCCATCATGCAAATCAGCTGTTCACAGGGCTAATTAGGGAGCGTCTGAATCAAATCAAAACAAGAAAGGGCACGGGACCTGTCAGAACCTCCCCGTGGCTGTTGCTTCTTGACCCCCAAGGCGGGACCGTGGAATCCATCCCGGTCTAGTTTAAGTCCAGTGGCCACACATGCTTCATTAAGAGCCGACTCCCACCATGTCGGGGCGCTGCTCATGTCTAAGAGAAAGGAAGGGCCGGGAGGGAGGCACTCCCTCCTCCCTCCTCCCAGGCTTCTGCCCGGACAGGTCCTCCTCCACCCTGGAGGAATGGCTCAAGTCACAGCTCTCAGCTCATTTCATGCTTTGCTCTCTGAGCAAGCATGTGCGACTTCTCTGCCACTCGGGGCAGGGGCCACCTCTTTCTGCTTCCTGCCAAGCCATCTCCGCTGAAGCTTAGAGTGCATGTGCCGAGCTACTGGGCAGAGAAGAAACAGCCCTGTCCTGCACTGGCAAAGGGCACAATCCTCTGGTGGCTGTAGCAAGGAGCTGTTCCTGAAATACAGACTCAGTACTTTTCTCTTGTAATGGACTTACGGGTCATTTGACATCACAAATACCACACTGCCTCACCTAAGTGAGGACACAGGCCTCCTTTGGAGCAGGTGGATTAGCCCAGTATGCACCAGAAACTGGGGACTACAACAGAAAACCCACTGTCTATCCTCTACCACCTTTGGGCCACCCAGCCCGGCTCAGGAAAGTGGCAGTCACAGAGGTCATCTGCTGGCCAGGCACCAGACCTCAGGACATTCTGCTTTGAACAAGATGTTAACAACCAATGCTGACAGTATCCTTTCCCACACCAGAGAAACAGGTCGAGTGGCTACGGACATCAACAGCACTTCGTGCTGAACAAGGAAGCCACAAGCAAACAGATCCACCACAATTAGTGTTTTCTAAGCATGAAAGACACTGATTTCAGCCTATGGCTTAAGTCTTTCTCCTTGAGATTCCAACTTTCTACCAGACCTGCTCACAACAGAATCGGACTCGGCTGTATCTGTTACATAAATAAAAAGCCCGGGGCCTGGCTTCCTCCACTGCCCAGAGCCAAACAACTCGGGTTGCTTGCCTCGCAGGACATGAAAACCCACCAACCACCATGCTACAGCCCACCGGGTACTGCTTGTTACAGACTTGCATTTCCAACCCACAGGGAGCCAAACAGAGGTTGCAAAACAGTTCTAGAAGAAGCTTTCTTACCCTTAACATAGGTCTGAAAGGATCTGTCAACTGTGAAGAGAAAATGACAACTTGGTTACACGCCTGTCACTCAAACAATTGCTCTAATTAACAAATTTGTAGTGCTTCATTAGGAGGGGAAATTAAAATGTTAGAATTTTACTTTTAAATGAAGCCCTTTTAGAGAATAATTAACCCATTTTCACACTATCAAAAGTGCCAAGTGTCCCCTCCCCCACTGACATCAGCGCTGACAAGCCCCGAGGAGTCTAATCAATGGCGCTGTGCCCTGGGCAGCTCGAGGTTCCGGTGGAGCCTTCCACACCACGCCGGGCGCTGGGGGCGAGTGTCTGCCGGGGCAGATCAGGGCCATGTAGAGGGACTGCGCGGCCCGGCCCTCCTCGGCAAGCACGCCCCTGTTCCCACACCGTGCACCCTGCAGGGGCAGCTCGTAAAGCTTCAGCTGTCTGCCTTGCCCTCGCCATCCGTTCCTGACTGCCCTCACCCAGGAAAGAGATACTGGGAAAGGCAACTGCTTTTTCGCTTTTACTATAAAGACAGATATAAATAACAATCGAGGAGACGAGAGGATACCTACTGCATAATTTCAGATTCTTTTTTGGAAGTAGGTGCAGTATAAAATATTAATAAATAACATAAGCAAAGCATAATGGATGTTTTATCCAGCTCTAGAGCACAAAGGATCCCTGCCACATTAAAAATAGAGGGCCAGAGGAGCCGTGTGGTCCCGGAAGTCCCCGACCGCGGGTGGCGGCGGCTGACGTCCAGCGAGAGAAGCGCTCGGTGCTTTTCCACTCAGTGTCCCACAGCAACATAAGAACTTGCAGGCAGAAAAGACCGGTCACAAGCCTCAGTGTCCAGTTCCTGGGCGCAGACCACGGGCCCGCCCTCCCTCCTCGGGCTGGCAAGTCAGTCTCCCGTGTCACTCACGGGGCCGGAGGGACTTGGTCTTCTAGGAGTAACTGGCACTTTCTGGCATAAACTGGAAGAGCCCCTTCCCCGAGGACAGCTCTCTCGAAGGAGCTAGGAGGGCACAAGCACAGGGCGCCTGCCCCGAGCACACGCCCCTGGGTTACCTGAGGCCAAGCCTGACTCTGCACGTACCCTCGGGTCCTTTTGGAGTAAAGTGTGTGGGACTGTCCCGGGCCGAGCAGCAACATCGATAGGGTTGGATGTCTACAAATTAATTAGACCACAGCTTAGGAAGCACAAAACACGGGGCATGAAGCAAAATCTTTCCTCGTTCTAAATGAAGAAGTGAAGCTTCATTTGTTTCTTAAATCGCAACTCATTTTTCTCGGTGAGCGCACGAGCTTCTACAGAGACTGGCTCCCTACGTTCTCCAGGTGCTCTGACCAGAGACTGCTCTCTCCCATGGCACCTAAAGCAGAGAGGTGGCCCCCAGCACCCGCCACCACAGTAGAAGCCACAGAACCAAATGAGGAAGCCACTCATGGCGAGCGGCCTGGAAGGCTTCTTCCCGGGTGGCCCTGCACTGGCTGCACCCGCCGCCTTCCTGCCTCCTCGCAGACACTCTGGGAAACGCTCAAGCGAACGCTGGTGTCATTTCCAGCGTCAGGTGCTTCTCATCAGAATAGCTGACGGTATTTCACAGACATTAAGCCAACTCTCCACATTTTAACTGGCAGACAATAACAAGAAATTACACTCAGTAATTACTCATTAGCAGTGGTGGAAATGGGACAGGAGAACCTAATTTAGGGACCACAAGGACTCGTATAGAATCCCACTTTCGTCTCTCCTACTCCTACCGCCCTTCTTACAGACCCCTAACAATATCACTCTCATCTGTCGGCTTTGGTCCTACAAGGAACAACTCAAAGCCTACTTCGGGCTCAGTTATCACTGTCTTCTGGGAAAAGGGCTTTAAAACTATGTAACACCTGTTATTTAAGAAATCGCAACTTCCACGAAACCCTCCCCCAACACACGCCAGAAGGTAACTGTGGAAATGGAGCTCAAGTTCAGGCACCAGGCTCGCCTCCCTGCGCAGGGGGAAGGAGTGAAAGGAAAGCAATCAGCTGCGTACAACCAACAATTAAGCTGGAGTTGTTAACAGCCTGATTTGCATACATATGAAGAACTCCACTAATGAACTGCAATCTACATATTCAATCAGGAAGATGGCCTGAAAGGCCTACCCCAGCACCAGCGGAGGCGCTCCTGCCCAGATGCAGTTTTCTGTGTGATTGGATAATGGTGAGTGAGGGAAATAGTCTCATTTATTAAACGACCTACCAGTCTGTTTGGGGATGCACTAGAGATTTGTCCCAACCTAGAATGGAAGACCCGGGTCTGAGGGAGTAGTAAAGAGCAGGCTGGGGGAAGGAGTTTCAGATCATCGTCTTTGATCTGAGACAGGAGCCCTCGGTGGAGCCACCGTAAAGTCCTATGCATGTGTGGCTTTGACCTCTGTGCCACTCAGTGCAATGAGACGTCTCGTGAGGGGAGGTGCAGCCATCCCACCCCAGGGCCTTTGCTTGCCCTGTCCAGCTTTGAGGCAGTGTGTCTTGGGCAGAGCAGCAGGTGCCCATGCTGGGAGGCTGGCCCACCCTGGTATCCACCTCAGAAGTGGGAATAAAAAGAAAAATCACACACCAACAAAACACCAGGCTTGAAAAATCTGAGAGTGGTTCGCAACTAGAAGGCATGTTGCTTTGGTGGGAGCGACAACCGGGCGGGGCTGCCGTAGATGCTAAACACAAGGGTGTCCTGAAAGCCCCTCTTCAGGACTAACTGCAGCGGTACCCGGAGCCCACCTGGACAGCAGGCCACTGGCTAAGCAGAGGCAAACTTAAAGGGCTCATGTCACAGCAGGGTGTCAAAAGCAGGAGTCTGGATCTGGCTTGGCAAGCTGGCTGTGCGGAACCAGACGGCGCGGCCTCCACTCCGGCAGACCCCAGGTCCCGGGCGGGCTGCGGAGGACAGGGCCGGCCCGAGGGGCGCCTCCCTCCACCAACCCCCACACACAACTGCGCTCCCAAACATCGTCCAGCCCTCTTCCCCGCAGCCTCACACCTCTGCCTCTGAAACGACCTGGTGCCCGGGAGCCAAGGGTTCCTGCCCGCAGTGCCAGGGGGAACGCCATCGGGCCGCGGCTTAGCGGAGATTACCCGGGTCGGCCGACTGCAACTTTAGTTTTTGCTGAGGCTTAAAACTAAATGGACTAGAAAAAAACCACTCCGCTCCAATCCCCAGGGTCACTTAGGATCTGAGCAGTCGCTGCGCAGGCAAGTGGAGGCGGGCGGTGCCCAGCCGGTCCCTGGGGAGACACGCCCCTGGGTCTTCCCTGCGCGGTCCTTACCTTCGGCTGAAATGCTCCTTGTAGTGAACCAAAAGGGCCCGTGGGTGGGATCATGGGGGGGATGCCCGACACTGCAGGAGGGTAGGAGTGGAAGAGCTGCGGCCAGAGACGAGAGGAGAAAAGGCTTTAGTCGGAGGCAAGCGACCATTCACATCCCTTCCCCCAGAGCCGGCTGGGCAGCGCAGCCGGGTGCCGTTAGTGACGGGCCAGGATGGGATGGTCACACAACGCGCCACGAATGTTCAACCCAAAAGTTAAAGGTAGTTCAGACTCAATCAGCCAACAAATGATGTCCCCGGTGAGAGCGCCATTAGAAAGGGAGCTTCCTAACTATTAATTGGAGAATCACATACAAGTCCTAAATGGGCGGAGGTTTTGATGCGTACCAAAACCAGGAGGGATGCTGGGCCAAATAAAATGCCCTGAAAATTACAAGTTAATTAGAAAAAAGAAGGAAAAAAAAAAAAAAAAAAAAGGAAGAGGCAGGTCTTCATGAGTGCCAGGATTTTATACCATTAAAACTCAATTAGCGCTTTTAGATTTTTAATAGTTTGAAGAAATGAGAACATATTCACAATCCTTGCTTCATTAGGCTGTTCTAGAAGTGGCAGTTCCAGAGGGCAATTTAATTCTCTCATCTAAAATGGTGACAAATATTTGTCGAAGGGTAAAATAAAATGATTCAGTTTAAACTTTAAACAGAGCTGCCAGTTCTCCAAGAAGGTAGATTATGGAAGCATGGAGACCTTGTTTGTCCCCAGCCCTGTGGGGCTGGGGTGCCTAGCTCCCAGTTTCTGGGGCTTGGCGCCCTCTATAGGTAACACAACTCCCGGGGCCAGCCTGGAATGGCATCTGCCACTCAGCCCGCAGGCTCCCTGGAGACTCCTCAGAGCTGCTGGTGTGGGAGTCTGGTCACTCGATGATGGCACAATGTGACTCTGAGTGTGACCGAGTGGAAGCTTGAGTTCTGGCTCACAGGCCCAGAGGACCTGACAGCAGTGCAGGAAGACTGTGAGCACATCCTTCCCTCCTTCTGAAGTCCTATTGTCTCTGAGATTCTACAGCTCTGGGTCCATCCACTCCCACCAAGCCACCATGAGGACATTTAGGTGACACAGGTCACATGCACAATGCCCTTTCCCAATGACGCCTTCACACTAGCTGTCCTGGCGAGGACGGAGATCCACGTGTCACACAGTGCCCCTCTCGGGCCTGGTTGGTACTGAACTAAATCCACTGGAACAGTGACTCTGTGCCTGGGGCCCTCTCTAGAACTACTTCCAAGGCTCAGATTGTGCTTTAGATTCTTGAGCGTGGATCCTCTCTCCTGCTGTGACACCCTAGTCCTCAAGCAGGGGACACTCTGCACTTCCTGTGTCCCCCGCTGTGGCTGACAATGTGCGGAGCTCCCCCAGGGCCCTGAGGGAAGCAGTGAGCAGCCATGCCCAAGCACACCGGGGGCATTTCCCTTCACGGCCACGGCAGAAACCCGATGTTCTTACCACTTTCCTTCTGCTCTATCCATTGCTGACCTCCTGGGACATAAATAGAGCTGTGTCCCCTTGAGCACCCAAGGGATGTGACAAACGTTCCCGAGACCAGGCCTCTAGGCCGACTCTCCAACTCCTACGGGCGTCTCGTGGCATATGCCCACAGAGCACTGCAGGTGGCCTTAGGCCACCAATCCAAGCAACCTGTTGTGCGCATTCTGTGAGCTGGTCCCTCATTTAAATCAGCAAGACAGAGACCAAGGCCAAGTGGCACCACTCACGGGCAGGTCCCAAGAGGGACCCTGGGCCTGAGTGACTTTCCGCATCAGCGCTGAGCAACACAGGTGGCCCCATGGCACGCGCACGTGCCCTCTTTAATAGAGAGGCCTCCTCCCGTCATTTCTGACTGGCTCCAGCGTAAGTGATTCTTAATTGATTTCTAATATTTTCTAGTCTTGATTTCTCAGCTACACTCCTGACTAATAAAGTGTCTAATTATCTGTTTAAAGTATGAATGAATTCAGTCTTTGCTGATCTACTGAGCAACATTTCCATCGAAATGCGAACACAATCTAAAAATCAATATGAGAATAGTTGCGTATGGTGAATCAACATGGCTACAAGCAAGTATGACTTTTCCTTTTTGGGGGGAGTTTCACTTAAAATTTTTTTTAAAAACCATTGAGCAAATAAACTTGCAGATTTTCAGATACAAATGATGCAGTATTCACCCCATTATCAAAATATCACAATCAAGTATTCAAGGTCTTTGTATAAAAAGAAGCCCTTGTCTTCTAAGTCAATGAACATGTAACAGGTTGGTCCCAGTTGTGGAATTGCATAAAATTGTACTTTTTTAAGCAAAGAAGAATGAGCTTAAAGAGAAACAGTGCATTCATTTTATTGTTAAGGCTTTCTTTTCATTAAATGATTTTCTCATTGTCAAACTGAAATAAGCTTAGGAGAATAATGTCTGCCATGTGGAAGAGGGGCTTTCTGTCTGAAGGGGACGATTCAGGCTGAGCTCCCTTCTGCTGCTGGCCTTCCCACTGTGGCTGGTCCCGGGACGCCAGGCTCTGCTGCAGTGAGGGCCGCAGTTCCGCTGCCCACGTGGCAGGACAGTCCCAGCCCCCAGGAGGCCAGGGTCTTGGCTGTGCTTGTGATCTTTTGACTCTGAAGATGATACTGCATCTTTACCAAAAGCAAGACGCCACAAAAGCAAGCATCCACATGGCAAGCAGCAGCGGGGACTCTGCGAGGTGACCGGGCAGGCTGCTGGCCACTACTGATCTGAGGGAGCGCGCACACGGAAAGCAGGACATTCAACGCGGAGCAGGGTGGTACACTCACACTGTGCCGGTAGAAGGGGTCAACTTTTGTAGGGTATTTGTCAAACTGTAAAGGGATCAAAGCAAAAGCTAGTTACTTCATCTGCATTGGTTCACTGCTTCAGAGGGGGCAGCCCGACAGCCTCTGCAACACTGAGATGACACCAGGCCCCGTAATCGCTGGACAGGAGCCATCTGAGCTCCTGAGCCTCTGACGAGGCTCCAACAGAAATGAAAACACCGAGTCCACTCTGTCTGCACCACGCGTCCCTTGAGTCCTGCCCCGTGGCGGTGAGCATCTACTCTGCGTTCAGAGGCTGGCACACAGTGAACCCCCAGACCGGGAGGACAGGCAGCTCCCAGGTCAGTTCAGGGAGCTGAGCACAAGGCCTGGCTCCTCCAGGGTCCCTCTCTTTCACCTTCTCCTTGGCGGAACTGCAGGTCTGGCTGTCCTCTGAGGTCCATGCCACCCACACAGCACTTTGGGCTGGGTCTTCTGAACAAAAAGAGGAACCCTTCACCCCAGACCTCGCGCCTATCATCCTCCAGTATGTTACGACCCTCTGGTTGAATTCGACTGCGAAACAGCTCACACAGGCCAGCACGACATTTTCTCAAAAGAGTAGGTCCTTAAGGTTTTAAGGCTAGGTGGGCTGGGCTGGGCTGGGCTCAGTGGATTGCTGGCCTCGCAGTGTGAGGCACTGGGTTTGAGCCTCGGCTCTGCATAAAAAATGAATAAATGAATAAATAAAGGCATTGTGTCCATCTACAA
This sequence comes from Sciurus vulgaris, assembly GCF_902686455.1. Lineage (NCBI taxonomy): Eukaryota > Metazoa > Chordata > Mammalia > Rodentia > Sciuridae > Sciurus > Sciurus vulgaris. The sequence continues at coordinate 38,795,102 of NC_136479.1, read as the reverse complement.
CTGAAAAAGAATTAAAAAAACCTGTAACTGTTGAGAAATGTAGTTCTTACAGATAAAAGGACACAGGATTTGCTGGAGGACTTTTTTTTTTGGTTGAAATGGCCTCATCTTTAATATCCCCCAAGTGAAACTTTAGAGATGTACATTAAGCCATGGAAGCTGACCCCGTGGGTGAGGAGAGGGAGCACAGGAGGGAGGAGAGGCCCCCCCCCCCCCAGGGAGGCCAGACCTGCTCTACAGGGCCTCCAAGGACTGTTCCTCTGGAACCATGTGCTTCCTTAAACACTAGAAATTGAGTGACAGAATGTTCCAGGACTATCTGCGGGAGAGCTGTCTCAGAACGCATGGAGATGTCTAGCCTGACACCATCAACTTCAGGTCCCAGTTCCCTGGGGCCTGGCAGTGCCCAGACATGACCAGGGCCAGGGCTGGCCCTCTGAACGCAGCCCCCACAGGGCAAGCAGCTGGCCCGGGGCCCTCCCCCCGCCCTCTCCCGCCCCAGGGCTGTGAGCAGCTCTGTGCCGGCACCTGGTCCACACCGCTGTGCCTGGCCACCATGCGCCGTGCCCGGAGAAGGCAGCCAGGCTGCGAGGAGGCTGACCGCACCCCGGAGTGCGCATGGTGGGCAGGGCCTCCTGGGTGGAACACCTGGTCCTTGTGGCCGCCTGGCCTGGGGCCCACTCCCACGCCAGCCCCCCGAGCTGCAGACGGAAAGGAGTGCGCTCTACTTATCCTCACATTTCTGCCTGGGGTACGCACCATGGGAGGTGCTGGCGTCGGCATGATGGCGGTGGGCGGGATGGCGTGGGGGAACGGCGTGAAGGTGTGCTGGTGCGTGTGCTGGTGCGTGTGCTGGTGCTGGTGCTGGTGCTGGTGGAACTCGGTCCGCAGGTAGGGCGGAGGGCCCAGGGAGGCCCCGCGGTCAGCGCTCTGGGAGGCCAAAAAACGCGTGTTCAGTTCCTGCCGCAAGATGTCTTGCTCTGGAAAAGAAGGAAAGGGAGATGATGGCACCTTCCCCCTCCAGTGCCTTAACAAGAAGGGTGCGGGACTGGGGACCTGGGGCCGGGACCAAGGGGCAACGGTGATAGTCCACCCAGGCCCGCCATGGCCTGGTTCCTCATCCATACGACTGGGACGGCCCTCGGGCCTCCCTGGGTTGTCTGGGGATCCGGGGTAAGAGCAGGAGGGTGCCCAGGCACGGCTGCTGTGAATGGTGGGCTCTCCTGCTCTGTGCAGCTCTCAGGAGCAGCACGGCCAGCATGGACCAGCCCTGGGAGGGGGACCCGGGTCTGTCCCTGAGTCCTGGGGTGCATCATCCCAGTGCGCCTTCCCTTCCCAGGAAGGTGGGAGCCTTCAGGCAGGCCCTCGCACCAGGATGCAGTCTAGGCCGCTGGGGAGCACCCAACGTGGGCCTCCAGGCCACGGCGCTCGGCTGTGAGCGCAGGGTGCGCCCTCCGGGCCTCGCCCCTCGGGCCTCCTGGCTCCACACACCCTGCTTCTTAGGCAGGGTCCACTCAGGGCTGATCCACGGCTGTGTGGTGCTCAACGCCACAGGGCTGCGGATGAAGACGAGTGTGCCTAGCCTGGCGAGGAGGGACGATGGGGCGGTGCAGGCCTGGCGCCCACAGGGCATCCTACCTGAGTAAGTGCTCCCGGCAGGGTGTCCAGGGACCTGCAGACTCCCTGACGTCAGAGGTGGTGGCGGAGGCAGAGCAGTGGGCGGGGCGAACATATTGGGGTGATGTGCGTGTGCAGGGGGCTGGAGGGTGGGAGTGAAGCTATGCAGGGGGCTGTGGTTGGGCAGGGCGAGGGGGAACGGGGAGGCGGAGGGGTGGTGGGAGATGTGCGGGGCGGCCGGCTGGGTCTTGGCTGGAGTGCTGCTTCTGCTGCTGCTGTCGGAGCGAGAAGGGCAGAAGCACCTCGGGTGAGCGCTGCGCTCTCGGCAGTGCCCTCCTGCCCCCGCCGGGCCCCCTGACAGTGGGCCTCAGGAGACCACTGCCTGGGGCTGTGGACAGATGTCCAGGTAGCCCATGGCCGAGACCAGGGCCCTGGCTTCTCCTGCCAGGCTGTCACCCTGCTGTCACCTGTGCCACCTCCCCCCTCTCAATCCCCACGCTTCCTGCAAAGCAGCCAAGGAACAAAACAGAATGACAACTTGTCTGCTACCCCAGAAACGAGGGACCGCAGCAATGGCCCCGGGGCAGAAGCTGGGCTAGCCCCTGGGGGGAACCTGCCTGCCTAAGGTGTTCACCTGTCCCAGACTGGAAAAAGCAAGTCCCTGACCACAAAGTCACAGGTTTCCAGGAGGAAAAGGGGAGCACAGCACCCGTCTCAGGAGCCCACAGGCCTCCAGGCCAACTTCAGAGGCTCCTGCAGAACCTGGCTCTCCCCTGGGCACGTCTCCCTTTCCCTTAGCTGGCTTCCTCTCTGGCCCACAAAGAGGAAGCAAATCCTAGTGACAAAATGCTCAGACCAGAATTCTGCTTGGGTCCCCATCTCCGGCCAGAGATAGGCCTCCCTGACCCTCCTCCCTCCCGAGGCTCAGCCCGGAAGCGCCCTCAGAGGCACCTCGGCCTCCACCCCTGGCACACGCCTTCAGCCGTTTCTTCTCTTTTATCTTTTGAGATGGGGTCTTGCTATGTTCCACAGGCTGATCTCTACTTCTGGGCTCAAGGCATCCTCCAGCCTCAGTAGCTGGGACCTCAGGCGCATGCCAGGGTGCCTGGTCAACTGCTGGGTAGGTGCCCCTCCTTCCCACCTCCCTCCTCCAGGAGACCCTGGATGGTTCACCCTTTACAGCGTCAACCCCACCACCGACCTGGGTCTCACCCAGCAGCCCCTTCCCTGTCCTCTGCCTCACAGAGGAAACAAGGACAGGTCTCAACAGGGCAACCCATCCCCTGAGAAGCCCTTGCCCAGGACTTCCTGACCGTCCAGCAAAGATGGCGGGCAGGCAGACAGCAGGTCAGCTCACCTTAAACTGTTGAGGCTCAGGCTGCTGCTGTAGGCTGACAAGGGCTGGGGCAGGCCCTGGGACGAGGGGTGGGCCTGCACAGCGGGGAGGTGCTGGTGGAGCAGCTGGGTGGGGGACGGTGGCCTGGGCGGCCGCTGCACCTGAGGCTGTGGGGCGGGCTGCAGCGGGGCCTCCGGGGGGCCCTGCAGGGGCTGCGTGCTTGGAGGAGGGGCCGTTGGTGGGGCCTCTGTGCGTGGCACCAAGTCAGGGTCCGGAGAAGGGGCCTGGGGCTGGGGCTCGGCCTGGGGCTGGGGCAGCGGCTGTGGGACCGGAGGGCAGGGGTCCTTGAGCACCACAGGCTCGAAGGCAGGCTCTTTGCAGCAGTCTTGGCTCTTCTCCTGGCTTCTCTCTAGACCCGATATCTTGGGAACAATCGGCCCTGCATCCTGGCTGTCATGTTCAGGCAGCGCACCAACACCTAACTCCGGATCTGTGTGGGGGAGAGCAGAGACAAGCCACAGACAGTGACACAGGAGCGTGGAGCCTGGGAGCCACTCCAGGCTGCACTGCACAGCAGGCCGGCCGCATGCCACCCACCACCCCTCCTGGAGAGAAAGGCCAGGAAGCCTGCCCTCAGCAGCCTGCAAACCAGGGTCCCCTGTCTTCACAAGCCTTTCTGAAGCACAGTTAAGAAATTAGAGCTCACAAAGTTGATTTTTCCCTTTAAAAACAAATACAGTTCTTGAATCTACAAGGGAGAGTGTTTTCAACAGCAAATGAAGCGATGTTACTTAACAACACACAGATGTTCTTTCTTGCTTTCCCCTGCCCCTATCCCAGGGACTGGGGAGGCGCACTTGACATTCTTAGAGCAACAAGGTTTTTGTTTAGCAAGTGCCAAACTTCCAGTCAAGTCAGGCCTCTCAGTACTTCCCAGCAGACACGGACATCTGAGATCACAAGTGCCAGCGTGAAAGTAAGTCACGTGTACCATGACTACACCTGCCAAGGTCTTTCAGGAACCCCCCGGGACCACGTCAGGTCCCCACCCCACTAAGGTCAAAGGCTACGGATGCTGAGACTAAGACTGGATGTAAAATTTAAGTCAAATTCTTTCGATTAGAAAATAGATGGTCCCTGTATAAACTTAAAAAATAAGCTTCCCTCCTAAGGTCAAGAGACCTAAGTGTTACGACCACTATGATGTCTTGGTTATTATCCCAGAAGCCGAATTCCATAAAATTCTCAAATAGAATATCGAAAGACCAACAAGAAAATATCAAGGAATAGCCCAATTTTGGAGTAAGTTCTTTTGTAAACATCTGGCAGGGGGAGAGTACCTTGACTCCATTTCTGTGCTAAGAAGATGCACTCTTTCATTACCACAGTTCAGAGACAGGAAGAGCAGCTTACCACACTCTGAACCGAGGGCACCTGTGTGAGCCTCCTCTTCCTACCCTCCTATCAACTGTGAAAAGTGGGTGCCACCCACACGGGTCTGTTGCTGTGCACCCTCCTGTGTACACGCACTTAGCTCTGGAATCTGCATTAGAGCAATCCATGGTGTTCACGTCCTCTTGGTGAGCAGTGCAATGCAGTACCGTGCACCCAAGCAGAAACCAACCCTGACTTACAAGCAAAGCACATCTGGGGCTGGGGTGGGCTCGGCCAACCTCGGTCTGGGAGAGCGGCCGGGAACAGCAAGACCCACGCTGCCCCTGCATCAGGGAGGAGGGGAGCAACTGCATTTGTGACCTCTTGTGCGAACCTGTTTCTGCCCAGTACTGTTTTAAGAATCTCTGTAGAAGATTTCTCCTTACAATCAAAGCTAAAACTTTTTGGGTCCCCCAAACTGGACCATCGAGCTCCCTGGTGAGGCCAGGGAAGAGCAGCTGGGGGGCTCCTGGCCACACAGCAGGGCCTCTTGTCTTAGAAGCCAGAGTGGGGGTCCAGCCCTGCCCTCGCAGTGCTTTTTCTGTCCTCTCTCACAAATTCTATTTTTCCTTCACCAAAATTTCCATAGTGCTATTATGGATCACTGAAAACCACACCCTGGTTATAGCAGGGGTACTAGTCTGGTCTGGGAGCAAAAGCTTCAGGAACCCGGAATTCCAGAGCACACACACCAGCAAGATGCTGTGCACACGCCAGGACGCCTCCCATGCCCACGCCCACCAAGGGGTACAGGCAGCTGGGTAGGAGCATCTGGGTGTGCTTTGCACCACGCTGTTCTCCCTGGACCAGGATGGTAAAGAATCCGTCAACAGTTTCTATTCTGTAAGTTTATATCCAAATTCCTTTAAAAATTAATGTTCAGATACATCTTTTCACATCAACAATGCTTCCTTTCTAAAAGACACCATTTAAATGCCCTGTGCTGGTAAGAAGTCCCCTAGGGACAGCTACTCCCTGGGTCTAGCTTGACCATCGAGCGCCCTGCTTTAAGGAGACTCTGGCATTTGGACAGTGTCGTAAGTCTGCAGGAGCATCTGTCCTGCAGGCGTGGCCTTGCTCTCTTGTTGCCCCATGTCTCAATTCCAGCCCGAACACACCTAGAGAGCGAGGTGTGGTACCAAGAGCGTGGCAGTCGCTGCCATCATGGACAGCAAGGAAGAAAATGGGAAAGATCTGAGCCTCTCTGGTGAACCCCGCTGATCCATCCCAGCCAGCTGCAGGTGAGCACTAAGGAAGCTAGCAGGCTGGAACTGCAAAAGGAGACCACCTGGAGACCATCCCAGCATGGCTCAGGTGAACTGGAGGAAGATCTCACTGAGATGCAGAGTCTGGCCCAGCGGCTCTGGGCCAGCTCCTGCCTTCCTGTGGATCTTGCAGGTGATACTGCTGATTCTTCGACCACACCTGGAATCCAACCCTGTCTCCGAATGGGGATAAGCCCAGAGAAGTGGGAGAACTTCCTTGTTGAGGTTGCCTTGCTGTTTGATAGACCAGAAGTCTTGGGTTCGGCCCACCAAGTGCCTGTCTCCAGTCTACACTGCGTTGCCCCTAGGAAGCAAACGTACCCCCAACAAAGCAGGTAATGGCAAATTCCAGATGCACTTAAAATATTTAAGTAAACCAGTCATTGCAAAGGCTTAGGAAAGCTACAGAGTTATTGCAACACAATACTTTAGCTAAATCTGAAAGCCACCACCAACCCAGCACACTCTGGTACCGTGACCGGTAGGCAAGGCGGCCACGGGGAGGGCTGGAAAGAATGCTGGAGTCCTTGTTTACACAGGCCTCTGCAGACATGGATCAGGCATCACGCATCTTTGTGGCTAATCGGTAACGTTCTTCCTCTTCCTTTCAATTATTCAATAAATGATCTTACCAGTTAAGCTTTTCCATCTTGACAATTTGTCTTACTGTGCTTCTCCAAAATTGGCAGGAATGCATTTTAAAGTCATTTTATATTGCACTGTGTGCTTTGAATTTGCCAAAGGATGAAATTTGCTGAGGTTGAAAGAAATAAGAATGCACACATTGACTAGTCTTATTTAAATGTGGTATTCATTACATTTGGGGGTTTAAGCACTCTCTTCTTGTGACTGTAAGAATAATACATCATGGCTTATAATAAGAGATGCAAATAAAAGTCATACTCCATAGCATATGGTAAAAGGGCATATTTACTGCATGTAAAGTATAAATTGATAAACTCAACTCAATAACTTTTTAAAAAATCTAATGGTGGATTAGAAAAAAATGTGTTTGATTTTGATAGAGATTTGATACAAGTGCCCTGGGAATTCAGACCCTGCTTTTCTACACCCAGTCCTCGGACTGAACCCAGGTCCTTGCACAAGCTAGGCAAGCACTCTCCCACTGATCTGCAGCACGTACCATGTATAGCATAGGATGCCTTTTGTGGAAACAGGAGAATTAATGTGTGTGTGTGTGTGTGTGTGTTTGTGTTTGTGTGTGTATGTATGCACATACCATGTATAGCATTCGATGCCTTTTGTGGAAACTGGAGAACTAGTGTGTGTGCGTGTGTGTGTTTATGTAAGTGCATTATTATAGCCAGGAACTAGACAATGGGGAGACATTTTGCTCTGTGTATGTGAACAAAAAAAAAAAAAAAAAAAAAAAATTTGTAATGAATTTGAAAATAAAATGGATTTGTAAAAAGAATATAAATTACTAAAACTTGACTAAAATAAATCTCAACCATAAAAATAAACTAAGTACTAAATAATCAACACCTTGGCCTCACCCCCACAAAAGGTACCTGTGTCAAATGCAATGTCGACTAACTTTGAGAAACTTATTATTCCTATCATCTAAATGAAAAGTTGACACAAAGTAATTTTTTGCAGGGTTTCGACCTGCACTGAATTTTCCAAGAATGCCACGACTGTACTTCGCTACATCTGGGACTTAAGCAGGAGTCGGTCACCTTTTGGGAAAGTGGTGATATCCACGCGAGGTTGCTCGGGGGAGCTGACCGCCACCACCAGGAGGCTCAGTCTTAGCGGCCAGGGTCATGTCCTTCTCTACCGCAAGCAAGCACTGATGTTGCTACGAATGACTTCCATTTATTTCTCCTTTACCATTTCACTAGGGGACTCACGTGCATCTTAAATTGGGGCGTACAGATGGGTATATCAGCTGCATGTCTTATCCAGCCAGTAAAACGAGCATGTCACCAAACGCCAGCTGCCCTGAACCACGCAGCACTGGGTCTGGCAAGGCTGGTTTGAGCACTCTTATCCTGTGCTGCACCACACCCTTTGCCAAGTCCACTAACCAATGGCACAATAACTGTCAGCATCTACCAGGGCTGGGACAGGAATTCATTCAGGTGAAGTGCTTCTGCAATCCGGCACACAGCGGCTGCTCAGCGTCCCCAGCCATGGCCAGGAGGTACGAACGCCACCAGGTACCTCGAACATAATGACTGCTGGAAAATACAGCGCGCTGCCACTGGTATGTCTCAACTGAAAGCCAGCTCTGTGAGTGTACACACGCACACGCCAAGTGGAAACGCGGCAGTGTCAATCATGCCCCATTATCCAGGGGAGACCTCGACACTACCTTACATACCTGTAATTTTCTTGACTTCCTAAGTTTCTGAAATGAATATATGTTATTACATGAAAGAAAAAAAGACATTATATTTAAAAATGAGCTCCCTCATGGATAATACAGCTCCATTATCAAAACAATGGACTCTTCTAAAGTCTTTTAAAAATTATCTCCTCTGTTAGATGGATTAAAACAAACAAGCAAACCAAAAAACCACACCAAGAGGCCAAATAAATATTTCCCTCTCAGGAACGAAGACAGAATGTGGTACAGGGCTCCCCTCTATTCCTCGACATTTCTCATTGGTGCTAACTAGGTATACTGGGACAGGAAGGAAATTGGAGGAGGAAGAAACAAAAGAGGTCTCTCAAGGTGTAGCCTCTGTGTCTATGTCCTCTACCTGTCTTCATAGTCAGTTATTAAGTCATAAGAGGGCTAACTCCCTGCCAGCTTGTTACTGTTGCAAACCTGAATAAGCCTCAAAGACATTAAGAAAACCATGTGCGGCAATAGCTAGAAGGCGAAGTATCCATACACCCACCCACTCATCCATCCGCTCATCCACCTGTCTACCCACCCATCTGTTTACCCATCCATCTGCTCACCCACTGATCCATCCATTCATGTACCCACCTATCTATCTCTCCATCCATCCATCTATCCTCTTACCCATCCATTCATCTATCTCTTCAGTCATCCATCTGCTCACCTACCCACCCATCCACCTACCCATTCAGCTGCTCACCCATCCACCCACCCATCTATCCACTCACACACCCACCCACCTACCCATCCATCCATCCATTTGCTCATCCATCCATCCACCCACCCACCCACCCATCCATCCGCTTACCCATCCATCCACTCATTCACCCATCCATCCCATCCATCAACCTACCCATCCAGCTGCTCACCTACCCATCCATCCATCCATCCATCCATCCATCCATCCATCCATCCATCTGCTCACCACCCCCATCCATCCACCCATCTGCTCATCCATCCATCATCCATCCATCCATCCACCTACCCATCCATGTGCTCACCCACCCACCCACCCATCCACCCATCCATCCATCTGTTCATACATACATACATACACCTAAGTACCCATCCATCTGTTCACCCAGCCATTATTCCATTCATCCATCTATAGATATCTGAATGTCTGCTCCATCTCCAAGAAATGGACACATTCTATTTTTATGTGACTCCATCTTCTAATTAATATACTTGTTTGTCCAAATGACAGAGCTCCACCATGGGACTCACCACACTGGACTGAAGATTGCAGCCAAATAAGACAAGTATCCCAGACTTAAACTCAAAGTGGGAGCATTGTTAAAGGACTGGAATGTCCTGTGCTGAGGACCCCGGGCACATGCACATGCATCCAATTTCTGTGACTCAACATTCAGTTATTTCAGGTTACCAGTAATGCTCACTGTTTTTATCCCTTCACTAGTCTATTCTGTTACCTTGGACATAATCTCTTCTTAAGCAAACGCTGCATATTTTGTACACACTGATTAACCTGAGTTGCACTAATTTAGCAATACGTTAGCTCCCTCCCAAGGTTTAGATTCTTGCTATCTCCAAACTCCATAATGCACTCATGTTTCACAGGACAGTGTCCACCTTCTGGAACATACATGTCTCTTTATTTTCCTCCTCCTCTCCCTCTTCTTCAAATCATTAAACAGAGACCAGTTTGTTCCATTAGCAGATTCAATTACTCGAACGAATGGAAGGATGACATTTGGTCTTGCAGCTCTGCTTCTAGGCCACTGAAACTGTACAAATAAATTGAGGAAAACCCACTGTTTGTTCAAGGCAAATTAATTTTCAAACACTGCAGGAGTGGAAGATCGGGGGAATGATGGGTGTTTGGCAGGGCTCAAAGAGATTCCATTTTGTGCTTGTCATGTTGTGTAAACATTAATTACCATCTGGGAGGCTAAGCTCCGGCCTAAGTCTGTATCACAAACCTCTGAGGGCCTCCAAGGTTCCTATTAAAAGCAAAATTCTAAAAGGGGAAAAATAACCAGCATACCTGCCAAACACCAGCAACCCACTGGGAGGGCTGGGGAGCCCAGCAGATCAGAGGCCTCTGTCACCTGGGAGGCCCCAGCCGCTCTCTCTGGCCTCCTGGGACTGACCCAGGGTGGGGGCGACCCAGAAGGGATTAAAGGAAGGGCAGCTCCTGCAGTCCAAGCGCTTCAGCGGGTCTCAAGGTATTCCTCCTGCACCCCACCCCAGCGGTGCCACCCTGATGTCCATGTCCATGCCCAGGACCATCAATCACAGTGCTGACGGGAGGCTGGAGGCCAGCGAAGAGCCCTGGAGGGGCTGGTGAGCGCTTAGTTCCCTCGGTGTCCCCTGCAAATAAAACTGCAGCTCGGTCTGTGGCATGGGGGCGGGCAGGCAACGAAAGGACCCACTCAGAATGCAAGATGGATACAGGCGGGCCTCGGCTGTGGGGTGGGCCGGGAGCCCTGGTCAGTGTCAAGATCACACCCAATCCTCCGCTTTTCACGCCCCACGAGAAGAGTGATCAGTGTTGAGTCACCTCCTCCACCCAGCACCGTGCCAGGCCCGGAGGGGCACAGAGACCCAGCAGAGAGCCCCAGTCCTAGAGTTCCGGGGGAGCAGAGCGTGGAGAGCCGTGTGCATTCCAGGGTCTCTCACTGGCGTGGCTGGGGGAGAAGTCCAGGCAACCCCAGGGGAAGCTGCCGTCCTATGTTCACAGATTCCGAGCGGCGCTGGGCACTCCTGTCTATGCACGTCCCAGGAGCAGCCCCGCCTCGCTCAGCGGAGTCCTGTGACGTGTGGAAGACCGCACGTGAGAAACCAGGTGGGAGGATGGGCCTGGAGCTGCCGAGAGCACAGGGGAAGCAGGAGTACCTGTGCGGGGGCGCCAGCTTCCGCCTTCCGCCATAGAATGGCACCACTCCCATCGGAGGCCTGGGATTGACTGGCTGCCTCTCTGGGCCGGGTCGTGTCCCCAGCCCCAGCTGCCCCACCTCTCCAGCCAGTTGGGGCTGTGGATTCAGAGTCCCTGCGACCGCATGCACTGGGCAGGTACACAGGCAGGCTAGCCACCTGGAAAACCAGTGTGGGCGCCACAGCTACTGAGGTGCTTCCCTGCTCAGCTGCAGGGTCCCAGCAAGCAAAGGCGCCAGAGGGACTTCTGCCAATCAGAGCATGGCGCACCAGCCTCAGCCAGGAGCAGAGCCAGTGCTCCTTATCACGATGAAAGACACACCTTCCTCACTAGAGGACAACCGTGAGGAGAGCCTTTGCTTAGCCTTGGAAACTTCCAAGAGGCGGGGCTGAAAAGGAATTACAATTCTAGGTGTTTGGGTTTAGAGAGAGGCAGCCGCCCCGCACCTGGCTGTCCATCTTTCCCATTGGGATCAAGGGAGCACCCGGCAGCTCCTTCCAGCAGCTGCCAGGCTCACGAACGGGTGTTCTGAGCTTGGACGCCTCCCTCACTATCTGCTGTCCCCTGCCACTTCATCTGCGTCAGGCCGGATGTCTGGTGTCCACAGCCCAAAGGCTCAATGATGCCCACGTCATCTTATCTGCTAATGCAGGGAGCATCTTTCTCCCCAGTTTGTCACATGACTCTGTCGCTGTTTTGGTATCACAGGGCTAAGGAGTGTAGCTCCGGGCATGCCTAGCAGAGGACTGGCTCCAGGGTCGCCCTTGTCCCACATTCTGAGGCTCACCAACTGATCTCAAGGACAAGCCTGAAGCTCCACGTGCTGTCCGTCACCCACCCTCCTGCACTGCCAGGCCTGGTCCCTCTCATATGGCTTTGGACACACTCCAGACAATCATGGACACTCATTTATAGACAAGGCTGGTGGGGCCCAGAAAGGCAAGGATCTCTGTCTTCTGAGTGGTCCTGGGCCTTGCTCTCTGGCCTGCTGTCATTCTGCCCACTTGGCAGGTAGGGCTAGGGTGGGCCGGGGTTTCCAGTGGGCAGCTCTGGGCACTGCTGGCTCCCGACCCCACTGCTTCAGAGCCTGCAGTGTGGACATTTCATCCCTCTAAAGTAAAACCACCTGCATTATGTAGTATCCGTACCCACTTCTTTCCCCTCAAGATCGCCGCCCATCCGAGGCTGGGTATCAAGAGGGAGGCCTCAGTGGTGCCAGGAGGAGGGAGTGAGGTGGAGCCTTGTGCTGCCTCGTGGGCCTTTCTGCTCTGGAGGGAGGGAGGAGCTCCGGGCAACCAGGACAGTGGAGCACTCGGGCCCGGGCTCTGTGCCCAGGGCTCGCCTCGCAGCAGAGGGCACACCCCCACAAGCAGTGTGAGTCGCGTTGCGAGTGTCCCACAGGACCGCGCAGCTGCCACCTGGAGTCAGGCGCAGGAGGCGGAGGCTCCTTCAGAGCCTCAACAGGCCCCTGAAAGCACCCATGTTTCCCGGCATGGCTTCCGGGGGGCCCTGTCAGCCTGGAGACAAACTTGCCTGAGCTCCCGTGGACAGACGGTAGGACCCCGCCCCAGTCTGCTGGCACAGCCTCTGCGGCCCACGGGGCCTGGGGCTGCCAACCCCTGCGAGCTGTCTGACTGGATGTGTGCGAGCACCACAGAGGCCTCCAGACTGGACCCCTAGGAGTCGCTGCTCCTCTCTGACTTCGTGGAGTCTTTGATTCTTTCGTAGAAGGAGGAGCAGGAAGAGGAGGACTGACAGTTCCACCAAGTTCTGACTTTGCAGGTCCCCGACCAGCTGCAGCATCATCCAGCTTGGGATGAAGCTTCCAGTGTGCAAAGCACCCACACAGCACTGCTGGGTGCGGGAGCCTGGCAAGGCCCTCTGCGGGACGCCAGTCACGAGGCTGGCTGTCTTCGGCTCACCCCGAGGCCCCCCAGGGACCAATCCCCTCTGCTGCTTCCTGGGCAGGGTTCTCTCAGAGTGTCTGAGCTGCGTGAAGGGGCTGGTGTCCCTTGGGCACAGCGGCTGCCTGGCACTGAGCACGTTCCTGGAAGGCACAACAGTGAGCCTTATTCCTGGTGTTACTTCCCACCGAAGTGCCACACAGATGGATGAGCAGGGAGCTAGAGTCGTGATCCAGGTACAGCCGTGAGCCCGTTAGGGACCCGGCAGTTGTCTCAGAGAAGAGGAAGATTTCCTGTGAACGGATCATGGACAGAACCAGGACAAAAGGTCGTACACTGCAGAAGAACATTCTGGCCTGAAATGACTGGGCTGCTTGTCAGGGCCCCAAGCTACACTTTGGTGCAAGTAAACAGGAGAGCTGAAGCCCTCCTGAATCTGACCCCAAGAGTGGATTCTGATCCACTGGTCCATCTCAGGGTTCTGGATTCACAGAATGGGGGTGGGGCAGGCTGCACTGACGGCTTCTGAGATGCCTGGGAGGCCTTCTTTACTCTCCTGTCCCTTCTGGACTCAGTCGTGAACAGGACCTCACCTGTGGGCTCACAGACCCCACATCTCCCTGAGTGGCAGAAAGGTGATAAATGCTATGTCTTAAACAGCTAGGAACTAAGAATCCCTATGTCAACCGACTGGAAATATGAAAAACTGCAGGGAAACAGAGACAAGAATCTGCCTCTTTCCGGCCACGTTGTTCGCAAAGCTAAAAGATTTTTAAAGGTGATGGTGGGCAGCACCGTGCCGGCCGTGAAGGGGAAGTGCCAACCCGACACTAACCTTCCACAGGCAGTCCTGTAGCCTTCACAGGAAAGGGATCTCCTGCCATCCGTTCATTTGCCATTTTTAATCTCATTTCCTCATTTATCACAAAAAAGGGAAAATATTCAAATACGACCTCCAAATGCTCCATGTCTCTATGGCGCAAGGAGCAGCAGCCGCGACACCTGAAGGGCAGTCAGTGTCTGGAGATAAGCGGGCGATTCTGCCCACCCACGGATGGAGCTGCAGCGAGCCAGCAAGACCTGTGAAGTTGCTCTCTGCCCAGTGGCCATCTGGAAGGGAAAGGCTGTCTCATCCACTCCAATGTGCCTGAAGACACCTGAACTTGATCTTTCAGAGATGCTTCCAAAAACTGGAAGGCAACATGACACTGTGGGTCTCGTCTTCACTACCTGAGGATCCTGTCGCCTGGCCTGGCTGTCCTTGTTACTTCCAGCCCAACAGGACTGACATCAAGCCCACCCTCCCCCAGACCAACTGAGCCTGGACTGTCCCCATCAGAGAAGCTCAGAACCACAGCCGGGATCCACTTCATCACCCTGCAGTGGTTCCTGTGTAAATCACTGCTTATGTGGAGCCATTAAAAACAAACAAAAACAATGGCTACAGAATCTACTGTCCCCCGGGCAGCCCAAGTGAGCTTTTAAACTGTAAATCAGATGAGCTGCCAGCGTGGTTTAAGAGTCCCCAGAGGCCATCTCTTCATACATGGAATCACTGCTCCCCAACCCACGTTCCGAACCCCACCTTCCAGGTCCTGTCCAGCCACTACGGCCTGCTGACCAGCCCCTCCGATGAACTGGATGCTAGCAATAGCTGGCAGGCCCTCACCAAACAGTGTTACCAAATAGTAAGCTACTGCGTCGCCACAATAGATCACTGTACTGTAAAACAGCAGGCAAATACTTCTGTACTTGAAGAACATGAAAACTCACTATTTGCATTTTAATACATAACTCTTTTTAAAGAAGGATCTCTTTAAATCTTTGCATTTATTTCAATTTTGAACACAGTGCTTTCTGTAGAGTGAGCGCTTGATAGTTGATTTCTTCAACTGTATAATAATCAATTTAGAAAAATTTAAGCAAGTTTCTTTATAACTGCAAAAGGGAAAAAAATCATCATAATGAGAAAAATACTCAATAAACAATTACACATTAAGTCAGAAAAATCATGTCTCTTTGGAGTCATTTCCATAATTGGACATTATACTGCAATAAAATAATAGTATATAATACAAGCAAATGCAAAATAATTGGATGCCATTATGAAGTTTAAGAATCCATTTTCCATATATAATAAAACTAATGCTCTACTTTGAATCATAAAGGATTCTAATAGCGTGGTTATTTTTGTATTACCAAAAAAAAGTAGGGCGATGGAAGCCACAGACTGTGGAGGGAGAGCTGCCTCTGGAATCAGGGGTGGGTAGCGTCTTTGCAGGTGCAGGCCCGGGTCTGCCAGCGGAGCTAAGTTCACAGACTCATGAGCACAAGCACAGTTTAATGTGCTAGGAAAAAACAAACTGTTGCTAACCTGGGCAACTGTCATGCACAGGCATCCAAAGGGGTTTGTTTCTAACCTTCTGGAGCATTCCACTGGGTTTAAATCCAGAAATGTGATACAAAGGCAAAGGCCATCCACAGGTAACTTCATACATTCATTATGAGAAATCAAAGCAAAAATGTTTTCTTTTAAATTAGCCATTGAGAACTGCTAAAATCTAAACAGAAAAACGAAATCATAACAGAACACCAGGGAGCAGCATTTCCAGAAGGAACACCGGCCAACACCAAGGCCCCAGCACCAGGCATGGAGGAGGGAAGGCGGGGCTTTGTCCCAGGTGGTGAGACTCTCCAAGTACAAGTGCAACACACAGGCAGAACACGGATCAGAAGCTGGCTCTCTGAAACCAGGGCTCCTGAGAAGGCGGGGCGTCCGCGTGAAGGGTCACAGGACTGCTGACTGCGGGGGGCCATCCTGCTGCACACCAGGCCTTGAGCAGGAGACCCAGTTTGGGCATGCTCCTCCCGGGGAGAAAAGCCCCCCTCTGGGGACTCCTGCCAAGTGATGCTCCTGCAGGCCAGGCACCATGGGTCCCAGGGACGGCATGACCTCGCGGCCACGAGGGCTCAGGGCCGCCCACTGCCCCCATGCCCACAAACTGCACTGGCTGATTTCACGTCCACCTGTCTCTCCTTCGACCGTCTCCCGGGAGGGCACCAAAGCAGGCTTTGGTCTGGAAGCAGGACTGAAGGGCATTCTGAAATCCTGGCCAGAAGAGACAGGCTGCGACGGGGCACTGAGTGAATGTCCCCAACGAGGGATGTGCTGGGCCACAACCTTGGTGGTGTCAGAGGTCCACTTGGCGGGATAGGACGCCAAGTAGCCTGAGGTCTGGGAAGGCCCACTTCTAATGAGTCCCATTCACTCAGATCTAGACACCTTCCCCGACAACCACACCTAGACCAAAGAGTGCCGCTGACACCTGGTGTGTTCAGTGTCCCGAGGAAAAATAAAACCTGCCTCCCACGGGCAGGTTTGGGACTCAAACGGTCCAAAAGGGTTAGGAACATGCTAATCCAAGGGTGAAGGGCAGGGGCGGAGGAGTCAGGCTGAAGGAGCTGCCTGCTCGGCACCTCCTTAGCGAGAGCTCTCGGGCACTCCCGAGAGGCTGAGCGGACCGGTGTTCTCGCCTCCGAACCCAGGGCCCTGGGCTGGAGCTCGTGCTGCGGGCTGGACTGAGCCGTGCGCGCCCCTGCAATGCCCCCTGCCTGTGACAAACACAGCAACTCTACCTGTCACTCAAAAAAGGACACTCTTGCAGACACCAGGGGCTCAAATACACAAGTTCATTTCCTCTCAAAAAAGCATGGAGATGCCTGTTCGTCCCAACTTCCCAACACCCCTCCCTGCCTTCTGAAGTGCCACCCAAACTCTTTGCTTGAATTCTGTCCACTGGACATGGTGAAGTGGCCAAGGCCCACAGGCCAGAAAGGCCCAGGCCAAATCCGCAGAGGTCACGTCAGATACACGCTATCTCGTCAGTCAGAGCTGGGGCTGGGGACATCGCCTGGGAAAGCCAGCTCACCCGCCCACAGCAAGGAGGTGCCACCCAGGGCGGGACCAGGGTGCTGCCCGCAGAGCCCAGCGCAGCTCAGAGCACAGGGACACCCCACGCCACTGGACCTGACAGGGACACGGGTTACAGAGCCCCGTCTGAGGAAGAGCCTGGGTTCTGCCGGCAGAACGCAGTACCGAGGGGCGCACCGTGACGGTGGCTGGGTGAGGAGCGGGGGACAGCGCGGGTGGATTCCTCCTAGGCACACCCACGCCCCCTGGAACAGTTCTGAGGCCACCTGGTCGTGGCACATTTAGATCCTGGTTCTGGCTCTGCCACCTGTCCACTTGACGAAGCCACCCTGCTGCCTCCCAGGGGGTCTCTTCATGGGGACCAGAAAGAAGGCCAGGCCTCCTGATTTCTGGGTTCCCTCCAGGTCCCAGGGCCTGAGACTCCACTGGCACCTCAGTCTGTTCTCTTCTCAGGCTGTCGAGCCACACGCACGTCCACCACGAGGTGAGCTTCACCTCAGAGCAGACGCTGATGGTAACCAGCTCTCCTCTCCACGCTGACCCCAGAGCAGACCACCTCCTGGACCCTGCCACTCAACGCTGCCGGTCACATTTGTGAGAAACCGCTCAATGTATCAAAAGACCCGTATGGAATATTCTCCTGGCCGGTCAGGACTCTGAGAAATGACCACATCCGCCACTTCTGACACCGTCACATGTCTTCTGGTCTTCCCAGGGCTGGGAGGGCCATAGAATAGAGCTGCTTCACTGACCAGGTGACAACAGAAGCAGGGCCGCACACCTGCCTGGAACATGCCCTCCACAGGTGACGTGCAGAGCTGAGCAGCGCCACGCAGGGTCCCAGGCGCAGGCCTGCTCTCCGGCTCTCCCAGGACCCCCGCTGCCCTGCCCCCAGGACGGTTGCCGGCTGCTCTCCTCTGCCCAGCACCTGTGCGCCAAACTCAGGCTTCTCCAGGCCACTCCCACGATCACCACGGCCTTTCTGCCAGGTGCTGACCTGCACTTCGGTGTCACATCAGGGAGTCCTGAGCCCGTGGGGAGCACCAGCCCCTGGGCGTGGGAAGCAGCAACGTCTAGCGCACACGTGACACACTGACCCTGCAGCGGGGCGAAACCTCATCTTGGAGATGGGCCCTGCCCTGGTGGGCAGCACTGTGAAGGTGCCCAGCACTGTCCTCCTGCACCTGCTAAGCAGCGTCGCTGGGGACACAGAGCCCCCTGAGCAGGCGCTTTTGGCTCCCCTGCTCTGGGCTCCTTGCCCCCATGGCTCAACAGAATGGAAGCAGGCTCGCTCTGCAGTGAGCCCGGGCACACACGGACTGCCAACTCAGCAGACGAAGAGACATCCATGGCCTGGCTGCAGGATGGCACCGCAACACCAAGGGCAGGGAACCCCGCTGCCCCTTGGGAGAAGAGGACTTGTACGACATGATCCCCAGGGGACCACAGACAACCGGGAGGAGACGTCAGTCCAACAAAGACGACTTTTCTAATGGCCCAGAGACAAGAGCTCACGGAGGGCGGCCCTCTGACCAGGCACAAGCCCCGTGCCCGCCTGCCTGGGAGCTCCAGACAGCCGCCCCTACCACTGAGTGCAGCCACCACCGGATCCTCCCCCAGCAACACCCTGCTCCCAGGTCTGAGGATGGGCTCTGGGCCAGGGAAGTGGCTCAGTGGGGTTCTTGCCCAGCACGAGGGGTCGTGGGTCCTACCCCCAAACACACAAAAACGCAACAAGAACAAAACTTTGTGACTGCAGGAGAGCCAGAGGCACTGCCTGTTGGGCACCTGACCCTCCCCTTTTCTAGACAAAGAATCAGTGACAGAGGGCTCATGGAGCCCAAGAGGCAGAAACACTCCCGGGCCGTCCGCCCATCACTGCATACCTGTGTGATGCCCTCGCCACCCCAAGACTGCTGCTGCCCACTCCGGGCACCCCGTGGTTCTAGACACACAGCTGCCGCTCTGCAGAGGAGACCGCTGGCCTCTGAGGACTGAAGCTATTCTGAAAGGGAAATCCGCCTTGGCAGCCCGCTGGGCAGAGCAGTTGGCTCTGTTCTGGGCTACGGTTTCTGGTGTGAGAACCAAGCCTCCCCCATTAGAGGTCTGCGAGGCTGTGGGTGGAGGACACCACCCAGGACACACGCCTTGGGCTGCAGCACCAGTGCTCACTAGGGCTCGGAGCAGGGTCCCCAAAGCCCACGTGCCAAAGGCTTGGTCCTCAGCTTGGAACTCCCGGAAGGTGGGGCAGCTTTAAGGGGTAGTGGGAGTTTCAGGCTGTCTGAGCACACCCTGGGGTCTGCAGGATCCTGGTCTCTTCTCTTCACTTCCCAGCCCCCAGCTCCCACCGTTAAGTGCTGCCTGCCACAGGACCCAGAGCAACAGGGCCAACTGACAGGGACCGAAGACGCAAACTTTCCTCTTCTTAAGTCGATTCTCTCACGTGTTTGTTACAAAAACGGAATGATGACTAAAACAGTCTTGCTGTGGGATTCTTCTAGAACCCAACACCCAACCCAACAATAAATTACAACCTTCTCAGTAGATGTTACTTCCACAAGGGGGAGCGTGGGGACAGGGGCGAGTTGAATACACTTCATATTCAATGTGCCTTAAAAATGAGTAAAAGACATTTTAAACTAGATTAGCTTCCTTCTACCTGAACCAAGCCTTTCTGTTGTGTCCAAGACTTGAGCCTCGACTAGAAAACCACACAATTAAATTTCAGTGTCCTTTTCCAACACTGAGAAATGTAATCCTATGGTCACCTCTCCCTGCGGATGGCACTCTGCTCCAGGGCTGGGCAGCCCCAGCATACTGCTCCCCACCACTCATCCCGGGCGCCGCATGCCCCAGACAGCAAGTTCAGGAAGCAGCTGCTATCCCACCAGCTCGTAAGGCCCAACACACAACTTGCCACCGTACGTCCCGTGTCCCAGTGGTCAGAACCAGCTGCTCTGAGCAGAAGCCTCGCGGGCTCACCCTGCGCTCGGCAGCGCCTCTGCCCTGCCGTCTGCTCAACAGCACCTGCTCCTCTGGCCAGTCGGGGCAAGGGCCCCGAGTCACAGGGCCGCACCCAGGCAGCAGCAGCGGCAAGGTGCATGTGTGGAGACACGCCACTTCCGGCTGGTGTGCCGGGCAGGCCAGCGCCGTGGCTCCCGCGGGACGTGGCCCCCGCGGGACGTGGCCTGAGGCCTCCTGTCCCAGTGTGAGGCTCGTGTGCTGACAGCAAGCGCATCTCCCGGCCTCAGTTCCTGGCCCTGCTGACTTCAACTGACCAGAAGCTGCTTTCAGTGGCGACCTAAGCCTCCCACAGTGGGCTGTCAATTACCAGGGTCAAGATTTAAAACCGAATTAATTTGTACATTAAATGTTTCTCTTATTGCTAATGGCTGAACATCATAATCTGTCTGATCTATAATATTTTACGGCTATTCACAACCTCAGTAAAACGGGTGATGACCTTCCCATCCTCAAGGTTACCAGGAAGCCCGGGATCTGCAGATCAGGGCTTCTCTTTCCCTCCGGCTCTGATCAATAGTCCCGTGGACCCCTGGGAAATAAAACAGGCATCGGGCAGAACGGGAAAGAAAAATGCACGTCAGTCCACTCTGGCAAGTGGTCACTTCGGGTCATGACTTTGGGGAAAGAGGAAACATACTTGGGAACGACTGGTTCGAAGGGGTCTGTGAGTTACCTCTACCTGTGACATGATTCCTTCCTCCAGAAATCGCACACAAATGAGAACCGAGTGCAGCAGCTGCGACGGTCTCTCCCAGCCGCGCTACAAACAACAGAGCCAACGGCTCCAAAAGTAAGTCCCTCGCGACGAGAAGCAGCCTGCGTGGGGTTCTGGCTCCATCTCGGCTGGAGAGGTCTTACTATGCGCGGCCATGCTGGCGAGGCCTGGCCTTCCAGGCCCTCAGCGCATCCAGGGGGTCAGCCAGGGCAGCAGGACTGGTGGCCGCTGGAATGAGGGTGGGAGCCAGTCACTGGGGCACCGGGGCCTGTTCATGTCTGTGCACCATCATCTGGGCCACGCCTGGATCCTTGTCCAGTCGGAGAGGCACTCTGGAAACCTCCCGCGTCTGTGGAAGGGAAAGGGCCCCGGCGCAGGGACCAGGACGCGGCACGCAGGCCGCTCCTTCCCACGGCGGCTCGGGGCTTCCCACCCAGGCGCTCCCAGCCCGAGGAGCCTTTCAACCAATGACCCACCATCAGGGAAATTCCCCTCGAAACAAGTTTGGATGGATTGACATTCGACTAGTTTAGACAAAAAAGCCCGACCTGACGTTGCTAAAAGCAGGAAGGAGTATAAATGAAAAGCTGCACATTGTACAGAGTTGTCTTCAAACAAATACCCACCCACGCCCCAAGTCCTGGAGAAACGAAGCCAGAGCATCGCCACTGACCCCAGGACACTGGGCAGCGTGTGTGCCAGTCACTGCCCGTCAATCTGCTTCTGTTTCCGGCTGGTGCAGGAGTGTGTCCCAGCCTCACGCTTATCCTTCAGTGGCTGTTTCTGGGGTCCACAAGTGCTAGCCACTGCCGCCTTTGGTGACATGTATTTGCGCTGGTGGGAGACGAAGATCAAAGCAGCTACTGAACAGCCGCTCCCTTCGTGTCCCTTGCCCTGGGAAGGTTCCTCCGTCAGGTTACGTTTTCACGCAAAGCTAGGACTTGATCTTGGCCAGTCTGCGTGTGATCCTGTGGTCTTTCGCCGGCATCACTCTATTCTGGTTAGGACAGACAGACACGGACGCACAGAACAGGTGTGGCCACCCTTCCTCCTGTGCCTGTTTTCAAGTCCAGTCTCCACTGGCCCCTCCCCAGATGGATTTGATGGTAACCAACCTACACTCCTAATTAGCTTGGCTAAGCTTGGTATCCAGTCCCCAATTTTAGAAATGGCTGTTTCTGGAGTCTTGAGTCTGGTGTCTCGGGTTCGAGGTTCTCCCCGCTGAGGCCACAAGTCCCCACACATGGAGAACACAACAGCCTGCTCCCTGGCCTGTCTGCCCTTCCAGCGGACATTCTGACGGCAGACTCTCCCCAGCTCTGTTCTTCAAACACAGAACCCTGAAGGAAAAGCAGCACAGCAAAGCCAAGAAGAGGGTCAGGTCCAGGGAAAACAACTCAGAAGCACCCGGACCAGGGACAAGGCAGGGTGTTGCCTGGGACACTAACGTGGCCCACAAGTCCCCTCCTGGGGCCCTGAAGTTAAGGGCTAAGGCTCTCTCCAAGCACCTACTGAAACCCAGGCACCCCTGCCAGGGGTCAGGGTCCCCTGCACTCAGCCTTGGCCCAAGCTCCGCTTGGGCAAGCCTGCGACGACCACTCTTCCTTCCCGACCGGAAGCACAGGGAAGAAGCTCCGAACAGACCAGCAGACGTGCCATGTCCTCTGGCGACACCCGCTCCCAAGTCAGCCTCGTTGTTTGCGTCTTGATTTCAGAAAGACCAGGTGAAGCAGGGCGCGCAGAGCCAGCTCTGTCCCCCAGCACCCTGATTCTGGGGCAGCCACTTGCAGCTTTCCTGGGTGGGGTTTCGTAGCTGGAGAGGGGCCACTGACCCTATGAATCATCTGTTCCCCCAGAGATGCAGGCCAAGTGCACAGAGTGGACAGAACCCATGTCCACCATCAGGTAGTAAAGTTTCCTAAAACGGGGACACTGTCCTACTAATGAGAAGCTGGATTTTTTTTTCCTCCTCCAGATTTATATTTATCTTGACCTTGGGTTGAAAGCTTATAATTATCTCCCCTACTACCAAAAAATACCCAAATTTCTTCTTTAACCTTCAACAGTGCTATGCTGAATTTAAATTTAATTACTAAGCACAGAGGCAGCTCTCAAAACAGCCTCTTTAATAAATCATTGCCTCCATTTTTTAAAGAGGCAGAAATGAAGATATACAGTTGAAGAATTTTGGACAGGCAATAAAATGCCTTGAGTAGATACTATAGAATAAACCCCAAGTTACCTTGGAGACTTTGACAGTTATCACACGGTCTTATTTTCTCTTCCTGGAAACCCTGCCTACTCTATGGAAATAGTCCCTCCTTACCTGAGGTTCCCCTGCCTCAGTTACCTGAGGTCAGCCACAGGCAGTGCAGTACAGAGGGACCTGGGAGGGAGAGAGGGAGGGAGGGAGGGAGGGGTGGAGGGGGGAGGGGGAGGGGGAGGCAGGGAGGCAGGCAGGACTTTCTTCACAGTGCACTGCATTACAATATATCATTATAACTGTGCAATTCTGTTACTGTTGCTAATCTCCACTGTGCTCATTTGTACATGGAACCTTATCAAAGATAAAAACACACACTATCTAGGAGACTTGGCACCTGCCTCTGTGAATGTGGGAGGCAGGCTGTACTATTTCCCACCGAGCAGAAGAGGTGCCAGGAATCTATACTACCACTCCCCCCAGATCACCCGAGTCCCCCACAAACACGCCAAAGTACACAGGATTTCATTCAGGGCTCATCTTTAAAATCCGTTGGAGAGGATGGACATCATCTTCCTGTCTCCACACTGGCCAGGGACCTGAAGGAATAACCTCAAGCCTGGCATATGACCGGCTTCCAGGTGACATGAGCTCAGGAACCACGGCCTTCGGTGTCAGCTCGGCCTCAGGTTCCCCAGGCTCAAGAGGATTCTGAGAAGTCAAGGATTTCTAAACTCAGGATGGTGTCATCCACAAATAGCGACAGCATGCGCTCTTCTTTTCCTGTTCGTATCCCTTTAATTTCCTCCTTCTGTCTAACTGCTCTGCTGGAGTTTCAAGCACGATGTTGAACAGAAGTGGTGAAAGAGGGCGTCCCTGTCTTGTTCCAGTTCTTAGAAGGACAGCTTTCAGTTTTCTCCACTTACGGCCCTGGGCTTAGCCTAGAGAGCTTTACGATGTTGAGGCCTGTCCTATGACCCTGGAAAGTACTGTCAAAGGCTTTCTCTGCATCTATTGAGACAATCACATGATTCTTGTCTTGAAGTCTGTTAACGTGGTGAATTATGTTTACTGATTTCCATATTTGAACCAACCTTGCATCCCTGGGATGAACCCCACTTGGTTGTGGTGCACTATCTTTTAAATATGCTTTTGCATGCAATTTGCCAGAATTTTATTGAGAATTCTTCCATCTATGCTCATTAGGGATATTGGTCTGCAGTTTTCTTTCCTTTTTTTTTTTTTTTTAAATTTATTTTATTTTTACAGACTGCATTTTGAGTCACTGTACACAAATGGCGTACAACTTTTTGTTTCTATGGTTCACACCATCTGTGTGATCATACATGTACATAGAGTAATGATGTCTATCTCACTCCACTATCTCTATCTTTCCTAGTGCCTCCACAATCCAAAGTTCCTCCATTCTTCTCTTACCCTGCTACCCTGTTATGTATCATCATCCACTCATCAGAGAAAACATTCAGTCTTGTGATTTTTTGGGTTTGGTTTATTTCACTTAGCATGATATTTTCCAATTCCATCCATTTACCAGCAAATGCCATAATTTCACTCTTCTTTATGGCTGACTAATATTCCATTGTGTATATATACCACAGTTTCTGTATCCATTCATCTGTTGAAGGGCACCTAGGTTGGTTCCACAAATCTAGCTATTATGACTTGAGCTGCACATTGATGTGGCTGTGTCACTAAAGTATGCCAATTTTAAGTCCTTTTGGTATAAATTGAAGAGTGGGATAAATGGATCAAAAGGTGAGTCCATTACGAGTTTTCTGAGGATTCTCTACACTGCTTTCCAGAGTGGCTGTACCATTTTGTGAATCCACCAGCAATGTATGAGTGTGCCTTTTCCCCCACTTCCATGCCAACACCCACTACTGTTTGTGTTATTGAAAATAACCGTTCTAATTGGAGTTAGATGAAATCTTAGTTTTAATTTGCATTTATCTAATCACTAGGGATGATGGCACTTTTTAATATATTTGTTGATCATCTGTATATCTTCTGTGAAGTGTCTGCCCATTTCCTTAGCCCTTTTATTGATTGGGTTCTTTGTATTTTGGGTGTAAAGTTTTTTAAGTTCTTTATACATTTTTGAGATTAGTGCTCTATCTGAAGTGCATGTGGGAAAGATTTTTCTCCCACTCTGTAGGCTCTCTTTTCACATTATTGCTTGTTTCCTTTGCTCAGAAAAAAGCTTTTTAGTTTGAATCTATCCCATTTATTGATTCTTGCTTTCATTTCTTGCAGTTTAGGAGTCTTGTTAAGGAAGTCTGGTCCTAAGCCAACGTGATGAAGATTCAGGCCTACTTCTTCTTCTATTTGGTGAAGGATCTCTGGTCTAATTCCTAGGTTCTTAATCCATTTTGAGTTGAGTTTTGTGCAGGGTGAGAGATAGAGGTTTAATTTCATTTTACTGCATATGGATTTCCAGTTTTCCCAGCACCATTTGTTGAAGAAGCTGTCTTTTCTCCATTGTATGTTTTTGGCACCTTTGTCTAGTATGAGATAACTGTACTCATGTGGGTTTGTCTCTGTGTCTTCTATTCTGTAACCATTGGCCTGCCTGTCTATTTTAGTGCCAATACCATGATTGCTTTCTCTATTTCTATGAGAAATGTCATTGGGATTTTAACTGGAATTGCATTGAATCTGTATAGTGCCTTTGGAAGTATGGACATTTCGACAATATTAATTCTGCCTATCCCAGAACATGGGAGATCTTTCCCTCTTCAAAGGTTTTCTTTAGTTTCTTTCTTTAGTGTTCTGTAGTTTTCATTGTAGAGGTCTTTCACCTCTTTTGTTAGACTGAGTCCCAAGTTTTTTTTTTTTTTTTGAGGCTATTTTGAATGGAGTGGTTTTCCTAATTTCTCTTTCAGAGGATTCATCACTTACGAATAGAAATGCATTAGATTTATGCGGGTTGCTTTTTTATCCTGCTACTTCGCTGAATTCATTTATTAGTTCTAGAAGTTTTCAGGTGGAGTTTGCTGGATCCTCTAAATACAGAATCATGTTGTTAGCCAATAGTGACAGCTTGAGTTCTTCTTTTCCTGTTCGTATCCCTTTAATTTCTTTGTCTGTCTGGTTGCTCTGGCTAGTCTTTCAAGGATGACGTTGAATAGAAGTGGTGAAGCGGGCGTCCCTGCCTTGTTCCAGTTTTTAGAGGGATGAAGTTTTCTTTCCTTGATGTGTCTTTGTCTGGCTTAGGTATTAGGGTGATAGTAGCCTCATAAAAAGAGTTTGGAAAGGTTCCCTCCTTTTCTACTTCATGGAATAATTTGAGTAGTACTGGTGTTAATTCTTCTTCAAGGTCTTGTAGAACTCAGCTGAGAATCCGTCTGGTCCTGGGCTTTTCTTGGTTGGTAGACTTTTGATAGCGTCTTCTGTTTCATTGCTAGAAATCGATCTGTTTAAATCATGTATGTCCTCCTGGTTCAGTGTGGGTTAAGTCATATGTCTCTAGAAAAGTGTTGATATCTTCAAGATTTTCTATTTTATTGGAATATAAAATTTCAAAGTAGTTTCTAATTATCCTCTGTATTTCAGTAGTGTCCATCAAGATATTTTCTTCTTCATCAAATATTTTAATAATTTGTGTTTTCTCTTTCTCTTCATTAGCATGGTTAGGGGGTTATCAGTTTTATTCATTTTTTTCGAAGAACCAACTTTATGTTTTTTTCTATTTTTTTAATCATTTCTTTTGTTTGAATTTCATTGATTTCAGCTCTGATTTTAATTATTTCCTGTCTTACTGTTTTTGGTGTTGATTTGTTCCTCTTTTTTCTAGGGCTTTGAAATGTAACGTTAGGTCATTTATTCATTGAATGGTGTACTACCAAAAGCATTACACGGATGTAATTTCTATTAAAGTCCCGATGAGTTTCTTCATAGAACTAGAAAAGGCAAATCATGAAATTCATTTGGAAAAATAAGAGACTTGGAACAGCCAAAGCCATCTTCAGTAAGAACAGTGAAGCAGGAGGCATCACAAGACCAGATCTCAAACTATATCACAGAGCCAAAGTAGCAGGAACAGCATGGTACTGGCATCAAAACACACACGTAGACCAATGGCACAAAATACAAGATCGAGAGACAAACCCACATAAGTACAGTTATCTCATATTAGACAAAAGGTACCAAAAACATTTGCTGGAGAAAAGACAGCCTCTTCAACAAATGGTGCTGGGAGAACTGGAAAGCTACATGGAACAAAATGAAATCAAACCTCCATCTCTCACCCTGCAGGAAACTCAAAGTGGATCAGAGACTTAGGCACTAGAACAGAGACCCTGAGCCTGAAAGAAGAAAAAGCAGGCCCAATCTCCACCATGCCGGCTTAGGACCAGATTTCCTTAACAAGACCCCTAAAGCACAAGAAGTAAGATCAAGACTCACTAATTGGGATGAACTCAAACTAAAAAAGCTTCTTAGTAAAGGAAACAATCAATAACATGAAAAGAGTCTACAGAACAGGAGAAAATCTTCACCACACACACCTCAGATAAAGCACTAATCTCCAGAACATACAAAGAACTCAAAAACCCAAATAACCCAATCAATAAATGGACTAAGGAACTGAAGAGACACCTCACAGAAGAAGAAATACAACTGATGAACAAGCATCTGAAAAAAGTTCAACATCTCTAGCAATTAGAGAAATGCAAATCAAAAGCACACTGAAGATTTCATCACTCCAAGTTACAATGGAAATTATCAGGCATACAAGTCACAATAAATGATGGTAAGGATGTGGGGGAAAAGTCTCACGCATACATTGCTGGTGGGACTGCAAAGTGGTGCAACCATCATGGAAAGCAGAATGAAGATTCCTAAGAAAACTTGGAATGGAACCACCACTTGACCTAGCTATCCCACTTCCCGGTTTACACCTAAAAGGACTTAAAATCAGCACATTACAGTGACACAGCCACATTGATGTTTATAGCAGCTCAATTCACAATAGCTGAACTGTGGAACCAGCCTAGGTGCCCTTCAACAGACGGATGGACAAAGAAAGTGTGGCATATACAGAATGGAATATTACTCCTCCCTAAGAAAGAATGAAATGACAGCGTTTGCCTGTAAATGGATGGAGCTGGAGAAGATCATGCTAAGAGAAATAAGTCGATCCCAAAAAACCAAAGGCCGAATGTTTTCTCTGATATGCAGATGCTAATTCACAATAAAGTGTTGGGTGTAGGGAAGAACAGAGTTAATTTGGATTAGGCAGAGGGGAGTGAAGGGAGGGAGGGGTTCAGGGTAGGAAGGGTAGCGAGTGAAACAGACATTACCACCCTATGTGCATACATGACCACGGGTTCTGGTTAGAAGAATAAGTCATACTCCATTTATATCTGATGTGTCAAAATGCATTCTACTGTCATGAGCTCAGAGCACTAATTAGGACAAACAAAAAGACTACTATCTTCAGAGTCCAAAATTAAAAAAAAAAAAAGTAAAAGGGAACAAGTCCACAAAAAGACTACAAGGTCCCTCCATCTGAAACACCAAAGACGCTTAACCACTGTCATCAGAAAAGTGAATGGAAAGCAGCCTGGGCTGGGCATGGTTGGTGGCGCACACCTGTAATTCCAGTGGCTCAGAAGGCGGAGGCAGGAGGACTGCAAGTTGGAGGCCAGCCTCCGCAACTCAGGCCCTAAGCAACTTAGTGAGTCCCTGCCTCAAATTAAAAAGGTTGGGGGTTGTAACTCAGAGGTAGAGCACTCCTGGGTTCAATCCCCAGGACCAGAAAGCAAAAAGAAAAACTCAAACCCCAAAATGAATAAACAAAGAGCAGCCTGGCCCCACTGGTCAAGCAAGCAGGAAGATGCTGGCAGCTGCACCATCTGGACGGGGCGGTGGAGGGTGGAGCGCGAGGGGCGCAGGGGCGCAGAGGCGCAGGGACAGCACCGCGCTGGCGCCTTCCTGTGCGCCTGACACGGATCTCGCGGTGCTGCTGGGACGCAGACGGCCCTCGCCTGCCTGCTCCTCCGCACCGAGGGCTCCCGCGCGTCTGCAGCGCTGGTTCCTGACGCCTGGGACATGCCACCACGCGGAAGGACACAGCTGGGGCTGCTCCGTCTCCCAGTCGCCGGACCATCTAAGATGAGCCTCCCTCGCGCTGCTCCGACCTCTGCAAGTGGAGACCCCACGCTCCCTCCCCTGCACAACTAAGTGCTCAGAGGCTGGCCTTTGTATACACTGCTCCGCTGTCTCAGGTCGTTGAAAGTCTAGGCATAAGTGTTTATGACTCTTGAGTGGCACGTGGACCAATTCCTACGAAGCCCGCACATCGCAGTTCTGATCAACGCACTGATCAGGATGCGCAGCCGTGGACGCTGCCCGAGACGCGGGGTCAGAGAGGCCAGGTGTGAGCTGTGCAGTGGCCAGCTCCATCATGGACAAGATGCAGGCCGGTCAGGGAGACAGGAAACTACACGCATTCAGTGACAAACAAGAGGCCCTGGGAACCCTGACGCCAGCCCACCTCAGTGCCACTTAGAGTTTTACTTAAGAGTTTTTGCGTTTGTTTTCAAACTCAGCCCATGCCCCACTCCATCAGGTAAAAGAAGGGCTGGAACTCAGAGTGTGGACTCTGGTGACGGATGACAGGGAGTGGGGCCTGCCTGGGCCTCCTGTCAGCAATGAGAGGTGGGTTCAAGGACAGGCGGGGGCAGGGAAGAGTCAAAGGTCATGGTGCAGAAGATTCACACTGACCCGCCAACACATCGTCTGGAGAGGGCAGACTGTGAGGGAGCCACTGTCCTCCAGGGGCAGATGGGCCTTGACAGACAGCAGTGCTAGAAGAGGGGTGGGCCATAAGCTGTGACATCACACGTCCACCCAGGGACCTGCTACAGGGCACACTGGCACGGCTGCTGTCTCCTGTCTCTTTCTGGAAGAGCAGGTGGACCCAGCCATGCCTCTTCTCCAGAGCGCTCAGGGGTCCCAGCTGGCCCTGCTCAGGAGCTGATGGTGCAGAAGCCTGGAAGCAAGGTACCCAGGCAGGTGCTTAGAGTCCCTGGGCACAGGATCTGGTCCTGGCTAGGCCAGGGGGAAAACGCCACAGGACACCGGGCCCCAGGACAGTTCTGTGCAGGCTCCATGGAGGCAGGG
The DNA here is from genome assembly GCF_902686455.1 of Sciurus vulgaris. Lineage (NCBI taxonomy): Eukaryota > Metazoa > Chordata > Mammalia > Rodentia > Sciuridae > Sciurus > Sciurus vulgaris. Next base: position 38,765,254 of record NC_136479.1, on the reverse strand, counting down.
TCACACGAGGGTCCACACTCACAGGCAGTGACGAGCTGTTTAGAGTACAAGGCCACGGTTGGTCTACATTACCCTGCAGTGGAGCGTGTGCCTGTGCGCGCCCGTGGGAAAGCCAGAGGGAGAGAATGTGGTGAGTGAACCAGAAGCGACAGAGCAAACGGGGTCCGAGAAAGGGTTGGACCTGGGTCCAGACAGCACCAGCTCCGCACGGCTCTCCGTGGGGATGGCCTCTTCCTGTCCCTGTCCTTTCCTTCCTTTCTTCTTTGAGAAAGGGCCTCACTAAGTTGCCCAGGCTGATGTCCTGGGTTCGAGGAGCCTCGGGCCTAGCTCCTGAGCAGCTGGCCTGGGGGCTGAGCAAGTGCAGCCTGGTACAGTGTTCTTATTCTTGTCCTCTTTCTAGAAGTTGGAAACTATTTGCAAACAAAATGGAGAAAAAGAGCATGGGTGTCTCTGTGGCAGTCATCAGAGAGGCCACCAGAGAGGTGGCATAAACAAGTGCGCTTCATTCAGCTGGTTTTAAGAAGTTCTTCAAAGGACACTGTTAAGCAAGGCAGCCCAGAGAGGGAGGAAGCGTTCAGATTACGTACGGAAAGGCTCAGGGTCAGAATGTGCAAACGGCCCTTTCAACTCAAACAGCACATCTGGAAACGGACAGACACTCCTCCTAAAAGACAAACCCTTACTAACCAGCACGCGGCTACTCCAGGTAGAGGGCAGGAGAGGCCTGCACAAGCCCTGGATGGCAACTCAGAGTGCCACTCCTGGGCACAGCCTGGAGGAAGGAGAAGGTCCATCCTTGAGGGTCACAAAGCCAGCCAGACAGGAAATGCCCAGTGGCCGAAGAGTCAGTAGCTTGGAAGCCATGCTAAGGGAGGCCAGTGACAAAGGACACACACAATGTGTGCTACATTCACGACATGCCGGAACAGGCAGACCCAGACGCGGGAGGTCATTGGTGGCCACGGGGGCAGCTGTGGGGCGCAGGGATTCTTTGGGGTAATGAGAAGATTCTCAAGCTGTGCTGACAGTTGCCAACTCTGGGAGCCCACCACGACGCACCGCATCGTGCCCCTTACCAGAGAATTGACTGAATGACGTGTATCGACTTATCTTATAGAAGGACTAGCTGTGCTGTTGCCTCTGAACAAGGGGTGACGTGAGGCCTGGGTCTGAGGCAGGTTCTGGCCCTGCTCCACACTCCGGCCAGGCCACCCCCTCACAGGACAGGAGGGCACCTGAGGCTGGCTCCTGCTGCCATAGTCCTCAGAGCCTCAGGGACAGAAGAGGCCCCAGCTTTGCCTCACAGCTTGGGGACAGTAACAGGACGATCCCAGGACAGCTCTGCCAATCCCAGGCAAGACCAGGTCCTGCTACAGAACTCACTCCTGCTGGGAAGCCCACGCCAGATGCTGCAGCGTGAGGCTAGGTTTCCCAGGCCATGTGACACCCCCAGCACACACCCAGGTCCTAGGCAGGGCGCACAGGAGCAGGAGTACGCCTTAAGCTAGACAGGAGGAGGCCCCTGGGGGAGGCTGGGAGGCCGCTATGGGAAGGGCCTGGGGATCAGGGGACCTGAGCACGTGCATGAGCACCACGCCCACCTTGGGGAGGAGGAGCAGCAGGGTGGCCACGCTCGCACCCTGTTCTGAAAGTCCCCTGTGCGGAGTAGCCTCTCTTCCAAAGAGAAGAAAGGGGTCCTCCAGGCCGCCAGTCCTGCCCAAGGCTGCGCTAGGGTCTCCCTTTTACAGCAGCCCCTTGAGGGGGAGCGCAGCCCAGAGCACCGCAGGGGTAGCCCGCAGAGGAAGAGGGTGGAGGGACGCGCGGCACACGGGGTGCGGGGCTCTCCTCCTCCTGGCCCCATGGAAAAGGCAGCCACCAGCTTCTCCCCCCAGTGCCAAGGTCAAGTGGGACGTGGCCAAAGGCATGAGCTGCCCTGCTGGCCCCGATGCCCTGGAGCGGCCCACTGGGGCCTTCGGGTCCACAGAGGTGGCAGCCCCATGCACTCAGGGACACCCCAGGCCTGTCTTCCCTGGTTGCCGCAGGCCCTGCACCCGTCTCCAGCTTCTCAAAATCCCAGAACCTGCAGTTAAGATGCATACCAGATGGCATTAAAGAAAACAGCGTTTTGCTTGTTTCCAGGTATGAACGCTGGGGTGCAGGATGGGCCACCCCATGTACAGAGCCTGGTATGAGAATGCAGGGGCAGTGGGGAGGTCGACTCCCTCCCCCCTGCAGCAGGCCGCGCACCGGCCCAGCGCCCACAGAGCAGGAGCAGCCTGCTGGGCGGCCTTGGCCCTACCAGGATGTCATGCCCTTTGCCCAGCCAGCTTCTCCCCTTGCGTCTGTTTCCAGCAGAAAACACACAAGTCACACCATCTCTTTGGGTCTTCGAGTCAGATGTAACTTAAATCACACAAATGTGCCATCTCTTCTCTCTTCCATCTGTCATTTGCCTCTTAGGGCATCAGCCTGGGACCCAGGATGGGTGAGGGAGAGGGTGCTTCCTCACTGCATAACCACCCCTCCAACTACTTGGGTCATTTTGGTCAAGAATATTTATAAGATGACCTAAGAAAGCAAATGGAAAGAAGAGGATATCTTCAAAATATGAAGGAAACGTTTACAGATACTCAGTGTATTTAATTTTCTTATGGACTGAATTCTGAAAGTCTTTTCACATTGTACCTGGAAACCCTCCTAAAAAATGTCAGTCATCTGTCCCTACAGAGTGGGTCATGGTAACGTAGTATATGACCTACTGCACCCGCTCAGGTTTTCACTCCAAGGATGAACTGAGTCTTACAGTTTAAACTGGGAACAAGGTAGCTGGGGACAGAATGCCCCCCCCGCCCCCCCAAGCTGTCCCCAGGAAACCTTGCTCTGGTTTCAGGGCGAGTTTTTGCCAGAGGAAAGGCAGCAAGCAGACGCAGCCTCACATCTTCCTCCACTAGTTTCAGTGCACAGTCTTAATAATTTGATTTTCCTTAAATTGTTGTTTTGTTTGTTTTAATGACTAGTTAACCTCTGTGGAAGAAATTAATGGCTGCTTTGGGGAGTTTGCCTTTCTTGAGCTGCGGATTATAAGACGACAGGTTCATCACCAGGTAAACTAGTGACAACACTTTTGCAGCTTCTCCTCTGCTATTCAACACGACAAGGCCCTAATGGGGGCTCCTGTCCATCTCTGCTGTCACTACCAGGAAGCCAAGAAGTCAGCACCTGCCCAGGTGCAGCTTCTAACCTGTTGGGTCAGGTCTGATATTTAATGCCAAGCTGTCACAAAACCCAGACACACATCCTGGGTGAGTGAGATGATCACAAAAGTCCTTTTGTCCTGAGACACAAGCTGTCAATCTCTGAAACTTACTAAGAGTCCTGTGACAAACAGGCTTTGGCGCTGGGACATCCATGGCTGTGGTCCCTTTTGTGGCTAGGCAGGAACAGGAGCACACGCCTGGGTACAATTCCTGTGCTTTGGTACAGGGGTGCAGGTTCCTGTGTGTTGGCCTGGAGGGCACTGTGTCATCTCTTCAGAATGGGAAAGCTACCCCCATGTTCCTCCAAAGGGGTGGAAATGACTTCTCCCCTTGGACCCAGGAGGGTTACAAGAGTCACCTGGGCAATACTCAGCCCATTAGCACTAGCTGAAGAGGAGGGCGGACAGGAAGCCTGTCCAGAAGAGCACAGGGGCCTACCTGTCCCTCACCAGAGCCGCCTTCAGGACACACTGATCAGACTCTAAAAACTGAGGGGGAAGAAGGGGGAAGGGGAGTGGGCTCTTAGATGCTTTGAAATAAGATAATCCAGCGTGTGATCCCTGACACCTGCCTCTCCAAAGAACTAAAGCACGCGATCCGCTCTCAGCGCAGGTCACCCGCCAGAAGACGCTCTTGTGTGTAAGCCTTCCTGACTTGACAGTCTGATCCTCTAAACTGGGGATTACCAGGCTCCGGGCTCTCCAACAGCAGTAAGCTGGACAAGGGCCTCTGGATTTTTGATGCTTAAGATTTTATCTTCTCTGCTCAAAAATTCTGGGATAGAGAATTACAAAAGCCTCCATTTGTACCGTGGAATGTTCACACATTTTGAAGTGGTGTTTCTGTCTGTTTACTTTCCTCCTGCTGTTAGCATTCTAAGCCACAGAAATTTAAGAGGGCCAACATTAAGATGCCATTTTGATAGGAAATGTCAACATACAAAAATGATGACACATGCCACCATACACTATTGAATGGTTGCTTTAGGAGACCTCTACTTAGCAAGTCACTATTTTGAACAATGCAAATGAGTCAATAGTATGATTATTTTTAAAGAAACACCATTTTCAGTCAAATATATCTATACTATGATAGCAAAATATTCCTTGGGAGATTTCCTTTAGGATTAATAAATAAAGGTTTCTAAAAAAACACATCAATGATGTGTAGTCAAATCTTCTCAAGTGATCCAAAGTGACATTTCAGGTATGAAATATCTTGCACTATTTTCCTACTTCTTTTAGTACAATGTGGAAAACAAACAAACAAACAAACAAACAAACAACCCAAATTCACACTGCAGGTTCAACCCTAAAACTACAGCTCCTCCTCCCTCCTTCCTCCTCCGGATGCTTCCCTGGAGTTGGCTTTCCATCTCTAAAGAGGACAATGTCCGTACTTCTGAGCTTTCAAATGCTCTCCTGGACCAAACAACACCAAATGAACAGAAAGACCTCGGAATTCTTACATCAGGCACAGTCATCCCTACCAAGTGAGATACACCCATCCCTGTGGGCAAGACGCCAAAGATGGGCCAAGCCAGACTCAGGGCTCAGGAACGTCACTGGCTTGTCATCTGTCATGTAAGTTTGTTAAGCAGAAAATCCTCAGGCAGCTGCAGAATAGAGATGCATTTGGTGTTGACAGTTGCAAGAACACGGGACTACAGCCCCTCCCGAGTCCCCTTCGTTCCTAGGACACGAATCCCTTCAACACTGGCCCTTGCTGAAAAGGAGGAAGGGCCCGCCACTCTTCCCATCCCACCCAAAGCGCCCTTGTAGAATGGGGAGCGGCCAGTCTTGCCAATGGAATGTTCCAGGTGGTGACATCTGAGGCCTTCAGGGTGCTGACAAGGGACCTGCCCTGTGTTCCCAGATGCACCCAGAGGACAGGCCCCACTCTCCATAGCCTGGCTGAGGTGTCCAAGCCCTGAGGCAAGGCTGTTGCTGTGTCTCACTACCAGGCCCCGCCTCCTTGCTCTGCTCCTCAGAAGATCTGTGACAGAGGTGACATCATGAGCTGCACTGTGCACTGTGCTCTTCACTTCTGAGACACGCACTCACCCTGAACTCACCCCGTGCTTTTCTCAATCCCGGTCATGCCCGGACCAACCTAACAGCTCAACATGGCAGTGTTTCCAATACCCCCAAACCCGGTATGAAGTCAACAGTGCGTCTGGTAATGCAGGCAGTTAAGAGGCTCCGTGGGACTCAGTGGGACTACTGCAACTGAGCCACCCAGACTGGTCCTACCGCTGTACGCTGCACTTAGCACCTAACGTAGGCAGAATCTCAGGGTGGAAACGAAACCTCCTTCCTTCCAAGACGGAATGGGTGCTTCACGGCTCACTACGTGCAGCTTTCTGATACACTTACTATTCAGAGAATCCAGCGTGATATCAGCCTTCTGTACCCACAGCCTCATAAATAAGCACGGGATCAAAACGCCAGTAAGCACATTTGAAGGTACTAGAACCGCTGAAGGTTTCTATGTCCCTCCCAAGTCACAGGCATTTATGAAAGACACGATCTGTGCACATGTATGTAGAGACGTCTACAAGCAAAACACCGGTTTCAGAGGGGGCAGATCTGTACTTCTGAATTCTGCTTTCCAGTGATGGCCGCTAACACATCCGCTTCACATGCAGGGACCTGTACGCTGAGCTCCCATGCACAGGTTTCTTACTGAAAACGCAACAGTGAGGCTACATGGGACTTTTCCTCTACAACTGAGACAGGTACTTGGAAGATCTTTTTCTCTGGGGAAAAAAATCCTGAGAATGTGCCTAAAGCACTCAGTCCCTGACAATCGGTATGGCAGACCCCAGGAGGCCTGCTGTCTGTCTGTCTGTCCTTCAACACAAAGAGCCGGTCTTTCTGCCAGACCCAGGGGTGCAGTGCCAGCCTCTCTGAGCCTCCCAGTGCACTGGAGTGTCCATGGGGTCAGAGCCCTGCAAACCAGGGGCTGGGGCGGGGCCAGGAAATGTTCCTCAGGTCAACCAGGAAACTTAAACCCCAAAGGTGTTGGACCAAAAGTCAAGTGCAGAGGGAGGCGTGGCACAATAACACGTCCTTTCCAACCTGCAACCTGGGAGGACCCGTGTGCACCCTAAGGAGGTGGATCTGTGGGGGCCGCCTGCAGGTTTATCATCGTCTGCAGAGCACCACCCAGGCCGGGCCTCCCGAGCCTGGGCCTCAGCGCCTGCCCACTCCTCACCTCTGACATCCTCCCCTGATTCTGCTTTTTCACCCGAATGCCGGTTTCCATCGGCACCGATTTATTTTAGAACAAACTAACTTAAATAATAAACTGAAATGAAATTGCTTTGCAAAAACTAAGTTACATGATAAAACATGTCCACGCCCACCAGGTTTTCAAAACAAAAATAAGACGATACTGGAGGACCAGGCGCTTTGTGGCTTCCTAAAATCCCCAGGCTCGAATCTAAAATCCATGAACACAATTCAGATGTTTCCAGAATTGCGGGGGGGGGGGGGGGGGGGGGGGTTTTGGTCTTTATTAGAGTAATATGAAATAAATCGTGAGGACTGATGTTCTCACAGGTATCACCAGATTTAAGTTTAATGGATACCACCGACTTAAGGGGATGAGCACCCCTTCCTTTATCAATTAACCTGTCAACTTGCTAGTCAAGTCTAATTAGTCAAATCCTACTTTAATGAAAAGAGGATGCCTTAAGCAGTCTGCCAAATCCAGGGTTGTTGGCAACCTCAAGCTAATCCAGACAAGAAGAGGGGAGGCTGATTCTTAGACTCTAATGGTTTCCAGGGTGCCAAAAGCTCATTTGACCATATGAATCTTACTTGTAGAATATCAAATACTAAGTACAACTGCACACCACATTCCTGTCCCTTTTGTCTCCCCTCTTCCCAAAGATGCTACTTCTAAGTACCCAAAAGAAACACCTAGATTAACTGGATTTATAAATTAAAGTGAGGTGGAATCCAGAAAGTGAATTTAAAAAAAAAAATCAAAATGTAACAAATCAAATACTATCACGAGGAAATGAACCGTGGCAGGACTGTCCCACAAGTCAACCAGGCTGGATCTGCAAAATGTGATGTCTTTTAAAAATGTCCAGGTGAGGGAAGGGGTGGAAAAATGCAGGAGAGGAATACTCAACTATCCTGAGATTTTTGACCCTAAATGATTTTGCTAAAAACAGACAAAGCAAATGAGGCAAGATGTTCTGAACTGGCGGCACTCAGGGAAGGGCAGAGGTTGCTGAGGCTGGTCTTCCACCCTTCCTAGAGTCTGCAAGTCCCCAGCATAAGACCGGAGACAGGGCGGGGCTGAGAGAGAAAGAAGTGGGCTAGGTCCAGGAGACCGATCAGTATCTGCCCGCACAGCAGCTCCAAGCTGCAAGAGCACAGCCTCAGCCACCTCTGTGTCCAGTGTTCCTGCAAAGGGTTCTAGCCCAACAGAGGGGTGGTCTTTGCAGGCCACCTCCTGAGTCTCTAAAGCAAATGAAGGCGAATGAAACAGACAAGTGAAAACAGCGTGGGGCCGGAACAGGAGCCTCCGTGGGAGCAGGACCTCCCCACGGCTCCCTAGCTGCCGGAAGGTGCACTGTGGCCAACTCCGTCCCTCGGTCACAGGCATCTGGAGCTGACGGACCCAGGCAGCACAGTGTGCGGAGGCTCGAGGTGGGCAGCAGGAGGGCGCTGCCCGCTCCTTCACACTGTTCATCCCTCTCTGCTTTACCTCACCCCCGCGCCTCCGGGGACACTGATTCAGAGCTAATCGGAACTTTGCTTTCTGAACTGCGACCCCCACTCCCCAGTTCAGCCCCTTCTACTTCTGCAGCTTCTGAGCCTGGACTGGTCCACAGTCCCGGAGCCGCCAGCCTTCCGCAGGCCTTTGTGCACCTCGGAGATGCAGCAGCGGCCACACGTGTGCTTCTGGGAATGATGCTTCCATTACTATCAGACAACTCGTGCTTTAAGAGCCCTGAGAGGGAAGAGAGCGCTTGATTTTTGTCCCGACAGACATCATGCAAAGGCAGGATGCCAGGAGACTGCAGGTTCCCCTCTATCTGTGCACCTCCTCAAGAACACTGTCGCTGGGCTGGCTGCAGCTCCTAACGTGTGTGAGGCACTGGGTTCGAGTCTCAGCACCACATATAGAGAAATCAATAAAATAAAGGTCCATCCACAACTAAGAAACTATTTAAAAAAAATACTGTCCTGATCTTTCTCGCTTTATAGGGCTACACTGGCTGCCTCCCAGTATCTGATATGGGACGGCCCTCAGAAAGCTGAGCTTCAACTGATTTCCCAAGTTCCCCAGACAAGCCTCTCTCTTTTCTTTTGCAGGGCTGGGGACTGGAGCCAGGGCCTCGCACACACCAGGCAAGTGCTCTGCCACTGAGACCCATCCTCTTTTATTCTGAGACAGGGCCTCACTAAGTTGCTGAGTCTGGCCTCAAACTTGCAGTCCTCCTGACTCAACCTCTTGAATGGCAGGGCTTACAAACATGCCTCTCTTGACAAAGTAGAACTAGGAGCTGTGTATCCTAGAGGTGCTGAATTTGAAGCCACTTCAAAAGGGATTCCTCAGCTACTGAAACCCTACACTTCTGAAGACGACTGACAGACAGAGGGGAGAAGGGACTGGTGGTGGGGATAAGAACAGCACCTGTTTAGGGCAACACAGGTCCCAGAGCAGGTTAGATGATCCCTGCTGCCACCACCCTCACATGCAGAAATGAGCAGGAAGACGGTGACACCTGCCCACACAGCTCGCTGGCCATGGCCCCCTGCTCCCCACTGCAGATGCCCGCATGTGGGCTGAGCCCTTACTGGCTGTTGACTCCTGGGCACCGCAGCTGCCCAGGCAGCAGAAACACCCACCGACCACCACAGACCTCAGGGCTGTGAGACTGGGTCAGACGCAGGAAGTCCATGAACGAACCCCGTCAGTCTGTGGCATCCAAAGGAGACCCGGCAGCTTCCTGCTGACCTCTGGCCCTGCCTATGCACACACCGGGCGGGCCACGGGGGGCTTGTGAATGCAGGAAGAGAGAGAGCAGGCCAGGGGAGGGGACGGGTCGGGCCGGGACCTGGCAGGGGCTGAGGCCTACACTCCTGTGAAATAACGCCGCTTCCCAGGAAAAGCCAGAGCCCCAGGTCCTGACAGCTCCCCCGACTCCTCGCCTACTCCAGGGAGGAGACGGAAGAGGCACCCGGAAAACCACCAGCACTTCACCCCCTGGGTGGAACCGCCGAGTTTGGGCTTCTCCATGAGCTTGGCTCTAAGCCTCGTGTTTCACAACACCAGTGACAGGGCAGTCACTGCGTGCTCTTGTCCAGGTCCCCGTGTGCTGGGGACAGAGCAGGCGTTTCCAGGTCAAGGAGCCCTTTCCAGTCTCCCACCCACACACTCCAGAGGGGACACTCGGGATTCTGTGTCCATTCCTTTGGCTGGGCTGACACCTGCTGACGCACCAGATGCAGCACTGCTGGACTCTGGGGTGCTGATGCTGGGGCGGGGGTCCTCAGCGAGACACATCACCTGGGCCACCCACTCAGCCCCCAAGCACCTGCTTCCTCGGGTCAGAGTAGTGCGGGAAGCTGTGCACCTCCATGGGGTGCTGGGAGGGTTCCATGTGCCCGTCCAGGCACAGCAGGACGAGCAAGTGGTGGCCACCATCTCTAGTGGACGCTTCAGCAGCCACCACCAGGAGACACGTCCTGGCTTGTGCACATGGTCCAGGGTCAGGCCTGTTGTGCCCACGTACTATTTGAGACCAGTCCTTCTACTCGTAGGAGTGTCCGGGTCTGGACAATAAATCCGCAGGCACTTAATTATCACAAGGAGAAAGGCAAGTGCAGGATGTTCTGCAGGAAGTGGGATGAGAACCACCAAACTCCAAGGCGTTTGTCTGGATCAAGGAGTTCAAGAAGCAGGACTGGACCTCGATGGAGCGTTCATGTTTTTTTCTAAAGCTAAGGACACTCTGAAGATAGGATGTGCCTGAGAAGGAGCGAGACAGAGGGCAGGCCAGCTGTGGGCGGCCAGGAGGAGGCCCAGACCTGACCCTTCTCAGCCAGCAGGAAGCTCCAGGTTCTGGGAGAGGAAGCAGAGCTATCCCCAGGTCTTCCCCAGCAGAGAGGGCGCAGCCGGCTGGGGACCCTGCCCTGGGTGCCCTGAGGGTCCAGCTAAGGGGGAGCACAGGTAGCAGTTCCTCAGCTCGGTGATACGCTCCTCTGCCAGAACATTCCTCAGTCAAGGACAGATCAGACGAAGGATGACCGGGATCCTTGCCACGGTGGGCAGCTGGCTATAATGGAATCCACTCAGCATGAGAGGTGGTGAGGATCTTTCTAGAACAACTGCCTTTGGGGTTTGGAAACACATGTGCGGCACCATCTAAAGAATGAACCCAGGAGTAGGAGTGCAGCCTGGGCAACACAGTGAGACCCCCTCTCAAGACAGTGATGATAAACCAGTCAGTAAAGTGCCCTGCCACAGGGTGCCACACCAGGAGGCTGACATGCACACACGGCGGCGCTGGGCCCAGGAGGACTGTGCCCGCCACGAAGAAGCTCTCGGCAGGCTGCAGGGCAGGGCCGCAGCCTGGCCATCAGGAGACCCAGTGGGCTGGGCTGCTGGGCTTCACTAAGAGCAGCAAGAGGCCCATCCAGGGAGGAGGGTGCTTTCCAGGACCATAGGCCTGTCCTCCTCCCTGCCATGTACAAGTACACGGTTCAAAGGCGATGTTAGATAAAGTGTCACAGTCTGAACAGGTTTTGTTTTTATAGTAGCTTTAATAACCTCACTAAGATTTCCAGCCAAATGACGATCTTATCACTTGAGGTTTCTTTCCAGTTTCTCCAGTTGAATCCTCACTGTCTGGTAACTCCACAACTTCTAGTTTTGAGGCTGGTTACATTTAAATATCACACACGCTAAATCCTGCAGAGATGTGAGTGACCTCCGGTCTCTCAAAAGCTGGCTGTTACCCTGTGCTGGTCTGAACCTCGCCACGCCTGCCCAGGCCACAAAACCAAGCCTCCTGTCCCCCAACCCTGGAGCTCAGGAAGAAAAAGGGGGCAAGGGGCGCTCTTTAATGCACAAAGCGCAGCCCGGCACTTCGGGATGGGCCGCGCAGAGGAAGGAACCAGGAGCAGGACACGCGGGAGCTCCGGAATCCTCGCACTGTGGCCCGAGGAAACCCTGATGCTACAGCACCCTCTCTGTCCTTGGACAGCCCCGTTTCCTTCCTGACACACACCGAGCTGGGGTCAGCAGAGGCGCTGGGAGACGGGGTGGGATGCAGGTTTTCCTGAACCAGCCCCAATTCCAAAGTTCACAGTGACTTCTAGATGCACTAGGCACCCTCACAGCCTGAACAAACACCCTGCTGGGCACCCTGGGGAGCCTCAGAGAGCAGGGGAGATGGGGGCTCCTGGAGGGGTCCCCTTCCCCAGAGTGGTGCAGGATGGGCGCCGTGCGTGCAAGCACACACATGTGCGCACACACAGGCTCACAGGTGTCAGCTCACTGGGGCTGTTCTGCTAGCACTCGGACGCTCAGAACTTGTCCCTTCCACGGAGAAGCCAGCCAGGCGGGAAAGGCTCGCTCGGCCAGAGCCCGGGTCAGACCTCTGGCAGGAAACAGACAAAGGAGCTCGAAGGGACAACCTTGTGCTCTTAGAACTTGCAACTGAAAGGAAAGAGAAGAGCACCGGTGGACAAGGGTGGACGCCTTGCAGACGAACTCAGGCAAAAATACAGAAGAGCCAAGCCCCCTTTGCTCTCCGGGCCTGATCCAGCAGTTTGTGGGTGACCCGCGGGGGAAAGGCTGGGGGCCACAGCGCAGGCGTTAGGGGCCACAGCCTGAGCCCACCACGCAACTGCGGCCTCACTGAAACTGGCACAGCCACGCTCCGCGGCCTCCCTGGGAAGCCTGTGAGCCTGACCCCGTGCGACCCAGCCACACGTCCCTGGAGACCTGTCCTGGAGAACCCACGTCATCAAACTGTAGGACGCACAACCCGAACAGCCAAACCGCGGAGGGATAAGGAAAACGCGGCCGAGGAACACACGGGTCTGTTCCACCATGAAGGATGGAGTCATGCCATTCACAGGAAAATGGATCTTGAAAATAGCAAGCGAAAGAAGCCAAGCTCGGAAGCCCAGGGCGGTCTGCGCGGGGCTCTCCGAAGAGCCAAGGCCGCGCAGGAGGCGGTGGGAGAGGAGTGCGGAGAGCGGCCACTCGCGCTGTGCGCACGTGCAGACTGCACGGGCCCAGCCGCTCTGCGTGGCTCACAGCGCCGGCCACACTCGTGGGCGTGCACAGCACATCAAGGGGCAGAGGACGCACTAAAGGAGCCCGCAGGCATGTGAAAGCCTCCAGGATGGCGGACCTGGCCTCTGTGATAAGCCAAAGGCTTGAAGGGCCAGGGACAGGGCGCGTCTGCACGTGAGCACAGCGTGAGAAGCGGCACCTGGGGCAGGGGGGTCAGCGGGGCACAGGCGCCACCGCGGGTCCTGCACATCCTGCCCAAGCAGCTGCTTTCCCTGACAGAAGGCCCTGCAGCACGCAGAGCCAAGCACAGGACGCCTGAGCCACGCACTGAACCACCCGCGCCATGAAGGGGGAAGGCGGAGGGTGCCTGTTGGCGCTGGTCGCCCTAGCATAACAGGATCTAGGCCACGGCGACTCCAGCAACTGCTCTCCAGGTCCGGGGAGGCTGGAGAGCTTCCATCCCTCGAAGCCTGTGATTCATGATGACCTTAAACTCACTTTCATGTGTGATTTTCACACTTACACGCCTTTGGGCCCATGTTCAATTCAGATAGTCCCTTCTGGGAAAGGCGTTTCAACTTGGAAAGGTCAACGCTTGTGAATCTCGAGGCTTCCAGGGGCCTCTGGTAGCCTGTCAGCGGCACGGGCTCCTGACCTTGCCCTGACCCACTGGATAGAGCCATCTGGGAGACAGCAATCTGGCCCCCATGGTCACTCTGGGGCAGCTCCAGGTGAGGACCACAGCTGCCAACATCTACTCCTGAAGTCACCTAGGGGACGCCACGACTCATTCACAAGCAAACTGCGCTGGCTGTGACAGATTTTGGAAAACTCAATGACTGTAATTTTAGAGTCTTAAAACTACACATGGAAGAGTCAAAAATGCCTCCAAACACCACTGGCCTTGACTCCCCAGTCCTGCATAGGAGCAGTGTGATAAAGAACTCCCTTGGTACCGTGTTCACAAAACAGTTCCTGGGATGGTGGCCCCTGTGCCCAGTACTGTGTGTTTTGTTCTGTGATAACCCTGTGTGCAGATGTCAGGCGGGCATCTGGGCTGCAGCAGCTGCCAAGCAGGAACTATGCAGAACAGTGTGCCTTTGAGAAGTGGCTAAGCAAGTTAGCTCGCAGGATACTGGCCCAAGGTCATGGTTCCCAGCCTTTACCCCTGCCCCACACGAGTAGGCCTGTTCATCAGGCTGCAGTGTGGAACCCACGACTAGGAGGACACCTGTGCCCCACAGCAGGGCCAGGGCCATGGTCAGCGGCTCAGGTGCATCTGATATCTAAAGAAGAAAGACAAAACACGCCCAATAGTGAACACGCTTACCCACAGTTCAACCACGTGTGCACTGCAGGGAGTGATCCCGTGGGTCACTGCCACGGCGTTCCTCCTCGTACCTCAACCAGTGGCTCTTCAGGATGACCCAGGAGACTCACTGAACACAACGCAGGCCTGCCTGCCCCTCGTTTCCAGTCCCAAAAGCCCGCGGAGGGCACAGAGATCTGCACACACACCACTTGTGTGGGGCTGGGACTGCTGAGCGGTCTCGTGGGGGCCACACCCCCTCCACAGTGAGTTCCTCACCAGGAGAAGCTCTGCCTTCCATGCTCTATAACACCAAGTACTGGCCAGGACGGCCGTGGCCCTTGGGGACCGGCAGGCAGGAGGCCTGCATGGCAGCTCCCTATGCACCCGGCCGTCTCCCTGCAGGCCCTTCTACGCGCTCAAGAGTTAAGGAGCCCGCGGGATGGAGTGGGGGCAGGGGAGTGGGGCGAGGAAGGGAGATCAAAGCCAGCTTTTGCCATAAATGCTAATGGCCACCAGAGCCTGGGCTCCTCTCCTGTCCTGCCCCACTGCCCGCCTCCCGCTAGGGTGTCAGTTGTTCACCTGTATGGAAATGACAGCCGCTTGTCACGCCGCACATGAGAGGCCTCACTTGCAGCAGTAACTAGCATGCCATCTCCAAAGCTGTCATTCTCTGGTGTCAGCACAACCCACTGTTCAAAGATTTGCTCTGACACGAGGCAGGCAGCGCTGTGACTGTGATTGCCGTGGACTCTCACGCTCCACTCCGCTGGCAGCTGCTCGGCGCCCAGGGTTTGTTTCACCCAATTATTTGTTTGTCACTTGGAAGCCCAGGATGTCGAGCAGGTATTGGGGAGGTATTTTTGGCCTGATGCACAGGCAGAAAGCATAATGAGGCCCTCAGGTGAAGGTCTAGTTTGTCAGTTAGGTGCTGGGATGATGTGCAGCTGAGCAGCCTGAGCAGCAATTAGGGTATTTGAATAAGATAAGATACCTGGCAGGATGCTGAGAAGGCTCGGAAAGTCGGCCTGAATTTCCAAAATACCAAAACCCTCCGAGTAGGCAGTTTTCAAGTTAGTCTCGGAACTAACACAGGAAGAGATGTAGGAGCTGCCTTTCTTCAACCCCAAGGGCCTTAGAAGGAAAGAAGGCTCGAAGCCAGGCCTCAGCAGGACCTGAAGGCACGCTCTGAGGCCGAGGCCTTGGCCAGACGGCGCTAAGGGTCACTGGGTCAAACGCCTGCTCCTCAGGGGACGTGAGAGTCATCCCCGGCTGCCTCATGAAGTCAGGAGTTCCTGCTTCCCACGGGAGCAGAAATCAAATTGATTTGATGTCTAACATCTTGAGAAGAGGCCATTACACAGGGCAACTTGGCCCCTGTGGCCAAATGCAAAAAAAACCAAAACCATAAAATGTAGTCTGTGAATCTAATACTCCACCAAAGCTCACAGCAGCAGGGCCCTGCTCCTCACCCAGGAACCTACCCTCCAAGGTTCTCACCGCCTCGTCCGTGACGTCCTTCCTTTCTATGGTCTCTGGGCTCAGAAAGCGAGAGCAATTCTCCTGCACACTGTGGCGTGGCAGGGACAGCACGGCCTTGCTCCTCCTCAAGCCCACGTGGGACTCGAATGTCTAAAACCTTTCCCCACAGACACGGGAGACGGTGAACACAGCGAAAAGCCAGCAAAGGGCAAAGAGAGCTAAGAGTGAAGTCCACACTGTGGTCACTTCTAGCCAAAGAAAAGCGAGAAGGACTGCCCAGTAAGGAAAGCCTGGGAGGTGGACGGGAGGTGGGGACACCCCTCCATGACCGAGACGCCCCGCCAAGCTCCCCAGGCCTCGTTTCCACTCAGAGGCGGAGTGAGTCCTCTCACAGGGCAGAAGCTGCCTGGCAGTGCCCCCGGGTGCTCAGGCAGGGACCTTCTCTGGCACTGACCCGCGGCACGGCCTGCCTAGGGGCAGCGGGAGTGATGACACCAGCCCGCCCGAGAAGTCAAGTTCGGAGGAGCCCAACTGAGCCCTCCCACAGCCGGCGGCCACGTCCGCTGAGCAGGAGGCGGGTCTGCGCCCACCCAGACCGCAGGAGAGGGCGCGGTGCATTCCTAGCAGCGGGTCTGAAGGGCAGAGGCTGGCTCTGCACCCCTCTTCCCTCGCCCGAGGCTCGACCTCTTTCTTGCCCCTCAGATCTTCCTTCCAGAGATGCGGTCTCTCCTGAGAGAGCCAGAGGCCTAACCTCCTCCACCAACTCGCGCCAGCTCAGGCCGAAGTCAGGCTCCCTGACTGGGAGGGCACCTGGCCTCTGGGTGCCGGCTACTCACAGACCTCTGACTTCAGCTAGAGGAACCTCGGCGTGCCTGCACCCCACGCTCTTCAGTCACATTAGAAAAGCAAGTGGAATGCAGAGACCTGCCGGATGCTACAAGAGGCTGGGCTGGGCTCAGGTGTCCTCCGCCCGGAGGCCGTGGAAGAAGGCAGCGCGCAGGCCACACAGATGCTCCACGACTCCCTGCACCTCTGCCACTGCCTGCTCAGCCGGCCTGCCAGCAGCACTGACTTTTTAATGGAAGATTCTGGGTGGGATTTAGTCCCCCACTGAGCACAAGCCAGCAAGTGTGGCCCTTGTGGGTAACTCGCCCTGCAGTCCACCAAGGGCCGGTCTACTTCTGGTTGGCTGACCTTTCAGGGTTCACCTTAGATCAGCTGCCTCCCCAGAGTCCTAAGGCTAATTTTGTTTTTCTAAACTAGTAAGGAACTTCTTTTCCGTGACACCACCTAAGTTTAAAAGAAACTTGCCTAGCAAGTGGGAAGCCCTGGGTTCAACCCCTAGTACTGCCAAAAAAGCAACAACAAAAGAAAACAAAATGAAAAGGAGAAAGTCTGGGCATCTTGGAGTAAGTTCACACTCTCCCTGCTCTGGTCATGCACTGGTCTGCTCACTTCCGCGTCTCCAGAGCCCTGGTACCTGGCCAGTGCTCAACACTGAAAGGATCAATTTCAACATGGCTTCCACATCGCACCAACTGAAGGAATAAATGGACTAATCACTGACGCCATTTATTTAGCAGCTAACGAATCTGATTTTAGAAGACTCCTTGTCAAACCTGGGTTTCCGGGTGAAGTTCATGGGAAGTCCTAAGGAAGACTTAGGAGATGGGTGGGGAGATGCGGCAGGGGCTGGCAGTCAGGGAGAGGAGACTTACTATGGAAAACCCATCCTGGCTGTAAACAGATAATGAGAAAATGATGTCATCGTGGCTGAAATTAGGTTTTAGTGTTACTCTGCTGAGAGATGTGAAAGGTGATAGATAAGAGGGGGAAAATGTTTTCCAAGTGGCTTTTAAAGGCATCCAAATATAACCGCCTCCCACATCAGTCTATTAACGGGCACACTTGAGACACTTCCCTCTTCAGAAGGACTCTTAGAAAAGCAATGATGTGCTCTCAGCCTTCGTCTTTACAAGAGAAGGTTTACGAGGGTCAGAGAGGCAGACTTGAGCACCCACAGAAGGCCGCTCCCCATTAGCAGCTGGGCCCCACGCCCCCAGCACAGACCTGGGCCTGAGCTTGCATGGTAGTGGGGAATGGCCCTGCTGGAAGCTCCCGATTCACCGCCACTGAAGCCCGGGGACAGGCAGAGACCGTGGGCCTCGCCGGGAGTGGGCATGGGCTGCAGACTTGAAGAGGGACGTTTTCCGCAGCAGGGCAGGAACTGGAGAGCCCAAGGCTGAGCGGGTGTGGTGCAGCAGCATGGGTTTGGGGACACCTTCCTGGACAGCGGGAGCCATGCTGGGGTGCTGGACTGTCCTGATCCTAAGGTCCCGTTTCTGCCGGCCTCCAGAGAACCGGAACTACCTGGGGAAGGTGTGGAGGGGAAGCCCTGGGATCCTCGCCTGGCGTCACCTCCCACGGCCCCTGCTTCCCCTAAATCCCATGACGTGCGCTCCTGTGCGGCTCCCCCTTGGGTAAAGGCAGAGACCTTTCTTTTTTCACAAAATATTTTTTAGTTGTCAATGTATCTTTTATTGTATTTATTTATTGGTATGCGGTGCTGAGGATGGAACCCAGGGCCTCACACCTGCCAGGCAAGCACTCCACCACCGAGCCCCAGCCCCAGCCTGGGGAAGAGACCCTTCCATTCTAATCCTCTGCCATGCCCTGGGCCTGGTACAGGGTGAGTGTTAGGAGCACTCGCCTTGAGTCAACTGAGCCTAGTTCCACCACTCACTGGCTGTGTGCCCTGGTGCAAGTTACTCGTTCTGAGCCTGTTCCTTATTTGAAAACTCGGTGAATCACATGAACATGACCTGTCAGAAAGCAAGTGATGCACAAATGCCCGCATTCCCAGGAGCTCCAGCCTCCTTGCACACAGGGTGGGCTTGGCCTCTAGCTTACTTTGTAATGGGGAGTCACTCTGAAGATAGATGAGGTCATGTCTGTTGAATGCTTAGGCCAAGTACAAGATCAGATCAAAACTGCACAAAGCAGGCCAAGCACTTTGTATATAATAACCTCACTTAATTATCATAGAAACTAGGAGGGAGCCTTGGAGACTCCCATTTTACAGAAGGAAAAACCGATGCTAAGGTGTTTTAGGTAGCCCAATTGCACAGCTATAAGCAGCGGAGCCAAGATTCTGATGTGAACCTTGAACCCAAAGCCTACACTAGAACGCATCCAACTCTACAACACATGCCACTCTGCAGTAAAGTTTTGGTGCTTGTGTGGCAGATCAAGCTTCATATTAATTATGAAGCGCTGAACATCTGGCCAGTCCAGGAATGATTCCTCCCAGATCCTGGAAGTCACTTCTGCCTTCTAGAGCAGCTTTGCTATTAGTCCTTCAAAGCCAGCCGTAAGCTCAGCCAGGTGAATTACAAGGAAGCAATTAATTCCCTGATGACTTAACTGATCCAGCTTAACAAGGACTGGGCAAGTGGCAGTGGGTGAACCCGGTCTTAACAGAAGAGGCTGCTGATGTCATCACCTCCCGCCCCACCCCCGCACAAACCTCTCCCCCTGTCTGCACCAGCAGCAGGAGGTGGCCTTGGGAAATGGGCCCAAGGCAGCCTGCATCACCTGCGGTTTTCCCTTCCTTCGAGGCACCTTCTCTCTTGTGCACGCCCTGCACCCCCCAAGGCAGGCGTGGTCATGTGATCTGCTCTGGCCAATGCGACGACTGTGACCTGAGAATGCACTGTGGGTCCCCTGGGATCCCAGAAGAGGCAGCACCAGCTGATTTACAGCTGACACCAACTGGAGACCTTTGAGGTTATTTTGTTACTGCAGCAAAATGTACAAAAGCAGACTAACAGACCTATTAATCAGGGTAGAAGGGCCAAGACATCGCTCAAGAACCAGAACGTCCAGATGGGCGGCTGTGTACCATGGATGATTCGAAAGAAGAGCCCCAGGGGCAAGGTGACTTTTCACCCTAAGCTATGCCAATGGCACTGTATTTGTTTTCCAACTCTTAGACTCAGTTCATGCAGAGAGGACCACTCCAATGGAAAACTCTGCACATAAGACCCACAGGGACCTGACAGAGGCTCCACAAGGGACTCACTTCTTCCACTCCTATCATTTCCAGGAAGAGGACCAGAGACACCGCCTCTCATGATCAGCTTTCCTCTTGAAGGCAGAATGAATTTCCAAATACCAATTTATGGGCCACTTCATGTAATCGGGCCTTAGAATGTACTCTCCCAATAAATCCAGACATGCTCAGCCGATCCACAGAAGTCAGGCCTGCGGAGACGGGGGTGTCCCGGGGGACTAGAGGAAAGGGGTAGAGAAACTCTGAATCCAGGCCCAGAATCACCCTGGTGGACTCTTGAGCAGAATTCGACAGAGAGACGTTTCTGCTTTTTAAAGCACAGATTGAGCAAGGGGGTAAAAATACTTTCATGTTCGCTCCAGGCTAAATAAAAGACAGCTGAGCAAAAGTTCAGGCACCATGAAATTAATAAAATCACTGTTGCACTAGCTCCACCATAGGTTCAGGAATAAACTGGTAAAAATCCGAAGCGCACAGAGCAGATTACTCAAGTGGGAATCAATCATTTTCTCCACTGAGGTTTGCTGGCACTTCCTCATCCAGTATATGCACGGGATCCATAATTCACCAAAGTTGCTTCCTGAGACTGAGCATTGCTGGGCTTTCCCAGTAATTGAGACAAATTTTGTTTGTTAAATAAATTCCAGGCAAGAGTATCTTTGACTTATGCACGGGAAAGGAAAGGATTCTCATGTAAGCTGCGAAACAATGGAGTTTTATCTTATCTGAGGAACTTACTGCAGCTTGCCTGTGTGTGTTTTACTGCCAAAATAAAATAAATTGAATCAGCTCACACATGATAACATGCTCTTTCCTAACTCATACTAATTGCTTGGCTAATTGATGTTTGTTGAACTTTCTCCATTTCATTGAGTGATTAGGTACAAAGCTAACAGTTGACATCTGTAGGCGCTTAACTGGCGTCTGTAATTACTGTTAATGTTAAATAATTGTTAGTTAATTGGAGTGGTAACTGACTGAATGGAATCCAGATTGTGAAGCAAAAAGAAACCTAGTTAAATAAACATACATTTTCAGAGAAAACAACATTTTTCTGCAGTTGTCAGAACTAGAAACAATCCAGAGGCTGTGGGTAGGCACAGGCCTCTGTGTCACAGGGGGCTGGCCAGTACCTGAAGGTGTCCAGGGAGGGGCCCCTTTGTCATTTAACTCTCCTTCAAGGTCTGAGGATGGATTTGAGGATTTTCCTTAATTACAATGGCCCACGGTAAGTGTGTCCTGCTCTGGAGGCGGGAGAGCCAGCATGAAGGGGCTGAAGGGGGCTGCGCATCTGAGCTTCAGATAGTGCTGCGCAGCAGGGACAATTCCTTCAGAGGATGCGGCTAGCACAGTAGTCAGCACAGGGCTCTGGGAGTCTGAACATGGACGCTAGGCATCCCGTGCACTCTACTGGCTCTCAAGTGGACACAGGGCATCCGGGCCTGGGATCTGGCTTCCTGCCTTCCCTCTGGGGTCTGCCCCCAAAGACACCATGGAAATCCTCTGCGTAGAGTACCATCCACAGCCACCAGAACACGTGGCTTTACCCAGGGTCCCCAGCACATGCTTGCAGGCCTTCTGCAGAGGAACAGGTAGCAGGTATGGGAACACAGGCCACGGGAAACACTCCACACAACATGGATTAATTTTAGGCTCTTGCTGGAGGTTCTGCACCAGCAGTGCAAAGTATGTTTCCAAGAATTCTCCAGAAGAGTTCTATGCTGAGCTTCTGTCTACGAAGTAGCTTCCACAGGAAGGTCAGTTTCCATGACAAAAGGGGCTGATTGCACTCCTTGCAGTTGGGGGGAGGAGGTGCTGGGACCTTAGGCCTTTGTCTCTCACCAAGCACCAATTACCCTTCAGCACCATTGAATTCTCCACACACCAGACATCTCTGACTCCTAAAAACCCCAGGAAACCTCTCAAAGAGTACAAAAAAGGTCCAAGGGGAGAAAAATACAGAAGGAGTGATGCGCCAACGTCCCCTTAGCTGGGATTTAAGATGTGACAAAGCACAGCTAGTGCACAGAGCTGCAGCTGGCCGCTCCGGCCCAGGACCTGGGCACCATGACTGGAAACACTCCAGTCATGGAAACACGTGCAGTGCACGTGGACTTTGGAGTCTACACCAATTGTTTTCCTTAAGAAAGCTAGTCCATAGTCAACCCATTATCTTCAGGCGCTTGGAATTGTTTTTGGGGGGAGGGACTTTTCTCAAAGTTCAAAGCCTTGGTGGCAATGAAACTCCACCTTTTTTTTTCAAGAAACAAGGACTTCCCTCATGTCTAAACCTCACGAGGTGACATCACTGCCATTGAAGAAGGTTCTAGGTGCCTAGTGACTAACCCAGCACTACCTCTGTGTAGCCCGTTTGGCACCTCTTTTCCTCAGAGCTCAGACCTTCTTTCCGCGGACGCTGACAGAGCCATACTGCCAAACACCCAAAGGGCTCTCCAACTTCAGGGCTCCAGCCTCAGGACAGCCGGCCCTTGACTAGTAGGCGTGGTCAGGCCTTGGCAGTCTCCATGTGTGCTCGCTCATCATGGTGACCCCAGGGCTGGTCTGTCGCGTGAGGTGGGTCCTGCTGGGACGGTGGCTGCTCCCTCTCCACTGGGTGCTCACGGTAGCAGGGAGCAGATCAGAGGCCCTTCCCAGCTGGACCATTCCCCACTCCAGCCCCTCAGAGATGCCCACTGGCTGGGCGCAGCTCCCTCCCTGCTGTTCAGGGCCTTGCCCAGGAGGGTCCAAATCTACGACTGAGACAAAGGTGAAGGAAAGAAGGGGCAACAGCTCGGGCACCCCGGTCTTCCATGTGCGGCTCACCTAGCTTGCAGGGTGAGTCCTCAGAGGAGGCAAGAAGGGGTGGGGGCCCAGGGCCTTCTCTCCCCCGGCGGGGACCAAGGCGCCACCACCAGGGCTGGTGCCTAGTGAGCAGAAGGCTCCATACACACCTGACCCTTGGCCTTCCCCGTTCCTCCACCCAGGAGGGCCTTCCCTCCTGCTTCCTCTCCTGTGCAGCTCTGCCCTGCAGTCCAGGGGTTTGAGAAGCGGTTGACCATCCCAGCAGGAGGGTTGGGCGGCAGCAGCAAGCAGTCTGTTTCCTGCACTTCTGTCTCCACAGCGAAGTGGCAAGGCCACCGAGGAGAGGAGGCCCTGGAGCAGCTGAGAAGGGCAAGAGCACCGGCCAGGCCCTCGCAGGAGTAAATGCTCAGGGAGCTGGGGCACGGACCTGCTGCTCTTAGGGCAGTTTGTCCAGCCAAACAGGGACAGTGAGGCAGTCTCTCTGTTTTGGTCTCAGTGGGAAAATTAATTTTTTCTTTGGCAGATGGTTGAGTCACAAAGACAGAAGGATTCATAAAATTCACATGAACATCCTATAAACATTTAAATACATAAAGATTAAATAAGGCAATCATGACCTTGATTAAACTATTTTTCATCCCTACAACGTGAATCCTTGGGTCGGAGAGGCCCGACTCCACACTGTCTGTGAGTGCCTGGCCCTCATCGGGCAAGTCGTGTGTGCACGCAACCACGTGCTGTCTGATTAGTAGCTTGCTTTCAAACAGGAAGTACAGGGTATTAACAGAAAGCAACGTTTTGGAACACCTGAAAAGAAAGATCCTACTAGCTCTCCATCACATTGGAAGGACTCCACAACACACACGTCAAAAGAAAACCGTGGCTATGTTATAGAAAACACTCTCGGCGCCCATGGTTCCAACCCTTTCCAGTTCCTTGTTCTATCCCCATCAGAGATGCTGGCCCAGGACTGGTTTCGTTATGACTGACAATCCTGACCTAGAGCTAAATGACCCTTTTGGGCTCAGGAGCAGCCTGAGCCAGGCCCTGCTGCTCAGCCCAGAGCTAGTCTCCAGCACCGCGAAGCCCCACATCAAAGCCACCCCCTGCACCCCCACCACAATCAGCTTGTGAGATTAGCACTGCCCTCCTGCAGGGAAATTTTATGGACCGAATCTGCCCGCCACCAGGCTCAGCAGCATAATCTCACCAAGAGCTTAAAGCCACGCTTCTGTAAGGCCAGAATACTGCCAGGTTTCTGAGAGGGAGAGCTGATATGTAGCTTTAAACATCTGGAGGTGGAGGGACACACGTGTCAGCTCCCCCACACTCTTGTTAGACTGCTCAATAAGCCGAGGCTTTGAAGATCTTCCCAGCAGTGTTTGTTACCTGGTGTAAATTTGCCCTTTCTTGCAATGCTTTTTATTGCTTTTGGCTAAAGACACCGGACAAAGACAGGAGACCTGACTTTCAGGCAGGCAGGCTGTTTTGCAGGAGAGCTTGAACTTGATGTGCTGGAAGCTGGCAGTTCCTTGAAGGCCTTGTCAACCATCCATCCAATAAACACCGCCACTACCCGGAGTAAAAACAGACCAAACCCCCAGCACATAACGAGACTCTCTGCACCTGTCTTGAAGCAATTATTGACATTATTGCTGCACAATGAATCTCCTTTTGAAGTTGTTTTCCTGATATTTAGCAGTTTGAATACTAATCCCCTTAACAAAACTGCCCTGACGCTCCCCCTTGCTCCCCCTAATCGCTTTCTCTCCAGGGAGGGGTGCGGTACCGGGCAGTCTACTTTGCAGCACCTGGATTTGCACTGATTTGCTCTTGTCATTCATGTTACCAACAAGAATTAGCATAAGGCATTAAGGGGAAACTCTGGAGGAGAAAAGAAAGGCCATTTTAATGGAAATAAGGGGCAAAGGAATAATCTGCCATCAACTAAAATGCTTATTTGTGTATGGTTTCCCAAGCAAAGCTTAGAAAAAGCCTGTGTTGATTTTAGTGTACACAAAGAAACCTTAATCCTTTCAAGGCAACTAAATCACCCCCAGAAAAGCAGCTCAGAAGAAAGGCACCCTGTCAGGGGATGACTATTCACAACCAAATAGATGCCACAAATCAAACTCTGTAAGTAAACAAAAATAAGAATGTGGGAAACGTCTGACGGGGAGGCAGGGAGCAGCTCTCTACCACCCTCCGGCCCTGAGGAGTCTTTCAGGGCGCTGGCAGCCCAAGGCACTGCCCCTGAGCCAGCTCGCCCGCAGGGCAGGTCCCAGGAAGGGGAAACACATTCCAGAGCTTTTTATAGCAAATTAGCAAAAGAAAGACAGGAATCACCTGTGGCTGATCCTGGGGGTCATGGAGTCCCAGAAGCCCTCTTCTGGTGCCCTGTCCTGCCTCAGTCTCCCTGGGACACCCTGCTTTCTCACAGGATGACCTACTGCCGGCCCAGACTCTCCCCTCATCAAAATGAGCAGTAAACAATTATGCATTTTTACGCATGAGCACTGTCTGCTAGGAACTGCACATATCTTCTTTTATTGGGCTTTTAGCATTATGGATAACAAATTTATACAAACTTTCAGTCCATCAAAAAATATGATGAAATATAAAACTGGAACTCTATTATGCAATAAAAAAGATAAAATTCAATATGACAGTAATTCTGGGAGTAACAGCAATCACATAAGCACACACACCTCAAGGGAACTCTAAACATAATGTACTATTTAAAATTGCAGTTGGTTCAAATTCCCAAATAATCTGGGAGTCAAAATAACTGCACTTGGAAATGTCTTACTCACCAGCTAGCAAAAACGCTAGCCAAGGCACCAGAGAACGCTGCAACGGCCTCACAGTCCCCTTGAAGAGAACCCACTCTGATCCAGGGCTACCAAGATCCCCAGTGTGACAGAGAGAAATTATCACAGGCAGCTCATCTTCTTTATTTAGCAATTATCCTGAAAGGCCCTAAATCAGGTTCTATAGTGGAAAAGCAAAGACTAAATAGTTTGTATAATTTATACCTTTCAAATTACACACCTTCAGAGTCCGTGATTAGAGACTCCCCTAAATTTCATTATTTCCAACAATACTGCTACGAATGAAAACTGCCAAGAAGCCTACTGGCAATGATTTAAGATAAGTCCTCCCTTAATGTACTGCTATATCATTAGCCTCTCTTACTCTAGATCGAGGTCTGGAAGAAATTAATGGGATAGTGCATATTTAAATTCTGCCCTCTCGCTCGTTTATTAACTTTACAGAAAGCCCACAGCAGAGTAAGGCTTGGTTTATGGCCACAGCACTGTGAATACTAAACATCACAGGTCGGTCACTGCAGTGGGCACTATGCTCGGACTGCTGAGTCCCTCTGCTAAGGAGCTGGCAAGCCACAACCAAGCTAAGGCGTCTGCGCGCCCTCCTCGCGCATAGCTTCCCGCAGGAAGTCACAGTCACACAGACAGTAGTGGGTTCCTAAATCAGGATTCAGCGTATTCTCTTAAGATGCTCTTAACGCATCACAAACATTCAGCTCAAGCAAAAGCACAGAACGTGAACAGCAGCTCCAGAAGGGAAAGCAAAAGACCACAAGGTGTCCTTCCCTTTGACGACGAGGAGACCGATGTTATAAAAGCCACCACTCAGAAGAAGGAAGGAGCCTTACCTTTGTTTACAATTACAGTGTTGAAGAGTTTTTCAGAGCTGGCATCTGATGCCTGAAAAACAAGAAGGGGAGGAAAGGGTTATGACCGTTGACACCATCAGCCCATTATCAATACCATGACTGTAAGCCATTTCACTCCATTTGAGGACGGCTCACAAGGAAGCAGCACTTCCCACGTCATCCAGAAGGTGGTGCTAGCCGACTGCTGGAGAGGGCTGCAGTGCAGCTATTTGCTGGAGAAAAAAAATCTGCTTTTAAAAATGTGTCCTTATTAGACATATTATCTGTGCAAAACATGTTTCTATGAGATGATACAAAAAGCAATTCAGCTCATTCGCATAATGATTTTCCAATTTCGCTGACAGATCATTATTTTGGAAATGGTGTTTTTTTGCATGCTACTTGTAGACATGCCTATTTTTCAATTTTCTTCCACAAATCAGAAATGCCTACTATTTAATGCTCAGCTTTTTTCACTAAAGTGTCAGCCAACACTCCCAGAAACTAATTTTCGTCTGGTGATCCTGAAGATCCCTGTTTCTTAGAGGAACCAGGATGACCTTGGTGATCAAACAGACACAAGCCGACGTGCCCCAAACCCTGTCACCGTGCATGTCACCAGCTTGATTTCCTTTCCATTTTCTAGAGCTCATGTCTGCTAATTATTACAGTGGCTTGAGGAAAGCGAAATAAGCCTGTTTAAATAGCAAGACGAAAGCCAATTTAAATTATACACTAATGTTCTGGAAAATAAACATTAGATCGGTTTAGTGGAAAATGCTGGAATGTTTCAGAAGCACTGAATATTTCTAGGAGTTGAAAAAATAAAAATGAAGCAATGTACTACATAATTTGAAGGTGTATCTCCACTTAAAGGCATAACACCCCTCCTTCACACTTCACAAGCGATGCAAGGCCAGACACCACGGTGAAGACGCAGAGAGGGCAGAACACAGGCAGCGGATCCCAAGTACAGCGTTTTCTCACTCTGGGGCTGGCTTTTGGGGACAAAGAAGATATTCTGCTCAGTCTTTTCATGTTATACTGATGAAGATGAAACACTCCAGTTCATATCTGGGGGACATGTTCTAGTTCTCCGTGCAGGTGATAAAAAAAAGACAAGAAATATTTTTACTACGGCTATTTTCCCTTTAATTTTAATCTCTATCTATAGGGATGGTTCAGAAGATTAATGGAATTGAAGGAAAAAAAACGAATGTGCAAAGTAAGTACTCAACTGCACACACCTATACAGTTTAAAATAAACCCTGGACTTTTCCTCCTCCTCTGCAGGAAAAACAAAAAGTATACAGAGCTTTCCTGACATCTTAAACAAAACTAAATAAAACTAAATATACAGTAGCTTTTCCTAAAAATCAACTGCCAAAAAAGTGTTGCATGGGGGGAGAAACAAGTGATGCATCAAACAGATCACGACTCCCGAGTTAGCCAAAAATGACACAAATCGTGCTGTTTTCCCGCAGCATTCAGGAGAATTTCTAAGCATGCGAGTTTCCCAGCTAAAAACTTAGCAATGTGAGTATTTCGTTATTCTTCGATGAGAAAGTATCTTTTAGGATAGCTTGGAATTCGGCTGGAATGGTTGGTCCTTTCATGGCTTAAAAAATAAACTGGAGCTGATATTTTTTAAGGAAAAACAAAGCTATTCAATCATTTTGCCAAGGTGAAATAACCCTTAAAAACGGAGGGATTACCTATTATGATTGATTCTTACAGGTCCAAAGAAATAGTAAACAAATGACTGCGGCCCACAAATCAGAAACACAGGCAGGGGAAGGAAGAGGATCCGGTGAGTGCTCACTTGTACATGGTGCGGGAGAGCGGGTCCTTTGGTTCTGCCACTCAGACCCTTCTTGGACTGCCACCATTATGAGCTGCACGCGGCTCTGCAGTCTTCTGATAGGCAGATAAGGGTCCTTCTGTCTGAACCGAACTTGAGGACTTGATCATTAAGATGCCAACCAGCCAGTTATGAAGGAGGTGAGTCTGACAAGGTATTCGAGGCCTTAGGAGTGAGTGTGCCTTCTAATAAAAGATTTTTGAGCCCTTTAATTTACTGACATGTCACAAAGCCTGAAATGCCGCCTCCTGTAACCAGGGCATGGGACGTTTCAAAAGGCCGACGTGGAAAATACGCCTCTGGCTCCCCGTAAAAAGGCTTAGAAATCCCTTTCCCCATGCAGGTGGCTCAAGCGGTGCCGACCACCGTCCTACAAAGTCAGAGCCGAGCTTCTCAGCCGAGGCGTGAAGCGAGGACCACGAATACCCTTCACTTCTCCTCGATGAACTTTCCTCTACTTGCACTTCTCAAGCATTTGCACAGATCTTTTGGCTCCCTGGGTCTGCACCGTGGGCACGTTTTCGTTTTCGTTATTTGCAGGGAAATGCCTGCATTGCCTTCCGCTGTCGGGATAATTCTCCCAGCTAATTTTTTGTCTTTTTAAACCAACGACGACGCTCGGGAGTGCAGGGGCGAGCGGGGCCTGCCCGGCTGCCTTCGCGGGGCGCCGGGGCGCCGACGGCCGCGCTCGCCATTTGGTTTCCTCCCTGGCCGGCTCGGGGAAGCGCCCCGGGAGGCGAGGCCAGGATTCAGGAACTCGAACCCCTTGTGGGGCTTTTTGTGTGCGTGGATGGGAGGGTCTTTTCCCGTGACACTAAAAAATCACTAGAAACCGCAGCTGGCGTTTAAAGAAAAGTTAAATAAGTCAAGCAGGGCCGAGCGGGGAGGCCGAGCGAGGGCCTGCCGCGCAGCCGGCGGCTCCCGCAGCGGGTGCGCTGCCCCGTCGGGTCGCAGGTTGGGCCGCGCCCGCAGAGGGAGACTTTGCAACCCGAAAAGAGAAACCTCCCGGAACTTCGGCGCGACTTCCTCCGCCAGCCGCGCCCGGCTCTCCTTTCGCCTACCCCGGACCCTCGTGCGGGCCGGGACCCCGACCTCCGCACGGGCCGCGGCCGGCGAGCGAGAGCGCGGCGCGGCGCCGAGGCCTCCAGCCCGCGCGAGCGCAGGCCTCGGCCGGGAGTCGGGCGGGGCCCCTCGGGGCGCCCGGGCTCGGCTGCGGCCCCCGCGCCCTCCCGGGCACCCCGCGCAGCGCCAGCCCCGCGCCGCGGCTCCCGAGCCGAGCCCGCCGGCCGAGGGGCGAAAGTACAAAGGCGGGCGCCGGGCCGCGGGGGGAGGGCGCGGAGGGAGGGGGGGTGGCGGAGGGGCTCCGCGCGCCAGCCGCCAGCAGCCCGCCCCTGCCACCCCTGCCCGCGGGCCCGGCCGCCGCAACAAAAGACCCCCGACCCGGCCGCCTCCCTTCCGACCGCGGGCGGCTAGCGAGCGAGCGAGCCGCGCCCCCCGGGCTGCATTACCTGGTTGCCAGGGGTTAAGCGGTCCTGTCAGCCCCAAGTTCATGGTTTGGGTCCTTAGCAGGGTTCCTGATGGGCGATCGCCAGAGCCCGGGGGGGAAACCGGCCAAACACACGCAGAGAAAACGCCCAACTCCAGCCCGGCTCGGTCCGCAAGTCTCTCCGCTCCTTCCTCGCCAAAGTCGGAAAGCGGATGCACGCGAACCAAATCCGAACCGGAGCAGCAGCCTCGGCGGCCGGGAGCCAGCGCCGCGCGCACACATCCAGCGCGGCCGAGTCCTGGCGGGCGGCGGGAGGGAGCGCGCCCGCCGAGGGCGCCCGGCCCGCGCTCGCCCGCTGCTCCTGCGTCTCCTGCGGCGCGGCGGGCCGGGCCGGCGCGGCGGGGGCTCGCGAGGTGCGTCCCGGGCCGGCGGGCGAGGCGGAGAGGAGCGGCCCGAGCCGCCGCCGCGGCGCGCGGAGCTAGGAGCGAGGCGGCGGCGGCGGCGACAGGACAAAGGAGACCATGTGCGGAGGGAGGGAGGAGGGAGAGGGAGGAGGAGGAGGAGGGCGCGCGGCGGCGGCGGCTTCTCCCCGGCGGCCGCCTCGGGCTCCCCGACAGCCGGTCCCGCCTCTCCAGCAGCGCCGCGGGCTGACTGGTCCTGGGCCCGCCGCCGCCACCGCGGCGCTGGAGGGAACCGCTCCGGGAGGCTTTATTTGGTGCCGATCTCGCCGGCGCGCGGCGCGGGAGGCGCTGCAGCGGCCGGGGCGCCGGGCGGGCTGCGCTGCGCTGGCGGCGCCTCCTGGCCGCGGCTCGCGGGCGGGCGGGCGGGCGAGCGCCTGGGGCTGGCTGGGCTCCGGCCCGCGCTCTGCTCGCGGGCGCCTGCCTCTCCCGCCGTGCGCGGCTCAAGTGAACTCCATCGGCGGCCGCCGCCGGCGCCGCGGGCTCCCTGGCTGGACGGGGGCGGCAAGGGGCGGCGGCGCGGGGCCCTCGCTCCGGACTTTACTCCCCGACTGCGTAGAGCGCGCCTCTTCCAGACGCTCGCAGCTCTCGGAGCGGGACTTCTCGGCGCGTCGAGCCCGAGCCGCCGCTGCCACCGCCCCTCCTCCGTCCCGCCCCGCGCGCCCCGCCCCTCGCCGCCCCTCCTCTCGGCCCCGGCGCCGGGTCTGCCCCGCGGGGGCGCAGTCCCCGGGCGCGACACCGACAGCTGTTGCTCCCCCCGCGGCGCGGGCCCTGGGTCCCCATGGCCGCTTTCCCCGCGGGCGGGCACGGCGGGAACTGCAGCGCTCCGCGCCCTCTCCGCAGTTGTCGCTTCCAAGATTGCGCCGTGGCAGAGAAAGGCCACTAGGCCTACAGCCTGGGGTTGAATTGCGACGAGGCTAGTCACATTTGCAAAGAGCAAGTTAGATGGGTGGTTGTGGGGGATCAAGGGGAAACTGTGCAAAAGGCTTGGCACATAGTAGGTGCGCGGTACAAAATAATTTCATAGTTGAAAATGAAGGGGGAGGGAACCAGAGTCTAGGTGTCAGAACAACAGAAAGGGCTTCATCTAGGCTCCATCCCATCATGGCTGAGACAGACCGTTTGTTAGGTATCGAGGATAATAGGGCATAACCTACCCTTTACAATCCCCCCAGCCCCATGCCTCAAATCATCTGACATTTGTGCACCTCACGTCCACAGAAGTGGAGCCTGTTCCTTTCACATGCATCAAATAAATGTATGGAGAGAATTCTGTGGGCACCAGTTGTGCCATTTATCTTCACTGTGTCCAGTGAAGTGCCTCCCCAGGGAAAAAGAGGTCCAATGACCATAAAGAGAACCCTGACCCTTCTCTCCTAGCTATCCTTTTCCACCAGAACACATCCGGGTCTCTTCTGCTCAGCCTGGTGGGCCCCTTCCAAAGAGCCCCAGCCTCCTTATTCATTACGTTAACCAAGGGCCCTGAGAAGAACCAGGCCCTGCAAGGAGGCCGGCAGACCCTCCACACCTGCTCAGCTTGGTGGGGTCTCTCTCCTTAGCCTAGAGGAAATGCTACTTGGATTTTCCCAGTGCACACAAGACCCAGACTGCACCTGGGGGGTGGGGGTCAGATAGAGCCCCACACCAAGAGCGGAGCAAGAGGGAAGCTTCGGGTTCCTGAGTTCCTCCCAGTGCCAGCCTGGGCTGGAGTGTGCCTGGGGAAGCTGAGGAGGAACAGGGCTTGGGAGAGATGTGCGCCAAATAAAAATGACATGGAAATTGCTTTGAAGGAATGCCGTCAGGTCCTCACCTCTTTGAAGTTGCACATCCATCACTGTTTGATTTCATGGTGCCCCTGAAAAACTCCTCCAGCAGAAAAAAGGGGTGCTTGCTGCATGGCATACTTTGACCCCCTTGTTAATAAAAGGGATTTTGGAACTAAGAGGCCCTCTCTCTTTAGTCTTATCCCTTCCCAAACTAGCAGCACTATAAAGTGTTAGGAAAGTATTTCTTAAGGTAGGTAACAATTTTTTTTTTTTTTTTTTTTTTTTGGTATTACTACTTCCAAAGCGGTCAGAAAAAAAAGGCACCTCAGAAAGTGGAAGTTTGGAGATGGATTTTCCAATTGCTTACAAGGTGTTACAAAACCAGCTGAGGCCCTCAAGCTCTGGGACGTTGGTTCTGGAGCTGTTTCTATAACGCCAGGAGACTGAAAGGCAAACATTCAATTTTCAAGAAAAGACATTAAAATGTTTCTTTTGGAGTAATCAAAATGGGAGGTTTTTCTTATCTCATTGCTCTAATAAAATCAGTGTTACAGGGTAGAAACTCCCTGAGCTCCTGCCAGCTTTCTCCTGGGGTAAACTGGGACTCGAGAAGGTGTGGACAGCTTGCAGACCAACTGCAATAGCCACTTCGCCCTCTTGGGTGCTTTTATCAGCTGCCATTTGTTACAAGTACCATGTCATCGACAATAATCAGAGATAAGGCCTCAGATAGTAGCCTGGGTAAGATCTGCATGTGTTCCTGGACCCTGATTACCTGTAATCAGGAGGAACCTGTAAGTGCCCATAACCAAGCCTCTGGGGAGTCCACAGAACACAGTGGCCACATTCAGCACTGATGCCCTGGGCTGCCCTGGCTCGCCTGGTGCACCTATCAACCCACGAGCTATAGTGCTCCACCTCTCTCCAGAGTCCCAGCCCACTCTGACTGGTCTCCCAGCAGCTCTGCTCCCCACAGGTGAGGACAACAGGCACACACAGCATCGGAAGGAGGAAAGAAGAGTAAGTCTTGGCAGCACATGCAAGTAATCCCAGCTACACGAGAGGCCAAGGCAGGAGGAGGGCAAGGTCACGGCCAGCCTTAGCAACTAAGCGAGGCCCTAAGCAACTTAGCTAGACCCTGTCTCAAAATAAAAACTAAAAAGGGCTGGGGGTGTGGTTCAGTGGTTAAGTATCCCTGGTTCAACTCCCAGTACCAAAATAGATAGATAGATAGATAGATAGATAGATAGATAGATAGATAGATAGATAGAAAGAAAGAAAGAAAGAAAGAAATAAAAAGGGCTGGGGGTATAGTTCAATGGTAACGTATCCCTGGATTCAATTCACAGTACTGGAAACACAAAAGTAGGAAAAAGGATGAAAAAATAATCTGGGTATTTCCTTAGTCTGTGACTGAATCCTGCTAAGAAACCTGACTTTTTGAGACTCAGGAGGGTTCTTTGACAGGCGAGGCAAAGACTCTGCTGCTGCCACACCGCTGGCCCCTTATTGGAGCTCTCACTGAAGATTAGCAGTCAAAGGCTGGAAGCCATCGTACCTGTGACAGCCAGGTGGTCCACCACCACCCTCAGCATCTCAGGTGGCTCTGAGGAGAGCAAGGCCTCAAGAGCAGGAACCCCAACAGGTAGCAGAGAGCAGGAGGGTGGCTCAACAGTCTTTCCAGAAACACTTTTAACATGTGACCAAAGATCTTAGCCAAGTTTGTGACCAACTTCACTGATGTTTTTGAAAGCTACTTCAAGTACATCCTCCTCAAGTCTCCAGACACTTCTGAAGACAAATCAGGTTGAAAAGCCAAAGGAATTTCCAAATCAATCTAAAATGGCAACATTTTAGAACTTAAAATGTTATTCAGTTTTATCACAAATGATCAGATTTACATTAAACATGCTTGGGAAAATGTTCCTTAAAAACTCTGGCCTTCTGTTGAGCATTTTACCTTAAGAAATGTCCTTATTTCTTTGTGTCCTTCTCAAATATAATGACCTTCAAACACGGCAGACAGAGCAAGTGCTGGGTTCTCAGGTCTTCACAGGAAGGGGAGTCTTTCGGAAACTCTTTAGGTCTTTCTTGCTGAGTTATGTCTTAGTTTGCAAAGAGCACACAAGGGGAGTGCTAACCCTAAGTTTGTTCTTCAGCTGGTCTTGGGAAAGATGTCCCCACACCTGGCTTATTTCTGAGACTCCAGGAGGCTTGATTCCTTTTCACTCTGAAGTTCTTTCAGCTCTGAAAAATCTAAGTTTCCTTCTGTTTCTGGGGAGGGCTTAGGGGCTGGAACTTTGGAGCCAGCCCCTGGTTGACACAATGGCCCTGTCACTGCTCAACCACAAGAACACATATGAATCTTTGGCTCTCAGCCTCTGTTCCTTGTGTGCAAAATGAGATGAACAGGGTCCTCCCCTTTATTGGACTATTGTCAGTAACAGTACCCAGAATTGCTAAGTAGGATATAGGAATTGGTCACTGTGATTCAAGATGACATGTTTCTTTTGATCACTATGGAGAGCAGCAAAATAAAGATATCTTTTGGGATGCTATAATATCCATGCCACGCCTTCTGCTGGTGTTTCTCAATGGGGATCACCTCCACAGTAATGCAAGCAGTCACATGAACACAGCCATGACAGTAATCTCCAACAGCTGGCGCCATGGCCTGCACCACCTCTCCTGGAGAGCTGTGCCCTCACACAGCACTGCTGAGCAGTCCCTCTGCACGGGCCAGAACCTGAGCACGAGGCAGCCCGAGTCAGACACGAAGGCCAAGGGACATTGCTGACACGCATCTTTTTGGTAGATCATAAAGTCGAACCTCAAATCAATGAGCTGAACCTCATAAAAGTAAGGGCTTCAATTTCTCAAAACAACAGGCAACCGAATCATGTCATTTCGACATGTTAAACTGTCACTTCCAGTTTTAAAAGGCTGCCATTGTGCTTATGACCAGAAAAATGATGTCCTACTCGGGTGGAAGCACAGTTTGTCTCTGCTCGATTTGACTTTGGGTCTGACTGCACAAGGACTATGCCTTAGTCACCTACACCCATGCCGGCCCCAGCGGCCCTGGCACAAGACCAGTGTCAGGGGTCTGGTCCAACATACCTACTTGCAAAGACATGATCCTTGTGTGACTGTGCCCTTGTGTGACTGTGCCATGCCTTCTTTCTGAACTGACCTGGTTTCTGGCAGAGAATCTCTGTCTTGGAGTTTGTGGCCAGCATAGTACTGGGGGCCTCTCATCAGATGCATGAGGAGGGAGAATGAGCTTCCCAGTAGGACTGGGTGCACCCCACAAGTGTCTGGGTAACTGGCCAAGCGGAGGGGATGTGCCGAGGAGTCCAGAGGGACCTGCACTTGACTCTGGTGTCGACTGCTCTTGCTCATTTGGTCAGCCAAACGTCCAGTGCGAGGAACTGGGATCGAGAAGGTGCCTGCCACCAGGAATAAGTGGCACCCTCTTGTCCAGCTCTCCGGCTTCTTGCCTCTGCTGCTTCCTCACACTCTGCCTTCCATGCTCTTCAGCGCAAGGTTAAAACCCTCTCAGGGCCCCAGGGATTTCTCCTGTGCATGCCAATCCCTCTTCAACTACAGAGCAGGGTTAGTGTCTTAGGGAAACATGCTCAGTCGACTTCAGGTGGCCCCCAAACCCCAACCCCTCTGCCCAGATCCTGTCCCTTCTGAAAGGGTGATTTTTAAAAGCAGCTCCATTCCTCGTGGCTCAGAATAGAGGCAGCCGTAGTTCATGCTCTTGCTGCGGCGGAGCAGAGCCCTCCATTCTGGCACCATGTTGCCACAATTGATCACGGGGCAGCAGCGAGAGGGAAGTAAATAAGCCGAACTGGGTTAGTTTATGACGCATGCTACTGAGACGCAGGGGGGAATAAATATTTTCCAAGTGTAGAAGTCAAGAAAAAGAATTTTACTTTCAAACTTCACAGTGTACTATAAACTACAACAGGGAAAAAAACATAAAAAAAGACGTAAAATATATCTTACTTAACCACCAAGTCTACATTAAAATATTAACATTCAGAATCTGACAACCCAGAGAAGAAAGGCAGTGGGAAGAAAGAATGAATTCACTCTGCCCTGGAGTCGCCCGCGGCTGTGGGCGCTCATCTGACTCTTCACAGACACGGGCAGGACCCTGTGCCTCCTGCTCCCCACCCGGTCCTGGTAGTCTGCTTCTGACCTGGACTCCGCTCTCTCCTCTCATCCCACTGCTGTTAGCCGTGTGTGTAACGTGGGGGCTAGGGGACTGCGCTAGACCTCAAGTCTGTGCTCTGCTGTGGCTCCCACGTGTCCAGGTGTTCACCTGCCTCGGTCACCTGCTCAAGTGTCCAATGCCTTGCTCCTCACACTACCTTCACAAGAAATCGTAGGCAGAGCCAGGGAGAAGAAGGCAGTTGCAATGAAAAACCATGTACAAATGTCTACATGCACTAATGGGCGTGTCCACGCCCAGCGAAATGCATACGTAAGTCACTGAAGATAAGAAAGCGAGCACAGAAGAGTATTAAATTGAAAAGAGACGCTGGCAAGCTGCTTCCCCAGGCTGCCTTGGCCTGCAGCTTCTCACGTCTGCTTCAGAAGCAGGCTCCTTGGGTTTTAAGCTTCCAGTTCCCTGGCCTGGTGGTTAGGGCCTGGCTTCACAGTTGGAAGGAAATGTGCTTGAGTCTTCTCCATCAACAGAGCTGGGCGATCTCAGGAGGGACAGAACGCTGCCAGGCCTCCTTTCCATCTGAATCAGAGCTAGTGCTAGAATGTCACCCTGCACCGTGGCCAGCACCACCTAACCCCACAGGACGCGTGCCGGACACCTGGCACTTAGCAACTGCTCCATCAACAATTTACAGTCGCTTTTCACACCCGGGTACCTGGCAACAAGGGCCTTGAGGCTGGTACCAGCCTTTTCTGTGTGGGCACAACTGAGAGGAAGCTGGTCTAGTAGTGGCTCAGAGCTCAGCACTGATGAAAGAACCACTGGGTTCAAATCCTGGCCCTGCTCCACTCCCCCTTACACGGGTGTGCGGTGGACAGAGCGTCCCATCTCTGCGTTGCAGATCGCCACCCTCGCAGGAGGTGGTGCAAGGCAAATCCGCGCAGGGAGCACCACCGTCACCTAAGAACGCCTGTACTCGCCTGGGAACACTCAGAGCGGGCTGGCTTAGCTTAGGTCGTCAGGCACCTACCTCAACAGTGGGGGCAGGAAGGGGCTGTCCCATCCTGTGGCAATCCTCTGCTGGATGGACCAGCCTAAGGCCTGCTGGCAGCTGAGGGCCCAGGGAGGAGCTCCCCTTGATGGAAGCAGACTGAGTCCCAGGAGATGGTGCCGATCGAGGCTGGGTCTGGCTGGGGAGGGGGAGGCTGTTCCTGCACCTCCCAGGCATAGACACAGCTCTGGGAGAGTTGGCCCCACAGGGAGGCCACCCCTGCAGTCACAGGGAGGACACAACTGCTCAGACACACTACGGGGCAACACTAGAAACATCTGCTATGGAATTTGAGGGGCTGCCCAGGAATTGCTCATGCTTTCAGGTTCCCTGGAAATTATGCCTAATCATTTTTTTTTCCCTTTTCTTTAAATGCCTAATCATAACTAGGCATTTGAACCACTTCAGATTGAACTCCCAAGTGTTTTCAACCATTTGTGGGGAGAGAGGGTCCCCTGAAGCCACCTAGAAGTTCTGCAGCTGGATGCCAGAGTGACTGCCATGGGTACTGGAAGAGGTATCACTATTTGAGCACCTTGTCCACATGGACCATTGGACGAGCCACCCATCTACATTACAGCTCCGGTTGAGTTTTGAACTGAGGGAAGACCATTCTTCTGTCTGATCTGAGTACCCACTTTTTTTTTTAATTGATCAAATACCCTCATTTTTAGCTTCCCTTAGTCTCAGGGAAAGGTTTGCTATTTTAGGGCTGCATCGAACTCAAAGCATGATCCTAATCTTTGTTACAGTGCCTTGAAGTGGAAGGGACATAGAGAACAACCAAAGAACCGGTGACTCCAATACCAGGAAGAGCGCACAGGCTGCAAGTCCTCCCCACAGGTGACGTCTGCGGTTCTAATGTCCAGCGGCTCTCCAGGATGCTGCCAGGCATGCCTGTGTGATGCTGCTCTTCCCCAAGCGGTCACCCTTGGGATGTCATCGACGCCTCCTGAGGCAAGTCAAGACATGCCCCTCACTCAGACAAGGACACTGACACAGCGAGGATGGAGCCCTCCCTATCCCGACGCGGTTCCGCGGGTGCAGCACCTTCACAATGCCCTGCTCCACCTCCCTGTGGCCGGGTCTCAGTTTCTTGCCCCCTTGGCCAAAGCTGTAGGTCAAAATGAATTCTGATGTCTAAGATCTGAGAGGCTGTGGTCCAGCTTCTCCTTGCCGTGTGAGGATGAGTCGCTGACCTTCACAGGTCATGTAGCGTGAAAGACCACTGACATCCGGAGAAACACTGGCCAGTGGTCACCCTCCAACCTTCTCTCACAGGTCCTGCCACCTTTTCCAGGAAATACGGTACCTGGAAGTGTCGTTGGAAGTGTCATTATTGAACGGCCTGATGGTCTGAATAGTCCCTTGCAGAAGGTCTTCTGGGCAGTCACCAAACACTTGCTTCCACTGTTCTGGTGACTCATAATAGTGCTGGGACAGTAGGTGGGACCCCAAAATGTTCCAGAAGCCCCTTAGTTTGAATCTCCTGAAAGCTCACTGAACCATGTTTCTGAGTTTTCACTCTTGTTCTGGCCTTAGTTTCTCTCCCTGTCTCTTCCATACTATTGGAATGGAGTGGGAAACGCGAAAATGGCCCTTCCAAGGGCCTCCTTTTCTATGGCTTTATGGATCGAAATGAGCACCCTTTGCAAAAGGTCAACTGGTATGCAAATACCCACTGTCATGATCACATACTGCTGCTACCTAAGTTCTCTCTGGTTTGGTATGATTTCCATTTCCCAACGCTGGATGTGAACTAATTATGCCAGAAATGTCCTCTTCTGCTCCCATCCACAGCTTTTCTTGAGGGTGTCCCAAGGGAAACATCTAAGCCCACGCAGGACATATGCCTATTTCGTGGCTCCCCCAATCATTGCAATTCTCCTTTGGGGGCACACTTTTCTTTACTTGGAACAGGAAGCTGCTTTGGAGAGCAGTCTGTAGGTGCACACTCGGGGGGACAGTATGTGCTCTCTTTCTCTCTCTCTCTCTCTCTCTCTCTCTCTCTCTGTCTCTCTCCCTCTCTCTCTCTCTCTCTGTCTCTCTCCCTCTCTCTCTCTCACACACACACACTCTTTCTCTTTCTGTCTTCCCTCTAGCATCATGCCTTACATGCAGGAGAGGGGTCCATAAGTGGGTCAGATCAACACATTAGTGAATGCATGACCAGATCTCTGCCAACCAGAACAAAAGAGAACAAAGACAATGTCTCAGACATGAACAAAACTGTGAGGTCCTTTCCACAAATTGCCACCAGCTTTGGATCCCACAATGCAGAAACCCATAAATCTAACACAAGAGCACAGGTAAATTCTCTCCTGGAAATGATTACTAGTGCTGGACGCTGTGGCACATGCCTGTCATCCCAGAGACTTGGGAGGCTGAGAAAGGAGGATCCCAAGTGTGCGGCCAGCCTGGGCAACTTAGTGAAACCCTCTCTAAAAATGAAAAATAAAAAGGTCTAGGAGTTCAGTGGTGGAATGGTCTGAGTTCAGTGATGGAACATCCCTGGGTTCAATCCCCTGTACCAAAAAAAAAAAAAGGCTAGCTAAAACACTACATCAACCATATCAACCATGGTGATTGCTAGTCTCCAAATATAGCACCAAATAATGCTGTATGTGCAAATCATTCCTCTCACGAGAGGGTCGAACACATACCTTGGAATCTGGCTGGACCTGTGACTGTTCTGACCAACAGAACATTGAGGAAGTTGTACTCTGGGACCTTACAATGTAGGTAGTAAGACCCGGCAACTTCTGCTTCCTCATGTTTGGAACCACCCACCACGTTGTAAGGAAGCCCAAACAGACCCACATGGAGGAAAACTGAGGCCTCATGACCAAAGACCTGCATTCCCTGCCCACAGCCAGTAACAACTGGTCCACCAAGGGAATACAGTCCATCCTCGCCCTGTGGATATAAGCCATTTTCCCCGCACTTCCTCCAGCTGCTGTTGAGTTTGCCTGACTGATACCGAGGGTCACAGGGAGGACCTTTGTGTGCATACTCCAGTCCAAACAGTAACACTGTGGGCAAATACAGAATTGTTGTGATTTAAGATACTACATTTGTGGTTTGTTACAAAGCTATGGGCCACTGAAATGACTGTCTGGGTTGGCCCCAGAATTGAGAGGAAGGAAAGAAGGTGAGCGCCGGCCAGGATGAGCCACGTTCATGAGCATTCCTGACTGCAAGGCAATGTCAGGACCTTGAGGTTGGAGAAAGTGCTACTGAAGTAAAGAGGAACGATAGCAACGATGACAATAATAGTAATAATAACATTCCTGACACAAGAAACATCTTCGCTGAATCAAGGGAAAGTTTTCTATTTGACAAAGTAAAGGAAACTTAACATGACAATATCAGTGAAAGAAGAATCTGGCCTCCCCCTTCTCTCTTGGAGGCTGGGAATGTTTGTAAAACCGAAAGTCTTTAGTAATCCCTTCTTTTATCCAAAACAGATTGCAGTTTTAAGCACAGCCCCATAAACTGCAGGTTCAAAGGAACCTGAATCCAAATTAGCATAAAATCTGGAATTCTCATTTCCACCAAATGCACAGCTGCCATCTGACAGCTCATCTGTGATTTCAGTTTCAAATAGAAACTGAAAGTAGCTGGGGTGGCGTGGGCCCCAGGCTCCATCACTTCACCCCTTACTCCTTCCAAACACTCGCACATGCAAGAGAACCCACTGCAACCTTCTGTTATGCAACCAAGCCCTTCCGGCTCGACCCGGCAGGAGCAGGGCAACTCCAACCAGGGGATGACCATAAGCAAGGAGGGTGGGCGCATCTGATGGGAAAGCTTTGCTACTACTTTGAGGAGGGCTCCATATTTTACACACACACACACACACACACACACACACACACTGAGCCGGGACAGAGCACCCCTTCCCAGATTTTGCTTTACAAATGCCAAGAAACTCACACTGGAATACACTAAAATTTACATACCAGCAGGTATGTTGATTCACTTTTACGACTCACTTAACACTTCCTTAGCTTTCTCCTTAGGTCATGACAGCTCTGAGCAGCCACGTTTAATTCTGCCAGAGCAAAGGGGGTTGCTTCGCCTACTGCTGAAATATCATCACCTCTGGGACAAAAAGTTACACTTCTTTACAGGGAAGGGAAAAACTGATAATATGTATCGGATCCCCCCTGAGGAGCCCAAGGCGGGCCAGGCTTTTCTCACCCCGGCAGTAAGGGTGCGCTGAGAGCCATCTCAACCTCCTCCTCCCATCCCCGTGAGCCACTGAGTGAATCCAGTGACAGGTGGTGGGGCAGCCTCCACCGCACATAAAAGCAGGCTGCAGCCCCACAGGGAGCAAGAGGCTCGGCCTCCTCCTCCCTGCCCACACGCCTCCTGCCAGGCCTTGATCCTCCTGCCCGCCACGCCCCACGTGGGGCCATCTGCTCCCCACCCAGCACTGATGTCAACCTCACATCCTGGGCTTGGGTGAGGGACGGGAAGGGGCCGGCCTCGTCCCAGGGGCTGGCTGCCCCTGCCTGAAAATCCAAGAAGTCCACAGGGAAGCGACAGTGGGGCAGGGCCGCCACCTTTACCCAGGTTTGTGCCTCCTCTGAAGCGCCTGCACCGCTAACGTACAACACCCATATTCTCCAGGAGGGAAGAACACAGTGAGCATCTGGTATTTACACAGAATCTTAGAGGGAGTTGATGGATTTAATTACAAGTGTGAGTAAAACAGGAAAATTGTAGCCAGGCTTTCAAATAGCCACTCGCCTCTAACGAACAAGACTTTTCCCTGGGCTGCTGGTAAAGAATGCTATTTATTTTCTGGCAATGAGTTTTCTTGGAGAAGAGGAGGTTGGTAAAATATAGTTGCTGGCTGGTAGCTCTTATTCTAATTTATGATGATGTCCATCTTGTACGAAGATCAAGCTACGAGCAACGCGCTACAGGCTGTGTGCTGCGGGGGCTTCCAGCAGTCTGGTGGTGATGGATCTCCCCTCGGTTTCCAGCGCCCACTTATAGCGACAACACGCCCTTGTGGACCTACGGGCTGAGTTTAGGGTACAATAGGAAAACCAGCACAAGGATCCTGCCTGGGGGGCGGGCGGGGGCCGAGGCCTGCCCGATCTCATCAGCAGCCAACTCCGGTCAGTTGTACCAGTGGTCTGCAGGGCCACCGTGTACCACTGCAGGGAGATTCGGCGCTGAACGAGGACTGGGCGCACAGGCAAAGTCAGGCGTGCCAACTAGCTGTGACTTTCAGTAGGCCATTTAACCCTTTGCTCGCCATTACGACGTATATAGGTTGGGATGAGTGCCCTCTGGTCCCCTGCTGAGACCTTGAGACCTTGGGAGGCTTCACGATCTAAACCTGCTCTATAAGCACAACAGTCTTTGCTGGAAGAAAACCGTATTGTCCTCCTGCCATTTTCTTGGGGATCACATGATCAATTCCTCAGCAGGGCACACGGGGCAACTGGCCTCGTCGATTAACCACCCTGTGCCCCCACCGTCCTGGGCTGTCCTGGTCAGTACGTGAAGGTCTGCATCTCGTCCTTCCAGCGGGGGAGCGCGACTTCCTCATCAAAACAGTCATGACGCAAAGAAGCTCTAGGGCTGTGGGCCGCTGTCACTTGGAACTGCAGGCCCGTCAAGCACATTTGTCAGCTTCGTGCTTTGAAAACAAAACCCGAAGGGCAAAGGTGTCATCACGCACACTTTAATCTGAAAACCATGAGGGAAGGACTTCAGAAAGAAGGAAAAAAACACCCCCGCCAACCCACACGAATCCGAGCCTGCTAGAGGCCCAGCTGAGCTCTGTCTTCACCCGCCCATTCCTAGCCAAGGAAATGTGCAGACCACATTGGGAACCAATTTAGTCATTTCTGACTCTCAACGATCAAATACAACGATAAATAGCCTGCACTGGGCTCGAAGGGGAGAGGACCACATGTATTTGCTCTCGGGATCTTTTTTTTTTTTTACATGAAAGTTTGGCATGAAAAGAACTTCTTGCGCAGACCCACGTGGCCCCAGTAGGATAGATCTTAACCGATGAGACAGAGTCCAGATTCAGCCATGGTATCAGGACTGAAATCCCCAGAATTCGGGAATGGAAACTTTGGGTCACGTCAAGGACCAGGGACCCAGGGCTAAGATCTGGTTTTAAGTCAGCCTCTGGGGCAGGCCGAGCACCCCCGTAAGAAGCACCGTGTGTCTCAGATTCCACCTCTCCCCTCCCTTGGCACTTCCCCCTTTGACAGACCAGAAAATTCCTGGCTTCAGATCCCTTCCTGTGTATGTATTGTTGCCGCCCATTCTTAGAATGATTTGGTTTTCTGTTTGTTTGTTTTAGCTGTCTTTGAAAGTTTTTCCCAACTTGGTATTTTGAAAATTTTTGAGTTTAATAGAGAAGATGAAAGACAACACGCCTGAGGCCCCAGACTTGCCATTCTGTTTCCCAAGTGGTGGGTGACCTCGGCGTGCATTAGGCTCACACCCAAGGACAGGCTGTCCGTTTGCCACCTGGCAAACGTTGGCGGGGAAGCCGGTCTCCCAGGACTTCCTCGGTTTCCTCCTGCTGCTCACACGAGTGGCTGGCACCTGAGGCTGAGGGCCCGTGTCCTCGTGGACGGGTTTCTGCACTGGGGAAACCACACGCGCATGCTCGCAAGGCCCCCGCGCCCGGGCATCTCTGGAGCCTTCTGCCTCCAGGAGGGCGAGGACTGGGCTCGGCTGGAGCCCCCAGAAGCTGCTCTGGGTCTGCTGGTTGGCCAGTGATCAACGTGGATTAGTTAGGGAGGAGGGCTTGCCTGCGGGGGAGCCCAGGCTGTCCCCAGCTCTGGCACACGGTGCCAAGAGGCTTGCTTTGGGGTACCAGGCATTTCACCCAGCTGACAAAAAAGTAGTGTTTGACTTTTTTCTGTCATTGTCTCCTCATTTTGGAATGGGAAACAATGTGCCTATCTCAGCATTGGGAGGGTTCGATCAGCCGGAACAGCACCTCACACAGTCGGCGCTCAGCACTGCTTTCTACAGTTGTCGTCATTCCTACTGCCACCTGCGACTGTCCTTCGCACACATCCTGCTCCCTCACTAGGCTCAAGGAGCACTTGGGACCAGGCAGGATCTGGGTGTGCGGGTGGCCACGTGAGCCTCCGTCACCAAAACCTTCTCTTGACTCCAAGTGTTTGTGGCCTGCCATGTGACTGGCTGTTGCACAAGAACCTGAACTGCAGGTGTTCGACGTGGGCCCTTTACTACGCATGCGCTGTGTGGGAAGAGGAGGAGGAGGAGGAGTAGTAAGGCCCGTGGAGAACTCAGAGTATAGGAGGAGAGAAGGCAAAACACACGTATAACTAGCGGGCAGCACGGAAGAGGGACGACAGGGCCATCAGGGAAAGCCACCTGAGGGGAAAGACCTCGACCGACTGGAGAAGGCAGAGGCAGGACAGAAAGGATGACAGGCAGCAGGGGGACACGAGGGAGTGCCTAGGAGCCCCTGAAAGGGGGCGCAGGGAAGCTTGAGGACCTGGAGTACCAGAGAACTGCTTTAGACAAGACGGAGTTAGAGCACAAGAGCGAAGCCCAGCCTGGTGGGCACGTGGGGCTGGAACACGGGCCGAGGACGTCGGGCGGGGGTACAGGACACCTCTGCAGAGAGGCAAGAGCAGAAGCCAGCGGTGGAAGGGAGTCCAGGACCTC
Source organism: Sciurus vulgaris (assembly GCF_902686455.1). Taxonomy (NCBI): domain Eukaryota; kingdom Metazoa; phylum Chordata; class Mammalia; order Rodentia; family Sciuridae; genus Sciurus; species Sciurus vulgaris. The sequence goes on along the minus strand of NC_136479.1, from coordinate 38,720,892 downwards.
GCTCAGTGTCCACGTCCACGGGGAGGAGCCAGGGAAGGGATGGGTGACGGGGCTCTTCAGGAGGACAGGAGCTGAAGGCGGCACGGGCTGAGAGGTCCCGGAGGGTGCAGGCCAAGACAAGGGGGTGGGCTGGCAGTTCAGGAGGTCTTTGGTGAACAGCAAGAAGCGGGAGGAGGCTAGAGTGGATTATAGCCTGAAGTTAAGGAAGGAAACCAAGTAGCAACAAATCAGAGCCCTCCGCACGGTTTCTGAGAGGCAGGATGGAGAAGCCCCGGAAGAACTGGAAGGAAAAGGAGAGGTGGACGGTCAGGTGAAGTCCACGAGCCCTCATTAATCTGTCTGCAGGAGGCAGGGACAGGGCACACCCAGGCCGCCAGCCCCTTGCCGCAGTGCTCCGCTCCCTAGAGAAGAGGGGTGCCACGCGTTCAGAGACCTCGTCCACACCAGCAGATCCACTACGAGGAGGAGGAAAGCCACTGCGGTCTGGCTGCGGACCCATGACTCTCTCCTCTGGAGGTCCACACCCTTCCTTGGATCCTGTGGGCCGGCAAGTGCATCAACTCAGTGGCGGAAGTGACTCGCGTCACTCTCCAGAGCTAGATCAGAAGAAGGCTCTGCGGCTCCCCCTCTTGGGACCCTCAGGAAGTCCTCCCAGAAGCCAGCTGCTCTCTGTGAAGAGCCAAGCCTCAAGGAAAGGACAGGTGGTGCCCCACGCTGGGCAAACACCCTCTGGGTGGCGGCATCCCAGCAGCTCGAGTGGCCTGCACGCGGGGCAGGGACGGCCACTCTGCTCCTGTGCCACTGCCTCAGCCACCGAATGCGAATGCGGGAGCAGAGGCGCAGGCTTTGCCTCGCACCAGGGGCCTGGAGTGGAGCGCGCACCAACACCGCCACAGCCCGGGCTCCGCTTCGTGCCCGGCATTCTCCATAAGGAAGTGGCTCATTTTGGAGGCAGTTCCCATGATTGGGGGCAGGAAGATTAATTTGAAAAATTTCTTTAGTATCGAGCCACCAAGGTGCAGTGAGAAGCTTAATAATGGACACACTGCCGATCTGAAGCATGCAGCATGGGAGGTGCGTCAAATCACATGCCAGGAGCTCTTCCCGTGCCATGTTAACAGAACCAGCAAATGCAGAAGAACTTGATAAATGCTTTCCATAACAAAACCCAGCTGGGTGCAATGGATCTGGTGCTGCTCCTCACCGGTCGCGCCCAGCAAGCAGGCAAGCTTCACGGTCACCGCAGCCTGCCGGGGTGCACCCTGGGTCGCCAGGAGACGTGCCTGCGCGTTTCTTTATAGCACACGCTTCTTGAGCCTGCTTCTAAAGCTGGAGTGCATGCTTTGCTCTTCCCACAGGAAAAGGAGCCTCGGCTTCCGAAGAGGGGCAACACAGGTGCGGAGCAGCTGTTTTTGATGTGGCTCTGGGGCGTGGGAGGTGGAGAAGGCCAGGGGGCATTATCAGTGGCTGCCAGGTGCCGCGGGAGCGCAGGGTGATAAAGCGCTGGGCTGACACCAGAAAGAGACTCATCACTGCCCTGCTCCCACCCTCGCCCGCGCCCTCTCTTTTTAAAAGGAGGCTTTTTACCCTCATTAAATGAAACCTTATCTTTGAAAGACTGCAATCCTCAGCAAATGACAAGTGCGCCTAATCTCATTTTCTGACAAGTGATTCTGACAGCACCTTGCTTTTGATTTCTGAGACATGTAGTTAGACATATATTAATCTGTCAGTCATCATCCCTAGGAAGAATAAAAAGAAGGAGAAAGAAAGAGATGAACATTTTGTGAATATGAAGGCCAGACAAGATGCAGGACACCTCCGTGAACGGATGCCTGAACTCGGCCCCCTCCCGCCTCCTCCAGGCACACGCAGCCCCCAGGGAGGGGAGTTGGAAGCTGCTGTCACAGGGCTGGGCAACAGCCGCAGGAGCACGTGCCCTGGAGTGAGGCACACCAAGTCCACGTTCACGTCCTCCCGCGAAAAGCTGCTCAGTTACATGAACTCTGGAGTCTCTGGACTTCAGGGTCCCACCAGGACAGGACTCATGGCATCTGTTAGGTAGTCTTTATCCAGAGTAGGTGCAAACACACAGTAGGCATCCAGAACAGGAGCACTGATTGCTACTGCTATTTCTGCTAAGTCTTTTAGGATTGGGAGCAGATGATTCCAACTCAGTGTCTAATACGTGACAGACAAGACTATTTTGCACCAGGGTTCAAGGATAAGACACAAAAGGCTCTCAGGCAGCTTACAATCCATACTGGGAAACACGTATGCTCAGAACAGTGCAACCCAGTGCTAAGAGTGATAACACAAGGCCCTGCACAGCGGGGGGCTCACACAGAGCCTGCCCAGGGCCCTGGTTACTACGTGACCTTCTGATTATAATCTCACTTCCTTGGGATTGTCCTTTGGGGCAAAACTGCCAACTAGTGCACATAAGTCACTCTGCTGGGTTGGTGCATATAATCCTTGTTGTAAACAGAATGATTTGTGTTGCAATTTAGTCAGTTTCCCTTGAGTCTGATTAGCAGGATCACCTCTGGGTTTCCGGGCTGGGCTGACCCAATCAGGCAGGTTCCCTCTGTGACGCTGGCTCGAGCCACCAGCTGCTCCCTCATTTTCCACCTACTGGTCCATAGATGCTGCAGCGGGGTTGTCCTCACTGCTATGGGCGCTGCCCTTGTCCCTCTGCTTTTAAAAGGGTCCCATGCTGGGTCTGGAGGCTCTGTCATCCCAGTGACCCAGGAGGCCAAGGCAGGAGGAACCCTGTTTGAGGCTGGCCTGGGCAAGGTAGTGAGACCCTGTCTCAATAAACAAAGAGGGCTAGGAATGTAGCTCAGTGGTAGCCCACCCCTGGGTCCAATCCCCAGCACCAATAATAATGATAATAATAATAATACAGTAGACACTCTTTCAAAAAAATCACGTGCCAGTCTTTCCAGCAAGTCGGGGATGGGTACCTGCTCTCCTCTAGGGCCTCTCCACCCCGGAGAAAGGTGGCACTGGCCTTCACCGTCTCTGAGGCTCACTGGTCTCTGGCTCAGTCTGGGCCTCTGGGCCCCCTCCCACAGCAGGGCTCTCCTTTTCCACCGGGCTCCCAAGATAGTGCTCGCCTGTCTTCTTTCTTAGGTGATGTGGCCTTGCCCTGTCCAGTGTGCAGAAGGAAGGAAGTGAGGGTTCCCTCCTCCCCGTTCCCAGCCTCTGCCTCACTTTCCAAGGAGATGATGCTCCAAATTCTCTTGCATCCTAGACCCGCATTTCCAAGGTGACTGGTGGGCAGTGGAACTGAATGTCCCATTGGCACTTCAAAATCTAAATTTCTGAGAATGAACTCAGAGGAATTTCCTCCTGGCTGCCACAGTCCCACCCAGGCTGCTCCATACCCCAAGCTCTGAACCAGTTCAGGACTCTCAGGAACTGCCTCCTGCTCCCCTCCTCACCTCCACCCTCACTTCCTGGCTGTCTTTCAGGTCCTCGGCCGGTGGGGATGTTGAGCTAGTATGACTGTCTCCTTCCAGCCCAGCGCCTTCCACCAAGTGGACACTGCAAACAGGCCGGACCCCAGGGCAGAGCTCTGAGCCACAGCACCTGATTCTTCTCCCAGGCTGGCCATACCAAGGGTAAGGCTGCAAAGACGGGCTTCCATGTTTCTCCTCGGCCTCCACTCGACTGGAGGGGTCTTGGAGAAACCACTTAGCGTCTTCCAATACAGACCCCTTTCAGTCACCGGGGCTCATCACCTGCCATGCCCCAGGCTGACAGCCAATGGTGGTGCACGGTCAGTGCAAAGCAGTCCCTCAAAACATGCTGGTACCTTTGCTGGAACGAAAGGAACGGGGAAGAGAAGAAAGCCATCTTTACCGGCATGGCCTGCCCGGCCTAGCCCCGCACACTGTGCACAGAACTTGAACTTGAACTTGGTTATTGCCCTTGAAATAAGGAATCCTCTTTGAGCCCCGGGGAGGAAGGTATTTCTGAGGGATAAGGGATCGTTTCCCTTTCTTCAAGTGGACATGCAGACTGACAAGCTGTCCCTTTGACAGTCACACCTAAGGCCTCTTACCAAGTCTGTTGGCTGGCTGCCTGTGGACCACCCCCCAGGGAGGAAGAAGGTAGCGAGGCCAGAAGACGTGTCACCTGAGCCACACTTGTTCGGCCGTGGGGCAGCTGCAACTGCCCTGCGGCCAGTGGCAGGAGTCAAAGTCTTTGCAGCACACAGGCGGGGACAGAGGGCAGATGCTTCGGGATCAGCCCTACTCATTCCTTATCCTGCGGGGACCTGCCAATTGCCCTGAGGATTCAAGCAGCCCTATAGGAAGCTGCCTTGTTATGGAGGCATCAGACCAGAAGGCAGGATGGGTGGCCGGGCTGTGGCCCCACCCAGGGGAGGAACAGAGCCACTCTTCTCGGTTGCTTTCAGCTCTCCATTCTGCGACACTCTGTCCACCTATGGGGCGGGGCCCAACTCAAGGCCTGGGGCGGATGGGTCCAGGAGTGTCCCTCTGCTCTGGCCCTCTCCTCTCCTTCTCCTTAGCAAGAGCAGGTCTTACTCCAGCCAGGTCACAGCGTGCGGCCTTCCCACTCGGCATGCGCCGCGTTCTGACGCGTGCAGAGGAGGATCAGAGCTTACTGTGGGTGGCATCAGGTGTAATTTGATTAAGACAGAAGAAACAGGCAGTGATTACGATCATCGGGTCATTTATGAGGGCATCCTCCCCACATAGGCTCTTGGTGAGAAGAGGCAATTACAACGAGGCTCAGTTAAAGACACCAGGCGACAGAAACCGAACAGAACCGGAAGAAGCCACAGTGCGTCCCTGAAGATGTGTTTGTGAAGGGGGTCCCGGGCCGGCAGTCAGAGGAAGCGTGCTCGGGTGCAGCCAGCGCTGCTGTGCCGGCTCAGCGCCAACCTGCGCGCTGCTGAGGCGAAGAGCAAGCTCAGGCTCACTTTGCATTTCCGGTCTTCAAGCGTCCTGCGCTCCTGGCTGCTGTGCTTGAGAAAGCAGACCCCAGCAGCCTGCGTGAGAGGCGCCCTGCGCCCATTTGAATCTCCAACTGAGCTCACTCTCCTGCCCCGCCCCGTGCCGAGGCAACCGCAGTGTCGTGTACCAAGGAGTCAAGTAAGAAATGCAGAAGATGCCGACTCTTCATGCAACAGCCTCAAGACTCAAAGGACAGACCAGGAATCATCTAATTCTCTTTACCACTTGGATTAAAACTCTGAAAAGAAAAAAATCACCTGCTGGCTGTGATGTGCGAGCAGAAGCAGGAGGCCTGGGCTTTAACCCTGCTTGTGAGACCATGGCCAAGCCACTTGACTCTCCTGGAGCCCCGGCTTCCGCACCCATAAACCCAGGTGGATCAGGCAGGCTGGCCCTCCTGGGAGTGAGCGCAGCGCACAGGCCCCGCCCTCCTCAGTCCTGCCGCTCCGCAGGGTCCACAGGAGCCTGAGGAATGAGGCCCTTGGAAGTTCATAATCTGAATAACCAGAGGGATGCAATTAAAATCCGGGTTCTGCTCCCACAAACACACCCAAGGGTCTTCCCACAAAAACACCGCAGTAATTAACGGAACTAGAAACCACTTGCCGCCGCCCTCCAGGCCCCGCCAGGCGTCGTGGGAGGCAGGCTGCAGTCCTCACCCGGATGCCATCCTTGCTCCTCTGCCGGGTGTGCCTGCCTGCTCCTAGGCTTTTAGTGAGACAGCGTTTTGAAGTCATGCAGGGGCGTGAATATGTTTCTGGAGTTTTAAAGATCATTATACCCATGGAAAGAAATGCCAAGGGGTGGCCTGTGCACATGTCTGTACTGAAGGCTCCTTGCCCTCCCCAGCCTGCAAGGCGATGCCACAGCAGGTGCCAAATTGGTTCCTTGGGAACCCAGCTGTGGGAGATATCCCCTCTCCCCAGCCACCCCCACCCTTCCCAGGGACAAGTGCCTCTCTGCCCAAAGCCTCCAGGACTGAGCTACTCTGCAGGCTGGGCCAGACCCTGGCCCCATCTGACAAGAGTGAGGTCTATCTTCAGCGTTCTCCTCTACTTAACATCCTTAGATCATGTGACCACCCAGACTGGTCTTCTGGCCCAGAACTTATATTTGTCCTGTCAACTGGCTAACCTGATAAACTTAGAGTGTTCCAGCTGGGGAACTGGAGGCCACCAGGGGATTGCCAGGGAGATCTGTTTTAGCAGAAAGTCTAGGCAGCACCAGGGAAAGGTGTTCTCAATCACACATCACAAATGAGGTCCTGCAGGAGAAGCCCGAGAAAGATAATGAGTTCACAGACATTTCTAGAGCCGATTCACTGAGGGCGAGCACCATGTCTGGTTATCTCCACAATCTCCACAAGTTTACCATGGGGAACTGGCACTTTGAGGGTTCTATGCATTTGAGGATCTGAATCCAACGACTGAGAACTGATCAGCGTCTCTGCTCAGCCTTGCTAATCAAGGCGTGGGCCAGGGACTAGCAGCATCTACATCACCTCGTCGCGGGGCAGAAGTGCAGGATGCAACCCTGAACCTGCTCAGGCAGGACCTGAACTTGGTGGGACCCCCCCAAGGATAGTGATACACTCACAAGTTGGGGAACCACTGCCTGTTGTGCCATAAGCAAACCCCCACACAGGAGCCCAGAGGTGTCATGAACAGGTGTCCTCATTTATAAATTCAGCCATCTGTGTGAAGTCAGCGGAATTCCACTTTAAATCGGAAAATGGGATTCCAGTCTTCCCAAAGTTCTGAGGAAGACTCAGCAACCGGCCAATGTGCCGTTCCCCATTCCCCTGGTAACCTGTCAGGTGATCAATTTTAAACGCCAAGTCTGTGCCTGGCCTAAGCTTAGCGGGATTTTCTTCCCAGTATTTGTTAGTGAAAGGCTAAAAAAGGAAAAGAAACATGAAGGTGATTTCTTTGGGGGCCTTGTGTCAATCTTCCAAAGGGTAGTAGGAAGCTCTCAAACCAGCCCCGAGAGAGACTCCTTTACTGGTTTGCTTTTTAGGCTGGATTAATAAATCCCGGTTTCTTTCTCAGCACAGGTATATTTTTCATTTGCTGATGATGGTAGAAAGCCTCCTGCTCACATCTGTATTATAATAAATGCATTATAAATGAGTAAGTAGGAAACAGTAAGGAAATGATGTTTTACTTTTAAATGCTAATTGCGAAGCCCTGGTGCAGTTAATGTGCAGGGTGTTCTGTCAATTTTTAATGTTTATGCCAAGTGTAGTCTTCAATTTAACATGAGCTTTTAATCCTTTGAGTACTAAATTGCCTTTTAATGCTTGCAGAACAACATTGTGTTTGCACAAAGTCAGGTCTGAAAAATGTATTTAGCACAAGGTGTGTTGTGGGAGGCAGAGCAGGGGTGGGAAGGGAGCTTCCCCCTAAGAAGATGGTGCTGGAACACAGTAAGAGCACCCAGCTCCCTGCTCCTTCGACATCATTCTTTATTCTTTCTGAGGTTGCGGGAGTGCTGCTCTCCTGTTGCTGATTTAACCCTGCAGTGACAGCTTCCAGCTCCCAGGAACACAATCAGCCCCAGGGTGTACCTTGCTCCATCAAAAGCTACAGCAGAACCGAGGCAGAGGAGGGCTGCCTCTGCTTCCTGACCACCCTCCCGGCACACACCAGGGTGCAGCGGAAAGGAGCCGCGGGCACCTGGGGTGCAGAGATGTTTCCTATAGCCATGCAGGTTTGACAAAGGGTGACGGAAAACTTGCACGTTCCCTATACATAAAAGAACTAGAGTTTCCGACAAGAAGTGGGGCAGAAGCCCACACGGGAGAGACGTGTGGGGCGACAGAGAAGCCAGTGGGGACTCGGTGGTTTCTGCTCCTGGACACCACTGCCTAGGTGGCCAGTCGCCAGCCTGCCAGCTCCTCTCAGGAGTAGAAACCGCACCCAACCTTGGTCAGCGCAGGGAGCTGTGCCCTTCCAGAACCCATTTCTCTGCACTTGCCACGTGCACAGTTGAAGTCCTCAGGCTGGGCGAGTATGTTCATGCCTCTGGGCTCCAGAGCGAGTGCTTGTGCATTTCCTACCGAGGTGCTAGCGCGATTCTGAGCACTTCTCACATGGGCCAGGGAGAGCTCAGTGACACACTGGCCTAGCAGGCAAGAGGCCCTGTGGTGATCCCCAGGCTGCGCCTGCCTAACCCTTCAGTCAGCTGCGAGACCACTCTTGCTGTTATTCTCATTTTACAGATGAAGAAGCTGGAGTACCAGGAGGCTGAGCAACTTGCTCACCAGTATAGCACGGATTCAGGATCCCAATTCCAATTCTCCGATTCCAGAGTCCCACAGTCTAAAGCACTCCTGATGCCACCTCCCCAGTGCCTCTTAAAATGCCTCTCCTGGCACCGGCTATCAGCCAGGATGCTCCCACTTCTGTGTCAGCTCCAGTTCAGATGCCCCTGGCCCCCAGGGAGCCGTTCACTTGACAAGCACTGCCCGCTCCTGTCAGCCCTGCCCATCTCAGGGAGTCTGGCCGGGCCGAGCTCCTATCTCCTTCTGGTGCAGGGGACTGCACCCAGAGGCTCTTCACCACTGAGTCACATCCCTGGCCTTTTGATTTTGTGACAGGGCCTCACTAAGTTGCTGATGGGCTCTCCAGGCTGCCCAAGCTGGCCTTGAACCTTGGACCCTCCTGCCTCAGTCTCCCAGCTGCTGGGCTCACTGGCGTGGCCCCACCCCGCAGCGTCTGGGTGCTTCCGTTTTCCCGGGCGGGCAGTCTTGCTGTATTGGGAGCTTTGGTAGCTAACGGGTGCCCCATGTTCAAGAGCTGCGAGTCTGCGGACTCCAGGGAACCCCAGGGGCTGCGCCGGAGGGGGCTGCACAGCCCAAGTAGAGGCAATGGTGCCCTTGTGCCTGGGGGACCAGAGTCTCACCCAGCTCCGTATTCACTTGACTGATAAAACTGGTTCTGAAGGACAAAAACTATCGAGTATCAGTACATTCACAGAGCTCAGTGTGTCTGCTGGGGCACGTGCAGGGTGGGCAGCAGCAGCCTTGCCATCCAGAGGCCACCCACGCCTTCCCAGAACCAAGTGCTTCCGACACCCTCTGCTGGAAACCGGAGATTCTGGAGGGAAGCGCTGGCTTCCAGTGTTTCCCTGTAGTGATTAGGCATTCAGCGGGGACAATGCTGCAAATATACACTTAGTAAACTGCCTAATGATTAAATAATACATTGCCAAAATTTGAATATAAAAAGGCCATCTTTACATGTGAAAGCTAATGGGCCTGCTTGACAAACTTCAGTACAGCTGCTCAGACAGGGAGGGGGCCACAACAGAGAGAAATGAGGTTCCTTCACTCCAAGTTCAACAACAATCCAAAACCACGTGGAGGCCAGCAGCGGCCGCTTCCTCTGGGGCAAGGGGCCACCCTAAGTACTGGTTCCACTCATTACGTGGTTGGCCGCATTATAATTTGACGCAAAGCTGTGCATCAGCTTTACAGGTACAAGTAGAGGACCAGGGCGGGCGAGACTGAGCTGGAAACGAGGAAGCAGCAAGTAGCAGGGGCCTGTCTCCCCGCACCTTACAGAGGGTCCAAGTGCTGGGAAAGCGTCCGTCTGCCCTCATGCCTTAGCCAGCCCCGCCTGCCCACCCTCAAGCCTGACAGTGGAAAACATGCAGGGCCCAGTGTCCAGCTTCAGGAACTTGAGCCAAGACCACCGCTACTGGCAAGACGGCCAGGCTCTGCGGAAGGTGGTGAGCAGGGCAACGGGCAGCTGCCCGCTCTCCCAGGACTGGTTCAGCACAGAGAGAAAGCCCTACTGCACCCTTACATTATGCAAAAGAGGACACCAAAAACAGTCTCGGGTCCCTCTGCCGCGGCCCGCAGACTCCCACACTGCTGCTGAGCAGGCAGGGGGAGGGGCGGAAGTTGGAAAGAGCTTACTTATACCAACCTTGTAATGAGGCACAGCCCAGTCAGATTTCTTTTTCACACCTGCCTACCTACCCTCCATTACAGAACTTTCTCCCAGGAAAAGGCTGGGGGAAATGACATTATTATTTCCTCATTTGGGATGAATTGCTACAGGCCTAGGTATGCAGGCAACGGTGCCAGAGGAGTGATTTATGAAGCCCGGGTCCTCTCGCCGAGCCCCACCATACAGCTATAACTCTCGCGTTAGCACTGGGCATAACAGTGTGCTAATGAATCACTGCCCACACGTTATCTTCCAGGTAACCTGCTGGGTTTGGAAATGAGAACTGTTTCCCAGGTAATAATTAGGGCTTCCCTTTCCTGCCTGTAAGACTTTTCTGCTTCTCTAGGATCTGTGTCCACAGCTCGGCTCGGAGGAGGGTGGGCGGGGAAGCCCTGTAGTCTCAGCATCTGCCCACCTTTCCAACTGGGACTCCACACACACGTCTGGCCCCTGCAGGCAGCTGCCCAAACCATGCCACCCCAGTGCGACCGGCAGAAAGCTCTCTGTGGCGCATGAGGAATGATGCAGGCCTTCCCCCTCTGGCCAGGTCAATGGGATCGTTATATCCTCGGAGCTGCATGGGCGTGTGGGAAGGGCTGGCAGCCCCACCTGGCCCCCTTCTGCTCTTCAGGTGTCACCTCCTGGCTGGGGGCTCTGCCTCTGGCTCTGGTTCAGCAGGCCACCATGGGGAGTGTGAGTGAAGGTCCCATTTCTTCCAGGAATGGAGGCCACTGCTGGCAGATGGCTGTCAGCCTCAAGTTATATTCATGAAAGAAGATTTTCAAAGCACAGCGTCTGTAAAGCTAAGGGCCAAGTCCAGAGCCTCAAGCCGGTTTGTGGCCTGTGCAGATGGCCCTGCTTCTGCAGCGGCCTGGGGCTTCCTGGCCAGCACTTGTCCGCTCTGCTCACGTCACACAGTAGGGTCTCATTCCCATCTCTCCAAAAGGAAGACGTTATTCTGCCCATTTTACAGACGAAGCTCAAGAAGTTGCCCAAGGTCAATTTTCAGTGGGAGAATTACAGCTCAAAATCTAAGTCCAAAGCATGTGCCCTCCAGGGTCCCCCACACTGCCGCCTGCCTTCTCCCCAGTGCAGAGGTGAGCCCACCCTCTGGGCCGGAGGCCCTCCTGCCCTCCATGTCACACCTGCGTCTTCCAGAAGGCTTCCTAGGCCCGGGGCCCCGTCTCTGCTCCTCCCTGGCGAAGCCCACTTCACGGCCCACCGAGAAACACTGTCCTGAAAAGCGGCCTCTGCGCCATCAGGGAATCTGCGCTCTTCTGCTTGAACCCACGTCCTGCCTGGTAGCGCAGTCTCGTCTGCCCGGTCCCAGTGCCCATGCTGTTAGGTGGCCTGCCTGCCCACGTGCTGCTGACCTCAGTGGGAACACAGACCCCTCTCTGAGCTCACCTTCTGGTGCGTGTGTAGTGACAAATAAAAAAGAAGGCCACTCACGCTGACAAACGTCACGAGCGCTAACTTGAGAGGGGGGTGGCCAGAGACACTGAGGAGGCTCCATCCGCACAGGGAGCGTCCTGCCAAACTGTGATTTTATGATTAAACGCCCGTCTCTGACACACAGGAGGCCTTCAGTCCCTCAAGGGAGCACAAGGACATTCAGGCCAGAGCCGCTGTGGTGCCCATGAACGAGGGGCAGCAAGGCAGAGCCCAGCACCCTCGCCCACCTGCAAGGATGGAGCGAGAACACGGCGCGACCTTGAGGCCCCTGCAGTGCTGCCAGCCAGCTTCTCCAGTCCTGCCTCGGGCAGGGTCTGGGTAAGAGCAACACTGGGCTCCGGACCCACGCCCACCTTGAGAAGCTGTGCCCAGAGCTGGTGCCTGGATTTGCCTACGCGTGGTGATCCAGGCCTGGGCTCAGCAGCCCCGTCTGAGGTCTGCTAAGAGGGAGCTCCTGGCCTCTTGTTTGCCTGGAGTGGAATGGCAGGAACCGCAAGGCCGCCAACACCACGCAGGCCTCCGTATGCAGCAGGGGCCTCAGCCAGCTGGGAGCTGCCCACAACTCCATGTGCACAACTCCCACCACCTTCCCGTCACTGACATGATCCTAAACCTCAGTTTACCCGCCATATCCACAACTTGAAGATAAAGGCACGCAGGCAGTGAAGCTGGCCATCCTCCCCCTGCTGAAGCCACATTCCTCCAATAGTGCCTGGGCCTCCGTGTCCTCCCGGCAGTCCCCAGGAGGTGGGTGCCGTCCCCTCTGCAGTTACTCTGCTGACTTACCATCAAGGAAGCCGAGCTGTTCATGGGCCGCAGGTCACACAGTCAGGAAGGCAAGTCTGTGGGACCTGTGTAACCCTCTGCCTAGCAACACCAGGTGACCAGGGTGCAGAGAAGCACCAGCTGGTGCTGGAAGACAAGACTGCACACCGGGGCTGTGCCCGGGCCGACTAACGAGGAGCCCAGAGTCCGAATTTCTAGAGCTTCCAGGTAGTTCCAGTGAGGCCCCGGCCACAGGGCGAGATGCAGCAAGTGCTGCAAGGTGTGGGGGGTACCAGCTGCTGAAGGGCAGCCAGGGGCTCAAGGTGACAGTGGCCCTCCCCTCAGAGCCAAGTCTCGTGGCAGGGCTGCTTGCCCCTGAGAACCCGTGGCAGCCATGTGTCCTAAGAAGCTTTGAGTACACACAACATCACTTCAGTGACCCTCACAGCCCACCAGGGAGGACTGGAAAACCAGTTTAGATTCGCAAAGAAGCTGGTATTAAAGTCACCAAAGGCTCTGGCTCAGGCTGCCATGCATGTTAGGACTTGTGAATAATAAAAGGGGAGCTTGTAATTCCACTAAAAAATGAAATTTCATCATTTCTGCAGAATAAACAAAAACAAAATAATACATTAGCTCTGCAATATGTCTGTGCTTCAGGGCTTCAGAGTGTCATTAAAGTTGGATTTTATCCATGACAGATTTCTCCACTCCCCTTGCACCCCAAATAACAAAACATGCAGTCTTGCGACGAATTTCCTTTCCTTCCTCTTTTCTGTCTGCATGTGCTCATCTGTGCTAACTACAGAGGCCACCGAGACAGGGGGCTCTGACACACCTCCCAGGGGTCCTCGCGAGTCCTACAGGACGGTGTGGAAATGAGCACCCTTTGCAATTGAGGCAAGACAGAAAGAAGCCCCAGAAGCCTGTGTCCTGCTCGTGTGAGGCAATTCCACCAAAGGGAGAGGGGCGGCTGGCTGCGGGTTCAAAGCGAAGCAGCCCCACGAGGAGCTGGACTCAGAGAGCCGGATCAAAGGCTCTGGCATGTGGTGGCGGCCAGCGCCAGCAAAGCTTTGAAGCCCTCCTCTGAAGAAACACAGCACCTAAGTCCTCTGTGCAAGAGAGTGTGTGTCATTGTGCGGGGGCCACCCCGAGCACCCGCAGGCAGAGCTCCAGGGTCCCCAGCAGCAGGGCCATCATCCTGAGGGTGCATCCTGTCTGATTCAAAGCTGCATGTGCCACAGGAGATACTCGAGCTAGACTCAGTGCTCCACCACCCGGACCACGGGAACGGTGGGAGGAGCCGGCACCGACACTTTCCCACCTGGGCTCTGGCAGAGGTGGCATGGAAGAAAGTGCCACTTACGTGGCACTCCTTGGCAGCAGTTTGGTGACTCAAGTCTGTCACCGTGAAGGAGAGAGAGGAAAACCAAAGAGGCGTGGATGTCCTTGTACTGGGAAACAAGTCACTTAGAAGATCCAGGGCTGTGCAGAAGCCATCATCCTCAGGACTCAGGATCTTGCACCTGCCCCACAAACACGAGGTCACTTGTTCCCCTGTGCTCGAGGAGGGTCTGGATGGCTGGAATGCCCACTCGGCTGCTCCCCTGCCTGCCACAGGTTGGTTAGAGCTCAGCTCCCTCAGTGAGTAAGTGACGTGAGGGGGAACAGCAGCAAATGAGGCACTCAGGAACATTCCAGAAGGCTCCACAAGTGGCTCGGGCTGACAGAGCAACTCGCATCGAGCTTTGATGTCTTGATAGGTTCTTAACACATTTTCCTTCCGTTATCCAGCTGCTCAGCTAACCGAATGTTACCGCCTCCGTGGTGCCTCCCTTCCCGGCTTGGCCTGCCTCGCTGTACGAGGAGCGCCATAATGATCCCGATCTGAACTCTCCACTCCAATTACAAGGTCCGTGCTTCTCATTCCAGAGGCTCCACAGCTCACTCGGGCTCACAAGTAGCTCCCCTGCCTCTTTGGAAGAAAATAAGTTGATTTTAGTTGTGCACGATCGATGGCATCTTCCTGTACCCTCGCATGCACAGCTGGTAGGTGAACACTGGCACAGGTGACTTCCAGGCCACACACTGACGACTTCTGCCGTGGACGCCGGCTGGCGACCACATCCTGCGCATCCTCCGGCTTTGTCGCCACATCAGGAAACCAGAGGGGACACTTGGGCAAGCCACAAACTGCCAGCAGACAGCAGCAGAGAAACCATCAGAGGGCCTGGGGAGGCCCAGGGGAGGCCCAGACAGCCAGCGGCAGGCAGTCTTCCCAGTCCTGTGCACACCTTGGCTTGGAGGACGTGAGTGAGCTCGAAGTGCAGCCTCTGCTCCGGAGGCGCCGCCGTCCTCCGCTGCCATCCACAGCAGCTCCCCTACAGCGCAGGGTCCAGGCGCATCAGGACGCATTTGCCTCAGGAAGGCAGAGCCCCTGTGGGCACCCAGGGCGCCGCCGAGCTCTGCCAGGACTCCACGGAGCAGGCTGGCTGCCGGCTCATGGGCACACCAAGCAGTCTGACCACTACCCGTGACACTGGAAGAGCTCTCACCTCCTTGCGGAGGCCTGCTGCAGCCACCTCTGCTCTGGTGGCTTCTCACACGCTCCCTAAAGCCACAGCTCCTGCCCTTTCCTCAGTTCCGGGCCTCCTCGCTCGCTTCCCCGTGGCTGGGACGTGTGGCCCACTCCCTTACACTCTCAGTGTGGCGATGTCCCCTCGGAGACAGCCCTTCCTCGACCGCCGGAACTGGACCCCTCCGCCTTCGCGTGGTGCACTCTGCGGCTGGGCCCGTGTGCCCAGCTCTGACCGAAGGCCAGCCTCTGCAAACACCGGCGGGGGCCTGAGGAGGGAGGCAGTTCTGGACGCCCCCCGCAAGGACACCAGCACAGCGGCGGGTTCCCGAGGGCAGTGCGGGCCCTGACAGCTTCCCAGGGGTTCCCCACCTGCCCTTCCTCCTCGTGGCAGCAGAACTCCATCTGAGTTTGAAGGGCAGCAGCAGGAGCCCCTGCAGTCTTTCTTAGAGCTGGGAGTGGCCACAGGACAGAACTCTGAGCTTCCAGGAACTCACTCTTGGTCCTGTCCTCCTGCCTTCTCTTCCTTTGTCCCTTCCCGACACCTGTCCCTCTGCTTGGGAAGGCCTTGTCACAGCTCTACTTCGTATCTGGAATGGACCCGGCAGCTGGCGCTGCAGGCTTGGCACCCAGCTGGTGGCACTATAGGGAAGTGGGGCCTGGGTGGGGGACGCAGGTCACTGGGGCAGGACCTGGAGAGCACTCTTGTCCCCGGCCCCTTCCCCTGCCCTCTGTCTTGCCTCTGGCCTCCATGAGGTGAGCCGCTCTGTCCCTCCACACCCCCCAACAGAGCCAGCTTGCCGTCAATCTAGAAGTCAGATGAGCTATTCCTTCACGATGTCTCTGTTTGGATGCTGGTTCTACTCGTGGTGCTGGGGATGGAACCCAGGGCCTCCCACATGCGAGGCCAGTTCCATGCCGCTGGGCCGCACGTCTAGTCCTCTCCTTTCTGGTACTTTTCTCAGGTAATTCTCATAGCAAAGGAAGCTGACTAACACACACATCATGGCCCCTAGAGCTGAAGGAGACGGGATCCCAGGGAAATGTGAGGAGCAGGGCCCCGTGTTCCTGACTCCCAGGCTTTTAAGAAGAAAGAAATCCCTAGCCCCACCCGTTTTAGTACTGAAGCTTGAACTCAGAGTCTTGCACTTGCGAGGCAAGCGCTCCGCTACTGAGCTGCCTCTCCAGCCCCTTTCTAAAAACTGTCTTGCTAAGTTGCGCAGGCTAGCCTCAAAGGCATCACCCTCCTGCCTCAGCTTCCCTTGTAGCTGAGGTCACCAGCATGGGCCACCACACCCAGAAAAACCCTTCATTTTTAAAGGCGCTGTTAGGCTAAGGACTGAACCGTAGCCACTCTGCTCCCATCTATTTTTTTTTGGCGGGAGGGTACCAGGGATTGAGCCCAGGGTTGCTCAACCGCTGAGTCACATCTCCAGCCCTTTTTATTTTTGAGACAGGGCCTTGCTGAGTTGCTTAGGGCCTTTTAAATTGCTGAGGCTGGCCTCAAACTTGCTATCCTCCTGCCTCAGCTTCCTCAGTCTCTGGGATCACAGGCGTGATCAGTGACTCATGATTTCTGAGGAGGCTGTTTGGCATCTTGCAGATTAAATCAATCTTACAGTTATTGTTGGTTTTTTTTTTTTTTTTTTTTTTGGTGGTGCTGGGGATTGAACCAGGGCCTTGTGCATGCCAATCGTACAGTTCTTAAACAACTTTCTACGGTTTTATGGATTTATAGTGAAAAGATCAATAATTTAGATCATGGAAGTAAATTACAAACTATTTCATGAAATTAAGATTGAGGACGAGAACTCTCAAAATTTATTTTGAAATTTCAGGTACATATTTATTTTTTAAAAGTCTATTAAAATAATATCAAACCATGTACTTCTGTCTTGCAAAAAGTTTTTTTAAATGCAGACATTGTTTTCACTGAGAAAAATGAAATAACTCTTTTTAAAGCATCAAGGGCTCCAAAGTGGCTTGTCTATACCATGGAAGGGAGAGATCAGATGCAAAGGACCAAGAGTTTCGCCAGGTGGATAAGACACCCTCCAAGAGACTCGCAAGCTCAGCTCCTCGCAGGCGACAAGGGAGTCCTGCCAGGTGGAAGAAGCGCTGATGGGAACCAGGTGTCTGCCAATGGTCAGCAGTCAGGAAGACTGCTGGCCACCATCTGCAGACGGTGGACCCCTGGTGAGCCTCTGATCCCTGTGTCAAAACCAAAAGGGATCACCACCTGACCACCACATCTGGCTGCTCACCCAGCAGCCACCCGCCTTTCTTCCCTACCTGTGGTGTGTGTCCGGCACCAGGGGAGATGGGGGTGGATCTCAGCCAGTCATGCAACCTCACTCCTAGGCCAAAAGGTCCAGGGGGGTCAGTCACTGGGGACACACGAGGAGAGCCGGGCCCTGCTGAGAGCAGCACAGGAAGAGAGCCCTCTTTTTATCCCTGACCCCTTCCTGCTTAGCACGGTGCCCCACATGGATGTGCATGTGCTTGGGCCTTAGCAGCTGTTTTGTATCCCCGAGAGGCCGGATGAGTAGGACGCCTGGTCCTCTGCGGCAGGCTGACTCCTGCCCACCTCCAGACTCTGGCAGTGGAGACAGATATTTTGCTTCTGAGCAGCCAGTAAGGTGGGTTTTGGGTCACTAGTTGCCATAATAGGGCTCCCAGCCTAGCTGCACCAAGGGGCAACTGAGGTGCTAGCTGAAGGCCTGTGTGGCCTGGGGGAGAGGAGGTGGCTGCCTCGTGACACAGAAGTGGGCACCCTCTCCTTCTCGGCTGACAGTCAAGGGGCTTGGTGTGGGACTCAGAAGAGCCCTGGCCCTGGATGGACAGTGGTCTACTTTGCACCCAGAGCTCAGGAGCAACACTCTTACCTCAGGAGAACAGGGCTCAAGGAGAAGGGGAGGAGGAGCTGCTGCGGCCCTCACTGAGAGGGTGGAAGAGCCCAGGGCAGGGCCCACTGCTCACAGGACAGTGCAGGAAGTCCTCCTGAGGCCAGTGGCCCTGTGGCAGTGGTGGTTTCCCACCACAGGCTGGACTGAGGCAGATTTGAGTCCAACTTCTAAGATAGCCATCTCTGTGTCCAAACTCCAGGGACTAATTATTTCAAGTCAACTTGCAGTGTACTTTGGGGCCCTGTTTTAAAAGATTTATTTCACATGGATGCATTGATTGGCCTTTTGACTATCAACAAGGAAGGTCATTATTTCATGCAGCAATTTAAAACAAGAAGTGAAGATTTTTCAAGTCATTATTAGCAAATGAGCCAAACAAGGAAGCAGAGCCTGAAGATTCCACTGAGAGAAACTACCAAGACAAAAGCAATATGCCACAGGACAACAACATCAAGGCTGGCTTCCTGGAAGGCACGGTACACACACACCACACCTTCCTTGGATGACCTGGCCTCAGGGGCTGTATTGAAACCACAACAGAGTTTGATCTCATTTCTTGTGCTGAGAACTTCTAGAGACCATCAACCCTGACATATAATCATATATGTTCTTGCAAAATAATTAACGTTACCACATCATGGTTTTACTTATTTTGCAGGAACTCCTTAGTTATCACAAAGGAAGAAGCATGAACACCATTTAAAAAAAATACCATTAATGTGAATTTTAAAAAGACCAGTGTCATTGCTACTTTCATGTGTACTGTATGATTTAGAGCAGACCCTTGGCTCAAAGTGGCCCACTGTTTGTTTTGTAAATAAAGTTTTATTGAAACACAGCAACATTCATACATTTATGGATTGCCTATGGCTGCTTTTGTGCTATAATGGCAACATTGTGTAGAGTTGCTACAGGGCCTGTGTGGCCCTCAAAGCCTAAAATATTCAGCAGCTACCTTTACAGAAAAAAATTTGCCAGTGATTTCTGGCTTATTATGGGCTGGGTACAGAAAAGATGGACTGTGGATTAATACCATTTCCTGTGTCCTGATTCTACTTCCACCATTTCCTCTCACATTCAGGATAAAGTGCACTGCAAGGGAGAGTCACACAGATGCATCGGCCAGAAGGACATGACTGTGCCACCACTGCAGGCTACTACTAAAGGGGGTTCTCTGATGTATAAAGCTGCTATTTATAACCTTACAAAGTTAATTTATAAAGCAGCTATTTATAAATAGATGGCACACTTTCAGCTAACCCTAGTTAGTAACAATCACCACAGCAAACTTGTGGCTGGTGGCTGGCCCCAGCACCCGACCCCACAGCTGAGAACTGCTGATTCAAATCACAAAATCAATCTCAAGATCTATTTATTCGTCCATCCTTCCAACACCTGAAGTTCCTACTGTGGGCAAGCTCTGTGCTAAGCACTCAGGGTGCGAAGATGACAGAAGATACTGAAGGTACAACTTTGGTTCTCCCTAAGTGTGCACTTCCAGAGTTGGAAATGACCTCATGGATTACTGCCAGGTTGGAAGAAATGAAGAGCAGGAAGCATCAAGGAAAGCTTCAAGAAGCAGCATTAAACTGGACCCTAGGGAGGGACAGATCTGAACCAGAAGGGCGGAAGACCACTTCTTGGAGGGACATCTGGAAGGCCTGAGGGCTGTAGAGCTCATGGTCGGGTATTGGAACTGGAGTTAGAACCCAGATATCCAGCGTGAAGCCATCTGTAAAAGCTGTGTGTCAGGCGACTGAAAAGCACTGAGGGGCTGCATTTCCAAAGGTGAAATAGAGAAGCAGGGGAGACACTGATGTTCAGAAATTTCAAAACATTTTAGAGAAGGGAAAGATAGGGTTGATGATATGGTGTAGACGTGAGGTGGCACCCAGAGGCTCATGTGTGAGCCCACGCAAGAGGGCTTGGAGGGAAATGGTCAGAGGAGGAGAATCATGGCCCCTCAGTGGACTGACCCACCTACCGTGACTCACCAGGATCGGGGGTGGGCTGGAGGAAGAGGTGACGGGGGCAAATCTTGGGGATTATGTTCTGTTCCTGGGGAGCAGAGCTCCCTCTCTGCTTTCTAGGGCCAAGTCCTGAGCGTCTCCCTCTGCCATGATGCTCTGCCCATCTCTGGTCCAGAGCAGTGGAGTCGGCCATCTATGGACTGAACCTCCAAAACCATAAGGTCCAAATTAAATTCTTTTCCTCTAATATTGTTCCTGTCGGGTGTTTTGGTCACAGTGGTGAAAAAGTTGACTAAAACTGTTGTCATATAAACTATACCAAGAAAGAGAATCTATTATTAGGAAAAGGAATCTGGTTATCAGGCAGACAAAACCAACCAACCAACCGACCAACAATCCCCACTGTAATGGTTAATTTGAACTGTCAACTGGATTGAGAGATGCAGATGATTAAGATGATTGAGAGGCCTCTGGGTGTGTCCATGAGGGCGTGTTCAGGAATAATTGGCATATGGGACAGCCAACTGAAGTGGAGCCCCTCCCTAAGTGTGGGCAGCACTACCCAATAGGATGATGGCGTGGATGGAATCAAAGCTGGAAGAACAGGAAGCAGATGCAGATGCAGCCCGGCTCTTCTTGAACAGGTTCTTGATTGCTGCTGGGATTGTCTGAGGATTTTGGACTCTCACTTCTTCACTCCTCCAAAGTGGACTCTGCCAGTGATTCTCCAGGGAGTTTCCAGAAGCCTTGGACTCTGTCTAGGGTAGCACTGTTGATTCCTCTTGCTCTGGGGCTTCTGCCTCTTGGACTGCGCAGCTGCTGGTTCCTTCAGCTCTCCAGCTGCGGACGGCCATTGTGGACTGTCCAGCTGCTGGTCGTGTGAGCCCATCTAATAAATCCCCTTTTATAATCCTACTTTCTGTTGATTCTGGTCCTCTAGAGAACCCTGACTAATATACCCACCAACAATGAAAAACTCCAACACTGCTGAGGGGGAAAGATCTGAAGATCCAGGAGTAGACTAGAGGCCACCATTAGTCACAGTAGTGGAAATACTAATTAAGAAAAGCATTCCTGGAATTCAGGGATGCCCCATTTTTCTGTGACTTGGTTCACTTTCTAATCGGGGTTGTCTCTTTCAGTGTAGTCTTTTAGTTATGGGTACTTGGTTTTTAGCAGAAATGATGGTTGAAGATCTTATTTCCACAAATTCCTTGTGTTTAGATAATGTCAATACTTTCCACTTTAACTGCCAAGTAAATTCCATTTTAACACTTTAAATGGTATAAACTGTTTACATAAAAAAATTGACAGAGGCACTTCTGCTGGCCTTAAGTATGACGAGTCAAAGGGGAGAAGGCAGAATGTCGCCCTGTGGTTGTTCTGCTTAGTGTGAACTCTGCACTGCAAAGCCAAGCCTTCCGCATCCATCTCAGAACAGGAGGTGGCCCAGCTTGCTGGTCCCCACTGTCCTCTGCTGAATTCCACTTGGGGGCACATGGGAAGACATGTGGAAGGCAGTCAACCAACAGCGAGTCAATCATAAACAAATGGGTCTTGGAGCTTTCAAACACCCGCCTGGGCACAGCAACACATGCAGGGTCAGGGCAGCAAGTGCCACATGGCGCCTGATCCTGGCCTGGCGAAGTCTTCACTGCTTATAGACACACATCAGAGACAAAAGTGAATTCCTGGTGTTTAGAAACATCAATTCTCGCCACTCTAACTGCAAGTAAAAAAATTGACAAAGTGAGGGCAAAGTGGTTGGTGCTTTGAGTGTCTGCCAGAATCCAGAGGACCAGAAACTCGCGAATTTAGTCCAGCCTGCTCCACCTAGTGTCATGCTACGACCTCCCCCGACCTCAGCTCCTGGGACACAGGAGGTCCCAGCAGAAAGCCTGAACCGTCCTGCGTTGGCTGGCACTGAGGGAGCCCGCAACCTGGGTCCGACTTTACCACCGGCTTTACTCACTGGTGGTGGTGGCCTTGGGGACATTCTTCTGCCTCTTGTTATCTTGTGCATAAAGTGGAAATAAAAAGAAGCAATGGCGGCACTTGTAATGGTTTCAGAGAAGACAAAGCCGGTCGGCACATATGAAGTACTTAGAACTCTGTCCCAGAAGCACGTGTGCTTCCTAGACGCAGGGACCACTATCACAGGTGTCGCTGTGCGTGTGACGGCTCCTCCCTCCTCTCTTTAGCTGGGCCCTTGCTCAAAGGCCAGCCAGGAATCCTGCAGGATTCCTCTCCTCTCTACCCTGAGCCAGGTCATCAAGCAGATGGCCCTGCTGACTCTCGCGTGCAAGTACTGGGTACAGGAACAGTCTTCTCCGCAGCCTGGAGACGTCTCGAGGATAAGGACTTGTGCGTGGCTTGCTTTGCATGTGGAATGAACCTCATGAAGGTTCACCCAGGCGATGGGTGACACGTCCCGGGTGGCTGTTCTCGGTGGTCAGCGGCTCAAATGGGGACGAGAGCAATGGCTTTCTCGGAGCCTGGCCTTCTCCACAGCACTGCCTGGAGCAGGGTGCAAGGGTGGCCCGCACAGCAGAGATGTCCATGCCTCACTCCATGCCGAGTGCCAGCACGGTCCTTAGGCCACTCACAGGCCAACAGCAGGTGGCGGGTGAGGAAGGCTGAAGAGACGGTGTGCTGAGGTCAGCCTCCCCCACTGAGCAGTCCTAGCACACGCACCTCAGGACCAGAGTCACGTGCGACCCACACGTCTCGCCAAGCTCCTGGGATGTGTCCTAAGGCCAGCTTCATCTCCCACACACCCTCCACTTATTTTCCAGTTGGAAGCCGAGGTGACCAAGTGGCAGCTGTTTTTCTGGTTTTTATTTGTCTTCCAAGCCCTTTCATAGGGACTGAGGCAGAAGCATGGGCAACTGGATTGCTTGGAGGCTACCAGCAGGCACACCGCGGTCACAGGGTGAGGCCAGCTGAGGCTGGAGAGGCTCGTGGCTCAGCCTGACTCCTAGGGCCCAGGAGCCACAAGCGTTTCGCACTGTGCCGCTGCTGAGCGGGCCAGACTGCCAGGGAGCTCTGCCCTGAAGCACAGGGGCACTGGGAACGCGCAAGGGTCTGAGTCGGCTCCTCTGTACACACGCTCAGGGGGTTACAGCGCCCCAAAGCAGCACAAGTCAAACAGTGGGGCTTCCAGTCAGTCACAGAACCAAACCAACCTCTCTGCTGGGTCTTGTCTGACTTCCGAAGCCGGGACAATGTCCAAGAACGGGCAAAGCCATGGCCAGACTAAAGACCCTGTAGCTCGGCCCAGACATAGAGATGCTGGGTTCGCCCTGAGTGGCAAACAGCTCAGGCAGCCTGACAGCCCTACACAGGCGGAGCAGACAGCGTCCAAATTGGGCAAAGGTAGGGAACTGGCAAGGCCCTCCACTCCTCAGATTGCCCAGCAGCCTCTCAGCTGGCTGGCCTGGCCCTGGCCCTGGCCCCAGCCCGCCAGGGCCTTGCACTAACGCAGGCCCAGCAGCCTCACTAGCCTGGTCTCCTGGCACCGTGTCCAAGGCAATCTTGCCTACAGCTGTCAGCCGCACAGTCTGTTTGATGCTGCACAAATGGCAACGATTCAGTCATTCCGGGGATGCTTCCAGAGCAGTGTTTTTGGGCAGGGGGGAAACAAGAATCCCTTGGGGAGCCGGAGGCGGTGGGCCTCGCTGCCAGCAGGCTGGCTCACCTCTCCAAAACGCCATCAAAAGCCTGCCAGGGTGTTTTTGTTGAAACCTGGCAGTTGGATGGCCCCGACATCTGACTCGGGACCGTCCAGGTGACCCATTAAGTGAGATGCACTCTTGACGGCAAGCTCACTGCTGCTCTCAATAATAAAACTTCTTCCTGACATCATTTAGGCAGAGAGGGAAATGGCCCCTTTGGTGAAACCCCACGGACTCTGCCTTAACCTCACCGCAGAGGGCTGCTGATGCAGAGGCTGGTATTTGCCTGCAATCTTTCCCTGGGAAGTAATTAGTTTCCATTTAGAGGGATGACAAATTGATCAGGCAGGAGTCGCACTGCGCTCTGAATTGAAGCTAAACTGGGACGGCTGTGGCTCTGGCAAGTCAGGTTTGTAGGTCTGTCGATGCATTTTACAGTTTCAGAATTCAATCACCCAACAGCAGGAGAGGAAAGACACTGCTCTGCAAAGAGAAGCAAAGCCTGCATTTCCTTCTGCAAGTTCATTATCGCCTCGCTAAAGCATGACGGTGGTGTGAAATGGGTTAGACGCACGGATGCCTCTGTTAACGGCCAAAGAAAAAAAAGTCGCACATCATTAGGAATGGAATAAACGATACTGAGGCGCAGAGCAGAAATGATTTGATTAGTAATTTCCAGTTTTGAAAAGACCTGGAAAAGTACCAAATGACTATACAGAAGGTGTGATGGAGTTCTTAATTGCTATAACTGCTCTGGGAGACTTGATGATTTGTGACATAGAATACAGCACAGTACGCTAACACTAATAACCGTTAATTAAATGCAGCAATGATATACTCTCAAAATGCACATACAAGTTACCATAATTTCTAGATTAAAAGCTGCACTGTCAGAAGCCAAAGGCAAAGAAAGGTGCAGGGAGTGAGAGTCAGCTCTTGCCTCCCGAGCGGGCTCCGAGTCTGCCCAAGACTCAGGGCCAGGACACACCACGGGGAAGACACACTTAGCCGGAAAATGTCAAATGGCTCCTGAGCGAAGCCGCCCCTCTGGGGGGCCAGTTATTAATTCTGAAAGGCGGTTGCTGCGCAGACCATCTGGCGGTGTGGGGGGATTCGGTGGCTGGCGCTGCCTCCGGTTGGATCTGCTTTGCCCCCCGGTGACATTTCTCACTGGAACCGCTGCGATGCCAGGTCAGGATGACGGAGAAGAGGGAGGAGAGGAACTTGGAGCGACCGGGCCCCGCAGAGCCCTCCCGGCAGGTCCGGCTGTAATGAAGGCAGGGAGGCTGGGAGGGCTGCCGGGGGCTGGGAGCGACTCCCATGGAAGCCTCATTTGAATGGAAGATAAAGGAAGTCAATTAATCTCCCTCCCTTGGGTGAAGAGCACCGTGAGCCTAGAGGAAGGTGAAGAAGGCCCAACTGCCACTTCCCACGCAATTATCCCAGCCATGGCGCAGGGCGAGGCTGGAGCAGGAGGAGTCTGGAGGTGGCTGGGCTCCATCAGGCCAGGCCTCTGCCCGCCCTGTGGGAAGCGGGAGAGGCCAAAGAGCTAGAGGATTCCAGAATACGGGAGGACAGGCAAGGAGTGCGAGGGAGAGGCTCCTTTTCCAGGAGTGGCTTTGTCTGCTCACTGCTCAGTCCCAGACTGGCACTGGCACCCCTTCTACTGGCTGAGTGAGCTGACAGATGGGTGGGAGACCAACCCAAGCAGTGGCTCTGCAAGTGCTGTCCCAACCAGGAGCCCCAGCGTCACTGGGGAACTGGGAGGAAGGCGAATTCTCAGCTGGGCTCCAGATGTACTGAGGCAGAAACTTTGGGGTGGGGCCTAGTGATTTGTTTTTTAAATAAACTCTCCAGGTGATTCTGGTTGCTTCATGGTCTAGTTTGAAAGCTACTGAATTAGAAGACAAGAGAGAGAGACCAGCCAGGAAGTTGGAGCAGAGGAAAGGCAGGCCGGCCCCATGCTTGCTTGGAGAGGTAAAACCCAGCACTTAGCCAAGGAGAAGCCGAGGGAGAGAGCAGATTTCTGGCTTTGGTGACTGTCCCCTTCTAAGTGTGAGAACACAGGAAAAGGCCTGGGCAGGGTTGGGAAAGGAGATCTGAGATGATAAATTCAATAACTTCTTTTTTAAAAATATTTTTTAGTTGTCAATGGACCTTTATTTTATTTATTTATATGTGGTGCTGAGGATCGAACCCAGGGACTCACATGCCAGGCAAGCACTCTGCCACTGAGACACAACCCAGCCCAACAAGTTCTTTTAAAAAAAATTTTTTTTGTAGTTATAGATGGACAGAATGCCTTTATTTCATCTTTACATGGTGCTGAGAATCAGACCCATGGCTCACCTGTGCTAGGCAAGTATTCTACCACTGAGCCACAACCCCAGCCCCTCAACAACTTCTTAATAATAAAATTACTTCTTGGGTTTCTAAGGAAGTTGAGAAAAAGTCCTAGGATTCTGCTTAGGATGTTGGTGGTTCCAATGAAAATCAGGAAGTCTGTGGAGGACACACAGAGGGGGCGAGTCTGGCACACTCGACCTGAGGTGCCCACGGACACACGGCGAAGCGCGTCGTGTTGGCTGCGAGTGTGTGGGTCTGAGGCTCAAGGGAGAGGTCTGGGGTGAAGAGAGTCAGGTGCCACCAAAGTGGTGGTGAGTACTGTGGGTATGGCGAAATCTTGCAGGGGCAATGAGACTAAAACCCTGATCAATGGAGGGAAGAGTCACTGAAGGAGGGCCAGGAGCTGTTAGCCAAGACGAAGACGGGCAAGAAGAACGTCTGAAGCCAAAATCCAGGAGAGTAGTCAGACTGTCTCAGGTGTCCTTCAGGGCAGGTCTGATGCATGCAGGGACCTGCTGGAGTGGTCAGTGGGGATGGGGGACACCTCTCTGAGGACAAGTCAATGACCAGGGGGCAGCAGCAAAGCCAGCAGCAGTGAAGGAGATGACAAGTGAGTCATGGAGGTGAGGGCCAGAGGAGGATGAGGTGAGAGGCAGGAGACTGGGCTTGCAGGCTGGTATGGTGGCGGGTGGGGCTGGGGCACACTGAGGCCTGACCCCAGCCAGGAAGGGCAACACCCCTTGGACTGAAGACAGAGGGACGACTGTCATCAAGACAGACATGGGGAAGGGAGTCAGCCAGGTCAGCGCCGGGCAGGGCTGAAGCAGAGAATCCCTTCTGCTCCCAAGAACGCACATCTGGGTGAGCACGCACTTGGTGATGAAGTCGCAATGAGCTCTCACAGAGGGTAAAAGTCACACGGGCAGATTCAGGACTCGAGGTGAGAAGCGGCAGAATGAGGTTGGCTGAGCAGACGTGGACTGTGTCTGTGGACAGGGACACAGGAGAGCGTCGCAGACGAGGCCCCAAGAGAAGGGAGACAGGAGGTGCACTTCACAAGAACAAAACTGAGGATCATTCAACAAAGGTCCCAACAGATCAGAAGGAGAGTGGAAAGTCTGAGAATGGCCAATGACCTGGATATAGTCGGAGTACACAAAAACCTCTGTGGGTTCGCAAGTGAGATTCTCAGTGAGTGATCAGCTCGCCACAACGCTTTACGCCTTTCAAAAATCACAAAAGCCAGGCAAATGTGTGACGGCCAGTGTGAAGGGTGAAATCCACAACAGGCAGGAAAGCAGGCCTGCACTACTTTCTGAAATGAATCTGTGAACGTCTTAAGACCCCGCGATCTCTCCTGTGATGTTGCACAGAAATCACTGCAGAGTTCCATGAAGGGACACACTGTGGCGGCAGTGTCTGCCCTAGGGAGCTGAGGACCACCTAGGGGTCTGTTTCACGGGGCCCCAGGCAGCACTGAGGAGAAGCAATGCACATGTGAAACCTGAGGCAGGGGTGGGGACGGCATGGAGATGGTGTGGCGTGTCCGCAGGCCCGCGGACCACACGTCTGAAGCATGACTCTTCGGCAATGTCAGTTATCAAGCACACTGGGCTGGGTGTCCAGGGGTGGGGGACAGGCCAGGACAGCAGGGGCCTCACAAGATGCAGAATGGCAGTGGGCTCTGAACTTAGGAGGCCGGTTACTCAGTCACCTGGCTCGAAAGCTCATGGAGACATTCATTTGTACAACGATGACAGCAAAGACTTCCGGGAGAGACGTGCTTCAAGCAGGGGTCTGACACGAGTTCCTGAACCGGGGAGGTTGGTGCTGCACCCCGAAGGACAGAGGGAAGACTTCCATTCACGGAGCTGAAGAGCAGCCCGAGTCAGGAAGCGGCTGGATCAGAGGCGCCAGAGTTCTGGGCGTGACTGGAAACAGTTGATGGGCCTCGAGCTGGAGCCAGCAGAAGCGGAAGGTGGGTCAGTGACCAGATGAAGAAAGGAGACAAGGGACTGGCTGCAGGTGACTTTGGATAGTTGACCTGGGAGGGGAAGACACAGGGCCATAGTGGCCACTGCATACGGGGGGAAGAGCGAAAGCCCAGGAGGCCAGGAATCCAGGACGAGGTGCCAGGCACACGGGCTCCAGCAGTGGACAGCGGAGCCCTTGAGGCGGCCTGGTGGACACCAACAAGACTCTGAGGTGGCAGAGCTGCAGCCCACATCAGAGTTTAATGATGACTTTCTCCCAAAACAGACTGTCATTGTGAGCGGTGGAAAGGCCTGCTACTGTTCTAGGCCCACGCTCCAGCCAAGGGGGCGAGTCTTCTTCCAGTCCCACCCACGGCCTCACCGGCGTCCATGAAAGCGCCTGTGTTCCGCTGCGCTCCCTTCTCGGTCGCCACACTTCAGGGATGTACATGGTGCTCCACTCCAGGCACCCTGGGGTCTCTGTGCTGACCTCCAGGTCCTCTTACCTTTGCGGGCCAGGCCCTGCCTCGTGCAGGGTTCTCTGGCTTGCTCTCTCCCTTCCTGTGCGTTTCCTTCTCAGAGGTTGGTCCAAGTTATTCCAAACGAGTCAGATGCTGGGCTCTCGCTTTCCCCCTTGAGAGAATTCAAACTGCTCAGAAAACTCTCCTGTTCCATCCTGGCCTGTCCCCCGCCCCCGCCACCATTCACTTTTCTTACAAGCGCAAGAAAAACGTTATGAAGTATAGTTTCCAAAGAGACGACCGTCGTGAGATACATGCATCCGTGCAGTACATACATCACAGCCTCCCAGAAAGAGACCACAATGCCACCAAAATGCATCCCGTGGGATTGAATCTGCTCCGAGTTAGAGTATAAACAAGCTTTTTTCATTTTTTGCCTGACAGCCTTAATCCCTTAAAGAGGCTCAGCCGTCATCACAGAAAAGGACATACTCTAACGTTCTCAAATTTTCTTCTAACCCCAGAAAGCTGATCAGAAGAGCACAACGGAAAGTCTGAGGCTTTGCCAACTGGGACCCGCAGACAGCGCTGCACAATCCCATCAGAAATGCAGCCAGCCAGGGGCTTCCTCCCTTCTTGTTTCCAGGAGGGAAACTGAGGCCAGGAACCGTAGGGAAGGCATGTTTAAGGCCGCTAAGACTGACACCTGTCTGCAAAGTCCCACCAGGGAGAGCAGATTCCTTATTTGAGCTGGCCTTGGAGAGGGGGAAGGGTGTCCATCCTCCTGGAGTCAGCCCATTGGCTCCAAACTCAAAAGCAATCACTTAGTCCCTTATCAAACCTGAGAAAATGATATTTCATTTGGCTTTATCTGAAAACCAGATTTCTTATTTCCCTTCCTCTAGTCAAAGGGCTATAAAAGAAACAAGGATCTTGGTGTGGTGGTGGCGGCTTGGGGAGCGGTGGTTGGAGAAGCAGGAAAAATTATACTTTGACATATATTATGCGCTTAATCTTTTGTGGCAACTTTTTTACATTTGTAAGAGTTATGGATTTTAAAAGTCAGGGCTAAGATGGCTTAATGAGCATTCACCCCCCTGGAAGTAGAAGTAGGGCTGATGTGTGTTAGTCAGCTGTTAGCTTTATTGCCTCTCTTCTGTACTAAAAGTGACAAGTTGAACACATTATAGAGAGCTCAGATGTGTTATGCAGATGAAGCCTGCAGCAATATCTGCCTGCTCTCTATTATTTATGATGTCTATATAATACAATGGACTGAGATTTAAGCCATTGTGATGCAGTTTGTTTTCCAGGGTGCTAAAGTACAGCACATTTTACAGAGAATTGCATCTCTGTTACATATTAATCAAATCCATCTTACATGCAGCTCTTACACTGTAAACTAAAGGGAAAAAAAGATTAAAGCGCTTGGCTTTTCCTCAGCTGTCAAGGACTGGCAATAAAATAATAATAAGGGCTTCTAAATAATGTGTGTGTGACAGGCCTGTGCTCGCTCGCACAGTCCTTTATGGAGGTTAACTACAAAATAAGTTCCAGTGAGTGATCGGGAACAGGCATGTGTGTAATACTGTAATGCCAACAACGGCATAATTCTTGAAAAGTTCATTTGCAGAAAATTCTCTGACTCGACGAGGCAAAGTTTGGCCTCCTGAATCATTCTGCCACGGTGTGCGGCGTGTGCAGAGCTGCTCGGAAGCTCACCGTCCTCGCACTTTTGAACTCACCTCAGCTGCAGGCCACGAGAATCCCAAAGCCCCTTTCCCGGACACCCGAGCTGGGGGTCGTGGGTCAGGAAGTCATGGGAAAGCGGTTTCATGGCGGGGCACACGCAAAAGCCGCAGGGCTCCGTGGTCTGGGCAGGGTTGAGCCGGTCACAAGGCTCGCTGGCAGGTAGGGTTTGGGGAGCAGGGTGAAGAACCTGGGCCACCTGGCCTCTGCAGTTCCCCCAAACCTCCCCTTGGGGAAGCTCCACCCGGCAACTCCTGAGCCAAGTCCCAGCTCCACAGACCTCAGACTCAGAGCGGGTGAGTGTCGCAGCCACTTAAGAACAAAAATCGCCAGCACGGCACCAGGGACCTACTCACTTTCCAGCTCAAGGTGATTTCTAGAGAGAGGAGGGAAGGGAAATGGCACTGGGAAGCAGTCACTCGGGCCTGCAGGGAGTTCACAAAGAGCCTGGATTGCGCCACGGTACAGTCAGTAGGCGCGACACAGTGGTGTCAGAATCTGCCTATCTGCCCCACAGTGCAAGGTACAGAATTCACATTGTCATCTTCTTCCTACCATCCACACAAACCCGCGCCCGAACACCCTGCTTCGGGAAGTCGACCAGGCTCCCCGGGGCTGCTTTACTTGCTCCAACATGGCCAGAACAGAGACCACCTCTTCCCACCTCCCAGGGTCTGAGGATAAGGGGTTCTGGAATTAATATTCCTCCTCTTTTCAGATTCTTTGGCTTTTCTATAATGAATGCCATGAGCCAAATGATTAAAATCACAGTCAATGCTATTTTAAAAACACTTAACGCAACTCGCAAATCTAATGAGCACTTACGGAGCCCCATGGATGGCAATTCTGGAGCCACGTTCTCAGATCTTACATAACTGAGTCCCAGCATCCACTCTCAGATGTGAGGGTCGTGGAAATAGGCAAGACACAGTGTGCGCCCTCCACACCTTACAAAAGTCCAGGGTGCTTCTGACGCAACACCTTGGCCAAGCTCCAAATCAAACCACTGGACTCAAAATCCAGAGTCCTTGAAAGCCCATAGGTGATGGGAAAGCCAGGCTGAGCACCTCCAAGGACATCATGATTAAGAACGAGGATTCCCAGGCAGGCCAGTACGGAAGCAGATTGACCCGAGTCCAACATCCTGCTTCACCAAGTTATTTCGACTCTGAGGCTCAGTTGTATCATCTGTAAAATGGGGATAATGGCAATCTGCCTGACAACGCACAGGGGTCACTTCCATCTGGAAGACCATATAGTCTCATAAAAACACCACCACCAGCTTACACATTCCATCAGATACACAGAACACTGTAACTTAATAAGGTATTCTTGTAGGCCTCAATTTTATGTTCACAAAAGACATGGATGATAATGTGTAATCATTGCCATTTTATAAATTATATCATTTATAACACTCAAAAAAATTCAGTGCTACTGCAAGGTCCCACAAGAGGCAAATGGAAGACGAGACCTTGAATTTAGGCTTCCTGAGAGCTACAGGTTCCATGTCACAAAGGTCGGCTATCCTAAAGGTGGTCCTCCCAAATGTCCCCTTTGACCTGTGGCTCCAAAGCATATCAGCCTCACCTAGAGGACAGGCGAAGCTCTGGACGTAGGTCACCATTCCCAGAGTTTCTGACGTAGTGGTGGGTGGGTCCTGAGAAACTGCGCTTACCCCAGAGGACAGGGTAAGGTAGAGGTGGCAGGAAGGACTCAGTGACCTTTTTCTGCTTGCATGAAAGCCCCAGGCCAAGGCACCAGGGAGGACAAGGGCTCCCCCTCAGGCCTGTGTGTCTGTTGTGGTGGGCTCAGGGACAGCTCAGGAAGCCAGGCCCTCAGGTGGCCAGACAAACTGCCCCGAAGACCTGGGGGCGGGGGATGGGGGGAGCCGAACTGTCTCCTCTGAAAGGAAGCAGCACTTCCCAAGGGAACCCCGCTGCAGGCAGCCGCGTTGGGAGGGCACATGGAGGAGCAGGCCCCACTGCCAGTGCCCGCCTGCGCCGTGCAGATGTCAAGAGAAGCTCCAACAAGCCGTCCTGTCGAGTAAGGCGTGGCCAGCGCAGAACAGGCCCGTCTCTCGTGTGAGGAGGACACCACCAAAGCCCTTGGGAAACTGGAATCTTCAGGGCACTCAGCACTCGCCATCTTGGAATGACACTCTTCAAGCTGGATGGACTGGAGGCCTCTGAGTCCTAAGTCCCCCTTCACACAGGGTGGAGGGAGGGGCCGTCCACTCAGGCATAGCCACCAGGCAGCAGATGGACCACTAGGGGCCAAGCCTGCGCATCTCAGGGCGGCCCTCAGCAGCCCAGGGCCCTGGGACGTCCAGAGCGTGCCGCCCAGCTCCCCACAACCCGAAACTCACACGCAGCTCGCCACCCTCTCGCCCTCTTTGGGAGGGGACTTCACTTACTCCCGTTACAGACAAGGAACCCCAGGGCTCGGAGGAGCCACGTAGATGGCTAAGGCAGCCAAGCTGAATGAGACGGATGGAGGACATAGGCCCAAAGCCACCTGGCCGTTCTCCTGTCCTGGTGCCCTCTCCTCACCATGGTCAGCCCCATGACACGGGGATGGAGAGATCTTGTGTGGCAGAGTGGCACACGCAGGTGACAGGCTAGGCAGACCGCCTTGAAACACATACTCAATGGGCCCAGAATCGCCACGGGTCCTGCCTGTGAGGCCTGGACTCAAGGCTGTCCTCATGCACACGATGTCACTGCCGAGGTTGGGCTCACCAGACCTTCCACGGGAGATGGGAGGGAGGTCTGTGGAAACTGGAAAGAGTGGAGCCTTCCTCATTCTGGCCCCAAGTATCCCCAGGGCCAAGCAAGCTGCTCTCCCCCTGGTGCCCGGCAGGCTCGCTCCCTGACCTCCATCAAGTCTTGGCAGGCTGGCTCAGGTCTCTCCTTGACAACCTCACCCAGGGGTGCCCCTCTCCAGTGCCAACTCCTTCTGCTCTCCCCATCCCCACAAGGCAAGCTCCCCAAGGAGAGACCTGTGGTCCCTTGGGTTCCCTGATGGCGTCCAGTAACCAGAACAATCCTGGCAGACAGCAGGCACTTCATGGATGATTTTTTCTAAAATGCTTTATTCTGGAAATATTTCAAACAAGCAGAAAAAGGGAGAATGTATCTTACACCTACCACCCTTCACTTAGTATTCAGTTATTATTAACATTTTGCTACATTTGCATTGTGTATCTCATTTGCTAAAACATTCTAAAATTAAGGAAAGCATATATTTTCTAGAATGAGAATATTACCATATCCCAAAATTTCAACTGCTATATCATCTGTCAAATTTCCCCAGTTGTCCCCAACATATCTTTTATAAAAGCTTTTTAAAATTTTAAGATCTGGGGCCCAACCAAGGACTATTCATTCATTGATTCCCACGCCTCGTTAGTGCCTTTACAGCAGCTGGAGAGACACTTGGACAATGTGAATGGACGAGAACTCCGCTCATGCCCGCGTGTGGAGGACCTCCCACCGTCCCCTGCAATTCGGCTCTACAGCTCTCCCCTCTGCATTAGGCTCCCCAGACGTCCTCACAGGTTGGTTCCACTGCCTGGCCCCCAAGGCCCCTGTGCAGCCATTTCCTTGCTGTCCGCCCAAGTGGGAGGGATGCTGCTCTGGAGCCCCCACCTGTGAGCCCCATCATCCCTGGGGACTGATGTTTCCTCAACAAGGCACAGGGCCTTCTCTCTTGTTCTTGGCTTGTGGTGTGTGTACATATGCAGAGGGCCGTATGGGTGGCCTGGCAGGTGGAACCTTCCAGGTCTGACCTGTGACTACCTGCAGGTGGAACCTTCCAGGTCTGGCCTGTGACTACCTGCAGGTGGAACCTTCCAGGTCTGGCCTGTGACTACCTGCAGGTGGAACCTTCCAGGTCTGGCCTGTGCCTATCTGCAGGCAGACCCTGGCTGCTTAAAAGAGGAAAGTTTCAGGTCACCTATGGGACGGTCCTTGGTGGCTCTGTAAAAGCCAACTGTGGCTATTATAATTCCATTAATGGCATGAGCTGTGGATGCTTGAAAACACAGAACCCTGCTCAGGGCGAGGGCAGGAGGAAGGGCCCAGGAGAGACATGAACAGCAGGAAGATTTAGAGAGCACTCAAGGGAGGCGGGAGGGGTGAGGACGATGGATGGGGACGGCGAGAGGCGGGAGGGGGAAGGTGCGAGGAAACTGGAGGGGGCACTGAGGTTAACAGGCCCACACGGCTCCATGCACGGAGGGCTTCCATGCCAAGAGAGCAGTCCCGGGGGAAGGTGGCAAGGCAGGGGCCAAAGAGGTCAGGGAGCAAAGTTAGGAAACCAGAAAGTCTTCCCTCCTCCGGATCCCATGATGAATGGGCAGAGGCCAAGGGGTTTAATTAGAAAGCAGCAGGGCTCCCCACTCCGCCTCGTGAAACCTTGCCCCCTGGTTATGGCCTGGGGAAACCAAAGCCCTAGCTGCCCGTCACTGGGGCCTCCGTCTGGCTTCTGCTCCCATGTCGGCGTCACTTCCAGCCCAACCATGCTGCTGTTGATGGCTCTCAAGTGTGAGTCTACACTTTGAGTTGCACGTATAGGGTGCGTTCTCCCATCCCCTCCGCCCGTCTAGTGTCACTGGAGCCCAGTGCTGGTGACAGCCTGCACTGTGGACACTGACCGTCTAATTTCCTAGTCTCCCAGGGGCTCTAAATCCAGCCCCCTCTGACCTGCCAGCGGGAGAGATGACCTCACATTTGTCCTGCTGATCACTGGTAATAACCATTAGGGACAATGGCAGGCGCTCACACCTGCTGCCACTAGGACAGCAGATCGGTCTCCACAGGAGGCCAGAGATGCAAATCCCCTTGTCCTGTTCATCCCAGCCTCACTCGGGCAGCTCCCCCGTGGCCACACGCCACGCATGCAGGGAACTGAGCCAAGGAGGCAGAGCCTGTCCTGCCCCCGGCAGGTTGGCAACCCTGGTCCAGGGGTTGGCGGGATGTCACCCAGCAGCAGGGCCAGCTTAAGACACTGTGCTGCTGGGCCCTGGCTTGGCCTGGCCATCCATACAGAGGCTGCGCTCCAGGACGGGGACCCCAGGTGGTGCTGGCTCTTCCCTGCATGACCATTTCTTCATGAGGAGTGGGTTTCTGCTGCTCAGGCGTTTTCAGAACCACCCTCGTTGTCCCTGAAAGAGGGACAGAACCTGTGGCAGTGGGGCCCTGGCTGGCACAGGGTGTTCTGTCCCGTGTGCCAGGTCTGTGACGGGCCCTTCCCCTGAGGCCCAGAAACCTCGGAGGGTGTCTAATTCCCTAATCTGAACACCCGGTGGACACTCCTTCCGGAAGGAGACCTCCCCACGTGGGCTGGGCGAGCAGCCACGCACAGGGGCACCGCCGCCCCGCTGCCCATCGCCAGCCTGCCCTCGCATCCTTTTGAGGCAGGCCAGCAGCCAGCGCCAGCAGCACGCAGCCCAGCCCTGCTGTAAAGTATTAACTCACACTGAACACAGTTTGTCTCCGAGGACCCTCCTGGCCCCTTCGTCATCCTGTGCTGACATTTTAATCGTGCTTTTGTGGGAGCTGGCTGGCAGTTTGTCATCAGGAATGGCGCGGCGAGGGGCCAGAGCGGGTTGCTGGCTGTGGCTGCTGCTGAGGGAAGCAGCCCATTCTGACAGACTGAGCAATAATCTGAACTTACTGCGCCGAGCCTGTGGGACACCAGCCGGGCCGCTTTATCTTCTTCATTAAAGTGCGCTCAAAAAAAAAATCCATTTTCCTTTAAAGTCTCAGGAACAGATGGAGTAAAATTAATTGCGCCATTAAGTCCCGATAGACAATACCAGAGTGGTTTTCTTTCAACTGTGCATGTGTGTTACAAAGTGCTCTTCGTAAAAGGCAATTACTGCAACATTTGCCATAAAATAAAGGTTGCTTTAATGGGCAATAAACACAGGCTTCAAATTTTGTATGAAATGGGTCTCCAAAGGGCGCTGTTAGAGGCGGCTCAAAGGCACGGCTGACTTTAGTATTTCTGCTTGGGCTTCAGCTCAGCTAGTTCTGAGAACAATGATTTCCCCACCCCGGATCTGTTCTGCTAGGAGTGTGTGTGATGGTCACTCACTGCGTGGGCCGCTCCAGCCAGAGGTTTCTGGTCAGCGACCATCAGGAAGGGGAGGGAGCAGGAGGGAAGCAGGAGAAGGCTCCGAGGCTGGTGCTCCCTGGGGCGGTACCCAGGACCTCAGAAGGAGCCAGTGAAAGTGACAGGGTCTGTTTACAGGGTTAGAGAACACAATTTACTTCTGTCTGGCAGGTCTGGCAAGGGCTTCTAGCTGATTCCTGGCAGTAAGGCTCAGGGAGAAATCCATATTTATGTATATTTAGAGCCATTTAGGCCCAAGATTTGGCAAAGGGGAAAATAGGCTGTTCTTTATAACTGAGTCGAAAATGATGACGAAGGTCTGTCAACAGATTGATGAGCAGGCCCTCCTGCCAGGGCCCCACTCCTGTTCCTTTGAGGACAGGAGGTGCCCTAGAACACAGCAGCACAAATTGCCAAGAGCAGGAGTGGAGGACGCCGCCTCCCCACGCGCCCGCCTCCTGCCTGGGACGGCCTCACGTCAGCTTCGCCTTTCATGATTCTAACTGCCCAGACGGGGCTGGAGAAGGGCAGGGATGTGAAGGAGACCAGAAATTCATTCCATTCCACCGTATTTCTACATTTCAGTAATTACAAACTTAGCATGACATATAAATGATCCATTAATTGAAATATGGACTATACCAACTCCAATATTTATGGTATAAATCCATATTTCATTAAATAAATCCAATAAGCAAATATATCAAGGCGAACAGGAGGACATTTTTATTTAAGTATGAGATCAGGAGCCAACAGACTATTTTCCATCCAAAATAACAGACTTACAGTTTGAAAAAACAGAAACAAAACCGTTGAGCAGATCTGGAGTTAGGTGGGGCCGGGAGACAGATGCAAAGCTAACGGCGATGAAAATTAACTCGAGTCAACCCAGGGTCAGTTCACATGGTCAGGGGCACCACGGCCACCAGCTGCCACGATCTGAGAGGCGCCGGCCTTGGCTCAGGCTGCCAAGGGAGGTGGCCAGGGCACAGGGCAGGCCCCAGGGAAAGCTCTGGCTGCTTCTGCCAGCAAGGGCAGGCTTTTCACCCTGGTAAATAGAGGGGTTGCTTCGCACGGAGCCCTGCACACTGCCACCTACTGCTTCTGGCACCAGGGAGTTTCCCTAAGTGGCATCATGACCCCAGTGGGAGCGCCGCAGGCCTGATGGCCTCCTACTGGGCGTGAACCGTCAGGGTCTCAGCAGGCACCCGAACTCATCCCCCATGGCTGTCCCTGCACTCCTCTCCTCCTCCAGAATCACTACCGCCCCTACATACACACCCATCCACAAACTGCAGCTCAGAGACCTGGGAA
Organism: Sciurus vulgaris; assembly: GCF_902686455.1. Classification (NCBI taxonomy): domain Eukaryota; kingdom Metazoa; phylum Chordata; class Mammalia; order Rodentia; family Sciuridae; genus Sciurus; species Sciurus vulgaris. The sequence goes on along the minus strand of NC_136479.1, from coordinate 38,683,641 downwards.
TGGCGCCCCATGCCTCCTTCCCCAGGGTGCCCAGATGCAACAGCATCCCTACTGGTGCAGCGGGACCGTAATGGCCTCTGAACTCGCTGTCCAACAGGGCTGCAGGGAGAGCCCCCATAACAACTCTTGCCCAGGAAAGGTCTGGTGTTGGCTGCTCTTTTTTTTTTTTTTTTTTTTTTTTTTTGTAGGAGGGGTATTACCTTTTTAAAATACGTATTTTCCTTTTTACTGGACACACAGCAATTGTACATGTTTGGAGCACAGGGTGAGATTTCAACATGCAAACGACGAGTAATTGGCAAATCTGTCACCTCAGACGTTTATAATTCCTTGGTGTTGGGAACATTCAAAATTCTCTCCTGCTAGTTATTTTGAAATATTCAATTCACTGTTGCCAACCGTAGTTAGCCTACTGGGCAACCGAACGTGGCAGGCATTCCTCCTGTCCAGCTGCCTGCCTGTGAGCCACCCTCTCTGCACCTGGGAGGAGAGACCTTTGTGGCGGGGTCTTCCACTCTCAGTGCACCCCAGATCTGGTGTTAAGTTACAGCTGAAATTCAGGCTACTTGACTCTGCAGAAACTCCCGCTATCTCCAGGAAAACTCTGAAGCCCTTAAGCCTCAGCTCCAGGGTCTGCAGAGCCCAAATCTTACATAACCAGGGATCCCTTTTTAACAGAAAGAAAACAAAATAGAAACTATTATAGAAATTTATGATAAATATGTCTGTGCAAATTAAAAAAGCCATGAGAAGCAAGAAAACTCGGCATGTGGCTTTGTGAAGAAGGGGTGGGGGACACCATGGCAGGGAGGGCCCTGCAGCTGTGGTAGCCCCACCTACCACAAGGATCTGGCCTCACCTCGCCCGCCAGGCCGCCCACCTGCTCTTGGCACCTGCTCCTGGCACACACCTCCCGCCGTCTGGCCCGCCCTGGGGCAACTGCCACCACCACCAGAGAGGCAGGTCCCTGAACCACTTGCACTCACAGCTCCATACTGTGCTCAGGCAGAGGCAGAGCAGAGTGGCCAGAGAACCCTCCACACCAGTCAGAACCCGGCTCCACCTCATGCCAGGAAGCGTCCTTCCGTGACCCTGGCAGGGCTGAGGGTGCCCTCTCTGAAGCGCCTGTGACATTCCGACCACTTCACCAGGGCCTGGACTGCATAACGCACGTGAGCGGTTGTTTTCTCCACTGAGTACACAGGAGATGATAAACAAACAAAAACAAGAGACCAGGCAGGTCCACGGCCATGGGAGATCCCTGCCAAGGCTGGACACCGGCTTGGAAAAGGATGGGAAGAGGAGGGACGGAACAGGAGCCAGTCCTCTGCCATAAAACTCCAATTCTGCTGTCTCTGCAGCAAGGGGGCAGTCAAGAGAGCAACTCGTGACAGGTGTCAGCAGGGGCCTGGGCAGCAGGTTATGACTGTGTTTGCACACTGAAAGTACCTGAGGAATTACGGAAAATAACTTCACTGCTTGTACCTAGCCCCAGAGATTGCTCTGTTTTTGGTGGTGGAAGCCAGTCCTATTAGTACTTTAAAAAAGTTCTTGGGATGATTTGAGAGCTGAAAAGCAGCGACCGGGTGCAGTGGCACGCTCCTATAATCCCAGTGACACAGGAAACTGAGGCAGGGGGATTGCCAAGCTTGAAGCCAGCCTGGTCAACATAGCGAGACCTTGCCTCCAAATAACACATTAAAAGGGCTGGGGATGTGGCTCAGCATGGTGTGCCCCTGCGTTCAATCCCCGATGCTGCAGAAAGAAAGGACTCCACCCTTCCCACGTTGCTCTTCAAAACTCCTTCCCAGTATCTCTGCTCCCAGCTGGGTGTGCTCAGTCACCAGCCTATCTGAGCCAAACGTCCGGGGTCTGTCAGCATCCTGTCATCTGCTACTGGTGGATGTGCACCCATCACATGAGCTGGGCGCTCTGCCACCTTCCCACGGGGAGAATCGACGGTGCTGAGTGGTACACAGCGCTCACTGGAAGTAGGCAGAGGCAAGAGAGCCCGTCGCAGGGAGCTCACAGCCACAGTCACAGAGGAAGAACATCCACACACCGCAGCTAACCAAGTGCCCCCGGAGTGGAAAAGCGGCGACTTGTCCGCGTTCTGTGGCTGCAGGATGCTGGCGAGATGGATGAAAAGCAGCCGCACGTGGAGGCCAGGAGGCCGGCAGAGTCAGTGGCACTCGCAAGTGCCCCCTGTGAATGGTGACACGCGCATCAAGCACTCACTACAGGCAACACGTGATGGGAGGGCCTAGATATCAAGACAGAACGGACCCCTATTTTGATGAACATGATACGCACAAGACTGATTGATTAGGCACTGATGTCCTTGGTTGTCACTGTGGTTGGTGCTATTGAGGGAAGATTGGGGATCCTGGGACATGGTGGACTGTCACGAGCCTAGGACCACAGAGATCTCCCAAGGACACAGAGGCCACCTGCCAGCTTCACTTGTGAGCCACGTGCAGGCTGCAAAGGGGAGAGTCAAGAACAGCCTTGGCAGGCAGCGGGTGAGCCGAGCGGGCTCCGGCTTTGCCTCCCTGTTGGACAGAGCTCTCTCCCCTGATAGGGAAAGCACCTGTGGGGGCTTCCGAGTGCCATCACAGATGGGGTTTAATGAATGTGGTGATGATGGTGATCATCATTCAGATGCTATCCTATCCAGCACCCCAGGGAGGCCGGTCTCCTTTGTCACCTGACTCCATCTGAGAGGTGACCCTTCTTCCTGAGTTTATCCTGCAACGTCCTCCCATGCAAGGCACCGCAGGCCTCACCTCCACATCACTCACTGGCACAGCTGGCAGTGAGCTCAAGACTCGGGAGGGTCATGTGAGATGATCTGGAGGTCACAGGCCCTCTGGCCTTTATGCCAGGGCCCAGGGTAGTGAGGTTTGAATTCATTTGTTTACACTTCGCCTCTGTAAGACAACGATTTAGGGAGAACTACAAGATGAGAGATATACAATAAAGTTCTTAAAACTAAAATAAAAATCAAATGCCTGCTTAAGAGGGAAAAAATATAACCATGGGGATATAGAAAGTCAATAAAAGTGAGCATCGACTGGAAGCCTGGCGTCTTGAGCAGATGGAGTAAAGCAGGTCACGCAGTCCGCTCTCCTCCTGGAGAAAGTCCCACTGTCCTGGGCATGATGCAGTGCTGTATGCGAGTGGCCACCTCTCAGTGGTGGGTGGCTGCCCCAGCACACCCAAGTTTTCTTTGTATCGATAAACCCAAGTTGTGACACTACCGTGTGATCGACTGAAGATAATTCTGGGGCAAAGACAAGGGCGTGCTAGTCACGTCTCATCTGCAGTTCCCTGGAGGTCTGCCTTGATGAAGGAAGAGTGGGAGGACATCCCTGACCGTCCCTTGGCCGGCTCTTCAGGGACATCCCTTCCCTTCATCCTCGCAGGGAGAGCTAGGCGGGCGAGCTGGGCAGCAGCGCTGAGCAGAAACAGCTGGGAACAGCCGGGGCGCTGCCGTGTCTGACGGTGCACACGGGCTGCCCTCGTATTCTGGTCCCCAGGGTGGCCAATGTTCTGAGAAGGATTTGAGAAGCTTGGCCGGTGTTCATGCCAGACAGAAGGACACGCCACTGGTGTACCTTCGGGAGCCAAGGCCCCCCGGGAAGGGCTCTGACTCACTGACCCCTGAGAAGTGACGCGTGGAGACGGGGAGCAGTGCTGCACAGCACGTTCTGTGGTGGTCCATGTGGCCAGCACACTCTCCAAGGGGCTGGAGAGTCTCTGGGAACTGAGGTTCACGCTGTACTTAGTGCTCACTGCCTTAAATATGAATCCCGACAGCCTCCTGTGGCCAGCGGCAGCCCTGTCACCTGCACCCCAGGGCTGCGTGGGGCCCTCAGAAGGCGATTCCCAAGCAGGCACCAACTGCCCTGGCTGAAGAGACGCCTTTGGGGAGGCCCAGGCCGCCTCGCTGGTAGCCAGCCGGGATCCAGAGGCTCCTCCCCGCCCCCAGATGGCACTGATCGCTAAGTGCAACTGTTCGGTACCAACCAGATTCTGGAGACGTCTGCCAAGCTCAGCAGTTGTGGTTTTGCCATGCCAATGCTGGGCAACTGTGAGGACCCAGTAAGTGCTTCCGGATGCCATTCCCAAGATCTCCAAGATCCACGGTCATCAATCACCGTCCAACACACGAGTAGCCACAATGCTGATAACTGCTAAGGCAGGAGGGCACACGGAGTCCATCGAAATGTGGTTACGAACTCCCGCCTTCGATGACTGAGAGTAAGACATGTTTTCAACACTTCTGAGTAAGATCTGTGATGTCTGGACAGGTGGCGGCACACACCTGTGATGCCAGCTGCCTGGAGGCCAAGGCAGGAGGACCCACGTTAGGTATCAGCCTGGGCCGCTTAGGAAGACCCTATCTCTAAAAAGACCCTATCTATAAAAGAATAAAATGGACTGGGGAGGCCGCTCGGTGGTAAAGTGTCCCTGGATTTGATTCCAAGTACCGGGTGGTGGTCGGGGAAGCCCTGAGATGTATGGATGGCGCTGGGGCCTCCCTTGGACTCTTGCAGTGGAAATGAAACAGCCTGGCAAGTGCCAATGGCCAATGATCTTCGTTAAGTTTGGCCCTTGGTTAACTTCAGCCAACAAAGAAAGAGGCTGTAGACTAATGCGTGGAAGTTGCCAATAACTCAATAAGTCCATTTTTCTCTCAGACTAAAGAGCACAGCCATTGCAAAATGAAAGGTTTAGAGATGGGAGCTAAGCTTTGTCAGATCGCATTGAAGCAGGTTTCAGAAAAAAAAAAATCACAAAACCTATTTCTGGTGTTCACATAACAACAACGATAAGTCTGGTCACTAGAGAACGTTCCTGGCCAGAGTGGACGAGGGCTCACGGAACAGCAGCCTGGGGATCACACCAGGACCTGCCCAGGTCTGGAAACTAGCAGGCACCAGGACTGAGGCCCAAGCAGCACAGCCACCACATGAGCCGGCGGGACACCGTGTCCTGCTCTGCAAGGCTGTGCTGCGCAGAGCAAGCAGGGCACCACCCAGGACAAATGCCATCTGGGTGTGGGAGCAGGCAGAAACCCTCGAACAGCAGGGGTGGCAGGCCTTTGCGCACGGGGTACGGGGCAAAGATGGGTCTGTAAGAATTGGGAGAGAGGGTCCTGTGGACCTGAAGATGACTGTGAATGGGGAACCTGGAACGGATACCTTGGATTTGTCAGAAGAGGCTGGGCCGCTGTCCCTGATGCTGTCACCCCAATGACACTGATGTCATCGGCAGGTTCTAAAGCTAGCTGCAGCTAAAATCTGTGGGTCTGGGTTCCTGGATCCAAGTCCCCTGTGAGGAGCAGCACCTCGCTCATACACCTCCCCCGAACACTGGCACCTGGTGGAAAACGTGGCCAGAAACACTAGTGGGTGCATGACGTTGGGGGAGAGAGGGGTGCACTTCAGGACCGTGAGTCGGTCCAGACGAGACCACGCAGGAGAAAGCCGTGGGGAAGGACTTCGGAAGAACTGGGCTCGGGACTCAGGAGGGGATCTAAAATGGCTCAGGTGGCCGGGTGCGGCAGTGCATGCCTATGATCCCAGCCCCTTGGGAGGCCGAGGCAGGAGGAGCGCAAGTTTAAGGCCAGCCTCAGCAACTTAGCAAGGACCTGTTTCAAAATAAAAAATAAAAAGGGCTGGGGATGCAGCTCAGTGCTTAAGCACCACTGGGTTCAATCCCCAGTACAAAAAAAAAAAAAAAAAACAAAAGAGAGAAAGAGAGAGAGAGACTCAGCGGGCAAGAGATCCCCTCCAGGTTGTGACCATTTTGCAGTGACCAACTGAGGTGAGGGGAGGAGAGGACATCAGCTGGAGGCGGTAATCCTGGCCCTGGCAAGTCAGAGGGGCTACGCAGGCAGGGCAGGTGAAGGGGATGAGTGCTTATGGCCAGCTCCCCAAGGCCCCACTGTGGCCTCAGAGGCTCTGACCCTTCCGCAGGCTGTGTTCAGCATTGCCTGAGAGGACGGGAGAGGAGACGCTGGACCACGGCTCCCGTGTCCTATGTCAGGTAGGTCGCTGTTCCCACACCTCGCTCTGGGCACTTCAAACCCTTCTTGCTGACCACACCTTCTCTGACCCTCATGCCAGTCGCGTGGCAGATGGGAAGCTGGACATGGCTGAAATTCTGCCACTGCTCAGCTGCTGGATGGTCCCCACGTGGTGGGCTAGATATGAGGTGTCCCCCAAGCCCGTGTGCACGATAAGGCAGGAAATCTGAGGTGAGACGATTCTGTCACGAAAGCCTCAGCCTAACCACATGCTGATCCACTTCAGTGGGTGAACCTGGTGGTGACTGCAGGCAGGGAGGTGTGGCTGGAGGAGCGGGGTCCCTGGGAGCTGCCTTTCAGGTACATGTTTTGTCCCTGCTGGGCAGAGAGTGCGCTCTCTCTGCTTCCTGATGCCAAGTCCTGAGCTGCTTTCCTGCACCACACACTTCCGCCATGACGCTCTGCCTCACCTCAGGCCCAGAGAAACAGAGTCAGTCATTCATGGGCTGAAATCTCTAGAACCATGAGCTCCAAATAAACTTTTCCTCCTTCAAACTTGTTCTCGCCAGGTCTCTACCTCACAGCAGCGAGAAAGCTGCCGGCCATGCCCCACGCCTCCTTCCCGCACGACCCTCTGGCACCCTCCCCGAGTCGCTGCCCTGCCTGCCCTCTGCTGGGTGCCAGAAGGGACCCCTAACAGTGAACAAAACACAAACACAGCAGAGGCCGTGAAGCCAGCGCCAGCCAGCAGCCAGCCAGCAGTGGGAGAAAGCCGGCCCCGCAGTCTGTCGCTGAAGGGAAATCGGAAGACAGAAGCACCACCAGTCCCAGAAGGTCGCCGACCGCCCGGGGCCAAAGGAACCACAGGACAAGGGTGAGAGCCCAAGGAAACCACCCACCACTAGCGCCACCACCGCCACCACCGGGCACCAGGGCCAAGGTTCACACACTCAGCCAGCAGCAGCCAGGGCCCGCGACCTTCCAGCTCCCGCCCTGGGCCTGGCCTCGGGCGGGGCACAGGAAAGCCAGGTGATGTCCAACCCCTCTCCCTCCACATCCCTGCGGTATGGTGCGCAAGGGTGACCAGCCAGCCTGCGTGCTGGTCCACAGTGTGCTCTCGGCCAGGACGCTGCCTGCGGGTAGAGCAGGGCGGGCACGCCTGTGTGAAAGCACTGCTCGCCTCGGCCAGGACCTGAGCGCACAGGCCGCACCGTAAACGATGTGCACGTGCGGGACCCAGCTGCCACCCGTGCAAGTTCCACATGCACGCCATGCTTCAGGAGGTGGCCGCTGCCATCGGTCAAGGTGCCCAGTACTGAGTGCTGAGGGTCGGAGCTGGGGGCCCCGTCCTGGGACCCCGGGGCCCTCCCTGTCTGTGGAGGAGGTTCAGGGCCAAGTGTGCTGGGTAGAGGGGGCCCCAAGAGCGCCACAGAGGGGTTGGCAGTGCTGGGCAAGGCCTGTCCTCTGCATCTGTCCTTCCTTCCACCTCGGCGACTGAAACCCAGCTCCCCAGGGCTGTCAGCAGGTCCTGGGGTGGGTCCAAGGGAGGCACCTCAGGAAAGAGGGTGGGAGAAAGTGACAAAGTAGGAGCATTCTGGATCCACACACAGGCCGTGCATGCCCCCCTCTGGCCGTCCCCCTGCCAGGGTTGGACCCTCTGAACAGGCTGAGTCCCCCCATGCCCCTCGGCCTCCCTCACACATTAATGATTACTGAAGGGTCAGCTGGCAGTGGGGACAATCCGTGATGAGAAACAAAATGCCAGAATCACACAAAATACTGTCCCCTCTTGGCTGTTTTTCTTTCTTTTTTAATTTTACCTTGACCAGCACTTCTAATTATTTTAGAGGGAAGAGGGAAGAAAGGACATCAAAAGATGCGGCTCAGAACTCGCTCGCCTCCTCCTGGGGCGAGCTGGCTCCTGTGAGATAATAGGCAGGAAGCATGGCAGGCCTCATGCGCTCCCCAGACAATGGCCAGCCACAAAAAGGAGGCAGCCTGCTGTCAGCAAAGGGTTAAAGCCACAGCAGCCCAGTGCAAGCTGCCTTTCCCAGCACACAAAGCTCAGTGGGGCAGGGAGGAACTCCCACCGGGGCCCTATTAAAACAGATCAAGTCGCACATGTCGATATCCCCATTTCATAGATGCTATAATTTGTTTGACAGGAGTGAATCCTGCTGATCCAAGTCAGGGCAAGGGAAAAAAAGGAGGTGTGCTGGCAAGGGAGACCCAGAGAGAGCCTGGTGGCTTCTGTGTCTGGCTTTGAAATCAGGGTGTGTCCCAAGCAGAACACTGTCCTTAGGCACATACATATGGTTGTGCGTACACAGAGCATTGTTCTGATCTAACTGTGAGATGTTAAAAAAGGTACAATAAAGCCTTTCCCTCTCCCAGTGGAGAACAGGATCAAACCCGGCGCTCCCTCCAGTAATCCTGATAAATGCAGCCTGCGCAGCTGGAGAGCCTGCTTCTCTCCTCCAGCCTTTGTGCTGCTCTTTCCCTCCCGACTGGCTCCTTCCAAAGGCATTACAGAGGGGAGAGCCACTGCACTGGGCCAAGAGGGTGTCCACTGGCCCTGCTCTGTGGGGGAAGCAGGCTTCGGAAAGGCCCTGGCATTGATGCCGTGGGCTCAGTGGTGGCAGTCCAGCCTGGCAGCGCAGGACAGGGCAGGCATGAAGTCCACAGCACGGAGCCTGGGGTTTCCCCTTGGTCAAGGAGGTCGCAGGGCTTGGGGGCACAAACTGAGATGCTGCAGGAAACCCAGGAGGCTGACACCTTCAGGGAGACTCTGTTGCAGGGGGCCGGTAGGCCCTGACTCTCCTTAAGGCGGGAACCACAGCAGCAGAGGAACACTGGGAGCCGCGAGGCCCGCGAGAGTCCTCCCAGGCCTGCTGGGCTCCTCGTTCTGCAGCGCCCCCTAGAGGTGGGATGACCTGCCCCAAGAGGGAGCAAAAGCTGGGCAGCCATTGGGCCTCTAGGGGGCCTGGGTCAGCCCTGGCCTTCAGCAGTGAGGGAGGGCATGCTGCCAACTGTGAGATGGGGCAGGGCTGAGGTACTGGGGTTCACGTCCTGAACCTTGGTGGCAAGGCAGGCTGTTATGGGGAGTGCACTTTCTGGAGGTCTTTAGGATGGTCACTTTGAAAAGAGATGTTGAACACAAGTAGCTGTTGATACTGAGGAAGACCCTTGTTATGTGCGGATGTCCCACTTCATGGGGACGGTGCAGAGAGAAGAGAGCAAAGTGATGGACAGGACTTTCAGCAGACTTCCCACAACTCTATGTCCCATGCTAAAGCGGGTTCTTGAAACTCACAGTGTGTCACTTAGCTTTCCTCCTCCCATCCTCATGGAGTTTCTTAGGAATCCCCCAAACTCCTTTTATATGTCATAAGAGAAGTAAGCTCCCCTGAGGCTCAGGTCCCACTAACCTTGCTCTGGGAGTGACTAGTGGTCACCTCACCCCAACTACTTTCCAGCCAGCAAAGCACGCAGCACACAAAGCCTGAGACTGCACCAACAGTAAAGGCTGCTCCTTCAACACTGCTGTTTTTTTTTTTTTTCTTAATATATTTAGTTGTAGATGGACACAATACCTTTATTTTATTTATTTATATTTATGCGGTGCTGAGGATGCAACCCAGTGCCTCACACATGCTAGGCAAGCGCCCCACCACTGAGCCACCCCCAGCCCTCGATGCAGTCTTGATGCTAGGAACTGCCGCAGCCATCGTGGCCCTGAGGGAGAGGCCTAGACAGTCCTGAAGACGATGGCCCTGACCCTCCTGATGCCAGCGGCTGCCTGCTGGAGCTTCCCTAGAGTACCAGGCACACTGGTAATCCCAGCAGCTTGGGAGGCTGAGGCAGGAAGATCACACTTAGTGAGGCCTAAGCAATTTAGTGAGACCCTATCTGAAAAAATAAAAAGGGTTGGGGATGTGACTCAGGTTCAATCCCTGGGTGGGGGGGCGGGAGGGGAGGGGGAGGGGAGGGAGAGGGAGAGGGAGAGGGAGAGGGAGGGAGGGAGGGAAGGAGGGAGGGAGGAAGGGAGGGAGAGAGGGAGAGGGAGGGAGGGAGGGAGGGAGGGAGGGAGAGAGAGGGAGAGAGAGGGAGAGAGAGAGAGAGAGAGAGAGAGAGAGAGAGAGAGAGAGAGAGAGAGAGAGAGAGAGAGAGAGAGAAATTCTTTCTGCAGACCCTTCTGGCCTAAATTTCTATTACTTGCAGCTGAAAGCACTCCTAAGCAATGCAGGCCTGTGACTGCCGGATGCTTTCCTCTCTCTCCGCCTCTGGTCTCTAAGTATGAAGTACTCTGTTTCTGCTAATGAAAAATTTTCTCTGCTCTTAACCTTGCCTCTTAAAATCTCTTGTGGGACCTTGTTCCATCAATAATCCCATCATTCCCTCCAATAATTCCTATTGCTCAGTCTAAAACACACTCAGGTTTCTCTAATCTTAAAAAAGAAAAGACCCGACAACGCCCGACAACGCCCGTGGTGGCCGACCTGGAGGAGGCTTGCTCTGGGCTTGGGGCTCATTCACTTACTCCAAGGAGGTGGCTTCCACCCAGCACGCTTGCTCGTGCACTTTTCACTTGGTGGACACATATCGAGCATGGATGGCGGGGGCACAGTCTCGGACACCGGGGACTCAACCTGCCCCGTGGGGCTGAGTTGTCACACAGTCCTGCGGCAGACGCGAGACCATAACTGCAGGGCATGGTGTCCAGGGGCAGCCATGAGAGCCCGTCCGTAGTCAGAGCCACGTGGAGCCCCTCAATGAGCAGGCAGGCAGACGTGTGGGGGCTTTAGCCCTGTGGACTCTCCTGCCACCCCTGTGCTCATGGGAAGCGAGACCCCCACGCATCAGCATAGCGTGGTGCCTGCGCAGGGACGCTGTCCACTGTGCATCGCCGTCACGCCCATCCTCTGCACTTCCCAGGGACCCAGCCTCCTGGGGTAGGGGAAGGGGACAGCTGCAGAGGCTTCTCTGCTCATGCCTTTCCTGCCTCTGGAGAAATACCCCCATTAAACAAGCACAGCCCACCTTCCTGAGCAGGGCACACCGCCCTTCCGTGTTCCTCGGGCTGTCATGACCACCATGTTCTTGCTTCCAGCAGCCCAGCTGATGTCCATTTATGCCAGTTAGGCGCCAATGCATACTGTTGGGGAGGGCTTGGAAGCACAGTGAGTGCTTTTCATGAAGAGGAGGAGGAGGGCGGAGGAGGGCGGAGGAGGGGAGGAGCACCAATGCAGCAGGGCATCATGCTTTCCAGGTCAGGCAGGAAAACCCTGACCCTGACCCTAACCCTAACCAAGTGTGGAAAGCTCTAGGTTGCTCCTGAACTCGAGTGAGCAGGGCAGTGACTGAGGATGCTACTTCCTGGAGGGCCTCTCAGGATGGCTGGCTGCGGGATCCTGGCTCCAGAGAGGGAATTCCTACCTCCACAGAAGCTGCCCAGCCATGGGCACACTAGAAAGCTGTGCTCGGCAGGGAATCTATCAACTTGGGCTCTGAAGATCAGCGCACTTATTTCTCCCTCCAGGCATGCACATCCTGGAAGACCAGTGTCTCCTCTCACCCTGCGCCAAGGCAGGTGCATCAACCCTTTCCAGCTAGGGACGTTCTCCTGTCACTGACCTGGAACCTGGGGAACTAAGAAGGCAAAGTCCGCAGCCACTCCCCAGGGAGCCAGCCGAAGGCTCTTTGTCCTTCATGCTGGGTTTTCACTCTGCAGAGCAGCTCTGGCTGCCTGCGAGGGCCCAAGTGGGGAGCTGCGGCGTCTGAGCTCTGACTTCTGCAGTGTCCAGCCTGGAAGGCAGAGGACAAGGGGGATGGCCCGGAGGTGGGCTGCCAGGGGCGCTGGTGCAGGCTGGCCCTGCAGCCGCTGGCCTCGGAGCCCCTGCCAGGGGAAGTGAATGTGCTCAGCACGAGAGTGCCAGCTGGCTGGGCCTGCTCCCCGGGGGGGAGGCTGTAAGCACAGATTACCAGTGACTTTGTTCAGTTCTGCTCTGAGCTCCCCGAGGAGAGGAGCATCACCGCCCAGCATCAGCACTAATAGGCTCTGATGCGCCAGACCCGGGCCACAGGGCAGCGCAGGGGCGGGCAGAGGGGCAGGGAGGGGACGTGGAGGCCACGCCTCCCCTGCCAGCAGCTGGCTGGAGCCTGACAAGGAAGCCCCGGCAGGCCTGCAAGCCCTGCCTGTGGCAGGAGGAACCGGTCCTCCCTTCCCACCACCGACTGTCCACAGCGGAAGAAACCCCAGACCTCCGCCAGCGCCCCTCCTGGGGTCCTCGGCAAAACTACAACTTTGCTTTGCTCCATTGCAAGGGCCTGTGACTAAGTCACATGAGCCGCCACACTGAGGTGTTGTCATGGAGACAGTGGTGTTGCATAACTGATGCTGGCCCCACGTTCATAAAAAAAGGTAATTTAAATTTTTATGCATAAGACCAGTTCATTAGACTGAGAAATTAAATAGATAATTTCTTATTTTTTTCTCCCAGAGGAATTTCTGAGAGAGCTGTAGATGAGCTTATGTAGAAGTTTGGTGGGATTCTGGCAATAAAACTGGCCAGGGAGGATGTGCAGGCCTACCCAGCCAGTTACACCTGTGACTTGACACTGATCCAAGCCAAGAAGAAAGACGGCCCCTCCTGGGCTTCACTTCCTTGGCCCCCTCTCCAGCCCCCCACCCACTACCCTGGGCTCCATTCTGGGTGTGGTACAGCTCGTCTGGAGCCTAGGATTTCTGTCACTTTTAGACAAGAGGCTAAATATTGGTGTCTAACTGGATGCGAGTGCATGTTTGTGCAGCAGCAGGCACGTGCTCAGCGAAGCCCGGTTTTGCTGCCATGACCGGGACACTCCCAGGAGCCAAAGGGATCACGTTCCAATTAATCCTCGTCGTGCTCACACGGACCTTGCCTCATCCACCCCCTCCTACTTGGACGCTTCTGCGTGGCCACCTCTCTCCAACTGACATCCAAGCATCTACAGCCTCTGGGCTCACCACAGAGCCCCCTTCCCGCTGCCCTTCTGTCCATTCCTGGGGTCTGGGATCAACACTGTCCCAGTGGGACCTACTGAAGCCAATCACCCTCAGTAACCCTGCCCTGTGCTCTTCTGGGGCTGCCTCTGAAGTCCCCAGCCTGGGAAGAGGGAGGCTTAATGAGTCCTCACCAGGGTCAATCCCTAACAACACACACCTAGTGCAACACACTCCTCATCTCCTTGCACAGTACACAGGCAAGCTGTCATGGTAACCTACTGCGACGCTCCAGAAAAATCTAATATTACTTGCAAAAAGAGCATTCTATATTCTTGGTAGAACCACCTCTATGGCCTTGATTTCAGTGGTGCAATCTGGAAAGGGATGATGTACTTTTAAAGCAAGCTCTCTCTCCCTCTCTCTCTCTCTCTCTCTCTCTCTCTCTCTCTCTCTCACTCACACACACACACACACACACACACACACACACACATGCCTCTCCAACCTTTTTCCCTCTTGCTATTCTGGGGCTTGTCTTTAATGAGCAGCTCCAAATGACAGCTTTAATCACTGCCTCTGGCCACTGAGAGAGGCCGCTAATGATAGGAAAGAACACAGGGCCATTTGCATCAATCAGCTCCAGTCTAAATCACTTTTTATGATAATGCACCCAAGCGAAGAAGAAAGTCTCTGATGTCGCCTGCATGATGATGTACCACGTGCTGTCTCCCCAGCTCAGGCCGCCACATAAATCTCTTAAAGAAGCACGCACCCCACCCTGGACTGCCCACCCAGCGCTGCCCTCATTTTCTACACCATTAATGATCCACCACCGGGGCAGAGTCGTGAGGGGTTAAGCAAGCTGCTCCTTAGCTCTTGTTCTTGGGGATGTGCCCTCTGATTTATAATTCCAAAGGGGGGGAAAAGATGGGGTTTTCCTGCTGGGCCACACTTACCTATGACACCATTCTGTTTTGTTTTTTTAACTTGTCATTTAAAAGTGAGTGTGGATACATTGCCAACCTGGATATTTGTTAGTGTCCCTGAAATGGAAGGACATGCTATAGTTGACAGCAATGACAAGCGAGCCTTGGGTGCTAGCCTTGTGATGCCCAGGCTCATGTGAACTTAGGCAGGCCTGGCAAGGTTCACTGGGCCATAGCTGTCCGAACTTAAAGGGCCATACCAACCATGTCCAAGGTTCATGCCCAGCCTAACATGCCGGATTCCAGGGCTGCTATGAGAGCTGATCTCCCTGTCTAAAGCACATGATGCTGGAAGAGGCGTTGATCCCACCTCTTCCTGGGCCAGGGGAATCCATATCAAATGCAGTGAGTGGCTCTCTCCACATGAGCTCCTGACAGCCTGGAGATGTCTTCCAATATTTTGTAGCAACTAAAATAATTATCAAACAGCTACAGTCCGTTCTGATGCTGAGATGGATGACACAGATTTCCTAATGGGGGCCTCCATACAGGATAAGGATGCCTCTGACATGGGTCTCCTCTACCCCAACTGCAAAGATCTAGCAGATAATAACCTGTTACCATCTCTTCCCCTAGTATGGTCAGGGCAGGTGTTTTCTGCTACTTCAAGAGTAACGATCAGTGCATGCATGTAGGTCTGTGTGCACACAGAGATACATATGTGCATGTATATGTGAGATACTCCAGCGGGTTTCCAATCTACTACTTGGATATGTGGAGAAACACTGAAAGCAAGCCCATTTCCAAGGCTCTTTTCATACAAAATACTGCCGCTGTAATGAATGTGCCTCTCGGTACATTGTAGAAGTCACTATTCAAGTGTGGTTCGGTCGCCCACATGACAGAGTAATTAGTAATTACTTCATTTTATTATGCACAAGGCTATAAGTGGCATTTTGGTAAATGCTAGTTGCAGCACATTCTAGTTAGCGAGTGTGAGATTTTCATTCCTCTGTGCTCTAGTACCTTTTCCATCCTCCACAGTTAAGTGCAAATAGTTATCCACTGTGACTGCGTAATTGTAACAAAAAAGACTGGATATAAGAAATGACTTCTAAATGTTAGAAATTTAAGAGGGTGAATGATAGCTCTTTTTAGAGCTATTTCCCCACTGGATCAGTTAGGATTGGGTTTGGCTGCAAATGACAGACAACTTAAAATAACAGTGGCTTAAATAAGAGTTCTCTTTCTCACATCGAGGTCCCAAGGCAGGCTGTGGAGGGCTGGTATGCATGCTAGAATGTCAGGGATGGATGGAGAATTTTTCTAGATATGTTGCCATTTCCATCTTTTTTGCCTTCCATTCCCAAAGAAAAGCCATGGCACAAGATGGTAGCTGCAGCCCCAACCCTCACGTGCACATTCCAGACCACAGGAGAAAGGGTGGCATGGACTACCCTTGGCCCTGCCTGGCCAAGGGGAAAGGACAGGCTCCTCAGCAAACAGCACTGGGAAACCACACACCAGAACCAACCAATAACAGGTTAGATACTTACACACAAGAACTGAAGCCACAGACCTGCTAGGAGGAAGCATGGTGGGATGCTCCACAGGCGACGGCTCTGTGCTCTGCCAAGAGCACAAAGGCAGAATCAAACACATGGGATCATGTGAACGCAGCAGAGGAAACAGCAGCGTGGAGAGATGACGTAGGGGAGGAAATACTGTCAAACCCAGCATCCGATAAGAGGTCAGTATCCAAAATAGATACGGAAATCAAAGGAGTCAGCAGGAGAACAAAGACCTGATCAAAAAACGGACAAAGGTCCTGATGGGACATTCCTTACAAGAAGAAGTAACGATGGCCAGCAGGTGCATGGAGGGAGGACCATCACCACGCACCACCAGGCACATGCGAGTCAAAATCAACGAGGGCTGGCTTAGCCCCATGGCAGAGCTCTTGCCCAGCATGCCCAGGGCTCTGGGTTCGGTCCCAGCACCCAAAGACAAGAAAATTGAAATGAGGTATGGCCGCACATCTATGAGGATGGCTACTGTCCAACAGATGAGATGCCCTGGCGAGGTCATGGAGAGGAGGGACCCCTGCATGCCGGGACGGGAATGACGCCAGCACAGCCATCGTGCAAACAGCACGGGGTGTTCACAGCAATTGGAAATAGAACCACCTTGTAATCCAGCAGTCCCACTTTTGGGCAGATAGCCAAAGGAAATGGGATCAGTATGTCAAAGAGATATCCACACCCCACGTTCACTGCAGCCTTCTTCACACTGGCCAACACAGGGAATCACCCCAACTGTCCATGGACATGAATGGATAAAGAAAACGTGGTATATATACATAATGGAGTACTATGCAGCCTTTATAAGGGAGAAAATTGTGTCATTTGTGACACCTAGTTGAACTCGCAGGATATTATGTTAAGTGAAGTAAACAAGCCCAGAAAAAAGTTGAACTCACACGAGTGGAAAAACCATAGTCTCCAGGGGCTGGGTTGCAGGAGGTTCTTGGGAAGATGCTGGAATCGGATAGAAGGAATGCTTTTGAAACCTACTGTTCAGCATGGTGACTGGCTAACAATGCACAGTACTCCTGAAAATCATGACGACAGTAGATTTTAAGTGGTCTCACTGCACAAGATGATATATATGTGGGATAATGAATATGCTAATTTGCTCACTAGCTATCCTACAATGTA
Source organism: Sciurus vulgaris (assembly GCF_902686455.1). Lineage (NCBI taxonomy): Eukaryota > Metazoa > Chordata > Mammalia > Rodentia > Sciuridae > Sciurus > Sciurus vulgaris. Next base: position 38,666,979 of record NC_136479.1, on the reverse strand, counting down.
TCCATGTTTCTAAACATCTTGCTGTAATAAATATACAGTTTATATAATTCTATATAATTTTTATTTTTCACTTGAAATAGACAAATAAAGATACATTTTCAAAATATCCATTGGCCAGAACTCAAGTGTATGGCAGCAGCTTGCCACAAAGGAGTCTGGGAAATGTAGTCTGAGTCACTTAAAAGGACCAGCTAAAAATCAGGGGTCCAGGAAGAAGGAGAGAATGGATCACTAAATCGACCAACATCACTAAATCCCACTAATATCCCACCAAGCAACAACCAGGGAACTGTCCAGCATGACCTGGACCCATAGCAGAGGCTCCCAGCCTTGCTCACCTGTGGTGTGCAACAGAGAAGCTCCAAGTGCTCCTCCCTTTGCCAAGGTGCTCTCCTGGTCATGCATCCTGGTGGCCTTTGATTCCCAAGGGAGGGTCCCCCAAAAATCCTACCAGTAAGAGAGGGAAAACAGCTTGTTCTTCTAGTAAAAGCATTACAGACGCAGAGTCAATTTCCCACCATGGGAAGCAGCATTTTAAAGCTTCCCAGACAAAAACGCAGGGCACAGGTTTTTGTCTGCCAGTTTTCAGACTAAGTACCAAAAGGGGTCACGCCCAGAGCTGGCAACACCCAGGCAGACAGGCACCCTCACCTGCGAGCTGTGGGTGGTTGCTCCTGCGCAAGTCCTCCTGGTACTCCTGCCAGGCAGCGGTGGAGATAGAGGTTTTCAGTTTCCCAGCAGAACAAGGGACTTCCCTGCACCTCCCGTTGGAACTCCTTCCTGGGAGGCTTCACAGCTGAACCACCAGGCCCACCAGCTTTCCCTAGATCTGCGTGTCTGCTGAAGGAAGCCGAGTTTTAAAGGAGCAACTGTGAGCAAGGTCACATGAGCTCCACCATGCCAGGAACACGTGTCGGGTTCGCTCCATGCCACCTGCACGGACGTGCCTTCCTGCATGGCCGGGCATGGTCAGCCCGGGGCGCAGGCTGCGAAGCGCACCTCCCAAGTTCCCCAGGGCCACGTGCACTTGCTCTGCACCCTGAGAGGTCCCGTGCCCTGCCTAGACCTGGCGCCTCACCACACCGGAGCCTCTGTGGCTATCACCTCCACTGGGTTCTTTTGTCACACAGGCTTTCTGTCAGTGCATTTTGCCAAGAGGTCCTGACGTGGAGACATAGTTATTTTGAAAAGAGAGTTGGTGGCGGGTGGCGCAAACCTGCAACCCCAGCTACTGAGGTGGGAGTGCAAGGTCAAGGCCAGCCTGGGAACTCAGTGAGGTCCTGTCTCAAAATAAGACTACAAACAGGCTGGACATGGTGGCACATGCCAATAATCCCAGGGGCTCTGGAGGCTGAGACAGGAGAACCCCAAGTTCAAAGCCAGCCTCAGCAAAAGTGAGGTGCTAAGCAACTCAGTGAGACCCTGTCTCTAAAGAAAATACGAAATGGGGCTGGGGATGTGCTCCGTGGTTAGTGCCCTGGAGTCCCATACCTGGTACCCACCTCCCCAAAAAAACGACTACAAGTGGGTGGGGAGCAGGGGTGTAGCTCAGTGGTGCAGCACTTGCCTGGCAGGCATGGAGCTGTGGGTTCCATCCCTGTGACAAAAACACTGAAGGGACAAAGAGGCAACGCGCACCCTCATCAGCCGAGGGCACTGCCTTCCAGGAGCGTCCCCTCAGCCCAGGCCGTGAGGAGCACTGCCCTCCTTCAGGAAGCAGGCGAGTGTCACCCACCCTCAGACCTAGCTGGACAAGAGACCCCTGAAATTGAAACGTCATCGCGCTACACGGGACAAACTGCTCAGGCGGGACCCGGGGCTCTGTCACTAGTCCTGCTGAAGCTGAAGGTCGCCACGCCAGGTGTCCCCCACGCACTGCAAGGACGACGGCGCAGCCTGCACGGCCTCCTTCCTCATGCCCGCTCCCCTCTCCCCCATCCGTGTGCAGGAAGAGGAAGCTGACAGCAGACCCGCCGAGTAACCAAGGACCCCGCCGAAAAGCTCAAGCGCCGCAGGAGCCGGAGTCAGGAGGGGGGCGCTGCCTCCGCTTCTTCACCACCGACTCCCAGCTCCCGACAAGCTGGCTGGCGGGACGCTGGTCACCTGAGCACCTGGACTGTGTTTATGAATCAGGGCCTACATGGCAGGCAGGCACGCCGCCACTCAGCCCCCCTCAGCCCACAGATGTAATTGCGGATCGGGGGCAAAAATCAGCAATCACTGTTCTTTCAAGAGTCACAGATTGCCAGAGTGGCAGGGACCTTCCGAATCCCACGTCACCTGGTTAAGCCCACGAGCTCTAGGCAGAAACCTCACGGAATGGCATCTAGATGAGGCTCACCTCTGAAGGCCTGGAGATGGTGTAATTATCTCCTCTGATAATCTTATCCCGTGTCTAATAATCTTTTATGAGAAATATGACCTCAAACAAACTCTAATTTTCCACTATTTACCACAAATGTTCCAGATCTGGCGTATGAACTACACTCAGTGAGTCTGATGTGCACAGAGGTGGGCAGGCAGGGAAGGAGGAGGGAGCAGCCGCCCTGCTGCTCAGGGTGGACGGTCACAGGAGTGCCTGGCACCAAGCGCCCATGCTGTGGGCACTGCTGCAGGCAGGACATCTATCCCAGAGTCCGCCAGCCTGCTCCGCCTGTGAACAGGGACATCACTGCCCCAGTTCTCAGGCCCCTGGCTCAGCCAGTCTCAGCAACAGGTGGACAGCCAGCGCTGAACACCAAGACCAGGCACCACCTTCCCGCACCTCCAGGGGATGTCAAGTGAGCACAGGGCAAAGGAAGAGGCTGCTTGAAGATGTTTGGCAGAGGCTGTGCCACCGTCTGTGAGCCTAACCTGAGCGGAGAGTGGGACACGTCGAACTAGACTCTGCCTGTGTTGAAAAATGAAGACTCGCAAAGCAGGAGGAGCTGTCAGAACAGCAGGAGAGCTGGGCAGGAGGACCGCAAGTTCAAAGCCAGCTTCGGCCCCTAGCGAGGCCCTAAGCAACTGAGGGAGACCCAGTATCTTAAAAAAATACAAACAGGGCTGGGGATGTGGCTCAGTGGTCGAGTGCCCCTGAGGTCAATACCTGGTAACCACTCCCCCCATTAAAAAAAAGAAGGTATCAGGAGATCATTTGCCTGGTGAACGAAACTGCCCTTAAACATTACTAAAAGAAAGGACTGAGCAGGTGCCGTGGCCATACCCATAACCCCAGCAGCTCGGGAGGCTGAGGCAGGAGGATCACAAGTTGCAAGCCAGCCCAAGCAATTTAGCAAGGCCCTAAGCACCTTAGGAAGACCCTGTCTCTAAATAAAATATAAGGACAGGCTGAGAACGTGGCTCAGTGGTTAAGTGCTCCTGGGTTTAATCCCTAGTTAAATCAAACAAGCAAACAAACCAACCTGAAAAGATTGAAAGTACACAAAGCAGGAGATTCCTCAGTGTCCTGAGGGAACATGTTTCCACACTGAAAAAATCTCAGACCCATTTATATCAGACTTCCCATTTTGGGGGAAATTCCTGGATTAAGTCTCTTCCCCATTGCAGACAACAGAATCCAAATTCCCACCCTCCCTTGCAGCAGATAAAAGGTACCCCAAGCTCCGACAACCTCTGTGGTGAGGCCTGTTGTCAATGAGGCCTGTGACCCAGGTGGTTCGTTTCTTCTTTGGACCCTAGGCTCCCTCTGAGATGCAGGGGAAGTGGAGGCAGGTGAAAATGCCTGAGTCCCTTCCAGGTCTGATCCACAACCGAACGCAAGGAATATCCACAGCATTAAAGGAAGGCCCAGGAGTCAGTGACATCTGTCAAGTAGGAGGAAAATTTCTCCTTTCCATTCCTTTCAAGTCTCCATTTTCAATACTATGCTGGTAATTCAGCACAGAACTCAAATTTGGCTGGTACTACTATTTATAATGGTTGACGCAGAGCCAAGACGAATTTCTACCTTATCCAACTACAGCAGGCAAACAGAAGCCGGGTCAGGCAGCACTCCACACCTCCTTCTCAATCAGCTGCTCTGCACCTGCTGGCGCAGGCCCTTTCCACCCTGCCCACCGGGCACACACCAGCCTGGACAGACTGCTAGACTGCTCCCAGAAGCCCTTCCTCCACGCAGCAAAACAGGGTGAGTGGTCACTGTCCATCTGTGGAGAGGGGCCACCATCTGAAATGACCAACGAAAGGAACAGAGTTGCCCCAAGAGCTCCGTTGTTCATTTGCTCAGCCAGGGTCTGCAGAGGGGTTGGTGGGTCTCAGGGTGCACGGGTGACTCTATGATCCACATTCTAAACCACTCTGCTAGAGAGGCCCAGGTCCCAAACCAGAGCAACCACCTCGCCAAGCTCTGGCATCACCCATGACTGTCCCAGAGCGTGGCTTTTTGTTTGCTTTTTTGTTTTTGGTGCTGGGGATGGAACTCAGGGGTGCTCTATCACTAAGCTACACCTCTAGCCCTCTCTGCTCTTTAAGCAGCCCAGGCTGGCCTTGAACTTGCATCCTCCTGCCTCAGCATTCCAAATCACTTGTATTGCAGTTGTGTGCCTGGCTCCCAGAAGGTTTTGAGAAAACCAAAGTGCTAAAGTACCTGGATACTAGTTCTCAATAAATATCAGTTTTTATTATTATCTCTGCTTCAGAGGAACCAGGAGGCAGGGTGTCATTAAATGCACATTTCTTCATTAACTGAAGAAAGTGGCAATTTACATTATTGGCAAAATCCTCTCCCTAACAACAAGGTGTCTTCTCTGGTGCTCTTTCTCTTCTTGTTTCTCCTGTTGTCAGGAGCACTAACATCTGCAGGCCTCTCCCACGGGGCCAGGGCCTCGTCTGTGGTCATCTGGAAGACAGCAGTTGAGACTGCTGAGTAATTTTATAATGCTGGCACCTCCCCTCTGTCCTTGCACCCTCCACTGGGTGTATCTGGGCACCCTTCACAGCACAGGCTGCAGGGGGCACCACAGAGACTGGGCACATACCCCAGGGCGCTGGGGCCCTCATGGGGTACTCTCTAGAATGAAGCACTTTCCCTGGGGAGTGAATCTGGCCAATTAGCCTCTTCAAGGATGTGGCTTTGGCCAGCATTTAATCAATCAGGATCATCAAAGGTGACTTAAGTATCTGGCACACAAATAATGAGTGAAGACATTCTCGTTGTGAACTCTTATCTGAAAGCCCTCTGAGAAACTTCCAGATCCCCCTCCTGCCTTAAAATGCCCCCTTGGCCCATCCCACCATCTCTGACTTGCGCTGACTCCCGTTACCTGCCCTGTTCTGAGAAAACCAAACAAAGCAAATGAAATGAGCAGCAATGTGGTACAGACACAGCTAGCCTAAGGCAAAAGGAGGGGCTTCCTGACCTGCAGAACCTGATTCTACGGGGGGGGGGGGGATGGTCGCAAGCTTCACCAGGCAGTTCTGCTTTATCAGAGAGCCTCTCCTGCGCCCAAACTCCAGGGGAATCTAAAACAGACCCAAAGGACTTAAACACGACTGACACGTGGCTTTTTAGGACACGTCCCCACACGAGACAGGGTGCACGTGAGAGCACTCGGGGGGGGGGGGGGGGGACAGAAGAAAGAAAATCACTCTCCAGCATGTGGGTTCTTCAGTACACGCGTCCTGACCTACTTCTGAATTCTATAGAGCCACTGTTCTGTGGTGACAGTGTTCAAGAAAGAGTGACCCACATACTCTATCACCCTGCCAACTGAAGGGCTCCCGGAAGAGCTGAGAACTGATGTCCAAGAACTATCCTAATTCTTCAGTGCATCTGCATAGTTCAGAAACTCCTTTCTCAAGGAGACTCAGGGCAGCCTTCCGGCACTGGGAAGACCCCTCTGTACCACCAGGCCCTGAGCCTCCTGGGGGAGGATCCACTTACAGACCAACAACCAAAACATCCCAGCATTAATCCTTTGCCACCAATGAAGTAAAATGCAGCCCTGTGTCGGCAGACCAGGGTTCCAGACCTGGCCACAGTACGGCGCAACCCACGACACCAGAGGAGCCATTTCTCGGAGCTTTGGCTTCCTCCCCACGAGGATAAGAGGGCCTTTTATAAGTGACGTGGCAAGTGTGCAACTGGTCTCAGGGTCACTGGCACATAGCCATGCGCAGTGAGCATGGCCAAGGTTTTGCTCTCAACACCCATTTTGAAATTTCTTGCCTCAATATGTCACATTTAAGGTGTGTTGCTACCCACAGAGATACAGCCTGGAAGCTCTGAGGATCAGGGACCTTGAGAGGCACCTGCCCTTGGGGGTTGGGGGAAGTCTGGCCTGGCCACCGTGAGATCTGCTAACAGGGAATCAGGATGACAGGACACCTGCAAACTTTTTTATCACCTGTCATATCAGGTGACTCACATGCTTCAAGCAATTGCTTATAGAGTATCACAACCAATCTTTACAACCACACCGATAAGTAGGAGGGGCATGTGACTTTATTTTCCCACGTGAGCAAACAGGTGAATTGCTTCACCTCACAAGGTCAATTAGGGGCAAAACATTTGAGGGGAGTTCTGAGCTTTTGAGGTCCCTCTTACAGGGACTGCAATCTACATAGCAAGAGTGCTCAGAGCAAGCCCGCTTCTGGCTCCTCTCCTCTGCTCTGCCTGTGTCTTCTGAGCTCTGCTAGGGCTCCTCCAGCAGCTTCTCACTGCAGCACTCTCCACAGCCCCCACCCGCATACCCAGCGACCTGTACTGTGGATCACCAGAACTGTGACAGGTGGGTCCCCCATGCCAGCCCCTCACAGGAGGCTCTCCTGTCTTCTTTCTTTCTTCTTCAGATACTCCCACTTCGAACTAGAACTTTCTCTTTGGTGCGGGCCACATCCTAGACTTTCTTCTACCAGCCCCAGAGCACCTTGCACAGGATGTAGACACAGAGCAGGTACCCCGAGGGACTCCTTCAGGAGTAAAAGTCTGCCCTAAAATGGATCAAAATAGACATTTCCCCAAAGCAGATATAGACAGCTAATGAAAACACAAAAAGCTGTTCAACATCTTTAGTCACTGGAAAAATGCAAACCAAAACCAAAATGAGATACCACTTTACAGCCACCAGGATGGTGCTAGTCGGAAGGAGGACCAAGGAGTGATGAGAGGTCATGGAGAAAACGCAGCTCTCACCATCCCGGGAATACGCAGGACGCAGTCACCTTGGAGAATCGTTCAATAGTTCCTTCCCAAACCACAGAATCAGAGCTAACACATGACCCAACAGTTCTGTTCCCAGGTATTTACCCAAGAGAGGTGGGTACGCAGAAACCTATACAGGAACGTTCATGGCAGCATTACGCATGAGAGACAAAAAGCAGAAACCACCCAACTGTCTATCAACTGCAAGTGAATAAAGAAAACATGGCATCCAAACAATGGCACGTTATTTACCCATTTTAAAAACGGAGCACCTTGAATGGATCTCAAAAAATTAAGGAAAAAGACAAACGCACATATGTTGCATTATTTCATCATATGAAATGAAATGTTAAGAATAGGCAACTCCATAAAGAAGGAAGCAGATCAACAGTCCCCAGATTCTGGGAAGTGGGCATGAGTGTGGCTGGGGGTTTCTTTTGGGGGCTGAGAACGTGTCTTGGAATTAGTGGCCATGGCTTACGAATACTCTAAAAATCACCGTACACTTAAAAAGGGTGAGTTCACTACAGAGATAGAATGTGCAGTATGTTTCCATAAAATTGTTATTAAAAAGCAAATCGTACAGCTGAGGCTGCCTCAGAGTGGCTGTCAAACTTTGTCCAGAGGCAGGCTAGGAGGCTAGGTGCTAGGAGGGCTGTCAGGGGGAGCCGTCCCTCCCTGTGCACCCTGGAACCACTCTGAAGACCAGTGTCACTGTGCAGCTCTTCAGGTGGTCGGTGATGGTTGTCTCACTGGGCCTGAGTACAACTTGCCACTTCCCTCCATTCAGCTATTCCAGCTCCGCCCTCCTCCCTCTGCAGGTACTGATCCTAAGGGCCCTCCCTGACGCATATTCTGCTCATCAAACTCCACCTCAGGGTCTGTCTCACGGGAGAAACCACCTGTCACGACGCATCTGAATAATCTGGGGATCTTATTCAAATGCAGATTCTAATTCTATAAATCAGATCTGAGGTTCAGCATTTTTAACAAGCCCCTAGTAAAGCTCATGCTGATCCATGGCCCACTTTGTGTAGGAGGGGTCGAGATGAACTTGAAGTACTTTTCTGCTTCCATAATGGGAAGACTGTGATCCAGCAGAAGAGTAAAGGGAGGAAGGTACCACATTTAACAGGTCATAAAAAGGGACTGATATTACCCTGTCCTTGAGATCCAGGCTATGGAACTGGGTTACAGGTGAGTGTGTTCGACAGAGGTCTTTCAGGTGCCTCCAGCAGTTAACCCCCTGGGACGGGGGCCAAGACCAGCTGGAGTTACTTTCTGCCCTGTTGTTACAGTGAGTACGCCGCATTGCACAAGAGGAGACAGTGGTGACCGATACCCACTGCACAGCCCGGACAGGGACCTGTGCTGAGGGGGAAGAAGGTGAAAGGAAAGGCAGAGGCGGGTGGTGGCTGCCACTTCTGCCCTCCACAACCCATGCCTTCCAAGAGCCAGCCGGCCAGCTTGCGCTGTTTCCAAGTTGGTCATTTGACCTGAATCTGCTCCTGGCTCACTGGGAATGCCACAACCGTCTCTGGGATTTTCATGCTGTCAGGCTAACTCGAGATAAAGGCATAGCCCACTGACTCAGGGCAGGTTTTTAAGAGAGAAAGGGGAAATTTCAACCAAAATTTCTAGATGTTATCTGAGAAGGAAACTTGCACACCCCCACCCAATAGTCACTGGCCCGAGAGCTCATCTGGGGTAGGTTGGATAAGGGCAGCGTCTCTGAGAAGACGGTGAACCCTGACCCTCTTTCGCTCACTGAGCTACGGGCCAGTTAGCAGGAAGGTGTGCGACAGATCTGTGAGCACTTCGGGAACGGGTGGATGGAGTTGAGGTCTGTGATGATAATTCTTACAGAAAGTTTCAAAACTTGGCAATTTGTCATTCTCGAATGTCATGATTCCATCACACAAATTACATCGGTGTGGTAAGTTCAGTCATCCCACTGACAACTGTACAATTTTACAAAAAATAAAAGCAGTGGGTTTCAGCTGAGCCTTAAGAAGGCACCAACAAAAGAGGCGCAGGCAACCCATGAAGCCCACGTGGTTCTAGAAGGACTTGATTTTCTGCAGTTTTGCAAGATCGTCATGGGTGGGGGAGGGAAGAAAACCTAGAGTGGGAAGGGCCTTATGATTCTGGACCGCAGCAGTGGCAGGGCAACGGGCTCTGAGCCGGGAAGCCGGGAGGGCGCAGCCCGGCAATACGCCTGCAGTGGCAGATCCACGAAGGACTGAGTTTTCAAGGTGATCTGCAGACCTGAACACCCATGTGGTGGAGAGGACACTGCTCTGTCACTGCCACTTGCTGTCTCTTCCTGAGTGACATGTGAGCCACTGTGGTATGTGTGCTGTAGAGGAGGCAGCCCCTGATATCCTGTTGAGGGCTGGGCCTTGCATTCACAAGAAAAAGAAGTCAAGGTACAGAGAGGCGCGAACATGCTGGACGTGCTAATTGTTTACCAGTGTCTCAGAACCCAGTGATTTCCAAGCCTGCTGGAGCTTCTCATGAAAACAACACACGCATCCCAACACAGGGTAAAAGGATTCCCAGAAACCTACACCAGAACACAAGTAAATTATCCTCTGAGCAGGGATTTCTCTCCAGTTTCATTTCTTCCCACAAGGGGAACAATTTCTTGAGAACATAATAGTAAAGTTAACAATACACCACCAAAGAGGAAAATAACATCTTTATAATTACAGATTACTTCCCAAACAAATTGCACACCTCTGCGCTCACTGTGCTGCGAGCCGAGCACAGCGCGGGAGCTTGCCCATCCCCCGCAGCCATCGGCAAAGCATCTGAATGGCTCCATCACCAGATTCTTGATACGGGAACTCTAGACAGCAAACACTCTCAAATGACCCACTCATTTCATTCCTGGGGACAGTTACAGAAGGCACAGAGCGGGGATAGCACCCGCAGGCGAGCGCAAAGGCTCGCCGTCTCTAAGAGCCCAGTTTCAGTGTGCCAGTCTCAGAGATGACCTAATTGTTTCTAAGCCATTCTGATTTTATCAGACAGGAATTCACAGCTGAAAGAAAAGCCAGGCTTGGCCCTGCTGGCACATCCCTTTATCAGGAAGCCATCTAAGTCCTCACTACTGGAGCAAGGCACCCGCATTTATTTCAACCTACTGGTTACTTATCCATTAAATGGGTTTCTTAACCATCACTCTGGTTATTTAATTCCTACCCCATGGCTCCCCCAAGAAATAAAAAGTGCACTATAATTATATAAACTCTTAATTAAACTGAAGAAGTCAGTGTTGCCATTACCCATCAGTAATTCCACTCAATTAGGACAATAGACTTCCATTTATTACTGAACTCCTAATTGCTACTCATTTTCCTGGTTAGTAATTGCCAGTTCTATCAGACAATGTGCTTAAAGAAAATTCTGCCATGAAATTATATTTCTCTCCATCAAAGGAAGGGTGGAATCAGAAAGCCCTTACTTCCTCAGGAGCTGGGTCCTCTTCTGCCGCCCTAAGTGACCTCAGGCTCAGGAATTTACAGGCTGGTGCCCGGGCTGGATCACTGGTGCTGTGAAACAGGGGAGACTTACCCACAAATGCAAGGCACATCCAGGTAGCCAGAGAATCCCAAAGCCAAAGCAGAGTAAAGGATGCAAAAACAAAGCCACCAGGCACAATCTCCGGATTTCCAAGAGGAAGCTCCAAGTCTCCAGGAAAGGCGCATCTTAGGTCCTGAGGTGCACGTCCACTGCTGGGGGCAGCTTTGGCATCTGCTGCATCTCGGGCACGGGAGACACTAGCTGGCGCCCCGGCCAGGCCAGCCGGCCTTGACCTCCTTGGGTCCAGCTTTGGAATGGGGTCCTCAGGCACTGGTAGGCGCCCCGCACGGGTCCCGGGGCCTTCCCGCGTCGGGCTGGAAAGAGTCCGGCAGCGGGCTCTGGGAGCGCCGCGGGCGGCCAGCAAGCGCCAGCGACCTAGCCGCTACTCGCGGGTGCCTCGGCCGCGGAGCAGCGCGCCGCCCGCCCCCGGCCCGGCCTGGCCCGGGCAGCGCCCCGACCCGCCCCGCTGCTCATGACCGGCCTCCTAATTGGCCCAGGAGACGGCAGCCCGCCGGCTAGCAAAGACACCCGCGGTGGGGAAACTTGACGATTTATTCCCGGGCCCGGGGGAGGTCACCCGCAGAGCATCCGCGGATTGGCTGCGGCGGCAGGACGCGCAGGCGGCGCGCGCGCGGCTTCCGAGGCGCTCTGCCATCCCGGTGGCGGCGGGGGACAGGTGGGCAGCCGGCAGCAGCGCGCGCGAGGGCGGCTGAGAGGGAGGCTGCGGCGCGGCCGCGGAGCCGCCCCACCCCTGCAGGCGGGAGGGTGGGAAGAAATGCTCTTGCCGTTTGGGTTTTTAGACGTCACACTCCCCTATCTGAGCCTTCCAGCTGACAATGGGCTCAAGCCACTGACAGTCAGAGGAGGTTCCAGTCTAGTACTGACTCATCTCCATGTCCCAGAGGAGGGAACCGAGGTGCAAAGACCAAGTGGCCCGTAAAGGCGAGTGGCACCAGGCCAGGGCAGGACCTTAGGTCGGGCACTCCTGTCTTTCTCCAGAGGACCAGGGCTGCCCTGGGGGCTGCCGTTCTTATAGAAGACTCTGACCTCAGGGACGTGCCCCCAACAACTGTGGAGCACCCCCAACCTGAGGTCACTGAATCAGAGCACACATCCATTTTATCCACTAGGAAACCAAGGCTGGAATGGTGCAGGAACATCCTTGCCCCTAAGCTGGCGACTCAAGCTTGATTCCTGGGTTCGGCCACAACACTTCAGTGCTTCTTGGAAGGAGGGGGATTCCTGAGGGGCTGCCAGAAACCAGAAGGCGATATGCTTGCAGAGAGCACCAGACCCTAAGAGGGCTGCTTCCAGGCCCAGAGCAGAGGTACTGCTCACTCCGTTTCAGTGGCTCTCACCCCACCGATCCCCGGTCAGTCAACACACGCATCTGCCCTGGTCTCATTCCCCTCCAGGTGTCTGTTCTGGCCTTGCAAACTTCACCCATGGAGATGTACAGACCTCACCGTGGGTGGAGAGATGCAGCAGGCAGCAAGGGCTCTCCCTGGCCCAGGACTGAGAGTCCCTCAGCCCCTCTGGTTTTGGAGTGCAGAGTCAAGACGGTGGCTGTCCTCATTGCCAGGTGTTTGGAATGAGGAGCAGAGGTCCACATCCACAGGTCCTGTCTCGGTCCTGCTGACCAGTGCTATCTGACCACTGGTTTTTAAAGCAGGAACAAACCAGAACTTGTCAGATAGTCTCCCTTCCTGGTGAATCGGGACTTCTAGGTGCAGGGTCACAATCTGTTTAACAAGCCTTCCAAGTGAGATGATGACGACTGTGCTCCAGCATCAGCCCCAGGACTTTCTATGTGACTGTACAGCTTGCAGAGCCTGGAATTGGATTTTTAAAGCTATATTCTTGTTTAACAAAACCAGGAAAAAAGCAAAAGGGGAACGTTACCAGTTGATCTGTTAGGTGCTTACTGCCTGCCAGGGGCATGACACTAAGGCTTTGTGTTAGTGCCTCAACACTGCCCACTGCCCTATGAGGAAGCCACTCTTGTCTCTATTTTACAGCTGAGAAAACAGAACTATAGGCATGTTAAATAATTTGTCCGAAGTCACAAAACCAGCAAGTGGCAGAACTAGCTACAAACCCAGGCTTGGGTTGACTCTAGAACCCAAATCCCTAAACTTAACACTGTGCTGCTCATGACTAAAGGAAGACGCCACCTTTTCTTTGGTATGACATACTGAAAAAAATAGAATCATGTAGAATATATCTTGATGGAAATGTGGATTTTTTTCTTAACATGTTGAACTTTCTGAATGTTCACAATGAGCACATATTACCATTATAACCAGCATAGTTTTTACTTTTAATGTCACCCTCTCTGTTAAGGGCTCAACCACAAGGCCATCCTTGAATCCCTGGGGGAAGCCTAGAGGTTTCTTTCTGCATGTTTGGTGTCTGTGGAACCAGCCAAACTGAGGAATGGCGGATCATCTGCTTAGCAGCCAGCCCAGGTGAGAGAAGGTAGCTGTGCGGCAGGTGGCCTGTGAGGGGCATGTGGACGGAGGCCCGGGCTGTAAAGGTGACGGTGGGTGAGGGAACCAGGGCCTCCTGCTGAGGAGCTGCTGCTCAGGTCTCAGAACCCGGTTCTTCTCCTGCAGGAGAGCAAGGGAGCATCGCCTGTGACCCCCGAGCTTTGAGATGGACGACCACAGAGGGGCTATCCCATCACACCTGGCCAACACTTGGCACAAGGCCACCTTCAGAAGCATCTTCCGCCTTGCTTGCCTGGAACTCCTACCAGGCTGGGCGAGGGGAGAGGGCGCGGCAGCACCCTCTCCTCCCAGTCTTACTCCAGCCACATGACCTGGCATTCTGAGTCCCACTTCAGTGGCCTCTGCACTCCACGCTGCAGTGTGTAGGTGGCTTTGTGAACACTGGCACAACTCCCTTTAACCAGCAAGTCACATAAGAATAATTTAGCAGGCACTCCATTAGAAGTGTTACCAACATCCTATGCTGAAACTGAACATGCACAGCTCTCACAGAAGCCACTGCGAATGAGGAAAAAGACACGATACAGGCCACTGCTTTGCTTTCTGGGAGAGTTCCACATTCAAGACGGCACTGTATCTGTAACCACTGGGAAATGTGTTATGTTGGCTGACAACTCAGAAGCGGTTCCAGCGCTCCTGCCGCATCGCGGCGAGGTTTCCACGCCCTCGGAGAGAATGCTTTCAGGTGTCGCGCCACCGGGGGTTCTGGTGTATTTACGATTTGACTGGAGTTTCTTTTCGGTCATAAAATATAAAATTAGGATGACTGGTTCCAGGGTCTGGAGAGACAGCGAGGGGGAGAGGAAGTCACCCGCTGGCTCAAGGGCACCACCCTGCCCTTGAGAACAGGTCTGGCAGCAGCCTCCACACCACCCCTATCTGAAGTGTCCTGAAAATAAAGGAGCAGTGTGTCCCCAAAGAAGTTCTGACCACCTCTAGGCCAGCAGGGAATGGTAAAAATAAGAAACTGCTTCAGAAAGCCCTACATCCCCAAGCCCATTTGGCCAACAGCTCTGCAAACCTGGCCATGTTTCACACTCGACAGTTTTTGGGTTCTTGAATAATGGAGGACAGCCCTGTCCTGGCCCTGCAGGTGGCCCTGTGGGCTCCGTGCAGGACCCAGCCAGCGTCCAGGGCCGCGGTGACGGGCCAGCAGCACTTCTGCGGACCTGGTATTGCAACGCACACCAAGCCTCTGCGTGCTGGCTGGAGGGCCCTGTCGCAACAGTGCCGTGGCGGGAGGCCTGGGTAACGCGCAGGTCTCTGCGCTTCTGGCCTTGCCTCTGCAGACTGCCCGTGCTCCTTTCTGGAAGGGACAGAAGGGTTTGCAGGCTGCCTGTGAGATGGAGCGTGCTGGCAGGGGGTAGCGGAGGAGGCTGCGAGGGAACGAATGCTTCTGATATGCGGTGTCAGGTAGGCCTGAGGACAACCCTGGTCCCTCCTGGGGTCCCCTGAGCTTGGGACAATGGGCCAAGGAACTAGGATGGAAGCTGAGCAGAAGCTACCAGTCCTATTCCCTCGACTTTCTAGGTCATTTTTCCCCCAGGGTTTGGCACACAAAGGGCTGGCAGCTTTTGATGCCTCCCCGCTAGGCCCGGCTGCTCCCGGTCTCTGCGCGCTCTATCACGCAGCCCCACTTCTGCCCGCCCGGGAGGAGGGGGCAGAAACGCAGGCCGCAGGCCACACTCTGTGCCGCTGAAAGGAGTGGACGGCCCCGCTCGCTGCGGCAGCCCACGCCTGGGAGGCCACTGCTCCACTCCCGTGGGAAGCCAGGGCCAGGGAGAGACCCCGCTGTGTGAGTGGTGGCCGTTCCACAGCCGCGGCCGCTGCAGGACTTGCTCGGAAGGGGTTTGGGAGGACGTGGGGTGCCCACAAACGTTTCAAAGCGATGCTTCACTTTCAGCCAACACAGGCTTTCTAACCCTGACGCATAGATTGTAGTCTGAACGTGCTTAGATCTCAGAATGGAAGGGCTTCTAAAGAAAAACTCCAGAAATACCGAATTCGGATGTGAAAAACTGTGAGAATCAAGAACAAAGCCGGCGCAAGCAGAGGGAGCGAGTAACCTTTCATTCCAGCGCTTTCCCCACTAGAGACAGTGGTGATCCGCACAGCGCCATTTGATGCAAATGCCTCTCAGAGAAGCGCCAGTGGATAATAGATAAAAAGATTATCTGTGACATTATGAAAAATGAAAGTTTAAAAATGGCCACACGCCCCACGAAAAACCCTAAACTTCATTCAGTCTTGTTGAAAGGCGAGAGTGAAACCGTGCTCTGCTCAGCCCCCGGGGGCCCTGCCTCTTCTGCCATTGTTCTGGTGCCTTCCACCAGCTCCTTGGTTTTGAAAACCCTTTCCTGCTGGCTTCTCTTTGCTGGGAACATGAGGTCCAAGACGCTCTCCCAGCCCCGTTCCTCTCCCTAGCCTGACTGTGACGCTGCTGGCTCCGACGCCCCACCTCTGCCCTGCGCCCCCTCTGTGCGTGACGCCGGCTGCACACTTGATTTAACAGATGAACTACAGAGTCAAGCCCTGGGTTTCCAGGGCAGCAAAGAGTCTGATTTCTGTCCAGGTCTCTCTCGAGTGGCTCAGCATGGAAGTCTCTCACTTAACGGGCCAGGCCCTGCTGCGAGCCCCTCTGCTGGCTGCACCGATTTCTCTCTTTGCAGGAGAGAGAAGCAGAAATCCTTAAGACTTTCCATCTTTCAGGATTCTGGTGCGCTCGCTTATCACCAGCATAACCCGACTCCAGGAAGCATATGATCCCTTGGACCAGCCATCTGGATCTCAAAGTTGGCTGACATATCGAAGAAAGAACCTATTTGAACACCGAGGCCATAAAAATGTGCCACTGTCTTCCAACCGAGGAGGCGGCTCCAGTTCAGTGAGAGGCTCTAGAAAGGGCCTAGCAGTTCTGCTGCCTGCTAGCTGGGCTCACTCTGAGAAAGCCTCAATATCTGAATCTCTCCACTTACCAAACAATTACAGTAAGATTATTGGATTGAATCATATAGAATTGCCAACATCTGACTGTTTTTGAACACAGTTAAGATTACTAGTTCAAACCATATAAAAATTACTGACATTTGACTGTCTCTGACGTATAAAAATCGTGATTCCATATGGTTCATCCAAATACCTGAAAGGTGGTTGGTGTGGATAAAAGGCAGAGAGCCAGAGAAAGCTGTACCAAAGTGCCCAGTACATAGTACATGCTCAACAAAGGTCACCTGTCACTGTAATGTCAAGAATCTTACAGCGATCACACACCTGTAATCCCAGTCACTTGGGAGGCTGACGCAGGAGGATCACAAGTTCAAAACCAGCCTCAACAACTTAGCAAGGCCCTGTATCAAAATAAAAAAATATAAAAATGGCTGTGGATCTGTGTCTCTGGGTTCAATCCTTGGTATCAAAAAAACAAACAAACAAAAAAGTATGTCACACACTAAGCTTAAACTTCATGTCTTCGTGACTCCATCTTTTGTCTCATTTCCTTTTGAAAAATCCCTTCCCATGTGGACTCCCTCCTGTTCTGGGGCAGTCTGTCCATTCCTGGGCACTTTCATAAGTCAGCTGGTATGACTGGAATTAGACCTATACCTATTGGAACATGCTTGAAAATATACGTGAACTGTAAAAATGCAAAGCCAGTGGGGGAAAGGGTATGTGGCCTTTCACTGCCTAGAGTCACAGCTGGCCGGAAGCTGGACAGCACGGGGACTGGGACAAGCGCTGCTGGGGTCGTCTGCAGGGAAGCCGTGTACCTCACGTGCATCCCCAGGGCGGAAATGAGGCTCCCTCCAGATTCGCTCATTCCAGGATGAGTCCCTCAGCCTCCGGCCTGGTGCTGCTTTGGTCGGGGGAACATGCTGAAGGGGCGCTAAGGAGTGCCAGGGGCCGCCCATTTCTCTGTGTGCCTCCTTCCTCTCTACAGCAGGTGGAGAGCAAGGAGTCAGCTACGGCCACTGCAGGAGTCATGACACTCTGTGAACAAGGGCTGACCTCGAGGACGGCACAGGGAGTGCCAGCCTCCAGCCACAAGGGACGGGATGGCCATCCACAGAGGCAAGCCCATGGCTGCCCTTGCCGTGGCAGGCTTCAGGATGCTCCCCTCAGTTCTGAGTGTCCTGGAAGCATCGAGGCCGGCACTGGACAGACTTCCTGTGCGGCTCTTCCTGCAGCCTGTCCTGGATGCTCTCCTGAGGTCAAATGCAGAGCTGCACACTGGCCCCCAGTAGCAGCACTTCCAGGACCAGTCCGTGCGGTGCCTGACCCTAAGTACAATCCCCCTTCACTGCACGTGCGCACGCACACTCCCATATTTTAATGAAATCACTCCCCAGTGGACTAATCGTAATTATCTTGAAAGCTTGCTTGCTTCTTTTTAAATTACAAAGTATTTCGGGACTATAAAAAACAGTAGAGGATAAAGGAAGGATATATGTAAGGACCCTAAAGAGCTGCTCTCTAACTTAAGATCCCCCAAGAGGGAATGAGCTTGTCACCGATGTGCTGTTCAGCATGGTATTTATGATTTTGCTACAGACATATGTACATACAAATAGGATGTTTATGTCCCCCACTTTGAAACTTGACCTCACTGGCTTTGTCCAGTACGTACCCTTCTATGACTCTTAGGCAAGGGATTCGATTTCGTTCACAGAGCTCTTTATGGTTTGTTATTTGCTTTGAACAAACTGGCCAGATTCTGGCTGAGTCAGGTGACCAGATCACAAAGAATTAAAGCAGGGTATGCTTAGGAGTGCAGGCATCCTTTTTATCACTACAGAGGTATAGACTGGGGCCACCTGGGACAGGCAAACTGGGACCCGGCATGGCAGGTCACTTTGCTTTCACGTATGTGATCCCTTTGCCACCACCACATCTGATGGGCTTCTCAGAATGAGTCAGTGTGTGCCCCTTAGCAGAACGTTATTAATGAGATTCATCCTTGTGGGTAAAATGGGGAGCTGAGGGGGTGCTCCCCCATCCTCCTACTGCTGCTGTTACAGGCCTGTGTTGCAGTCAGAGCACAGTACACCCCACAGCGCCCCAGAGGTCCAGAGCATCCCTCCTGTGCATCCGATCAGCTGAGTCCCCATCGGCCCAAGGTCAGATTGCCCTCTGCAGGACCCCAAAAGCTGACTGGCCAGGGCTCGCCAATGCTTTGTCGTTCAGACTCTTAATTGGCCCGTTTCTATGGAAATGAGCTTATTGCTAACCGGGTTTTCTCAGCTCGCAGCCGGTTCCTGATGCACCCCTCACACCGAAACAGTGCTGAATTAGATCCTGCCCACAGAAGTCAGAAGGAGAGTCCACAGGAGCCAAAAGGTGCATCGGAGGCGTCGGTAAATCTGCTCTCCCTCTGGGAAGGGAAGAGCAGATCCCGAGCTTACTCAACCCTCAAAGGCAGGGTGCAGCAGCCCAAAGGGAAGCTGCACGCACTGAGGGTTGGGCTGGCCCAGGTTGCATCCGTGCAGCAGGTGCAGGTCTGGAACTAGGACGGAGCCCAGTTTTCTGTCACTGCCACGGCACGTGCCCTTGGTTCTGGCTTTGCTGGTGGAACAGAGAAGGCAAAGCCAGCATCCGCCAACCTGGGAAAGGAGTGCTCTGGGTCTGCAGGGACCACGGCTTCCCGCACCTATCTGTGCTGCCTCCGGGCCGGCTCTGGTGCACGACCTGCTGGGGCTGAAGCCTCGCCGTGTCACCCAGGTGTCTTCCTTGCTCACTCTGCCTTCAGGAATAAAGACGCACCGCCATTTTCCCAAGCTTACTTCCCTCCCAAGCTGCCTTTGACCAGTTTCATTTCTGCCTGAAATTAAAAGACAGAACTTATACATCCCAGGCTGTCACAGCATGAATGAAACCCTAGAAATAAATCCAGTCTAATGACAGAGCGATCTGGAGACCTCAGTGGGAAACAAGATACTTTGTTTAATAATTATCAGCCTGCTTTCAGGGACTGTCTGCCAAAGCAGTGGTGTCAGAACTGCACGGGGAAGAGTTTCCCCGGATGCCACCCTGGGAAAGACCAAAGCCATTTACAACCAGACTGGACGCTTTTGATTTACATTTCTGATATTAAATGCGGAGCGGCTGTCTGCATTTATGCTACGGGGCATTACTTCAGTGCGAAGAAACGGGAGGTGGCAGAGATCCAGTTTACTAATGAACAAGCTTATCTGGAGGAAAACAGCTTTTCACACCGTAACAAACAATGCACACCTCTTAGATAACAAATTCAATGGTGAAAATATAGCATGGTACATGTCACAGTCCCATGATTTAATGGAGGCACTTGCAGCATTAGTGGTTTACATTAATTTTTAAAATTAATTTTGTTTGGCCTGCAGGGAAAATATTTTCCTTTTTGTTTCTGATATCCTGCAGCTCATTAACACTGCTTACTGCTGCTCCACAATACCATCCGTGATCGTCCACTGGCTAGCCAGAGGCCATTTTTAAAAGAAGAAAACTGGCAGAGAGCGGAAGCGGCTTTTCTGCTTCTTCCACAAAGAAAGGCTCTCCCAGCCTAACAAAGCTGCTCAGCAGCCGTGCGGGGGTGGCTGTAGATGAGCCCAGGGGCTCCCTCTTCCACCACTCAGCAGCACTACCCCCAGACCAGTGGCCCCTGAACCTGGGACTCAAAGGATTGCCTGGGCAGCTCTTGCAAAGATGCAACCTCCTAGGCCCCAGCCCAAGCCCACCCTTCCACCCACCCCACAAAAGGGTTAACTACTGGCTACCAAGAAAACAGGCCCCTCTCCCTCTGCCTGGGGCAGGGAGATCAGGGAATCCACTGCTAATCACTGTGGTTGTGATTTCTGATTTCAACTGGCAGCAGAGAGAATTGAACTGGAGTCCCCCGAGAGCAGCCAGCTCCACAAGGCAGACCTTGGGCTTGTTAAGCTGCTACGCGGCCACGCGATTATCAATTTTAAATTAATCTCCCCAGCCTCTTTAAAGTGGTTGCTAAAAATATAATCTCTGGGATATCTTACCATAAGACTTAACTAAAGGGTAAAATTTGGGTAATAATTAAGTGCTTCCCTGGGTCTAAGCCTCCCGTAAAGCCGTCTGGAGACTTGGCCAATCCACTGGCAACGAGAAGGCCAACCGGGGCAGGCCCGAGGTCTGAGTGAGCCGGTTTATAAGTTATACACTTTCCCTAAATAAAACTTAAACAGGCAATATGCATTTGAACAAAAGGTTAAAGATACAGTGCTACACTGTATTAAAACAAATCCTTCCCTATTTTTAACCCAAAGAAATTTGGAAGGGAAAGCCAGAAAAAACTGTCTAGACATACTTTGGCTAAGCTCACGAGGGAGTCATTATAAACTCACTTTATAGGGACATAATCTGGGTTATATATACAACACGTTTCTCTAAGGCAGCAACATGGTGGGACAACATGAACAGCAGTGAAAGGAGCTCTTATTCACGAGAAAGGGGCCCCATGGAAAGATCCCTGCCCTCACAGAAGCCTCAAGCCAAAAGCAGACACATTTTCTGAAAGCTGCTGAGGATGAAGGAAACCACCAGCAATCCATGAACAGAACCCAGCTTCTCCCCACCCCGCGGCTTTTGGCCAAATGAAAAGATGCTTCTGTGAGGCAGCAAGCACCAGGTTTCCCCAGAGGAAAATGCTGGAGGTATTTGTCCTTCCTTTCTCCCTCCCCTGACTTCCTATTTTTCTGGGCAACATGGTGCAAATCCTGGATCAATTGATTATTTATTTATCCATCACTGGGGCTTTAACCCAGGGGTGCTTGACCATTGGGCCACATTCCCAATCGGGTTATTTCTTATTTTGAGACAGGGCCTAAGGTTCTTAAGGCCTAGCAAAGTGGCTGAGGCTGGCTTTGAACTTGTGATCCTCCTGCCTCGGCCTCAGGAATCCCTGGGATGGATAATCTAAAGCAAGAGTTCTGAACAAATCCATATACTTCACATAAATGTACGGCCACTCAAGTCTGAGAGGACTGCAAGCTCTGGAGGGCCCCAGAGGCCTGTGTGTGGGCTTAGCAGGACACCCCGAAGGAGCCGAGGGGGTGGAGGGCAGGATCCACTGCGCAGGGCTGCCCCCGGGGCCCTGTGGGAGGTCTCTATACAGCCACCCTGGGCCTTATATAACTAGTGGAGAACATCTCCGGCTTCATGAACTTCCATTATTTCTATAATTTCCTGTCTTAAGAGCAAAGAATAAAATAACTCATTACTTCTGCTACCAGCTAGATGTATGACCTTGAGAAAGCTCCTTAAAATAAGTGGGTTGGGTAAGACAAGCTCTAAAATTCTGATTTCATTGTTCTGGGTTAAAAAAAAAAAATCTTACTATATAGAACTTGATTTGACTCCATCTTTGGCTGAGTAAAATAAACATGAAGAAC
This sequence comes from Sciurus vulgaris, assembly GCF_902686455.1. Classification (NCBI taxonomy): domain Eukaryota; kingdom Metazoa; phylum Chordata; class Mammalia; order Rodentia; family Sciuridae; genus Sciurus; species Sciurus vulgaris. The sequence continues at coordinate 38,645,341 of NC_136479.1, read as the reverse complement.
TTATCACCAGACACATTATCACTGGATAAACGATAAGAAACGTAAGGGTTTTTAAAAACCCTGTCTCGAAACACAAGCATGAACCAACTGCACGCTCCTGTTCATGAACAAGACTAAGAGGAGGACGGTGAAGTCACCAAGGTCCCCAAGCCTCTGGAGAGTGGAAACACTCTCGCTGGAGGCCAAGTTCAGCCAGGGAGAAGGGGGTCTGAGGATGTCTTCTCTGTGGGTCCTGTACCTCTCAACCTGGCTTTGGTTACAGATGTGGGCCTCCTTCCCAGCATGCAAATCAGCACAGCTTTGAATGCACTTCAGGGGTCCCGGGGCACCCGGGTGCTCATCACGGACCCACAGGGCTCTGCACCCCTGCTCTGTGCCCCTACACTGTATAGCTCTTTGCTCTCCCATTTGCCTCGAAGGTCTACAGCACTCCCTTTTTCTCAAGAAAAAATTTATTTTTCAATTAAAAACAGCCTGACTCTCCGCACACCGCCGGAGTCTGGTGTGCTTAGCTCTGGAGCGGAAGGTGGAGGAAGGGAAGGCTCAGCTGTAGCCTGATGGCCTTAGGCAGGGCTTCCCTCTGGAGCCTCCGCTCAGAACCTTCTTCCACAGAGAAGTCCTACCTTATGGAAGTCCTCCGCCCCTGCTATTACAGGCCGACCTTTCTCTGACCCACTTCCTGCATCCTTCTGACCTGCCTTCCTTCCTTCCTGAAGAACCAATAGGAAATGTGTACCTGGCAAGGGGCGGACCAGCAGGAAGCCCCCTCTTGGCATGCCAGTGGTGCGGGGCCTAGACCCCTCCTACTCAGCAGGCAGCCCCACCTCTGCACAGGGTGCTTTTGGGTAGCTTAAGCTCAGTGGGAAGTCACCTGGCTTCCAGCCCTGGAACTACTGTTTCAGAGGTTGGAAGGGTGGAAACTGTCACTCTGGTCCATTCTAACTGGCACTGGGCTACTAGCTGCGGGAAGATGGACATTTGCTTTGAGGCCCAGTGCATTTTAGAGAAGTGTGATCCCACCACGTCAGCGGTGGCCATTTTTGAAGGCACTGTGTTGTGCATCCCCAAGTAGCCAAAATGACCAGACTCCCAGGAGCCTAGATGCTGATCTCAAAGGCAGCCCAGAGCCTGGCCTGGTAAAGTCATCGACGCCACCACAGCCTGCTTTCCAGAGCACTTGGTCATCCTCTGTCGTCCTCCTGCATTTTCCAGCTGATCGTGAATCATACTGAAGCGGAGAGGAATGGTGGCTTCCTCCCTCTCCAGCCAATCTCCCAACTAAATGGGTCCAAAAACCTCTCCTCAAGAAAGTGACAAATGAGGCACTAAATCAGAGGAACTGTGAGTTCAATCACTCAGCCTGAATGGAGAGAGCCCTACCAGATGGATTCTATCGTGTTAAATAGCCCGGCACACGCAGGACACAGGGGGAAGCAGGCTGCAGAACACTGGACGAAGAGCCCGGGAAAACCACTCACTACTGCCACCTGCTCTGTGCTGTCCCAGGGTGGGCTTGAATCACGTCTGCAACTCTGAAGTGTGTGTGTGTGTGTTTTTTCTTCTCCCCAATCCCGGGGCACTGCGGATTCGAACTCAGGCCCTTGCGCCTGCTAGGCAACCACCCAACGAGATGAGCTATATCATCTCCGCAACTCTGAAGAAGACCTGGTCTCTGGTGAGCTGAGCTGAGCTGGAGGGACAGGCCAGCACCAGGGGCTGACTGGCAAATTCACTGCTTAGGAACAAGAATCCCACCATCTCAAGGAAAAGACCCTTCAGAGCTGAAGTGTTCGTCTCAGTTTCATCTGGGTTATTATTTGAAAAGACTGGTATTTACTAATGTGACCCGTGTTTTGTTTTTATTTTAAGGAAAGATAATCTAACTTGGCAGTCTCGGCCTTGTTGGACTGACGTTGGTTAGCAAGATCATTTATCAAAGTACCCAGAGGACACGAATTCACTGGAGGGTGTGTCTCATCAAATAGATAGTCTTTATTTAAAAAAGTAGAATCACAAAAACATGGCTAAATATAGACAGTCGGGGTAGAGTTGAACATGAATCAGGCCTCACTTCTTAATGCCTTCAGAAACTGGGGAAGGGATAGGGCTAGGTGGCTCAGTGGTAGAGTCCTGGCCTTTCGTACCTGAGGCCCTGGGTTATCACCTCTACCACTGAGAAAGAGAAAGGGAGGGAGGGAGGGAGGGAGGAAGGAAGCAAAGAGGCTGGGAAAAGGAATAAAGAGGAGGCCAGAGGCCAGATTCTGGCTTTTATTTTGTAATTACATCGATGGCAAGGACAGAAGTAGCTTAATACTCTGGTGTTTTACTTTACTAATGCCTTTCATAGCTGGAAGAAACACAATCACTTCAGCAAATAGGGTTAAGAGTCATAGACTCAGAATAAGGATACTGAACTCCTGGTGCCAGCCCTGTCAGTAATGTCCTGGGGGCAGGGAGCGAAGGGGCAGAAAATGCTGGGCATGTGGCTTTGGCTCCCGCGGCCTGCTCCCAGCAGGCACCACCCCATGCAGCCTGCCTTTCCTTCTTGGCCCAGAGTCACTCCAGGCAACCACACTGTCAGCTCGGACCTGTCAGCTGCCCCTGGTGAAGATGTCGTTAAGGTCCTTTTTAGCTCCAATGTCTGGGATATCTGTTGTCACTGTCTGCACACCCTGTAGGAGGGTGCAGAGGACATGTACACAGACACGTTCTGTGACCTTACCCCAGTGGGGACGAAATGGAGAGCAGAGTTGAGTACATTGTCTTCATGGCTCCAATTATTAGGGACACAGAAGACAGGACTGGTGCACTCGAGAGCCCCCAGTGCCCAGACCCTCTGTGCCCTTGCAAGCATGTCACAGGGCCAGGCTCTAGGACATGTGCCATAGCAGCCTTGCTGATCAGCCCAAGTGGAGCATCTTAAGACAGGCCAACGCCAAGGATGGATTGAGTCACAGGTACTATTGGAATCACTGAGCATATCATCCCCTGGCCCAGAGCAAAAAGATGTAAGGTGACTTCAAAAGATAATGGAGGAAGAGCATGTCAAAAATCGGACTGGGGTGGTAGCTCAGTGATGGAGCACTTGCCCAGCATGTGTGAGGCACTGGGTTCGATCCTAGCACTGCATAAAAAATAAATAATATTTAAAAAATTACTGCTGGAGGGCTTGCTGGGGCGCAGCTGAGTGCTAGCTCACGTGTTTCGCTTGTATAAGGCCTTGAGTTTGATCCCCAGCACTGAAAAAGACAAAAGAGTGGTATAAGAACAAAAGACACAAGATGGGCTAGCACAGTGGAGACAGGAATGAGGTTCATCGGCATTTAACCATCTCTTTAAAATGAGTGGCCCACCAAGCTGGCTGCGGGTTCCAGCAGCCATGGTGGAGAGGGGATCTGTAGAGTTCATGGGGCCATGAACACTTCCAAGGCAGCTCTATTATCTCTCACCCCATGTCTTCTGAAGATCTACAGAAATAGAAGAAATAGGCTGTACTAAATAATATCGTCCCACCCATTCCTTCAAAAGGCCCAGTGCTGAGTTTCCGTGGGCTGTTGGCCCCTTCCCCTGCCGAGCTCCTGGTGCCTCACTCCCAGGGGAGTGCAGGAGAGGGTGACCCTCTGGTTCTCCACCAGTCGGGCTCAGTTGGAAGGATCTGGAATAACATCTCCTAATCTATCCAAGGGCCTGGGCACAGGAGTATGTGTTCCAGGGTTGACTCTGTTGGCAGCACACTGTAACCATCTCCACCTACCCTAACCCTTTCAAAAAGACCTGCCTCATCTTAACTCAGTAATTCTCCAAGAAATCCTTTATCTAAGAAATAGCCATTCAGATCTTACGGGAAGAATATTCCAGCAAACATTTCAGAAAATGCCAACCTAGGGAAGAATGGCATATGTTCTTGGAATCCTCCTAAAACATCCCTCCTCTTGGTGAAGTTCTGAGAGCTACGATGGCAGTGAGCGTGAGAGGCGTCTCCTGGACATTACCAGGGTGACTTCAGTTCTCAGTGGCCGGTCAGTAAACCCTGACAGAGTAGAGATGCACGTGTGGACAAGTGTTGGGAGTCCATCCTTCCAGGTGCTCGGCGTCCACAACGTTCCTCCCTGGCCCTGAGAGGGAAGTGCTAACGAAGGTCAAGGAGAGGTAGAGTGCTGAGAACAAAGGTGTCCCTGTGCCAAGGGGGAGCACTGGCTGGGAGGAAGGAAGTCACCGACAGAGCGGGACAGGGTGGCAGGGGCTCTGGATCCCCACGAGCCTTCTCTTCGACCCCATCTTTTTTTCTTTTTTTTTTTATTTCAGGGGGCCCAGAGGAGAGTG